>NC_137838.1:23115000-25515000 GCF_948465745.1 Chenopodium album
GGCATTCTGTTCAGGGTTCCAAACTCAACGTTGTCAACTAAACACGAGGGTTGCGCTCGTTGCGGGACTTAACCCAACACCTTACGGCACGAGCTGACGACAGCCATGCATCACATGTGTCCGCGTTCCCTAAGGCACCCCTCTCTTTCAAGAGGATTCGTGGCATGTAAAGCCCTGGTAAGGTTCTTCGCTTTGCATCGAATTAAACCACATGCTCCACCGCTTGTGCGGGCCCCTATCAATTCCTTTGAGTTTCATTCTTGCGAACGTACTCCCCAGGCGGGATACTTAACGCGTCAGCTACAAAACTGCACGGGTCGATACACACAGCGCCTAGTATCCATCGTTTACGGCTAGGACTACTAGGGTATCTAATCCCATTTGCTCCCCTAGCTTTCGTCTCTCATAGTCATTGTCGGCCCAGTAGAGTGCTTTTGCCGTTGGTGTTCTTTTCGATCTCTACGCATTTCACCGCTCCACCGAAAATTCCCTCTGCCCCTACCATACTCCAGCTTGGTAGTTTCCACCGCCTATCCAGGGTTGAGCCGTAGGATTTGACGGCGGACTTAAAAGGCCAGCTACAGACGCTTTACGCCCAATCATTTTGGATAACGCTTGCATCCTCTGTCTTACTGCTGCTGCTGGCACAGAGTTAGCCGATGCTCATTCCCCGGATACCGTCATTGCTTCTTCTCCGGGAAAAGAAGTTCATGACCCGTGGGCCTTCTACCTCCACGCGACATTGCTTTGTCAGGCTTTCGCCCATTGCGGAAAATTCCCAACTGCTGCCTCCAGTAGGAGTCTGGGCCGTGTCTCAGTCCCAGTGTTGCTGATCATCCTCTCGGACCAGCTACTGATCATCGCCTTGGTAAGCTATTGCCTCACCAACTAGCTAATCAGACGCGAGCCCCTCCTCGGGCGAATTCCTCCTTTTGCTTCTCATCCTACGGGGTATTAGCAGCTGTTTCCAGCTATTGTTCCCCTCCCAAGGGCAGGTTCTTATGCGTTACTCACCCGTCCGCTACTGGAAACACCACTTCCCGTCCGACTAGCATGTGTTAAGCATACCGCCAGCGTTCATCCTGAGCCAGGATCGAACTCTTTATGAGATTCATAGTTGCATTACATATAGTTTCCTTGTTCGTAGACAAAGCGGATTCGGAATTGTCTTTCATTCCAAGAGCTAACTTGTATCCATGCGCTTCATATTTGCCTGGAGTTCGCTCCCAGATATATAGCCATCCTAACCCCCTCACGTCAATCCCACGAGCCTCTTATTCATTCTCATTCAATCACGGCGGGGGGAGCAAGTCAAAGAAGAAAAACTCACATTGGGTTTAGGGATAATCAGGTTCGAACTAATTACTTCCACCACATCAAGGTGACACTCTACCGCTGAGTTATATCCCTTCCCTGCCCCCATTGAGAAATAGAACTGACTAATCCTAAGGCAAAGGGCCGTGAAACTCAACGCCACTATTCTACTATTCTTTTCTTGAACAACTTGGAGCCGGGACTTCTTTTCGCACTATTACGGATACGAAAATAATGGGGAAATTTGGATTCAATTGTCAACTGCTCCTATCGGAAATCGCATTGACTACGGATTTGAGCCATAACACATGCTTTCATAAAAGCATACGATTTTCCCGATCTAAATCAAGCAGGTTTTACATGAACAAGATTTGGTTCGGCATGTTCTATTTGATATAGGTAGGAGAAGAACCCGACTCGGAAAAAAAAAAGAAAGGAAGCAAAATCAAGTCAAGATGATACGGATCAACCCCTTCTTCTTGCGCCAAATATCTTACCCTTTCCAAAGGAACTGAAGTTCCATCTCTTTTCCATTTCCATTTAAGAGTTCTTATGTGTTTCTGCCCCCCCCCCCTCGAAAAATGGACAAATTCCTTTTCTTAGGAACACATACCGCATTCGTCACTCCAAAAAGGATAATGGTAACCCCACCATTAACCACTTCATGTATGAATTTCATAGTAATAGTATTACATGTCCTACCGAGACAGAATTTTTAACTTGCTATCCTCTTGCCTAGCAGACAAAGATTTACCTCCGTGGAAAGGATGAATCATTCGTATCAACATGAGAGTTTAACTACATTGCATTGCAAGAATCCGTGTTGTATATTTGAAAGAGGTTGGCCTCCTTGCTTCTCTCATCGTACAATCCTCTTCTCGACGAGCCCCCCTTCTCCTCAGTCCAAGAGACAAAATGTAGGGCATGTGCCAAGAGTTCATCACGGTAGAAGGGACTCACTGAGCCGGGATCACTAACAAATAATAATCTAATAGAAAATACTAATATAATAGAAAAGAACTATCTTTTCTGTATACTTTCCCCGGTTCTCTTGCTACCGTGGGCTTTACGCAATCATTCGGATCATATAGATATCCCTTCAACACAACATAGGTCGTCAAAAGGATCTCGGAGACCCACCAAAGCACGAAAGCCAGGATCTTTCAGAAAATGGATTCCTATTCAAAGAGTGCACAACCGCATGGATAAGCTCACACTAACCCGTCAATTTGGGATGATACAATTCGGGATTTTCCTTGGGAGGTATCGGAAAGGAATTGGAATGTAAAATATATATTCATGTAGAAGAAAAGGTTCTCTATTTATTCAAGCGCTATACTTATGGGATAGGGATAAAGGAAGAGGAAAAACCGAGGATTTTACATAGTAATTTTGATCGAAAAATAAAAATCAATTGGATTTTTTTTGTACCCTTCGCTCAATGAGAAAGTGGGTCAGAAAGTGGCTTTCAAATTAAGTTTCGAATTTGTGGATGCTGCCAAAGGGAGTGGCGATGCCATACGCAAAAAGAGCTTTTGCACATTTTTGTTAATCCATAAACAGAACAGTATCTATATAGACACCTAGATCCATGGATCCATACATCTCGATCAGAAAAGAATCAATAAAAAAAGAAATAATCAGAATTAATCGATATATTTCTTTCTTTTCTCGAAACAAATGAAAGATAAATCATGGATCAACTAAGCCCTCTCGGGAACTCGTTTAAGAATAAGAACGAGGAATCTCATGTAAATACCATGCTATTCATGGAGATTTCGTAAATATTCCATTTCAAAAATAGAAACAGTTGGTATTTTTTTAGAGATTGGATGCAGTTACTAATTCATGATCTGGCATGTACAGAATGAAAACTTCATTCTCGATTCTATGAGAATTTTTATGAAAGCCTTTCATTTGCTTCTCATCGATGGAAGTTTGATTTTTCGAGAATGTATCCTAATTTTTTGCCTAATTCTTCTTCTGATGATCGATTCAACCTCTGATAAAAAAGATATACCTTGGTTATATTTCATCTCTTCAACAAGTTTAGTAATGAGCATAACAGCCATGTTGTTCCGATGGAGAGAATAACCTATGATTAGCTTTTCAGGAAACTTTCAAACGAACAATTTCAACAAAATCTTTCAAATTCTTATTTTACTATGTTCAACCCTATGTATTCTTCTATCCGTAGAGTACATTGAATGTACAGAAATGGCTCTAATAGAGTTTCTCTTATTTGTATTAACAGCTACTCTAGGAGGGATGTTTTTATGCGGTGCTAACGATTTAATAACTATCTCTGTAGCTCCATATTGTTTCAGTTTATGCTCCTACCTATTATCTGTATATACCAAGAAAGATTTACGGTCTAATGAGGCTACTACAAAATATTTACTCATGGGTGGGGCAAGCTCTTCTATTCTGGTTCACGGGTTCTCTTGGCTATATGGTTCATCCGGTGGAGAGATCGAGCTTCAAGATATAGTGAATAGTCTTATCAATACACAAATATATAACTCCCTGGGAATTTCAATTGTGCTTATATTCATCACTGTAGGAATTGGGCTCAAGATTTCCCCAGCCCCATCAATAGACTCCTAACATATACAAAGGAGTGCGGTTCGTTCGAAAAATTTCTACCTCTCTATCTATCTCTGAGATGTTTGGATTTTTCAAAACTCCATGGACATGCAGAAGAGAAATGTTATTCCCACTTGGACCAAGACATGACTTTTACTTGTTCAAATAACAAGTAAGGTGAAGCAGGGTCAGGAGCAACGAATCTATTTTCTTTATGATATCTATTTGGCAAGTTTGTTATTACGGGTAGTTCCTACAAAGGATCGGACTAATGACGTATACTTGAATTCTCGACATAGAGGCTACATAGTGGGTTCTCTTCCTTCCGAGACTATGAGTGCAATAGGAACATCCGTCAACAAAAGGATCACCCTAAGATGATCATTTCATGGCTATTGAGAACGAATCAAATCAGATGGTTCTATTTTTCAATCTTTCTGACATACTCCTACGGAACGAAGACCAAAAAGATTGAAAAAATAAGTCATTCGCAACCACTGATGAAGGATTCCTCGAAAAGTTAAGGATTAGTAATCTTTTTTAGAAATCGAACAGATTCGGTCTTATACATACGCGAGGAAGTAATCAATAAAGAAAGGAGAACTCATCTTCTTTCTTTTATCACTTAGGAGTCGTGTGAGATGAAAGTCTCATGCACGGCTTTGAATGAGAGAAAGAAGTGAGGAATCCTCTTTTCGACTCTGACTCTCCCACTCATGTCATTGCTTTTCTTTCTGTTACTTCGAAAGTAGCTGCTTCAGCTTCAGCCACTCGAATTTTCGATATTCCTTTTTATTTCTCATCAAACGAATGGCATCTTCTTTTGGAAATCCTAGATATTCTTAGCATGATATTGGGAAATCTCATTGCTATTACTCAAACAAGCATGAAACGTATGCTTGCATATTCTTCCATAGGTTAAATCGGATGTGTAATTTTTGGAATAATTGTTGGAGACTCAAATGATGGATATGCAAGCATGATAACTTATATGTTTTTCTATATCTCTATGAATCTAGGAACTTTTGCTTGCATTGTATTATTTGGTCTATGAACCGAATTGATAAAATTCGAGATTATGCAGGATTATACACGAAAGATCCTTTTTTGGCTCTCTCTTTAGCCCTATGCTTCTTATCCCTGGGGGTCTTCCTCCACTAGCATGTGGATGGCAGGCAGACCTATATTCCTTGGTTTTAATAGGACTCCTTACGAGTGTTCTTTCTATTTACTATTATCTAAAAATAATCAAGTTATTAATGACTGGAAGAAACCAAGAAATAACCCCTCATGTGTGAAATTATCGAAGATCCCGTTTAATATCAAAGAATTCCATCGAATTGAGTATGATTGTATGTGTGATAGCATCTACTATACCAGGAATATCAATGAACCCGATTATTACAATTCCTCATGATACCCTTTTTTAGCTTCTAGAGTCTATTTCTTAGTTCAAGATCCCTCTTACTAACTGCAATCAAAGAATTAGTAGATCTGTTCCGCCCAAAATGAGAATGGGCTAGTGTTATGAACTTATAATCTAGAATCTGATGATTGAGTCAATTCCATGATTATAAGTTCATTCCATACTGGACCAGAAAAGGGTTATATACATGCTCATTATGAGAAGGGTCCTTTCGAGCGTATCTAAATAGATACTATGTTTCCATATGGATCCCCGTGTCGTTCCATTCCATCTAGGATTAGGAATAGGCGAAATCGGACCTGCTTTTTCCATCTCTCGTTATTTTGGACCCTATTGATCTCTTTAAGCTTCTATTGAATAGAAAAATAGGTTTGATTGTCCATCTTTTTTATATATATAAGATAAGGTATCCTCCGGATAATTCAAATCGAAGCAATTGGATGTCCGACCCGGGCCTATATGACTAATCAATAGAAGTACTCCACCTTTGTTATATATTCCATACATCCCACTAGATAGATATCATATTCATGGAATACGAATGACTTTCATGATGCTTTAGTGGTGAAATGGTAGCCATGCGAGACTCAAAATCTCGTGCTAAAGAGCGTGGAGGTTCGAGTCCTCTTCAAGGCATAATATTGAGAATGCTCATTGAATGAGAAATTCTAAGATCTCGGGTATATCAATATTAATTCGATCCGGGATCTTAGAATTGGAATAAGTTCGGCAGCGGATCACGAAATCTTGGTGATGTTCTCTTTCTAATGAAAGGGGTCCGCTTTGAAATCGTCAGCCCTGCACCCCCCCCCCCCCCGAGTATATGCTTCAACAAGAATCGCACAAGAGGAGATTGATACAATAGAAACCTCTGGTAAAATTCCTGCCCGTAACGTAACTCCTCAGATAAATTACATAGCCTGTTTTAGGGATTAGCGACTTACCCATTCAGTGACTTTGGCACTGTACGTTCCAAAAATGGGCACTATCAGGTCAGATGAATTCAATAATAGACACCTGTTGGCATTCCAGCCTTCTTTCTACTTTCACGACCTATCCGAAAGAGAATCCATTCTTGGTCGTGAATATCTGAATGAATAGGACGAACCACCCCGTGGATATCTTTTATTCGGAACAAAATAATGAAAATTAGGCTCGGTCAACTTAACTTGTTCGCTGTTCAAGAATTCTTGTTTAGGCAGTTCGTACCATCCATACATAGTGTTTTAATCTAAGATTTCAATTCTTCCATGTTTCACCAGTAGCATATTGTTCCATGGAGCTAAGGTCCGAAATATGGAAAACAAGTGTTTCCACGACTCTACCACCCAATCAATTTTGTTCCACATTATCCCCCTTTCATGGCCACATATCTTTCCGACTAAGGAATGGAAAATCTTTCTCCTCTTGCATGAATCTAATTTGCATTTCATCCGGGAAAAGCCATCTTTTTCTTAACAATGTCTTTGTCACTTGATCCAATAGTGTTCCGTTAGATAGGAATAGATTTGATAAATACTGATAACTCTCGGATAGAGTATTAGAACGGAAAGATCCATTTGATAATGAACTACTGGTTCTAAGCCATCTCTGGCGATTAATAAACAATTTAAAGTGCTTTTCTTGTGTATTCTTGATAAACCAGCGTTGAATTATAGATATAGGAGGATTCATTTGGGAAGTAAGAAATCCCTTTGATATCTCTTCATCTGCAAAGAATTCTCGATGTGAAAACACAGAGACAAAGGACTGATCTTGGAATAGGAAAAAGAGTGGATTCGCAGGTGTAGACACCTAAAATTGTCTCCCTAAAACCAAACCCGATGATGAACAACCTTTCACCGCCATTAATGGTCGGGTTGAGTATTTAATATTGGAGTGCTTAAATCCATATTTCCATTTCATAAACCAACCCAACTTCTAGCCCATTTCCCCAAACCATAACTTATTTTCCTCTTATCGTGCCTTTAAACCCAAAATAATTCATTTCATGTCCTTTAAAATAATTCATTTCGTGTCCTTTTTATAAAAACGTTTAATCCAGTTTATTTTGGTCCATAATCTGGGTCCAATGATTGAATAGTTGGGTAAATCTTTAGAAGAGATTTCCAACGATATATTATAAGCCAAAATCCGAGTTATAACGAATAAGTTATGGCCAAAATATTAAATTGAGCCCAAACCTAACATAAGCCCACCTTACCTACGACCCAATGGTCATGTGGAGGGTCCAAATGATTTAATCCAATTCCTAAACCAATTATAGTTAATTAGAAACTTATATAAGTTTCTAAAAGATCCTAATAATCCTTTTTGAAAAGATAAGATTAAAGAGTTTGAAATTGAATAAAACTCCTTTTTTTGAAAGTCCTAATTTTATTCTAATTGAAAGACATTCAAAGATAGAAAGATATTATTTTCGTACCTCATATTTTTTTATCCAAATATTATATGGTTGGATAGCCCTTGAAATTATCTTTCCAATGATCAATAACAATATACTAAAAGACACACCATCAATGACACGTTTCATTTTGTGGTGTGTCCTTAATATATACTTCCTTGGTTCTGTTAATATTGCAACAAGGAGGAAATTACGCATCCCAAAACACATTTTATATGCTAAAGATCTATAATTGTGTAAGAGTAAAAATTATAAAAAGTTGATATTATGAAAGTATTATATGAGATGAATCCAACAAGATCACACTTGACTATATTTTTCTTAACGTATAACTCATATTATATAGTCAAACAAGAGTGATGAATAGTGCAAAAAATCCATTGTTGCAATATTAATAGAACGGAGGAAGTATTGTTTTATAAAAAAAATACAAAAATTGATAAAAAAATATTCTCAAAATATTTACTTCCAAAATTTAGGAAAAAAATCGTATAATAATATATTTATAAACTTAAAAATCTAACTATATCTTTGTATAAATAAATTCCTATTTTTAATGTATAATGATTATTTATATATAGTTAAAAAAATCATGAATATATATTTTCAGCTTAACATGGTTGGTGAATGAAAAATTATCATATTTGGAAAAAAAAATGCCATCAAGGTTCAAAATAGAAGATTGCAATATAATAAGAATTCAAAAAATATAAAATATATATATATATATATATATATATATATATATATATATATATATATATATATATATATATATATATATATATATATATATATATATATATATATATATATATATATATATATATATATATATATATATATATATATATATATATATATATATATATATATATATATATATATATATATTTTTTAAGTAGGTTGATTTGAGATTTTTAAAAAATTAAATTGATACTCCGTGACAAAGGTTGAAAAACCGTGCATAGCGCGGGATCTAACCTAGTATATTATAATATCAATTCCGAGCTATAACGGAAAAGATATGAATAAAATATCAAACTCTATCCAAAACTGACATTGTCTCACTATTTCGGCCATATATGTTATTCTATAAAATATTTTAATCTGATTCTAATTGAGTTAGAAAGTAGACTTCAAGAGCTTTCTAACGATATCTTATTCATCTTATTCCGATTTCTGGAACAAAAGATATGATAAAAACAAAAACCGCGAAACTGTAGTCTATCGAGTTTTATTCCGATTTAATTCGGATTTTATCTTAATTCTTCGACCCATATTTTTTTTCTATAAATAGAGGTCATATCACCCCTTTTCCAATCATCAACAAGATTGATCATCAATTAATTCTCTATTTTCTCTCCTCTATGCTCTAGCCTAAACACTAGCCTACCCTTCTTCTTTCAAAATTTCCTTTTCAAGCACTCCAAGGAGTCCATACTTTACTAGTGGTTCTGTCCTTAAGCCAAGGCATGAAAGGTAGAACTAATTGAGGGTTTTTCCAAAAATCAACTCTATTTGATTTAATTTTATGTAATTATTGTTTTATTATTATTATTTCCTTGAAGTTACTAACTCGTTTATTATTTTATAGTTGCAAGCAAACAAAATCAAAGTAAGAATTATGTTCCTTTTATTTCTATTATTTTTCAAAAGATTTTATATTGTTGGATTTATTGTTAAATTACTTCCAATATTAATGATAATTCTATTTTTTTATGATCACCATTTTGCATGTTAAAGGGAATATGTAATTAAAAATCACGCCTAATAAGATAATTTGGACAACCGGTTTAGGTTCCTTTTTAATCTTGTTGTTTAATCAAGTGATCAGAATATTTTAGAATGATGTGTTGCATTAATATTCAACCAATTTAGCACAATAATAGTTTGGAGCAAATTGAATTTTTGTTTGTATGCCTTTGAGATTGCAGGAATCACTTTTCAATATAAGAATCGAGTAGAGGCCAATACGGGCGAATGTGACTCCATGACTCACTTTGTACCATCATCCCCGATCGTCCTTTCGTGGTTCTGAACCATATGGAGTTATTAATATCATGGATTATGAATGGGGTGTAACCTTCACGGGTCAATCATTGTTGCCTATCGTTGTCCCTTTATCGTGGTTGTCTTTTATGATCCGTGAACGGTTTACAAGTTCCTTAAAAACTTGATGGCGGCTCCCTACTTTCCTTGTCCCTAATCGTATATGTCAATTTCCACTTCCTATGAGTGCCAAACATATTCACACATGCCTTAACGTAGGCGCACTTTGAGCGACTCCTACAGCAGGATCCCAAATGAATTGGCTTATTCGAAAAAAGCCATGTTCTTTGGAAGATCTATCTCGTGGCTGATACTGCATGGTTCCACTCGGCAAGAACTCCGAATCATTCTCTTGAAACTCATCCTCTTTATCATAAATGCTCCGCTTGCCCTGAAATTAACTGGACCAATAGGGAAATCCCAATTCATTTGTCCGTTCGATAAAATTAAATAAAAAGCCCCAGGGGTTCCATATTCTAGGAGCCCAAACTATGTGATTTAATAAATCCTTTTCTATCTTTTGCGGATTAAGGGATCCTTCCCCTTATTCCCATTCCGATTCGTATTTTTCATAGAGAAATCTATGATCAAGGATAGAACAAGATCCATTTTGCATCATATCTAAGGGATTCCTTAGTTCGGGCCGAAGAAACAATGTCACTCGATCACTCTGACTACAAGCTTTTTCTGTCCGTGAGGATCCCATCAGAGCGCCTTCTATTTCTAATAGGCCATGAACTAGATAAGATTCATTCTCAACGATTCCATAAGAAGTGATCACTTTTTTTTTCATCGGGTCCAGGTAAAGACCAAAGATCTTGAGCTACCGATTCGGCAGAACAACTCAAAAGATAAAGAAGTATCTTTAATTTCTTCATGCTCGCTCCAAGTTCGAAGTCCCATTTGTACAAATAAGAATTCCCTTGGTTACATGATTTCTTCTTCATATAGGTAGATATAGGATCAATAGGGAAATTACTTAGAAGTACATTTTGTGCAACAACCCTTCCTATCTGATAGAAAAGGATCCCATGATCCTGAACCGATCTTACCTGGGATCGCAAATCCCAAGTTTGTCTATGAAGAGCGGATCAAATTGCATTAGTGTCTATATTGGATTTCTTCTGTGTAATACTAATCGATAGGGCATCGTTGATAAATGCTACAAGATCTCGTACATTGGAACCCATGATTAGGGACCCAAATCCATTAGTATGGAACATTTTCTTTTCCAAGTGAAATCCTCTAGTATATGAAAGAGTGAAAAAGTGCTTTCGTTGTTGTGGAATACGAAGCTTTTGTATCTTAATGCATGTATTTAATTGATTCAGAGCGATTAGAGCGGGATCCACTTTTTGAGGAATATGAGTCGAAGAAATAACAAGAATATTTCTAGTAGACCCTCTTTCACAATCCCTAGAGAAATAGTTCAACCGAGGTATAAGTAATTCGACTCATTCACATCCAGATCATGAATGTTTGGAATCCATATTATGCAAGGAGACAATGCTTTTGCTAATTCTAATTAAAGGGTGATAGAAGATTGGTCTATTTCCAGCATCATATCCATAGTTAGCACATTCATCATAGTTAGCAGCTCCAGCTCCGTATCAAGTTCAAGATCGATATCGTTACTAGCGTCAATATCGTCATTAGCATTAATATCGTCACTAGCATCAATATCGTCACTAGCATCAATAAGAGAACCTTTAGGCTTGTTATCCAGGAACTTATTCAGAAAACCGTAATAAAAGGAACATAGGAGTTTGTCGCTAAGTATTTGACCAAATAGGATCGTCCAGTTCCTATGGAACCTATCACTAAAATTCCTCTAGAGGGAAATATGACTAAGCGGAGCGAAAAGGGTTTTCTATGAGATGGGAAATGAAAACTATTAGCCCCACACGAGGTTTTGAATAAGTGATTGTCTAAGAATGAGCAAGGAATACTCGTCTTTATGCTAAACAAGATGTATTGAACTCATAATTCATTAGATACTTTTTATGAATGTCAACTAAGTATCGTAAGTAAATTGCTCCCGGTTGTTCAATCAGTTGATAACCAGAGTCATTCTTTGATAAATGATCACTGTGAGTCAGACTCAATAAAATTTGATCAATCCTTTTTTCTGTCGTTAAAGTGGAGAACTGAACCAAGAATTCTCTTTCTTCATCATCAATTGAATCACTGCTTGCGACCCAAGATTCGATTTTATCATCAATCCAATCACCGTTCACCCTTTTTATTTTTCTTATCAATGAACAAATCTCTTTACTTGTATGACTTAGATGTCTCGTATTTCTCGAAAAAGTGATTCGTTTGATGGGATTTGGTATGATACTTATGAGATCGATGATATCGATGAGATTAATATTCAAATCTTTTTTCTTAGAACATATTGATTTGAACCCATAAGTGGGACCGAGACCACCACCCAATAGCATGTTGTCGCCAGAAGCAGAACCCCGTATTTCTTCTAGGGAATCTCCTAATTGTTCTAAAGCAACCAAAAAGATATTCTTTAACCAGAAGGAATTCGGTTCCTATGTAGGATACCTATCCAGAAGTTTTCGCAACTTAATCATGTATGATGGAATCATCAAAGATTTTACCTTTTCGAACTCTGTCTGTAACTCACTAGAGGCTTGGAAAACAAAGAGAAGATGTGTATGAACGAGATATCCAACAACAAGAAGAAGGAAAAGGATTGAATAGAAGAACTCCTGCACATTTGGCGATGCCAGATGTGTCCATATCAATTGTGACTCATTATTTCGATGAATCATTTCTTCGGGCAGAAGAAGATTATTTAAACACTTACTCGAAATCTCTCTTATCAGATTCCATTGTGGAAGACACAATTTTTTCTGAAGAATTCTCCATGATATACTTGATCCGCGCCTAAAATAATGAAGAATAGATAAAAAAAAATAAAATTGATTGCTACTTAGTATCGGCAATAGGTCTGAAAAAGTATCTAAAAATAGAAAATTTAGATTTTGTACCCTGTCGAATTAAGGAACCATGGTATATATGTTTGGAATAGATTCCATTTTGAGAGAGTTGATAAAGCACTATCTCGTCGAAAGGTTCTATACATCTTCCCTTTCTCAACGCATTTCTTTAGATAAAGACTCCATGTTTTCCTCTTTTTCGATAGTAAATATTTTGCAGAACATGGAGTGTAAATAAAACCTATGTTTGAATTGAAATTTAGATACTGATGCAAGTTCTTATTTTCTGAATCAGATAGATTCATATTGGAAAGAGGTTGACAATAAGTTCTTTCAAAATGGACTATTTTTCCCTCTGTTAGAGGTGTTTCAAAAATTTCTGCGATCAAGTAATTAGTTCTACGCACTAATAGATCGGATCGAATTGGAAAATCGTTTGGTATAAATATGTTATATAACTGTGACTCGATTGGTGAAATAGTATCTCTCTCCAAAAAAGCATTTTTTTTTTTACCGACACACAAAGAAAATATTTTGTTGTGAATGAACAAGATATTGAGGAATTGTCTGTACATAAAATCATAATTATTGATACGGGCCTTTTTCATATAAAAAGGGAATCTTTTGTTACAATAGAAGGAGAAGTGATGTAGATTATTCAAGAATCGAACTTGAATTTCTTTATAAAAAGAAGATATCAATGAACTTCTATGAAATGGTTTTATAGGATTCAGTCAATTGTTTTGATCGTGGGATATCATTAAGAAATAGGAATCCGTGTTATCAAAGGATTTCCCGCGATTATTTCTAGTATGGAATGAGTCAATCATCCACTTTGGTATCTTATTGAACAAAAATGGCGATATTGTTCCTCCATTGATCAAGAATTTCGATTTTTGGAAAGTATCATGATCATCCTATAAGAAGGCTTTCAATTTTTTCAAATGAATGGTTTGAAGACCTATTGATTCTACCAATGGATTGTAGAGATGATCATTCGGGCCTTTCAATTCATAAATGCGGATCTTGGACCTATTAATGGGGATATTCCCAAAACTCACAAAGAAAAAAGGAAATGAGTTAGACAAAAAGAGAATCAACTTTGACAAAAAGAAACGAAGTGACTTAGACAAATCGTTTTTGTCAATAAACTCCGACCAATCAATCGAATATTGATTAATACGTAATCGACGGAACACTACTTGAAAACGGCTCTTCTGCTCAGAAACGAAATGTTCCAAATGTTCTTGGAAATTCTTGCTCCCATTTAACCATTTGTATCTATATGCATCAGGATCCCGATTCACGAATCTCTTGGTTTGAGAAATCAAAATAAGAAGAACGAACCATTTCTTTTGACTCTTTTTCAAATTCAATAAATGTTGGTTGATCGTATATTTCCTTATAGTTCTATGATTCAAAGTATCGTTTCCTGTTTGATCCCTTTGAATTCCATATTCGAAGCTACGATCGGATCTATTCATTGAAAAGAATCGATTCAATACATTTCTGGAGATCCGAACCCATTTTTTCGGATCCTTCGATAAAAAGATTTATTCTCTTCATAAAAAATAGAAGATAGAACCAATAAAGATTTCTTTTTTGATTCATCCCTGGAGTTGAATACCTCATTCAAGAATTGTTTTTGATCCAATCCGTAGGAATCAATAGAAAAGGCAAATCCCTTATGATACACCAGATCCGACTCGGTTATTGATAGAGTGAATAAATCTGCCATTTCTTGATATTTCTCTTCGGATTCAAAATTGTGGTGTAATGTGTATCCCCCCTGTTTCGGTCATTGAATAGATGAAATAAGTAAAAAAAACGAATTTTTGTTCAAGAATGAAATCTTATTGGAACTGTCCATATCCGTTCATCCTTCGGAACCATATCACATCCCAGATCTGATGAAATAGGATGAATTGAAATGGTATTTTGTAAATACTTAATTATCTTGAATATATTAAACATTTATTTATTTTTAGATCGCCTGGAAGGGGCAAAAAAAACATCTTGTGGTTTCTTCAACAATTGCGGATCTCTAGTGGACCTCTCAATAGGATTAGAACCCAGATGAAGTTCTGACCATCTGCCAGAGAAAAAAGAACGAATAGATATTGTAGGATTCTCAAGAAGTTCTTCGATTTCTTTGGATTTTATCTCTGTTCCTTCTGTTTGAAGAAAGGAAGGATCCCGAAGAATCGATCTTTCTTTTAGTTGTTGAATCTCTCTTTTATTGATTATTGTGGGATATTCCAAATCCACATTACTAATGGAATCCGAACGATCCCTAGATTGATCAGAAGATTCTTTCAATTGGCTAGAATTGGTTACTTGAACAAAACTAGATCTTGTGAAATCATATTGAATATTTGACAATAAATTTCGTACCTTGCTAAAAAACCGATCCTTATTTACCAACCACACATTGTCTAGCCAAATCTAATTATCTCTCGATACGTTCCTCAAAAAAAGAGAAAGACAATCAAACAATTCCCAATCATGGTCCTTGCGGATCGGATCATCCATGTAATATACAAAGGGAAACTCCAGATATTTGATATCTTTCTCTTTCAATGAGATCTCAATTCCAGCGACGGTTTCATTATATATCTTACAACTAGAATCCCTCTTTTTTCCGATCCTGTTCCTCCACCACCGCGAACCTCGGTTAGATTCAGGCATGATACACTTTTAGTTATTGGAAGAAACCAAGTACTCTCTTTCGGATCCAGGAAATAACTCTCAGAAATCTTTTTTCCTTTGGGAAGATAGAGGAGCGAAACAATCAGCCTATTGATATTAGAAGACCCAAAGGATTTTTCCAATGTATCATATCTGGGTCCAATGGAATTCATAGGTATAGGAAGAAGCCCTATCAAATAGAGATTTTTTTCTTTCGACCATATTTCGATTGGTAATACGGTATATAAGGACCACTACCACAAAGAGTACTACACCCTTGATCGTGAAATATTGATTGCTTGTTGAACCCTGTGAATTGGGTGAAAGTAGGATACTCCAAATTCGGGGGTCAAAGAGTTTTAAAAAACGTTCTTGGTGGAAAAAAATGTGAATGAAATATCCCACTGAATTAAATTGGGTCCATGAATCTAAGAAATAGTTAGAATTCTTAATCTCTCTCAATATCTATTTCAATTCGAAAATCCAGGATTTGATTTGATGTCCTTTCATTGATTCCTCCTAAATTGCATTGATTTATCCTAAAGATTTCATTTCAATTGAAATTTTGTTATTCACCATGTACGAGGATCCTTGCTAAGCATCCATGGATGAATGGTTAAAGCGCCTAACTCATAATTGGCGAATTCGTAGGTTCAATTCCTACTGGATGCACGCCAATGGGACCCTCCAATAAGTCTATTGGAATTGCCTCTGTATCAATGGAATCTCATCATCTATACATACGGAATTGGTGTGGTATATTCATATCATAACATATAAACAGTAAGAACAAGCATTCTTATTGAAACTCGAACTTCTCAAAACATATGAACAGTAAGAACTAGCATTCTTATTGAAACTCGAACTCATAGGGAAGAAAATCGATTTATGGATGGAATCAAATATGTAGTATTTACAGACAAAAGTATTCAGTTATTGGGGAAAAAGCAATATACTTCTAATGTCGAATCAAGATCAACTAGGACGGAAATAAAGCATTGGGTCGAACTTTGTAATAGCTTTGAATAGTCATCGACTCCCGGGAAAAGGTAGAAGGATAGGACCTTTTATGGGACATACAATGCATTACAGACGTATGATCATTACGCTTCAATTGAGTTATTCTATTCCACCTCTTAGAAAGAAAAGAACTTAAAATCAAAATACTTAATAGTATGGCGATACATTTACACAAAACTTCTACCTCGAGCACATGCAATGGAGCCGTAGACAATCAAGTGAAATCCAATCCACGAAATAATTTGATCTATGGACAGCGTCGTTGTGGTAAAGGTCGTAATGCCAGAGGAATCATTACTGCAAGGCATAGAGGGGGAGGTCATAAGCATCTATACCGTAAAATCGATTTTTGACGGAATGAAAAAGACATATATGGTAGAATCGTAACCATAGAATACGACCCTAATCAAATGCATACATTTGTCTCATACACTATGGGGGTGGCGAGAAGAGATATATTTTACATCCCAGAGGGGCTATAATTGGAGATACCATTGTTTCTAGTACAGAAGTTCCTATAAAAATGGGAAATGCCCTACCTTTGACCGATATGCCCTTAGGCACGGCCATACATAACATAAAAATCACACTTGGAAGGGGTGGACAATTATCTAGAGCAGTGGGTGCTGTAGCGAAACTGATTGCAAAAGAAGGGAAATCGGCCACATTAAAATTACCTTCTGGGGAGGTTCGTTTGATATCCAAAAATTGCTCAGCAAAAGTTAGACAAGTGGGGAATGTTGGAGTGAACCAGAAAAGGTTGGGTAGAGCCGGATCTAAGCGTTGGCTAGGTAAGCGTCCTATAGTAAGAGGAGTAGTTATGAACCCTGTATACCATCCCCATGGGGGTGGTGAAGGGAGGGCCCCAGTTGGGACAAAAAACCCCACAACGGTTATCCTGCACTTGGAAGAAGAAGTAGAAAAAGGAATAAATATAGTGATAATTTTATTATTCATCGACATAGTAAATAGGAAAGAAAATGAAAATAGAATTAGTTTCTTTGTTTTTACATAAAAAAAATATAGGAGTAATTAGCCGTGACAAGTTCACTAAAAAAAAAATCCTTTTGTCGCGAATCATTTATTAAGAAAAATTAAGAAGCTTAACACAAAGTCGGAAAAAAAAAATAATTGTAACTTGGTCATGGGCATGTACCATTATACCCACAATGGTTGGACATACAATCACTGTCCATAATGGAAGAGAACACTTTCCCATTTACATAACCGATCGGATGGTTTGTCATAAATTAGGCGAATTTGCACTAACTCTAAAGTTCCAGAGACATGCAAAAAACGATAATATGTCTCGTCGTTAAGTTTAACTTAAAGTTAATTAAGTTAATATAAAAAAATAGATTCTTATCATTTATTAATGGAGGTATACTTTATGGTTTTTTTTTAAAAAAAAATAAGAAAAGAAATCACAATTTGATGTCTTTCGTCTATACGGATCACGTCACCCAGAACCGAGACAGTGTGATGAGATAACTACAAGAGGTCATTCTATATCCATGTCTGTTGACAAAGCACTAAGAGTAATTGCTCAGATACGGGGTCTTTCCTACGTCGAAACACTTATGATATTAGAAATCATGCCCTATCGAGCATGTTATCCTATTTTTAAATTGATTTATTCTGCAGCAGCAAATGCTAGCCACAATAAACAATTCAACAAAGCAAATGTAATTATTAGCAAAGCTAACGTTAATAAAGGTATTACCTTAAATAAATTAAAACCGCGAGCTCGAGGGCGTAGTTATCTGATTAAAAAACCTACTTGTCACATAACTATTGTATTAAGAGATATAACCCACTTTGATTCATATGAGAAATTTTTATAGAGTTTACCTCCAAAAAAGCTAATAACTTCCTTAGGTATTATGTTTACAGGTCGACGACGCGAATTCTTGTGTGGTCATTTTAGAGAAAAGCATAAAATAAAGAGTTTTTTTTATACAGTATAGCCTTTATATGATGGAGTCAGTAATATGGGACAAAAAATAAATCCACTTGGTTTCAGACTTTTTACAACACAAAATCATTATTCCCTTTGGTTTTCACAACCAAAAAACTATTCAAAACGTCTACAAGAAGATCAAAAAATAAGGGATTGTATAAAAAATTATGTACAAAAAAATACAAGAGCATCCTTGGGTATCGAAGGAATTGCACGTATCGAAATTCAAAAAATAATTGATCTGATACAAGTGATAATCCATATGGGGTTCCCAAAATTATTAATAGAAAATTGACCACATGGAGTAGAAGACCTAAAAATAAATGTACAAAAAGAATTGAATTGTGTAAACCGAAAACGCAATATTGCTATTACAAGAATTGCAAAACCTTATGGGCACCCTAACATTCTTGCGGAATTTATAGCCGGACAACTAAAGAGTAGAGTATCATTTCGAAAAGAAATGAAAAAAGCTATCGAATTAACCGAACAAGCTGATATAAAAGGAATTCAAATCCGAATTGCCGGTCGTGTCGATGGAAAAGAAATTGCACGTATCGAATGGATAAGAGAGGGTAGGGTTCCCCTACAAACCACTCACTAGAAAATCGATTATTGTGCTTATACGGTTCGAACTATCTATGGAGTATTGGGAATCAAAATTTGGATATTTATGGACGAGTAATAATAAGCCTTTACTTAATTTTTCTTTTGGTATCGATTTAATGATGGAACATAAAATAACAATCTTTTTACTTCTTTTTCCAACAAACAATTTCTCATTTTGAATCCCATTTTAATCCCATAAGGTTTAATAAAAAATCGATTGACCTTTTGAAAAAATTGTTATGCTTAGTGTGTGACTCGTTGGTTTTTGTTAAAATTAAAACTATATAAACAAAAGAACAAATCACACAAAATAGAAACTCATAACTAGGAACTAATAACCAACTCATCGCATCACATTATTTGGATCCAAGAAAGCAGTAAAGATATGTTACTTTAGCCCTAACATTGTAGGAACTGCATTTTTTTGGCATAAACAATTCATTAGATTTATTGTCAAACAAAAAAAATCCAAAAAAGAAAAAAAGGATACGGATAAAAGGAAAGATGAGAGAAATAAAAAAAAAGAATCGAATAGAAAAGATATATGATTCCAATATGTAAGGTCTTTGAAACATCTCATAAAAAAAATGTAATAAAGCATTAATACAAATTAACGCAAAATTATATGATAAAAATCTGTTTCATAGAAAAAAAAAAGAGCTTCGAACAAATCACGACTAAGAAGGTTGTCTCAAGAACAAATTTCATTACGAGCTCCGTTGTAAAATTTAGACCTAATCATTAATCAAGAAGCAATGGGACAACGGAATCCGTGAATCCGTAAGATTCAATTAAAAATGAATCCTAACGATTCATTGGTAAGGATGGCGGAACGAACGAAAAACCTATTCATATTATAAAAAATGATAAATTAACTTTACAGTTAAAATAAATATAGATATTGAAAGAGTAAATATTCGCCCGCAAAAATTCCCCTTTTTTTTTTTATTTTCATTGAATTCCTCATATTTGAGTAATCCAATTTAATATAAAATAGAAAAACTTTGTATAAATCTAAAATGAAAAAGAATGCAATATTATAGAAAAAACACAAAAATATACAAAAAAGGAATAAAATTGAGATTTAAAGAAATTTAAATTGGCTATTTATATACCCAAATGAAAATATCTAGTAAACTAGGTGAATCCAAAAGAATTTATTCAGTGTATTTATTCAGCGTATTATTAAATGTATATATTAATTATATAAAAAGAAAATATTCATTTTAAATGAATTGTTTCTTTTTTTCATTCACGGGGAGCTGGATGAGAAGAAACTCTCACGTCTGTTCCTGTAGTAGAGATGGAATTCCAAAAAACCATCAACTATATAACCCCAAAAGAACTAAATTTCGTAAACAGCATAGAGGAAGAATGAAGGGAATATCTTATCTGGGGAATCGTATTTGTTTTGGAAGATATTCTCTTCAGGCACTTGAACCCTCTTGTATTACTTCTAGACAAATAGAAGCAGGGCGGCGAGCAATGACACGAAATGCACGTCGCGGTGGAAAAATATGGATACGTATATTTCCCGACAAACCTGTTACAGTAAGACCGGCGGAAACCCGTATGGGTTCCGGTAAAGGATCTCCTGAATATTGGGTAGCTGTTGTCAAACCAGGTCGAATAATTTATGAAATAAGCGGAGTAGCCGAAAATATAGCTCGTCGGGCTATCGCAATAGCAGCATCAATAATGCCTATACGTACTCAATTCATTATTTTAGGATAAGAATGTGGAACTAAAGGAAATGGATCTTTTGGATAAAACAAATAAAAGTTTTTTTTAGACAAACAATATTTCTTTTTCTTTTATTTTTACATTGAAAGAACAGATAAAAACAAAATATGATTCAACCTCAGACCCATTTGAATGTAGCAGACAACAGCGGGGCTCGAGAATTGATGTGTATTCGAATCATAGGAGCTAGCAACCGCCGATATGCTCGTGTTGGTGACGTTATTGTTGTTGTGATTAAAGGAGCAATACCCAACACGCCCTTAGAAAGATCAAAAGTGATCAGAGCTGTAATTGTACGTACCTGTAAGGAACTTAAACGTGCCAACGGTATGATAATACGATATGATGACAATGCCGCAGTTATCATTGATCAAGAAGGAAATCCAAAAGGAACTCGAATTTTTGGTTCAATGCCAGGGAATTGAGACAAAACTTTACTAAAATAGTTTCATTAGATCCTGAGGTATTATAAGATGAGAAATAGGGTATTTGACTGAAAAAAAATAAAAATAGGAAATAGTGTATCACGTATATATCTTTCGTTTTGAAGTTTTTTATAATTTAAAATTTAATACTAAACTAATAATAAAGGCATGTTGATTATATCAAATTTTTGGAGTACTATTTATTTTAGTTCATCATGAGTAGAGACACTATTGTTGATATAATAACCTCTATACGAAATGCAGACATGAATAGAAAAGGAACGGTTCGGATAGTATCTACTGGAATCACCGAAAACATTGTTAAAATACTTTTACGAGAAGGCTTTATAAAAAATGGGAGAAAACATCAAGAAAGAAACAACTACTTTTTGGTTCCAACTCTGCGACATAGACGAAATAAGAAAACGCCTTATAAAAATACTTTCCATTTAAAAAGGATCAGCTGACCTGGTCTACGAATCTATTCTAACTATCAACGAATTCCTAGAATTTTAGGTGGAATGGGGATTGCAATTCTTTCTACCTCTAGAGGTATAATGATAGATCGAGAGGCTCGACTAGAACGAATTGGTGGAGAAATTTTATGTTATATATGATAATCCCTATACTATCTGAATTTGATCCAAAATTTTCGATTTGTGAACAAAAAAAGAGAAAAGACAGCTTGTCTAATATCATTCCTCTATTAGTTGATACTTTAAGGGGGTTTTGTCTGGAATGAAGGAACAAAAATGGATTCATGAAGGTTTGATTACCGAATCACTTCCTAATGGTATGTTCTGGGTTCGTTTAGATAATGAAGATCTTATTCTCGGTTACGTTTCAGGAAGGATACGACGTAGTTCTATACGAATCCTACCAGGAGATAGAGATAAGATTGAAATAAGCAGTTATGATTCAACTAGAGGTCGTATAATTTATAGACTCCGCAATAAGGATTCGAACGATTAGATAGTTTTTCGACTTTAACACTCCTTTCTATAAGAATACAATTCGAGATTCAAAATATTCAAAAACCTATTTTCTTCCAAGAATTAGATTAAAAAAAAACACAACGGAATAAAAAATATGAAAACAAAAGCTTATGTTCGTCAAATTTGTGAAAAATGCCGGCTAATCCGCAGACGAGGACGAATTATAGTAATTTGTTCTAACCCAAAACGCAAACAACGACAAGGATAACTACTATACTAAAAACTAAAAGGAACTATCTAGAATGAATTGCTAAAAGATTAGATTGATATAAAAAAACGGAAGGATTTGTTTTGACATGAAATGGATATATCCATATATCGTTGACTTATTTTTATGAGATGAAAAAATATGGCAAAACCTATACCCAAAATTGGTTCACGTAGAAATGGACGTATTAATTCGCGTAAAAGTGCACGTAAAACACCAAAGGAAATTATTCATATTCAAGCAAGTTTCAATAATACCATTTTGACTGTTACAGATGTACGGGGTCAAGTAGTTTCTTAGTCTATTTCCGGTACTTGTGGATTTAGGGGTACGAAAAGAGGTACACCGTTTGCGGCTCAAACTGCACTAGGAAATGCTATTCGTACGGTATTGGAATAAGGTATGCAACGAGCCGAAGTCATGATAAAGGGTCCTGGTCTCGGAAGAGATGCAACATTACGGGCTATTCATAGAAGCGGTATGCTGTTAAGTTTCGTACGAGACGTAACTCCTATGCCCCATAACGGCTGTAGGCCTCTTAAAAAAAGACGTGTGTAGAAATCAGAATTGAAGATATTTCAAGAGAAATAAATTATTCAAAGATATGATCAATTTTTTAAAATATTACTATGGTTCGAGAGAAAATAAGAGTATCTAGTCGGACACTTCAGTGGAAGTGTGTTGAATCAAGAATAGATAGTAAATGTCTTTATTGTGGGCGCTTTATTCTCTCTACACTTATGAAAGGTCAAACTGATACAATAGGTTTGCGATGCAAAGAGCATTGCTTGGCAAAATAGAAGGAACATGTATCACACGTGCAAAATCTGAAAAAATACCACACGAATACTCTGCCATATTAGGTATTCAAGAATCAGTACATGAAATTTTCATGAATTTGAAAGAAATAGTATTGAGAAATAATCTATATGGAACTTGTGAGGCGTCTATTTGTGTTAGGGGCCCCAAATGTGTAACTGCACAAGACATCATCTAGCCGCCTTATGTAGAAAAAGTTGATAATACACAGCATATAGCTAACTTGACGGAACCAATTGACTTGTGTATTGGATTACAACTTGAGAGAAATCACGGATATCATATAAAAGCACCACATAACATTCAAGACGGAAATTATCCGATAGATGCTCTATTCATGCCTGTTCGAAACATGAATCATAGTATTCATTCTTATGGAAATGAAAAACAAGAGATACTTTTTCTCGAAATATGGACAAATGGCAGTTTAACTCTAAAACAAGCACTTTATGAAGCCTCCCGGAATCTAATTAATTTATTGATCCCTTTTTTACATGCAGAAGAAGAAAACTTAGATTTAGAGGACATTCAGCCCAAAGTTTCTTTCCCCCTTTTTACCTTTCACAATAGATTGACTGAAATACGGAAAAACAAAAAAAAATAGCATTGAAATTTACTTTTATTAACCAATTAGAATTGCCACCTAGGATCTACAATTGCCTCAAAAAATCCAATATACACACATTATCGGACCTATTGAATAACAGCCAAGAAGATCTTATTAAAATAGAGCATTTTCGCATAGAAGACGTAAAACAAATATTTGGCACTCTAGAAAAGCATTTCGTAATTGATTTTTAAAAAAATATGACAAAAAAATGAATTTAATAGATGTATCTAGGGAAAATTCACTTCGAAGTGACTATTCCCTAGATACAAACGTCGTGTTATTTCAGAATTGAATCAATTTAAAAAAAGACCTAAAGTTAGGGATTTATCAATAGGTAATGTTGCTCCAATACCCAGCCAAAGGGCTACTACGGTACTAACCAAAAATACAGTTGTAGCTATTGGACGCCGAAATGGATTTTGGAATTTATTAACATTTTCTAAAAAAGGAACGGTTAATAATCCCGCGGGTACTGAAACCATTAAAAGAACACCTATTAACTTATTTGGTACTGTACAAAGTATTTGAAATACTGGAAAAAAATACCATTCAGGTAATATTTCCAAAGGGGTTGCAAATGGATCCGCCGGCTCACCAATCATTGATGGTTCTAAAACTACCAAGCCTACGTTACACGCAATAGTACCTAAAATTACTACAGGAAAATATATAAAAGATCATTAGGCCATGCGGGCTCCCCGTAATAATTATGCCCCATGCCTTTCACTAATTTAGCCCTTAATATAGGATCATTCAAGTCAGGTTTTTTTGTTATTAGGATAGGTGAATTATGTTCTTAGAGATTCGATTTATCCCCCGAAAGAACCGGACATGAGAATTTTTCATCATCCGGCTCGAGCTAGAATAAAAAAAACCAAATGGATCCAAAATATGGATCTTATCCATCTACAAAGGTTTCTTGTAAGAACCTATTTCTTAAATCTTACTTTCTGGAGTTGTAATTATACATGGAAAGAAATTCCGCTCTTATAAATAAAGCTCAACACCCAAGTAGGCTTACAAAGCTGATCATGCTCAAATGCTTTTTGGGTCGTCTCATACCTTGTAATTGGTGTTTATCTCCAAGTATTTTGGAGATTTTGACTTTCTATAAAATAGAAAATTATATATTTATACTACCTCTGGTTCATTTTAGTCGCAACAAAGGACATATTTGCGGAAACCAAGACAAAAGATTGAAAACTTGATTATGGGCAAATTAGGGTATATGTTTAACTATTAATTCAACCCAAAAAAAAAAATTAACCTTAATTAAATCTAGAAACCCACCACCACCAACACCACCAATCATCACCCAAACCACCCACCACCACCCAATACCAAACCCAGCACCGTCGACGCATCACCACCACCCCACGCACCCAGCAACTCGCCAGCCCACCACCACCTCATGTACTTAGCATCCCAGCAACCCCCGAACCCAACCACCACACGAACCCAGGAACCCGCTAGCCCACCACCACCTCACGCACTCAGCAACCCACGAACCCAGCCACCCACCACCACCGCCCCTCACGCACCCAGCAACCCACGAATCCAGCACCCACGAACCCACACGTCACTGATCTTCAACCACGAAACCCACACGTCGCCGATCTTCAACCACGAAATCCACACGTCGCCGATCATCAACCACGAAACCCACACGTTGCCGATCTTCAACCACGAAACCCAGCACCACCAACCCACCAAACCAACGACACCTACCCACGAAACCCGATGATTAGAAACCACGAAACCCACCCACAAAACCAAACCCACGCCGCCAATCTACAACCCCCATCGCTCTTAACACCACAAAGCCACCATGAAAAGGGGGTTGGAGGAGGAGAGAGAAAATTAAAGGGGTGAGAATTTAATTAATTAAGCTTGGGGTTTAATTTAATGAAATCAGATTTGTAATTTAATAAGAGTGTTTAAGAGAAAAAGTAAGGGCATATATGTCATTTTACAGGCCAAAAGTTTCCAAATAAGGAAAAAAAATTTTGTTCCAAGTAATTTGAACCACCCCAAAATGGAAATTGTTGCAATTAAATTGAACCGGAGGTAGTATTACAAATAAAGGGTTTACTTGTTACTAATATAGCCTAGTCTCTATTGTTCTTTAGATTCCTGGTTTCACTCCAATATTATCATAGATCAAGTCAATGCAAAGGAAATGAATGCATTTCAATACTATTCAAACTATTAATAAAATAATAATCTAGATTATATTCTGCAAAATCACACACTCGACTAGATCTTACGGAGCCCGTTCATTCATCACATGAATCAGGGTTGATCATAGAATAGATTCTCTTGAAACGAACCAACCTATCCTTTTTATAGGACTTACTTATATGGCGGTTAAACAAAAGACACGTTTGAGTATGAATTTTAATGTGATAGAAACGGACATATACCTGCACGGCCTAATTAATAGTTCAAGTCACACACTCTCATAATCCATTTTCATTTCGTAGAATTATCCTCAACTAGTTATGTTAAATAACTAAACATAAAATTTAACTAAATAAAAAATTATGAAGTTGAAGGAAAATGTCCAAATACATAGATTATTATTTTCAATAATCCATACATGTAGCAATGAAATACTATTGTTCTTCCCTCAAGTAATAAATGATTGATTGCAAATATCTATGATATACTTTTTCTATTCTGTAAGGGCTCAGAAATACCTTGTTTACGTATCATTAGAAAGTGCATTAACATAAATACGGAAGTAAGAAGAGGCAATACAAAAGTGTGTAAACTATAAATCCGAGTCAAAGTGGATTGTCCTACACTAGCACTTCCACGTAATAACTCTACCAAAGGTGATCCTATTACAGGAATAGCATCCGGCCGTACGCCCGTTACAATTTTGACTGCCCAATAACCAATTTGGTCCCGAGGTAAGGAATAACCAGTTACACCAAAAGAGGCGGTCAATAAAGCAAGAACCACACCCGTAACCCAAGTCAATTCACGAGGTTTTTTAAACCCACCGGTAAGATACACCCGAAAGACATGCAGGATCATCATTAGAACCATCATACTTGCCGACCACCGATGAACGGATCGTATTAACCAACCAAAGTTGGCTTCAGTCATTATATATTGAACAGAAGCAAAAGCCTTAGTAACGGTTGGACGATAGTAAAAAGTCATCGCAAATCCGGTAGCTACTTGTACTAAAAAATAAGTAAGTGTAATTCCTCCTAGACAATAAAAAATGTTTACATGAGGAGGAACATATTTACTGGTTATATCATCGGCAATCGCTTGAATCTCAAGACGTTCTTCGAACCAATCATAGACTTTATAGAGATAGGTAAACTGTTAAACCCCCCTAAGAACTGTATATGAGACTTTCATCTCGTACAGCTCAAGCAGACACACCCAAATACTGATTAAAAGAGATAGAGAATAGAAAGTTGCAAACTTTTTAATCCCTTGTTTTCTTTTTTCGGAAGATAGGAAGGAATACAAATCTAAAAGTTCTTCTTTGGTGTTCATAATGCCAAAATATCAAGTCGGCTCATTTGTCTTTCTCTTGATTGTTACTACAGACCTCTTGAATATTCTCTTTTCCTTTTTTCTTTCATTTGTTATTTTGTATTTGTATATAATTATAATGCGACTTTTTTTACTTTTTTATCATTGATAGGAATTTCTCTTGTTAAGACTTTATGAATCGATGGAACCCTAGATTCATACTAGAACCTTGATGATTCAATAAAACCCTAAAGCTCAGCACAAAAATTCCTTGAGTAAGAACCATTGGATCATCACTTATTAAATGAATAGGATAGGTGTTATTTTATTATTATAACTAATAATACAAAAAAAAATTTGTCTATTGGTTAAACAAAAAAGGCATCAAAAGGAGTTTGAACGAAAAAAGATTTCGATTTATACCTTCTAATTCTTTCTTTGAAAAGAAAATTTTTCTGAATCCGATCTCGAGGTTTGAATATTAAATATGAATCATAGTTCAAATATTGTTTGATCTATTTTAGCAATTCCTTTTTTCAGATACCAAAAAAAAAATCCAACGAGGTATAACCATCTCTATCAGGATAAGATGACAGACTCATTTTATGTATTATTAATAGGATCCATTCTAACAAGTCACACACTCATATTCTGGAAATACAGAAAGAAATTCTGCGATCGAACTACGAAAAGGGGATAAAAACAGGAGTCTTAAAAACGCACTTTGTATTGTTTGTATTGAAAGGCTAGAACTTCCCGGTTCTTTTGTCTTTCATTTTTTTGTTTTTGTGGATTTAATTCATTGAAATTCCATCCAGTAAAATGGAAGAATTATAAATTTCCAAAATAATAGAAAGGAATACTGCAAATAAAGCCATCACAACTCCCATCAAAGGAGTAGTTCCCCACCTAGGAGCTACTTTACCATATTTCGAATTCAAGGGTTTCAAAAGAACCCCTACGGTAGTAGATTTTGGACGAGATCTAGAACTACTCTCAACGGTATGTGTAGCCTTAAATTGATTATATTCATTGAGATCTGTTGACTTTGTATACCATTCCGTTGTAAATAAATGATTTTATCATAGATCCATTGTGGTCTTAAAATTTTATAATAATGGAAACAGCAACCCTAATCGCCATCTTTATATCTGGTTTACTTGTAAGTTTTATTGGGTATGCCTTATATACCGCTTTTGGGCAACCCTCTCTACAACTAAGAGATCCTTTCGAGGAATTAGTCGAAGTAATGAGCCTTCCAATATTGAAAGGCTCATTACTTCAATTGAAATAATGAAAAATCATTTCATTTTTTCGTTGAAATTTTAGGAGGTTCCCGAAAAAAATAGCGAAAAAAATTATCCCTAGAGTAGAGACTAATAGAAATGTATAAACCAATGCTTCCATAGATTCGATTGTGGTTTACAATTATAGCTTCCATACATGTCTACTTGAGATTATTTTCCCAATAATAATAACATAACTGTGGTAATTCAAATCAAGATTGCTCTAGTATCCTCTGTCAAATCATAAAATAGAAGCAAAAAAGCAATGTTGTATTAACTCCTTGTCTTCTTGTAGTTGGGTCTCCAATTTTTTGGAATGCGCCAAAGTCTACTTGAACATCCAAATCGGGGTCAATCCCAACAAAAACATCTCTGAATAAGGTTCTAGACCCGTGCCAAATGTGTCCGAAGAAAAAGAGTAGGAAAAAGGAAGCATGGCCAAAAGTAAACCAACCTCTTAGATTACTACAAAAAAACACCATCAGATTTCAAAGTAACACGGTCTAATTCAAAAATTTCACCAAATTGAGCACGCCTAGCATATTTTTTCACAGTAGCAGGATCACTATAACTGACTCCGTTTAGTTCGCCGCCGTAAAACTCAACAGTTACAACTACTTGTTCAATGCTATACTTAGATTCTGCTCTTCTAAAAGGAACATCAGCTCTAACAATTCCGTCCCCGTCTATTAAAACGACCGAAAAGGTTTCAAAAAAAAGTAGGCATACGTCGTACAAAGAGTTCGCGTCCGTCTTTATCTCGAGAAACGGGGGTGTCCTAACCATCCAACCGCTATTCCATAGCCGTTGTCCATTGATCCCGCTCTAAATAATCCTCCTTTCGCTGGATTATTGCCAATGTAATCATAAAAAGCCAATTTCTCGGGAATTTTCGACCAAGCTTCTGATAAAATTTGATATTCGGCTAGCCCAGCACTTTCCCGTCGGTATATTTCTTGCTGAAAGTATCCCTGATCCCATTGATAACGAGTGGATCTTAATAATTCTATCGGTGTAGTTGCTGAACCATACCACATAGTTTCTGCAACAACAAAAGCCGCAAAAAAGACAGTAGCGATACTACTAGAAAGAACGGTTTCAATATTGCCCATACGTAATATTTTGTATAATATAGGCGTTGGACGGACGAACGCTAAGATGGAATAGGCCGGCTAATATTCCTAATATGCCTAATGCAATATGATGAGAGGCTATTCCTCCTAGAACAAAAGGGTCAAAACCTTCCACGCCCCATGCGGGACTTACAGGTTATACTTTTCCATTTAGTCCATAAGGATCGGATACCCATATTCCAGGCCCGTACAAGCCTGTTACATGAAATGCACCAAAACAAAAACAAGCTACCCCGGAAAGAAATAAATGAATTCCAAAAATCTTAGACAAATCCAAAGAAGGTTTTCCTGTACGTTCATCAGAAAATATTTCTAGATCCCAATACACTCAATGCCAAATAGCTGCTAAAAAGCATAAGCCATAAAACATAATATGTGCTCCAGCCATACCTTCGTAACTCCAAATGCCAAGGTCTGTTATAGTCCCCCTTGTAATACCCCAACTAGGCCACCCCATGAATTGGTTATTCCTAAACGAGTCATGAAAGGTATAACGAACATACCCTGTCTCCACATTGGATCAAGAACGGGGTCAAATGGATCAAAAACTACTAATTCATATAGAGCCATCGAACCGGCCCAACCAGCAACCAGAGCTGTATGAATGATATGAACAGAAATCAACCGACCAGAATCATTCAATACGACGGTATGAACACGATACCAAGGAAAACCCATAGAAATACCCCTTTATAAAAAATGACACTATGTAACTTTATTGCATTGGAAAAGACTATGACTATGCAATGGATCCCTTTTGTTCAATAGATTATATTGAAACAAGGGTTAATGTTTATTCTATTCTGTTTGTAATAATGGAACAATTTAGTTTGTAGGAACTAAGCAAAACAAATCTATTTTATACCCGATAAGTAGCAATACGCAATGGGGAGTTGATACCACCGTCGATGAGTAAATGCTTTCATACTTCTTTAGTATTGGAAGGCTATATTGATAAGAATTTTCCTTTATTTATTCTGTCTTCTTAAACGAAACCTTTCTAGTCTATGCAGAAAATCGAATAAAGATTGATATTATAAAGACAATAACCCTAAATTATTACGTTTTCGCATTAAAGTGAAATAGAGTACTTGATTTTTTTTCTTTCATTTAATGCCTATTGGTGTTCCAAAAGTTCCCTTTCAAAGTCCTGGAGAGGAAGACGTAGCTTGGGTTGACGTATAGTGCGGCTTGTCAGATATCTTGGGTCATATGGTATTTCCCCGTTCTCTCTCCCGATTGAGATATCCTCCCTTTCACCGAAGAAAGATTGATTGAATCATCCAAAATTTGGAGCGTGAAATGGAATTAGATCTATTTTTAGTTTTCGGAGGATTCAAATTAATATTATCAATTAATAAAGTTTATGGTTGGCTCGAGTGGACCAAAAAAATCAAGTATCCAGGCTCCATTTATAAAAACCCAATCCCAACTGGAAATATATTGAAGTTTACTGCTATATAGTTTATTTACTTTTACTCTTAATCGTTTCAATTTCAAATTGAAACTCGAAAAAGAGTGATCTCAAGCAATCAAATAAAGTAATGATTGAATATTTAAATTGATGCAAGAAAAGATATGAAATAAAAAAAATAAATAAATTAAAAAAACAAACAAACAAGTGGTATTGGAATCATTTGCCCTATATGTGCAAATTAAAATTGGACAGATCTTTACCCGGAGTAGAGCATAAACTTAAAAAAATGAAAGAGACCCATTCAAGAACAAGAAAATGACATCGTGGTTTGAATTGGATCTCGATGATATGGTACATCAATGAAAAGTAAGTTCGATAATTTTAGTAAATTGTATTTTAATTATAGAAATCTTTTTCTATTATTCTACCGGCAATTAGGTAATTTCGGGAAAGGAGCAAAAAGTAATCTTTCTTGAAAAATATAAAAGGAGCCCCTTAATTATTCATTATAAGTTGGCAAAACCTCGATGAAAAATAAAAAAGGATATAGAATCTACACATTGATTTTTTTTCACAATTTTGTTTGAATCGTATGCATCAAAAGGTGCCTGTACGGTTCCTAAGGGATATAATTTTACCCTAATCAACCGACTTTATCGAGAAAGATTACTTTTTTTAGGTCAAGAAGTTGATAGCGAGATCTCGAATCAACTTATTGGTCTTATGGTATATCTCAGTATCGAGGATGATACCAAAGATTTGTATTTGTTTATAAATTCTCCTGGTGGGTGGGTAATACTTGGAGTAGCTATTTATGATACCATGCAATTTGTTCGACCAGATGTACATACAGTATGCATGGGGTTAGCTGCTTCAATGGGATCCTTTATCCTGGTTGGAGGAGAAATTACCAAACGTTTAGCATTCCCTCACGCTTGGCGCCAATGGGTTTTTTATTTGAGAAAAAAAAAAAACTATGCCTTCACTGTATGAAATATATTAAGTAATAATAGCATGGCACTTTGAATTCGATATGAGAAATTTTTTTTCTATTTTCTTTTCAAAACATTCGATTGGGTATCGAAATAGTAGTATGAGATGAAAAGTATTCCTGATTTTTTTTTATATCAGGAGTTCGTTGTAGCGTCACAAACTTTTTTTTATGAAAAAAACTCTATTTATGTTTGAAAGAGTACAAAAAAATTCTTCCTTACTTTTCGGATCAAAAAGAAACTTTGGGATTGCAGAACTACAAACGAAATAAATATCAAGCAACGGAGCCATTATAGTATTTTTGAACTCCTACGAAAAGAAGGGTGGTAATTGGATAATTTACTGATCTGGATCTTATCGATTCGATATTTTCTCCTTTTTCAACAGAAAATAAAAAAAGTAAATTCCATTGTAGAGCCGTATGCGCGTGCAATGTGAAAAAGATGCACGTACGGTTGTTCAATTCTATATTTTTCGTGTTATTCCGTATTTTTGCTCTTGGCCTCATTGTGTTGTGTGAGATAGAAGAACTCTTTTTATGGTATATTATCAGGGTAATGATTCATCAACCCACGAACTCTTTTTATGAGGCTCAGACGGGAGAATTTCTCCTGGAAGCGGAAGAACTTTTTAAATTGCGCGAAACCCTCACAAGGGTTTATGGACAAAGAACGGGAAAACCCTTACGGATTATATCCAAAGATATGTAAAGGGATGTTTTCATGTCAGCAACAGAAGCCCAAGCCCATGGAATTATTGATCTTGTCGCGGTCGAATAAATTGGATAAAAAAAAAAGCGAAACATTTTAAATTTTTTGTTGTTACTGGGTTTACCATTCTGGGTTTAATATTCTATTAACTAGAAATACTTTCGGTTAGGATTGATCTAAAACAGCCCATTATGTATACAATTCAGCATGCCAACTATTAAAAACTTATTAGAAACACAAGACAGCCAATCAGAAATGTAACAAAATCCCTCGCGCTTCGGGGATGCCCTCGGCGCCGAGGAACATGTACTAGGGTGTATGTGTGACTCGTTCCGATTATGAGCTGGAACAAATGCAAAAGAAAGCATTTTTCCAGTATCAATGATCAGTTATGGTGAATAAAATAGTATAAAACTCCTGTCACTATCTAAAACGAATAAATGAAAAAGATCTATTCATCTATTTGGTATGAAATTTATGGTTTCTGTAAGTCTAAATCGGATTTAAGATACGAAAATGAAAATTTTCCATCGATAGCGAACGTTATCCATTTAGCGGGGAATCCTTTTTTAAGAGCAAAAAATGTCTGCTCCCATTTTTACAAGAACGGACTAACAGGATCAGCTATCCAGCTAACTTTCAAAATTACATACCGTTACTGTATAGGTGGATCTCGTTGTGAAAGACCTATTACTGGATAATTCATGGGTAAAGCCAAAATGTTTGAACTATACAGGTTATTAATAAGATTTTGGAAATGAAGTAGAAGGAAAGGGCTCCGGTGTATAGAAAGGACCTCACCGTTTAAAAAGGAACCATAGAAACGAAGGAACCCACTATTTCTTTAATCATCTATATTTAACTTGAATTTATATTTTTTTAGTTACTTTTGTTTGATACATTAATACAATTTTTTTTTTTTTTGTCTTGTTTAAAGGTGAAATGTAAAAAAAAAAAAAAAAAAAAAAAAAGAAGAAAGAAAAAAAAAATAGTGGTTAGGAAGGTTATAGTAGCAAAAGCCATTGGAATTTTTATTTTATACATTGGAAAAATTGGTTTTGTTATTGATAGAGCAGGAGAAAAAAGAATAACTCAAGAAAATAAAATTAATAAGTTATTCATCAAAGTTACATTTATTCAATGACTAGAGTTAAACGAGGATATATAGCTCGAAGACAAAGAAACAAAATTCGTCTTTTTGGATCAAGCTTTCGAGGGGCTCATTCAAGACTTACTCGAACTATTGCTTGGCAGAAAATAAGAGCTTTGGTTTCGTCTCATCGGGATAGAGATAGGCAAAAGAGAGATTTTCGCCGTTTGTGGATCACTCGGATAAATGCAGCAATTCGCGAAAGGGGGGTAATACTATAATTATAATTATACTATAATTATAAAGGCAGTTGCTTCTTAATCGTAAAATACTTGCACAAATAGCTATATTCAATCCAAATTGTATTTCTATTATTTACAATGAGATCATAAAAAAAGAAAATTGCAAAAATACCTCGAAATGATTTAAATGAAGTTCCCCGGAGTTTATTCTCCGGGAGTATTAAATTAGGAATAAGTCTGATGAAGTACGATAAATAAATAAAAATCAACAAATCCATTCTAAAAAAATTCCCAATTTTTATATTATCTTGCGACATGACAATAAAATTTCGATTTTTTTAGAATAAAACCCCAATCTGTGCTTGAGTTCATATTCAAATTTTGATTCAATTCCATTATCAATTAAATAAGGAATAAGTGCATTTATTTATTTTTGGTTCTAAAACTTGCAGTTCTAGTAGTCGACTCGGTTCTTTCAAACTGTTTTTCATTATTAAGAAAAGGTAACAAAGATAAAATACGAGCTTGTTTTATAGCACTAGTAATTAATCGTTGTTGTTTCATGGTCAATCTATTCACCCGCCTAGATTAAATTTTTCCTTGTTCACTAATAAATCAACTAATTAAACTCATGTTTCTATAATCAATTCGATCCCCCGATTGAATCGACGGCAAACGCCTATGAAAAGATCGCTTGGATTTTTTAAGGGGTCGCTTAGATTTATCTATTGTTTGTTTAGTTTATTACTTATACCAAAAATCCTATCCTATTTCTTAATTTGAATTTTTTTTAGGTCGAGCCAAAATAGGATTTTCTTTGTTTATTTCTATTTTATATATTATATATAATAATTATGAAATATTGAATATGAAAATATATTTACTAGTAAAAAAAAGAGTAAATAATATATATATTTCTTATATAATGAAAATTAAAATTGTTTTGTCTCCTTACTTGAAAGGATAATAAACAGACGTTCAGTTTGATCTATTTCTTTATCTCTCCATGAATTGTATGTTTAGAACAATAGGGACAGAATTTTCGCAATTCCAATCGACTAGGCATATTGTGGCAATTCTTTTGGGTAATATATCTGAAAACGCCCCTTTATCCCTTATTAACACTCTTTCGAACACAACTAGTACATTCCAAAATAACCTTTACTCCGACATCTTTACCCTTATCCATGAACCCCCTTTTGATATTTAATTCAAGCAACTTTTCTATTTTTCGTGAAAAGGGGAAAAATAGAAAAGTTGCTAAAATAGAAGTTGCTAACTAGAAATAAAATTCGCAATTCGAAAGATTTTGTGGAAATCAATAGAGTAATAATAGTTAAGTAAAGAACTACTCCGTAATCAAATTCAAAAGGGTTTCTAACTAGATATCTCTCTAATCATAGTATTTCATTTAAATGTTATGTAGAAAACTCTTCACTTAACCTGAACCTAAGTTTTAGGAAGGTTGAATCCACTTTTCTTCTTTACTAAACTAATATTTTTTTTAAGAATAAATAAAAAAAAAGGTAGGGATTATTCACAGGGAGTTGATTCTATCTCGAATCTTTGCTAAACCCTTTCTGTATTAATAACTAGAATGAAAAAAATGGGAATGTCAACGCATCTGGATAAAAACGATTGATTTCAATTAATATACCGGCTAAAGACCCAAACCATAAAGTACTTAGGACCGGTGCCACGGAAAGGTATGTTTTGAAATCTCGCATTGAAAATCCTCCTTTTAAATTTCTTTAATTGAAAAAATAAAGTAATACATATTGGATCTATGATCGGATGTATATATATATATGATAGTTAAAGAATACTTGTCTCTGTACATAAAATGCCTAAGCTAAGTCAAATGAAAATTTCCAATAATAGAATTTAAAGAGATTTATTTAAGAAAAAGAATAGTATGTCCCTTATCTACCGAACAGAGCATTCCTACAACATATTTTTTTTACTTTATGATAGGTTTTATTTAATATACAAATACTTTCTATTATACCTTAGTATGAGAAGAGGCCGAAAAGAAGAGGAATTTGCCGAGCAAAAAAATTATGTATTTTCTTTTTATGGATAAAAGAATGTGGAAAGCAAGGCAAGGATTCTTTACAATTACACTATACAAACGAATTGAATTGAAAGGGATGTAGCGCAGCTTGGTAGCGCGTTTGTTTTGGGTACAAAAATGTCACGGGTTCAAATCCTGTCATCCCTACCTAATTACTTTTACTCAAAGATGTAAGGAGGAATTAATTGAAATTTTGATTAAAATCGAAGATACGTAATCTCTCTTTTTTTATGATACTCTATATGGTAGATAATCTATGCATACAGGATGTAGATATAGTTTGGAGTTATTAAAAAAAAAAAAAAAAAAAAAAAAAAAAAAAAAAAAAAACCATTCTTTCCAATCTTTCTTATCTATTGTGATAAGAAAGCGCTCTTAGTTCAGTTCGGTAGAACGTAGGTCTCCAAAACCCGATGTCGTAGGTTCAAATCCTACAGAGCGTGATTCCATTGTTGTTAAGTCAAGTTGAATTATAGAAATAGAAAAGAATTAGACTAAACTAAATGAACAGTACGTAATCTAATCGAAAATGACCTCCTATTGATTTGAGAAAGGAGGAGGTCAATCAAAAAAAGATTTGTTATTTAATTAAAGATCCACCTAATCACCGCGTCTGTATTGTAAATATGCCGTCACAAATAATCCAGCCAAAGTAATAGGAATTAGACCTAAGACGATTCCAAATAGAAAAACTTCCATCATTTCAATTCATTTAAAAAAAAAAAGGTAATATCTATCCCTAAATATGAATCTGAATTCCCTGCGAATCTCAATAACCAAAAACTATCAACTGTCGCAGCAAAGAACTCTAAAATAGACAGAATCCTACAGTACAGAAAGATTTCTTGAGTTGTTTATTCAATTAATTTTAAATAAGTCGTATCTTGCTTAGACCTATAAATAAAGTAGAGGTTATAGTTAATGCCGCTAGTAAAAAACCGAAATAACTAGTTAGAGTAGACATGAAGGGGTTAAAAAAAAAAAGATGTTCTATATATATATATATATATATATATATATATATATATATATATATATGTTTCTAAAGTACTTACCTAAGTTTCCGTTTGGAAAGCGAATAAGAAAAAAAGCAATTCAAAGGGTCAAAGAATAAGTTTATTTGAAATTTTTTGATTCATCAACTATTACATTTCTTTTTTACATTATAAATGCCACTAACAAAAAAAAGTAGGAAAAATGGAAATTAAAAATCCAACCTTTGCACTTTCTTCCCTAAAAAATCCAACCTTAAGTTTATTCCACAAAAATCCAACCTTTATACCCCATCTTCACCATAAGATCCAATTGACCTGAAACCTGTTAAATCGGTTAAAAAGATTTTTTTTTTTTATTTATTATTCACTCTCCTCCTACCTCCCCATCCTCCCTTCATGCCTACCATAACCACCACCCCAAAAACACCTGAACTGCCACTCACCCCTTGCCGCCACCCTCCTGCCTGAAACCCCGGCCCACACCTCTATTGTCCTTAAACACATAGCAACACCCTTCTGCCTGTCACCCAGAAACCCAGCCCACCTAGCTTCCAGCCGCATCTCCTTCAATTCACTCAACCCCGACAACCGCATCTCCCATTCTCCCTCACTCAACCCATGCTGCCTCGCATCTCACTCACTCATCAATCCCTGCTCCCTCAGCTCGCATCTCCCTCACTCACCCATATCCCTTGCACTTCCTCACTCAACCCCGACAACCGCACTGTCTCCCTCGCATCTCTTGCACCAACCCTGACAACCACACCTCCCTCGCATCTCCCTCACTCGAACAATCCCGACAACCGTACCATCTCCCTCGCCAAAGCAGAGCAGCCAGCAAAAAGATCCAATTCAGCCAATTTCAAATTAAGGGGGTGGGGGTTTGTTTGGGATTCGAGTGGTCGCTAGGGCTTTGAAGGCCGGGTTGGGTTGCCGGGGAAGGAGAGGTGGGGGGGGAAGGGAAACGAAAGGGGTTGGGCTGTTCATTCTGTTTGAGACGACGGCAAAGAGTGGTCATTTGGCCGTAAAAGGGGGATGTGGGCTTTGATTTTATTTTTATTTTAATTATTTTTTATTTAATTATTCAAAAAATAATAGACCAATAAAAAGCTAACACGTGGTATATAACTTATAAAAACAAGTCACCAACAGGTAATGGATCTTTAGATGAAGATGGGATATAAAGGTTGGATTTTTGTGGAATAAATTTAAGGTTGGATTTTTTAGAGAAAAAAGTGCAAAGGTTGGATTTTTAATTTCCATTTTTCCAAAAAAGTAAGGGCCGTAGAAAAAGAAAGAAATGACTCATTATTTGTGACATTTACACATCTCGTCATTTTGAATCAACAAATTTTTTTGGAAACCCTTGAGTAAACTAATCGAATATTAAACAAATAATAACTATGCCATGAAATTTTCTTCAAAAACGTTATTTATTTGAATCGCTATAGAATATAAAAAAATTAAAAATAAATTGATTTATTTTGTCCAACTCGATTCTAAGACTAAGACTTGCTACTATCTCTGCCTTTATAGGTTCCACGTTTAATATTATTTAGTTATAAATAGAAACCCGCATTCTTGCAGTTAGGTTAAAAAAACCTTTGGATTTAATGCAACAATGGATGTATTACAAAAATGCATTAAGTGAAATCAATTAATGAATCTTTTTTTTTTCGACAATTAAACAATACCTAAAAATAGTAAAGTACGGAATTCCCCAAGCCTCTTCTATTTCTATATCTATAACCGCTTCTTCTTCTCGAATTTTCACGAATTATTAGATCGAAACCAACTTGTCAGATTTCCACTTCCTCGACCTTCAGTTTCGAGTCTAAGGCCAATACAATGATAGAGAAAAACTGTATATTAGTTATATTTGAAAAAAAATTCTATAGAAAAAAACAAAATGGTGCCTAATTCCACGTAGACAAAAAAAAAAAAAAAAGTCACGTGTACTTCAGTTCAATATTAATTAAAATTGCCTTGCTGTGTCCGAAGAAGGATAGCTATACTGATTCAGTATACTCTAAAGACACCTTTGGTACTCTATTGGTAATCCTACAGGTTTTTTACGTTTTTACGTAGAGTAAAAAGTAAATTTCCATTTACTGATTTCATCTTTTATGGATTTGCCTTTGACTGTACAAGAGTATGTGGAGCTCAGTATGTCTGGAAGCACAGGAGAACGTTATTTTCCTGATATTATTACAAGTATTCGATACTGGGTCATTCATAGTATTATTATACCCTCCCTATTCATTGCGGGTTGGTTATTCGTCAGCACGGGTTTAGCTTACGATGTGTTTGGAAGCCCTGGACCAAACGAATATTTCACAGAGAGCCGACAAGGAATTCCATTAATAACCGGTTGTTTTGACTCTTTGGAGTAACTTGATGAATTTAGTAGATCCTTTTAGGAGGCCCAATAACCATAGATCGAACCTATCCAATTTTTACAATGCGATGGCTAGCTGTTCAAGGACTGGCTGTACCTACCGTTTCTTTTTTGGGGTCAATATCCGCAATGCAGTTCATCCAACGATAAACAAAACTGAATCCGAATTACAGAGCTACGACACAATCAAACCCGAACGAACAAAATGTTGAATTGAATCGTACCAGTCTTTATTGGGGTCTATTACTCATTTTTGTACTTGCTGTTTTATTTTCTAATTATTTTTTCAATTAAATAAAGAGAAAGAAAGAAATATATAGAATATAGAATTCGAATAGAGTAGGAATTCTCTTATTTCATTCGGAAGGACCAAATTTCATAATTATCCATGATTGTTTATGTCTCTGGCACGACCACTTGATGAAATGTGGAGGGAAGTGGGGTAAATGGCCGATACTACTGGACGAATTCCTATTTGAATAATAGGTACTGTAGCTGGTATTCTTGTGATCGGTTTACTAGGTATTTTCTTTTATGGTTCATATTCTGGATTAGGCTCATCGCTGTAGTAAGTAGTAATTTGATTAATTGAGGTATAGAAATGAAAGTATAAGAACTCAACGGGACCTTTCTTCCCCCTCGAATTAGCCAAACAAAGAAGGGGGAGGTCCCATTTAATTCATTTTTTAATTATCATAATTTTTATTTGAATTTTTTCCTATAAATGAAAAACGGACCCGTTTTTCGATGTTTTTGAAAAGTGGATTTGGTTATTCAGAACATATATTCCTCGATCATACTTATTGGTCCTTCCTAAATTGTTAAGTTAAAAGAAAGAGAAAGAAGCAATCAATAAATTTATTGAATGACCAAATAGTAGCTCTATTTTTCTAGATTAAATAGAATGCAAGAAGTTACATTTGTTCAAGAAATTGACTTCTCTCTTTTTTCAGTTTGTCCGCTCCTTATACATGTAATACTAAGAAAAAAAGAATCAATCTAAAACGAAAAAGGGTGAAATCTAGAAAAAAGAAAAATTCCGACTAAGTCTTTGACGAAGGGAATCAAGACTCGTTACTATTTTGACACACGAAAAGTATGTGTAAAAGTCCTTGTCGTGTGTCTAAGACCAGGAAGGCGGATAAATCCCTCTAGAATCGAATCATTTGGTCCCCTCATTATTCTTTTCGTTATATTCCCTTTTTAGTCTAGTATCGAGTCAAATTTCGATTGGAAAAAAGTATAAAAGTTCTTCACAATCCAATATATTATTATAACTCAAAATCTTGCTCGTGGATGTAGAAGAAAAGTAGAAACGCAACAAACAAAAAAGAACCTTCTCGTAATTTTTTTTTATTTGTTGATCATCCAAAACTGTCAAAGAATTGAATTGTCAACAAGAATTTTGTTATTGTTACAAGCTTGATCTTGATAAATTCACGAATTTAGAAATTCATTTCGGACGATTGAACCTTCTCGAACTGTTTCTTTTTAAGAACCAAAAAGATTTGTGCTAGAATAACGAATGCAAAGAAGAACAAAAGCCCTTGTACGCGCAGTGGGTCTTGAAGGACTATTTCTGCATCTCCTTGACCAAATCCACCCACATTAGGATTCTTGTTAATGGTTGATCAAGTTTGATAGATTCACCCTCTGAAACAAGAAGCTCCGGTCCTAGCGGGATAATATCAACGACTTCACGTCCGTCCGAGGCATCCGCTATGTTTATTTCGTATCCGCCCTTTTCTTTTCGTACAATTTTGTTTACTATACCTGTTGTTGTGGCATTATAAACTGTAGTATTACTCTTGCTTCCATCAGGATAAATCTAACCTCTTCCCTTGTTACCACCTACATATATCGGATAGTTTAAGAAGTGAACGTCTTTCTTAGTGGCAGGGTCTGGGGAAAGAATAGGAAAGGTAATTTCACTATATTTTTTCCTCGGAATAGGACCTATCACAAGAATATATTTTTATTGGGGCGATAGCTCTCAAAAGAAAGATTCCCTATCTTTTTTTTCATCTCTGAAGAAATACGATCGGGGGGGACTAATTCAAACCCCTCAGGTAAAATAAGAAAAGCCCCCACATTCAAACCCCACTTTTTTCCATTAGCAAGAACTTGTTTTAATTGCATATCATAAGGAATTCGAACAACTGCTTCAAATACAGTATTCGGAAGGACCGCTTGTGGAACCTCAATATCCACGGGCTTATTGGCTAAATGGCAATTGGCATATACAATACGTCCAATCGCTTCTCGTGGATTTTCATAACCTTGCTCTGCTAAAATGGGATATGCATTCGAAATGGATGACCGAGTTATTATATATATCACGAGCGAGATGGAAATGGATCGAGTAATCTGTTCTTTTATCCAATAAAAGGTAATTATAGTTTGCATGGTCCAACCGTTGATTCTGAAAATTTCGACAATAAATTTGGTAGGTTGCTAATAGATTTCCCTATCCATCAGTCTGCTATTTACTTTAACTGAAAACTTAATTTAATAAAATAATATTGCAGGAATATAGGAGGAACTCCCCACTTTAGACGGGTAGAAATATAAAGAGGGGGTACAATTGGTAATGCTTTGATTATTGATTATGTACAAAGAAACATTCGAATTAAAAACTCGAATTAGATTTCTCTTCATATACCCCTTTTCTTTTCTTTTTTTCAGTCATTCATTGAATGATAAATTACTACAAGTGATGGGGATACACGATTTAAAGAACGGAAAATCTAATATTTTAAAAATGTATCTAGATGACTGGAAAAGTGGAAACAAGACTCGATATAATTTGATCGTTATGGGCAAATCCAAAATCTTTGTAGATAGAGCTAATCAGTAGTTCCCAACCTTGGGGCGAATGAAATCCGATACATAAATTGGTTACTAAAAGAATGGAAAAAGATTTTATTGTGTCGCTTAAGTTATATAGGAATTCTTGAACCCAAGAATTAAGAAGAATAAGTTCTTTATTTCTCAAAATGGAATAACCACCTAGAATAAGGAAACAGATAAAATCTGTGGAGAAGTGATAAATCATATGGATACAACCTTCATTTTACGTCTTGATCAATTGAATCGTTTCGTTGTGGATTCCTATACGAAGCTTTTGTAGATGTGTTTCCGGACATTCCTTTATCATTTTGTCTAACAAGCGGAGCTCCTCGAATTCGATCCATTTTTCGTGAAGATTTTTTCCTTGAATATCATTCAAAAAAGTTTCATCTTGCTTAGTATTCCACCAAGTAGTAACCCAAGATTCCAGAATTTTTTGAAATGATAGATAGATCCACTAGGGTAAACTATAGATACAAGATATAGAAAAGGAATAAATGCTTTCTTTTTTGGAAAAATGGAAAACAAAAATCCAATCTTTGCACTTTTTCCTTACAAAAATTCAACCTTCATTTTATTCCTCAAAAATCCAACCTTTATACCCCTCCTTCTCCCACAGGTCCATTACCGGTTGATGACCGTTTTTTCTAAGTTATATGCCACGTGTCCGCAATTAAGAGGTTAATTATTTTTAAATTATTAAAAAACAAAAATAATTAAAACAAAAAAAACAAAAAAAATCATAAATTCCCTTTTCCACCACCACCACCTCCACCACCTTCCCCTGCCACCTTTACCACCTTCCCCTGCCACACCACTCCCTCTCCTCCTCCTTCCCCTTCGCGCCCACTGCCCATCAGGACTAACGCACACACCACCAAAATGCACAACCACCGAAACCCAACTCACACCACCACCACCTTCCCCTACCACCAACACACACACCCAACCACCAACAAAAACGCACAACCACCAACTCCACAACCCATCAACCAACACGCACGCCCAATCACCAACTCCACCACCGAGCAACCAACAAAAACGCACACCCCGCAAACCGCCTAGCAGCCAAAAAAATTCAAAAAAAAAACCCTTTTTCGTCCCTACACCTCCCCTTTCCCGTCACGTCAGCCACCCAAATCAAACCCTCGTCGATTCCTTTAACCCCGAAACCCTCCCCACCTGAAACCTAGCCCCTAAAAACCTCCCCGATCTACCTGAAACACAGCCCAAAAAAAGCCCTTTTCCCGAACGGCCACCACTAGCTTGCCCATCCCACCCTTCGCAAGCCCCATGGAGACGAGGGTGAGAGAGATAGAGAGGAAGAATGAGAGTGAGGGAAGGGAGGAGAGGTGAAACGACGGTGATGAGTGGGTGGTGGTGGAAGAGGTGGGGTTGGTGGTTTCAGTGTTTGAGGTGAGAGGAGAGGGAAAGAAGAGGAGTTAGAAGGGAAAATGAGAGAATAAAAAAAAAATCTTTTTAAACTTGTTTATCAGGTCACAGGTAAAATGGACCTGTTGGAGAAGGAGGGGTATAAAGGTTGGATTTTTTAGGAATAAAATGATGGTTGGATTTTTGTAAGGAAAAAGTGCAAAGGTTGGATTTTTGTTTTCCAATTTTCCTTCTTTTTTTCCATTTTTTCATCTATAAATTGTTAATGAACCCACCGGTGATAGAGGAATAATTACGTCGTTAGACAACTACACCTAAATCAAATACAATTTTTAACACTCGACTTATCCTAATACAAGTAAATGGTAAGAATAGGGGTCGAACCACAGGAAGAAGCACATAAACACCGCATTCATCACTAGACTTTAAGCTATCTCGGGACAAAGGATAGGAATGACTAAGAGATTAAACTAAAGATAAAACGAGTTAAAATAAATATAACTAAACACCAAGGGAGATGGGTAGATGTAGATGCCGCTTGATCATGCAATAACATAAAAGCAAATCAATAGTGAACTAAACATGCATGATTATCGATATAAGGTTCAATCTAACCGCCTTCCGGGGTTAATCGATTTCTCCTAACATAGCCTCTATGTTTCCACACTAGAACCATATATTGGAAGGTGCAATAAAAAAACAATCGATAGTAATGAATCCTAACTAAGTCAACTTCCATTTCTTGTTAGCAAAGATTCACCTTTAATCAACTAACAATGTGCACTTGCAAAAAGATCAAAGAATATCAAGCATGCAAAGATTTTAATCACAATTAACTTAATCCCAATATTATAAGCATGAACAATTAGCAACTACACCATCCCCACACCCTTGGCTAAGAGACTACTCACAAATCATGTTGAGAACAATATCAATCATCAAATCAATAAGCATCAACATGATTAATAAGCAAAGAAGGAAAATCAAAGTAAGCAAGCAAAATTAAATGCAAAAGTAAAGAGAAAGAGTAAGAGATTGCTCATTAATTGAAGTTGAAGATCTACAATAGATTAAACAAGCTTCTTCTTCAAAATCCAAGTTCATCAATGAAGAAATCCACACTTTCTCTCTCTACCAAATGAAGACTAATAGTGTTTCTCGCTCTAGATTAAGCTAAAAGTGCAAAAAATTAAAAATAAGTTAATCTAAACTACATCAAAACGTTCTAAGATGGGACTTATATAGTCCGTACAGAGCCAGCTAAAATAGAGGAGTGGTTCGACCGAACACTGGGAAGGTTCGGCCGAACTACAGGGTAGGTTCGGCTGAACCATGGGTAGGTTCGGTCGAACCTCCCTGATCCTGGTCTGGTCAAAATTCTGTGGTTCGACCACTCTTGCAAAATAACCAAATTGCTTCTTGACCCTGCCTCGACGCTCGGCCGGACCTTTAAGCAGGTTCGGCCACACCCTGGTTCGGCCACACCTTCAGGAGGTTCGGCCGAACCTCTTTTGAATCTTGCTTCCTTTAGCTTTCCTTGAGCTTAGCTTCCTCCTCTTGAAAACCCTGATGGTTCCTACAAAGCATAAGCATGGAAATCAAAGTAAAGAGTAGGAAAAAGGGCAAAATCTAGGAAAGAAGATGCATAAAGGGAAAGGGAACTAAGTGCAAAGAAAAGGATGCAAACAAGCCGCAAATGTGGGAAAACGACCATCAAAGTGAACCTTAATCGTGGCATAAATGCCACTCATCAAATTCCCCCACACTTGCCTCTTGCTATTCCTCGAGCAAGGAATGCCAAAACAAAGAGAAAGTCACAACAAACATAACATGACAAGGGTTAAGGAAAACCAATTAAGCACTTATGTAGAAAATGCTCCATTTGAACTCGAACGAAAAGAAATGCACCAAAGAATACTCACCTTTCTCAATTCAATGAGGGAAAACACGTTATAAGATGCTCGGGGTTGAAAGAGACAAACCTAAGCTAAGCATAGAGAACTAATCACTTCACTCTCCGCCCTAGCCCCAACCAAGACGGTCCACGTTCTCTCCACTAGTTTCAAGTCATCCCCTAGCTAGCTCCTCATGATTCCTCGAGGGAACCGGAAAAAGATATTTTTATGTGGAATCAAAAGGTCATCCCGACATCTCAACTATGCATTCTCTCTCCATAGGGTTGAAATCTATCTCCCTCCACCGGTCTTTGACCATGCTCCTCCAAGTCCATGGGTCTTTAATAGGGTTGTAATGTCATGGCTAGGGGTTAAGGTTGGGAATCAATTTGAAAATTTTGGTGGCAAATCCTAAGTGAAGCAAAAGAGTGGCCATCTCTCAAGAACAACCTAAGAATTGAACATAACCTCAAATTACAACCTTCAATACAAACCTCACAACATTACCTCATCCCTTTTCATTTCTTTCATCTTTTTTTTTCATCATTTTTTTTCTTTTCATTTCATTTTTTTTAATCACTTTTCTTTTTTTTTTTTTCAACTTCACTTGGCTTTCATGTGTTGCAACCTTCTTCACAAACCTTTTGCATATTCTTAACCAACTTTCATAACCTTACTTGAACCGATTACACAACTTTCTTGCTCAAAATCAACACTCTCAAACTCGAACCTTACAAGCCAATGTTTCACTAACTACAAGGGTCGGTAGAACATAGGCCGATAGGTTTTTAATATGGCTAAGTCAAGAAAGGGAAATAAGGCTCAAATTGGTTAGCAAGTAGGTGGATGCAAAAATAAAAACCAAATTTGCAACAAAACATAAAGAAAACAAAGAAAATGAGAAGAAATGCCCTCTTCCTCCTCTAGAGTTGTTTGGTCACGATCTCGGGAGCTAGATACCAACACAAAGATTAAGACATGCATAGTTAAGGATCCAAAATGCCGCTCACAAGAATGATGAAGGCTAGAACAAATGACGCTCACATGGGATAAGAAATAAGCAAATACTAACTAGAGGGAATCATATCCACTATAGAGAGCAACTCCATCTTACCACTTTCCCGTAAACTAGGGGTTCAAATGTCCTCAAAAGTTCTAAACCGGGCTACCTTAGCTTACAATGTGTCTAACTCAACCTTGAGCATTCTCAAACCGTGCAAACCCTCATTAATTAGGAAGATAAGCATTCAAAGATGCAACATCATAAAAGGCATACACAACCAAATGAATGAGCACAGTCCACATCAAAAATCATTTTTACTTGTCATAGTCATGTTTGTAACACAAAAAGGAAAAAAAACCAAAGAAAATGGAAGAAATAAAAAATGTTCACACATGAGGCATATAATCCAATTAAATCCCAATCGTCATACAAGTGATTGTTCGATAACAACATCAATGATCCCAGGTTCCATAGAACCAAAAGCAAACATCCTCGAACCATTCAACTTCTTCCTAAGCTAAACCTAGACTAATACTCAAAGAAAGAGAAAATAAAAGAGATGAAAGGTCTCACCAAATGCCGCTTGAAATGGAAGACAAGATAATTCATACAATCTCACCAAGGGAGCTTGTGTTGCTCCTTAACTTCCTTCGTTTCCGCTTTCAAGCTTCAAGAAAGGTGAGCCAAAACAAAAGAAACTATGACAAAACAAGAAAAAGAAAAAAAAGTTAGAAACCAAAGAAAAAGACTAAAGTTATAGATAAAAAGAAAAGTAAATAAAAAGTTATCTACAAAGTTTGGATTAAGGGAATTTGGATTGTCAGGAATTTTGGATTTTTCCTTGGGAGCATCTTCGCCTACACAAAGCTCAAGAATCATCAAAAATCAGCAAAAATCATCATAAAAACATCATCAAAACATCACCATCACATCATCATCATCATCATCTTCACATCACAACATCATCATCACAACATCATCAACTACATCAAGGCCACAATCCTCAATAGTCCTCCTCGTGTACAAGCCACTACCCTACCACACTACCCTCCTATGTACACTTCAACCAACCCAAAAGGAACGTCCTCCCCCACACTAGTCTTTTGCACGTCCCGAGCAAAAGTTAAAAGTTAGAAGTTCAGGGTATGAAATAATTCCGTCCATCCAAGTTGAGCTTCTATCAATGATCTGTACTGGATTGGCATCAATACTTCTCTTTTACTTTACTTCCCAGAACACTAATCTAGGAGTATCACATGATGCAGAGGATGCTAATTTATAGAGGGCGTCCGCTTGATGATTAGACTAATGGGGAACTTGTTGTAGGGTAAAGTGCTCTAGGCTCTCGGCCTCCTCTTTATCCATATTCAAATATTTCATCATGGCCGGCTCCCTAACCTCAAAGTCACCATTCACTTGGCTAACTATCAGCTGGGAATCCGAGCTCACGTCAATCTTTGTTGCTCTTGCCGCCTTACACATTCTAAGGCCGGCTAGGAGAGCTTCATATTTGGACCTGTTGTTGGAGGCTTGAAATTGAAATCTCAGCGCATACTCAAAATTATCTCCTTCGGGAGACTAACAAATAATTTCAGCACCACATCTGGTTGTTGTTGCACTTCCGTCCACGTAGACCTTCCATATCTAATCCCCTGCCGGTTGTAAGTCCGTCATAGTCATTTCTGCCAAAAAATCAGCAAAGGCTTGCCCCTTGATCGCTTTTCTGGGTTCGAATGTGATGTCAAAACCCCTAAGCTCCAAGGCCCAGTTAAGCTTTCAGCCACTGGCTTCCAAAGTTGCAAACAACTTCTTCAGCGGCTGATCAGTATAGACCACAATTGAGTGGGCTAGAAAATATGATCGTAGCTTCTTTAATGCCATAAACAAGGAAAGGGAAAAATTCTCTATGGGTGGATACCTAAGCTTGGCATTGTGCAGTACCTTTTAACAAGGATGACAACACTTAAGGAATGGTCTAAAATAGCAAGATACATGTATAACTTTTCATCCTTGAGTGGACTGACAAGCCGGGGCAGCGTATGCAAATTGCTTTTCAACTGTACAAAGGCTCCCTCAACCTTTTCTAGTCCACTCAAACATATCTTTCTTCTTAATATTCTAAAAAAAAGTATCGGCACTTATCCCTTGATTTTGACAAAAATCGGCCGAGTGCAGCTAGACGGCTAGTCAATCTTTGCACTTCTTTGATTGTCCTCGGCGACTTCATGTCTAAAACAGCTTGAATTTTTTCAGGGTTGGCCTCAATTCCACGTTGATCGATCAGAAACCCGAGAAATTTGCGGGACTCAACACCAAAGACACATTTCTTTGGATTTATCATCATCTTATGCCGCCTGAGTTCGAAAAACGTTTCTCTCATATCCTTTAGATGGTCGGCCAGCTCCTTTGACTTGACAATCATGTCATCAATACAAGCTTCCATATTCCGGCCAATCTGATCTAAAAACTGTATTGACAAGTCTATGAAACGTAGTAGGGGCATTATTGAATCAAAATGGCATGGCTTTATAACTGTACAGTCCTTGCTCGGTCACAAAAGCAGTTTTTCTTGATCTTCCTCCTACAATGGGATCTGATGGAATCCGGAGTATGCATCCATAAAACTTATAAGGGCATGTCCAGCTGTAGAGTCGACCAGTCGGTCAATTTTTGGCAAAGGAAAGCTATCCTTCGACCATGCCTTGTTGAGATCAGTATAATATATGCACATTCTCTAGGTTCCATTCGGCTTCTTAACAAGAACTACATTGGCTACCCAATCTAGGTAATAACATTGCCGAATGAAACCAGCATCCAGCAGCTTTTGTACTTCAGCTACGGCCGCCAAATTCCTTTCATCCCAATAATTAAGGCTAACCAAATTCCTGCGATTAGAGTAAGGTGGTCGAGTATAACATTGCAGCATGTAAGCTCTTTGACCATTAGGAAGCGGACAACCATGTCCCTTCCTGCCTTTTTCCCCAACCGGAATGGCAAGTCAATCTGTCCGACCAGGTGGATAATTGTCCCCCCAAACCCAATCAGCGGGTGAGAGACATCCTTCAAAGCATCTTCCAAAAACCTTAGATTTTTAAAACAGACAAGACTGATGATGTTGGACGAGCTGCCCGTATCTATAAGTATCCTCTTTATCTTCAGATTGGCTATCTTCAAAATGAATATCATAGGATCATTGTGCAAGGCCTTGACCTCTCTTCGATCGGCCTCACTCACTGTTACCTCTGGGAAAGGCTTCACCTTAACCCCTTTGGCATGCATTACTTATTTTCCCGAATTCCATGCGTCCTGCTTGATTTCTCTCATGGTTGGGTCTCCTGCGGCAAAGATGCCTAATATGACAGCCACAAAACCAGAGTCCGTGTTGTTTCCATCTTTTTCCTTTTCATTTTTCTTTTTCTTCTCAGACTTGTTGTCTGTCCGAGTTTATGTGAACTTGGACTTCATCACGTACGAATTAAGCATGCCCTTCTCGGCTAGTTTGTCTAGCAACCTCTTCTAATTGTTGCACTTGTTTGTATCATGCCCCACATCCTTATGACAATGACAATACTTGTTCTTGTTTCTGTATTGGACCGAGCCTCTCAACGGCGTGAGCTACTCAAATTCGAACTTATCTTTGATCTCCATCAAGATTGAATAATAGTCCTTGTTGAACTCATACTGTGGTTCGTACGTATTTGTCTTCTTTGACTTGGTTTCTAGGCAATCAGATACCCAGACTTCCTTTCTTTTGTTCTTTCCCTCTTTCATTTTCCCGGCTGAGTCTTGCTGAGAATATTTCTTCTTCTCAGCCCCCTTGGCTGACACTTTAGCTTTAGTGACTGAACAGAAGTCTGCCACCTCAATATAGGCTTTGGCTAACCGCAGATTGCCTGCGTATGTCCGAACCTTTTTGCGGACCAAGTCAAATTTAAAACCATTATGCCTTAATCCCCGGAGAAATTATGAATAGGCCATTTCAACTAGTAGATTATGAATTTGGGCTTTCTCATGATTAAATCTCTAAACGTACAAACGCAAACCATCATTCTTGCCTTGAACAATCGTAGCCAAGTTAAGGCTAGTCTTCCTCGGCGGGATGTTGTAAGAAAAACTTCCAACGAACAACATGCTCAAATTAGTGAAACAGTTGATGCATCCTGCCGGCAAACTGTTGAACCATTCCTGTGCCACACCATTGAGGGTGGCCTAGAAGCACCTACACCAAGTGGCATCATTCATACAATGCAAGTACATAAGATTCTGTTACAAAGTGACGTGTTCTTTCGGGTTTCCCGTACCATCATAGGCACCCACAAGTACACTCTTCACCTTCGTAGGCTGAGGAGTGTTGAGGATCTCTAGAGAAAACGAAGGCAGCTTGTCTCCAAGGTTTAACATGCGCATCTAGCAATATATGGGCTGTGACTGAGCAAGCGGTCTATCCAGATAAGCAGCCTGGTCGAACGGCTGACCGTACGGTCCATACTGTCCAAAGACCGTAGGGTTAGTCGGTAGAAAAAGTATTAAAATTCAAGGGAGCTAGATATTGAAACGGTTGCACTGGAGAAACTGGAATTGGAGTTTGAGTCCGATGAGCTTGACTCCTACTAGTCCTTGCCATGCTGGTATGCATGGAGGAGGTATGGTTTGAGAAATCATCTGGCATTGACGGTGTAAAGGCCGTGTTTGAATAAGCTATTCGTTCACGCTGCTTGTGCCGAAGGTAATCTCTGGCATCCTTCCAACGCCTAGACGGCTCAATAATATCTTTTTGAGGCCGTTTGGCCTGCCCCTAGCCGACTGCGTTTTTTCAATGAGCCGGGTCATATCTGCCCTCGGCACTGATATGTCTATTTCATATAGTATTTTACCCCCGTCCCTTGGTCATAATTAGTAGTGTTTTTGGCTCTTTAGAGCCACTTTTATTACTAATTAGTGTTTTCTAGTGTTTTCGTAGTTTTGGTTGAGTTTTGTAGGAAATTGCACTTTTGGAGCATTTTTCCGGGTTTTCATGGATCAACTACGGAAATTAGAGGAGCACGACCATCTTTGAAGCCCAAGGCCGGTTAGAGTCATCAAGCCGGTGATTAAGGGCTCGGTAATCGGGATACCGAGGTATTTGGACCGAATGATCAAGACCCTAAGTGGATATCCGGATTGGGCCTAAGAAATAAGCCCAATCGAAGTTCCAAGCCTCGAGGTGAAGCAAGGGCCCGATCGGGCAAGTTTAGCTCGATCGGGCGTGGCGCGCGAGAGTGTGCTGGTGCGTGGCCAAAGGTGCGCCTGATAGGGTGAGCTGCTAGCTCGATCGAGCGCGGCTGTTTAGAAGAGTACGTAGAGAAAAAGGAGGGCTCGATCGGGCGGCCTTTCGAACCATCCGTACCTTTCCTACCGGAGTACCAATGTTCAAAATCCACCACCACAAGAACCACAGGCGCCACAACAACAACAGCAGAAATATTACCATCCCAATGCTGGCCAGAAGAACCAACCACAACAACCCTCCTCATCTTCCGACCCTGCTTTGGCAGAAATTAGAGCGATGCTGGTTAATATGCAGAAGCACATGGAGAGTAAAGATGCACAAATTGATTCAATTCTAGCACACAATAAAATTATAGATAATCAAATTACGCAACTTTCCGCTACTCTACAAGCCCGCCAACAGGGAGCTCTGCCAGCACAGCCGACCAGGCCAACGGATTAAGCCTATGCAATTACTCTAAGGAGTGGTTCAAACTATGAAGGGCCCCCTATGCCCAGAGATGATCAGCCTGTTTTAATAAATAATGCTAATATTGATTCTGTTAAACCCGACAATGTAGCTAATAGCCCCGCAGGGCTAAAGCATAGTACTAATATATCTAATTCCACATTGCAGGATACGACTCCAGGGAAGGTGGCCACTCCAGGATACGACTCCAGGGAAGGTGGCCACTCCAGTGTTAATGTGGTTCAAAGTTATTCTAACAAGCCCCAAGCTCTTGTAAAAGATCCCTTGGAGGCGGTATCTTGTGTTGCATCCCTTTTAGATGAGATTGACAAATGGCAAAAGGAAGTTGATGCGATAGAAAGAGCCCTCTACACTGTCGGTCTTTGTTTTGAGGACGAAAAAGTGGAATCAATCAAGCAAGTTGTGGAAATTGAGCCTACAGTAAGTGTTCCGCCAGATCGAGTTGCAAGTGCTAAATGCAAAGACAATTTGAAGCAACCCTTGATCGAAGAAGGATCTTTAGTGCGTAGCATTGAAGAACCCTCAGTCCCAGTGAATTGGCGTCCCACAGGGTATGTCAGGAAGCCGCGTCGTAGCCTAAACAACGCTCGACCAGGTGAGAAACCACCCGACAAAGCATTAGGTCAAGGGTCCTAGTTCTTGTACTTGGTAAGAAGGTCGTGCGGGACCTAGATAAACCAGCGCTTTGCGGGAGGCAACCCGTATTTCTTGCTTTTTAGACTAGTTCCTCTTTTATTTTACTTTATTTTTATTTTTTTAGAGAGAGGATAGGAGAGTGCAACTTTACCTTTTTCAAGGGTTTTTGTACAGGTATAGATTTGACAGGTACGGAGACTTAAGAAAAAGAAGCTGAAAATAAAGAAGAGATCTGATCGGGCGCGCAAATAAAGAAAATTCCAGCTTTTTTTTCGCCCGATGGGGCGAAGCTTGCCCGATCGGGCGCGCAAGTGAGGTTGGAAATCGAGCAATTTTGGCCCGATCGGGCGAAGCTTGCCTGATCGGGCGAAATTTTTGAGAAATTGAGTAAGGAGAAAAGATATGTCGGGCGAGCAAAGGGCGAAAAATTCCCTTCGCATTCGCGCCCGATCGGGCAGATCTTGCCCGATCAGGCGCGCAACTAAACTTCCAGAACAAACTATTTTCGCCAGATTGGGCGAAGCTTGCCCGATCATGCGCGCCACTTTTTGGACGGCCTTTTACTTTCTTTTCTTCCTCTTCTTTTCTCACTTTCTCCTTATTTCATCTTATTCTTCATCACTTTCTCTCTCTAAAACCCCCATTTTCATACCTTCAAACCATATTTATTTTCAAGATCTTCTCTAATTCTTCCATCCAAACTCAAAAAAATTTACATATTCTTATCCCCTCATCTTCCCTTTCGATGTACACTAAATTTCTACCACTTTCTCTCAAATTTTTCCAAAACCCTAAGAGAGAGAAAGCTTCAAATTCCACCATTTGGCATCCAAAAGATCTGGAACCGCAAGGGGTGAAAGCTCAAGGCAACAACAACCACCATTGGTTGACCCAGAGCTGCAAATTCCGGGATGGAGCGAGGTGGTGATAACCTCACAAGAACAACGACAAAGGATGATCAACCTCATCTCGAGGCAGGTAATTTCTACGCGTTTTGTTCATCATTCTACGCTTTCTAGATTAGGAATCGATAAACCGGTAGAAAAATTGTTTAAGGGTATTGGAATGAGTGGTTTATTTCAATTGCATTATGATAATTATGACTATTTAACCTTAGAATTTATTTCTAGTTTTAATGTGATAAAATCTAATGCTTTAATTACTCATGCTCAATTCCGTTTGCTTAATAATGATGTGAGATTGACTTTGAAAGAATTTGGTAAATTATTTGAGTTAAAATCGGATAGGCCTATTGAACCATCCCAAGACAACATTGCCGTTGTCTATCAATCCCTCACGGGGGATGCTAATCTAAACCTCCAACATGCCAAGGGCACTTGGATACAACATCCCGTGCCAAAATTTTGGCAACGGTTTGTTGGCCTTACGATCTTTGGGAGGCATGAACCCGCCAATGTAAGGAGGGAAGAACTAGAGTTGTTAGGGTCTTACATGATCCCTAAGAGTGACAAGCTAAACATACCTCATAGGATAGCCCAACACTTTCAACGGGCGGCCAACGTGGCCGAGAATGGTAGGTCTAGGGCCCCTATATATTTTGGCGGTTTAGTCACCCTCATAGCGGTCAAGCACCTTAACTTCGTTCCTAACAACTTTAGGATGGTAGTAGGCCCGACTCTTATGGACTTACCGTACTTAGGTAGCCTAAACTAGATCAATGTCATAGGGGGTGAAACTTGGTGGGTAATCTAAAGGGAGTCGGGTAGAAGGGACAATGCCTTTACGTTGCCTAAACCCGTTTTGACTAAGTTTGAGAAGGGTCAACCTTCTTACACCTTTGTTTTAGGCAACCAAGGTGAGGATCAAGCGGCCCACCAAGCACCACCTTCACCACAACCTCAATTTCACCCTCAACCACCACCCCATCCCTACACTTATGACATCCCCACTTCTTCCACGAACTATAACATCGACCCAAACGCCCCTTAAGACTTCTCGGCTTTTAGGAGCCAGCTAGATAGTATTGAGATGGGGCAAGGGAGAGTGGAGAGTATGGTGCGAGACTTGGATACGAGAGTAGGGTCTCTAGATAGGAGGGTGGGGCATGTGGAGAGAAACCTTATGAGGGGTTTATACCCCATGTATGATGACTACGCACGTCGGGGGGCTATCCCTCCCGACTCACTTGTTCCCAATTGGTTTCAATATCCTCAAGGAGGATATTCGGACCCAAGTGCCTTTGGTACCTATGTGGACTACTCTTCGATCCACGGTTATGGGACCGATGCTCCTTTTGGTGGGCTTAGGGAGAATGTAGACCCTAACTATTTTGCAGGTGGTTCGGGTTACGGAGGTGGTGGTACGAGCCATGGAGGATCCGGTTCTAGCCATGGAGGAGGCTATTCGAGGATGGATGAGGATGATCGGGACTAGCTATGCTGGGCTAGTTCCCGAGTCAATGAGGACATTGTCTGATTCTGGCTTGGGGGAGATTTTGGATTTGGTATCTTTCTTTTTCTCTTTTCTTTTATTTTTGGTGTTTTTTTTTAGTTTATATTTATTGCTTTCTAGGTTAGTTTTATTGCTTTCTTTTATATGAAAATATACAAAAAAAATTAAAAATTCAAAAATTCAAAAATACGTTCCAATGAATTATAAATCATGCTTCCCTGTGCCCCTTACTTGAGAAATATTGTTTTGATTCTTGGTATATGATGATAAATATTGTGGATTTGTTGATCATGATTTGATGTTTGATTGCCTTGAAACCTTAACATGCGTCAATTTTGCCCAACTGCTTGTGAATATAGTGCTTGACTAGTTGATTTGGTTAGGAATGTGTGTTAGTTCCTGGTATGTCAATGAATTTGAGTATTGATTTGCAACTATAAGTAATGTTTGTATGACTCATTATTATGCACATTGTGGAGGACGAAGGCGTTCATTCTTTTAGGTGGCCTCCAGATGATTGTGGATACATTTGTTCCCTTCTTGCTACCCATGTTGTTGCCTTGACCTTTTTGTTGTTTATTAGCCATATTATAATCCTACTTTGCCCCATTGGTTACTAGTCCCAAGCTTGGCTTGGGGGGGCTATTAGTGAGTGAGGTGAGGGAGTTTGTAGTGTGCTTATTGTTAACACAATTTGGGTGGGTTTTGAGAAGTTATTTTATTCTTGATCATGTTTATTTTTTTGATGAGTTTGAAAGTTATATCTTCTTGAAAAAATAAAGTATGATGCTATGAAAAAAAAAGAGAAGTTCAAGAAAAAAAAATGAAAAATAAGTGAACTTCAAAAGGAAAAAAAAAACAAAAAGAAAGAAAAAAGTGTTCAATGTTCAAATGTTCTAGTTGGAGGTTGATTAAAAAGAAAAAAATTGAGCTTCAATGAAAATTTCAAATTTGAAAAATAAAGTTGTTTATTCACCCCAGTTCTTTATTATTATATCTTATGAGTGAATTGTAAGAGTTGGGATTGTTTATATTATTTGGAGTTTTATTTGGTGGATTTTTGTTAGAGTTGGTTATGTAGGAGATGTTGATCATTATTTATTTTGATCATGGGTTTTGCTAGGATTTGCTCCCTTAAGCATAGCTTTTCTCTCACTTGTTCCCAAATGATTCCTACCCTTTATCCTAGCCTTACATTACAAGCTTTAAAGACCTTCCGACCTTTGTGCATAAAGTTGTATGAATGTGAAAGTGTTGTTTATCAATGCAAGTTATGATTTGACATATTTCGAGTCGACTAGTAGGTTGAGCGTACATCTTTTTATACACACGAGAGTGTGAGTTGGGAGGGCATTGTTCACATAAAGGGGTTGGTTGGAGAGCGATCGAGTACATCTTTTACTCGCCACATAAATGACAGTTGAGTGTGTGAGCACTAGTCTTGAATTCTATATGCTCATGTAGTTTGCTCTACTTGACAATTGTTAGGGAAGAAAGGTAATTGGATGGATTTGATTGGTTGATTTTGAAGCATGTTTATTTGATTTACCCTGAATCGTTTGTGCTTGATTTTTACTTTTTAGGGTGAAGCATATTTATTTATTCATTGATGAGATCTTTGCTTAGGGACAAGCAAAGGTTTGGCTTGGGGGAGTTTGATATGTCTATTTTATATAGTATTTTACCCCCGTCCCTTGGTCATAATTAGTAGTGTTTTTGGCTCTTTAGAGCCACTTTTATTACTAATTAGTGTTTTCTAGTGTTTTCGTAGTTTTGGTTGAGTTTTGCAGGAAATTGCACTTTTGGAGCATTTTCCCGGGTTTTCATGGATCAACTACGGAAATTAGAGGAGCACGACCATCTTTGAAGCCCAAGGCCGGTTAGAGTCATCAAGCCGGTGATTAAGGGCTCGGTAATCGGGATACCGAGGTATTTGGACCGAATGATCAAGACCCTAAGTGGATATCCGGATTGGGCCGAAGAAATAAGCCCAATTGAAGTTCCAAGCCTCGAGGTGAAGCAAGGGCCCGATCGAGCAAGTTTAGCTCGATCGGGCGTGGCGCGCTAGAGTGTGCTGGTGCGTGGCCAAAGGCGCGCCCGATCGGGTAAGCTGCTAGCTCGATCGGGCGCGGCTGTTTAGAAGAGTACGCAGAGAAAAAGGCGGGCCCGATCGGGCGGCCCTTTACCCGATCGGGCGCGTGTTTTTTAGGGGATATGATTAGTTTTCAATTAGGTTTTGTTTTAAGGAGGTTTAAGTACGATTTTTGTACGTAATTTTATTTACCTTCTTTTTTAGATTTTCTCTCTCTACTTAGGTTGTAGATTAGTTTCTGTCTCATACACTTTGTTCTTAACTCTATTCTTAATTCCAGATTTCTTTGGTAACGATTTCTCTTCTCTTAATCTTAGTTATTTATTTTATTCCTTTGATCATGTATTGTTTTATTGCTTTGATTAGTTTAGATTTAATTATGTGTGAGTAGTTTTATTTCTAGGGTTTATGGGGATCCATAAATAATATGAAGGGGTAATTTATTGTTGTTGATTATCAATGCAATATTAATGTCCTATTGATTGATTTAATGCTCTGTGACTAGATTTGCGCAGATCTTTTATGCATGAGTTTAAAAATATTGATTCGAGATTCGACAGATGAGAATTGATGTTTAGGTCTAGTTTTAATACGCAGGTTAATTTATAAATGGTTAAGTTGAGATTTGAGAGATGAGATTTAATACCGGTAAATTAATTGTGTGATTGTAATGCGTAGCGAAAGCCCTTTATGATCTGGTTAATGTATGCATTGATGATTGATTATTATGTTTTACCCTGGAATATTATTTACTGATGAACCTATGCCCTAGATCCTTTTATATATTGTTTTCTCCTTATTCTTAATCTTCGTAGTTTAGTTTCATATCCAAGTTTACATCTTGGTTACTTTATAATTTAGATTACTTTAATTAATTAGGAATAGAAAGACTCGTTTCTCTGTGGATTTGATCCTACTTCCCTATCTACATTAGTTAGAGGATTTAGGATTTACTTTTGATTAGGTGATACGACTTTAGCCTGTCAGTAACCCTAGGTGTACGCTCATGCCGGCGGTATGGGTTATTTCCAGCATCTTTTGCATTGGTCGCTTTGCTCTGAGCTTTCTTTTGTTGGTTCTCTCCTTCTCTCCTGGGCGGTTACTTTGAAGAAGATGGCCTCTTACCCTCCATCACCTTTCGGAGCTTGTATAAAGCGAGCAAGAGCGAACCAGCAGTAACTGGACAATCCTCTACCTCATGGAATGAAGCGGTCAGAGGGTCGCTAGAATGAATTGTTGTGAATATATTCTCAAAACATGGCCGTCCTCACCGGGGCAAGGGCCGACACTTGGTGTCTGACCATAATAATGGACGAGTATCCCCACAGACGGCGCCAAATGTTTCGTGGTTTTTTGGAATCCCTCGGGATACTGGTCACGCTCTGACTGGCAACAGGACTCAGACACCTGTGGTTTTTTGGAATCCCTCGGGATACTGGTCACGCTCTGACTGGCAACAGGACTCGGACACCAGCAAAAACACGAACCTCTGGTGATCGGAGATCCGCCTCCGACGATCAAGTTAGTGATCGGAAACGTAATAAATGTAGAGAGAGAAAGTAGAGAGAAGTTGGAGCTTTTAGTGCTCTGTTGAATGTTATGTCACAATCCACCCCTCCCATCATCAATGATTGTGGTATTTATAGGGGTGGGGATTTGTGCCTCTTAGGGTAAGTGACCTAGAATTTAGTGCCCTTGATTGGCTGCGCAATTAGTGAAGGACACGTGTCCTCTAGGGCGCCGTTTTGCGACATTTCTAGTATTTTGGGCCTCCTAATGTAAGGAGGCCTTTATGTCATATTTGATTTCAGGTGCTCTCTTTCTCTTAGTACGTGTCATCTTCCTATGGTGACACATGTTGCCTATTTATTGGGGCACGTGTCATCATGAGATTGGACCACGTACTTGGGGTATTTTTTACCCTAAATAATTTTGTCGATGTTTAATATTTACCATACCAACACTCTTAGTACTGTGATCACTAGGCTTGACAAGTGGTGTAAGAGGAGCACTAGCAATATACTCTCCCAGTTGTATAGAACATCTTCCAGCTAGAAAGAGATTAACCACTCCTAAAATGAAGTCAACTAACTCATCTGAGACAACTACAACAACACCACTCAAGCAATCCATAAGGTGCTAAGCGCGTAAACCGTCCCTACCACATGATGTGCCATGTGGAAAACTCTTAATTCGATCTAAAACAATAGCAGAAGTAGTAAAGAGATGAAGGTGGTCAATAGGTATATCAGGCAAGGATGGAGCTTGAGAAGTAGGGTGTTTAGACCGTAAATCTGTGATAGTGGCATCATTATAAAGAGCAACGCTTGAAGAAGAAAGTAAGCGGACTGTAGCGGTGTAATGTCCATCACAAATCTTCCTACGACATTGCTTGATATTACGCTCCTCTAAATCAAGGTCCTCATCGTCAACCACTGAGAAAGTAAGAGAATTCTATGTCAAATTATCCCTCACAAGCTGCAAATTACCACCTGGTGCACTCCAAGAACAAATAGCATGGGAAATACTCTCTTCTTGAAGTCGGCGTTTTACCGAAGACTTAGACGCGTAGCTGCTATGTGGACGAAAGGTTTTACGAGTGCAAAGAGGTAACACCAACAAAGAGAACCAACTAGAAATGTCATCAGGCTTAGAGATCAACTTATCAAGAGCGCCTTTCTGAACCCTAGAAAATCCCAAATGACACTTAGGAGGAATAGACTTCATAGTACAAAACCCCTTAGAGAACAAACAATCAAGAGGAACGACATAAAAATTATTATTATTATTATTATTATTATTATTATTATTATTATTATTATTATTATTATTATTATTATTATTATTATTATTATTATTATTATTATATCTCAAAAACAGACAAAGTCATACAACCTATAGAAAGTTAGTGGGTAGCCGAGATACAACCTGGGCTCCCACTCCTCTAGCTATAGAAAATCCAATCCTTGTAAATATATGAGCAGCACATGCCCCAATGTCTTGCGTCGTCGAGAATTTTTGAACCCGCTTTAGCAATGCAATAGCCTCCTTCTCTAATTCCCCGAGTGAAGAAAAGGAGAAGGGAATGAAACCATATCTAATTTCCTGACATCGATCTTCATACTTAACCCGCTTTCGATGAGCCGCATCAGCCACAACCTGCCCAGGAGTGAAGTCAAATAACCCTGACTGTATCAAAAGAGAAGACCCTGTCAAATCAACACAGACATCGCGACCACGATCCTGGGAATAAAGTAACACATCCGCAGGTCTGAGGGCCTCGCTGAAAATTATTATTATTGTTGTTGTTGTTGTTGTTGTTGTTGTTGTTGTTGTTGTTGTTGTTGTTGCTGCTGCTACTACTACTACTACTACTACTACTACCTCCATTAACTATTATTTGCAACAAAGGGATATTATTTGGGAGATATAAAATATTCCTTTGTTGCAAATAATAGTTAACGGAGGTAGTATCAGTATCATTATTATTGTTGTTGTTATTATTATCATTATTATAAAATGGTTCCTAAAAACGTTTATGCGCCATGTTTACATACCCTTTTTGTTCGCACTAACAACGTGACACTTCACCAGTCAATAACTCATATCATTGTGCGACATCGGCACTCAACGACCCATAGCATCGTGCCATGCCGCCACATTACAAACCAGGGAAATGTTAACTAAAAAATGCATAGAAAGAGTTATGAATTCCTAACATGATGGAGTGAATAACACACGTCTTGTCATTTTAACTAGAAAGAAGTTATGCTTCATTCATCCACATAAATATATTTAAATGTAGAATAAAAAATAACATGCAAGCAAACTGAGAACAAAAAAAAAACTCATAAATTCTTTGTATTCCAAATCATTAATATTAATAAATTCAAACACTTTATAAAAAGAAAATAAATTACTCAAATTAACATCTCGAGGGAACGCTCGGGTCACACACTTTTTAATATTTAACTGAATTGGGTTGTAAGAAAAATGTAGTACTTACTAATAAACCAAGGGAGTAAGGGAATTGTGTAACTTTCGTAAATTTGGTCATGTACTATGGGATATTATAGTTACGGTGTGTTCTGATTTAGTGAAACAACTGAATTGATATGATTGGGGCTAAGCTGAACTGAAATGAAGTTATTATGAGATAAAGAAATTAGGAGCTGAACTGAACTGAACTGATTGAAGATAAATTGAACTGAAATTAAGTTGAACTGAACAGACTCTTACTTTATAAATTTTTACCTACACCCCACGACAGGGAATACTACCTGCACCCCCTCACCCTTCGCGTGTGTCCTGCCCCACCCTTTTTAATTTATGAATTTCCTGCAAGTTATTATAACATGTTCATTTTTGTACTGGTAAATGTTCATTTATGTATCATTAGATGTTCATTTTTATATTAAGAAGTTATTTGTTCAAATTAATATACTCTTTGAATTGAACTTCAAGTATTTTTTATAAATAAAAATGAGAGCAAATTTATTTATAATAAGTGTTGCGTTCAAATCATTTTTATTATAAGAAGTATTGCATCATCCAATGTTCATTTTTGTTTATTTGTGTTTCAACAAATGATCATTTTTATATCATCACATGTTCATTTCAAAAGCTATGTGTAAGTTTCCTAGTAAGATGTATGCAAATACATACGTATTAGAATTCTTCTTTTTGTTAAATAAAACGTTGTTTAAAAATAATTTCCACGACTATAAAATGAATTTAATATCCTCCTTGCTGCACTTCCAATTAGACCTGGCAATCTTGACCCAGACCCGATGACCCGACCCATGACCCGAAATCGACCCGAAACCAGTGACCCGAAATTGACCCAAAACCCGAATTAACCCGACCCGACCCATACCCGACCTGAAGTGGAACTGACCCGAAAATGACCCGAAAACCGAAATGACCCGACCCGAAGTTGACCCGAGACCCGAAGTTGACCTGACCCAAAAATGACCCGACCTTTAACTTCTTTTAGTAAATAATTGTATAAATTATAAAAAGTTTATATTAGGAAATTATACATTAAAATAGACCCAACAACATCTTACATGACTACATTGACTTTCATATAATAGCTAAAAAGACGGTCAAAGTGAGATGTGTAAATAGTGCAAAATGTCAAATCATTAAGAGTAATATGGGACGGAGAGGGTATAAGAACAATTCAAAGAAATTATTACAACAATGACAATGATAATAAGAGTACGTATTAAAACTAAGATCAATAAGAGAGTGAGGTATATCTCAATTAGTTAGAGCATCCCTCTTAGTTTCAAGAAATCCTAAAAGTGATTCTCAATCTAAACACACACAAAACAAAAAAAAAAAAAAAGGTTAATATAAGTCAAACAATTACTATAATCCATGAAAAAAATAGCCTTAATAAATACAGTGAGTTTTTCGTCAAAAAGTAAATAAATAAATATATATACAGAGTTGAATTTAACCCAATGAATCACCCGAATATGACTCGACTCGAAGTTGACCCGACCCAAGGTTAACCTGAAAATTGACCCGACCTGAATTGACCCGACTGAAACTTGACCCGACCCGAACTCGACCCGAAGTGTTGACCCGATACCCGACCCGACCCAATTATCAGTCGACCCGAAATCAACCCGAAACCCGAAATGACCCGACCCGACCCGAACTTGACCCGATAACCTTTTGACCCGACCCGAAATGACCCGACCCATACCCGACCCGAATGACCCATTTGCCAGGTCTACTTCCAATCATATATTTGTGTGTTTTCTTCCATGAAAAATATAATCTGAGCACAATATATATGCTGCCTTCTACTTCCTCACTTGATTATATCCTGTACAATAAGAGATCGATTAAGTTTTTTTTACAAAAATAAAATTAATAATAACAACACATTCCAAACAAAAGTACGTGAAATCTAAAGATTAAAAATTGAACATTTACGCAGGAATAAAAATTACGAAAACATAAATGAACACGCTATAAAGATATAAAAAATCTTTCAATATGAGAATGAAAACGTATAAAATCTAAATGAACAAATGTATTAAATTCTAAATGAACATTTATTAATATAAAAAAGAACATATATCAAAATCTAATGGATATCTATTATTAGTACGTACATGACCGTTAATAATAATTCTATATATATATATATATATATATATATATATATATATATATATATATATATATATATATATATATATATATATATCAAAAGTCTATGATGAATGAACAATATGTGATTTCTTTTTGAATATTTTTTAACTTCTGAATGAACATACAATAGTATATATGTGAATATACACATATCCAAATACAAACGAACATCTATGTATCAAATTCAAATAAACATCTATCAATATTAGAGTTAAAATGTATATATATAGTATTATATATTCAAATGACGCTCATGAGCATATATTAATTTAATACTCTCTCTCTCTCTCCTCAAAAGAACGACCCTTTTGGCTTTAATCTAATCCCAAAATTATCATCCCATTTGCATTAAAATATTCACCAATTTGCAATAATACTTGTACAAAGTTAGCTTTTCTATGTAAATTTTGTTTTTCCATGTACTTTTATTAATTTCTCTCCTTACTTTTTGCAAACCCCATGTGAATTTCACTTTCTAATATACTTTTATATATTACTAACTTTTTATTTTCTTACTAACTTTTTATTTTCTTAATACCCGCAAAATCAACCCAAAACATGAAAGGTATTCATCGCTGAGTTTTGTTTTGGGGAGACACATTTGGGTGTCGACATTCGTTCTTTCGGGGACGGAAGGATTATGGGGTTAAACATGTATTATTATAATCTATGTAGATATCTTTAATATGAGAATGAACATGTACGTATTTAAATTCAAATAAGGAACATTTGTTTAAATATCAGTAAACATTCATTAATACGTGAATGATTATAAACAAAACTAGGGTAAGTATATCTAAGGTAATATTGTTAATGATTATGTACTTATATCATAATGAACAACTATCAAAATGAAAATAATTATTTACCGAAAAGTCATTTTCAATATAAACTAATTTAAATCTTAGTTTTCTACGAAAACACAAATAATCAAGAAAATTAGCAAAAACAATAACCAAATTATATTTATGAATATATTTTCCAAGTGAATTTTATATTTCAATATGATAATGAACATTAAAATACGAACAAACATCTAATAAAATTCTAATGATAATTTGATTTATTAATACGTGAATGAACATATATTCATATTATAATGATTATTAATCAAAATGAGAATGAACATTTATCAAAAATAATTTTCACTATAAATTAAATTAAATTCCAAATAATACAAACTCATGCCAAAATTACTTGGATTTGTAGAAAAGAATTAAAGATGCATATATATAGAAATGAACTTTTTAAAAAATTCTGATGATGATATATTAATATGTGAATGATAATTTTTTAGTATCGAGAATGAACATCTATCAAAACGAGAATGAACATTTTATCAAAAAGAAAAATTAAATCCTTAGTATTGCTACAAAATAACTCAATTAATCTAGAAAATTACAATTATCATTTTGAGTCCAATAATTTTATAATTCAAGAATATACCATACATTAATTCAACACAAATCTAGAATTTCTATATTATAACATAATCCAACCCTAATTATATTACTTTCAATAATATATATATATATATATATATATATATATATATATATATATATATATATATATATATATATATATGAACTTCAAAAAATCTTACCATCTTTTAGCTCTACAGAAGAAATTGAAGAAGAAGACAAATTTTACAACGAAAAATTTCTGGCGACAAATGTGACAAGATTTCGGTGACGCTTATAACAATGGAAAATTACAATCGATCGATTTGCAATCCTTTTGAAGTACTAGAAGAAGGACATGGTTGTTTGAGGAGAGAGAAAATGAAGAACAGTCTTTGAACGTTTAGAGAGAGAAAATAAGAATTGTGGTCTTTGGAGAGAGAAAATAAAGATGGTATAATGAAGCAAGCTCCTGAAATCAGTAATATGAGTATATTTTGTGTAAAAAAATTGGTCTATATATTTATGGTAGTAGGAGGAGTTTAATACATTGCGTTTAAAGGGGGGTGTAGGTAGTGTTAGCTACACCTTGGTGTAGCTCTTACTAATTACCCTTACTTAAGTTTTGTTTTTTCCTAACTTTTCCCTTGGGTTTGGGCTTATTAATCAACTTTTACCATGGGCCGAATCCTAATGGCCCCTGCAAAATATCCATTGTAAATTGTGTCAATTATTCTTAGAAAAAGGGAGTATATGGTTGAATATACACTCATAAATGCATTTATACTTTTATATTTTACTAAAATAAAATTTTGTGAAAATAACTTTCTCTCTCTAAAAAAAGAAAAAAGCTCTGCCTTCACTCCTCAAAACAGAGCCACACCCCCACCCCGTGATCTTCCCCTGCCGCCGGTGACCTGAGCGCCGCTGCTCTTATAAGGTCGCCGGCGAGCAGTCTCTGAAGGGTTGCGCTTGATTAGACCTGTTTCACCTACCATCAATCCATACGATTGGGTTTTTTTCGAAGTTTTGGTAGGTTAGGGTTTCAATTGGGGGTTTCTTCTTCGGTACAGTTGGCGACTTATATCAAGGTTCGCAGGTAGTTCGGCGTTGTCTTTGAGCCACCGGTTATCTCTTTGTCCCACCGACGAAGTGGAGTTCGGGTTTCCTTCATCGGCGGCCTGCTCTTTTTCTTGGTATGGTCTACCCTTTAGTGTAATTAAGGGATCAGAAAGCCTAGGTTTTTAATTAGTTTAGCTTTTGTCTTTGGGGTTTTAATAAGTGTGTTTAAGTTTTAATGGCTAGCTTTGAGGAATTAAGGGGGATGTTGTGTATTTCACATGTTGAAGAGAATGATGTCTCTTCTCCTGGGTTGGAATTTTTAGTTCGACAATTGGAGAATCCTTTTGGTATTTTCAATTTTGTTAAGGGTTTAAAAGATGAGGGAAACATTCTCTACAAGCAAAACCAAATAGGGTCTGCTATTGCGAAATACTCTTTTACTCTAAAAATATTGTCCTTTGCTTCATTTTGTAGTGATGAGGATATATTATTGTTTTCGAGTATAGTTGTGTCCCTTAATCTAAACTTAGGTGCTTGCTTCATCAAGGTTAAAGACTATGACAGAGTGGGTCAATTATGTTCAGCGGTTTTATGTTTTGATACTACTAATGTGAAAGCTTACTTCAGAAGAGCGATTGCAGCGTTAGAGCTTAATAAACCTTCTTTAGCTTTCATGGATCTTGCACAAGCCCTTAAATTAGATCCTAAAAACACTGAGTTCCAACAAAAACTAAAGGAGGTGATATCCTTATTGGGTTGGACTCCAGATTTCGTTGACGAGGCACTTGCAGTAACAAGGGATAATGATAGGTTTAGAGATTATGCTCATTCGGGGAAAGAAGATAATAGTAAGAAGTTAAGAAAAAAAGGGAAAAGAAAGGTAGAAGATGGTCGTGGTGATGGTAATGTCCGAAGGTGTACAGGTGTGACAGACAACACCAACATGGATAAGAATGTTGACGGCAATTCTTTGGATTTGGAGGGTAAAGTCAACCCTACCAACCAAGGTCTTAGGCCCAACATTATTGATAACAATTGTGTCCTGAAGGAAACTTCAGAAACAAAAAACTCAAATATGACAGGGTCAAGTTTTCGGTTCTCAAGCCGAAAGCGATATGATTCCTATTTGCATCTCACTCCAACAATGTATGGAGTGATTTCCAAAGGGAGAACAGTACAATACTATTGTTCTTCCCAAAAGAATTTCATTACCATCCGAGTAGCCAATCCTTCGAGAAAGATGGGTAGTGGTGAAACTCAAGAAGGTTCTACACCAATGAAGCTTAGTCACCCCCCTGTGGAAGGGCATGATAGGTGTGAAATGACTCCAATTCTGATACAAGTAGATCCAGCCATAGGTATGGCAAGTCAAGATTCATCATGTGAGGCTACGTCGACACTCCTACCACTTCCGTCAGTTTCTTCCCCTTTGCGGGCTTCCGTTCACCCAACAACGTCCTCCTCTGAAAATTTGTTGGGTTTTGTCTCGTCTCCCCGTCCCAGGTTTAGAAGGAAATACGCCACTCTGCAAAGTAGGTCTCTCGTGCTTTTTACTAACTCTTTCTTTTGCAGGTTAAGCGGCTCTAAGATAATAGCTTCTGGTCCCATCGGGTATACATGGTTTCCCAATCATAAGAAGTTAGTTGTATGGTCCGACCCCCAATGTTTTATCCTGTAATCTTGCTTTCTGTACTTAGTTTAGGTTGTAATCTTGCTTTTCATTTATAGTACTCTTTGTCAAAAAAAAAAAAAATAAATAAATAAAATTTTGTGTCCTCGTTGCATCTTTTAAGGGATTCCAACAATCGAACGATGAATTTCTAGCTATAACGTTACAAAGTTTTTTCCTTTTGCTTTTGTTCAAGTATGCTAAGACTTAAGACACCTAAATTAGTAACATTCATTAGTCATTGCTTTGAGATTTAGTTTTATAAACTCTGCTTACATCACTGACATTTGGGTGAATAGTATTGGACGATCTTAAGTATTCACCCTCCTAAATTGACACTTGTTCATACCATAATATTAATATAATTAGCCAAGTCATTTTAATTCTGGAAACATGGACTTAATTATATTATTATTATGGGCAGATGTGACATAATTAGACCATCAATTTCTAGTGGGTCACATGAGTAGGTGTAAGTGAAAGAATACTTGAACAGTACTCATTTTTGAGAGTCTTGTGCTTTAAAAATGTACCAAAATAGGAAGGGATAAAAAAAAATTAATTTAGCCTTTTGTTACCAATTAAGTATTGGCCTACTGATAAAAAAAATACTCCCTTCATTTTTAAATATTTGTTCAATTTCTATTTTTTGCATTATTTATTTGTTCTATTTTGACTCATATTTGTAATATATATATAAGAAAAAATATAGTCTTTTTGGTACTTGTTGGAATCATCTCAATGAAAAAAATTTTAATTTTTAATTTTTAGAATTTATATTTATTGATAGTTAAAGATATTATTGATCAAATATTAACATCGGCATACGTGCCCATGAGAAATGGAGCAAGTATGTAAAAACGGAGGGGGTAACGTTTTAATCTTGAATAGATTCGATTTTCATTACTCCCTCTGTGTTTTTTTAAGTGACGCAGTTTGACAGACACGTAGTTTTAGGAGATTTTATTGACTTTAATAAAATAAGATGTTAGTGGGGTAAGTTGGAGGAGTGAGAAATGATAAAGTAAAAGAATATGAGAGGAAGTGGGGACCATGAAAGGAGTGAGAAATAATAAAGTAAGAGATAGTGGAGTAAAGATATATTATTAAAATATAAGGAATTTCTAAAAGAGGAAGTATGTCCAAAAAAAAAAAAAAAAAAAAAAAAAAAAAAAAAAAAAAAAAAACCGTTTAAGGAAAGTGTGTCACTTAAAAAAACACGAAGGGAGTATGACCACTTTAAAGGTGTAGATCCGCTTATTCTTCTTCAATTCCCCAGTTGCAAAATAATTAACTTGCTAACTCGAACCAGACTGACCTATTAAATAATCCAAATTAAAAAGAGTAACAGTTCATAAAGAATAAGAAAAAAAAAAATATTTTAATATAATTTCCGATTTGTTCATGCCACGTAGAACAAAAAGAAGTAGCTTGAGATAGAAGGCAACGGACATAAAAACACCAAAGGATGAAAAAGACTTTGTGAAAAACTGTGAAAGTGTGCATAAACTCGGCTCATTGGCTGGGATTCATCTTCTTTAACAAGGGAAAAAGGCGTAGAAGATGACATTTCACCAAAGTTACAAGAAAAATGTGATAAATATAATAATTCTAATGATTATTTTTTAAGGGAAAAGCATATAATAAATATTTCTTAGTAATAAATACTATAAAACTCAATGAGAATAGTGATTTTTCTCTCATACTTCACCCTTGTCTAAGCAAACTATCCCTCTATCTTTCCCTTTTATTTCCATCCTCATGAAGTGCCTCACCTAATTTTGTGCCACACCCATTTCTCTCCTACATGGGGTGGCTACAATCCTTGTTCTCTCCCTTGAAGAAACTATGGCTTCGCACTCATTCGGCTCAAAACAAGAGTAAGTCCATCTATCCTACAACTCAATCTTTTTCTAATAATGTACATGCTATTACATCTCTGTCTTGATTCAGCTGCCACGTTACTAGTCTTTTTAAGTGATTCTAGACATACCATGCATAACCATAAATTTAATGTACTTGTTCTCTTAATGTTATCATTTTGTACTAACATTTTTCGACTTGATCGTAAAATAGGAAGAGGGATATACATTTTGTATGAGGATGTGAAGTCTTGCCAATATGAAGATGTACATGTTTTGTGGTCGATACTAGTGGAATCGTCGTCGTCACATAAACCAGCAGCATTATTGCCATCTACACAAGCGAAGCTCCTATGCCCACCTCCTAAACAAGTTAATGAGAGAGGATAACACACAATCATATCATTTTGGTGGGTTTCCATTTGTACATAGTTTTTTTTTTTTATTTTTTTTTTATTTATTATAATTTAATGTGTTTTTGGTACATATTATAATATAATGTAAGCCCTTTTTCGGTTTGCAGTGTGAACATCAACTTAGATTGAATAAGAAGTTCCGTAATTTTGAAATTAAACACTTTCCCATCAAATGCTCCAAAGTTTGGATGTCTTTTTATTTAATTAAGTTGTGCATTTTATGCATAAAGAAGATCTTATCCGATCTAACTTATACTGTGATTAAAGATAACTTACCAATTTTTTGTTCAATGTAGATATTATTTATAATTTTTAAGTGTATATAAACTGCTTAAACGAGATAAGCTTGTTCTAGGTGCTTATACAAAACAATGTAGGTGGTCAAAGTATATATAATATTGTTTTGATAATAAGTTTTTAGTTAATTGGTCAACATATAATGTTGTTTTGATGACAAGTTTTAAGGTAAATGTGTAACACGCCGTAGCATGTTATCTTCTTAATCGTATCACAAGCATATATAATTATACAAGCTTACAATGCGGACGTGAAGAAAAAATGAAACCCTTCTCTGCCTTCCTACAACAACAACAACAAAAAAGAAGTCCAATTTGCAATAGATGGGAAGGAACATTTTTTAAGCGACCAACTTATAATTTTAGGTTTTCACGTTGTTAGTTTGTCGGTTTCAACGGTGGATAGGTAGTTTGTTTCTTTGAAAATGCCATTAAAAAGATTTTATTCAAGTCACATAAGATTTGCTTTGGAATGGATGGGACAACTTATAAGTTTTATAGTACTTTTACACAAATCTTAGATGACAATGACCCATAAACCAATCTTCTCTTTAATAAACCTTCACTATATATGATGCCAAGTATAAAATTGTACAATTTTCAAAACTAATACGAGGTACACTACTTAGCATATTAAACTTTACTTTGTATTATTTTTATGAATTAAATCAATCGGCTCCAAATGTCTCAACTTAATTCTCAAAATTTTCTTCTTCTGCATGGAATTAACTAACCAATACCACAAATGAAGTATGAAGTTATACTAGTACTTCGTAATAAACTTTTGTCTTGCTTAAACTCTTTTTTGAATGTTCAAAGTAATTTGTGAGTATAATTAGTACTCCGAATCATCTACTGATAAATAGGAAATCATCAATTAGTGAACGCTTATAAAAGACTTATAATAATGATGGAGTAACCCCTAAAATATTGAACGAGTAACCCCTTTAACGCTGACAAAGTAACCCTTGTAAGACTGACCGGGTAACTCTTATAACACTAACAAAGTATCACCCATGACTAGTCACTTTGTTGCCTGTCACATATAAGAATTTGTGTTAATCAATAACTTTATTCTAAGTGAAAGTATAAATAAATAAATAGATAGATAAATACACAAAATACGAAATATTTCTATTTTAGAAAACAAAATACGAAATAAATAAAATTACAAATAAAAGTGAGACTTGTGAGAAATTCGATTGTAATACAATTATACCGTGCGCATGGTTGGTGTCATTTCGAATGTTTGAATTGGGTTCGGTGAGATAGGATCAATTTTGAATTTAAGACATGTTAATGACATAGCCAAGAATATTTCTTGACTTATGGCCTGTTCTCATACGATTATATTTACTTCAGTGCAGTTCAGTTCAGCTCATCTCTAATAAATTCAATTCAGTTCAACTCATTTCAGCTCATCTCTAATAAGCTCAATTCAGCTCAGGTTCAGCTCTAATAAGTTCAGTTCAGCTCCTAATTTTCTTCTCTTATAAAATATTCATTTCATATAGCTCTGCTCTAATAAGTTCAGTTCAGTTCAGCTCTGCTCTAATAAGTTCAGCTCAGTTCAGTTCATCTCTAATAAGTTCAGTTCAGTTCATCTCTAATAAGTTCAGTTCAGTTCAGTTCATCTCTAATAAGTTCAATTCAGTTCAGTTTATTTCTAATAATTTCAGTGCAATTCAGCTCATTTCAGTCGATGAGAACATACCGTTACTTGTTTGAGAGATCTCCAAATGATTATAGAAGTCAAGAAATCGTCTTATACGCCGATACCTACGATATACTATGACGTCTATGACCATCCTGTACTGTCTTCATGATTTGCTTATTTGCATCAAACAAACTAAAAAAATAAAAATCAGCCGTCCACCCTCTGCTAAAGCTGGGGAAATGAAAACGCAAAGTATTCTTTAATTAAAATTAATCTCGTGATTTTCTAAAGAAAAAAAATTGATAGTCTCGTGAGGTACGTGCAAAAGACAACGCTTCCATAGATGAAGCCCGTGCGATATACGGTTTGTTTGAATTTTTTAAAATAATATTTTTACATACATATTTATGTGCTAAAAATTGTTAAATATTTAGATAAAATTCCTAATATTAAAAGATAATATTTTATATTTAATTAATTTAAACTGGATAATCTCATTCGCTAATTTTGCTTACGTGTCAGTTAAATTATTTAATTCTAAAAGAAATTAATAATCTCGTATTTAATTGGCTACCACTAAAATTTATTATCCTACGTGGCGCGCTGAAAAAATTAAATCCTACGTGGCTCTCTAAAAACTCGTGAAAAAACTCTCCTTTATATATATAATAATATATATATATTAGATTATTAAATGACTAAATTAAAGTTGATTGGTAGCTTTTCAAATGGATAAATTACAAGAATAATATCGTATTAATTCATAAATAAATGTGAATTGAACTTGTATAAGAACTTAATATTAGCCCTTATTTAAACTAATCTAAAGTTCTACTCCCTCCGTGTTTTAATAAGTGTTACAGTTTAACCAAACACACATGTCAAGACACGGCTTTAATCATTAATTTATCTAATCATATATCAATAAAATTATAGGAAAATTGATATTATAAAAGTATTACGTTATAACGAATCCAATAACCTGTTATACAATTGCAATTATTTTTTATATGTAAGTAAATTAATCAAGTCAAACTCATTATGTGAATAGTGAAAAAGTCAAACTGTAACACTTATTAAAACACGGATGAAGTACACATATTTAACGAAAAGAAGTGAAAACAGATAAGTGTAACAACTAACTAAAGGATGAAAGTAAAGTCGTTCTTCAATTCAAGGAGTTGTGATTTTAATGGAAGCTGAAGTGATTATAGGAAATAGCGAATTTACATTAAAAGGGACACAATTATATTGTTTTTGAAACAGTTCAAAAAAATATTGTTTATGAAAATCAAGCGAAATATGATACTTACGACCTGTTCATTTCAGCTCCAATAAGTTCAGTTCAGTTCAGCTCCAATAAGTTCAGTTCAGTTCAGCTCCAATATGTTTAGTTCAATTCTTAATTTCCTCTCTTATAAAATATTCAGTTCAATTCAGTTCAGCTCGAATAAGTTCAGTTCAATTCAGCGCAGTTCAGTTAATCTAAGCGGTCCTTAAAGTCGATGAAGAATATATAAATTGAAGCCACCTGAAGAGAACAGGGATATTTATTTTTAATTCATACTCCCGATTTTATCAAGTGATGATTAAATTTTTGGAGGTTTTGACTCTGACGGTAACTACATGATGAAAACATTATTAGACACTGACACTATCATATACTCATATAGCTTAAGAGCAATCTACTGTCAAAGTCAAGATTTCAACAAGATAATATATCACTCGATATAAATTGGAGTAAAGAATATTTATGAAATTAATGGATGAATAGTATTTGAGAAGTTATATGGAACTCCCTAATCACAAGGCTGAGGCTGAAAAAGCGCGCTCCATGACACCAGGAAGCCAACCTCTGAAGTACTCCTGACAATCTGCCTCAGCAGGCGAGATTCCACCCAGAGGGGTAACTGATATCTGAATAATACATGCATTATACATTAGTGTTAGACAATGCAGGCGCAGCTATACACGAAAATAATAATAGAACATTGGAGGAATTGCTTACATATCCTTCTTGGAGAGATCGGATATCAATATCAGTATCTTGAATTGAGTGTTCTATTGCCTGTGAGTATATAAACTCCAAATGTTCAATAGATGATTTTATGGCAATAGAAGTGATTTTTTTTCTTTCTTCTTTTTTGGTGAGAATGGCAATTTAAGTGATGAATACAAAGATGTATGCATGGACAATTAATACTCCAAATGCTCGATAGATGATTTAAGGAATCAAAGTGAGAAATACAAAGATGTATGCATGGAAAAATAAAACTCCAAATATTAATAGATGATTTAAGGCAACAAAAGTGATGAATACAAAAGATAAATGCAAGCAACAAATCTCTGCACTACAACCTAAGAGATAATTGATATAGGGGAAACAATTTTGAAAAATCTCGTGTTTGACGAAAACAACAATCGAATCGTTAATCCCAATTATGGGGTTAGCTACATGAACCAAACTTTTATCTCATGTACTTGCCAACCATTATCACCTCCTTCCATTCCATTTTGTCCAATGTTATATGCTTTTTTTTATCAACTCTTTTGGGAAACCCTCTACTTTCCTTAGAGGTATGTCTTCTGATCTTCACCAGACATGCCCAAACAAACGCAATTGGTTCTGCCTTATATTATCCTCAACGTCTACAACTCCAACTTTCCTTCTACTATCTTAATTTCTAATACAAAATAAATCATAATTTCAAGAAAAAACATTGCACCCTATACTTTTTCAGGAAATAAGTAAAGTTATTTTGAAGATAAAGTGTCACCCATGGGTAGCTTTAAATAAGGTCCCCAGAAAAAGATTGGTTTTGCAACAGCATGGCTAGCCCTAAAAGCATTTTGTAGCTTGGTTAGCAGTTCAATCTGGACTTGCTAGTAAGATTAGGCTTTTATAGCAACATAATCTAACAAATCCATCATGTGTGTTGTGTGGCTCTGCTCCTGAAACACATGAGGACCATTTTTAGGCGTATGTACTCAAATTGTCAAATGGAACTATGGAAGTAGGGTGAAGAATGGACCAGCTTAAGAGCTCTAAGCCAGTTTTTATTATTCCTAAGAAAGGTTAGTTGGAAGTGAAAGCCATTAGAAAGAAGAACAGCAAAGCTACACTATATATGTGTTTTGTTGAGGTATTCTACAATCTGTGGATTCAGATTAGAAAATGATGTTTGCTATAGATCTTTACTTGTTTCCGGATGTTGTGATGATATGTGTATTCTAGTCTTCAGCTGAGCTGTTTTATCCTCAGGAAATGAGGAATCTCCCTTTTTTGTAGAAAAGCTAAGAAATAAAGTTTTGATTGTCACTTGAAAACCTAAGAAATAAGATTTTGATTGTCACTCCTATTTTCTAACAACATTTGCAAAGAGTAAACTTAAATTGAGCATCATTTTCCAAATAAATAAATAAATAAATAAAAATAAAAAAAAACTTTAGCTTCATTCATTATCAGCAAAAAATAGGAAGACGAAGATGATTATGGCCAATGTAAAAGATGGTTTCACTTTTGAAATTTGGATTCTCCCCCAATTTAGCTCAATAAGATAACCCAAAATACTCCATAAATATTCAACACATTGATCCCCTTCCTAATATTCTCTTATTTATAGTATGCTCCTAATATGACCATCCCCCCACATCAGTTCATTACAAGTTTCTTCTTTAATATTCTACACGTGATTTTCTCCGTATGAATTTAAGGTTGTCAACCACCAAATTGCTATAATTGTATGTCATCTACTAGTGACATTCTTCAAAAACCCACAAAGTTATTGAAGCAATGTAAACAGTGAAATATTGAGTCAATAATCATCCATAGAGCTTGCTAACAATAAGAGAGCACTTCTGACAAAATTCTTTTCTATGTAATTCCCTTATGTGATGCTTTCAAGGAGTTTCCTATGAATATGCTAGGCGTTATTAAACAATCATTGTGTTTTGTCAATCCAACGTCTCCGGTAAGTACTATACTTGCAAAACAATGTTGTTCAAGGACCGGGTGTTTAATAAAATCTAAGGTTCCTACCATTTGCTTTAAATCTTGTGTGTTAATTTAAGGCTTTTTGTACTAGTTCCTCACAAATATCAAAGCAACCCCCCTAGAGACCCTTAAAACAATACAACTTGTCACTGGATCCACTTACGGCTCTTTATATCGAACGACCCTTGCCACCAATAGGCAAGAGTGTCTATCAACCGCCTATCCTACCTATGTTACTTTGTGCCACAAGCCCACAAGCCATTCCAAACACTTGGCGCTTGCACCTTCGTCTCCCGTGGCTAAGACTGTGCCGCACAACTCTGGTATCAAAATACTCGGACCGTGACAGCCTGTTCTCATTGACTGAACTGAGGTGAGCTGAGCTGAACTTATTAGAGCTAAACTGAACTTATTAGAGCTGAACTGAACTGAAATAAATATTTTATAAGAGAAGGAAATTAAGAGTTGAACTTAACTGAACTTAACTTATTAGATTAGAGTAGAGCTGAAGCGAAGTGAACTGAAAATAAACGTACCATAACAGGCCTAAGGCACTGACTTTAAGAAAACAATACAAACCCACTTAATTAATCAACCTAATAGCCACCTCCCCACCCCATTTAGCTCCTACCCTTCACCTTCTTACCAAGGTGTTATTACAATCACCACCTTAAATTAAAACCCTCCATCACTACACTGTCAAAACGACAACACCCATGATGATTTGTACCAATTTAACCACCGTCACAACGTCACCTCTTACCTAATACATAACTAGCTCCCATAACACCCAACCTCAACCCCAATGCAAACACTCTTGATTTCTCTCCTCAACAAACCCGATACTTATCTTCCATCTACATCACCTCCCCACTCCTCCGTTTCCTATACTAACACCACCTTAACCCACCACAACCACTTAAAGATAGAGAAAGAATAAAAACATACAAATAAATAAAGCTCGGCAATTTAAATATAAAGATAGAAATGAATGGGCCAAAGGGGAGCCCTACCCTAACCTTCATCCTACAACCCCTCATCCTAACCTTCTATAAAGATCATAGTGAAATTTTCACTGTCCTAATCTGCTAGTTGTAACCAATGCATCAAGGGCATCCAGCAAGCAATGGATCACATACACAAGGAGCAGGGGAGGACGGGGAGAGCAGTCAGGAGGGAGAGCAGTCAGGAGTAGGAATAGTGGAGCAGCAGTGAGCAATCAAGGCAGGGCTGCTATCAAGGTAGGGCTGCTATCATATGATAGCAGCTGAACACTTTTTGTCTTTTGTCATTACCTTGTTTTGGTTGCTAATGTCTATATAAGAAATGGGAGGGAGGAGTGTGCTAGGTACCCAGATATTCATTCATTTGAGGGTGGAGAGTAGTGACCTCAAGTCACTAAGTAAGAGTGGTGGCCTAAAGCCTCCTTGTAAGAAAGATTGCTCCTTTAATTAATGAAAATAGTTGTCTTCTTCTCTAAAATCAGTCCCTAGATGTTGCTTGTGTGTGTAGGAATATTGTGTAGTTGTAGCAGTTCGTTACAAGTGGTATCAGAGCGGCGCTTCTGCGAATGCTGACGCCGAAAACCACCACAAATTCCGATTTTTTTTTTTTTAAAAAAAAAAAAATGGTTCTTTGTGCAACATAGAGGTGCGATGCTCTGGAAGACCAAATGACCGGAGTACATGATTAACTCGAAACGATAGAAGCAACGATGAAGACTCAAGAAGAATCCCTCGAGATATCACAGGATGAGGCCATTCCGAGACTCGACGGTCGATTCGAGCTGTTCCGCCAACACCAAGACGCACAGATGACAATGAACAACACAACTTAGGCTCAATTCTTCGAGGAGCTCCGCAACCTAGTGGCCTAGAGGAACCACGAACAGTAGGGCCAACAGCTCAATAACAGAATGCGAGGCTGGCAAGACCGAGAAGGCGGCGGCGGGGGTGGTCACTGTTAAAAACCCAGGAAGCTAGAGATGCCCGTTTTCGAGGGTACCGATCCCGACGGTTGGATACTTCGAGGGGAGAAGTACTTTCAGCACTACCAACTCACGGAGGACCAGAAATTACAAGCAGCCGTTATGGCCATGGAAGGCGATGCTTTACGGTGGTTTCAATGGGAAAACCGTAGGAGACCGGTAGAAGGATGGGAAAGCTTGAAGGTTAGGGTTCTGTGCCAATTTCGGCCGACCCACGCCGGAAAGCCTTCACGGACAATGGCTAGCAGCGAAACAAGAGACCACAGATCTCGAGTATCGCAAGAAGTTCATCGAACTTTCTGCTCCATTAGAAGACATATGGACATACCTGAAACTATAATGTTAGGCCACTTCATTAATGGCCTTAAGGAGGAAATCAAGGCTGAGGTTAGACTGATAAACCTCTATAATCTAGAACAAGCCATGGAAGTAGCAGGTTAGTAGGTATAAAAAAACGACCCCTTGTAATTGGATCTAGCAAGTCCATAATAAGTGGGAATACAAGTAAACCTTTAATTGGGCCGGGCTTAGTAAGCACTTATAGAACACCCACCCAGCAAGCTTCAAGCTTTAAGGGATGGCCAAAACCACCCACTGAATCGCAAGGATCGGTGAACAATTCAATATTGATGCCCTTCACTTCAATGAAATCCAGCGAGCTACGACGGTTAACGGAAGTTGGACATCAAGATAGAAAGGCGAAAGAACTATTCTTTAGGTGTAATGAGAGGTGGAGCGTTGGACACCGGTGAAAAAACAAGGAGCTGAGTGTGTTATTGATGGGGGAGGAAGAAGAGTCTGGAGAAAGCTCATCGGGGCCACTTGAGACACCTACCGAGGAGGATGTTCCGATGGAAGTTTCCCTGGAAGGTGGGCCCGAAATTAGTGGTTGTAATGATAGATCCAAGGGCAACTCACAACTTCATTTCAAACGTCCTGGTTGCTGAAGTAGGCGTGCCGGTGGAAGGTGACAGAGAATTAGGAGTTTTCCTGGGAAATGGTGAATCAATTTGGGAAAAGGGTGTGTGTAGGGGAGTGCGAGTGTTGCTCAAGGGCGGCTTCATGGTGGTGGATAACTTCTTACCACTTCGACTAGGGAATGTCGACTTAATTCTAGGTAGTCAATGGTTAGTGAAGTTGGGCTCTGTCGCCACTAACTAGAAAACTCACATAATGAGTTTTGAAGTGAATGGTCAGACCACCACATTGGTAGGCAATCCTTCACTAGAGCATTCGAAGCTCAGAACATTATGGCATGAAGGAGGAGGTATTTGGCTAGAGATTAACAAAGTTGAGGTGGAAAGGGTGCGTAGCAAGACAGGGGAAGTGGCTACAATAGTGCCTGGCTGGAGGATGTGATGGGGCAATTTTCATAGGTATTTGATGTTCCCAAGGGGCTACCACCCAAGTGAGGCCACGAACATTCGATAGTGTTGAAAGAGGGTAAGTGTAAGACCTTACAGGTACCCACAATTCTAGAAAAATAAGATCGAAAAGCTGATTCGTGAAATGCTGGAAGCAGGCATTATTAAAAAGGATAGCTCATGGCGTTTTTGCGTCAATTATAGAACTTTAAACCGCAAGACCATCCTAGACAAATACCCAATTCCCATCATCGAGGAACTCTTGGATGAGCTTCATGGGGCAACCATTTTCTCTAAACTCGACCTTAAGTCGGGTTACCACCAAATATTGGTTCAGGAGGAAAACACCCATAAGACCTCCTTCTAAACCCACGAAGGACATTACGAGTTTCTTGTAATGCCTTTGGGCTTGACTAACGCTCCCGCAACTTTTCAAGCTCTCATGAACAATGTGTTTCGCCCGTACTTAAGGAAGTTCGTGCTGGTTTTCTTCGACGACGTTCTCGTTTACAGCCTCAACCAGGAGAGTCACAGAGAGCACATGCTGTCAAAGCTGAAAGAGCACAAACTAGATGCTAATTTCAAGAAATGTGACTTTCGACAGCCTAAGGTGGCCTATCTGGTCCACGTATCCTAGGAGGGTGTTGCGGCGGACATGGAGAAAGTAAGGGCGATGGTGGAGTGGCCTATTCCGAGGAGTTTGAAGGACCTACGTGGCTCATGGAATCAAAACTCGGTCGTTCGGTTATGGAACGGGCTCTTTGTAACGGGTTTCAGAGAGACTGAACCGAAAAACCCCGGTATATAACGGTGAGTCAAAAATCACACCCAACGCGGCGCATCTCCCGTTCCATAACGGTGGAACGGCGTTCTGGAACCGTTATAGGCATTTAGCGGCCGTTTAATTTTAGTAATTCATACTATCCTTTTATGCTTTTGCGAATTCACGGCTTCAAGCTTTTGGAGTTTCATTAATGGCGGAGATGGAGGCTGAAGATGGGTCACGGACCTCACGGTCAAACTCTCAAACTGGTTCAGCAGACAACAGACAAAAATATAGAGGAGAGAGGAGAGAGAAATAAAAAATGAGTGGCTGAAATATTAGACACTTGGACCCCACATTCAATCAACTTTTCTTTTTATTTTTAATATTTTTGGACCCACCCTCCATTATCCCTTTTTTTAAAAAAAATCATTTAATAATTTTAATAGTACACGTACAAGTATTTTAAGTATTGAACTAAGCAGTACATCTTTAGATTAGAATATTACTGTAGATAGTATTGCTACTTCATGGTCTGCATCATAATGTCTTTAGTATTTATTATGGAGTATAGTTTTGGCTATAATATGGTATAAAGACAAAGAATATGGGTCTACGAACTAAAAAATCTGCTTATGTGATTTTTTTAAAAAAAATTCACGCCGCGAAACCCGCGATCCGTTCTATTTAACCGTTACAAGCCGTTCCCGCGACAACGCGACTGTTTCTGCAAACGCGACCGCGACTGCGTTTTTTTTCCATGACGTGGCTTCTTAGGACTCACAGGCTACTACAAGAAGTTCATTAAGGGGTATTTCAAGAGATTGATTGATTGTGGAGATTGATTGTGCGGCTGCATGGGTTCCCAACATCGATAGTATCGGACCGTGATCGCGTCTTCATGACTCTGTTTTGGAGAGATTTATTTAGGCTGCAGGACATAGACCTCAAGAGAAGTACTGCATACCATCCTCAAACGGATAGGAAAACAGAAAATGTGAACAAGACACTCGAGACATATTTGTGATGCTTTGTGAATGGCCTAAGTCGTGGAGTAAGTGGTTGCCCGGAGAGTATGCTTACAATACCTCACAACATGCTTCTACTGGGTTCATACCTTTTAAGGCGTTGTACGGATGAGATCAAGGTTGACAGCTTGGAAGAATAGAATGGCTGGGTGCTTGAAGATTTGCATATGAACCTAATTCAAGCCAGCAAAGGATGAAGTTTAATGCTGATATGAAGAGGAGAGAAGAAGAATTCCAGCTAGGAGATTGTATGTATTTGAAGCTACAACCATACAGACAAAAATCGTGGGTAAAAAGGCTGAATGAGAAACTAGCTCCGCGCTTCTATGGGCCCTTCAAGGTGATCCAATGCATCAGAAAGGTGGCTTATAAATTAGAATTACTCGACACTTGCCGCTTTCACTCTATTTTCCATGTGTCTCAGCTTAAAAGAGCACTTAAGAGAGCACTTAGTAATCACACAGCTTACCCAAACATCCTTAGTCAATTATCATCGGTGGAACTTGAGATGGAAGTCAAACCCGAGAGTGTGCTAGAAACCAGAGCATCTAAGTATAGGCAGGAAGTGCTTGAGGTACTGATTAAATGGCAGGGGTTACCACCATTGGAGGCAACCTGGGAGGAAGCAGCAATGATCCAAGACCGTTTTCCTTCTCTGCACCTTGAGGACAAGGTAGCGTTTCTAGGGGAAGGAAATGTAACGAATGCATCAAAGGCATCCAGCAAGCAGTGGATCACATACACAAGGAGGAGCAGGAGAGGATAGGGAGAGCGGCCAAGAGTAGGAATAGTGGCGCAGCAGCATGAAAATCAGCGAGCAGTCAAGGCAGGGCTGCTATCATATCATATGATGACAACAACACACTTTTTGTCTTTTGTCATTACCTTATTTTGGTTGCTTATGTATATATAAGAAAGGGGAGGGAGGAGTGTGCTAGGTACCCAGATATTAGTAGTCATTTGAGGGTGGAGAGTAGTGACCTCAAGTCACTAAGTGAGAGTGGTGGCCTAAAGCCTCCTTGTAAGAAAGACTGCTCCTTTAATTAACGAAAATTGTTGCCTTCTTCTCTGAAATCAGTCCCTAGTTGTTGCTTGTGTAGCTGTAGCAGTTTGTTACACTAGTCTTCAGTCTTCCTTTCACATGATGGACATCATAATGGTTAGATTTGGCCATGGCGGTTTTAAATGTGGAACCTTTGACCAAATCCAATGACTATAGTCCGTAAGCCATTTCATCCGCTAATATGTGGTGGCTTTATAAACATCATAGTGAAATTTTCGCAATCCTAATCTACTAGTCTTCGGTCATCCTTTCAGTCTTTCACAAGATGGACATCATAATGGTTAGATTTGGCCATGGCGGTGTTAAATGTGGAACCTTTGACCAAATCTAATGACCATAGTCCATAGGCCATTTCGTCTGCTAATAAGCGGCGGCTTTAATGAGTCTGCTAGGGCTCCTTGGTAGTTTTGGTGAGAGTGGTAATGGTGGGTAGTTAACGTGAGATTGAGGGTGGGGAGTTAGGGAGGATGCGTGGTGGTGAATGTAGGTGGTGGTATTTCGGTGAAGGTCAATAAAGGTGGCTTTAGTGAAGGTGATGAGATTAGGTGGTGGTTTTTCTGAGTGTGACGCGGTTAGGTAATGAGGTTAAGTGGTGATGGGTCCTGGACATGGTGGTTTTGGAGTTGGGTATAATTGAGGTGAAAAGGAGAGGTGGAGTTATTAGGAATGGGGTGGGTTTGATTAAATTTAAGAATGGAAAACTAAATAAGATTAAGTCGGTAAAAGATAAGCAAGTATGTACTATATACTACCTCCGAAACATATTAGATGCAACTTTGGAGCTCTCAAGAAACCCAATACAAAATTTCATAATTGTGATTTAATGGATTCAAGAGTATGTAATTAAGGGTAGGAGAGAGAATGGAAATAATTAACCACCACTACCAACAACAGTCACCAAGATAGGCTTCCACCATCGTCTAACCGCAGCAAACCAACTCGTCGAATGTCGGCACCACCATAAAACCACCTAACTCACTATAAACCACCCTGAATCACCGCAAAACTAACCCGTCGACACCACCACCCACACCTGAACTAGCCTAGAACCAGCCTAATCTACTAAACCTGATCTACTCCAACCAGTCCAAAACCACCTAAAATCGGTTCGATCTACTTGAACTATCCCAATACCACCGCCACCACTCACCGCCTCAACTCGAACTAGCCCAGAACCACCCACAACCAGCTATAACCATCGTCAAACCACCCCGAAAACCCCCTTAAGCACTCGAAACCTTCCAAAACACCCAACACAAGCCCAGCCAACCCCTAAACCATCAAATCCAAAGATTTAATTAAGAGAAGAAGAAAGAGATAGAGAGAGAGAGAGCGAGAGCGAGAGCGGCGCTAGAGAGAGAGATAGCGCGCGAGAGAGGATGTTGGTGGTGGCCGGTGACAGAGTCGGGAGTCTTGAAGGTGGTGGTGGCCGGTGACGTCGACGATGGTGGTTGCCGGAGTTGTGAACGATGAACAACGATGGAAGTTGAATGATTTTTTTGAGTTTAGGTTTATTGTTGATGGGATTTTATTGATCATAGACAATCCTAAAGATCCTATGGGAAATTCAAAAATCCTACAATCATGAACATTCCTATTGGCAATTTTGCACAAGTGCAATTATGAGAATAATCAAACTTGCTTAGCCAAATCTAGATAGCACAACCATACGCTCTGGTTTACATGATCGCATACCCTAATTGTATAAGGAGAGAAAAAGGAGGTTTTATGACATAAACCACATAAGGTACATGGTACGTAGAGTCGTAGATATAAGGTAAAAGATAAAAATAAATAAAATAATTCAATTTCAAATTAAAATTCATTTCTTTTATTGAAATATTAAGGTGCAAGTCTTATACATATAAGGTACATGTCTTACAAGTATAAGGTACATGCCTGAAGGTATAAAGTACATACCCTAAATGAATAAAGCACATAACCATTTTTTTTTTTTAGTTAAAAAAATAAAAAATAAAAAATTCTAAGAAAATTGGTGATTGTTTTTTTTTTTTTTAACCAAATTTTAAGGTACGTGTATAAGGTGTATGCCTTAAAATTATAGGTACATCACATTAAGTAAAATATAATAAAATAAACCCAAAGTTTTCTTAGGAAATTCTTTTTAACATCCAATTTTTAATTTCTCTTAGGTAAATAGAAAAAAATATATCATCTTTGGTAATCTTGTATTATTGATTACCAAAGATAATTACTATTTCAATTAAGATCCTTAACCATGGTTAGGTTTTTAACATTTAAAATAATTTTTTTTTAAAATTAAACCACACCCTCCACTGTTAGCTAGCCACCCCTTTCCACCCTGCCTCCATCCTCTTGTCGGAAGCCCCCCCCCCCCCCCTTGCCCCACCAATAACCTCACCCTGAAATTCCAAGTAGCTGTCGACACCCCCAATCCCTCCCTTTCCCCACCCTGACATCCCACCTTAAATTCAACTTTTCACCACTATCATAATCCTTTTCTTCACAGATTTCTTACACTCAAATTGACTCCTCCAATAAATCTAGGGTTGATTTAGACGATTTCTCACGGTCTAATCGATCATGTCTTAATATATTCATGTTCTCGATCGATTTAAGCTTCACTTTTGCTTTCGCTGATTTCAATAACCTTCGAAACCATGGCTTTCCAAGTTTTCATCGTTTTCATATGCCAAAACTTCACCGAAATTAGATCCACAAGCTTATCGAAGAAGCTAGCATGGTCTTCGACTAGGTTTTCGACGACTTCTGCGGTGATGGAATCATTATCGGTGATAATAAGGGTTGAATATGGGGTAAGAAATTGGTGTAAGAGGGAGGAGTTATTTGTTTTTTGGCTGAATTTGGGGTGGGGAGTCGAGGTGGGGAAAAGAGAAGGGTTGGGGGTGTCGGTGGTTGGCTAAGGTATATGGGAGGGGTTGTCGGCATGGGAGGGGATGGGTTTAATTTATTTTATTTTTTTTAAAAAAAAAAAATTTATTTTATAAATAATTTAATTGTAAAAAAAATAATAAATAAATAAAAAATAGATGTAGTTAGATTTTAACATAATAATTTGTACTAATGTCATGAGTTGTATAAGTAGTTTATTATTACCAAAGATAATAAGTTTTTTTACAATTCACCAAAGAGAAATTAAAAAACAAAGTGTTACCCAAGAAAATTTCCCAATTTTTTTTAAGAGCTTTTTATTTAATTTTACAAAATTTTAAGGCATATGTCATATAGTTATAAGGTACATACTTGTAAGATAAAAGTTCTTTGTATATGCCTTAAAAATTGTAAGGTACATCACACTAAGAAAAAAAAATTAAAAAAAAATGTATATTTTAGTTTTATTGCATGTACCTTATGTGGTAAGCATAGTTCTCATGTGAACTATATAGCAAAAGCAACCATAAGTTGATACTATTTCTAGTTAACCAAAAGATGAGATCATGAAACTATATAGTGAAAAAACACCTAAATAGATTTTATAAACAAAGTTGAACCACGTCAAATGTGACCTAAGAAGATATTAGCATATAATTTCTGTTTCCACAACATTGTGACCATTAATGGAATGCGATTGATACCACATCTTCGAACACTGAATTAATATACATATCCATTCTTACCGACTCAATAAGGCCAACGAGTTCATCTAACATTAATCACCAAAATGAACGAGGAAGTAGATTGCATGATGTATTTAGTGGTTACAACTTACATTAAGAGAACCATTTTTTCTTCACTTTTAGCAAATGGCAGTCTCTCAGATATAGTTGATGCTTTAAATTCAAACCCCAGTCCTCTTATGTGTGAACCAAAAATAAGGTAAAGGTCTTCTCATTGAAGATAATAAAGGAAGATAAACATACCACTCTCCTAAAAAATTGTTGGCCTTGAGACACTGTTGATGACTTGACATCCAGTGACTTTGATGAGTCCATATCCATTTCCATTGTTGACAACATTTTTCCTTGGGCAGTGGATGTAATTTGCTTCCATCCCATTTTGAAGATACTTTTACCTTGGGTTGTCAATCTGTAACCCTGCCACATCAATGACAATATATTTTATTATCAAACTTAATAGGCAAGTTCATATCCTCAAAAATGAGTTTCTGAATCATGAAATTACTAATGAATGACATTTGACATCAAACTAGTGTGTGGCCTGGAGAATGCATCGGGTTTTACTTTGAATATCAATAAATATCATTTGAACTATTAGATATAAATTATATGTATAAAAAAAAAAGAGAGAGAGAGAACAATAATAACTATGAAACTAAATAAGTGCTCTCAAATCAATGCTTCATACAAAGTATTTAGTACATTAAAATTGATATGAAACATAATCAAAAGATAGCTAAGATGGTAAGAACATTAATTCCTTCTTATAGGTCATGTGTTCGAACCTTGTGATTATTTTTATCGCCATTGAAACATGTTTATATTATAATGGATGGTGTGGCCTACAATACATGAGAAAGGTGATGTGGCATACATGTGAAGGGTGTCACGTGGCACATATTCTATTTTAAGAACGTTTTTTAATATATAAGTACACATATATAGATATAGGATGGCAGAAGTTTATAGGAATGACTGACAAGCCACTATCAAGCTAATGCAACAATGGCTATGAGTCTATGACCAATACTGATCCCTAACATTTACAAATACTGAAGAACAGAATTGCAGGATCACCCCAAAAGTTACAGACTTAAGAATTGTTTCAGAAATCCCAGTGTAACCACTTTTCAGAAAGTAAGTGATGATAATATGGAAAGTACTTCAAAGCAGATGGCACTACTAAATTAACCAAGAAAAAAGAAAAAAAAAATAAAAATAAAAAATAAAAAATAAAAGAGAGAGAGAGAGAGAGAGAGAAATAAGGCAGACAGGTTTTTCAACCCACTAGAAGTAGGATATGCTCACTAATCAGTTTCACGCAAATCAGCAAAAATAAACATGATGATTCCCCAAAACATGGTCGGGCAGGGGGGAGGTAGGAGAATTGTAAAAAGTCAAGTGATTTCTGAATTAAAAATTTCTGAATCAAGGAAAAAAATGGTAATAGTTTGATAATTGGTATAGCTACAATACAGGGAAAGAACCTCTGAGATTTGACCCAGATGTAGAGTAAATCATTCATAATACAAACAGAAAAAATGATCCATTTCTTCTGATATTGCACACTAACATACAAGGAAGAAATTGTGACCCTCTGTAAAAGCATGCACAGCCTTAAGAGAAGTTAAATGCAACAGCTAATCAGAGGCAAAAAAAATATATGCATGAAAAACATTTGGAAAGTCCTATATAGTCATCCTCTCTTTTCACCAGAGTTTAGATTACCCATAAAAAGTTGATGAAATAATTGATCAGATATTCTAGGAATTATAATAAATGGAAAACAAGATATGAAGACATTCTATAAGTAGGACATCTATTTCTCCTAAACAATGTTGTGTCAGATAGCCTAATAAGATGCAGGAAGTACCTTGTGACTCCGAATATTTGTTGGCAGGTCTATATTTAAAAAGCATCTTTGTGGATAGGCTTTATTTTTAATCTCAGCTAGCACTGCATTTATGATGGGTAGACATGCTTCAGCAGCTAAAGCATAGTCATCAATATTGCTCACACCTCCAACCCTAGAGAAATAGAATAGCAATCAACACCGTCAGCTCAGCACATAACTAGTTTGCTACATCCTTATCTAATGATGCGTGCATGTAACATCAAGAAATGATAATGTGCACCCTACACATTATATCCTACTAGGACCTTCTCCGAGTATGCTTTCTCAAAAAATGTTAGCTGCTTGTAATCACAGTAGATAAGTGACTCATTTCAGTGTAAAGAAGAAGAAACCGATAACCAGTGCAGCCAATTTAAACAAAGGATGTTAAAGAAAATATTCTCATTGTCCATGATCACAAGATAATTTGGGTTTATTTTCAAGTGACCAAAACAAAGGTGTCCCTAATTGTCTACAAAGTACAAACGGTATCTGGATGGCAGCAATTTATTGTTTAACTCACAGAGCAGAGTATATGAAAGCTTCTCCCCCGCACTTCTTTTCCTTAAGGACAGATTCAAGTTTTTTACGAACAAAATATCAGTAGGACTGAAATTGAGTTATTGTCAGGATTTTTTAGGACTTTATTTATTGGTGTGTCCTCATACTGTAGTTTACATGCAGTTTTACACTTCTATCTCAGCAAACTGAGGTAGCGTAAGATGTCTTAGGCACGTAATCAACAGGAATTTATTAATCTAGAATACAGAATACTTGACAAATAATGTAATCAGCATACATGTGCATGTTAAAAGTGGAATATTAAAGCATAAGATATTGCCATATACTGTTGATAAAACCCATTGATTTTGGCATTTAAAAGATTTTCATTAACCAAAAACTATAAGATAATAAAATTTCAGATACATACCAATCATATGACAGAGATATTGCTGGTATATTGTTGAAGAATGCTTCTCGAGCCCCGGCTACAGTCCCAGAGTAAACACTGAGTAAATGATGAAAGAAAAAAATGCATTACCACAGAATCAAACAGCATAACATAAGTATTGGAAACCATGACTATAGATTGCATACACAAACAAGAATTGGACAATGTACAATTCATTTTCCTAAAATCCAACTCAAAAGGCCTTGTAAGCATACTTTTCAACTATAGATTGCATCACCCATAGGGGCAATAAACACTAGGGTTGCAACCATAAACATATACTTCCTCCGTTTTTTTTTTTTTTTAACTTGCAACATTTCTGTTTTTTCAAGTTTACCAATACATAATTTCAACCATTAATCTCTTATATTATGCTTGAGTAATAATGATAAAAATTAAATTTAAAGAAAGGGGGAAAGCTTCTAAAGTGATTGACATGCCTGAAAGGTATATAGGTTTTGAGGCTGCAGAAGAATAATTGGCTTTTGCTGGATAGAAGTGCAGGATACAAGAACCCGATGGATAGAATACGGTTTTTAGCCTTGTTAAGATGTTATTGTATCATACAGTTTTTCTAATCAAGAAGAAAAATTAATCACCCAATGCAGAATGACTAAGATTCTATCTCACATCCTCCACAGCCAAGATAGGGCATCCCTAAACGACCATCATGAACAAACTTACAGTTTCTGAGAGACTAACAGAGCTACAAAATAGTGACTAGGAACTATATACGGTACCCTAATTAACTCAAAATAATCCAATGGTCTATGATGTGCACTAGTGCAACACACCAAATCTTCATCAGATAGGTTCACCAAATTGAAGCTCTTGCCTCTGACAAATAAACTGCACCAAGTATCTCCAAGATCAGTCACCTCCCCCCTCGCTACCTTCTTAGATCCACAAATAGTGATGAGACTAAGACACCAGGAAGGGCAACATGTTTAAGCATCAAATCTGACACCAATTTCAAGCATCAACATCCAATCTAGATCATCAAAGGCATCATCTTATCTTCTTACGAAAAATAAATGTCGGACCAGTTTTCTGCCACCAATTCATACAGCATAACAAGCTTAATAGAAAAAAAAGCTGCATAGTCACTTACATATGATAACCACAGTTACTTCCCATATTTATGCCACTAAGTACCTGCAGGCAAACATAAAAAGAGTTGGCCGAATCTGAGATGAATGACTAATGCAATTAAAGAGCCAACTTATCAACATCCAAGAATTGAGATAATAAAGGTCTTCTGGGGGAGGAGGGAAGCACTGGCCAAAAATCATTTGGGAGTTCTCTCTCTTAAAAAAAATAATAATAATAAAAATAAAAAAAAATAAAAAAAAATAAAAAAAAAAAAAAAAACGGGGGTACAAGCAGGTAAATAGAATAATATTGCCAACTTGCAAGAAGATTCAAAATGGTTCAAAAATTCTACTGTATTTCTCTTTACCACAACCACTTGATAAAAAGTGTTTTAATCTATATATGAAATGGATGAGAACAATTTCCACATTATAACAGATTTTGTTTTGAATGATCTCATCATCGTTGCCAAGGCCGGTTCCAAGAAATACATAAAAAGTACTACCTTCATTCCATATTCAAGGTAACATCTAATTTTTGCACAAAGATTAAGGAGAAAGTAGAGGTAAAGATTGAGATGGTGGGTACGGGTGGCTGTGTGGGCCTTTGGCGGCCAGGACCCCAACTATAGCTTAAGTTTAACAGTAGATATTCACCTAATCTGGGACATCCCAAAAGGAAATCCAATTAGAAAAAAAAAAGATTTTGTATTTGTTTAGTCAATTCATGGTGTTGTCCTAATACCATATTTGTCTAAAACCTTTTTACTTTGCCCTTAACTTGAAATGCTATTGGCATGTCAAAACACTGATTTTCAAAAATTGAGAAATTACTATGTGAGATAGAGAAGAAAAAAAATGCAAATTGTAAATCAATCATGCCTTCTAATATCTAAAATACAAAAAACTCAAAGGTGCAAACTTGGCCTCTGCTTCCAACACAACCAACGCACCAATCAATAACAATTTTATTTTGGACTTTAGGTAGTAGAAATTATATGGAAAAGTAAATTTATAGAAACATGTAGAAAAGCAACTGTAGAAATTACTTGTTTTCACTTGTATGATTGTTTGAGCAAAACTACTGAAGAATGAACAATTTACCTACTTTTCCATTGTTTAATTAGTTTGATGAGGATACATACTTTGGTTGATTTACTGAGGATAATTATTGAAACTCATAAAAGGATTTTAGATATCGACATTTTTCCTTTGATTTTGAAAGGAAAGTTCATGTGTAAAAAGTATTTAGAAAGAGATTTTAAATTCTACCAGATCCGGAACTGATGGAAACAGAGCATCTGAGATTCCCAAAGAAGAACAATCTGCTGGCGTGCCTGCAAGAAGTAAACATCATTACCATGAGTCCATGAGTGGTCTTTACGAAAGATTACAATTACATAGCAAATATTATGTTTGGTAAGCATGAAATTATAGTATGAATGCTTATGCAAGCATCAACCGGTCATTTTTAGCACCAAATAAAACAGCAAGTGGAGCAAACTCTGCCCTATCAACAAAATTTAACCAGATACTTATTGATCCTGATTGCCTCATTTACCCATAAACTGGCATTCTACTAAACAACAACATATTTACCAGTTTACAAAATGCATGAACATTTTGTAGTGTGCATCCATAAGTAATTAGATCATTTTCTAAGCTGACCAATTTCAGTAGATGAGGGCTTACATAAGACTCTAGATACATTTACCCTGTAGTAGCTCTTATACTGTTATCTAATGCTATTATCTCTCTTTAGTTGACCTTTGTATCAGAATTTGTTTAAGTCGATACCTCTGATAAGGAAACCCAATACTTGTTATTTTACCTAAATACATAAATATAATTGATAGTTGATTCCACATAAATACAGTCAACAAAGCATTTAAAACAAAGCTTCAACAGATGCGACTTTTAATGGCTCAGTGAGGGGTCATATCGGAGTAAAGGAAAGACAGAAAGGTCGGAAACCAACTAATTAACTAATAAGTAATAAATAAAGCAGAACTATCTTAAGAGCAAAATGGAACCTGCAACTGCAAAAGCTGTGGCACCCTCAATCTCCACTTTCTTGGCAGCAATAGGATGACGCCAAGTGATCCCATGGCTAACAGCTGATTTTTCCCTGTAAGCACCAGTGTGTTACTAGTATGAAGCAGTTGAAAACAATAGTCTAATTAGCAATATGTTTGAATGACAGTGAAAAGCAATGGAATTTATATCATAAAGTAAAGAAAAAATGGCTTAAAATAATCACAACTATTAACAATGCGTGCAAAATAATACAATCTCGACTATTCGCTATAAGCAGTAATTTTTTGTACTACATGTGCAAAATGGTACGCCGGCCACAGGGGAAGGCATCTTAAGGAATATGTTATCCATAATCATTATTATATTATTTTTATTTTTATTTTTTAATATGAAATAACTTTTTTTTCGAAATACATTTAATGCTAATAACTTCCTCCTACACAAATTAATAATGCTCCACCGCTTTATTAGGCTAGTAATTAAGTTATGTTAAGAAAAAAAGAAAAAGTAAATAGGGTGTTTAAATGCACTATTATATTGATATAATTAGTTTCAAAAATTGTTTTAAAACCAATATTAACACTATACTTCCTCTGTTTTTTATACTTGCAATAACCTTCTTGACATGCTATTTGAAGAATTAGAATATGTAAACAGACGAATTATGTAACTCCCTCTGTTTCATAATGTTAGTCCTATATACTATTTTAGGCGTTTCAAAAAAAATCTACCCATATTGAATATATTTTATTTTTAACTTAGTTTTTCTTTCCTATTTTATACATATTAAATTTTGATTGGTTAAATTAATTGATTGTTGATTGATGCAATGGCTCTAAGTAAGGGAATCTCTCCCTTGAATTATGCTATGGTTGATGATTTCCAAAACAAAAAAAAGTAAAAAAAAAATTAAATAAGGAAAAAACTAATTATAAACTGTGCTTGCACTTTAATGTTAGAATGCAAACGTTTTTCTTTTCTTATTTTATGTGATTGATTCCATATGGGATTATCATATGGAAACAAAGGGAGTACAATTTAGGATAATATGTCTAAAAAAACCTTTAGCAATTTTTTTTGTTCGGGAAAACCTTTTAAAAATTTATTGGCCACATGAAACTTGTTTATAAAAAAAATTTTGTTGAAGATAACCATGAACCTCTAATACACTTTTTTTTTTTTTTTTTTTTTTTTTGAAACACAAACCTCTAATACACTTAATTAACCTCTAATCTCCCTTACTTCTTCTAAATACCTACTAACTCTCACTTAACTACTTAATAATTAAATTAATGCATAAATTTTTTTGTAAAAAGAGAAAAAACAAAAAAAAAAAAAAAAAAAAAAAAAAAAAAAAAAAAACCCACCACCACTAGCCACCCCTTCCCATCCCCCTCACCCCTACGAGCCGTCACCTAGAAACCCCCCACTCTTGGCGACCAACCTTCACCGTCTAATTCCCTCCCTTTTCCCCTTACCCCCGTTGCAATCACGCACCCCTCTCTAAATTCTAACCCCGACAACCCTCCCTCCTCCCTTCAACCTCCACGAAACAGCCCCCATCTTTTTTCCACTTCCCGAAACGACAAAGGGAAGGGAGAGGGTTGTTTCGACCTTTGAGGTGTGGGAAAAGGAAGGGGGTTGTTTCGTGGTGGTGGGAAGGGGTGGGATTTTCGGGTTAGGGTTTAGGAGGGTGGTCGAGGCGAGGGTACAGGGGAAAGGGAGGGGTTGGGCTCGGCGGTGGAGGTAGGTCACAGTTGTGAAGGGTTCTAGACAACGGCTCGGATAGGGGAGGAGGGCTAATGCCACCTAGGTTGCACAGAAACGGATACGGGTACAAAAACAGGTACGGGGACGAAAAACGGCAAAATAAAAATTCCAAAAACAAGTACGGCAAAAAAAATTAAAATTCAGGAAAGAAAAAAAAAACATACAATTTATTTTTATTTTATTTTTTTTTAGGAAATCCATGCAATGTTTATAAAAAGACAAATACTCCTAAATTCTAGTGAGTACAAATCAGAGTAATAGAAAAGTAAGACTAAAAAAATTATAAAAAAAATAAAAGGAGAGTAAAAAAAGCTACAGAATTACAGCTAATTACCTTTTTTTTTAATTATTACAGCTACTTTACCTTTTACCAATTGAAATGTTAGATAATTAAATAATTTGGGTTCGTTTGGCATTGTTGCGGTTTTCAGTTTTTTGGTTTTTTGTATTTCAGAAGTGTATGATATATGTCATATAATGAATAAAAAATTAGTCAAACTTATTAAAATCATGCTAATTTTGAAAACTGGCAACAAAAAAGTGAAAACACTTTTTTCTTTTTTCTTGTTTCCTGTTTTTGGTTTTTTGTTTGGAAAATTTGCCAAGAATAACCCCACCTTTCATCGGTCTTCCAAAAATAGTACAACCTTTAGATTATTTCAAAATGGAACGACCTTTGACACACATCTTCCATAAATGGAACAAAAAACCGGTAACCTTTTTTACAGGTTACATTTGCCACGTGTTGCGTCATCATTTGTTAATATTTTATATTTTTTAACATTTTTTAAATATTAATGGTTTAATTAAAAAGAAAACCTTAAAACTAAAATAAAAAAAAATAAAAAATCCCTTTACCCAGCCCCCTCCCCCTTTCACCAGAATACACCTGCTCCCTCCACCAACCTTCTCCCCGGAAACCCCATTCCCCTTTCCTTCCCAGTTTTTGGTTCCCCCTCCCCTTGTCGCCATTGTTTCCGACCCCCCCCCCATCCCCTTCCCATTTCCGTTTCCGACCACCCCTCCCTTTCCCATCCTTGATTGTAACACCCCATTCCCACCCTCTCTGCGATTTCGGCCCTCCTCCCTTTCTTGTCCTCAACCGCGGCCCAACTTCTACCTCGTCCTCAATTTGCGCAACCTCTATCCTTTCCCGAGAGGTTAGGGTTTCGGGGAAATGGGTTTCGATAAGGTGGTTGTGCGGCAATAGGAGCGGAAGAAGGAAAATGGTTTTGAGGTCATTTCTGGGAAGGGTTGCGGGGTTGTTTTCGGTAAGGAGAGAGGTCCGAAATTGCGGAGGGGAAGGGGTGGTGCCGGGATTAATGGGGACGGGAAAGGGAAGGGGTTTGGAATAGGGTTTTGGGCTGGTGGAAACCGATGAAAGGGAAGGGGAAGGGGGGGGTTAGTTTTTTTTAATTTAATTTTTAAGTTTTTTTTTTTTTTAAACAAAATTATTAAAATATAAATTGGCCAATGATATTGTGACACGTGTCATAGGTGACCTATTAAACAAGTTACTAGCAGGTCATGTTCCATTTATAGCAAATGTATGTTAAAGGTCGTTCCATTTTGAAATAATCAAAAGGTCGTTCTATTTTGGGAAGACCGCGTAAAGGTGGTATTATTCATGGAAAATTTTCCTTTTTGTTTTCAAAAAAACTGAAAACTGAAAACAAAAAACAATGCCAAACAAGCCCTTAGTTTTTTTATTTTAAAAACCATCTTCTTTCTCTCCTATCTCGAAAGGTTCAGTAATGGCTGCCTGGAGATCACTAGCCGCTAGTGTTGCTTGCAGGTGGTCGCCTCCAAGGGTTGCAATGTTGTAGGTGACTTCTTCAATTTTTAGGGTTTTCGAGAAATCAAAATCAAAGAAGTAAAATTGGGGTTTTTTTTAAAAAAAAGTGGGTTGGGCTTCTATTGGGGATGTCGGAAAAGGACATGATCCGTCCTCGAAACGTTTCCAAAGGTGCTCCCTGCCGTCCCCAAATTTTCTTCACGTACCACTTTTCAAGGGTACGCCTTGGGGACGTATCCGGGCTGTACCCGTCCCCGATACATCCCCGGTACGGGAAAGAGGTTGGCTGTACCCGTATCGTACCCGTCCCCGATACATCCCCGGTACGGGAAAGAGGTTGGCGTACCCTTGCATCATTGACTGCCACGGGAGGGGAAAGGGAATGGATGGCCGAGTAGGTGGTGGTCTTTGTTTTTTTTAACTTACAAATTAATTAAATAATTAATTGAGAGTTAGAGAGTAAGTAGAAGAAATAAGGAAAATTAGAGGTTAAATAAATCACAGTTAAGAAATTTTATAAACAAGTTTCATGTTAAGGAAAAAAAATAATAATAACAATAATAACAATAACAACAATAACAATAACAATAACAATAATAATAATGCCTTCAATCTACTTATCGGTGGTGGTATACGTCCTATAGCTGTGGGTACTGTTTGGCGACGTTTGGTTTCGAAGGTCGGTGCTGTTATGGTTGGCCAATCTTTGGGCAGTTACTTTGATGGTCTTCAATTTGGCGTTGGGGTTTCTTAGGGGGGTGAGGCTATTCATCATGCTGTGAATCGGTTGATTGAGGAGCGTGGTTCTGACGTTGGTCTTTCTATGTTGTTGGTGGATTTTCAAAATGCCTTCAATCTATTTCGCGGTGAGTTGAGTTCTGCTACTCTAATCCAGCTAGACTGTATTATGGGGACCACACCCTATGATCGTCTCAGGGTGCAGTAGGGTGATTTCCTTGGTCCTCTCCTTTTTTCTTTGGTTTTACAACCTCTTGTGTGTAAAATCAAAGATGATTTTGAGGTATGTCTTCAGGCGTGGTATTTAGATGACGGCACTATTATTAGAGACACTTTGGTGGTAGGGAAGGTTCTACAGTTGAGTATGGAGGAAGGACCTCGTTTTGGGTTGCATCTCAATGTGGAAAAAACTGAAGTTTTCTGGCCTACAGAAGACCCTCGAAGCAGGCTTGTGGGTGTTTTTCCCCCTTCTATTGCTCAACCATTGCATGGTGTTAAGTTGCTTGGTAGTCCTGTTAGTTCTGATTCCAGGTTTAGTGGCGAGCTTGTGATGCAGAGGTTGACCAAGACCATTGCGCTTATGGATAAGGTTGCTTTGCTGGATGATCCTCATATGAGCTGTTGTTACTTAGGGCATGTACTGGAGTTTCTAAACTCTACTTTTCCTTGCGTACTTGTCCTCCAGGTGCATTCGAGGCGGCTCAGCGCGTTTTCGATGAGGCTCTTCGATCTTCCTTGGAGCGTATTGTTACTGCTTCGGGGCCCGGGTTTGGTGATTGGCAGTGGCGGCTTGCCACCTTACCATTTGCGTTTGGAGGGCTTGGTGTTTATTCCGCAGGTGATGTTCGTCATTATGCTTTTCTTGCTTCTCGGTTGCAGACGCAGCTTCTGCGTCGTACTGGTATTGTGGGTCTTGGTCAACCTTTTGAGGATTCGTTGAGTTTGTTTACTGGAACGGTTGAGTCTGACATTTTATGTAATCCTTGTGAGGTCGCTGCCCCTAAACCCATGAAGAAATTGGCAGATATATATTTCACAAAGGTTACCGCTTCTGCGGAAGCCACCTTTTCTTTGTCTCCTCGACAGTTGGCATTGTGGAAGTCGCAGCAGGGTGATCACACCTCTGCTTGGCTTCGGGCAGTCCCTATTTCTGGATTGGGTCAGACGATGAACGCTAAGACATACCGATGTGTGCTGTGTTATCGGATGGGTGTTCCATTGTTCTCTATCTCGACACCGTGCTCTGCTTGCTCGCGGGTTTTTACTAAGGATGTATTCGGTGACCATGCAGTGTCGTGCGCTGGCATTGTAGGTATTAAACATCGGCACAATGTTGTTCGGGATACATTTGTTGATATTTGCTACACATCTGGGATTTCAGCAAGAAAGGAGGTTGACATAGGATTGTCTGGAGGGAATGACGAGGCCCTCAGACCTGCCGATGTGTTACTTTATTCATGGGATCGTGGTCGTGATGTATGTGTCGACTTCTCCTTTGACACGCACAGGGCTATCTGACTTTGTTCCGGGACGGGTTGTGGCTGATGCGGCTCATCGAAAGCGGGTTAAGTATGAAGCTCGTTGTCTGGCGATTGGATATGGTTTCATTCCCTTCTCCTTTTCTTCGCTTGGGGATTTAGAGAAGGAGCATGTTGCGTTGCTGAAGCGGATTCAAACTAGTGTGAAAAAAAAAATATATCTTGCACACACGCTTATAGTTGGCATTATTTAAAGCCAATTTGCCTAAAGTAAATTGTACTTCACAGAATTAATTTTTAATCTATCTAGTTAACAACCTATTAATAGTTCAAAGCCATGACCAACAAGTCATTAGGATCATAAACAAAAGGTAGAATGCAAATGATGAGCACAATAACCTTCTATGGACAAACTCTTAAAAACTGGTTTAGTTCCTTTATAGGTTAATAGTGCATAAATGCATACTGCATAGAATACTACTAAATTGATGGTTTATGGTATAGTACAATAATCTTCAATAGTGAAACCATGAACTTCCAAATCAAGGATGCAACATAAAGACTACAAGAAAAGCTTTAAGTAGGAAAAAACTAAAAAAACCGAGTGATTTCCTAAATAAATAAACTACCAAGCACTATGTTTAATGTAACAACAAAGGACACATACATAGTGAATTGTATACCTTAATAACAACTTTCCACAGCCACATATCAATCAAGATCAGAAAACACAAACTTAATGCTTCTTCAACTATATTCCAATTTAAAGACATTTCTTAGAGAAAAGTCTTTCACAAAATTTAAGAGTAGAGCATACAATACATTGGATTAGGAAAGAGTGCAAGACCTTCATAAGAGATCAGTTATTAAATGAATAAAGAAAAATGATAAATAGGGGACGCAAGATGGGTCAATGGGTCGCAATTAGTTTCTAAGTCAAATTTATGTTGTGTTGAAATATTAAAAATTGTGTAAATATTTTCCATTCTATTAGCCTTTCTTTTCTTGCCTTCCCCCTACTAATCATTACTTACATAATTTACTTTAGAACTAGAACCACCATCAAGTATCTTATCACGGTTTCGAGTTTCGTCTTCAATTCGTAAATTTTTTAAATTGTTCCAAAGTAAAATACCCAGAAGTACACAAAACTTTCTTCTTATAATCATTCCAACTAGAAGCTAATTTTGCAGTCATTCCCCCCACAAGTAGTTTTTCCGAAATGGTTATATCAAGATCCCTTAAATTTAGAGGCTAAGATAAGATACTCATGCACTTAGTTTAATATTGAAGAAGAATCAATCATGGTAAATTCAAAAAATTGCATAGTAATAAACTTATCTACCCCTTGCTTTTTTGAATTGTACTTTGTTTCCAAAGAGTCCCAAATTTCCTTTTAGATTCTTCATCAGTATGTAGATATCATACAAGCAATCTACCCTCTGCCTCATCCTTAGGCTTTTTGCGTTTAGCCTTCACAACATCAATTTCGTCTTCCTTCGATTGAGAATTGGGCTTAAGATCAACATGAATAACTTCATAGTCATTAGAAAGAACTTCATGGCCTTTTTCCATAGAGTAAAATTGGAACCATCAAACACATCAAGTTTTCTAGCATCACCAACATTCTTCACAACATTCACGGTGATAGAAACATGAAAATTTGCTTTAAGATTGTTTGAAAAAGACCTATTGGGAATGAAGAATTACGGACGTGTTGACATTATCCTTAAAGAAAATTTAACCCCACTACAAATGTTATGGGTTTTTAATTAATATGCTTTGAGGATTTCCCCAAGTAATGAGATCAACTATAGCAACATAATTGAAACTCCCTCAAAGCACTTAAGAACACTAAGGATAAAATAAGAAAGATAGAAAGAAAATTTCAACTGAAATTATAATAGGAGACTATGAAAGTTTGAACTTGTTTTAGTCAAAAGTCACCACTCCCTAAATTAATTAAGATAATCTGATTTTCTAATGACTGGACATGATTATTCTCCTTAATTATTCATAGGACACTACCAATTGCACACTCACCTAATCGAGCGATTAAACTGAAGGAGTGCAATTAGACTACTCACGTGATTGGCCAATCAGGCAAATTAACAAACAAAAGGGCTTTACAACAATTAGAAAACAAGTTTGGGTTTCTGCTCAATTAGACTAATGTAACCCTATTAGGCGCTTAACCTATATGTTTTCTAAATATGTTGCATGCCCAATCCGGCCCGTGGTCAAAGTCTTTCACTTTCGATAAATTGTTCATGCTCCAAATATTCAAACTTATACACTTACTCTAAGCTATAATTCTTCTATTTCACCAATTTGGGACTTCCTTCCCAAGATCAAGTTAAATAGAATAAGCTAACTTCTTTCATTCTACTAATGTGTGACTTCCTTCCATAAACTATATGATGTGATACTTATTTCCCATCATTAAAATAACACATATTATGCAGACTACTCTAACAATAGAAACACAAAAGGCTACAACTTAAAATAAGCAGAATTATTTTAGCAAGAAGCCTAAAATGAATTTATCTAATATTGTTTGTTACAAATGTGGTGAAGAGGGCACAATAAGAAATATTGTAAGAATCCTAAGAATACTAAAAAATAACAAGAAGGAAGGTGGTGACGCAAATGTTGTATAGAATAACACCAATGATATTGTTGCCATGATTTATAAATTAAACATTGGCATGATTCAAGAATTGCAATGCTCACTATAAGTGATGATAGGTGGTATGATTCGGGTGCTACAATATGTGTGCAAGTGGAGGATCGTTAAATTAGTCTTCTTAATAGGTGATATTTAATAACGGGGGAAATAAGTCCCGCATTAGAAGAATAGAAGTTGGTTTATGTAGTTTAGGCTATATAGCTTGATGATGGGAAGGAAGTCTCACATTAAACTAATGGCTATGATTTTAAACCTTTTGATCTTTATAGCAAATGGATAGCGGCCACGTGAGTGTTACGTGACCGAAGCATTCTTTTATAGTTGAAGGGAAATTCTATGGGACTGCCATAAGACCAGTGTTGCTCAATGGTAAGGAATGATAAAGAATGTTGGGCTTCTAAGAAGAATTACAATAAAAAGATGGAGGTTATCAAAAATGCACATGTTAAGATGGATGTGTAGGAACATTCTAAGAGATAGAATCAGAAATGAGGTTGTTTGCTAGAAAAGAAAATGGATGTCGTAAGGGAAAATCGCATGTGTTGGTTCAAGCATTTAATATGAAGTCTCGAGGGTGCACTGATGCGAAGAGTGGAAGAGTGTGACCATAGAGAGAAAGAGAAAGGCCAAAAATGACTTGGTTGGAAGGAGTTAGAAAGGATATGAAGCATATGGCTTTACATGAGAATTAGGCATTTGATCGTAAGGAATGAAGGGGGTAAATTTTAGTAGATGACTATAAGTAATAATCACTTTTGGTTCATGTAGCCGATCACTTATAGGATTAAGACTTTGATTGATTGACTATCTTAATACCATAAGTAACATGCAAGACCAACCAAATTAAAAGCTTAGGTAGATTGACGACTGCAGACCACTACAAAAACTAATCCGACAAGAACAATGCTTCATCAATCTCTAACACCAAAATAAAATAATAAATTATCATATATTCGATTTTTATATACATGTAATTTTATTTTGTAAGTTAGTAAATCGTCAGAGTACAATTTTAATTCAACAGTTATACAATATAAAAGGTGACAAATTTTTTTTTTTTTTTTTCCGGAAAATTTGTCAATTACTATAGCAAGTTAATACTACTTTGTAAATTACTACCTCAAATTAAAAAAGTTGTGAATTACTACCGCAAAAAATTTTAAGATGTTGCAATTACTATCAAACTCCCATTAAACCCAACTATATCACTTTAACCCACGGTTAAAGCCCTTAACCATGACGTCATTATATCCCTAATCCATTTTTTTTTTGGGGGAGGGGGGGGGCTGGTTCCTTAACCATTGGTCAAACACGGATTAAAGGGATATAATGACGTCATAATTGGGTTTAATGGGGTTTGGTAGTAATCGCAACATCTTAAAAAAATTTGAGGTAGTAATTCACAACTTTTTTAATTTGCGGTAGTAATTTACAAAGTGGTATTAACTTGCGGTAGTAATCGGCAAATTATCCATTTTTTCCCTTCTAACAATAAGATGTAACGACATCCCTAAACTAAAATACAAAGAATTTCTTCAGAATTCAATTAATATTCTATTTCAATCACAAAATTCCTTTTCTATTGCTCAAATTCAGAAACGCAATTATCAAAACAGCATCCAGCAGTAGAAATAACGTAACAGCAATTTCAATTATGAAGATAATGTATTAAAATTGCAGAGAATTAATAGGAAATTGAAGACAAAAAAAGTGAAAAACATACGAATCAGGTGCACAAACTCGAACATGGTAAAGATTGGAGGAGACGAGGACGCGCACTAATGCTCGCAAGCCAGGGGCGTCGATACCATCGTCGTTGGTTACCATGATCGTCGGTAAAACCTCCATTTTCGTCGCCCTGAGCTTGTATAGTGGCAGGAGCGATCGTACGCGACAGTGAGAGCAAAGATTCTACAAATGGCTTGTTTTTAAAAACAACCAAAGATACAATCAATCAAAAAATACAGAGTACAAGTTTAAATTGAAAAAAAAAATTAAATAAATCAAAAACTTTTATAAAATGTGGACTTATTAGACAACCATTTTCAAGAGAGAGATAGTATGTACTTTTTATAAATGATATCAATGTCAATAATTTGATATTTAAATTTAGATACTTCAAAATAGGTGTTGTTTGTTTGATAAGGTAAAGACTATATATTGGGCCCAAAAATATTACGAAGTATATTTTAATAAATCACTAAGTTAAGTCCCGTGTCATGTAATTTATCCAAAAAAAATTAATTATAACAAAACAACTTGAATTTTAATAATTTATACTAATACTAAATACGTAAAGGTTATTGAATTGGATTATATAAATAAATAAATAAACATAGTAATAGAAACTTAGAAGCTATAAGGTTTTATATAAGAAAATTAAAATATTAGCTTAGGTTAGTACCCATATACGAATTCATATACATTTGTCACTTTGATCGACATAGTATGAAATTTTAATTGAGTTCATTTTACTTTAGGATAATTTGTATTCAATAATCAACTTTTTAAATATATCTTTAGTAATAATCACATAAATGTTTACAATAATTAAATAATTTTTCAATATGTGTTTGTGTACGAAGTATACTATAACAAACTTATTTTGTTCTTTTAAATGTTACGTATAATTTTAAGATTAATACAAAGTATGCTACCAAAATTATTTTTCTTTTTTAATCAAAATAAATTTTATTATCAAATGATAAAATTGGAGAAAAAAAAAATTGATATTGATAATAAATTTTGGAAAAGAATATATTCCAATACATTATTTTCAATCAATTATTTTTGTAACTAAAAGTTTCCTAATAAATTAAATAAATGTAAAAAATTTAATTAAATATAATTGGATTAAATATGTTGTCAAAAAACTAAAAAAGAAAGGAAAAAAAGGCGGGAAAATTCTTAACCAGGAAATAATAAGTGTCATTCCTGGTTTCGCCTTTATTATAGGTTTATTGATTCAAAATTCAAACTAAATTTTCAAATCAAAATGCAAATATGATTGGTATTTTCTATACATGATTAATGCACCCACTTCCCAACTATCTCATTCTCTCTCTTCTCAGTTTTTTTTTTTTTTTTGGCTAATTTTATTTTATCTAATTTTCCTCTCTTCTCTCTCTTCTAGCATTCTTCTTGTTCTTCATGTTTTCAATTTAATTTTTTTTCCCTGATTTTTTCTACAACTTTTTTTGAGTCCTTTTCCTTGAATAATGCTCCAATTATTTTCAATTCCATAAATACAGCTAAACTATTATAATTTCTCAATCTATTGTCCACGTCACCATTTAAGAATTAAACCTATTTTTTTTAATGGTTTAACACAAAACCGCCACTTGAGGGTTCGTTTGGCATTGTTGTGGTTTTCTGTTTTTTGGTTTTTTGTTTTCTAAAAGTATATGATATGAGTCCCATAATGAATCAAAAATTATATAAACTTATTAAAATTATGATAATTTTGAAAACTGACAACAGAAAAATGGAAACATCTTTTTCTTGTTTCCTGTTTTTGGTTTTTGGTTTAAAAAAAAAAACAGGAAACTAAAAACAAAAACTGATGCCAAACAAGCCCTCGGAATTTGCGGTTTTCAATTGGGGGAACACCGCCAACTCAAGTGGCGGTTTCCTTTTCATGTAAAAAAAAAATCTCTAAAAAAATCTCTAAAAAAATTCTACAATAATCCAAGGAAGAATTCATATGAAAAATAGAAGGGAAACGAGATCCTGTAAAATTAATTACACTACTCCAAATCAAATAAAAACAAAATCAAATCTTAATTTTGTTAGTAAAAAAAAAAAAAAAGAAGAGTACTCCTATTTTAGAGAGAGAAGTGCAAGAACAAGAGAGAAGTTGTCATATATTTCATTATTATGTAAAATATTACAATGAGGAAAACTAAAACAATCTCATGGTTAGATCTAAACTACATAATTACTAAAATTAAAAGTTTTATAAACCTTGTTGCACCTAATGTGAGGACGAAGACAATGATATTTGTGGTGAAGTCAGCAAAGGCAGCGGCGCATAACGGACGGAGAATTGAGAAATCCCCAAACAAATTTTATTTGAGGATCCTAGGCAATTGAGAAAGAAAATATAAAGAATTAATGAGAGAAGTAGAGTGATGAGATCTGAAATTTGAGTGAGGTATAATGGATAATGGGCAATGGAGAATTGGGGACTTTGGTTTTATCGAAAAAGTGATTACTTTGAGAATGAAAGAGTAGAGAGATGAGGATGAAATTTTGATAGTGACTAGTGAGTGGAAACCGCTACTTCATATTGCGATGTTCCTACTTAAACCGCCATCTCAAATAGCGGTTTCACCAAAAAAAACTAGAAAAAATAAAAAAAAAATTCATTAAATGGCTGAGGTGGATAGTATATTGGGAATTATAAAAAAAAAAAAATAGTTGTATATATGGAATTGCAATTCTTCCCAACAATATTAAGGGAAAGCACTCTTTTTTATATAATGTTTATCATGTCTTACGACTAATTCTCCACTAATTATTTTTGGCTACAAAAATTTTGAGGTTTGAATATCGATTTGCTAAATTCTATCTCTTCTTATATTTTTCATATTCTTGTAGATTTTCTAAAAAAAAAAAAAAAAAATCATTTTTTGATTAAAAATTTATTTGTTTTTCCAATAAAGTCATACAATGTTTTGTTATACAATAATTTTTAATTATTTTTTATTTATCTTTGTGTTACGGATCAAGTATGTGAAATTTTTTTGACTTGTATGAATGTTATGTTCAAAATTGAAAAAAAAAGGGATGCTCTTTTTTTTTTTTTTTTTTTTTTTTTTTTTTGAAACATAACATTCATACAAAATCTAGATCTTTTTTTTTTTTTTTGTGTATAATTAGCTTTGTGATATTGATCTTTCAAATTATTAAATTGGTTTGAAGATAAATAATGTTATATTTTCGCCCCAATCATGTAGTTGTGTCAACTAAATGATATTATATTATGTGAATTGAAATCCGTTATTTTCAGTGTTCTAAGAACAATTTTCATGTTAGATTATTAACCAGTAATAGATGTTAGGCATTGGATTATTCACAATGAATTGAACTCCTTGAATTATCACGATGATGTATTAATAAGAATTTAATAGTCATTTTTTTAGCACTAAACATCAAGCTTTCCTATTCATGAAATGCTTGGAGTCAATAAATTGATAATTAAAATTGAAATTAAAAAAAAAAGGAAAAAAAACATGATATCTTAAAAAATAAAACGGGTTGTAATGATTGTAAATTTCTAATTTGTTTAGTAACAATATTTATTTAAATAGTATTCATTAATTATATTACAGTAACAATAATTATTTAATTATTATTTAAAACTTATATTATAGTTTTCAAACAATGGCAGTTGTATACTATACAGAAATATAAAGTATAAAGATGTTAACATGGTGAATATTTTGCGTATTGGGTAATTGATGCAATTAACAATTTTAAAGTTTAAAACATGATTGTAGTACTATTAATATTAAAGAGCAAAATTTCACCTTTTAAAAATTAACAATTGATCAAGATGTGTTATTTGTCCATATAATTTTTTTTAAAAAAAAAAACACCTTATAATAATCATCTAATATAAATATTATGGAGCATAATTTTATTTTTTGATAAATACATGTTATTGAGATTTAGTTGTAAAATATCTCAATATTAAGGAGCATATATAATTTCCCTTCTAAAAAACAAGAATTGATCGAGAGTTTCTATTTTACTACAAGATTAATGAATGGTGTGCCTTATAATAATTAGTTATCTTATAATAATATAAATTTTAAACAATGAAAACATAACTAGCAATGGTAGTTGAAAATGTCTTTATAAGATGTAAACAAAGTTTGGGAAATTTAAAGTATTATTATTAATATGTTTTAAAACTTTTACTTATTTTGCATTTTAATTAAAACCCTTTTTCACAAAATTAGATATTTTTTTAGTAATTGATAACTATTATTTGTAAACCAAATTTACTTTATTATAACCCTCAACCATTTTATTTTAACCCTTCACTATTATATTTCGTAAATGACTATTTTTGCATAATCTCACTATTTGCTTAAACAATGTATGGAATGTTAGTTTTTGTATATTACAATATTAATAATCGTTAAGCATTTTAATTATCAATTATTATCCAATATTAATATTAAGTAGCGTAATTCACTCTTTGGTAACACAATTGATCGGGATTTAATAGTTCGTTATATTATTATAAAGGAGTATCGTTTCACTTTAAAAATAACAAGTGATCGAGAATTATTATGTGTACACAACAAGTTTAAAAATTTTTGTGCCTTGGAGTAACTGATCGATTATCTAATATTAAGGAATAAGATCATATTAGTATTGCAAACAATATTAAATCAATGATTTTTTTATTTTTTAATATGGTAACTAATCTCCGTATAAATTGATGATTAAAGGATAATAAAACATAGATTAGGTAGATCTTCTTACATGGTAAAAGGATAATTAAACATAGATTTGGGGTATCATTGGTGAAAAATTAATAGTTTCAAAGTTACAACTAATATGTAACGGGGGTAGTATAAATATGTTATTTGAAACTTTTGTTTCACATAACGCTATATATATTAGTAACCGATAACTATTTTATGTATTCCAAATGTTATTTATTTCAACCTCCCACTATTTGATTTTAACCCTTCACTAATTCATTTAATCCCTCCAATTTAATTAAATTGGGTGGTTGTAGTAAAAAGGAAATTTTGTCAAGAACTACCAATTAAAGCGCGTGTTTTGAAAACAACTACCTATTAAAAAAAATTTTTAAAAGAACTACCACAAAGTTGTAAAAAGTTTAAGTAGCACTACCACTCTGATAATTCCAAGTAGAATATTTGGCATGTAGGTTCCACTTTTTACCTTTACCTCATAAAATCATCATCTAAATTGACTAAATTACCCTTCATAAAGGTAAAAAGTGATAAAAAATGAGACTCAAATACCAGATATTCTAGTCAAAATTGTTAGAGTGGTAGTGTTACTTAAACTTTTTACAACTTTATGGTAGTTCTTTTAAAAAACTTTTTTAATAGGTAGTTGTTTTCAAAACACGTGATTTAGGGCTTGTTTGGCATCAGTTTTGGTTTTTAGTTTCCTGTTTTTTTGAAAATCAAAAACCAAAAACAGGAAACAAGAAAAAGGAGTTTCCACTTTTCTGTTGTCAGTTTTCATAATTATCATAATTTTAATAAGTTTATATAATATTTGATTCATTATGGGACTCATATCATATACTTTTAGAGAACAAAAAACCAAAAAACAGAAAACCACAACAATGTCAAACGAACCCTTAATTGGTAGTTATTGACAAAATTTCCTAGTAAAAATTGAGATTTTTATTTTTACGTAATATATATACTTCCTCCGTTTTTTAATAGTTGCAACACACTATTTTTCACGGTATTTAAGAAAGTGGATCTCATGTGGTTTAAAACAATTAAAATGGAGGAGAGAGAATGTTAAGAGTATAATTTAGTGGGCCATGAGATTATAATAAGGGTAATAGTACAACTTTTGACATAAAATACTTTCCAACTACAGTGTTTTACAATTATTATGACATTTCCATTTTAGGAAAGTATTGCAACTATAAAGAAATGGAGGAAATATAATCTATCTACTACCTCCGTTACAGGTTATGTGCAATGATTATATATTTTCCCTCTCTGCTTTATGTCAAATCGTTGCACATAACCTATAACGGAGGTAGTATAAAATATTTTATCAAGATTCAAGACTACTCTCAGCCAAACACACTTAACTTAGAAGTATCTTAAATTAGCATAATATGAGCTCCCTAAATGAAAGATGCATCTTGTTTGTATGAGTAGTATATTAAATAGTTTTAAATCAATCATAAGGGGTATTACAAATACTAAGAAGCATAATTTCGGTTTTATAAAAATTTCACAACTGATAATGAGTTAATATTATATATCCTCCATTTAAAAATAATTTTCTCACGTGAAATCTTATGTTTAAATTAATACTATCTCCATTTCATATTATTTGCAACGATTAGATGTTTTTCCTCTCTACTTTATGTCAAATCATTGCAAAAAATGAAACGGAAGTAGTATTAAAGAATGTGACAATACTAGTAATGCTAATGAACATGTAGAAAAAAAATAATTAATAAAACAATAATGAGTAGTTAGAAATCAACTTACAAGATATAAACAAAGATTCCAAAAGTATAGGTTTTATTATCAATATATCTCAAAAAATTTATTTAATTTTCATATATAACTAATTATTGTATGGATAATTTGTCAATTACTACCGCAAGTTAATACCACTTTGTAAATTACTACCGCAAATTTAAAAAGTTGTGAATTACTACCGCAAAATTTTTTAAGATGTTGCGATTACTACCAAACCCCCATTAAACCCAACTATGACGTCATTATATCCCTTTAACCCGTGTTTGACCATGGTTAAGGGCTTTAACCAGCCCCCCCCCCCCAAAAAAAAAAAAAAAAGAAAATTGATTAGGGATATAATGATGTCATGGTTAAGGGCTTTAACCATGGGTTAAAGTGATATAATGACGTCATAGTTGGGTTTAATGGAGGTTTGGTAGTAATCGCAACATTTTAAAATTTTTTGTGGTAGTAATTCACAACTTTTTAAATTTGCGGTAGTAGTTTACAAAGTAGTATTAACTTGCGGTAGTAATTGGCAAATTTTCCTTATTGTATTGCAAATGAATTTTTTTTAAACCCCTCCACTATTTGATTCTAACCATTCACTACTTTAGTCGTTTAATAATTCAACTCAAGTCTTGTCATTAATATTGGGTGTTTGAAGCAAACATTTAGCATTTGAAGAGTTATTCTTACTTTGTAAGTATTTATCTTTGTAAAAATAGTTAGAAACAACTTTAGGTTTGAATTTACTTTTCTAACAACTTATATTTAAATAGTATTCAATACCTAAATTTTAGTTTGTAAATATCGGTCATTGTTATTCCCATGTTGGTTGTTATGTACAAGCTAGTAAATTTGTACCTCTTGGTGATGCCTTTACATATGATATTAGATAAAACATTTTCTAGTAACAATAATATATAAATTGATATTGGGGATATATGCTTTTGTAACATATACCGTATTCAAATGAATTATAATATCTATTGACAAATGAATTATATAAAATCTACTGCAAATGAATCCATAATCCATAACCATTATAAAAATGCAAAAGTAGCTATTGTAGCTTATGAATAGTAATTGTTGGTGCTATTACAAAGACACCCCTACATTTAATGAATTGCCGGATTTGCCCTTGCTTAGCTTTGTGCATTTGCTTGCCATCTGTGGAGAATACAGCTGTTCTTCAGGCCTTCCTTTGACTGCCAGCTAAGGTAGGTTGATGCTTGGCTACTCTTTCTCATTTCCTCAATTCTCCTTTCACCGATTTCATTCGCTCTCTCTCAGAAACCTAGGGAGAGAAACCTTTGACACCTTCAGCAATCACCGATCATCCATTTGATGATGATTATGGGGCTTCAGTTCTTCATTGGGGTAAGATCTTTATCCTTTTTATAAGCATCTAATATCAATTTAACAATCTAGGGTATAGCTATAATTTTATAGAAGTCCATTAATCCTTTTTTGTCCTATGTTTTTTTTTTTTTTTTTTTTTTTTTTGGTAATTCTTCTTAATTAATAATCTGAATTTCGATTGAAAAATCGAAGGTAATTCTTCTTAATTAATTTTCTGAATTTCGATTGAAAAATCGAACTAATTCTTGATGAAGAAGTGGTGATTTCACCCTTTTGATATTGACCTAAGAAAGGAAAAAAGAGGAGAGAACTGGCTTAGTTTTAATCTGCCAATGAAAGGAAAACTGCTGCTGAAGATACTTTGAATGCTTACAAAGCTACTCAGGTTTGTGTGTTTTCTTTAATTTTTTTTTTTTTTTTTTTCTGGTTTTTAGGGTTTAGATGTTCAATTTTGCGGAAATCTGTCTAAATAAAAGATTTAATTTGATTTGTATTTGTTATTTTGAATTTATTCTCTGATTTTGCTGCTCTATATATTGAGATATGGAAGAATAACTGAGATTCGAGCTGACAGGGTAAAGTCGTATCCCCTAATCAAAAATAATTCCTAAATTCTCTAACTAAAGTAGATAGGGAAGTAGGGTCGATCTCCACAGGGAAACAAGTCTTTTTACTCCTAATTAAATATTATAATCTAAATTATTTAAGTAACCAATATTAAAGTTGAATAGGAAACTAAACTAAAAAGAGTAGAAAAAGGGAGAAAATAATATATAAAGGATCTAGGGCTTAGGTTCACCAATAAATAATATTCCGGGGTAAAATAGGGTAATCAATCATTGACATGGCATAGATAACATGATTAACAGGCTCTCGCAACTTATTAATCAACATAGATCTAACAGGCTCTCGCAATTTACTAGATCTAAGTTCTTATTGAAAATAGCCTTTAATATCAAATTAACATCTGCTCGATTCATCAATTTAATATTGCTATACTTTTACAAGCCGCAATTGTAAAACATTAAAACAATCCAATAAGAAATCATCATGCAATACCAACAATCAATAATAGTCAATCATCAATGCATCAATTAACCTAATTGTAAAGGGCTCTCGCTACTTATTACAATCACACAATTAATTTATCGGTATTAAATCTCATCTCTCGATTCTTGACTTAACCATTTATAAATTAACTCGCCTATTGAAACTAGACCTAAACATTAATTCTCATCTCTCGATTCTTGAATCAATATTGTCAAACTCATGCATAAAAGATAGGCCTAATCTAGTCACAGAGCATTAAATCAATCAATAGGAAATTAATCTAGCATTGATAATCATCAACAATAATTTACCCCTTCATATTATTTATTAGATCCACAAGAACCCTAGAAATTAAACTACTCACACATTATTAAATATAAACTAAGCAAAGAAATAAAATAAATCATGATCAAAGGAATAAAATAAATAACTAAGATTAAGGGAAAAGAAATCGTTACCAAAATAAATCTGAAATTAATCAAAGAAATAATAACAAAGGTTTAGAGAGAGAGTTTTAGAGAAAGAAGTCTAAGTAGAGAGAGAAAAACTAAGAGAAAGGATTAAGAGAAGAAGAAGTAGTTCAAGAAGGATCTAATTAATCCGTACAAAAACGTATTTAAACTAAACTAAAAACAACTCCTAATTAGAAACTAATTGCTCGTCAAAAAAACACTTCTCCAGAAACACGCGCCCGATCGGGCTAGAGGCCGCCCGATCGGGCGCGCCTGTTTGCCAGTGCTCCTTCTAAGTTGCCGCGCCCGATCGAGCTAGCAGCTCACCCGATCGGGCGCGCCTTCCCTTGATGGCACTCCCACGCATCCGCCCGATCGGGCGATTGCTTGCCCAATCGGGCCCGGTCTTTATCTTCAAGGCTTTGGACTTTGATTGGGCTAGATTTCTCGGCCCAATCCATATTTCCTCTCGGGTCTCGAATACATGGTCCAATTGCCTCGCGATCCAAATAACCGAGCCCTTAATCACTGGCTCGATGGCTCTAACCGGCCTTGGGCTCCATAAGTGGTCGTGTTCTTCCAATGCTCGTAGTCGCTTCATAAAAATCCCGGGAAAATGCTCCAAAGGTGCAATTCCCTGCAAAACTCAACCAAAACTACGAAAACACTAGAAAACACATATTAGTAATAAAAGTGGCCCTAAAGGGCCAAAAACACTACTAGTTATGACCAAGGGACGAGGGTAAAACACTATATAAAATAGACATATCAAACTCCCCCAAGCCAAACCTTTGCTTGTCCCTAAGCAAAGATCTCATCAATGAATTAATAAATATGCTTCACCCCAATAAGTAAATATCAAGCACAAACGATCCAAGGTAAATCTAATAAACATGCTTCAAAGTCAACCAATCAAATCCATCCAATTACCTTTCTTCCCTAACAATTGTCAAATAGAGCAAACCACAAGAGCATATAGAATTCAAGACTAGTGCTCACACACTCGACTCTCATTTTTGTGGCGAGTAAAAGATGTACTCGATCGCTCTCCATCCAACCCCTTTATGTGAACAATGCCCTCCCAACTCACACTCTCGTGTGTATAAAACAATGAACGCTCAACCTACTAGTCGACTCGAAATATGTCAAATCATAACTTGCATTGATAAACAACACTTTCACATTCATACAATTCTATGCACAAGGTCGGAAGGTCTTTTAAGCTTGTAATGTAAGGCTAGGGTAAAGGGTAGGATAAATTTGGAAATAAATGAGAAAAAAGCTATGCTTAAAGGAGCCAACCCTAATAAAACCCATGATCAAAAATAAATAATGATCAACATCTCTCCTACATAACCAACTCTAACATCAACCAAATATACTCCAATCATAATAAATAAACCCAACACTTACAATTTCACTCATAAGAATATAATAATGAAGTGGAGTGAATAAACAAACTTTATTTTCCAAACTTGTATTTTTTTTCATCGAGGCTCAAAATTATTCTTTACAAACCTCCAACTAGAACATTTGAACATTTTTTTTCTTTTGAAGCTCACTTATTTTTTTCACATTTGTTTTTTTTTTTTTTTGAACTTCTTTTTTTTCATAATATCATGCTTTATTTTTTTTCAAGAAAATTTAACTCTCATACTCATCAAAAATAAACATGAATAACAACAAAACAACTTCTCAAACCCCACCCAAATTGTGCAAATAATAAGCACACTACAAACTCCTTCACCTCACTCACTAATAGCTCCCCCAAGCCAAGCTTGGGACTAGTAACCAATGGGGCAATTTAGGCTTGTAATGTGGCTATAAACAATAAAAGGGCACAAGCAACAACATGGGTGACAAGAAGGGAACAAATGTATCTAATACTCTGAAGGCTACCTAAAAGAATGAACGCCTTCGTCCTCCTCATGTGCATAATAAAAAGTCATGAAACACTACTCATAGTTATTAATCAATACTCAAATTCATTGACATACCAGGAATTATGGAACTATCACACATTTCCTAACCAAATCAACTAGTCAAGCACTATATTCACAAGTAGTTAGGCAAAATTGACGCATGTTAAGGAATCTAAACAATTAGACTTCAAATCATGACCAACAAATCCACAATATTCATCATCAAATACCAAGAATCAAAACAAATCTTCTTAAGTATGGGGCACAGGGAAGCATGATTTACAATTCATTGGAACGTATTTTTGATTTTTATTTTTTTAAATTTTTTTTGTATTTTTATATATAAAGAAAGCAATAAAAACTACACTAGGAAAGCAAATAAAAACTATGCTAGAAAGCAAATAGAGAAGGAAGAGAATTTCCAAGTGAAAGAACACCCCCCTAAGCCAAATCAAGCAATGCCCTCATTGACTTGGGAGAGTAGCCTACTCCTCATCCTCATCCATCCTAGAGTACCCCTCACCGCGGCTAGAGCCAGCTCCTCCATGGCTAGAGCCACCACCACCATACCCCGAACCACCAGCATAGTAGTTAGGGTCTACATTCCCCCCAAACCCACCAAAAGGAGCATCGGTCCCATATCCATGGACCGATGAATAGTCCACATAAGTACCGAAGGCACTTGGGTCCGTGTAACCCCCTTGGGGGTATTGGAACCAATCGGGGGCAAGTGAATCGGGGGGAATAGCCCCCCGACGGGCATAATCATCATACATGGGGTATAAACCCCGCCCTAGGTTCCTCTCCACAACCCCAACCCTAGCATCTAGGGCTCCTACCCTAGAGTCCAAATTCCTAACCATACCCTCCATCCTCCCTTGCCCACTCTCTATCCGATCTAATTGGCTTCTAAAAGCCGAAAAGTCATATGGAGCGTTAGGGTCGATGTTGTAGTTGGTTGAGGAAGTGGGGATGTTATGTGTGTAGTGTTGGGGTGATGGTTGGTGGAAATGTTGTTGTGGTAAGAGAGATGCTTGGTGGTGTGCTTGGGCCTCCCCTTGGTCTCCTAAATCAAAGGTATAGGAGGGAAGACCCTTCTCGAATTTGGTCAAGGCCGGGTTAGGCAAGGCGAAGGCGTTATCTTTCCTACCCGACTCCCTATGAATTACCCACCAAGTCTCACCCCCTATCACATTTATCCAGTTAAGGCCTCCTAAGTAGGGTGCGTCCATTAGGGTTGGTCCGGCTACCTTACCCTCATCATTAGGGGTCCAACTAAGGTATTTGACCGCAATGTGGGTTACTAACCCACCAAAGTAAATTGGGACCCTAGACCTACCCGATTCGGCTGCATTGGCCACCCTCTGAAAGTGTTGGGCCATCCTATGAACTATGTTAAGCTTGTCACTCTTAGGAATCATGTATGATCCTAATAATTCTAGTTCATCTCTCCTCACATTAGCCGGTTCGTGCCTCCCAAAGATGGTGAGGCCAACAAACCGTTGCCAAAGTTTTGGCACGGGATGTTGAATCCACGTGCCCTTGGCATGCTGGAGGTTTAAGTTTGGATTCCCTGTTAAAGCACGGTAGACAAAAGTAATGTTGTCTTGGGGTGGTTCAATTGGTCTATCGGCTTTCAATTCAAACAATTTACCAAAGTCCTTCAAAGACAATCTAATATCTTTATTAAACAAACAAAATTGAACATGAGAGATTAGAGCATTTGATTTTATGACGTTAAAGCTAGAAATGAATTCTAAAGTCAAATAATCATATGTATCATAATGTAATTGGAACAAACCACTCATGCCAATTCCCTTGAACAGTTTTTCAACATATTTATCAATTCCTAGTCTAGAAAGCGTAGGATGATGAATAAAACGGGTAGGAATTACCTGCCGCGTGACGAGGTTGAGCATCCTCTGCCTTTGCTCTTGGGTGGTGATGACCACCCTCTCCCACCCCGGAATTTGCAACTCCGGGTCGATTGTAGGTGCTTGTTGCCTCGATCCTTCACCCCTAACAGTCCTAGATCTCTTGAAAGCCATTTTTGTGTAAAAGAAAATAGGAATTGAAGCTTTCTCTCTCTTAGGGTTTGAGAAGAAATTGAGAGAAAGTGTTGAAAATTTAGTGTAGATTGTAGAGGAAGATGAGAGGAGTTGGAGAATGTAAGAATTTTTAAGTTTGGATGGAAGAATTGGAAGAGATCTTGGATTGAAGTGTGAGTTGAGGGTTTGAAAATGGAGGTTTTTAGAGAGAGAAAGTGAATGAAGAAGATGAAGTAAGGAGAAAATGAGGAAAGAAAGAGGAGAAAAGAAAATAAAGGGGTACGACCTGAAGGCGCGCCCGATCGGGCGAGCTCAGCCCGATCGGGCGCGAACGCGAACATAATTTTCGCCCTTTGCTCGCCCGATATTTCTTTTCTTCTTACTCGATGAGCGCCCGATCGGGCGACCTCGCCCGATCGGGCGAAAATAGACCTTGTTTCCAGGTCTCTTCTCGCGCCCGATCGGGCAGCCGCGCCCGATCGGGCGAATAAAAAGCTGAATTCTGGGTTGCTTGCGCGCCCGATCGGGCATATTCGCCCGATCGGGCGAATTTTGCTCCGATTTTTGCCTCACTTGCGCGCCCGATCGGGCGAGCCTAGCCCGATCGGGCACGTACCAAGTACTGGAGTTTCTCCGATTTCGTTTCTTCTTCAAGATTTGTCTAAGTCTTTATACCTGTTAAATTCATACCTGTATAACAACACTTAAAAATAGTAAAATATCACTCTCCTCACCTTTCTAAAATAAAAATAAAATAAGAGAAAAGGAAAACTAATCTAGAAAGCATAAAATACGGGTTGCCTCCCGCAAAGCGCTGGTTTATATAGGTCCCGCACGACCGTCTTACCAAGTATAATTCCTAGGACCCTTTACCTAACGCTTTATCGGGTGGTTTCTCACCCGGTCTAGCGATGTTTAGGCTGCGATGCGGCTTCCTGACATAACCTGTGGGACGCCAAGTTGCCTTATCTGGTGGATCCTCCTTGACTTGGGATGGGGGATCTTCAATGCTACGCACTAAAAACCCTTCTTCGATCGAATGTTGCTTCAACTTGTCATTGCGTTCAACACTTGCAACTCGATTTGGCGGAACACTTACCGAAGGCTCGACTCGCACAACATGCTCGATCGGTTCCACTTGTTCATCCTCGAAACCAAGACCAACATTGTAGAGTGCTCTTTCTATTGCATCGACTTCCTTCTGTCATTTGTCTATCTCATCTGAAAAGGATGCAATACAAGATACCGCCTCCAAGGGATCTTTTTCAAGAGCTTGGGGCTTGTTAGAATAATTGATAACCACGTTAACACTGAAACATTTCTCCTCAGTCATGGAGCTTTTGGGGGTATTATTCAGATTAAAAACCACTTTATCGTCCCCTACTGATAGTGTTAACTTACCACTTCTAACATCTATGATTGCTCCTGCAGTGTTAAGGAATGGTCTACCCAGAATAATTGGGGTTTGCATATCCTCAGCCATATCAAGAACAACAAAATCTACAGGTATATAAAATTTACCTACTCTAACGGGAACATCCTCTAAAACACCTAGGGGGTATTTGAAAGAACGGTCGGCCATTTGCAGAGTTATATTGGTAGCTTTTAGTTTACCCATATTCAACTTAGAACACACAGATAATGGCATGACGCTAACACTAGCACCCAAATCACATAATGCATTATCAATCAGAATATTACCAATATGACAAGGGATAGAAAAACTACCCGGATCTTTTAATTTAGGTGGAGACTTATTTTGAAGTACGGTACTACACTCTGCAGTGAAAGCTACTGTCTCTACCTCACTAATAGACCTTTTTCTCGTCAAAATTTTCTTCATAAATTTTGCATATGAGGGGATTTGCGTGATCAATTCAGTAAAGGGAACTGTTACCTTCAAATCTTTAACCACCTCTAGGAACTTACCAAACTGCTTATCCAAGTTTGTCTTCAATTGACGATTGGGGAAAGGGAGTTTGATAATTGGCTTTTGAGAATTCTTCTCTTTGTCTGGGGTAGCCACCTTCTCCGGAGTTTTACCCTGCAATGTAGAATTAGATGTGTTAGTATTATCCTCTAGCCCTGCAGGGCTAGCAACTACATTGTTTGGTTTAATGGAATCAAGATTAGCATTATTTAATAAAATAGGTTCATCAACTCTGGGCATAGAGGGCCCTTCATAGTTTGAACCACTCCTTAGAGTAATTGCAAATGCTTGATCCGTAGGCCTAGTCGGCTGTGCCGGCAGGGCTCCCTGTTGGCGTGCTTGTAGAGTAGCGGAGAGTTGCACAATTTGATTATCTACAATTTTGTTACGCACTAAAATTTGATCAATTGTCGCATCTCTGCTCTCCATGTGCTTTTGCATATTGACCAACATTGCTCTAATTTCCCCTAAAGAAGGGTCGGAAGATGAGGGGAGTTGTTGTGGTTGATTCTTCTGACTAGCATTGGGATGATAATATTTCTGCTGCTGTTGCTGTGGCGCCTGTGGTTCTTGTGGTGGTGGATTTTGAACATTAGTGCTCCGGTAGGAAAGGTATGGATGATTCCGATACCTAGGATTGTAAGTGTTGGAGTATGGGTTATTCTGCCTATAAGCTTGGAAGGCATTAACTTGCTCCACGGAACTCCTGCAATCCTGTTCCCAATGACCTACAATACCATAATTTTCACAGAAAGCCTCATTAGAATTGTTATTAATTGCAGAAACATTAGCTACCCTAGCAGTGCTCAGATTATCTAATTTTTGACAAATAGAGGTCAGTTGAGCTTGCAAAAAGGATACAGAGTCGACACTATGTTTCCCCTTGTTAGCAAATCCTCTGGGATTCCCATATTGGGAATTGTGTATCGCCATATCTTCAATAACCTGACCTGCATCATCAACATTAAGATTCATAAATCTCCCACTAGCTGCAGAGTCTAAAATTATTCTAGAAGAATTTCCAATGCCGTTATAGAAGGCTTGGTTAACTGCCATTGTGCTAAATTATGGTGAGGGCATTCTCTTTGTAAGTCCTTAAACCTCTTCCAAGCCTCATATAAAGACTCATCGGCTTCTTGGGCAAAGTTCTGAATCGCACTTCGTAGTACTGCTGTTCTCTCTGCAGGATAATACTTGATATAGAAATTCAAAACAAGAGTTTCCCAGTCAGTTATACCAAGTGTAATTCTATTCAAGCCATTAAACCACAATTTAGCTTTTCCAGTTAAAGAGAAGGGAAAAAGAATCTCCCTGATTTGGTCTTGAGTGACCCCGGCTTGCCTGATGGTGTTGCAATATTGACAATAGTCGGCAATGTGAAGATTCGGGTCTTCACCCTTGGCTCCACTGAATTGCTTCCTCTCTATCATCGTTATAAATTGAGGTTTAATTTCAAATTGAACCCCATCAAGAGCCGGAATAAGGGTGAGATGTGGAAAATCCGCAAGCTTTGGTTGTGAATAATCACTAAGCTTCTTCGGAGCCGCCATCTCTGATTCTGTGTCTGATGATACCTCTAAATCGCTAGAATCAGTTGGCGGATTGCGGTGATTATTATTAGTATCACCAGAATCCGCCAGGATTTGCTTGTAGAAATTTTTCTGTCTATGGAAGGAACGTTCGATCTCAGGATCGAATGGGATATAACCTGATCTAGAACACCTGGGCATAAACAAAAACTAGAAGCAAATATGAGATTTGTCTCAGAGAACTAACGCTCTCTGAGACAAAAGAGAAATAATCTAGACTACAAAAACAATCAGAAGTAAAAATAAAACCGTTTCCCCGGCAACGGCGCCAAATTTTGACAGGGTAAAGTCGTATCCCCTAATCAAAAATAATTCCTAAATTCTCTAACTAAAGTAGATAGGGAAGTAGGGTCGATCTCCACAGGGAAACAAGTCTTTTTACTCCTAATTAAATATTATAATCTAAATTATTTAAGTAACCAATATTAAAGTTGAATAGGAAACTAAACTAAAAAGAGTAGAAAAAGGGAGAAAATAATATATAAAGGATCTAGGGCTTAGGTTCACCAATAAATAATATTCCGGGGTAAAATAGGGTAATCAATCATTGACATGGCATAGATAACATGATTAACAGGCTCTCGCAACTTATTAATCAACATAGATCTAACAGGCTCTCGCAATTTACTAGATCTAAGTTCTTATTGAAAATAGCCTTTAATATCAAATTAACATCTGCTCGATTCATCAATTTAATATTGCTATACTTTTACAAGCCGCAATTGTAAAACATTAAAACAATCCAATAAGAAATCATCATGCAATACCAACAATCAATAATAGTCAATCATCAATGCATCAATTAACCTAATTGTAAAGGGCTCTCGCTACTTATTACAATCACACAATTAATTTATCGGTATTAAATCTCATCTCTCGATTCTTGACTTAACCATTTATAAATTAACTCGCCTATTGAAACTAGACCTAAACATTAATTCTCATCTCTCGATTCTTGAATCAATATTGTCAAACTCATGCATAAAAGATAGGCCTAATCTAGTCACAGAGCATTAAATCAATCAATAGGAAATTAATCTAGCATTGATAATCATCAACAATAATTTACCCCTTCATATTATTTATTAGATCCACAAGAACCCTAGAAACTAAACTACTCACACATTATTAAATATAAACTAAGCAAAGAAATAAAATAAATCATGATCAAAGGAATAAAATAAATAACTAAGATTAAGGGAAAAGAAATCGTTACCAAAATAAATCTGAAATTAATCAAAGAAATAATAACAAAGGTTTAGAGAGAGAGTTTTAGAGAAAGAAGTCTAAGTAGAGAGAGAAAAACTAAGAGAAAGGATTAAGAGAAGAAGAAGTAGTTCAAGAAGGATCTAATTAATCCGTACAAAAACGTATTTAAACTAAACTAAAAACAACTCCTAATTAGAAACTAATTGCTCGTCAAAAAAACACTTCTCCAGAAACACGCGCCCGATCGGGCTAGAGGCCGCCCGATCGGGCGCGCCTTTTTGCCAGTGCTCCTTCTAAGTTGCCGCGCTCGATCAAGCTAGCAGCTCACCCGATCGGGCGCGCCTTCCCTTGATGGCAATCCCACGCATCCGCCCGATCGGGCCCGGTCTTTATCTTCAAGGCTTTGGACTTTGATTGGGCTAGATTTCTCGGCCCAATCCATATTTCCTCTCGGGTCTCGAATACATGGTCCAATTGCCTCGCGATCCAAATAACCGAGCCCTTAATCACCGGCTCGATGGCTCTAACCGGCCTTGGGCTCCATAAGTGGTCGTGTTCTTCCAATGCTCGTAGTCGCTTCATAAAAATCCCGAGAAAATGCTCCAAAGGTGCAATTCCCTGCAAAACTCAACCAAAACTACGAAAACACTAGAAAACACATATTAGTAATAAAAGTGGCCCTAAAGGGCCAAAAACACTACTAATTATGACCAAGGGACGGGGGTAAAACACTATATAAAATAGACATATCACGAGCTAACAATCGCTAAACAGGTGCTTAATGCTGTTTGTTAATTAAGTTACTGAACATAGTATATTGGTCGAATGACTGAGATTTGATACTTGAATATGCATATATTTGATGTATTTTGTATAATTAAGAAAATTCCTACAGTTTTATAGGAGTATTTTTATGTATACTAAGATTCTGGCATTTAATAAGGGTTTGGACGTATTTTGGATATTTGAGTAAATTTAATAGGAATATTTGGATTAATTGTACGTAAATTCACATAGTGATGGTCATACATTGATCATAGTCTCACACAATGCCAGCCCAATGGCATCGTGTCGTTGTCCATAATGAAATGCTTGGTGCCTATGCTGTTTAGCAACTTGTGGAAAAGTATGTTTGTGTAACTTTAGGTGTATAATTTACTCCATTGTATATGTTGTTGGGATTGTTGCAGCTCTTCAATTTATGTTAAGGGTGACATTGAAATTTGAGTTCACAATAAAGGCATCACTGGCGAAGTTGTGAGAATGCCAAAATTTTGCATTGTGTTCACAATGATGGTATGTCTTTTGTTATGCATTTATTTTTGTATTATCAGTTTGAAACATATTCTTGTATTATCTGTTTAGCTTCTGTGCAAGTATCATGATGATTGCTGTCACGTGTTGATTCTTACACTTTCAAAGTACTAGATCATAAGACTTATATGCTCTATGCCTTGAAGGCTTGAAATCTTCCGAAATTTTCTTATGGCAGGGGATAAAAGGAAGGATGTGGCTCCAAACCGTGCTACTGCTTCAGGGAAAACTCCTCTTATCCTTGCTGTGATAATACTTCTTGACTCGCAACTATACTTTTTATGATGTGTGCTATTTGGTTCTGCAGGAACAAATTCATCTTTGAAAACATAACACTGAACATAGTTCACACAAAGTTTTCGTTAGAACTGCAGCTCATGACTACCCTTCTGCATCAGGTTGGATCCCCCCTAAAGGTATAATCATGTTAAATGTGGACGCTAATAATTTGGTCTCTGGATCACATGTTGGGTTGGGGGTGGTTTCAAAAAACGAGCTTGCAATTGGGCAGTGTTGCTTGCTTCAGTTAAGAGGTGTGGCAGTTTTTTTTGGTTGAATTTGAGTGATGTATCGTTTTTTTGGGTTGATTTTTTTATATTGTTAGTAGCATTATTGTCTGATATGTAATAGAATTGTTGATCTACAGGTACAATTATTCTATCGCCCCTTTCTCTTTCTTGTCCTAATTGGTTCAATTTTCATCTAACCTTTAATATGAATAGCTTACTTGTGATTTTTTCCCTATCTTTCCATTTTCTCCCAATACTTTCTCTCTTTAATTTGCTTATATGCATATGGTCTTTGCTGCCAAAATTTATGTTTTCAAGTTAGATATTGTTGTTGTGGGTGACTACAGAGGGTAGCTGTTATTTCACGCTGTTGCCGCTGTGGTTTTGGTGCTGCCCTGTTACTGCTGTTCTGTTCATCCAAAAATCATCGACCTGAAGTTGTTTTTAGCTCATAGTCTCTTCATCAATGTTTTAGATCTTGAAAAGTTATTCAATCTAGGCTTAAGAATTTCTCGATTTGGAGTTGTGTGCTAGGAGCTATGCCTTCTAGAATTTACTGCGGTCTGCAACCCTAGTTCTATCGCAGCGGGTTGTTATTGCTCATTTGATGCCTATGTGGTGTTGTTGTGTTGAGTTGGTTGGGGTGCTAAAATGAATGCTTGGGCTTCTCTTATTTATTTTATCTTCCCTTCTTCCATTTATTTACACATTAGTTATAAAGTTAACATGTGGCCAATTTTGATTAATGACTATTTGGATAATGACTAATTGATAATTTGCCAAAATGATGAGGATTAATGTATATGTAAAAAATAGAGATTTGATTTCTCAGCATTCTAAAGTTAGGGCCTTATTTATTTTTTTGATTAAGATCGTTAAATTTCTAAGTGATTATTTTCTTAATGAAGGTTGCTAGATAATTTGCTCTAACAAGCAGAGGAGTCAAGACTCAAGAACCCTCGCGTAACCATCTTGGAACTGTTGCTTTTCGGTAAATTTTCATTTAAAAAAAAAAGATGACTCTAATATTTTTTTTTAATTAAAAGATTGTATGATTTCAAAATTGAACTAATTGTTTTGAATTATCTTCAATGATTAAACGTTTATAACACACTCTTGATCCAAAATGGACAGCCATGTATTACTTTATTATAAATTATTAGCAGAGTGCTCAACGATCCGTATAATTTCTTCTGTAGTTTATGTAATTGTTAACTTGAAATCCTGTATTATACTATTATTACACTTTATGCTTTTGATTAGGGATTAATAAGTGTGTTTACAGATAAAACAATGAGGTATGCTTGGAAAAACAAGAAAACTATCTCAGCATTGATCTAAGCTTGTAACATACTATTCCGTATTAACTTTGTGGAAGAAGTTATATGATGACACTACAAGTGTGATATCAAGAATTCCTTTTCAACTAAAATATTTGGTTTTGGTTAATTGGAGTTCTGGTCTGACTCTTTCAGGTTAATACTCTAAAGTAGCAACTGCAGCTCATTGCATCAAGCATATAACGATGACAATTATGACTTCAAATGCAACAGGTTGCTTTTCTTTATCTTGTCGTCCAGGCAAAACAAAATGTGTGCTTCAAAAGAGTTCACTGATATGTAGTACAGAGTAATAATATTGAGCTTCGTAGCTTTTTGGCTTGTTCTTTTACACATTTTGAGATTCATTTTTTATGTCGAGAATTTTCTAGGCCCGGAATTCTATATTCTTTGTAAATTATCTTCTTATCATGTGCTCTATATAGCTTGGTTTGATTCTTGTCCAACTCGTTGTGTTAATATGTTCTTTTGGATACATGTATAATCTATGAATATAATCAATTTGTTTTGTTTTGGATAATTTGGAGTGGAAGTTGCATGTTAACTTGTTAATTGGTTGTACATTATGCTCTGGGTTTTTTTTTTTCAATAGCTGTACATTAAGCTTTTAAAGGTGAAAGAAAGAGAGATGAGCCAGGAGGAGGGAGAGAAAGAGAGTGTCTGGGAGAAAAAGAGAGAGATAAGGGTTAGAAGAGAAAGAAATAGAGCAAATAAGAGACTGAGGGGCAGGGAGAGAGAGATAAAGTGATAAAGAGGGGAATGAGTCGGGAAAAAGAGAAGGATCGGGAGAGAATAAGAGAGAGAGGGAGGCTTAGTAAACCGTTTGAGCTATACTAGAAGAGTGGATAGGTTGGAGAAAAAAGGAACAAGAAAGTGAAAGAATACAAGGATAAATAGAAAAGAGAAATGAGATAGAGTGATAAAGAGAGAGATGAGTCGGGAAAGTGAGAAGGGTCAGGTGAGAATAAGAGAGAGAGAGAGAGAGGCTTACTAAACAATTCCAACTACACAAGAGAGGGGATAGGTTGGAGAAAAAAAGGAACAAGAAGGTCAAAAGAAAGCAAGGATGAATAGAAAAGGAAAATGAGATAAGACGAGGAAGAAATATAAGAGATGGTATATATGAAGGAAGAAAAGATAGGAAGAACTTAAAATCAAGTTAGTGACTACCACACAAATAAGATCCCGTAAACATCAATTTATCATGTTAATACACTACAACAAAATAAAGCAAAGGTAACAATGCAAAATCATTGCCTAATATAAAAAAAGTGTTGTCTTGTAGCTAAGACAACACATATGAGGCGTAATTTATGCCCCCGTTGTCTATTCATAAGGCAACACATTGTTATTCAAAGGCAACAATTTTGAAAGCTTAGGTAAAATGATACATAAGGCAACACTTTAACAAAGACAACAAATGAAAAATGTTGCCATATAAGAAGATAATTAAAAAATGTTGTCACTCCCAAGCATTTAGTAGTTGGTAGGGCTTGAACTTGTGACCTCAGAGTCACAAGGTGAGTTCCCCACCAACTCTACCAAACTTGCTCACACACACACACACACACACACACACACACACACACACACACACACACACACACACATATATATATATATATATATATATATATATATATATATATATATATATATATATATATATATATATGTGGTGTCATTTTAATATAAATGTTGCTATAGATGGCAACATAGATATTAATGTTACATTTTTCAAACAATATTTTTGTTATTGTTATCTTTTCATGCAACAATTATTATATTTGTTGTATTAGACAAGAAAAAGGTAACACTTTAAGTGACTATTGCCTTATATAGTCTAGAGCAACACTTTTTTTTTTTCTGTTACTTTAGTTCAAGGTAACAAATAAGTATTGTTGCGTTAGATTATTAAGAGTATTATTTATGTAAGTGTTGCAATCTTAAGTGTTGCATATTCTCATTTTTTTTTTTGTAGTGATAACACCCCAAACTATGAAATGCGATCTTAACCACGAATCTTACATATCATAACATTGGGGAGGCACACACGTAGTGTCTACGTGTGTGCTCCAACGACTATAATCTTAAATATAAAAAGTGTAAAGCTATTCCCTCTCAACATATAATAATTTTTAAATGACCGGCAAATAAACTTTAAGGCATACACAAATAATATTTCTCATTAATTTTATACTTTCCGTATTGATTACAAATTCTAACTACTGTATTTTTCAGTAGAAGAACCACTTGAAAATAATCTACTTCAAAAAGTGTAATAAACTAATATACAATTCTATCATATATTTTACATTTAATCCATTTTACATAACTTTGCATTTCCTTATTATTACTTCTTATTATCAAAATCATTTTAAAATGAATCTATTTTAAAATTAATTAGGTACTCAATAAGAGAACGAGTGTGTTCTAAAATAATATCTAAAACAATAGTATAATTTTTTTTTAAATCTTTCACTTATAACAAATTCTAGATAACTTCACTTATAACAATTGTTTTCCCATAGCTATTTCGCAATAAAAACTTTATCACTACTCCTTGTTAGTACTTAATTCATTCATCCTTGCTATTACAAAACCCGAATAACAACCACGATAATATCACAAAAATGAAGACAACCACGAATTCTACTTATCTTACCGTCGGGGGAGCACGCGCATCGCGCGTGCTCCAACGACTAGTTATATATAAAAGTTGGTGGGATTGTGAGCAATAAATGGGGTTTGGTGCTAAGCATTTTCTCCCGCCCAACAATGACTTAAGGCGCCTAAAGCCAAATGTTTCCCCCCCTCCAATTTCCAAAGTCGAGAGGGAAACAGCCCAGATCGTACGCTAAGGTCCCTAAGCAATCACTTAGTGGAAAAGGAAGTGATCGAGCGATGACAACCAGGAGGTGGGCTTGGAAGCAGCCATCCTTTGAAGAAAGCGGAATAGCTCACTGGTCTAGCTCCATGGCACCGAAAATGTATCAGGGCAATTTTCCCCCTCTTTATTGGCTTGCAGTGACATAGCGTTTCTTTTATTGGGAGTTTATGTCTACCCCACATAAACTTGGTTTATGTGTAGCATCTCGGAATTTAATTCTCATAGGAATATGTATTTCATGGGAATTAAATACTTATATCTAATTCCTAGGAATTGTCTAAACTTGTTTGGTTAGGATGAAATAAGTTGCAAATCATGGCAATTTGATTTACCTAGGGGGTTAGGTACGTAATTATCTTCCATGTTTTGTGGGAAGTCACAATTCCCTTGAATTTGCAATCCCCCCATTTACACTTTATTGTCAACCAAATAACTTACTCATTTGCAAATTCCCATGATTTTCCACTTTCCCCATTTTCTTTGTGCAACCAAACAAGCCCATAAAGTTGCTAAGTTCAGATATTCAATTTTAAGTCTTAATTGGCAAAAAAAAAAAAAAAAAGGAGCCCTTATCAGTTTTAGATTTTAACAAAAAAAAAAAAAAAAAAAAAAAAAAAAAGAAATTGGTTTTTAAAACCCTCATAAATAAAAATATTTTAACACCAGACAAATTTTAAGAAAATGAATTTTGCCACCACTTAACTGATTCCATTTAGGAATCCGTTTAGTGGGCCATAAATCCACCCCAGCAGCCACCCCAGCGTCACCACCGCCCCACCACATCCCACCACTACCCTCCCCGAACCCACGATCGGCGATGCATCTGCACCCCAACCCACCTGAACCCTCTCCCTCCCTTTCCCGCAACCATTTTGTAACACCTTAGAAATTCCTTTTCTTTAAAATACCTGTTTTGCTCTTCTAAAACTAAAAATAGGAAAATTTAAGACATAACCGCCACTGTGAAAACAGCTAAGGCAATTATCAAAGGCACACATCGAAAGACTATCTTTAAAAACATTCAAAACAAGTCAACTATAAAGTCAACCAAAACGAAAGTAAAGTCAAACGAAGTCAACTTACAACTTGGAACCATTGTAGGCCCTTATTAAAACCAAACAAACTTAAAACTTTTGCGTTAATCTCACAAGCATAATATAACATAATAAATAAAACAATGAATCACATCATAGTCTTATGGAAACTAAGCATGCTTCGCTCTTCACTCATGCCCATCATGAATATGCTTCATCACCTGAAAAGCTCCTCTCTACTTGTCCCCACTACTCGCCATTAGAAATGGGTCGTCGTAGGGCCAAAGCAAAGACAAGGCCAAATAAACATAAAAACACACAATCATCAATGCTGAGTACATAAGCGTAACTAAAACACACTAACATGTATAGACACCCGTTTGTGTCTCCCCAAAACCAAACCCGGTGATGAGTACCTTTCGCGTCGAATCAAAATCGAATGAAGTGAAAGTGTGGAAAGTCTAGCGTTGCGGATAGTTTTAATTCTTTTCTCTTCTCCATGTTTTTGAAAACTTATTTTAAGAAAACAGCCAATCCAGTTTGGTTGGTCCATGATATGGGTCCAATAGTAGTGTATTTGGATGGGGCTTGACAAGAGCTTTCCAACGATATATTATAAGCCCAATTCCGATGAATATGGAGGAAGTTATGGCCAATTTACTAAACTGGGCCCGGTTTGAGCTTTATATGCGGCCCAATGATCTAGGGGAGGGCCTAATATGATTTATCATTCCTAATGCAATTAGGAATGGTTTTAGTCTTCTAGAATCTTCTAGAAGGTTCTTTTCATTCCTAATTCAATTAGCATTGATAAATTGACTTTTGTTGACTTTTCAGAGTTTTAATTAAAATCAAGTAGCATTTTCGAAGAAATTATATGATTTTATCCTCTAGTACGGTAAACTTATCGGATTTTCGAAAACGCGTTAAATTTAAGCTTGGCGTCTGACCCCAGGCCTGGCGCTAGTGTTGGTGCCTGGCGCCAGCTAGCCAAGGTTGGCGCCAGCTCTGTTTTCTGAGCGTCAGACTCTGTTTTGTTTAATTTATCTTTTTGGCTGATTTTCTCTATAAATATCGTATTAAAAACTCTGTTTTCATTCACCATTCATCATCAATTCTCATCTACATTCATTCATTCATCACCCATTCTCTCTAATCATCCAATTCTCATCATTCACAAGTTCTACAATTAGTTTTAATTAGCATTCTTCATTCATCGTTCTTCTTACTTTGTGTTTTCATACAAAATTCCGTATTCGCAAGACCTAGAAACACCTAGCCATATTCGAAGTTGCCTTCGCTATAGACGTGAAAGGTTTAATTTCTGAGGGTTTGGTCCCAAATCTCTATTTCAATTATTTAATTTGATTGTTTTGTTTATTATTTTCCTTGAAGTTACTAACGTGTGTATTTTGTTATTAGAAAGAGGTACGAGGCATCAAAGTAAGTGCTTTAATGGTTTTAATTGATATTATGATATAGAAATCATGCTTAGATTGATTTTGATTCCTAGTATCATGTCTAGGGTAATTTTAATATTAAATATGATTGCTATGATGCCTTTTATTCTCTTCCTTATATTTATGATTGTTAGTATCGTGTTAGGGTTAAAGATTTGATTTTTATTGCTTAGTGACATGCTAGGGTTTGTTATTAATCTTGTTAGTATCATGCCTAGGATCTTGCTTTTATTATGCTTTAATATTAACATGAATATTATTATTATTATTTTGATGATGATTATTTTATTTATGATTATTATTATTTTGATGATGATTATAATTTTACAATGATGATTATGGTTATTATTATGATTATTATTCATGATATTGATTATTTATTATTGTTGCTTGATATTTATTTTTATTGCTTGATCACGCCTTTATATGCAAGTTTAAAGGGAATTTGTACTTGTAATCATGCTTAATAAGATAATTAATAATCTTGTTAGGGTTAATTGTGATTATAATTCAAGTGATCGCCAATAATAGTTTATTTGTGCATTAATATTCAACCAACATAGATAAACAGGTTTAGGGTTAATCCTATTGATTGCATGTTAATTAAAAAGCGCAAATGAATACGATCAGAATAAAGTAGAGGCCTATTATTAGGGCAGGTTCAATCTCTTTTAGGTTGAATTTGTACCATCATCCCCGAACCCTTATTTGGTTCATGACCTTATGGAGTTGACGATCTCTTGGATCGTTAAGGGGTGTAACCTTCATCCTATGAACGGTTTACAGGTTCCTAAAAAAAAACTTGTTGGCGACTCTTTTGCTCTATCTTCTTCCCTTTTGGACGCCACCGTACTTTAGTGTATGACCACAGTGGGGTTCAAGCTAGTGGGATTAAGGCTTGAAATTATTTCCTACAACATGCGTTCACCCTATCATCACACAAATTACCTTGTTGCACCTGTTTACAAACATACAACATGACCATCCAATAAATAACTAATTTATATATTTAACTTGATTACGCATTGAACAGGTTTCCCCCCTAACCTGCCCCAATAAAGGGGTACTAACACGGGAGCTAACCATGCCAGTATAAAAGAACCACTCGTAAGTGGCGAAATTCCTGCGCATAATAAAATGGAAAGTACAACATCCTAGACCCCCAGTAGAAGTTATGGTTAAATATAAAACCCCATAACTCCCCCCATATGTTCATACTCAAGGTATATACGTTCCAAGAGTTTGGTGCGTAATCTCTTTCACTTTACGTTATTTACATATTATTTAATTTGGTGATGACTCTCAAACCATAATCAAACAATCACAATAATTATTCGAACAATTAAACATTCCTCTTGATAATTAGTGACCACATAATATTTAATATTGAACCCTTTTTAATCTACCTCGATGTCAAAAACACCTTAAACGCATAATGCGCTACAATTCCAATCCCTCGGTATTGGAAACACCTTAAGGCTGCGTTTGGATACACTTATTTCATTTTAAATAGTTGAATTCAATTCTAAAATTTCAATTCCAAGTCCTATGTTTGGGAAAGTTAAGAATTTACACTTTTGAATTTCAAATTCTAAAAGTTGTTTGGCAATACAATGAATTTCAAATCCTGAATATCAAATTCTAATTAGCTTTTTGGAAATACAAGGAATTTCAAATTCTGAATTTTAAACCAAGGTACATTTTGTAACAAACTGTAAACAAAAAGACAACATATCAAGATCGAGCTAGTAGTTTTAGTTCACAAACATCTAAATAAAGATACTAATCATTAATACATAATAAAACCCAATCCAATTTTTCCCCCTCCGATAGATTATTTAACATTCTCATCTGTCACATTCATGAACCTTTTCACAGCTTGTAGGACTTGGTGACGCGAGATCCCAAGTACACTCAAGACTACCTCGTAGATCTCTTGTGAACTTGGCTTCGGTGGCCCTTGCGTTCTGCTCACATAGTCCTTGAATGACTCTGCAAAATAACTCACTGCATCTGCTAGACAATCTCTCTTGAGCCTCTTGTTTGATCCTCCAGAAGGAGTCTCGGAGGTACTGACCCCTTCAATTTCGGTGTCCATTGCATCAGCAGCCTCATCATGATGCTCAGCTCCCTCTCCAGTTGCTCTATCCGAAGCAAACAAAGTACAAATATCATCCCAATTCTCAATGAATTTATTCTGATGTGCAGCGGCTTGGGTAGTTTCCTACATTAGCAATAATCAACATCAATGTAAGGCAAACTATAATTAGAAAAACAACAATAATTTAACATATAGTCAGCAATAATTTGTTCTGATATGCAGCGGCTTAGGAAGTTCTATTTTTTGAACAACAACTCTGTATTTTGTATAATCAGCATCACAACAACTCTTAAGAAGATCAGAAAAACTGACTTTTTGACAAATGTTTGAGAGTTCCTTTCAGTTGGTAAGAATGGTCCCTGATTTAAATATAACTACTCAGAAATGCACAAAAATCCTAGGGAATGGAAGCCTAAACAAGCAAGAAGCAGAACATGAAAGTGACTGTACAAGAAATGAGTTTCATGAAATAAGTAATCTTGGCCAAGCTACTACCGCCTAAGCCATACACTCCATTATTATACCCCTCAGGCAGTAATCCTTGGCCAAGTTACTCTACTCAAGCTCTCCAATAGAACAACATGAAAATCAATTGATCATAGCATTTCAAATAAGAACACTCAAATTTCCAACATTCAGAGAGCAAAGATACTATTTTGTAAACAATTTCTCACTTTAACATTTCATCGAACACCTAGAGTGCGTTGAAATACTAGCGTTTTACTACACAAATCAATTAAATTTATAGTAAAAATGAACAAAAAAAAGAGCGAAAAAAATCAAACTGAAAGACAGCTCCTATTTAATCAAACTATCAACACAAATCACGAAAAAAAATTCATGCAAATCAATTCATACCAAGCTGCTGTAAAATCGTTAGCAAAAAGCCACAATCAAAGATAATAAAAATAATACAATCGCAGCCATCAGTGCTATTTATCATCAAATTGCAAAAATTAGGGTTGATTAAATTGACAAATCTCATCAAATTACAGAAATTAGGGTTAAGAATTGCAACTAGCTAATGAACAACAATTACAAATGGCAAAGAGAGATAGAGCATACCTGAGGACAGAGATTGGAGATAGAGAAAAAGCTTGACCTCAGCTTCTCTAATGGCGGCACAGGAGAGAGAGAGAGAGAGAGAGAGGTAGGAGAGAGAGCAAGGATTTAGGGAAAAAATTTCTTAGAAAATATCGTGGAGAGAGAAAGAGTGAAATTGGATTTGAAATGACATGAATTGATAATGGATTTCAAATTCCTAAAAGTGGCCATATTTCTTGCATACCTTGGATTTGGCCCAATTATAAATCCAAATTCTTAATATAGCCAAACAACATATTTGGCCCAATTCCATCATTTAAAATGAAATCCACAATACCAAACAGGCCATAAGTGCATTAAGACACCAAAATATAATTTATTCCTTGTGTACAAAGACACTTAAATAGCTCATTCCTCATGCTTATAGCAGCAATAAAAATTATATGAACCATAATAAAATTCCTTTTCAATATTCCAAACCAAATTAAACATTTAGTTTAGTTAAACAAACCTTCCAACATGCCAATAATATAAATATGGTTCAATGACAATATTCCAATATCACCAATTCCAATAAATAATTTAATTCAACCAATCATGCTTCACAAATAATTCACCTAAACCATTCTCAATTCGATCAATCCAATTCAAATAACCAATCTCATTTCAATTAAACCATTCCAATCAATTCCTAGCATGACACCAACTTGGAATCAATTAAGTAAATCCTAGCATGTTTCTACACGCTTAATAAATTTCCGAGTACACGTACGTACCTCAATTCGTCTTTCCAACTAGCCAAAATGCTAGAAATTACTCAACTTAAAATCTCCTACAATACCAAATATAATTCAATTAATCCCTTGATTATACAAATTTCCAGCAACTTTTAAACACTTTAAAACCTCTCTAACAAGCTTAAATTTTGGGTTAAAACCTTTAAAACTCTTTCTTTAAGTGGGCAATTAAAACCCCAAAGTAAAAATATAATTATAGTTATATAAAAATTCTAGCATACTTTTTAAGGTCTAAACCCCTCAAATAAATCTGAAAATTATATTAAAATCAAAGAAAACCTTTTCTAGTTATGGGTTGAGATCCAATGAGAAAGACCTTAAAATGAGAAAGACCTTAAAATGAGAAGGATGAGAAAGATCAAATGTGCATATATTTTTTACTAAATGTGCATTTTTTTTATATTGAATGTGCATAATTGTGTTTCAAACTGATAAAATTTTTTATTTTTTTGGAAAAACGAAAATTATGTACAGTTGTTCAAAAAATATGCACATCAAATTTGAGTCGAATTTTTTTTTTGCACATTTAGTTCAAAAAATATTCACATTTAGTACAAAAATTATGCACAAAAAATCCTTCTCATTCTTCTTATTTTAAGGAACTTCTCATTTGACCCTAAATCTTAACGTGTATATATATATATATATATATATATATATATATATATATATATATATATATATATATATATATATATAAGAGAGAGGAGATGGTGGCTCACAGTGTTGGCCGTGACTGGCCGGCAAGTGAGGTCGCCGACCGGTGGTGGCTGGGCGTAAAGTGGCAGCGAGGGTGGCATGAGGTGGCCGCTTGTTTTGGGTGAATGATGTTCACACATGAACATCATTAGTGGGAAAAAGAAAAAAGAAAAAGAAAGTATAAGAAAAGAACAAAGAAAAGAAAAGAAAGAGAAATATAAAAAAAGTTAAGAGAAAGAAAGAAAATAACACTTACCCCAAAAATCTTATTTTCAAACCTCTTTGTGTGGGAAAATTTTTGGGGTTTTGTGGGATATTTATAGAGTAGAGAATAGGGTTTAAGTTTGGGCTCAATAAATAACTGGGCTTAAGTTATGTAATATTTTACCCACTGGGGTTCAAATAAAAGGTTGAACTTATTTAAATGAAATGAGTTATTCTAATAAGAGTATGTAGGACCAGTTTACATACGATATTTTAAATGAGCCCAAATAATTGATAAGAATTTGACCCAAAATATTATTTAACCCTTTACAATATTTAATTAAAATACTTGATCCCTTAAAAATATATTTTATAAATACTTAAATACTTTATAAAATACATAAAAATACGGAGTATTACAGTTTCGCCCCCAAAAACCCTCCTTCCCCAAAACGGCCACGAAGACTGGATTCGGAGCAGTAGTAGCAGCAGTAGTATTAGTAGCAGTAGCAGTAGTAGCAGTAACAGTAGCAGTAGTAGTAGCAATAGTAGCAGCAATAGTAGTAGCAATAGTAGCAGTAGTAGTAGCAGTTGCAGTAGTAGTAGTATTAGCTATTTCGGGTGTTTTGTGTCCCTTGGGAGAGTTATATTACGACTCGAAGACTGGATCCAACGAAGCCACCTGTACCTATAAAACAACGAAGCTCCGGATGTTCGGAGGTCCGCCTCCGAAGGTTAAGTTAGTACGATTCGGAGTAAAACGTGCGAAAAGTAAATATCTTCTCGGATTCCAAGATTAGGTGTTCTCTGTTTTCGAGAGCAATAAATGATGTAATGAGTAAGAAGTGCTCCAATAAATGGGGAAATATCCTTATTTATAGGATCCTAGAAAAGTGTGTCAGACCCTAATGTAGGGAATATTTCAAGCATCCCACACTTGAGCCCCACTATGATCATACACTTAAGCATGGTGGCGTCCAAAGGGAAGGAAGCTAGAGTAAAAGAGTCGCCAACAAGTTTTAGGAACTTGTAACCGTTCACAGGGTGAAGTTTACACCCCTTATAGATCCATGAGATCGCTAACTCCATAGGTCTGGTACCATGACTGGATATTCAGGGATTAAGGTACAAATCCAACCTAAAAGAGATTGAACCTTCCCTAATAATAGACCTCTACTTTATTCTTCTCGTATTCATGTGCGCTTTCTGACTAACATACAATCAATAGATTAACCCTAAACCTGTTTAATCTATGCTGGTTGAATATTAATGCACAACTAATCTATTATTGGCGATCACTTGAATTATAATGATATTAGCCTAAACAAGATTATTAATTATCTTATTAAGCGTGATTGCAAGTACAAATTCCCTTTAAACATATATAAAAGGCGTGATCAAGCAATAATAATAATAATAAATATCAAGCAACAATCATCATCAAAATAATAGTATTCTCAATCTCAAAGCATAATAATGATAGCAAGTCCTGGGTATGATACTAACAAGATTAATAAAAAATCCTAGCATGTCACTAAATAATAAAGATCAAAGGTTTAACACTAGCATGATACTAACATGATAGAAGGAAAGAATAGGAAGCATCATAGAAACATACATGATATTTGTTGACCCTTATGAGGTTTTGATGATGATGTTAAGAATTGAGCAAACTTCCTTTTAATCAAGATTTTCTAGTGTTGTGATGTTTGCAAGTTCAGTAAGCGTTGGGAGCTGAAGTAGGAACTGAGACAAAGGAACTTTAGAAGATCCATGAGGGCAAGTAAAGACAAAAGAAGAGTTCCAGCAATGAAACTTCCCGAAGTTTCTTAACAGGAACTTCAAAACGGGTTGTAACGACCTGGTTCCGGTGTAATGCTGGGGCAAGCCTCAACAACCAAGGATCAGTGCAAAGATCGAGATATCAACCGAAAAAGATGGACTTCATAACTTATAGTTGTATAAAAGATAAGTTTGTTTTGTAGGTTGATGTAAACTCATTAATGGCTGTTATGCATGGAACTTATTAGAAATCAGATAAGGCTTGGCAAACTAATCAATTCGTAAAATATAATTGTTAAAAAGTATTTATTTGATTTAATCCTAAAAATCTGATTTAACTCGGTTTTATCTTTTTCATAAAATTCTATCTTTAACTAAACGAATTTGATAAAATTTGGTTTTAAAATAAAACGAAATTAAATTTGTTTTGGTTTCAGTTTTAAAAAGATAAGATTAGAATTCTGTTTAACTTATCTTATTTATGAAAATCTTATTTTGTGAGCTAAGGAACCTCTATAAATATAGAAGCAATTCAGCAAAGCAAAATGAGAGTTTTAAGCGTGAAAAGTAAGTTTGCCAAAGGTTTAAGCTTTATCATTTTGATTTCGGGTTTCATGTGTAGCTTTCCATTTGTGTGTTAGAGTGTGTCTTTGTGTTGTAATTGATTTTGGGGTGAGATTGTGAATTCTCTTAAATTCATGTTTAAGTGTATGAGTTTGAATTCTCTAAAATTCGAGTGGTAGTTAGTCACCCCGAGTGTGTCTTGGTTTGCACAGTGAGAAAAAGGAACATGAGTGTGTCTTAGGTCGAAAAAGGAACCTGAGTGTGTCTTGGGTCGAAAAAGGTGCCTGAGTGTGTCTTGGGTCTGATAGAATAAGTTCTTATCAATTAGCAAGTGTCCGAGGAGGAACTTGCGAAGCAAAGGTCGGTGTAATAGGTTGTACTAGGAGAGTTGCCTATGATAGTGGAATTTGTTTATAAGTCCCAATAGGACCGAGGTTTTACTTCCAGCTAGGCACTGGATGGTTTCCTCGTAAAACTTGCTGTGTGCTTTAAATTCCTTTACATTTTGTTTTTAATATTCCGCATAAGTTCCGCGATTGGACTCTACAACCATTCACCCCCCCTCTTGTAGTAGTTCATCTAAACTAACAATTGGTATCAGAGCAGGTTCTCACGAATTTACAAGCAACCTTGTAGAGCAAAGTTCGTGAAGAGATGAATGCGCACGAGAAACTTGAAGAAGGGTATTCTACCCAACGACCACCGATGTTCAATGGCAAGTTTTATTCATACTGGAAGAATAGAATGGAGATATTCATCAAACCTGAAAATTATCAAGTATGGAGAGTCATTGAAAGCGGTGACTTTGAGGTAACAAAAACCAATGCAAACAAAGAGGTAATCCCTAAACCAAAAGTTGAATTTGATAAAGAAGATTATGAAAAATACGAGTTAAATGCTCAAGCAGTGAAAATCTTGCATTGTGGACTAGGACCTCATGAGCACAATAGAATCATGGGTTGTAAGTCCGCAAAGAAGATTTGGGATTTATTGCAAATAACACATGAGGGAACAAATGAAGTTAAACGTTCCAAAATTGACTTACTGATGTCAAAATATGAAAGATTTGAAATGCTACACAAAGAATCCATTCAGGATATGTTCACTAGATTTACTAACATTGTAAATGAGTTAGAATCTTTAGGCAGGTTTATACCCATTGATGAACAGGTAAGAAAAGTTCTTAGAAGTCTTCCTCAAGACGAGAGGTGGAGATCCAAGGTCACTACTTTACAGGAATCCAAGGACTTCACCAAGTTCAACCTTGAACTGCTCAATGGTTCCTTGCTTACTCATGAACTTCATCTTGGAGAAAACTCTGAAAGTTCCAAGAATAAAATCCTTGCTCTAAAGGCTTATGAATCAAGCGACTCTGAAGATGATGATATGGAGACAGCCATGCTTGTACGGAGGTTCAGGAGAATGTTGGGAAAAAGAGGAGAAAAGAACAAACGAGGACAGGTGAGTTCCAAAGAGTTCAAGTGCTACGGATGCGGTTCCAAGGATCATCTTCTCAGAGATTGCCTTAATCCTAAGGAGGATGAGAAATCCAAGTACGAAGGCAAGGAGCAGAACAAGTATTACAAATCATCATTCTCCAAGGAAGATTTCGGAAAAGCCATGATGGCTGCATGGGGAAACTCTGATTCAAAAGATAAAAGAGAAGGAGAGTCCGTAGAAGAAACAGCAAACTTGTGTTTGATGGCCAAAACTGATGAAGAAGCTCGTCTGAAAGAACTTGAATCCGAGGTATGGTATGACTATCGACAACTCAAACATTTAAACAAAGAAAATCTTATGGACATTATTCTGGAACTTCAAGATGACTGTAAAGAACTAAACAGGTTGAAGTTCCAAACTGATCAAGCTCTAAAAATCCACAAAGAACATAGTGAATGGGTTGATAATATGAAAACTGATGTTCAGACTAAATTCTTTGATCTATATGATAAAAATGTCCTTCTAAAAGAACAAGTTGAAAAACTGTAACATGATAATATTTTGTTAAATGTAGAGCTAGCTCATCTAAAACTTGGAATTTACTTTTCTGACTCAGAAGTTCCTATTACAAGCCAACTTCCAAATTTTGAAAAATTAAAATCAGATTTGGAAGAAGTTAAAATAAAAAATCAAACCTTGGAGGAGGAACTTGCCAGAGCCAGGAAAGGCAAAGAAGTGATTAATAATGGAATTCCTTCTTGGATAGCTAATGTTCAAAACAAACATAAAGAAGGACTAGGATATAAGAAGAAGTCTAGGAGAAATAAAAAGTACGTAGATCTACCCAGTCAAAAATTATGTTATTACTGTGGTGGTACAGGACATCTTCAAGCTGCATGTCCTAAAAGAATTAAAGATACTCTTAAGAATACTGAGCATGCTGAACAGGTCTGGATGAAGAAATCTGACTCTTCTTCCAAAACAGTGGAACCCAAGGAAACCTGGGTTCCAGAAACTAACGCTTAGTTTTCATGCAGGTTCCAGTGAGGGGGAACAACACTTGGTACCTCGACAGTGGTTGTTCTAAGCACATGACTGGAGACAAATCTAAATTTCTCTCACCGGATGCCTACTATGGAGGAACTGTGACCTTTGGTGATAATAAAAAAGGTGAAATTATTGCTATTGGTAAAGTAGGAAGGTCAAGTTCCCATGCTATAGAAAATGTTTTTTTAGTCGAGGGTCTTAAACACAACTTGTTAAGTATTTCTCAATTTTATGATAAAGGTAACTCAGTTAGCTTTACCTCTAATCTTTGTAGAATCATTAAAAATGACACTAACAATATTATTCTTGAAGGAACCAGAAAAGGGAACACATATATTGTGGATCTCAATGAAGTTCCAAGTAGTAGTTTGACTTGTCTTAGTGTCATTAAGAATGATCCCCTATTATGGCACAAACAATTTGGCCATGCTAGTTTCTCTTTGCTTGATAAACTTAGGTCAAAAGAACTTGTGGAAGGACTTCCATCCATCAAGTTCCTAAAAGATAAACTCTGCAGTGCATGTGTTAAAGGTAAGCAGACGCGAATATCTTTTAAATCTAAGAATATGGTAAGCACCACAAAACCATTGGAACTTATCCATATGGATTTGTGTGGTCCTATGAGGATACAAAGCAGAAGTGGCAAAAGGTATGTAATGGTTAATGTAGATGATTTTTCCAGATATACCTGGGTTTTCTTTCTTGTAAGCAAGGATGATACATTTGATCAGTTTGTTGCTTTTGTTAGGAAAGAACAGAGAAGAACAGGTTGCCAATTAGTCCACCTGAGGTCAGATCATGGAACTGAGTTCGAAAACTCAAAATTTGATGAGTTTTGTGATGAACATGGAATGAACCACAACTTCTCAGCCCCCAGGACTCCACAACAAAATGGAGTTGTTGAACGGAAAAATAGAAGCTTAGAAGACATGGCAAGAACAATGCTGATTTCCAGTGGACTGCCTAGGAACTTCTGGGCAGAAGCAGTAAATACAGCATGTTACATATTAAATAGAGTTTCCATTCAAGCAATAACCAACAAAACACCTTATGAGCTAATGAAAGGAAGAAAACCAAATATCTCTTATTTTAGATCGTTTGGTTGCAGGTGCTTTGTACACAATAATGGAAAGAGAAACTTGGGAAAATTTTATGAAAGGAGTGATGAGGCTGTATTCTTAGGATATGCCTCAAATAGTAAAGCTTATAGAGTTTACAATAAAAGAACAACGTGTGTTGAAGAGTCTGTACATATAATTTTTGATGAAACTGACTATGTGATTGATGTACAGGATGATGATGATGATTTCGAAATAAGGTTGGTAAGAAGACATGACCCTGATGAGGAATCAACTGTATCCATGAAGTAGCAAGACAAGAATACTATAGCTGAAAATCAAACATCAACTGAAACAGAAGTTCCTCAAGAGGAACACCTAGAGCCTGAGAATCCAGAACCACTGAATCAAGAGACAGAAGACAATGGTGCTGAACCAGAAAGATTGTATCCAATCAAAGACTTTACCCCTAAACGTTGGAAACATCAAAAGTCTCACCCAGTGGACATGATTATGAGTGACATAACCAAAGGAACTCAGACTCGGTCCCAACTAAGGAACTTCTGTGCATTTTACTCATTCCTATCTACCATGGAACCAAAGAACTGTGATGAAGCCTTACAAGATGCAGACTAGATTATAGAAATGCAAGCTAAATTAAGTGAGTTTGAAAGAAACAAAGTCTGGCACCTAGTTCCTAGACCGGGACACTAGAAAGTTATTGGACTAAAGTGGGTGTACAGAAACAAGCTTGATGAACATGGAATCATTGTGAGAAATAAGGCTAGGCTGGTTGTCAAGGGGTACAATCAACAAGAAGGCATAGACTTTGATGAGACATTTGCACCAGTTGCCAGGTTAGAAGTTATACGCATTTTTATTGCTTTTGCAGCTTTTATGGATATTAAGTTGTTCCAAATGGACGTCAAATGTGCCTTCTTAAATGGTTTATTAAAAGAGGACGTCTATGTGGAACAACCTCCTGGATTTGAAGATCCAGAATTCTCAAATCATGTCTATAAACTTGATAAAGCTCTCTATGGGTTGAAACAAGCACCAAGGGCATGGTATGAGAGATTGTCCAAGTTCCTATTAGATAATGATTTTAAAAGAGGAAAAATAGACAAAACATTGTTTTTGAAATCTAAAGGAACTGACATTTTAGTTGTACAAATATATGTAGATGATATTATTTTTGGTGTAACTAACGAATCTTTAGTGAAGTATTTTGCTGACCTTATGAGTAGTGAGTTCGAAATGAGCATGATGGGTGAGCTAAACTTCTTTCTTGGATTGCAAATTAAGCAAACTGAGAAAGGAATAATGATTCACCAGCAAAATTATGTGAAGGAACTCATAAAGAAATACAAGATGGAAAGTTCCAAAACTATAAGAACACCTATGGAAACTAACATCAGACTGAATGAAGACACAGCTGGAACTTGTATAGATCAGAAGATGTATAGAGGTATTATAGGTTCCATATTATATCTAACTGCTAGTAGACCTGACATATCATTCAGTGTAGGCTTATGTGCGAGGTTCCAAGCCAATCCAAAGGAATCTCATCTTAAGGCAGTCTAGAGGATACTTAGGTACCTCAAAGGAATTGATGATTTATGTCTCTACTATCAAAGAAATGAATCAATCGATTTAGTTGGATACACAGATGTTGACTATGCAGGTGATTTAGTGAATAGAAAAAGCACATCAGTTATGACTCAATTTCTTGGACCATGCTTAGTTTCTTGGGGTTCCAAGAAACAAAATACAGTTGCTTTGTCCACAGCAAAAGCTGAATATGTAGCTGCTTCAGCTTGTTGTTCATAGATGTTGTGGATAAAACAACAAATATATGATTTTGGTTTAAAATTTTAATGTGTTCCAATTTATTGTGACAATACTAGTGCTATCTGTATATCAAAAGATCCAGTTCAACATTCTAAGGTTAAGCATATCCACATTAGACATCATTTCCTAAAGGATAATGTGGAAAAAGGCTATATTAAGTTAGAATTTTGTCCTACTGATAATCAAATTGCTGATATTCTAACTAAGCCTTTGAGCAGAGAACGCTTTGAGAACATGAGACTGGAACTTGGGATGATCAAGCTGAATTGATTGCAACTGAAGTTCCCAAATATGGTATTGTCAATTACAAGATCAATTAGAAGAATAAAACATCTATCACAAACTTGGTGTGATAAACATAACGGGAATGTCACCGTTGGTAAACTCTTGGAGGTCAGTGCAATTAACACTTATTTAAACTGTACATATTATTTAAGGCAATGTAGACATGTATATGACTTGTTCCATGAATTTTGATTTTAAAATCCTGTTTTCAAGAAAAATTATCTTCTGGAAAATTCCTTATTAAATAAAATGTGAAAAGATAAGTCTTAAATTAAAATTCCATCCAGATTAATCTTCAAAACAAGATAAAATTCATTGTTCCTAAAACTAACCCTTCAACTTCAAAGAACCATCTCAAGTATTTACTCCCCTATAAATACTCACCCAACCAACTCCACTAACTCACAATCACATCAAATTAAACCTCTCAAACTCTCTCAACCACAAAATTTTTACAGCTAAACCACAATCAACCATGGCCGATGAAAACCCTAAGAACCAAGAAGTTCAATCACCCACCAAATCCTCTTGCTCACAACCAATTAACCTGGAACCTCCTGTTGAATTACTTCACACCTCATCAGAACCTAAAAATACCAAGCCAAAAGTAGTTGAAGAAACCGCTACCTCTTCAATCACAAGCCTCCCAAATTTCCTCGGTCGAATTGCTGAATAGAAGAAAAGAAAAGCTGAAAAATCGGAGAAATCTCTAGATGAGCAAATTCGTGAAATTGAAGCAATAGAGGACGAACCTGAAGAGGCAAAGGATGATTCTGAGGGGGAAGAAGATGACAAAGCTTTGAAAAGTCAGGCTGACAGGTATGTTGTAGGCTATAGAATAGATGATGCATGGTGTAGAATGGTGAATTTCGAATTTCTAGATCTACTTAAGTTTCAGGGTTGGGATTTCTTGTTTACTGTGAAAGCAAAAAACTATCTGTATCCTCTGGCTATGGATGAATTTGTTAAGGAATGTGAATTTGAATATGGTGTGTGTTATAGCAAAGTGAATAGTGTTGATGTTGAGTTTGATGCTGCTAGACTAGGAACTCTGCTTCAAGTTCCATGTGAGGGGTTTGATACTTATATGAAAGGGGCTGTAACTATGAAGGTGGCAGGGCATACTAAAACTGAAATAATTAATTACTTGGGTGGTAGAAAGGGTGTAAGTGTCATGAATCACAATGATCTTTCTCCATTGCACAAACTGTTATTTAACTTGGTGAAAAAGTCCTTGGTTCCAAGGACTCAGAAGAAAAATGAACTGTGCTACTTAGATATGGCCTTAATCTTTTGCATGTCTAAAAGAATTAAAATCAATTTCCCAACAATCATGCTCCAACACTTAGAGCACTGTAAAGAAAAGGACTTAAAAATAGGATATGCTGCAATTCTTGCTTATGTGTTTGAAGATTTGGGTGTGAAATTGAAGGAATTTCATGGGCACATGAGGGAGAAAGGAGAAAATGTGATAAATGAAACCACTCTAGGGGGATTAAGCCTTGCTGTTGTGAGGGGGAAGTGCGTGAAGTATGAAGCGCAGAAGAAAAGAGGGAAGGAAGATGAGTCACAGCTGAGAGGTCCTGTTAGGAAGAGCAGAAGGCTCTCAGTTGGAACTCAGGCCAGGACAAGTGCAAATGATCCCTTGGAGTTAAGTGAAGGGGATGGAGGAGCTGATGAGATAATCACTGATTTGTCTAACAAACTTATGCAGGTTGAAGGACAGCTCATTGACATGGCAGGGAAGATGAAGGCAATGGAGAGAAGCAATGCATCTCAATCTAAGGAGTTCCAGAAAGCCTTTTCAAGCCTGGAAGAAAAACTGAAGAAAGCTCAAGAAGACAACAATGCAGATCTTGAGCAAATCCTGAAAGCGCTTGATGTCTGATCACCCTTGCAGCCTATCCCAGCCATCCTTTAACTTAATCCATTTTCTGTTGGTTTAAGAACAATGATCTGTTTTCTTTGGATGTTTTTGAACTTTATTTTTTTTAAAATATTTTGGAACTTGGTCTGTAATATTTTAAGTACTCTGGATGGTTGGATTTTGTTAAATGCTACGGAACTTTGTCTATATATGCATGCATTGTTGCGAATAAACAGGAAAATTTGTGTGAAAGTACTAGCTTAAGAGAGCTAGCCAGCGCTGCTTCCAGCTTCCCAGGCCACATTCGATGAATTGCCTGTGGGGTTGTGAGTAGATGAATAAAACTTTGAAAAGTCAGGTTTTTGATAATGCCAAAAGGGGGAAAAACAGGAGCAAACTTGGAAGCTGAAGTTGTTCTAGTTCCACTTAAGTAAGTAACAAAGGCTGTTCTCTTCTCTTAAAATTTAAGTTGTTAATTACTTTCTGTTTGTTTTTCATTCTGTTTTATTCTGTCATTTCTGTCTGTTTTGTTTTTGCTTATATAAAACAATAAAAAATTGAAAAATGAAAAACCAACCTTCTAGTTCTTTACTTGTTATCCTCAAGAGTTTGCTCAGTTTGTCATCATCAAAAAGGGGGAAATTGTTGACCCTTATGAAGTTTTGATGATGATGTTAAGAATTGAGCAAACTTCCTTTTAATAAGGATTTTCTGGTGTTGTAATGTTTGCAAGTTCAGTAAGCGTTGGCAGCTGAAGTAGGAACTGAGACAAAGGAACTTTAGAAGATCCATGAGGGCAAGTAAAGACAGAAGAAGAGTTCCAGCAATGGAACTTCCCGAAGTTTCTTAACAGGAACTTCAAAACGGGTTGTAACGACCTGGTTCCGGTGTAATGTTGGGGCAAGCATCAACAACCAAGGATCAATGCAAAGATCGAGATATCAACCGAAAAAGATGGACTTCATAACTTATAGTTGTATAAAAGATAAGTTTGTTTTGTAGGTTGATGTAAACTCATTAATGGCTGTTATGCATGGAACTTATTAGAAATCAGATAAGGCTTGGCAAACTAATCAATTCGTAAAATATAATTGTGAAAAAGTATTTATTTGATTTAATCCTAAAAATCTGATTTAACTCGGTTTTATCTTTTTCATAAAATTCTATCTTTTAACTAAAACGAATTTGATAAAATTTGGTTTTCAAATAAAACGAAATTAAATCTGTTTTGGTTTCAGTTTTAAAAAGATAAGATTAGATTTTTGTTTAACTTATCTTATTTATGAAAATCTTATTTTGTGAGCTAAGGAACCTCTATAAATATAGAAGCAATTCAACAAAGAAAAATGAGAGTTTTAAGCGTGAAAACCACTTAGTGCTTAAGAGTAAGTTTGCCAAAGGTTTAAGCTTTATCATTTTGATTTCGGGTTTCATGTGTAGCTTTCCATTTATGTGTTAGAGTGTGTCTTTGTGTTGTAATTGGTTTTGGGGTGAGATTGTGAATTCTCTTAAATTCACGTTTGAGTGTGTGAGTTTGAATTCTCTAAAATTCGAGTGGTAGTTAGTCACCCCGAGTGTGTCTTGGGTTGCACAGTGAGAAAAAGGAACCTGAGTGTGTCTTAGCTCGAGAAAGGAACCTGAGTGTGTCTTGGGTCGAAAAAGGTGCCTGAGTGTGTCTTGGGTCTGATAGGATAGGTTCTTATCAATTAGCAAGTGTCCGAGGAGGAACTTGCGAAGAAAAGGTCTGTGTAATAGGTTGTACTAGGAGAGTTGCCTATTATAGTGGAATTTGTTTATAAGTCCCAATAGGGCCGAGGTTTTACTTCCAGCTAGGCACTGGATGGTTTCCTCGTAAAACTTGTTGTGTGCTTTAAGTTCCTTTACGTTTTGTTTTTAATATTCCGCATAAGTTCCGCGATTGGAACCTACTACCATTCACCCCCTCTTGTAGTAGTTCATCTAAACTAACAATATTAAAAATTAATTATTACCCTAAACATGATACTAGGAAGCAATAAAACATCCTAACATGAGGCTAGGAATCAATATTACAAAAGCATGATTTCTATATCAAAAGAATAACAATTATATTACTTACTTGGATGCCTCGTATCTCTTTCTAATAACAAAATACAAACATTAGTAACTTCAAGGAAATATTAAATCAAACAACTAAATTAAATAATTGAAATAGAGATTTGGGACCAAACCCTCAGAAATTATCAACCTTTCACGTCTAGAGCGAAGGCAACTTTGAACTTGGCTAGGTGTGTCTAAAACTAATGAATGTGGAATTTTGTACTGGGGAAGGTTTAGAAAAAGAATAGAGAGAGAAAGCTTCTAGCTTTAGAGAGAGAATAGAGAGAGATGATGATTGTGAATAATGATTCTGAATGAATGAAAACGGGGAGATACGACCCCTATTGATAGAAAAAAGCAGTTCGAAATCAAATCAAGTCCTATTCGGAATAAAATACCTCCTGTCGCCAACGACAGGAGTTAGCGCCAGACGACAGGATTAGGGCCAGGCGACAACTATCAGCGCCAGGCGACAGCTGTTAGCGCCAGGCGACAACCTTGTCGTCTCGCGCTAAGTTAGAATTAAAACGCGCTTTCCACGCGAAATTCTATTCTCAATACGATAAAGCAGCTAATTCCGCGTTGATCAGATTAAAATCAAGTTTGTGAAAAATCACATATTTTATTCAAAATAAAAATCTTTAAAATATAATTATTAATCCTAATCCTATGATAATTTAAAAGAACCTTCTAGATTTTCTAGAAGATTAAAATCAATCCTAATAACTTTAGGAATAATAATTAACAGGCCCTCCTCTAGATCATTGGGCCATATTTAATTTAATCTATAACTTTCTCATTATTCATCGGAATTAGGCTTATAATATATCGTTGGAAAACTCTTTTCGAGCCCAATCCAACTACACTATTATTGGACCCTTTTCATGGACCAAACTAAATTGGATTGGCTATTTTCATAAAAGAAATATATTCAAAAACAAAAAGAGAGATATTTAATAAAAACATCCACATCACTAGAATTTTCACACTTTCACTTCGTTCGATAATCAAATGATATGAAAGGTATTCATCATTGGGTTTGGTTTTGGGGAGACACATTTGGGGTGTCTACGAAAGCCCCCACTTTGACTAAGCTTGGAGAAACGCAAGTTTCGAAAACAAAAGTCAAAGTAGCGATAGGGACGGAGAATGATTCATAACGTTCTGCGATCCTAAATCATTCTTGTAATGCTGATACCTGCAAACTAGCGTTAGTCAAACAGATAAAAGAGTTAAGAAACGCGTATCTTGCACCGTTGAGCACACGTCTCTGGAGTAACTGATTTGTTCCTGTATTGTTGGTGTGACGACCTCCACAATACCTCATGAACGCCAACTAAAGGTAAGAGTGCCTCGCTATCTTCACTTTCTTGTGACAATCCTCCACAGTGCCTCGAGAACATCGTCGAAGGTGACTGTGCCTCGTCATCTTCAGGTTTGTGGCAGTGCCCCGCCACGGCTGTGCCTCGCCGCTATAGACAATATCCTCTCTGCTTCAGGACATCGTCGAAGGTGATCGTGCCTTGCCATCTTCAGGGTTTGTGGCAATACCTCGCCACGGTTGTGCCTCGCCGTTATAGACAATATCCTCTCTGCTTCGGGACATCGTCGAATGTGACTGGGCCTCGCCATCTTCAAGGTTTGTGGCAATACCTCATCACGGCTGTGCCTCGCCGCTATAGAAAATCTCCTCTCTGCTTCGGGACATCGTCGAAGACCACTGATTGTAGCTATCTTATTTAGAGATGAAGGCTTTACTTTTTTTCTTTAATAAGTGGAGGGAAACTTTCGCCAAGATGATTGAGGTGCCCACCGAAAAAGAATCTGTAAGGATGTTTATCAAGAATCTCCAAGAGAAGTATTCAAAGAATTTAAAATATCAACATAATTTGAATACTTTCAAGGCCGTCTATGACATCGGTATTGAAATCGAAGATGACCTCGCAAAGCAAAAAGCTACTAACAATAGTAAACACAGTGGCTGGAAAGGAAAGAAGAATGACAATCCTTCTTCTTCCAAAAACGCCCACTCTAGTAACAATGTTAATTCCTTTGATCTCAATGAACTCTTAGCCATGGATAATCAAGGTTCTGAAAAGAAACCCAAAAGAGAACTCACACCCATTGGAATGACCTATGATGTTACTCTCGATCATCTCTATGATCGAGGATTAATCAAACCTATTGGCCCTGCCGAGGATCCAACATCAGAAAAGTGATATTCAAGATGGGACCCCAATTCTTATTGCAAGTACCATAAAGGAAATGGTCACACCACTGATGAATGCTACAGATTTCAAAATCTCATTCACTATCTCATGGAAGCAAACAAGATCCCATTGCCTCTAGCTAGCAAGAAGACCGGGTGATGATGAGCACAAGACACAGGGCGAACTTCGACAACAAGATTTCATGACCTCTTTTTCTATTTCTTTTTCATTCTTTCTTTCCCCAATAAGTCTAGCATAGGCACCTTTTTTTTCCTTAGATTTACTTTGTAGATTTTTTCTTTTTCCCTTTTAATAAAATGAGCATTTATTTTCTTAAATATGATCATTTCATTACATCGCTTAAAAAAAAAATCCATGTCAAACTAAGCACAAGGTATACCTATGATTTGAGGCACTCCTTGTAGCCACATCATATCACCTTTCACCCTTCAAATATGAAATCCTTTTTTGACAAACCACTTTGAGCCTCGTCTAACGATAGACCTTTCATTTTTCAACCCATATCTAGCTAACCTTGGGACGGGATGGTGTGTAACTTATGCAATTTCAAAAGCTTGAGTGATTTCAAAAAATAAAAAAGCAATAAAAAAATTAATAAAAGTGTACAAAAGGGAAAGTGTTCCAATGTCTTTGACATGAACATGTCTTTGATATGAACACGTCTCAGATTGCGTCTCTTATCGAGTGCTTGGTACCGTGCCTGAGAAACATGAATGCCAAGTGAGTAATAGATCGCATGATCGGGATTGCCCACACTTATAAAAAAGATTCAAAATAAAAAAATGCAAAAGCAAGAAAAAAAGAGAGAAAAGAGAGCTAAAAAAGAGTTAAAAGCCTCAAGCATAAAAATATAAAGATTCAAAAGCAAGGTTGCACACCTTGGGGGCTTATCTAGGGTCTAAAGCCTTTATCCCTTTCTTCTTCAAACCTTTAGCCTAACCACGTTACAACCCTTATAAAGACCTTTTTGAGGTATACACACACTTGTGCGAGGTTCGGCTAGAGCTACGTTCGGCCTGATTCCTAATGGATATGTAGGCAACCTCACATCGAGGTGCGGCCGTAATAAAAATTCATTCATTCATATATCTTCTTTCATAAATGATCATGTCAAGGGATCCCCTATGCTCATCCCTATTCATTTAGAGATAGACTTAAGGGCTTGATCCCTACATCATTACCTAGCCTAAGAGTCACCACCATTTGACTCTTTTCAATGTATTTTTCCACACACTTAGCCCTTGCAGCCTAACTTTAGTGTCATTTTTACACACATCACAGATACATGACCAAATATACTTCCCTTAGGAACCCTTTGTCATGAAATCTTAACACAACGCTGAAGCATGCCTTGTCATATCAACGCCAATCATCATTGCATCATGAAGTATGAAGTGCTTAGCCTCCGTGCCTAAGTTACCTAAATACTTCCATTATCAAGTCAACTAGGATAGCATAAGATGTATTATTCCTTACATCTTAAGAGACAGCATCAAACGCATATATTTGACTAAGCTCATTCAACATGCACCTTCAAAAACTTCGCTTCTTTCTTTTTTGCGTCTTTCTTTTTCGGGAGAAAGTCGGTACCCTTCACAAAAATGACAAATTTTTTTTTCTTTTTTTCATTTTCGAGTCACACAATTACATTACGATGCACACACGAGTCATGTACACAAATCACATTGAGTTAAGTCTACGCACACACGAGTCACATGAAGTGAGTCATCATACGTACCTTGAGTCATGTCAAGTCAATGAGTCAAGCAACAATCACCTTAGGTCAACCCTAATTACATGAGCAAAGTCCTATAGTCCAAATGTAAATTCAGGTACACTAAGGTTTGAAGGAAAAGGACGTAAACAACTTAGCAAATCAACTAGAGTCAGCTTGATTGCAATCATATTTGATTGTCGATCGGCCTGACGGCGGTCATATTAATTGATCGGGTTCCCAGGTACGCCAGTTAGCCCCTATAAGCAAATTGACATGATCAGTAGTTGGCTCGATTACAATCGCAGTAAGTGATTAGCCTGACGACGATCGTCTCACTTAGATTAAGCATTGGCTCGTTACAAGCACCAACGCATCGGTTCAAAAGCAAGCACTTATACGACAATTTTTCCAAGATTGGACTATCATCCCCAACTGACAATATTTCCAAATATGGATTGTTGCGCATCTTCTTCAACGACAATTTTTTCAAGATTGGATTAACATCTTTGGCAAAGTTTCCATGCGTGGATCGTCGTGCTCCTTCTCTGTTTGGCAAATTTTTCCAAGTTCGGATTGTCATAAATTCATTGATTCATTAGCAATTTTTCCGAGATCGGAATGTCATACACCCAATTCCCTATGGCAAAATTTCCCAAAGGATTGTCGTAGGTCTCTACTCATCATAAATTTCGGCAAAGGTTCGTCAACATGGATTGTCATTCATTTCAGTAAGTGGCAAATTTTCCCGAAGTGGATTGTCAGTCGACTCTTTTTTGCTAATGTTCCAAGACGCGGATTGTCAATAGTGGCAATATTTTCCAAAAAGGATTGTCGCATAGCGTTGGCAAATTTCCACGGTGGATTGCTTTCAAGATTTTTATTCCATGATGTGGATTGTCGCTCGTAGCAAAATTCTTATGACAGATTTTTACGAAGCATTGGCAACTTTTCCCAAAATTGGATTTTAGCAAATTTTCCGAGATACAGATTGTCGCCTCATCGTGGAAACATTTCCAAGGATAGATTGTTGCGAAGCATTATTAACTTTCCCTAAATTGGATTGTCATAAATCATACAAGAGTTGTGTTGGCAACTATTCCCAAAGAAAAGAGGATTGTCATCACCCAAAGTATCGCAACAAATGAGGATGGCTTCAGGCGGAGCAATCTTCGATGATGTTCCCTGCTTGTGGAAGATGGTCACAAAGCGGTAGAAGATCGTTTCAGGTGAAGCAATCTTCGATAGGATTCTCTGGCTTGTAGAAGACTATCACAACGGAAATTGGAGGCAGCTACAGGCGTAGCAGTCTTCAGGCGGTAACCCCCAGCTTGAGGAAGATTGTCAATGCTCTTTGTTCAGAGACGCGTGAACATCAAAACAGCAAGATAGCGTTCCCTAGATTGTGGAAGGTTATCACAACATCAAATACAACACAAATCGGTTACCCTCAGAGACGTGTGCTTGATGGTGCAAGATACGCGTTTCTCAACTCTTTCATTTGTTTAACTAACGCTAGTATTTAGGTATCGACGTTACAAGAATGATTTAGGATCGCAGAACGTTCTGAATCATTCTCTGTCCCTATCGATATTTTGACTTTTGTTTTTGAAACTTGCGTTTCTCCGAACTCAGTCAAAGTGGGGGCTTCTATAGACACCCATTTGTGTCTCCCCAAAAACCAAACCCGGTGATGACTACCTTTTGCGTCGAATCATAATCGAATGAAGTGAAAGTGTGGAAAGTCTAGTGTTGCGGTTAGTTTTTAATTAAAACTCTCTTCTTTATGTTTTCGAAAACTATTTTATTTTATGAAAATAGTCAACCCAGTTTATTTTGGTCCATTACAAGGGTCCAATAATAGTGTATTTGGATTAGGCTCGAAAAGAGCTTTCCAACGATATATTATAAGCCCAATTCCGATGAATAATGAGGAAGTTTTGGCCAATTTACTAAACTGGGCCCGATTTGATCTTTATATGCGGCCCAATGATCTAGAGGAGGGCCTATTATGAATAATCATTCCTAATGAAATTAGGATTGATTATAGCCTTCTATAATCTTCTAGAAGGTTCTTTTGGATCCTAATGTGATTAGGATTGATAATTGAGTTTTATGAGTTTTATTTGGAATAAAAGAATTGTTTTAAATGAAATTGCAGTTTTACCCCTCGTACAGACTTTTACGCTTAATTTTATAAGAAAAATAGAAAATGTGTGGGAAATTGCCTACAGCGCCGCACGCCAGGCTGTCGCGCGGTGATAGAGGCAGTTGCGGCGACAGCGACGTGTTTTATTCCTTTGCAAATTCTGATTCTTTTTTTATCAAATCCGGACTGTTTTCATTATAAATAGTGTCCTTAGACCTCCGCTTTTAATGATCAATTCTCCATTTAATTCTCACCAACTCTCATCAAGAATTTCTTGATATTCTTTCTCTCTCTCTCTCTCTCTCTTTTTCTAAACCAACTTTTTACAAACAAATTCCGCATTCACAAGATCTAGACACACCTAGCGCAATTCGAAGTTGCCTTCGCCCTAGACGTGAAAGGTTTTATATTTCTGAGGGTTTGGTCCCAAATCTAGTCTAAGTTTTATTTAATCTCTCTTTCAATTATTTAAATTAATTGTTTTGATTTTATATTTTCCTTAAAGTTACTAACGCGTGTATTTTGTTATTATAAAGAGATACGAGGCATCCAAGTAAGTGCTTTAATTTTTTCATTGATCTTATGATATATAAATCATGTTTAGGGTAAATAATAAGTTTCTTAAATCAATTAGAGATGAGATCTATAAGTAAGGTTCATGCCTAGGTTGTATTACAAAACACAATTAACAGTTAATTGTGCATCAACGGTAATCCCAAAACCTCTCTCTCTCTTTCACACGCCTATCTCATCCCCCCCCCCTTGATCGTGGTGGTTTGTGATTTGTTCGTTGCTCATTCTTCTCCATAGAAGGTCAATTGAAGTGTTCGATTGCGACTAACTAGCATTAGTGGAGGTCTTAATCTGTGCCAGTGGACCAAGTAGAGGAACCACGCTTGAGGTTCTTTATCTTCCTTGTTCTTGTTCGATCGCACGTGGAATCACGCTTCAAAGGTATTAATTATAATTCTTTATGTGTTATGCATGATCTTGGGATTAGGTGCTACATGAATATGATTCATGTTTTCCGCATTCGTAACTATAAACTCCTACAGGAATAGGTTGTTTCACGATAATAGGAGGTTGCATTCTCCCAGATCTTGTGAGAACGTCTATGGGTGAATCTTCTTCGTCCCAAATGTTGTCCACTGGATATATCATGGTCAGTGGGGTTTCCTCCATATCCTTGAGGTAGACGTCCTCATCATCACTGTCCTAAACTCCATTGATGGTATCATCTTTTTCTTATGGAATTTGGACTAACTGTTTATTATCAATCAGTTTCTGAATTAAATCCTTGAATTTAATACAACATCTATAGTGTGTCCCCCTGATTGATTATATGGACAGTAGAATCTGTTTTTCCTCTTTAGTGATTTAAGTGGTCTCGGTTCGAGAGGTTTGATCTTGCCACTCACAGAGAGCATTTTGAACATATTTGCATATGTGGTCCCAATTGGAGTGTAAGACTTATTGCTCCTTTTGGGCATTTCGACTACTTGGAGAGAAAATGGCTTCCTCTTAGTAGTCTCTGTAGGTGTTACCTCTTTATTGACATGTTTACTTTGTTCTATCTTTGTGTGTTCAAGAAATTTTCTACACATGTCTATTGTTTTTCCCATTGTATATATGAAGAGCAAAACGTCTTCTTTAGTGGTCGATTGTTGAATTGGGGCCCAATCACTCATGGCATCGAAAAAATTTCTTCTTCTTCTTCAAGGGCATGATTTTCTTTGACTGGTTTGATTAAAGATGAGGGATCAGCACAATTTTCCTCATCAGATTTAGCCAAGGAGTCAGAAAGTGGTGCACTGTTGATACTTGGCTTCTTGTTCGCAGGAGGCACTGGGAGTTTATTGCTATCAATCAAGTCTTGGATAGCTTCCTTTAGTTTTCAGCAATTCTCAGTAAAATGACCCCTACCTTGATGGTATTTGCAATGTGCATTAAGGTTCCAATTAGTCGTTCTCCTTTCGACTGGTGGATCCCCAAATGGTCCAATAGGAGTTATAAGACCTTTTTCATGAAGATGGTCAAATGCGATGTCATAACTCATACCAATAGGAGTAAAGTTTATCCTAAATGGTTTGTTTTGTCCTTGATTGTTCATGGCAAGGACTTCATTCAGATTAAAGGTGCTAACATTATTTGAGTGGGCGGTATTGGAAGAAGAAGGGTTGTCGTTCTTCTTTCCTTTCCATCCACTGTTGGAGTTAGTGTTAGCAGGTTTTTGCAAGGTCGTCTTTAATATTAATTCTAATGTCATAAATGGCCTTGAAAGTATTCAAGTTGCTTTGGTACTTGAGATGTTTGGAATACTTTTCCTGGAGATTCTTTATGAATAATCTCACAAACTCTTTTTACTAGGCACTTCATTCATCTTAGCAGAGGTTTCCTTCCACTTATTAAAGAAAGAAGTAAAACCTTCATTCACTTTTTGTTTAAGTATCTCAAGTTCCCTATGATCGGTTTCAACTAACATATTACATTTATATCTATTAATGAAAGTGTTTACAATAGCATTCCAAGTAGAGGTTTTCTCTTTGTCAAGGGAAAAGAACCATTGTTGACAAACGGTTTCAAGGGATAGAGAAAACAATGAATGAAAGACTTTCCAATCTATCCCCTTGATATTCATTATGGTCTCGAAAGCCCTTGGTGGAAATAAGGATTGTTTGTTTCCTTGAATCTAGGGATGTCATTGGCATTGAACTTTTGCGGAAGAAGCTCCTTGTCCAATGGGACCCCTTGTGAGCTAATGCCCTGAAATCTATGGTCATTGGAGATTTTTCTCAAGCTTTCTTGCATGAGCTCCATTTATTGTTGCTTCACAGGGTCATTGATTTGAAGGGCCATAGTCTTCATCAATTCAATTAAGATGGCCACGTCCTTCCTAAGTTCATTGACTTCTTCCAGAGACGCCATTATCTTCTTAATTAGCTTTTCTTTTACAACTAATTGGTTTGTCAAAAAGTAGTACTTGAACAAAGGTGTTGTCCTTGATTAATCGCCCTTCCTTTCTTGACCAAGCGCTGTAAATTAAACCATTTAATTGTTTTAATGACTTGACTCAAATTGACTTTGACTTTATTGGTTTAAAAAAAAAGCAAAAAAGCAAAAATAAGGTGTATATTTTGGGAGTCAAGTAAGGGTTCAAAAAACTATGGTTTAATTGGAGGATTAATATCCGACTTGCCCCCCTAAAAAAATGACGGAAAACACGTGCATACAAGACTTTCTAAACATGGTCAAAGCGTGACATACGTATTGGGTGTGTGCTTTAATAGTGAGTGTGAGTGACATGCTTTGACTCTTGTGTGAGACCAAGAGACTATGTGCCTAGACTCAATTAAGGACTGAGCATGATTATTGTCATTAATAAACTGATTAAACCGTTTAAGCAAATTGATTAATTAAAGGGATCTCAACAAAGCCGCCGACGGGGAGGGGAAAGCTGCCTAGGGTTACAAGGCGATGAGGGTGGCTGGGGGGTTTTGGGATTTTTTTTTTCTAATCTTTTTGATTTTTTTTTTAAAAAAATTTGCTGATTTTTTTTTTATGAATTTTCTGATTGTATTTTAATTTTTTATTGTATTTTAATTTTTTTGTTTTATAAATTTTGTTTTTTTCGTAATGTTTTGATTTTTTTTTTTAATTTTCTGATTTTTTTAGTTTTTGATTTTTTTATTAATTTTTTTTTTTAATTTTTTGGATTTTTTTTTTAAAAAAATTATTATTATGTTCTGATTTTTTTTTATTCTTAATGAAATTTTCTTATTTTTTCCTAATTTTTTAAATTCTAAACTAATCATGTGTTGACACGTGGTAAACAAAATTTTAAAAATACCTTTTCAACAGACTACCGGTCATTAGGACTGCTGGAAGAAAATAAGGGGTAAAGTTGAGACTTTTAGAAAATAATCCTTAGTTGAGATTATTCTAGGTAAATCGGCAATAGTTGGGACTATTAAAGTGTATTTTTCCTTAATTATACTAGTTGGCGGTCGTGTGCTACGCATGCGTCAACCAACTCTAAAAAAAATTAATATTTACTCTTTCTATTCTATTATTAAGTGTCCGTATACATAATTTAGTGTAAAAAATCACTTTTGCAAATACACCTTTTCATATATTACATGTATAAGTTATTTTGAATAATTTATACATTTATATTTATTTATTTATTTTTGAAAGATTTTTCCATTTTTATTGTTTAAAGTATGTGCAAAGAAGATTTCAATACAATACTATAAATATGTTCTATTCAAAATACATGTAAAGCAAAGTTAAACCACGTCCGGTATTAACCGGGTAACACCCATATTTTTATATGAACTCCATTAAGTAACCCTTTCTTAAATAACTCCAATCTTCTCTCTCTTACTTTCACTTTTATTTTTCTCTCTCTTCACCTTAAAACTTTCATCCACAAACACCACCAATCAAAGCACCACCATCAAGCAAACCACCACAATTTTGTCACCACCAAGCAAAGCCACCACAATTCCATCGCCACCATGGGTTGCCACCGGCTACAAGGTACGATATCAAGAAATCGGAAAGGTAAGGGAGTTGGCGTCAGGTATTTGTTTTCCTTTATTTTTAGTCATTCCAGACGAACGCCTGAAATTTTAGAATGTTCCATGGAAGGAACACCTGAATTTTAGAATCTCCCCCGGAACATTTTATAATTTCAGGTGTTTCCTCCAAGAACATTCTAAAATTTCAAGTGTTTCCCCCCTTGAACGCCTAAAATGTTAGAATGTTCCAAGGGTGATTCTAAAATTTCAGGTATTCCTTCTATGATTACGAAATAAAAAAAATGGAAAAGGATAAAAAAAAATTATAGCACTCACCGACTCCGTATGCTCCGACGATCTTTCCAGTGGCGTCATTGCTTCCTTAAACTCATCCATTCACCGTTTGCGCTGATTGGTGTAGAGTAAAGCAATTTTTTTTAAAAAAAAATACGACGTGATGATTGTTTGTAGATGATGGTTGTTTGGTGATTGATGGGGGTAACAAGTTAGAGAGTGGTTAAAGAAAGTGAAAGTGGAATAGGGCACATTTTATATGGGGGCATGTTTGTAAAGTCTTGTTAAATTACGGACATTACCCGATAAATACCGGACGTCGCTTAGCAATTCACAAGATCTGACTTGCTTTATATTTCAAGAGTTGTTTTATGTTTTCATCATAAAAGCTTTCTTAGTGGCTTTATTTCCCATATGATTCTTACAATTTTCATCTTACAGTAGTATAATATTGTTATTATTACTTTTATTTATTTATCAGCTTATGATTTCACGTGGTTTCTAACCTATTACAAATATTGCTTCATTAATAATTTCATTTTTTTAATGATACATGTGGTTGTGTAATGAAGGTTTGAATAGTATACATATATTTAAACAATAATGAATTTAATTAAGAATATATATGTGTAATATTAAAGGTATATATTAACCACGACGTTGTACCCAAAAAATACAATCCTAAACCCTAGTCAGCTAGCCTCCTTTTCTCTCTTCTATCTCCTAAACCTAGTCTCTATTGTCAATTTTATAGGGGCTTCTATCAGATTTCACCGGTGGAAATTTAAGCCGAAAGACAAGGTTTTTTCGATCTCCTTCGAAAGACAAGGTTTTTTCAATCTCCTTCGAAAGACAAGGTTTTTTCGATCTCCTTCGAAAAACAAGGTTTTTCGTACTTCTTCGAAATACAAGGTTTTATTTGTGCTTAATTTGGTCTCCGGTTGTGCGGGGCTACTATTGATTATGGCTCGAATTCGGGTTACGGAATCGGCACAAGAATTTACTTTCTCACAAAATTGTGAAGCGACGACAGATCCACTCAAAAAGTTGTATGAGACAACGAATCGAGAATATGCCGAATTGTTATATTTATGTATTTGGATTCTTAGCCCTTCCCCGATTAATTCTTGTTTGATTTTGTTATATTCGTTTTCATTATCATTCATTGTCAATAGTAGATACCGTATGGCTAATATTAATGACATTTAGTGTCTTTTAGGACTTCTTTCAAAAAAAAAAAAAAAAGTATATATTAACCAATATAATACATGAGACAATATCGATTTCTTTTTTAACTTTATCCCTTTTGGTATGTGTCATATCATGATTTTAATAAGTTTGAATAATTTTTAATTCATTATATGATATATATGTCATATGATTTTAAAAAACAAAAAACCAAAATAAGAAAATTATTGTAATGCCAAACGAACCCAAATTTTTAGTTTTCAAAGGGAAAAAAGCACATAGATTTTTGAAAATAAAATAATTTTAAAGTTCTTATTATGGAAATTTCTTTTCAAATAGAAAACTAACTTGTGAATTACACAATAGTATGAAATATCATACTTTCCTCATTTTGTTTTAGAAGCATCACTTTACAAAAGATGAACTCTTAGGTAATTTTTGAAGCCGAGGGAGATAAAGCGAAAGGAGAAAAGGAAAGCGGTGAAATATTAATAATTTATAAACTAAAAGGAAAGTGATAAATCTAATTTTAAACTTTCTCATTTAAATTAAGTTGGGAAAACTATTAATCTAAATAAGGGCTTGTTTGACATTAGTTTTGGTTTTCAGTTTCCTTTTGTTTTTTTAAACCAAAAACAGGAAACATAAAAAAAAAGGTGTTTTTACTTTTCTGTTGTCAGTTTTCAAAATTATCATAATTTTAATAAGTTTATATAATTTTTGATTCATTATGGGAAAATATCATATACTTTTAGAAAATAAAAAACCAAAAAACAGTTAACCACAGCAATGCCAAACGAAGCCTAAGTATTGAGATTTATTTTTAGATGGAGTGATATAATTAATGAAATAGACTTTTAGAATCATGTCATTAAAAGTGAAATCATAATACAAACAAATTTAGTTACACCTCAATACTTATTCTTCTAGCCTGTTTTACTTGCAACATTAAGATTTTGACAATACATGTTCTTTTATGCCGTCATATGGTACTTTATATGGGAAGAAAAAAAATGTAGTTATGTAGAATGTTATTAAATTCATGTAGGAAAAAAAATGTAGTTATAATTTGAATTTTAGAGAGTGGTTGGGATATGCGCAATGAAAATCAACTTGATTTATGTAACAAAGAGTCGGAGAGCGAGATTAAACACGAAAAGGAAGGACGCGGAAGTTATTATACCATTTAATTCCAAACCATTGATTTTCTTTGTTATTATATGTAATACCCGAGATTTTAAAACCTGATTTATCATACTCTAATATTTATTTTATTAGCTTAATTAAGGTTTTGTCTCTATTTTATTAAGAACTGTTTTTGTCTTAAATTTTATTTTTAAATCATATTATACTATTCCGAAAGCTAATTTTTCGAAGGAAAATAATTTATTTTAAAATGTATTTCAGTTTAAGTAATATTTTTATGTTCCGTATGTTTACAGATTTATATCAAAATCAGTATTTTTTCCCGAGAGAATAAAATGATCAAAATACCCTTATTCATACAAAAGGACAAAACCCACCTCTTCAATATTCTTTCCTTCACGATTAAGTTATGAAGATCAAAATTATTTTACATCTCCTAATACTTGTTGCTTAATGTCTTGCTAAACCAATCAAGGATAATTGATTAGACTTTGCCAACTTAGCTTGAGTTTATCCTACTCCCTCAAGGTGAAGGTATAAAAGGGAACAAGAAGACAAATTCCACCTCTTCAATTACCACCTTCACGGTTAAGAAATAGATGGTACAAAGTCTAATTTTGCTTCTTTATGCAATTGATTGCTCATAACCCCATAATTATCATAATAGCAATTTGATCTTATCATCCTTTTCTTAATGCAATAAGAAGATAAATTCTACCTCTTCAATTACCACCTTCACGGTTAAGAAATGACTTGGGATAAGACCAAGTTTGTTTCATCCAATTCCTATAAGAATCAAATTATAGTTATCAAGTGACTTAGTTAATCCTATTTTCTTCATCCTTCTCTTGCAAGTCTTAGCAACAAACATACTACTTTCCAACCGTTAAAGAAATACCGCAATTACTGTCACCCCTCTTCTCCTACTACCGCCTGACCTCTATCATCATCGGTCAACCGTCGCCGCCCCCCCGTGTGCGCTGCCTCCCCTGTACTGCCCAAAACCACCCATCCATTTCTTTCATTTTGGGTGATGCGTGCTATGTTCTTGCCAAGTTAAAGATTGGTCTTATGAAATCAAGCTCTTAAACTTGTTTATTTATACACCCAAAGTAAGGGACACTTTATGATTTATGTTTTGTAAAAGGATTTGATTTAATTAAATATACTTGTTTACTAGCTTTTTGAAGGAATTATGATACAACTACTTTTATCAAAAAGTTCTCAAAAAGTTACGTAACATTTATTTCTAAAGATGAGTTTAATATTGTTTTCATACTAAATTAATTAAAGAGTTTATAATTTTAATAATTTTCCCTACTAATGCAATAATTTATATTTTTAAGAGGAATCGGACCTCGGAGCTCAGTTGGAACGATAGAATAAAGGCTAACAGGAAGGTTCTCAAACTGTAAATCGAGGTAACGACTATTGCTAGTACCCGCATTTCCCTTCAAAATGTGTTTATAAAAGCATGATGTCATTTTTGAAAGTTATTTATATCTCTGGATTTAATGACTTGCGGAATGATAAACATGTTGATTAATGTATTTCAGTCTAATGACTTATATGAACGATTTTATTGATATACGTTGTTTTATTGATCTTTGGATCTCACGAAAGTATGTCATGAATCTAGGAATGACTTATATAAAAGTTACACAACATGATAAATAACAGTGAAAGACCTAGTCCGTCTGGCAGTATATGTTTACAGGTTACTTCTCGGTCATGCATGTACCCATGGGGCATTAGCTCAACTATGTCGAGCATCTGCTCTATGTTATGGGCACCGGCCCATCGCGGAAGACGTTCCACCATGTCATACTTGCCAGCGACTAGCATGTTAATATGAACGTTATATGTATCATTATATGAATTTTTTTAAATGTTTAAAGATAATCCATTCTCCCTGTTTTGTTAACTTAAATGAATTGAAATGATGTTACACTACTAGAGTAGTTCGTTACTGAGTCTTCGGCTCACCCGTTTTTATGTTTTTTTTTTATGTTTTAGGTACTGCTGGGGATGATGGAGACGAGTAGTAGAGAGAATTTTTACTTTCAGTTATCACTTAATAGTAGTTATAGTTTTAAGTTGTTTAATTTGAATAGTAAGACTAAGCTACTTAGTAAAGTTTGAGATAAGATAGGATTTGCTATTATAAAAAAAATAAGAATAATGTTTGTAATAAATAGATTACTATGTTTTATAAATCAAGTTTGTTAATTAAGTATGTTTGTTGCCTTGTAAATCTCGTGAGGGATTTACGGCAGTGGCGTCCCGACCGTGTTATGTTAATTCCGCTGCTAAGATTATCTTAATAACTAAATTAGAGGTCGGGGCGTTACATTATAGTATATGGATAAAGAAGAATTAATGTCCCAAATGAGTATGTTTTTTCGTAATATATAAAACGCTTAATGTATAATTAATTAAAGAAGTGTGTATAAACGGTACAAATCCCAAAAAAAAAAAACAAAAAAATTTAAAAAAGTATTGGTTCTCAAATATATTAAATATAAAATAACAGAGGATATAATATATATATACTACCTCCGCTTCATATTAGTTGCAACGTTGGAATATTTTTTATCTCACAAATTATACTCCAAAGTTGCAACTAATATAAAACGGAGGTAGTGCACATATCATGAAATCTGACACAATGTGAACACAAACTTATCGAGATAAAACATAAAGTCTACACGATACGAAATTAAACCAACTACAAATCGTTTAAATAGAGTGGCCAATATGGAGCTATATTACATTGTATCTTACAAAATTAACACGAGTCAAAACACGAATATGACACGAATTTTGCCAACCCTACTCAAAAGCAAAATGTTTAATTTTTTAAAAATAATATTTTTAAGATTTAGCAAACAACACAAAATGAACACACGACCAAATATGAAAACGATACTGATTTTTGCTTGTCCTACTCTTAGTAAGAGTAAAACATAAATCAGACTCGTGATCAAAGAAATTAAGTTATTTAAAAAGCCAAAATTTAAAAAATTCAAACTTGTTGGAGTTAAAAAAAAATAAAAAATAAAAAATAATAATAAAAAAAAGCTGCAGCTTGCAAGTCATCAACAATTAGGACTTGAATGGAATTTTACAAAAACAAAACACTGTACAACTACCCTTTTCTATCAAACCTTGTTTTCCCTTTTTAGAATAGCATAGAAAAAAAATTGAAAACTTTGTAACATCTCTCTAGAAAGTGGATACATGCAAAATGGGAACTGGCTGAGACTCTGGAATGGGCACCGTCTGCCGCTCCTCATCACAGGATACATTTAGTGAAGGTAAGGTAGATGACTCTTCCACACTTGGCTTCACATCGTGGGAGACTTCCATCGTATAAGAGGTGATCACCTCCTCCGGGGATGACTGCAAAACCGGAGCACACATAGGCTGGGAAATAGGAGTCGACTGGAACTCTAAAGTGGGCACTACATGTCGCTCCAATCCACAAAGGAACTTAACTGAAGTAGAAATAGAGGTCTCTGCTTCCCTAGAAGATACATCTTGGGGGACCTCTGTCTGGATAGAAGTTTTACTCGGACGAATCCGAACCGACATTAACGACATCGACTTAGAATGATAGAACTGAATGACCTTGCCTTGCATAACTTGCTGCAAATTTGAGGAAGAAAGCCGAAGGGAAGAACTCGAACCATGTTGAGAAACAAACTTATGCTGACGAGAGCCTTCTACTTCTTGGCTAACAGGTGTTGAGAGCTTACAATCTCTGCCTTTACTAACCGAGACCGAATGGAAATCACACTCTATATCAACACTCACTAAATCCGGTGGAGAAACCTTACAATCCCTATCTTTACTAACCGAGTCTGATTGGAAATCACACTCCATATCAGCACTCACTGAAACCTGAGGAAAAACCTTATAATCCTTGTCTTGACTAACTGAATCCGTTTGGGAATCACACTCCATATTTTCACTCACTGAAACCAGTGGTGGGAGAATACAATCTCTATCACCACCAACCGAATTAGGCAATAAAATTGGCTCCAAAACAACAGCTGAGCCTAAAGCACTACACGGAAAGTCAGCAATCGGAGCAGCCACTTCAGCAGCACAACAATCCTCTTTGATCTGAAAACTAGCTACACAATCATCTGGTAGTTGGGAGGTCGATTCAACTTGGGTAACACACTGGACCATCTTACCCTTTAGATTATGATCGACCATAGATTTATCCTGTAACAATTCCTTAACACGGTGCAAATTTGATAACACTTCTATATTATTTGGCTCATTTTTAGCAGCCTTTACCAAATCCTTTTTAGCAGAACGAAACTTGCCCAATTCTTGATATGCAGAAGCCCTCCTATAAAGGGCTTTAATATGACAGGAATCAAACTTTAGCACAAAAGAACAATACCGCACAACAGCAAAATAATCAAGAAGCTTCAAAGCACAAGCCGCGAGATTGAGATGCAAAGCAAAAGCCAAATATCGAAACGAAGCAAAAGCTTCTAAAGAACACGGCATAGTAAAACACAACAATTTACTAGCCCACTCATACTTGGAAAAAGCAAGTTTGAACTTGCCAACCTTGAAAAAGGAGTTCCCTTGCTCCTTGACCTCCGAGGAACGAACTACAACATCACTTGGATTATCCATTGAAGAAAAAAGATGGATAATACTATCATCATTAAAATCATCCGGAAGATGAAAAGAAATAAAGGCAGGAAATAAATCCATATCAAGACCCTAAAGCCAAACTAAGAATAGAAAAACCTACACAAGAACAAACAACAACCTGGGAAAAGGAAACTTCACCTAATTCAGTAACACAACGGCTACGAAACCCCAGGAAAACCAAAAGAGTAAACCATTAAACTCAAACCTAAAAACAACTTGAAGAACCTCTAAAACATAAAAATCAGAACTCTAAAATAAACTCAACAAAGGAAAAAACAAAGTAAAAAGATACACAGCCTAAAAAGGAAAGAGAAAACCAAAAAGACATAAATAAAAAAGAACAGCAAACTTCAGCAAAGAAGAAAACCAGAGTAAAACAGTAAAAGAACTGAAAACTAATTAAACAAAGAAAAAAAGATCTGAAAAAAAAAAACATGAAAGCGATAAGCAAAAGGAAAAGGAAACGAAACCCAAGGAAGCGGTGAACCGAAAAAACCAAGGAAACGTGATTCCTCTGTTCGCTCTCCCTCGTCAGCGGTAAATTAAAGCGGAAAAGAAATCACAGGTGTTAGGCCTCGCCGGCGATGGCTAGGAGAAGAGCGCCGGTCGCCGGCGAGCAGAGGATGAGAACAGGGGAAGCGGTGGGGAGATAAGGTTGGGGGTTTTCTAGAGAGATGTTACAAAGTTTTCAATTTGCTTATCCACTTGCTATCTCCATTCTATAGATGTTACAAAATTTTAGATTCCTAGAGAGAGAAAGTTCTAGAGTGAGAAATTCCTCACGTTTACCACCCTTTTCAACTTACTTTTATTTTCTCATCTTTTCACCCTTTCCTGTTCTATAGTTGTTTTAGTGTTGGTTTTGTTTCAAGCTTTAATATTTTGTCTAGGATCATGTCTAATTTTCTTTCACCTTCAACCTTTGTCTATCCTCATATTATAGGAGAGGATTATATTCCTGCTCCTCCTCTTGATGATGGCGGGTTAGATTTGGATTGGAATTGTAGTGTTATAGGTCGTTGTTGGGATGATAGGCTGTTTAGTGATGATTTCAGTACTGCAAGTATTCAACGTCTGGTTTCCAGATTTTGGCATCTAAGGGCTCCTGTTCGAGTATTCTCTTATGGTAAGGATTTTGTTTTCTTTTGTGGAACTCAACAAGATGCAGAGGAGCTTGATGCTAGAGGTTGGGTGCATTTTCGTGGTGCTTTGTTCGTGCTTCAACGGATTCGAGGCCATTATGTTCCTCTTAATCTCAATTTGCATCTTGTGGATTTGTGGGTACGAGTCGAAGGTCTTCCAATTCGTTACTCCACCCCGGAGATAGCTTCTACCGTTTTGTCGCACATCGGAGAGGTAACTTTGGTTGACGACACTAATGGTCAGTTCCCTATTCCATATCCTCGTGTTAAAATTCTGGTTAACTTATCGTTGCCCTTGATTCCTGGTTGTTATTTTCCTACTATTAATAATCAAGTCACGTGGGTTCGTTTTAAATATGAGGGTATTTTCCGTTTTTGCAAAAAGTGTGGATTTGTCGGGCATGTTAGGAATTTTTGTGCTAAGAGACAGGCAACGATTAACTACCATCTAGAAGCCCGCTTTCGTCAGCTCCACGAAAGCGGAGCTCGTGTGCTATATGGGCCTACCGACACCAGTTTATATTCAAATGCTCTTCGAGGGATTCGTCCAATTCGTTCAATTTGGACCACGGAAGTGTATTTTGGTGATTACGACGAGGAGGACCCACTCGAGAATTCCGTAGATTCAAGACCATCGGACTATGATAGTGGTGGTTTTGGTCTTCCTTTGGCCTCTGATGATTCTCGTTCCGATTCTACTGTTCAAGACCATGCCATGTATGACTCTTTTCCTGGTCTATCGCCACCTCCAACTCCTGGTGTTTTTCGAAGCCGAGAACATGAAGTTCGCCGGAGATTTTTAGACACTAATCGTGCTCAAAGGGAGCAACTTGAGACTCAGGATCAGGTTGACACATTAACTCCACGTGTCCCTCATGCAGCTTCATATGGGGCACGTATACAACATGAAGGAGGGTGGGATTCTGGCAACTCAGGTGGATATTCTCATCCAATTTCTTCTCGAGACGGTTGGCGGTACTTTTTGGATTCATCTGATATCCAAGGTTGGTCCACTACTTCAGAATTGGGCCATACCCAAACAAATCTCCCTCACGCGCAACTGGGCCCTAATGGTTCGGGTTGGGCTCTTCGGACCAGCATTATCTCTTCTGAACTTGGCTCATCCTCTACAAATAGCATGTACTATAATGGGTTTACTTCGCATTCAGACTTGGGCTGGCCCAATATCTTTGATGGTGATCCATATTACCAGGCCTCACACCCGGATCTTAATCCGGATCAAGTTATTCCGGATCCTGTTTCGAATATTCCCTATTTTTCTCCACCACCTATGGGTTCTGCCGGACCGGCTTTTGAAGACCCTTTCGGTGCCGGTCCAAGTAACTGGCAAGGAACCACAGCGGTCGCTTCGCCGTCGCCTTCTCTGTCTTCATCTTTTCTGGTCGAAAATTCTGAGAATTCTGGCTATGTGGCTGATTCATCGTCGGCGGCTTTCGAATTTCAATCTACTCCTGATGTTGAAGAAAATCAGGTTTCTGAAGCCCATGATGTTTTCGATCCGGATCTCAGCTCTTCCAGTTCAGACTCAACGGTTCCTATGGACTGTTCCCCACCGCTTTCCCCTCCGCTTTCACCGCCTTTGGATGTTGAGGTTTCATCACCTACTAAGAGAATTTCTTGCTCTCCTTTGCGTAAGGTGGGCAGTAAGTTGAGGTCTTATTCCGGTTTGAAGCTTCGTCGGAGTGGTGAAAAAATGTGGGAGTGGGTTAAACAGCATGGACCACGCAAAAGGGCGGGTGGCTTACTCACTCCGACTGCTCCTCCTTTGCCTGATGAGCAGCAAGAACAATCTATGGATTCTATTTGTCTTCCTTGCCTCCTCCCTTACAAGAAACGTAAGGCTGACGTTTGTTCTTCTCCGGCCTCATCTGAGGGATCGGTGACCTCCCGGGAAAGGTCACCAGCTTCGAAATGAGAGTGGGTCTTTGGAATTGTAGGGGTTTAGGACTAGCGGACTCCCCTAAAATTCCTTACATCAACACCCTTGTCCGCTCTCATGGTCTAGACTTAGTTTGTCTTTTGGAAACTATGGTTTCTGTAGATACTGTCGCTCGCAAGTTAGCATCTTTACCTTTTTTGGGTTGTTGTGGTATTGACGCGGTTGGTCTCAGTGGTGGTTTGTTCATATGTTGGTTTTCTTCGTTAGGTTTAGTCCTTGTTTATAATTCTCAGAATGTATATCTTTGTAAATTAGTGCAAGGTGATGAAATAAAATATGTGATGTTTGTGTATGGCTCGCCTCATGTTACTAATCGATTGGAGATTTGGTACTTGATTAGTAATTTTTTGGAGTCTTTTTCAAATGTGGTTATAATTGGGGATTTTAACCAAGTGGAATATAGCTCGGACAAATTAGGAGGAAATATCTTTATTCCGGGACAATTGGACTTTATTAATTGGCGGATAGGCCTGGACTTGATAGATGTTCCTTTTTCTGGTCCTCGATATACCTGGACGAATAATAGATTAGATTCCGATCCTATTTTTGAGCGTCTGGATCGAGCCTATGGCTCCTCCACTTGGTTTGCTAATTACCCGGATACAAAGCTTTTACATCAACCCATCTTATTTTCGGATCATGCTGCTATTATTCTTTCTGATACGGCTGATTCTAGGTGTGGTAAACGTCCTTACAGAATTGAGAACTGGTGTTTGTCGGCTCCAGCTATACACAACATTATCGCTTCTGTCTTTTCTTTGTTCCTTCCTGGTTCCCCCATGTTTGTTTTATCTCGTAGACTTTCTATTTCTCGGGATCGTCTCCTAGCTTGGTGTATTTCACATAAGAAATCATGGGGAATTAATTGGAAACAGCTGGTCTTTGATGTTCAACAAGCCTCTCAGTCTCTTAACTCTCGAGCAGACCGGTGCCTTTTCATTTCCACTAAAAACACAAAAATGGCAGAGGCACAGGCGGCCTTTATTTTTTGGCAGCAAAGGGCAAAAACTAAATGGGATGCTCTAGGAGATTCTCATTCTCATCTTTTGTTCTCTTCGGTCCAGTCTCGTAAACGAAAGAATAAGATTTTAGGACTTCGAGATTCTTCTGGTTGTTGGCATCAAGATCCTGATCGGATTGCTTCTATCATTCTGGACTTTTATAAGGATTTGTATTCAGCTTCTGCGGATGTTTCCACTTTTGATACTGAGTGGTGGGATAGTCTCTGTCTTCCTTCTCTTTCTTCTACTCAGATAGATTCTCTTATGGAGCCCTTTACCTCAGATGAAATTCGGGCTGCGATTTTTAGTATTGATGATGATAAATCCCCTGGTCCGGATGGTTTCCCTTCAGCTTTCTTTAAAACCTTATGGGATTCGGTTGGAAATTCTGTGGTTTCTGCGGTTCAGCATTTCTTTGTCCATGGTTATATGTTGAAAGATTGGAATCGCACTTTTTTAGCTTTACTTCCGAAGGTGGATAATCCAGAACTTATTTCTCAATTCCGTCCCATAGGGCTCTGTAATGTCATTTATAAGTGTGTGGCAAAGTGTCTTACTTGCCGTCTCCGTCAGGTGTTGCCTAGCCTAGTTGCAGATTTTCAGAATGCTTTTGTTCCAGGGCGGCTTCTTTCGATAATGCCTTGATTGCTCACGAAGTTCTCACTTTTATGAATAAGTCAAAGGCTAAAAAAAGGTTTTTTGATGCCATCAAGTTGGATATGAACAAGGCTTATGACAGAGTAAACAGGGATTTTCTGTTCCGCCTGCTTCAAGCTTATGGGTTTCCTCCATACTGGATTCACATTATTCGTCAGTGTGTTTCGACAGTATCTTACCAAGTGTTGGTAAATGGTAATCCACTTCCGGCCTTTCATCCTCAATGTGGTCTTCGACAAGGAGATCCCCTGTCCTCCTATTTGTTCGTTCTTTGCATGGAGGTACTTTCTGCTATGATTAGAAAAGCTGAGAGAGCTTCTCTTCTTAAAGGCATTTATGTTTCTCGTGGTTCTCCGGTGATTTCTCACTTGTTCTTCGCTGATGATTCCCTTTTATTTTTGCAAGTTACTCCTCAGGCTTGTGAAAATCTTACAACCCTTTTATCAGAGTTTTGTTCATTGTCAGGACAAGTGATTAATCTTCAGAAGTCGTTTGTGAAATTTAGTCCTAACACTCCTTCGGACTATCACGATTTCCTTGCTGGTAACTTGAAGCTTCAATGCAAGCCTACTCTAGGTTCTTACTTGGGTTTACCAGTGGAACTAGGTCGCAGTAAGGTTGCAGATTTTAATTTCCTAATTGATAAGGTGGTTCAGCGCTTGTCTGCTTTGGCTTCTTTGGGTCTATCTTCTGCAACAAAATTGGTTGTTATCAACTCTGTTCTTGTTGCTTCTTTTAATCATATTCTCTCAGTGTTTAAAGTGCCTTTGTCAATTTGCTCCAAGGTGGATAGTCTTTTGGCTCGCTTTTGGTGGAAGTCAGAACCTCGTTCTCGGGGATTAGCTTTACGATCAAATGCGATTCTGCATCTCCCAAAAGGATTGGGAGGTTTAGGTATTCGTCAGCTTCATTCGTTTAACTCGGTTATGTTGGCTCGACAGTGTTGGCGCATTCATCATCATCCCCAGCTTCTTGTTTCCAGAATTTTTTCGGCGCGGTATCCTTCTCTACATCTTTTACAGACTCGGAGGATTCCTGGCTCTTCTTGGGGGTGTCAAGGTCTTTTGCAAGGCTTGTCGGTTCTGGCTAAGGGTGTTTCTTGGAAAGTTGGTTCGGGTTCTCAGGTCCGCATTCTTCAAGATTCTTGGGTTCCTGGGGACTCAATTTCATTTCGAGGCAATTGTGAGACGCCTCTTCCGTCTCATGTTTCTTCTATCATTAATCCGCGTTCATACGCGTGGGATACTTCTCGGGTTTATCAGTTGTTTGATTCCTCAACAGCTAGCCGTATTTTGGCTTTAGAACGTCCGAGTAGACCAATGGACGATTTCGTTTACTGGAAATATTCAAAGGACGGGGTATTTTCTACTAAATCAGCCTACGCTATGTTGTTAAGAAATCCAGACTACTCTGCTGGGGTTTCAGCCTTCCCTTCTTCATGGTGGAAGGTTTTCTGGAGCCTGCCCCTCTTGCCAAAGCTGCTTCTATTTTGCTGGAAGCTTCTTAATAATGCATTACCTCTCACTGGTATATTACAACAACACGGGATTCCAGTGGATACCACTTGTGTTCTTTGTCTGGGAAATCACGAATCGGTTGAACATTTTTTTAGAGATTGTCCTTTGGTTTGGGAAGTCTGGGTGACTGCTCCTCTTATTGCGTCGCTTCAAGTTCGTCGAGACATTACTTTCTCTGCTTGGTTTGTTGAGATAGTTTTGGATTTACGACGAAATAAGTCTTGGGAAACTTTGGTCAACTTAGTCTCTTTTCTTTGGGCCATTTGGATTGCTCGCAATCACAAAATCTTTCGTCAGGCTGTTATTTCTTCTAATTTTGTTTGTCATATAATGCAGGAATGGGTTTCTCGTAGTCTTGCGGCTGAGGATTTTAAGTCTGCTATTCGATCATTGGGGATGGCTTCTACTGCCCTTCGACATCATGTTTCTTCGTCATGCCTTTTACAAGGCTCATCGGATTCAAATGCTGATATTTGCCTTGTGTTTGATGGTGCTTATACTCTTCATGACCATACTGCAGGGGCAGGTTGGGTTTTTAGATCTTCGGATTTAGACATTGTACTTGGTGGTGGTTGTAGAGCCTTCACTTCGTCCTCGGCTTTTCAGTCTGAGTTGCAGACCTGTTTGTGGGCTCTTAAGGCGGCTGATCGTCGTGGTTTTAGGCGTTTGCTTATCTACACAGATTGCTCAACTTTGTTAACTTTCCTTACAAATAAGAGATGTCAGGATATCTCTTGCTTATGGTTTCTTTAGGATATAAAGGTTATCCTTACTCGGTTTTTATTCTGCGAAGTTCGGAAAGTTCCTCGTCAGTGGGTGGCTCCAGCTCATTGGTTGGCATCTCAAGCTCGTCAGCGTCGTGTGTTGTTATGGTCCTTCTAGTTTTTTTCTTTCTTTCTTTTGTTTTTTTTATTTCTTAGCTCGTCTTGTCAAAAAAAAAAATAATAAAAAAAAAAATTAAAAAAAAAAACAAGTAAATGCCGCAGCTTGCAAGTCATCAACAATTGGGACTTGAATGGAATTTTACAAAAACAATACACTGTACAACTACCCTTTTCTATCAAACCTTGTTTTCTCTTTTTAGAATAGTATAGATTCGGAGTATACCATACTCCCTTTGTTTTTTTATTTGACCTATTTCTTTTATCACGCTTGTCGATGTACAAATTTAACCATCAATAACTTTAATTTTCTCTGAATAAAACTTATAAAAGTTATATATTGTAATAGTACTTATTTAGACGAATCTAACAAGATTCTACATGAACATGTTTTTCTTTATATATAATTCAGAAAAATCGGTCAAAGGTGAGTTAGTAAATAGTATAAAAGTCAAAGCGGATCAAGTAAAAAAAAGAACAGATAAAGTACTCCGTATTAATTATACTATTATAGTTATGTACTTCTTTCGTTCTAAATTAGATAACACGTTTTGACTATTGACACTATTTATTAACTTTGTTTTGACTAACATTCGTGATAGGTAAAAGAAAACATAATCATTTAGGATCTTCTTAGATTCATTTCAATGTGTCTTAATTAAAATTAAACTTGTAGTCTTTTTCACAATAATATGATTAAAGATACAGAGGAAGTGATACAATATTAATTTTCATACATAATTACTTTCTTCAATTTCATTATCAAAAGCAATCTCTTTTTTAGAAACTCTTTTCATGATTTCGTTTAGTTCACTAGGGTCTTCTTTATCAAATAAGATTTATAATTCTTCTAGCATTTTCTTCTGAGCTCATCTTTAGTCTCTTTGTTCCTTTCACTAATGGATCTTTTAGGAAGGGATATAGTAAACTTTTTAATCTTATCTAAATTTTGAAAAGGATATTTATATTTATAAGGGACGATTTTTTCTGTATTAGGTGATACTTCTTTATTAAATTGATGTCTAACCTAGTTTGTTAAAACAAGTTGTATTTGTTTAACTTGTTCTTTAAACTCACTTTTTTTTTCTTTTTTTTTTAAAAAATTAATATCGGTTGTAATTATTGATATATTGCTTTCAATATTAATACAACGCATATATGTTATCAACTTCTAATTTTAATTCACCTATTTGATCTACTATATAATTAAGGATTGGGCTAAAGTTAGAAGTATTTTTCAGAAATGTGAATATGTGATAGTCTAAAGTAGGTTTCTTGAACTCAGTAGATTGACTTAGTATTCTCCAGTTTTACTTATTTACTAATTAATTAGCAATTTGGCATGGCTCTAATATTAAATCGACGTCGCTAATAAAAATTAAGACAAATAAAAGAAATTATAGAAATTTATAAAACAAAGAGTAAATTCACTTAAGGAAAAATCGGCTTATTTAAGTTCTAACACCGAATATTAATTTTATACCACTAAACAATAACGGGTAATGCTATCTAAGGACTACATTTAAGTATTAAATACACAAGTTGTAAATTTAATGCTTATATATAGCCCTAAGGACTACGTATAGCATTTTTCAACAATAATTTTTTACCACTGAGACATAAAATAATACTCCCTCCGTCCTTTTATTATATATCTGTATTTCTTTTTTGGGTCATCAAAATTAAGTTTTATTTCTATTTATAGGTTGTACTTTTTACAATATTATTCTCTTTTTTTATGATTTGTCATCCCTTTTCTTTTTCTTTTCTATACTTTAACATCAACTAGCATTTGGCCCGTTCAATGCACGGGTTATAACTTATGTTATTTTTCATATAAATGTATGCTTTTTAATAGTTGAAACTACGAAGTTATAGTTTTATGACTTTTGAGGTGAATGGTGTGAAAACTTAAAAAAAAAAAAAAAAAAAAAAAAAAAAAAAAAGGTGAAGGTGGAATTGTGGAAAAATATGAAGGAATTTAGTTAACCATATATACATGAATATTGTAGAATATGAAAAGACATACTAAATACTTCGTATTAGTTTAAACTATATTTTAAGTTTAAGAGATAAAAAGATTATTTTTTATTCATATGTTTATGTTAATTCAACTTTACTCTATCATGGTAGAAATGAAACACTTCATTTTCCTACTTAATTAAATATGCAAGTTACGCATAAAGGTAAAAGTGAACTATATTTAATTTTTTTAATATTAAAAAGGTAAGAGAAGTAACATCTGGCATATGAGTGAGTTGTGAGTACATGTGACATACTTCCTCCGTTCATTTTTACTTGACCCACTTTGACTTTTTACACTATTCACCACCTCTCCTTTGACCGTCTTTGGTTAATGATATGTAAGGAAAAATATATTCATATGATATCTTTTTTAATTCGTCTCAATAAGTATTATCGTAATATACAACTTTTATAATTTTTACTTATGAAGAATTAAAGTTATTGATCGCTAAAGTTTTGCATTGACAAGCGTGATAAAAGAAACAGGTCGAATAAAAAAGAACAGAGGAAGTATGAATAAGTTGAGAGGACATATGAACGGTTGTAGTTTAAGCTTTTAAATACTAAGTATAGAAGTATAGATATAGATTTCCAATACTTTCTATCTCCTAATTCCCAACCACTTTGTAAGTTTGTCTTACTCTCCATCTCTCTCTAACCTCAAATGCACATTTATACATCTAATTATTAGTTTTAAGAAATCTTTAACTTTCTTAATTCCCGTGCAAAAAATAGGCATGTAATAAGAGGACGAATATAGTACTGTTGAAGTAAGATTTTTGTAACTGATCAATACTCAATTTCAAGAAACGAATTCATCCTACAAAAACTTTGCTGCAGCAAGCCGGCAACAAGTGAATTCTTTTCGACTTAATCCTTCTATCCCTTTTAAGCTTGTCCAAATTGACAATACCATGAATGGTAATAACAAGGAACCACACTTTCAACTCACGCATTGCTTTTAGCCCCCATCAATTTTTATCTGTTAATGACACTTGACTAAAACTCAAAACAACTTGTAAAAATGGCTGGGTAAGAAAATTGGGATGGAGGGAGTAAGTGATTGAGAGCATGATAAAAATTGATCTGAAGGTACATTAATTTTAACTCTACATACTCATCCCAAAGAAATGTATATCAATCCAACCGTAAAAGCGAGGTTGCTCACACCGAGAGAGAAAGAAAAAAAAATTACCTCTAGGACATCTTTGATTCTTATATAAGATCCATAGAGTACAAATCCAAAAAAAGAAGCAACAAAAATCCCAGTGTTTAAACATAGTCCCTAACTTAACGGTTGGCCTTGGCAACTCTTTCAATTTCATCTTTCTTCTTGATAGCATAACTGCAGGGGAAAAAAATAAAAAAATTCAAGAAAAAATAATAAATAATCCGTAAAAGACAGCATATGATGAACATTGAGCTGCTCTGGGTATCTTTCTACGCATAGACCGTAATAAATAATCTTATACTTCCTCCGTTTTCTTTTACTTGCAACACAGCCTTGTGGCACGTGTTTTGAGGTCGGGTTTATGTAATGTAAACGTACAAATTTTTTATTGTAATTTTTACAAATGATACTTAACCCTATTCTAATTTTCGTGTAAAAACTATATTGATAAAATCGCTCGTTTACCCTCACTAATCATCTCCTAAAACTGCGTGCTTAAAAGGTGTGTTGCAAGTAAAAGAAAACGGAGGAGGTATATATATATAGGATTATTATTACTATGTAAGATAATATATTTCCTTGTAAAATACTTAAGGTATAGTGAAGGTATCATTAGTGTCAAAAAAGGTATAGCAAGAATGGCGGTAGACAATATCTCTGGCGTGACATAGAATGAGCATTTGCTCAACTCCTACCAGCCACCACATATTTACTTCTTATGCCATTTTCAACAATCAAGATTGTACTGTGAGCAACAATTAAAATCATTCAAACCATGACATTTTAACATTGCACTCAGCATGTCAAGAACTGTACAGCCAGTCAGCTACCTGATACATCACCGAACATATACTGCTTAGTGCTTACTATAGAGTATTCATTAAAAGAGGCAGATTACCTGTTGGATGAACCCTTGGCAGCATTGATGAGTTCATCAGCAAGGCACTCAGCAATGGTCTTGATGTTCCTGAAAGCACTCTCACGAGCACCAGTAGTAAGAAGATAGATTGCCTGATTAACACGCCTTAGTGGAGAGATATCAACAGCTTGACGCCTCACAACACCAGCAGAACCAATTCTGGTTGCATCTTCTCTGGGTCCACTGCATAACACAACATGGTTTGAGTAACAATAAGGGTATTATTGTGTTTAAAATAATGTTACAAGGTACACGATTCGATTCGAAACGTGGTACGGAAACGGATACGCGACACGCTACCCGTGATGAATTCGGTACGATTGGGTACGAAATAAATAAAATAATAAAATATATGGGTGATTTTTATTAATAAGATATTGATTTGGAAAACAATATAAAATGTAGTTGTATCTTAGGAATTTATGTGGGTTGGTTAAGAAATAGAGTACATAATATATATAATATAAAGCCCAAAGATTTAAGCCCATTTGGAATATAACCCTAGCCGCCACCCTATGTAGTACAAATAAATAAATAATAAATACTCCAATAAAAACAACATTATAAACTTACTGGCTTAATAGTACTACTGGAGAAAGGAGAGAGGAGAGAGGAGAGAGAAAAAAACTACTCCTAATTCCTAAGATATATAAAACCAGAAGAGAGAGAAAATGCATTGGAAATATCGCAAAAAACCATTGAACCCATTCAGTACCAGAGACGCCTCCTTCAGCGATCCAGGTCGTGAACCCTAGCGACTCAAGTCGCGTTTGTTCCGCGTTCCGATACGCGCGACTCAGTTCGCGGTTCAGGCTACGTACCGCGAACCTTGTAACGCTGGTTTAAAACAATAGAATAATGAAAGCTAATGAACAATACCAACATTTAATTCGATATTCTAAATGTCCTATGTATGTAAAAATGGTGCAAAGCAAACAAAAAAGAGCCTACAGAGAAGGCAATACAGAAGGGGGGTTTTCTAATACCTGTTGATGATGGCATCAACTACTACTTGAATGGGGTTCAAGTCAGTCAAGAGATGGATGATGTCCATGGCATGCTTAATAATGCGAACAGCCATCAGCTTCTTTCCATTGTTGCGTCCGTGCATCATGAGAGAATTGGTCAACCTTTCAACAATAGGGCACTGAGCTTTCCTGAAACGCTTCATTTGATATCTTCCAGAAGTGTGAGGGACGTACGTGGCATGCTTAACTGCAGTCACTCCGATGTAATCAGCCAAAGCAATGTCATGGACCTACATATCAAACCAAGGGCCTTCTTAACACATATATAAGTATAACACGCAACAGAAAATAATAAAATCCATCTATTGTCAATAAACACACTCCTTAAGAGAGAATTATATTCATCTAATCTAACCACATAAGAACCAAAATTATGCAGCAATAGCAGCAACTTGCAACCGAATACAATATTGCTTATGAATTCTATAACTCTACAGTCACACACCAATTAAAATCAACATAGTACTCTAAACATGATACAGCAAGGTCATAATGAATTCCAGAAACAATAGTCTTATTGCTACCGTGATTAGAACTTGTTATGTAACAACTAAATTAGGACAGACAAAGTGCCTTCATTCCCATTTGCGTGACAAACAAGAAAATAAGTATGACAAATACATACATTGCATATTACTATACCAATATGCTTGGAAAAAACAATTGGAAAGCCTAAATTACTCAATCCCATAATTGAAAAATCTGTAAAATTTAAATCATCTCAAATTACTAAAAGTATACAGAAAGCAGCTAATTCCAAATAATTTCAATGCAAAAAATCAATAATCAGCATGTTAAAACAACAGCAAAATAACTAACAATCTTAAAGATCCAAACAACTTAGGAAACTGTATATCATCAAATTAAGTCCAAATTCAAGCCTTTCCGGCTGGAAGGCTTAAATAAAAGTAAACTCATTTCACAAAAACATACAAATTAGTAGGAACTATCAAAATCATACACTTTATAATTAATGATCAAAAAGGAGGAGATCAACAAAAATATGAATAGGAGAGAGAAGATTACGAACAGTGACATCGTCAAAGCTCCATCGACCGAAAAGCTTGACCTCATTTTGCAAAGGATCGGGAGTCTCAACTGGGACTGCAACTTCTACCGCCGCCATGGTAAGAGATTGAGCAGAGAGAAATTAAAAGCTCGAAAAACGCCTAGAATTCCAGGCTTTGAGGTAACTATGGAATGGTATATCCAACAGACTCTACTATCTGTTAATTAAGAATGAGTTAATTAAGCAGACTCTACTATCCAACAGAGGAATGCAAACTCAGATGGTCAGATACTCAGAGAGAAATCACAAAATTGCAGAGATTATCAACTATCCAAGCACTCAACAACTTTCATATAAGTGAGACAGAAAAAGAGAACTTACAAAATATGTGTTGCACAACAGAAAATCAACACAAACAAATAATCACGATATTCCAACAGAAATTTACCATAAGAGCAACATAAACATAAACATAAAATGAACTCATAAACGCATATGAAAAAATCAAAACACAATGCATATGAAATAAAATCAAAACAAAACAAGCTAAAACAATACGCATATAGAGTAACATAATTACATAAAAATGAATAAAAAGGCGAAAAATAAATAAAACTCAACAAAATTAAGTAAAGAGAATGAAATAACCTCATAAACAAAACGCATGCAATGAATTGAAGAAATAATAGAGCAACATGAATACATAATCAGATTAAAACACAACAGAATTAATTAAAGAGAATGAAATTTTTAGATAAATTACCTGGAGATGAAAGATTAATGAGTTTGAATCACCAATTTTAATGGGGAAAAATTGAAAACAAAAGAGAAAAAAAGAGAATGAAAGCGGCGTAAAATACAGGAGTTTTAGGGTTTTAGTCTTTAATCAGTCATTCAACATTTTCGCTGGTAGACTTAGATAGTGGGCTTGGCCCACATTTATATATTATGGTTTAAACTAATTTAGTTATGTGGGTTTGATTTGGGTTGACCACTTAACCCTGACGACCATGCCAAATTTGTGATCACAATTAATTTTTAGTTATTATTTTTTGTATTTGAAAAATGTGATCACAAATTTTTGATATGCAAGATATAGATTAAAAATAAATGGAACAAAAATGTTAATTTTATAAATTTCAACCCTTAAAATGTTTCACCTTGTTCCCTTATGAACAGTAGCAACATGTGCCAATTGCATGTGTGAGAATGCTGACGTGGCATTTTCTCCTCCCTTCATTTCTTAACTATCTTTTCAGTTTTCACTTTCCTCTTTTTTGATATCTCTTCTCTGATATTTTCTGTTTTTAATCTTTCCCTCTTTCTCTTCTCCTCTATTTGCATTCTCTCTCCACAATAGTGGTCAATGACAATGGCTTTACTTCTTCTCAAAATGAAGGCCGGTCGATCACCGAACCTTATTTTCTCGTACAAAAGGTGCTCAATATTTTCCATTTTCACAATTAAATTAGGATTTATGCTATTTAATCTTGCGATGTAACCCTACAAGAGAAAAATTGTGATTTGAAGGTTGAAGATAACTTGATAAAGTGATACCAACAAGAATGGAGGTAACAAAGCTTTTAATGAGGAAAAGCCTGCAGCCTGCTCCGGTGCTCCTACTCACATTAGTCTCAAGTTTAAAGGTTAGGTAATTATTATTTTTTTTTCAATATTTCGGCCTTTTTTTTGTGTGTGAATTTATATTTTTTTTATGCATAAACAATTGCCTTTTCACTATTCCCTCTCTTGATAATTGATATACAGTATATCTCTGTTTTTAGCTTTCCTTTCCCTCTCTTCCTCCGACCTTCAACTCTTTCTCTCCTTGGAAACTGAAATTGATATACATTATAACTCTTTCTCCTCAAAATTCTCTCTACAAATTCAACAATGGTGGCGCCACAATCCACAGTAAGAGCACTGCCGGCAGAAGGGTTGAGATGCTCAGAGGGTTGATTCTGGTTCTCTTGTCTATCTTTATGCTGTCCTTGAGTATGTCGCTGCTGAGGTACCATTTCCTCACTCCTCTTTCAACTTTCCATTCAATTTTCTGAATTTTTATTGAGTCATATAGGTAGATTTTTGGTGATTTTTCTAGATTTATATTTGAGGCTTTGACTATCTAGATCTTTGATTATTTTAATTTGAATTTGAAATGAAATTTATGCTTCTGTGTATGATTTTTGATTTTTTTTTTTTTTTTAGGTTTTTTTCTTTCTGCTAATTTTATGGCTTCAACGACTTGGGTATTCTGAAATTTTATTATGACAATTTTTCAGATACCTGTTATCTTATCTTGTTCAGATTAAATATTGATTTGATTTTATATTCTTCAACTTCTGATTAAGATTATATTCCTCAAAAAAATTATGTTTAAAGTGAAACCTCTTATTTAGGATTTGATTTATGATTTCTTGAATGATTTTTGTTTGATTTTCTGTGAAATTAACTACATTATTTTTCAATTTTGGTGAATTAATTGTGATGAAATGATGATATCTATGTGAACCTTTTGTTTGATTTTTCTTATAATAGGTGAATGGGTGAATCAACAGGTTCCGGAAATGGCGAGAAACACACAGAGAGACAATAAGACTGAAGTTTGCTTTCATCATTATTTGAAATGCCTAGTTTGTAAATTTTTTTAACTAAATGCATTTGCTCTATTTCCAGGGCAGTTCTCAACATACTTCCATAGAAGTTGCTGTTGCTGTTAAGAATTTTCAGGTAACACTGTGGCTGAATCCTGATATTTATGACTTCCGATATCTTTATTGTGCCATTTTTCATTTTATCTTGTGAACGAGTTTCAATATGTCATGTCAAAGTGTAGAGAACCAATTTTAGAGTATTATAAAAAAAATTTGTTCGAACAAAAGTTTTTGAATCAAAAGTTTTGAATTAGGTTATTTAGCTGCCATATTATTAGTACAGGAAAGAAAAATTATGCTTTGATTAGCTTAATTATCAAAGCAAGCATAAGCTCTAATTAGTTTTTGTTTGGGCAAATTCTTGGGAAAGCCGAGTTCTTGAATCCCAGAGGAAGTGTCAAGGACAAGATTGCTGTGAAAATCATACAAGAGGTAATTTAAGCCGAGTTTTCATGCTATTATGCTTAATTGATTGTGGTTCGTGTGGATTTGAGTCTTGCATTTTAGTATTTTGAATGTTCAAATATTGGCAAATTTTATGAGTATCTCATATATTATGTGTGTACTCCTACATGCTGTTGTTGGGCTAAGATTAAGTATAATCGACCCCCTTATATCCTACTTGGAGCGGGAGTATTAAACATTGAGGTAATGATGTCATTGTTGTTAACCTCGGGACAAATATTGGTATTTTGAATTATTGTTGTGTGATTACATTTTGTTAAAATGAGCATAACCAGCAAGAATTTGGGGGATAAAAATAGTGGTTATTTATACAAATGACACTGCAAATAAGATGAAGTACGATGATCTTTTCCCTGTTGAGGCTAAGAAATATGGGTATGATCCTAAAGCTGCTAAATTTAAGTCCGCTACATTTAAGTACTTGACTGGATTATTAGAAAGACATTGAACTTTATTTTTTTGCTTTCATTGAGTTCATCAATGCGTTAAGATTTGTTTAGTCAAGTTTGATCCTACTTTTGGAAAAGTAATCATTAAGAGCCAGTTTTCTTGATTTCAAAAATATCCTGCAGTATTTAGGATAGATCGGTTGTTGGCATATGCCAAAAATAAGTGGATAAAACTCAAAGAATATCTTATTGAAATTGTATTTATTTTTCATTATTTGAAAGCAAGGCTGAAGAATTTCACAAGTTTGGTTGTTCTGATCCTTGTTGGAAAGCAGCTAAAAGTTGAATGAAAGCTATGCATAACCAGCTTGTTTCTCTCTTCAAGCTTCTCATTTAACCTTTTTCTGGTCAAGGTTTGATATCTTTGACCAGCTTAGATTCATATCCTCTATCCATTAGGCTTAAGCTATTTTACTTCTGTTTTGATTATTAGTTTATGCGTATAAATTTCTCCACATGTTTTTTACCTGCGATTTGACGAATCCTTGCCTCCTTGGTGAAATTCTACCTGATGCACTAAAAACTTATAAGTTGAGTATAGATGTCAGCACTAGCAGTCTATCATACAGTTATTCAACCCTCTGAATTTTAGGAGTCACTCTTTTAACTCCATGCCTAAGTTGATTATTGAAATGTCATGCTTCTGTTATTCAACCCTAACTGTTTGCATTATCCATGACATTGCATTGTTCAAGAGAGCAAAACTTGTGATTTTATGGAATTTATTTGTGGGTATACTTTGATTGTTTTGCAAATATCAGTTTAAATTCACGAGTGAAGTTTAAAAGAATGGTTTTGGACAATAAGGGGTAATTTTCTTTTTAATTTCTCTTTTTTCATTGTTCTATAGGCATTGATTTCTTGTCTTTTTCTTTTTAATTTCCCTTTTTTCATTTTTCTACTGGTATATATTTTCTTAATGTTTGTATGAATTTGGTTTAATTAAGGTTAGTTTGTTGTATTATATGAAATGGTTTGTGTTCAGGTTCATCGTAGTTAGATATATCATATTGAAAACATTGTTTAATTTGTAGTTGTATCATCCAAGGATATTTTCAATTCTAGCTTCATTTTGGGGCTGCCTCCTATTTCTCACTACTTGCACTTCTCATTGTCATTTGATCATCAATTGAGTGTTTTACACCTTTACTTGAAAAGTCTATGGATTAAAATATGCTTTACTGGAAAAGTCTGTAAAGTAACTTAGGAGCAGATATACAAATGGAATAGTCTTGTCGATTGGCTTGATTTGCAGGAATCTTGTTGCCGTTGCATATGCTATAAAACGGTTTTGTGAACCAATCAAAATATTTACATTCCTCAATCATCACCATTGAATCATACAAAATCTTTACATTCCTTGTGTGTTTTTGTTGATTTGATGAGGATTTATATGAAAAGATTAGGTGTTGTTGGAATATAAGTAGGACCTCTCTACATATGTGCACCCTGAAAAATATCTTGGAGGTAGAGGGGTGGTTTTTTGTTCAACCGGACTTAAAGATAAATGGTTTGTTATCAGTACACTCACTACATGAATCTTTGCTGGATCACACAGTAGATTTAATATTGTCCTATATAAACTATGTTGTCCAGTACATCATCGAGCTAAAACGTCCATTGGCATCAGCACAGTTTGTCTCTTAGTTTGATGGGAACTATGTGCAATCTCTCCATATAGAAATTAAGTAGTGAAACTTCAAGCATTTTTCAACCAGTGTATGAGGTTCGTATCCAATTCAATGTCTGCTTCTTATAAAATTGAAGTGTATACGAGGATAGTCACCAAGGTCTGCTTCTGATAGATGTTTGTTAACTATTTGTTTTCATGACATGTTATGCTCATTTATGAAGTAGAATAATTATCATGCTAGATTGGTGAATGAAAATTACAAGATTTTAGAACCCAAATAGTAATATGTGATTATACGCTGATTAGAATACCAATGAATTTTAGATGGTGAACTATTATAATGAACTGAGAATTTGCAATAGAAAAGCTATGAAATAGAGATGGGAAGGGGTGATAATTATTATTATTTATTTTAGTGTGCTAACTTTTTTGCCCTTGAATATATTCGTTTACAATTCTTTGTTCTCCTTCACTGAAATAATGATATTGTAGCATTCTCATCCTCTTAAGTGTGGGCGTGCAGGGCTAGGGATTGCCCATCGAGTGGTGGTGGCAGGTATCCTGCATAATCTGAATTTGGTAGCTTTGGTCTTCAGGGAGATTGTGATTGTAACTGTTACTATGAGCGCGCTGTTGGGGGGTGCTATGATAGTAGAGACCGTTTGGATAACATAGATGGGTATGTGTTCCTGTGATCGTTGCAGCACTGAAAGGTACCCCCACTTGCTGGTGATTGTTATAGAAGCGATAAATATATGGATTGATGCCCCTAAAATGGATGTGGTCGGAATAGAGATATGGAGGCGTAAGAGGTGGTGATAGGTATGCTGCTGGTGGACCAACAAGATATGACGAAGAAATCTTTAGAGACTGGGCTTTGGGAGAAGCAAATGGAGTTGATATCATTGTTGGTTTTGCTCCTCTAATGCTGCGCAAACTGTTGTTTATCTTACAAAACCAACTTCTGTATCGTCTTCTACTAATTTGTACTTCGAATTTGCTTTGTCTAATAGTTTCAGGCTTTCAGCTGGAATGCCAAGCTTCATCAATTATTGCTTATGTTGGATATTGTTGCCTATAAATTACATAAAACTATGCAGAAACCATTAGGCTTACAAAGTCATTTTTCCTACTTTACTTACAATTACCTAGCATAAATGATGTACAAAATGTCGGTCAATTCGATGTAATTGACAATGCTTATCATTTCACATATGAATAATGTCTCGTGTCCAAACAATGTTGTCCACAGCATTTGATTACTACACTTGTACTACTACACCTTATATGGTAACCCTAGTGATTAGTTAGGGTTAATATGTATTGGTCTTTTGACTTGGTAATCATGACTTATTTATAATAACTTAACCAATTTTAGTAGGTTTTCATCACTATTAAATAAACAAATTAATTTAAATACTTAATGGACTAATTTAATTTATTTCACCCAAATTAAGTACATTTAATTATTTGTCAAATAAACTCGAGTCAATACTTTGACTTTTGACCTATATAATATCTGATGTGGCACTTATATAAATTTACGTGCCTATATGTAACACCCTAGAAATTCCTTTCCTTTAAATAACCACTTTACTCTTTAAAATACGATTTAGGAATATCTAAGACATTACCGCCACCGTGAAAACGGCCAAGACAACTATCAAAGATACACAACGGAAGACTTAAAATTAAAAACCGTTTAAACAAGTCAACTCAAAAGTCCACCAAACGAAAGTAAAGTTTAAAACCGAAACAAACAAAGTCAAATAAAATCAAACTACAACTTGGAACCATTAAAGGCCCTTATTCAAAACCGTTCCAAAACCAAACCTTTGCGTTAGTCCACACATAATATGTCATAAATAAATAAAGCATAAAACACATCGTAAACTAATGGAAACTAGCATGATTCACTCTTCACTCATGCCCCGTCATGAATATGCTTCAATACCTGAAAAATTTATCTCTACTTGTCCCCACTACTCTCCATTAAAAATGGGTCATCATAGGGCCAAGATAAAGACATGGCCAAACACACAAACACACACAATCAGCAAAGTTGAGTACATAAGCGTAATTAAACACACTAACATGCTTTCACTTATCAACACACACTTACCTCAATGCACCTGTTTACAAGCACACACAAAATCAACAAGACACTTTAATTAGACACTAAATAATTCATTTAGCGTTGATTACGCATCGAACGGGTTTCCAACTTTACCTCCCCCAAATAAATTGAGGTTAACTGACACAGGAGCTAATCGTGCCAGCGACAAAACCACTCAAAGGTGGCGGAATTCCTGTGCATAATAATAAATAAAAAGGAATGTACAACGTCCTGTACTCCATTAGAAGTTATGGTTAAATATAAAACCCCATAACTCCCCCCATTGTCCATACTCAAGGTATATACGTTCCAAGAGTTTTGGTGCGTAATCTCTTTCAATTTACGTTATTTACATGTTATTGGACCTGGTGATGACTCTCAAAACATAATAAATCAATCAACAATAATTATTCAATCAACCAAACATACCAATTTAATTCTTGAATAATTAGTGACCACATATTATTTAATGTTGAACCCTTTTTAATTCTACCTCAGTGTCAAAGACACCTTAAACGCATAAAGCGCCAAAAATCCTATCCCTCGGTGTTAAAAACACCTTAAGTGCATAAAGACACCAACATACAATTTATCCCTTGTGTACATAGACACTTATATAGCTTCTTCCTCATGCTTAAAGCATCAATAAAAATTATTTGAACCATAATAAAATTCCTTTTCAATATTCCAAACATAATTAAACATGTAGTTTAATTAATCATGCATTCTAACATGCCATAAATAAAAGTGTAATTCAAACACAACATGCCCAAAATATAATTTTCTAATCCATAAATCATCACAAATAATTCATGCTTCACAATTCAATCACCAACACCATTAATTCACAATTCCATACATAAACCTTAGCATGATACTACTTGTAATTGATTGAAATCAAGCCTAGCATGATTCTACATCATCAAAATATGCTAAGTACGCGAACATACCTTGAGTGCGATCTTAAACATAATATTAAGTGTTCTACATAAAAATTCCAGCACTTTATTTTAATTAAAACTTGCTGTAATTAAGACTTAAAACACTTAAAACAAAGATCTAAACCAATATTTATCATAACCCTTCAATAATTCATAAATCAAGAACCTAGGGTTTCAAAAATTAGGGCTTTTTTTAATTAAAATCAAATCTAAAAATTAATTGACATAATAATTATAATCAAACATAAAAAAATCAAATCCCAAAACTCATAATTTACACTTAGATTTAAGCATAGATTAAATTAAAATAATAAATCTAAGTTTTTTTTTTTATACACTCGAAAAAAGGGGGAAAGAGAAGGCAACCACCGGCGACCACTTGCTGCCGACGGCAGACGCTGCTGGCAGCGGCGACCACCTGCTGCCGGTGGCTGGCAGCGGTGGAGGGGGGCGGAAAAACAGGGCAGCCGAAAAAAAGAAAGGGAAAGGGGAAAAGAAAAAGAAAGAAAAATAAGGAGGAGAGAGAGAGAAGTTTACCTTGGGTTTTTCTCCACTCCGGGCAAAGTTGATTTGCCTCATAAGTGGGATATTTATACCCCTTCTCAACCAATCCCTTTTTCCCTAAACTTTCCTCTTTTAGTTTTTCCTAATCCCTTCCCTAATAAAACTTGTTAAAATTAAACTTTCTTAAAATAAAACCCCAACTTTTATAAATAAAGAAATTAAATAAACTTTCCTTTTATAAAAATATTAGTTAAAATGCCATAATTAAAATATTAAAATTATTTAAATACTTTATAAAATACATATTTTAAATAAAATACGTATAAAAATACGGGGTATTACACTATAAGGCGACACCCGTACAAGTCAAGTTCGGGTTGACCCTAATACATAAACTGGTTGAAATCTCACTCAAAACCGATTTATTTCGGGTGGGTTTTAGTCGATTACCGAGTCAAGTCGGCTTTTGATATCCCTACTCCATAACACACTATTACAACATTATAAACTCAAAACTTTAAAATTTATTTCATCTCATCCACTCCCCCACCACTAAGCCCTAATTCCCTTCCCCACACACTCCATCGGAAATGATGCCAAGAGGTGCTGCAACACGCCCACCACCGTCAGGCCGCGGATCTCAATCTTAAGCCATTAACAACACCTCAATTCAGCAGCGGAGGTGTAATACCCCTCATGATAATTTTAAAAGGATTTGATATACTAATCATCAATAAGATGCATCTTCCTTTTAGGGAGCTCATATGCTAAGACACTTCTCAATTAGGCATGCTTGGCTGGGAGTAGTCTTGGGATGCTAACCTCCTGAGAAGTTTTCTTGGGGTGCGCATGATATGTCTATTTTATATAGTATTTTACCCCCGTCCCTCGGTCATAATTAGTAGTGTTTTTGGCCCTTTGGGGCCACTTTTATTACTAATATGTGTTTTCTAGTGTTTTCGTAGTTTTGGTTAAGTTTTGCAGGGAATTGCACCTTTGGAGTATTTTCCCGGGATTTTTATGAAGCGACTACGAGCATCGGAGGAGCACGACCATTTTCGGAGCCCGAGGCAATTGGACCATGTATTCGAGACCCGAGAGGAAATATGGATTGGGCCGAGAAATCTAGCCCAAATCGAAGTCCAAACCTCCAAGATGAAGCCGGGCCCGATCGGGCAAGCTTACACCCGATCGGGCGAGCTGTCGCATGCCAGCTGCCAAGGAGATGCGCGCCCGATCGGGTGAGCGTAGGCTCGATCGGGCGCAGCACTGAAAGATAGGCGTAGAAAAAAAGGCGGGCCCGATCGGGCGCCCCCTTCGCCCGATCGGGCGCGTGTTTTGTTAGAACCTGATTAAGCTTTGTTTATTTCGTGTTTTAGGGGAGATATTTATATTGGTTTTGTACGGAAAATTAATCACTTCCTTCTCTTAGACTTTCTCTCTCTACTTAGTATTTCTCTATCTCTAGAATTCTCTCTAAACTCTTGTACTTAATTCCTTCATTAATTCCAGATTTGTTTTGGTACAATTTCTTCCCTTTCTAATTTCAGCTATTTTAATTGTTTTCTTGTTTATGTTTTTAATTGTTTATTTGATTGGATTAGTTATGATGATTAGTGAGTAGTTTAATTCTAGGGCTTAAGGGGATCCATAATTAATATGAAGGGATAGCTTGTTATTATTGATTGTTGATATTGCATGATAATTTCCTATTGAATTGTTTTAATTCTTTGCAATTAGATTATGAATCGAGCAGATGTAATTTGGTTGTGAATGTTTAGCAATATTGAATTGATGAATCGAGCAGATGTTGATTTAATATTAAAGGCCATTTTTAATAGGAACTTAGGTCTAATAAATTGCGAGAGCCTGTTAGATCCATGTTGGTTAATAAATTGCGGGAGCCTGTTAATCATGTTATTGATGCATTGTTAATTATTAATTGCTTCGTTCTATCCCGGAATATTAATTATTGGTGAACCTGCGACCCTAGGTTTCCTTATTATTGATTCTTTTCTCCCTAAACTCATCCTTCGTAGTATAGAATTCATATGTAAAATATTGGTTACTTAGATAATTTAGATTATAACAATTAATTAGAATTAAAAAGACTTGTTTCCCTGTGGAGTTCGACCCTACTTCCCTATCTACTGTAGTTAGTGATTTAGGTAATTATTTTTGATCAGGGGATACGACTTTACCCTGTCAAAATTTGGCGCCGTTGCCGGGGAAACGGTTTTATTTTTATTTTCTGATTATATTTTTGTAGTCTAGATTATCCCCCCTTTTGCCTCAAAGAACATTAGTTCTTTGAGGCAAATCTCATATTTGTCTTTAGTTCTTTGTTTATGCCCAGGTGTTCTAGATCAGGTGACATCCCTTTTGATCCTGAGATCGAGCGTTCTTTTCATAGGCAAAGGAGACTCTACAGACAAATTCTGGCGGGTTCTGAGGAGGACAACGATCGAAGAGATCCTCCCACTGATTCTAGTGATACAGATATTCCTTCAGATTCAGAATCAGAGATGACGGCCCAGAAGAAACTCAGTGATTATTCGCAACCGAAGCTCACAGATTTCCCGCACCTTACTCCTACTCCGGCTCTAGATGGAGTTCAATTTGAGATCAAGCCCCAATTTATCACTATGATAGAGAGGAAGCAGTTCAGCGGAGCTAAGGGTGAAGATCCTAATCTTCACATCGCAGATTTCTGCCAATATTGTAACACCATTAGACAAGCCGGGGTTACGCAGGACCAAATCAGGGAGATTCTTTTTCCCTTTTATTTATGTGGCAAAGCAAAATTATGGTTTAATGGTTTGAATAGAACTGCACTTGGTATTACTGACTGGGAAACTCTTGCTTTGAACTTTTATAATAAATATTATCCTGCAGAGAGAACAGCGGTGCTAAGAAGTGCTATTCAGAACTTCGCTCAAGAGGCCGACGAAACACTATATGAGGCTTGGGAGAGGTTCAAGGATCTACAGAGAGAGTGCCCCCACCACAATCTAGCACAATGGCAATTGATCCAAGCATTCTATAATGGACTTGGAAATTCTTCCAGATCAATACTAGATTCGGCAGCTAGTGGGAGGTTTATGAATTTAAATGTGGATGATGCAGGACAGGTTATCGAAGACATGGCAATACACAATTCCCAATATGGGAATCCGAGGGGGTTTGCAAATAAGGGGAAACATAATGTCGATTCTGTATCCTTTTTGCAAGCTCAATTAACTTCTATTTGTCAAAAATTAGATAATCTTACTACTACTCCTAACTCTGTAGCTAATGTTTCTGCTGTTGCTAACCATGAAGCTTTTTGTGAAAATTGTGGAATTATAGGTCATTGGGAGCAAGATTGTAGGAGCTCTATGGAACAGGTTAATGCCTTTCAAACCTATAGGCAAAATAACCCCTATTCCAATTCCTACAATGCCGGTTATAAAAATCATCCTTACCTTTCATACCGGAGTACCAATGTACAAAACCCTCCACCTCCACAACAACCACAACAGCAACCCCCACCACAGCAAAAATATTATCATCCTAATGCCGGCCAGAAAATCCAAGTATCACCCTCATCATCTTCCGACCCTGCCATGACAGAAATTAGAGCGATGCTAGCTAATATGCAAAAGCACATGGAGAGTAGGGATGCGCAAATTGATTCTATCCTAGCCCACAATAAAATCATGGACAATCAAATTGCACAACTTTCATCTACCCTACAATCCCGTCAGCAGGGAGCTCTACCGTTACAGCCTATCCATCCTACAGATCATGCTAATGCAATCACTCTAAGGAGTGGTTCCCATTATGATGGACCTCCTATGCCACAGGAAGATGGACCAGTTTCTAATCTAGATTCCTCTATATCAAACGGTAATCCTGCTAGCCCTGCAGGGCTACAAAAAGACACTAACCCTACTAATGTTTCTGTGCAGGGTAAATTGCAGGATAAGGGAGGAGTTGTGCAGAGCCCAGTTATCAAGCTTCCATTCCCTAATAGACAGCTGAAGAGTAAGCTTGATAAACAATTCGGTAAGTTTTTAGAGGTTGTGAAAAACCTGCAGGTAACAGTCCCTTTCACTGATTTAATCACTCAAGTACCTGCTTATGCTAAATTCATGAAAGACATTCTGACTAGGAAAAGGGCCTTTAATGAAGTAGAAACTGTAGCTTTCACAGAGGAGTGTAGCGCTTATTTGCAAAATAAATCACCTCCTAAATTAAAGGATCCCGGTAGTTTTTCTATCCCTTGTCACATTGGGAATGTTTTTATTGATAAGGCTTTATGTGATCTGGGTGCTAGTGTCAGTGTCATGCCATCATCTATATGTGCTAAATTAAATATGGGGGAATTAAAAATTACTAATATAACTTTACAAATGGCAGATCGTTCGGTAAAATATCCCTTAGGTATTTTAGAGGACGTACCTGTCAGAGTTGGTAAATTTTTCATTCCAGTTGATTTTGTTGTTTTAGATATGGCAGAGGACACACAAATACCCATTATATTAGGTAGGCCTTTCCTCCACACTGCAGGAGCTATTATTGATGCATTGTTAATTATTAATTGCTTCGTTCTATCCCGGAATATTAATTATTGGTGAACCTGCGACCCTAGGTTTCCTTATTATTGATTCTTTTCTCCCTAAACTCATCCTTCGTAGTATAGAATTCATATGTAAAATATTGGTTACTTAGATAATTTAGATTATAACAATTAATTAGAATTAAAAAGACTTGTTTCCCTGTGGAGTTCGACCCTACTTCCCTATCTACTGTAGTTAGTGATTTAGGTAATTATTTTTGATCAGGGGATACGACTTTACCCTGTCAAAATTTGGCGCCGTTGCCGGGGAATATTAATTATTGATGTGAAAAATGGTAAACTGACCCTTTCTATAGGCGACGATAATGTTACCTTTAATTTAGGGAAGGTTTTGAAAGGGCTTATGTTGGAGGAAAATTGTTGTTATATTGATACAATTGATATAATGGACAATATTTGTGTTGATAGCTTGCCACAGGTTCTTGCTAAGGATCCCTTGGAGGAAGTTCTCTGCGGGAATTTTTCCAGTGATAATGCAAGCATTTGGGGTAATGAGGTACAAAATATTGAAAAAGCTCTTTCCTTAGAAGAGTTAAGCCCCAAGGAGACAATGAAGGTAGTAAATTTAGTTCAGGAATCAAAACCTGCAGAGGTCAAGAAACCTGAGTTAAAACCTCTCCCTTCTCATTTAAAATATGTTTTTCTAGATGAGCAGGAACTACACCCCGTGATCATCAGTACTGCACTCACTGACCTACAATCTTCCCAACTTCTAGGGGTTCTCAAAACCCATAAGAAGGCTATAGGGTACAGTATTGATGATCTTAAGGGTATTAGCCCTGATTTTTGTATGCACAGGATTCATCTAGAGGAAAATTATAAGCCCTGCATTCAACCCCAACGAAGATTAAATCCAAACATGCAGGAAGTAGTCAAGAAAGAGGTGATGAAATTACTCGATGCAGGTATCATCTATCCTATTTCTAACTCCAAGTGGGTAAGTCCTGTGCAGGTAGTACCGAAGAAGGGTGGGATGACTGTGATAACCAACGATAAAAATGAATTAATACCCACCAGAACTGTAACAGGGTGGCGTATGTGCATAGACTATCGTAGACTTAATATCGCCACTAAAAAGGATCATTTCCCTCTCCCCTTTATTGATCAAATGCTTGAGAGGTTAGCTAATCACAAATTCTTTTGCTATTTAGACGGGTATTCGGGATTTTTCCAAATTCCGATTCACCCTGAAGATCAGGAAAAGACCACCTTTACATGCCCTTATGGCACTTTTGCATATCGTAGAATGCCCTTTGGTTTATGTAATGCACCTGCTACCTTTCAACGTTGCATGATGAGCATTTTTTCTGATTTCATAGAGTCTATTATGGAGGTCTTTATGGATGATTTTAGCGTATATGGTTCTTCTTTTGATTCATGTTTAATTAATCTCGCTAAAATTTTGAAAAGATGTGAGGAGTGCAACTTAGTGCTTAATTGGGAGAAATGTCACTTTATGGTGACAGAGGGAGTAGTCCTTGGTCATATTATATCTGATAAGGGCATACAGGTAGATAAAGCTAAAATATCAGTGATTGAGCAATTACCTTCCCCAGTTAATGTCAAGGGAGTTAGAAGCTTCTTGGGTCATGCGGAGTTTTATCGCCGCTTTATCAAAGATTTTTCTAAAATTGCTAAACCACTGACACAGCTTTTGCTCAAGGATGCCCCATTTATTTTTACTGACGAGTGTCTTGAGGCTTTTCACAGGATTAAGCAGGCTTTGATATCGGCACCCATCATATGTGCTCCCGATTGGAACCTCCCTTTCGAGATCATGTGTGATGCAAGTGACTTTGCACTAGGAGCCGTGCTCGGACAGAGGAAGGATAAGGTTTTGCATGCTATTTATTATGCTAGCAAAACCTTAGATGAAGCCCAAGTCAACTATGCCACCACAGAAAAGGAGTTTCTTGTTGTTATATATGCTTTAGAGAAATTTAGATCATATCTAGTTGGTTCTAAAGTTATTGTTTTTACTGATCATGCAGCATTAAAATATTTGATAGCCAAGGCGGAATCAAAGCCAAGGCTACTCTGTTGGGTTCTCTTGCTCCAAGATTTCAACATTGAAATAAAAGATAAAAAAGGAGCAGAGAACGTAGTGGCAGACCACTTGTCACGTATCAGGTATGATGAGGGTAAGGATTCTTTACCTATAGATGATTCTTTCCCTGACGATAACCTGTATGCAGTTGTAGAGCATCACCCTTGGTACGCCGATTTTGCTAATTATATAGTGGGTGGTACTCTACCTCCTGACTTGTCCTATCAACAGAAAAAGAAATTCCTCTATGATGTTAAACATTATTTTTGGGATGACCCTTTTTTGTTTCGTGAGTGTGCAGATGGATTATTTCGCAGGTGTGTTCCCGACTGGGAGGTTCACGGCGTCCTTACCAGTTGTCATACTTCACCCTATGGTGGACATCATGGCCCCACTAAAACGGTGGCCAAGATTAATGAGTCAGGCTTCTTTTGGCCTACTATGTTTAAAGACGCTAACACTTTTGTGCAGGCTTGTGATTCTTGCCAGAGGACTGGCAACATTTCGCGGAGGCATGAGATGCCCCAAACTGGCATCCTAGAAGTTGAAATATTCGATGTTTGGGGTATCGATTATATGGGGCCGTTCCCATCTTCCAATGGGAATTGTCACATACTTGTAGCCGTCGACTATGTGTCCAAGTGGGTTGAAGCCATAGCTTCACCAACGAATGATTCCAAGGTAGTCATTAAGCTCTTCAAGAAGATCATATTTCCCAGGTTTGGTGTTCCACGAGCTATTATTAGTGATGGGGGTACCCACTTCCATGAAAGACAATTGGATAACCTCCTCAAGAAGTATGGCGTACATCACAGAACAGGGCTTAGTTACCACCCTCAAACTAGTGGTCAAGTTGAGGTCTCTAATAGGGAAATCAAGGCGATCCTAGAAAAGGTAGTAGCCAAGTCAAGAAAAGATTGGAGCATGAAGCTTGATGACACACTTTGGGCATACCGGACTGCATTTAAAACACCGATCGGTACTTCACCTTATAGATTGGTTTATGGTAAGGCATGTCATCTTCCCGTCGAATTGGAGTACAAAGCTTTTTGGGTGATCAAAGAGATTAATATGGATTCTAAGGCCGCGGGTAAGAAGAGACTCCTTCAACTCAACGAGTTGGATGAGTTTAGATTGTCGGCATATGATAGTGCGCGGATCTACAAGGAGAAGACCAAGAAGTGGCATGACAAGAGGATCCTACCAAGAGAGTTTGCACCGGGCGATAAGGTTCTTCTCTTTAATTCTAGATTGAAGATTTTCCCAGGAAAGTTGAAGTCTAGGTGGTCCGGTCCCTTCACTGTCACAAAGGTAAACAAATTTGGTTCGGTAGAGTTGGTGAATGACAAAGGTGAAGAATTCAAGGTGAATGGCCAAAGGTTGAAAAGGTATCATGAAGGTGCTACCATTAGAGATGGGAAGGAGACTCTCCTAACTCCACTTCCAACATGAGTTTCAAGGTGGTGAGAAGGTCGTGCGGGACCTAGATAAACCAGCGCTTTGCGGGAGGCAACCCGTATTTCATGCTTTATAGGCTAGTTTTCCTTTTCCTTATTTTTCCTTTTTTTATTTTTATTTTTTATTTTTTTTTTTTTGAGAGAGGCGAGGAGAGTGATATTTCACCGGTTTTAAGTGTTGTTGTACAGGTATGAATTTCACAGGGTATAAAGACTTAGAGAAATTGTGAAGAAGAAACGGAATCGGAGGAAAAAGGCTCTCTCGGGCCCGATCGGGCGCGCAAGTGAGCCAGAATTCAGGGTCAATTTTGCCCGATCGGGCGCGTAAGTGAGCTAAGAATCGAAGCAAATTTCGCCCGATCGGGCGAAACAGTTCGATCGGGCGCGCAAGCTAAGTGGATTCCAGGGTTATTTTCGCCCGATCGGGCGAAGCTTGCCCGATCGGGCAAATTTTTTGGAAAATCGAGTAAAAGAAAAAGAAATGTCGGGCGAAGCTCGCCCGATCGGGCGAGAAAAAAGGGCGAAAAATCGTTCGCGTTCGCGCCCGATCGGGCAGAGCTCTCCCGATCGGGCGCGCAACTTGAATTTTGGAGAATCACACCTACGCCCGATCGGGCGCGCCATCAAGACGACCCCCCTTTATTTTCTTTTCTCTTCTTTCTTCCCTCATTTCCTCCTTATTTCTTCTACTTCATTCACTTTCTCTCTCTAAAACCTCCATTTTCAAACCTTAAACTTTCACTTCAATCTAAGATCTTCTCAAATTCCTCCATCCAAAATCAAAAAAATTTACATATTTCATCTTCCCTCACATTTCTCTACACTCCATCCTAATTTTCCCCATTTTTTTCTCAATTTTTCTCAAACCCTAAGAGAGAGAAACCTCAAATTTTCTACTATTTTCAACGACAATGGCCTCCAAGCGTTCAAGAAATCAAAGGGGTGAGAGCTCTAGTGCGGCACAACCAGCAATCAACCCGGACCTTCAAATTCCGGGATGGGAGGAAGTTGTAATCGTTTCGGAGGAGCAACGGGTTCGGATGATCAACCTCATCGATCGTCAGGTAATTTCTACCCGTTTCATACATCATCCTACTTTAGCTAGGTTAAGTCTTGACAAATATGTGGAAAAATTGTTTAAGGGCATAGGCATGAGTGGTTTTTTTCAAATGTGCCACGATACTTATGATTATTTAACATTGGAATTTATCTCAAGTTTTAATGTTATCAAAATGAATGCACTTATCACTCACGTCCAATTTCGATTGTTGAACAATAATGTGAGATTAACTTTAAAGGAATTTGGTAAATTGTTTGACTTGAAATCGGACAAGCCTATTGAACCTTCTCAAGACCACACCGCCGTGGTCTACAAGAGGTTAACAGGGGAGGATTTGGTGAACCTCCAACATGCCAAAGGGACGTGGATTCAACATCCCGTCCCCAAACTTTGGCAAAGATTTGCCGGCCTCACTATTTTTGGGAGGCATGAACCGGCAAATGTTCGGAGGGATGAATTGGAATTGTTGGCTTCCTATATAATTCCTAATGCTGAAAAATTAAATTTACCCCATAGGATAGCCAACCATTTTCAAAGGGCGGCCAATGCGGCCGAAGCTAGTAGGTCTAGAGCGCCTATTTACTTTGGGGGGTTAGTGACCCATATAGCTAGGAAGCATTTAGGTTGGAACCCCGATGGCCATAGAAAAGTTGTGGGATCGAACCTAATGGACCTACCTTATTTTGGGAGTTTGAATTGGGTACAACCGGTGGGGAATGATACTTGGTGGATTGTCCACCGACAATCGGGTAGGAGAGACCAAGCGTTTACCTTACCCAACCCTGCCTTGACCAAATTTGAGAGGGGGAAGCCCTCTTATACCTTAGAGTTAGATGGTCAAGGTGCGGTTCAACCACCTCACCCCTCACCACAATCTCACCAATCCCCCATTCACCATTCACCTCACTACACACCACCCCCACCTTTCACCTACGGCATGCCTACAATGCCTACTTCCTCGGTCGATTACAATGTCGACCCAAATGCCCCATATGAATTTTCGGCTTTTAGGAGCCAACTAGACCGTATTGAGACGGGGCAAGGAAGGGTAGAGGGCATGATGCAAAACCTAGACTCTAGGTTAAGCACCCTAGATGGGAGGGTTGGTCTTATTGAGAGGAACCTAGGGAGGGGCCTTTACCCCATGTATGATGATTATGCCCGTCGGGGGGCTATTCCTCCCGATTCCCTTACTCCCGATTGGTTCCAATACCCCCAAGGAGGGTATTCTCACCCCGGTGCTTATGGTACTTATGTGGACTACTCTTCGGTCCACGGATATGGGGGTATGGGTGGGAATGTAGACCCTAACTACTATGCCGGTGGTTCGGGGTATGGTGGTGGTGGCTCTAGCCATGGAGGGGCCGGCTCTAGCCACGGTGGAGGGTACTCTAGGATGGATGAGGATGAGGAGTAGGCTACTCTCCCAAGTCAATGAGGGCATTGCTTGATTTGGCTTGGGGGGGGGGGTGTTCTTTCCCCTTTGAAATTCTCTTCCTTCTCTCCCTTTATTTGCTTTCTAGTGTAGTCTTTATCTGCTTTCTAGTATAGTTTTTTTTATTGCTTTCTTATTTATGAAAAATACAAAAAAATTGAAAAAAATAAAAATCAAAAATACGTTCCAATGAATTGTAAATCATGCTTCCCTGTGCCCCATACTTGAGAAAATTGTTTTGATTCTTGGTATTTGATGATGAACATTGTGGATTTGTTGGTCATGATTTGAAGTCTAATTGTTTGGATTCCTTAACTTGCGTCAATTTTGTCCAACTACTTGTGAATATAGTGCCTGACTAGTTGATTTGGTTAGAAAATGTGTGATAGTTCCATAATTCCTGGTATGTCAATGAATTTGAGTATTGATTTGCAACTATGAGTAGTGTTTCATGACTTTATAATATGCACATGAGGAGGACGAAGGCGTTCATTCCTTAGGTAGCCTTCAGAGATATTTAGATACATTTGTTCCCTTCTTGTCACCCATGTTGTTGCTTGTGCCCTTTTATTGTTCATAGCCGCATTGCAAGCCTAATTTGCCCCATTGGTTACTAGTCCCAAGCTTGGCTTGGGGGAGCTATTAGTGAGTGAGGTGAGGGAGTTTGTGGTGTGCACTTTATTTGCACAATTTGGGTGGGCTTTGAGAAGTAATTTGTTCTTGATCATATTTTTTGTTTTTATGAATTTGAAAGTTGTATATATTTGAAAAATAAAAGTGTGATGGAAAAAAAAGAAGTTCAAGGAAAAAAATGAGAAATATGAAAGAAAAGAAAGTGAACTTCTAAGAAAAAAAAAAAGAAAAAGTGTTTGATGTTCAAATGTTCTAAGTGAAGGTTAATTCAAAGAAAAGGAAAAAAAGTTGAGTTTCAATGTAAATATTTCAAGTTATGAGTTCAAAGTTTGTTATTCACTCTTGTTCTACACTATCATGTTTTTATGAGTGAATTTGTGAGTGTTGGGATTGTTTTATTGTTTGGATTATATTTGGTTGTTGTTGGAGTTGGTTATGTTGGAGATGTGTATGATCATTACTTTTGATCATGGTTTTATTAGGATTTGGCTCCCTTAATGCATAGCTTTTCTCTCACATAATCCCAAATTTATCCTACCTTTACCCTAGCCTTACATTACAAGCTTTAAAGACCTTCCGACCTTGTGCATAGAAGTTATGTAAATGTGAAAGTGTTGTTTTTCAATGCAAGTTATGACTTGACATATTTCGAGTCGACTAGTAGGATGAGCGTTCAATGTTTTTATACACACGAGAGTGTGAGTTGGGAGGGCATTGTTCACATTAAAGGGGTTGGGTGGAGAGCGATCGAGTACATTCTTTACTCGCCACATAAATGAGAGTCGAGTGTATGAGCACTAGTCTTGAATTCTATATGCTCTTGTGGTTTGCTCTACTTGACAATTGTCGGGGAGGAAGGGTGATTAGATGAATAAGATTGATTGACGTCGAAGCATGTTTGTTTAATTTTACCTTGAATCGTTGGCTTTTGATTTGTTGATTGGGGTGAAGTATGTTTTATATGTTCATTGATGAGCTCTTTGCTTAGGGACAAGCAAAGGTTTGGCTTGGGGGAGTTTGATATGTCTATTTTATATAGTATTTTACCCCCGTCCCTCGGTCATAATTAGTAGTGTTTTTGGCCCTTTGGGGCCACTTTTATTACTAATATGTGTTTTCTAGTGTTTTCGTAGTTTTGGTTAAGTTTTGCAGGGAATTGCACCTTTGGAGTATTTTCCCGGGATTTTTATGAAGCGACTACGAGCATCGGAGGAGCACGACCATTTTCGGAGCCCGAGGCAATTGGACCATGTATTCGAGACCCGAGAGGAAATATGGATTGGGCCGAGAAATCTAGCCCAAATCGAAGTCCAAACCTCCAAGATGAAGCCGGGCCCGATCGGGCAAGCTTACACCCGATCGGGCGAGTTGTTGCATGCCAGCTGCCAAGGAGATGCGCGCCCGATCGGGTGAGCGTAGGCTCGATCGGGCGCAGCACTGAAAGATAGGCGTAGAAAAAAAGGCGGGCCCGATCGGGCGCCCCCTTCGCCCGATCGGGCGCGTGTTTTGTTAGAACCTGATTAAGCTTTGTTTATTTCGTGTTTTAGGGGAGATATTTATATTGGTTTTGTACGGAAAATTAATCACTTCCTTCTCTTAGACTTTCTCTCTCTACTTAGTATTTCTCTATCTCTAGAATTCTCTCTAAACTCTTGTACTTAACTCCTTCATTAATTCCAGATTTGTTTTGGTACAATTTCTTCCCTTTCTAATTTCAGCTATTTTAATTGTTTTCTTGTTTATGTTTTTAATTGTTTATTTGATTGGATTAGTTATGATGATTAGTGAGTAGTTTAATTCTAGGGTTTAAGGGGATCCATAATTAATATGAAGGGATAGCTTGTTATTATTGATTGTTGATATTGCATGATAATTTTCTATTGAATTGTTTTAATTCTTTGCAATTAGATTATGAATCGAGCAGATGTAATTTGGTTGTGAATGTTTAGCAATATTGAATTGATGAATCGAGCAGATGTTGATTTAATATTAAAGGCCATTTTTAATAGGAACTTAGGTCTAATAAATTGCGAGAGCCTGTTAGATCCATGTTGGTTAATAAATTGCGGGAGCCTGTTAATCATGTTATTGATGCATTGTTAATTATTAATTGCTTCGTTCTATCCCGGAATATTAATTATTGGTGAACCTGCGACCCTAGGTTTCCTTATTATTGATTCTTTTCTCCCTAAACTCATCCTTCGTAGTATAGAATTCATATGTAAAATATTGGTTACTTAGATAATTTAGATTATAACAATTAATTAGAATTAAAAAGACTTGTTTCCCTGTGGAGTTCGACCCTACTTCCCTATCTACTGTAGTTAGTGATTTAGGTAATTATTTTTGATCAAGGGATACGACTTTACCCTGTCAGCGCATGAGTGAGGATAAAATGTGCTGGAAGGATTTTTTGGTTGGTTTTTGAGGACAGTTATTGGCCCTTGATGCGCATTTCGTTACAATAGGCCCCTCAGTAATTTGTCTGGGTCGGGGTGTTACAAGAGGCCACGATTCTGATGCCAGCCTCTACAGCATTCCTTCATCTTCCTCCTTTATCACCGCCACTAGCAGACGCCCCAGCAACAAACAATCAATGAAAGGATAGTTTAGAAAAAATGATAGGGGCAAAGGAGGAGATGATAAAAGTAGAGAATTAAGAAGACAAATCGATACAAAACTTTTGTATGAGAATGACATTAAAAGTTGAAAAAAATGCATAATTACAAGACGAATATCTAAAGAAAATTTAGAGTAAGAGTAAGGAGCACCAAATCCCATGAAAAAGGAAAACTTGTAGGCCACGTAAGAGTGAGAGTGTAAAATTTAAGGAGTGGAGCATTGGTTCAGTAATTCGATTAAACATGTTTATATGTGTGAGAGAAAGAGAAGGAGAGAGAGAGAGATAGAGAGAGAGAGAGACCTATAAGTTATGAAGCAAGGAAAAAAGGTATAAAGAGATCAGACTGGACTGAGAAAAAAAGAGTGTTTGGGGAAATAAAGGAAAGAGGGGGGGATTCCTTTATCTTACTTCCTCCGTCCCATAATATAGTTCTTGTTTTTGTTTTTTCACAGTATTTAAGAAATAGGTGGAAAAAGTGGATAAAGTACAATTACAGACAAAATTTAGAGAGAGAGAAAATGAAAAAATGTACAAGACATGTATAAAATTTAAGGGTAATTTAGGAAATACAATGAATAAAGTTAAAAAGTGAGGGTATAATGGTCTTTACATGCTACCCAAAAAAAGAAACAAGAATAACATCTTGGATCTCCAAAATAGGAAAACAAGAACTATATTATACGACGGATAGATTTTGATGAGTGTCATTTATGGCACCCATTTGTTCTCTTTTAGGGTGATTTTAGATTGCTTTTATAGCTCTTTTCATTCCTTTTTCCTTAATTTTTCTCTCTATTTCTTTAGTTTGCGCTTCCTTAGTTGATTTTCCATTTCATGCATTTCTTGGTTTATTTTGTCTTTTTCCCTTTTATTTGTTTGTTTTCTTTCATTTTCAGGTTAAGATCGTTGTCTAAGAATTCCCAAGGTTTATTCCCGGGCTTTGCATTGATTGGGATGCTTAGTGTCTTCCATTTGAAGCCCAAGTATGGAGATGTGCAAGTTCCAAGTAACCTTAGGCCGTGCATTCAATCCGTGGGGGCACCAATTCTGGTGTTGAACCCATCGTCAAGGTGTTTAGAATCTGCCATGCTCCGTGTTCATCAAGCACACCAAGTGGAGCGCACGAGGAGCGTCAAGATGAAGGGGAAGGAAGCTGCCCTATTTCCAGGTGCGGGCGCGTGCGACAATGGCGTGGCTTTTGCGCGGTCGCGCGTGGCTTTTGCGCGGTCGCGCCTGTTGTTCCCCCTGTTCCGTACCCTCTTTTACGCGGCCGTGCATCTTCTTGAAGAAGGCCGCGCATGTGCGGGTCTATTTTGGACAATCTAACTAACTTCTCTTTGTTAGTTTTACTATATATATAGATTTTTCTTCTAATTTTAGAGAGAGAGAGTAGAATTGGAATTAAATCATATTCTTAGCTTAGTTGAGAGCTTCTCCCTCTACTTTTAGGGTTAGTTTAGGAGTATATTTAGAGAGAGAAAGTGAGGAATTTCAATGGTGATTAAGAGATTGAAGATTCAATGATGACAATTGTGGTAAAGAACTTCTCTATTATCAATGAGCATTTCTAACTATATCTCATTTTATTGCTTTGTTTAATATTCATGTTTGTTTGGATTGATTTTGATGCTTGATGTTTGATTAGTGTAGTTGTTCTTCATATATTGTTAATTCTTGATTTCCTTAGTTGTTAATTGATTAGGTGATGATGTTAGAGTAGTTGTTTGGCTAGGGATTGGGTGAAAATTGTATGATTGATTGATTGTGCTTAATTTGGGGATTATATTGATTAATTGTTGAGATTAAAGTGATTAATGGAAATTGTGCATGTGTGTAATTCGATTAGGCCTTGAGAATTATGCTAGATTGCATTGTGAGTCTACATTAATACGGACCATTGATTTGTAGCTTGCAATGGTTGATTGATCTTGGTTAGTGACGTTCCTAGTTAGAGTCTATCGTAGTTGGAGCTAGCTAGACCTCTAGGAGATAGCTTGTTGAGCTATTTTGATTGCTCTTACCATTAGTCTTCGTAACCATTGATTTGCATGTTGTTCCCGAGTTGCTACAATAGATGATTACTTGTTGATCTCCATTCCTAGTGTTTTATTTGTTTGGTTTCTTTGTTTGTTAGTTGTTAGTGTAACCTATTTACCCTTGTCTTCGACCTAGCTTAGGGCCTTAGGCGCCTAAATTGAAAGCATTCGAACATTAGATTTCCTTTGGGTTTGACTTTTGACTTGCCTACTTGTATTTAGGTTTGTTAAGTGTTTATAAATTAAGTTTGACCGAGGGAGGATTAGTCAACGACCTAGACTTTTCCCCTTGTCAGAGTATTAATCCTTTCCAATAGCATGCACTAGGAGTCGTTTGGTTAGATCAATTGGAATGGAGTTAGAATCCATTCCATCTATTTTTTTTGTTTGGTTGAGTTATTTTAGTAATAAAATCTTATACCCAAGGGATTCTAACTCTACCCCATACCTATAGAATCCCATACCCACCACCACCCCCTTTAAGATTCACAATCTATTCAATTAATGAAGAATACAATCCATTCTAACATTAAACCAAACAACTTTAGGCTAGTATGAGTTTTAGAATCCATACATTTCTAATATGAGATTCCATTCCAATATAATGAACCAAACACCCCAAATTAATAAAGCATCTTAGAAATTAATCCTTATACATATTCCCTATTATTAATCCCAGTAAATATTAATTAATATTCTTTAGATGTATTAACTTACAAGCAACACATGTTTCTAAAAATTCAAACTACATCCATTATTACTACCATCAATCACATTTAAATAACTTATTTAACCAGCACAAACTTAATGCTGATACAATTGTGACGAGTAATTTCCGCGCATTTTAAATGAATCCACTTCACACACACTGAACATTCATACAATTTGAAAAATCTTATCAAAACAATCTACAAGAACGCACCTACAAATTTAGGTGTACATTTTTTTTTTTTGGGGGGGGGGGGGACCTCATGCACTCCCACATTTAATGTCTATAAATAAAAAAGTTACTTCTAATGGGTTAATATATGTAGAATGATGATAATTTATCCCATTAACATCATTACATTAAATAAATCAGTTTTTTGAATCAATAATAATAATAATAATAATAGTAGTAGATGTTAAATGCGAAATACCATATCGCCATCGCCATCATTTCAACCAAACGGACAATCTTACCCTTATTAACTTTTTTCCTATTTTCTTTCTCTAACATTAGTCCATTATACACAACCATGACAACCACCACCTTCTACACCGGATAGACACGACAAGGGCGAAAGTCAAGGAGAAATGGATGTTGATCAAGGTGGCTCGACGGAAAATGAATCGGGGACACCAACTTCGCATTTTGAACAGGTACGATATTATTCCAATGGTTCAAATTCGAAATATTGACCGGAGAAACTGGCTGATGACGGTCAACTAGAGTAAAAAAATGATTGTATTGTAACCAGTTTTGACCTCCGGTTACCATGGACGATAACCGATTTGGCCTTCAGTTACCATACATTATTGTTAGCTAGTAGCCGAAGGTGAAAACTGGTTGTTCGGTCTCGATAACTGGACGCCAAATCTGGTTGACCGTAGTTGATAATCGGAGGTGAAACCGGTTATCGATTGCAATTTACTGGATTTGATTGCCAGTTACCATTAGCTGGCAATCGCTTTTCACCTCCGGTTGCCGAAAACTTAAAAAAAATAGAAAAAAAAAAACAAAAAATCGCAGAGCATACCTCTTTTCCACCCATTCCGCCGCCATCGTTGCCGCCACCTGAGGTCGCCCTAACCCGTGCCACCTCTGTTGCCTGAGTTTGCGCTGCCAACAACTTTCTGGTAAACCCAAAAAAGGTTATTGTGGTGATTTTGTGGAAAAAGATTGGTGGTTGTGTGAAAAAAGATGGGTGGTTGGTGTTTGGGGTAAAAATTACCCCAAAACGTGGATCAATCCCATAGTGACACGTGGCCGAATCAAAGGGCAATACGTGTCACTATAGGAAGATAACATGTATGCAAACCCTACAAAGAGCACCTAAAAAAGAGAGAAAAGGGGCCTCCTTACATCAAGAGGCCCAAATCCCGAGACAGCCGCAAAACGGCGCCCCACAAGGACACGTGTCTATGCCTAATTGCACCACCAATCAGAAACGTCATTCTAGGGTAATAACCCTAAAAGACACATATCCCCACCCCTATAAATACCCCAATCATTTATGATGGGAGGGGTGGATTGTGACATAACATTCAATAGAGCATTAAAAATAGTTCCAACTTTGTTCTCTCTACATTCTCTCTCTGGCTTATTCGTTTCCCGGTTACTAACTTGATTGTCGGAGCTGAATATTCCGGCAACAAAATATTTGTGTTTTGCAGGTGTTCGAGCTGTCTATAAGAAGAACGTGACCAGTGTCCCATGGGAAATCACAAAATCACCCAAAACATTTAGCCCCGTCTGTGGGGACTCTCGTCCGTTATGGCAATAGATGGTCAGACACCTAATACAGGTCCTGGTCCCGGTGAGGACGGACATGTAGAGGATATAATTGCAACAATCTATTCTAGTGATCCTCTGACTGCTTCATTTCATGAGGCAGGGGATCCTCCATTAACTGCCGGTTCACTTAAGCTTGCCTTTAGCAAGCTCTAAAAGGAGCTTAAGGGTAAAATTCCTTCTTCTATTCAAGGTCGCCTCCCAGAAAAGGAGGAGAGGGAACTCAAAAGAAGACCCAAAGCAAGGCGACTAATACCAAAGGTGCTGGGAACACCCCTTTCAAACGACATGGAAGATCTCCCAGGGTGCCACGGATGAACATGTTCAGGTTCCTTGAGAAAACACAGTCGGTTGGGGGGCATACTAGACATCCTAAAAGGGAAGAGCCTGAGCCATCTCGATTCTAGAAAGATTTAAGGGAATATATCCGACACAAGAAACGGGAACGAGTAGCCTACTCGGACACCGCCTCTACTCCAACAATGCCGGATGAATTCTCAAACCCCTCTCTTTCCAAGCATACCAGCTCGGCCAAGACCAAAAGAAATCAAGCTCATCATACTCAAATTCCTATCTAGTTGTTCAATTGTTTAGTATCAGAACCCCCATAATTTCAATGCAATCATGTCGTCCACCCCCCATGTCTTCAAACAGTACGAGCATTATGGCTAGCTGTTCGACCAGGCTATATACCTGGCCGGACCGGCTGCACAACCTCAGCCTAGGAAAATGCGTCTGTTAAATCTTGGTGAAAAGCCACCTCTTTTTTCTCAAGAAATTCTCCACTCTCTTCAACCAGCTAAGGTGAAAAGCATACTTGTGTGGGCCTATGATGGTACGAGCAACCCAGAAGAGCATGTCACCTCGTATAAGAACTTAATGTATCTTCAAAGTGTGGATGACGCCACATGGTGTCGATGCTTCCCGACCACCCTTTCGGCAGAGTGCATCAACTGTTTCACTACTCTTAGCTATTATTTGTTGGAAACTTCTCATAAAATATTCCCCAAAGGAAGACCAGTCTTAACTTGGCTACGATCGTCCAAGGGAAAAACGAGGGGTTACGTTCGTATGTGCAAATATTTAACTAAGAAGAAGCCCAAATTCATAATCTGCTTGATGAAATGGCCTACTTTGAATTTCTCTGGGGATTAAGGCATAATGATTTTAAGTTTGATCTAGTAAAAAAAAAGGTTCGGATGTACGCATGTGTGCTGCGGGAGACCGAAGCCTATATCAAAGCATCTGATTTTTGTTCGCTTACAAAAGTAGAACAATCAACCAAGGGGGCTGAGAAGAAGCAATCTTCTCATCAAGACTCGGCCGGGAAGATAAAAGAAGGAAACAAGCGAAAGGAAGTCTAGGTGGCCGACTGCTAGCAGACAAAAGCAAAGAAGGCCAAGACGTATGAACCTTAGTATGAGTTCAACAAGGACTGTTACTCAATCCTAATGAAAATCAAAGATAAATTTGAGTTCGAGAAGCCCCAACCACTAAAAGGCTCAGCCCAGTACCACAACATAAACACAAACTGTCATTACTACAAGGATGTGGGACATGACACGAATGAATGCATCAATTTGAAAAGGTTGGTGGATAAACTAGCCGAGAAGGTTGGTGAAAAGGTTGAATTCGTACGTCTTGAAGTCAAATTCACGTATACTCAGACAGACAACAAACCTGAGAAGAAAAAGCAAAATGACAAGGAAGATGATGGGAATAGCACTGATTCTGGCTTTGTGGCTGTAGATACCTAAAAATGTCTCCCCAAAACCAAACCTGATGACGAACAACCTTTCACCGCCATTATTGGTCGGGTTGAGTATTTAATATTTGAGTTCTTAAATCCATATTTCCATTTCATAAACCAACCCAAATTCTAGCTCATTTCCCCAAACCATAACTTATTTTTCTCTTTTCTTGCCTTTAAACCCAAAATAATTCATTTCGTATCCTTTAAAATCATTCATTTTGTGTCCTTTTTATAAAAACATTTAATCCAGTTATTTTGGTCCATAATCTGGGTCCAATGATTGAATATTTGGATGGGGTTTGAAAAGAGCTTTCCAACGATATATTATAAGCCCGAATCCGAGTTATAACGAATAAGTTATGTCCAAAATATTAAACTGAGCCCAAACCGAACCTAAGCCCACCTTACCTACGACCCAATGATCATGTGGAGGGTCCAAATGATTTAATCCAATTCCTAAAGCAATTAGGATTAATTGGAAGCTTATACCAGTTTCTAAAAGATATTAATTATTCTTTTTGAAAAGATAAGATTAAAGAGTTTGAATTGAATAAAACTCCTTTTTTTAAAAGTCCTAATTTTATTCTAATTGAAAGACATTCAAAGATAGACATATATTATTTTCGTGCCTCATAGTTTTTATCCAAATTTTATATGGTTGGATAGACCTTGAAATTATCTTTCCAATGATATATTATAATATCACTTTTGAGCTATAACGGAAAAGATATGAATAAAATGTCAAGCTCTATCCAAAACTGACACCGTCTCACTATTTTGGCCATATCTTTTATTATACAAAATATTTTAATCTGATTCTAATTGGTTTAGAAAGTATACTTCAAGAGCTTTCCAACGATATCTTATTTATCTTATTCCAATTTCTAGATCAAAAGATATGATAAAAACCAAAACCGCAAAAACTGTTGTCTATCGCAAGAGTTTTAATCCGATTCAAACTCGATCTTTTCTTGATTCTTCGACCCTCTTTTTTCTCTGTAAATAGAGGTCATATCACCCCTTTTTCAATCATCTACAAGCTTGATCATCAAATCCTTTTCTCTTTCTCTCTTTTACACCAAAAATCATTCTCTTTTCTCTCTCCCATATTCTAAGCCTTAAACCTATATTCCTAATTACATCATTCTTCCCTTAAGCACTCCAAGGAGTCTATACAATACCCAAAGTTCTATACTTAAACCGAGGCGTGAAAGGTATAATTAACTGAGGGTTTGGACCAAATCAAATCTATATTTAATTAATTTAATTTTCATTTGATTTAAATTTTTATTGAAGTTACTAACAATTTATTCATGATGTAGCAATTTAAAGGAACGCGCGGAATGCGAGTAATTAATTAATTTAATTACTCTTATTTTATTTTCTTATTGCTAGTATCATGATTAGGGTTATTTTATATTTGATTTGACTAACGTTATTATTGTTAAATTGCTTCAAATATTGATGTTTATTCTATTATTTTTATGATCACCACATTGCATGTTTAAAGGGAATATGTAATTGAAAATCACGTCTAATAAGATAATTTGGACGATCGGTTTAGGTTCCTTTTTAATCTTGTTGTTTAAATCAAGTGATCACAAATATTTTAGAATTATGTGTTGCATTAATATTTAACTAATTTAGCTAAATAATAGTTTGGAGCAAATTGAATATTTTGTTTGTATGCCTTTGAGATCGCAGGAATCACTTTTCACTATAAGAATCGAGTAGAGGCCAATACGGGCGAATATGACTCCACGATCACTTTGTACCATCATCCCCGATACTCCTTTCGTGGTTCCGAACCATATGGAGTTAGTAATCTCATGGATTATGAATGGGGTGTAACCTTCACGGGTCAATCGTAGTTGCCTATCGTTGTCCCTTAATCTTGGTTGCCTTAAATGATCTGTGAACGGTTTACAAGTTCCTTAAAAACTTGTTGGCGGCTCCCTTCTTTCCTTGTCCCTAATCGTATATGTCAATTCCCACTTCCTATGAGTGCCAAGCATATTCACAACATGCTTTAACGTAGGCGCACTTCAAACGAAGCCTACAATTTGGCGACTCCACTGGGGAGGATTCTTGGTTATTTATCGATTTGAGTGATCGGTATATAATTGAGATGAGTGGATGAGACTTGAAAGATTCTTGAATTGTATTCCTGCAATTTAATTGGCATTGTCACATATGCATATGCATTTAAGGTTACCTATTTTGTCACAATAGTACGTGTTCTACGTATGTGGCTAGCGCGGGGGATTTAAGCTCTATCGACTCAAAAACGCTTATGGCAATAAGGGTTCATCCGAGTTTTTAAATCCACCCAAACCATGGAGTCGAGTTCGATTTCATCACGAACTTGCGGAGCCGCCCGTTGGCATACACCCTCAAGGGAGGCTGCCTTGCTAACGCGTCCAAACTCTTAACCATGGTACCCTTTGACACCCAAAAGCTTGACCATAGTGGAACATAGATCTTGACTTTAGGTTGCGAACTTCATTGCATCATTCGTGACAATGTGCTTATATGTGCATTTTTTTTTACTTTTTATTTATTTATATATTTTCTCTTATCAAATCCTTTTTTTATTTTTTATTTTTTATTATTAGATTCGAGCAATAGATTTTTTTTTTAATTTTTGAGTCACCCGGATTTTTATTCCCGTATATTGCACAAGAGTCAACTTGTTTTGGTCATATCCGGAGTTCTAGAAAGAGTTACGTGTCGTGAAACCTATGGATCTGTAGCGCTGAGTTTTATCTTTCATTTGGAATTAGTTTTGTCTCAATCAGAGTCACAGATAAAAAGTTATAACCAATATACTACAGCATGTCTACTTTAGGTGTCTTTTTAGCGTCAACTTTCTTTTCTTTTATTTTAATTTTTTTTTATATCTTTTCTTGTCAAGTTAGGGCCTGTTCTGTTCCGTTGAAATTCAGTTCAGTTCAGTTCAGTTCAGCTCTTAATTTATGTCTAATGATATTGCTAATGCTATAAAGCCAAATTTCATTCTTTTAAGCTCTTATTACAACGACAACATCAACAAAAACAATAATAATAATAATAATAATAATAATAATAATAATAATAATAATAATAATAATAATAATAATAATAATAATAATAATAATAATAATAATATTATTATTATTATTATTATTATTATTATTATTATTATTATTATTAACAACAACAATAATAATAATAATAAAAATAATAATAATAATAATAATAACAATAATAATTGAAATAATAATACTAATAATAATAATCAATAAATAATAATAATAATCATCAATAAATAATAATAATAATAATAATAATAATAATAATAATAATAATAATAATAATAATAATAATAATAATAATAATAATAATAATAATAATAATAATAATAATAATAATAAATAGTATATGTGTTTAAAATGTTTAGAGGTTTCAAGTTTTTAATATATTTTCCATACATTTTATAATATATTTTCCATACATTTTATAATTATAATTATATAGTATATTTTTCGTAAATATTTTAATATGTACATTTGTATATACACATATGTATAGTAATAAATAATGAATAAATAATCAAAGATCACTAATCCATAGTTAAAAATCACTAATTAATAAGTTCAGTTCAGTTCAGTTCAGTTCAGTTCAGTTCAGTTTAGTTCAGTTCAGTTCAGTTTAGTTTAGTTCAGTTCAGTTCAGTTCAGCTGAGTTAAGTCAATCGGAACAGGCCCTTAGTATTAGCTAAATCCTTTAATCCGTGTCAACTCGTATAACATAGGATTATAGATTTTTTTATACCCATGAGTCCTAACTCTTCTAGAATTCTAGTCCTCTTCCTAGTTTCTTGTGATTTTTTGTGCTAACCTTAACATGTGTTCTTTGTCTTCGATTGTGGTTGATCTTATTTATGACTAATGATTGCCAATGGACCGTTTTCACCTAGTAAATAACATAAACATTAAAATTGGACAAAATTAATCAAGTTAGTTTGTCTTTTAGTCTTCCGTGCTATTTGGTGATTGGGTCCTTTGTTTTTCACAACGTCCTCATGTCTAGTCATGCGATTATACCACTAGTCTTAATAAACTCACCTAATCACACATGTTGAGTGATTGCACACACTTTGTCTCCGAGGCATGCACTATATTTTTTATGATCGTATACTAGGACCATGCGTGCATCGTTTTCTGTCGTAGTAAAAATGAGTGGAGATTTTTCTCACTTGTTTTCAAATGTCTATTTTTTCCCTTCCTTTCCTATCTTCAGCAATGAGTCGAACAATTAAGTGAATTATTTTATTTCACAGTACTTGGTCAAGGAGCAGGGATAGATTAATACGGTTCGAGTCATTACCGCAACAATCTCTCAGATCTAATAGGCGTTCAAAGAGAACTTTGCCATCTCCACATTACTTATCACCTTTCAATGGCCACTAAAGAAGATATTGAGAACATCAACAAATCCATCGAGGCATTGTCTACCATGATGCAAACCCTTACCACTAGGGTCACTACCATGGAACAAAACAAGGTCGCTGTTTCCACCCTTGGCAAATTGAAAGAGCAAATGAGCAAGATTTCTGAGGATTTCACCAATGTGGAACGGCCTCCCACTCCTTTGGATGTGAAGGAAAAACTACCTGAAAAGTTCTCCACTGCTGATATTCCAAAGTTCAAGCCTACTGACAATCCAACATTCCATTTGAAGGCGTTCTCTACTACCATGGCTCTTAAGGGATTGGACGTAACACTCTTCCCTACGGTGTTCCCTCTCTCCTTAGAACATGCTTGCCAACAATGGTTCTATTCCCTAGATGCCAAGCGTACTGCGACTTGGCAAGATGTCACCGAAAGTTTCATGAATTGTTACAAGTGTAACATTCAAACTAAAACTTCTGAACGTGAACTCTCCATTCTCAAACAGAAAGAGAATGAAGGCTTCACCGCTTATCTGAACAGGTGGAGGGAAACGACTTCACTCTTGGTAGATCCTCCCAAAGAAAGAGAGATGGTTCGCCTCTTTATTCAAAATCTGACTCACAAGTATAGGGAACATCTCAATTTCTTCCACTGAACACTTTCAAAGCTGTATACGACATCGACATCAATACCGAGGATGAGCTTATAAAGACTCCTGGTAGTAACAATAATAACACTTGGAAAAACAAGAAGAACGACCATCCTTCTTCTTTGTCTTCTAAGCACGAAAATACTACCAACAATATAAGCCAAGTTAATCTCAATGAAGTGTTAGCTCTTGATGCTCCATTGCCCAAGAAGAAAAGAACTTACACTCCTTTAGGAATGACTTATGATGCGGCCTTTGATCGCCTCTACGGTCAAGGCTTGATCACACCTATTGGGCCATTTTCAGAGCCAAAACCTGAAGAAAGGAGCACCAAATGGAATCCCAATGCCCATTGCAAGTACCATCAAGGAAGGGGCCACACTACTGAGCAATGTTGGAATTTGAAGGACGTCATTCAAGACTTGGTGGATGCAAACAAACTTCCTGTCCCTCCAGGCGACAAGAAGTATTGAACACAAGGAGCACAACAGATCCTTTGTGCAAGATTTCATGATTCCCCCATTCATGTCTAGCATAGGTTTTCCATTTCAAATTTTTATATGTCTCATGTATTTTGTTCACCTTTTCCATTAATAAAATGAGTAAATTTCCTTTACATCTCGATCATAGCATTTTTCATTCACTCATTCTCAAAAAAAAAAAAATCAATTACCGAACTAAACGCAAGGTACACCGATGACTTGAGGCACCTTTGCAACCCTGTCATTCCCCTTAAACCATTTTCAATCAAATATCCATTTCTTCATCAACCACTTTGAGCCTCGTCTAACGGTTGGCCTCATTTATTCAATCCACATTCACTTAACCCTGGGATTGGAAGATGTGTAATTGTATAACATTCAAAAAGCAAGTAAAAAAAAAGCAGAAAAGCAACAATAAAACAATGTCTAAGGGCAAGTGTTCCAATGTCTTTGATATGAACACGTCTCAAATTGCGTCTCTCATCGAGTGCTTGGTACCGTGCCTGAGAAATATGAATTCTAAGTGAGTGATGGACCGCATAATCTGAGATTGCCCACATTGATTCAAAAGAATGAAAAAAAGCAAAAAAAAAAAAGAAGAAAAAATGAAAATAAACTTGCAAAATTCAAAACAAAAAAATATATGAAAAATAAAACTTGCAAAGTCTAATACACAATTGCATATCTTAGGGGCTTCTCTCGGGTCTTGAGCCTTTTACCCCTTTCTTCCTTAAACCTTCAGCTTAACCACATTACAACCCTTGAAAGACCTCTTTGAGGTGTACACACACTTGTGCAAAGTTCGGTTAGAGCTACGTTCGTCCTGATTCCTAACGGATACGTAGGCAACCTCACATCGAGGTGCGGCCACATTCATATTCATATCCATGCATGATCGAGTCAAAGAATATCCAATGCTTACCCCAACCCATTTAGAGCTAGACTTGGGGGCTTGAACCCACATCATTTAGCCTACCCAGCCTAAAGAGTCATCATCTTTGACTCTTCTCACATCTCTTTCCATCACCATAACTCTTGCAGCCAGCCTTAGTATCACATTCACACACTTCACTCACTCATCCATATCCATATAAATCATCCTTCCTTTTAAGAGCCCTTATCATGAAATCTTGTTTCAACACTGTGCATGTTTCATCATATTTAAAGACAACATTCATTAGAAGAAATATTGTATACTTGCTTAGCTTCCTGACCTGAGCAATATTCATTGTTTCATGCATCGCATAATGTACTGAGAAACATTTATATATCAATGATTTTTAATCATACAAAGCATATCGTGCTAAGCTTCTTGACCTAAGCAACATTCATTATGTAATACTCAATAATCACTTCATCTAAATACGTGCTTAGCTTCCAGACCTAAGTGACGTTCAAGATCGTTTCTTTACACCATATATGATGCTTAGCTCCATGACCTAAGTTAATTCATCTATCGTGTCACATGATGTAGTTTTCCTTAGCCTCCTGGCCTAAGAACATTCATCATGCATACATTATTTTCAAGACAAGCAATTCAATCCATACGATTCATTTCGTCTTGCTTAAGGTGGAAGTTCAAAACTTCTTCCCTTTTTCATTCTTTTCTTTTGGGGAAGTTTCAAAACTTTTTCAAAATTTTTATCGAGGGAAGTTTGAAAACAAAATTTCATTTTTCACGTCTTTCTTTTTCGGGAGAAAGTCAGTACCTTCCACTCGTCTCATGAAAAAAATTGACGGAAAAATTTTGCTTTTGCATCTTCGTTTGCTTGTGTCTGCACACACACATATACACACACACAAAGTCACATGTCATACACATGTCATGTCATATCAAGTCAAACTTGGTCAAGTCAACGGTCATGTCAATCACAATATATACGAGTCCATAGGCAAATTTATTTTTGCAGGTCTCATCTACAGCCAATGTTCGGGGACAAGCGAACCAACTACAACCCACGTCCGGGGACAAGCGGACCATCTACAGCCCACGTCCGGGGACAAGCGGACCATCTACAGCCCACGTCCGGGGACAAGCGGACCATCTACAGCCCACGTTCGGGGACAAGCGAACCATTTACAGCCCACGTCTGGGGACAAGCCGACCATCTACAACCCACGTTCGGGGATAAGCGAACCAACTACAGCCCACGTTCGGGGATAATCAAACCACCTTCATTTCACGGCGCAAGGTTCTCGATACACAGAGACTTGCAATCTCATCATCTGTCGACTTTCCTCAAGCATGGAAAGTATTATCTGATGGATTTTTTCAAGCATAGAAAACCGCCAAATTCATATGTCGGCTTTCCTCAAGCATGGAAAGTATCATCTGGTAGATTTCTTCAGGCTTAGAAAGTTACCAAACTCATTAGTCGGCTTTCCTCAAGCATGGAGAGCATTTCAACAAACGTCATCCGGTGGATTCCTTCAAGCATAGGAAGCTACCAAACTCATTTGTCACCGATACACTGGAGTCAGATAAGCGTTCTATCCCTTTACTCTTTTATCTGTGGAATTAACACTTTTTGCAGGTATCGGCGTATACATAGTGATTTAGGATCGCAGAACGTCTTAAATCATTCTCCGTCCCTATCGAATACTTTGACTATCGTTTTTGAAACTAACGATTCTAAAAACTTAGTCAAAGTGGGGACTTCTGTAGACACCTAAAAATGTCTCCCCAAAACCAAACCCGATGATGAACAACCTTTCACCGCCATTATTGGTGGGGTTGAGTATTTAATCTTGGAGTGCTTAAATCCATATTTCCATTTCATAAAACAGCCCAAATTCTAGCTCATTTCCCCAAACCATAACTTATTTTCCTCTTTTCGTGCCTTTAAACCCAAAATAATTCATTTCGTGTCCTTTAAAATCATTCATTTCGTGTTCTTTTTATAAAAACGTTTAATCCAATTTATTTTGGTCCATAATCTGGGTCCAATGATTGAATATTTGGATGGGGCTTGAAAAGAGCTTTCCAACGATATATTATAAGCCCGAATCCGAGTTATAACGAATAAGTTATGTCCAAAATATTAAACTGAGCCCAAACCGAACCTAATCCCACCTTACCTACGACCCAATGATCATATGGAGGGTCCAAATGATTTAATCCAATTCCTAAAGCAATTAGGATTAATTGGAATCTTATACCAGTTTCTAAAAGATCTTAATTATTCTTTTTGAAAAGAAAAGATTAAAGAGTTTGAAATTGAATAAAACTCCTTTTTTTTAAAAGTCCAAATTTTATTCGAATTGAAAGACATTCAAAGATAGACAGATATTATTTTCGTGCCTCATAGTTTTTATCCAAATTTTATATGGTTGTATATCCCTTGAAATTATCTTTCCAATGATATATTATAATATCAATTCCTAGCTATAACGGAAAAGATATGAATAAAATGTCAAACTCTATGCAAAACTGACACCGTCTCACTATTTTGGCCATATATTTTCTTATACAAAATATTTTAATCTGATTCTAACTGGGTTAGAAAGTAGACTTCAAGAGAGTTCTAACGATATCTTATTTATCTTATTCCGCTTTCTGGATCAAAAGATATGATAAAAACCAAAACTGCAAAAACTGTTGTCTATCGCAAGAGTTTTAATCCGATTCAAACTCGATCTTTTCTTGATTCTTCAACCCTCTTTTTTCTCTAAAAATAGAGGTAATATCACCCCTTTTTCAATCATCAACAAGCTTGATCATAAAATCCTTCTCTCTTTCTCTCTTTTACACCAAAAATCATTCTCTTTTCTCTCTCCCATATTATAAGCCTTAAACCTATATTCCTAATTACATCATTCTTCCCTTAAGCACTCCAAGGAGTCTATACAATACCCAAAGTTCTATACTTAAACCAAGGCGTGAAAGGTATAATTAACTGAGGGTTTGGACCAAATCAAATCTATATTTAATTAATTTAATTTTCATTCGATTTAAATTTTTATTGAAGTTACTAAAAATTTATTCATGATGTAGCAATTTAAAAGAACGCGCGGAATGTGAGTAATTAATTACTTTAATTACTCTTATTTTATTTTCTTATTGCTAGTATCATGATTAGGATTATTTTATATTTGATTTGACTAACGTTATTACTGTTAAATTGCTTCAAATATTGATGTTTATTCTATTATTTTTATGATCACCACATTGCATGTTTAAAGGGAATATGTAATTGAAAATGACGCCTAATAAGATAATTTGGACGACCGGTTTAGGTTCCTTTTTAATCTTGTTGTTTAAATCAAGTGATCACAAATATTTTAGAATTATGTGTTGCATTAATATTCAACCAATTTAGCTAAATAATAGTTTGGAGCAAATTGAATATTTTGTTTGTATGCCTTTGAGATCGCAGGAATCACTTTTCATTATAAGAATCGAGTAGAGGCCAATACGGGCGAATGTGACTCCATGACTCACTTTGTGCCATCATTCCCGATCCTCCTTTCGTGATTTCGAACTATATGGAGTTAGTAATCTCATGTATTATGAATGGGGTGTAACCTTCACGGGTCAATCGTAGTTGCCTATCGTTGTCCCTTAATCTTAGTTGCCTTAAATGATCCGTGAACGGTTTACAAGTTCCTTAAAAACTTGTTGGCGGCTCCCTACTTTCCTTGTCCCTAATTGTATATGTCAATTCCCACTTCCTATGAGTGCCAAGCATATTCACAACATGCTTTAACGTAGACGCACTTCAAACGACGCCTACAGTGGCCGTCATATCAGGAGGCCCTACCATGAAAGGGATTAAGGAGGATGCTTGGAAATTTGGAAAAGTGATGCATGTTGAAGGGGTAAAATTTTAACCTTTTCCAAAGGTGACGGTTAGTGAGGCGGATCGAGGTGATTTCAAAGTTTTACACAATTATCCTATGGTGTTTATTCTGAAGGTGGCCAATTTGAAGATCGGTTGAATATTAATAGATACAGGCAGCTCGTCCGATATCATCAGTTTAGCTTGTTCGAAAAATTTGAAGTTTACAGAGGATGCTCTCAAAGATATTTCCCACCCGTTGGTTGGGTTTAGAGGAACCATCATACACCCAATCGGACAGATCGATTTGCTCATCCAATTGGGGAAAAGGGAGGAAGGAAGGGACATGGTTGTCTGTTTCCTAGTGGTCAAGGAGCTCACAGGTTATAATGTCATACTCGGCCGCCCCACGTTAACTTCAGCAAAGGCAGTAAGTGTCCCTCATCTGATGCTGTTGAAATTTGAGAGGTCAGACGGGAAAATTGGTTTGATTCATGGTAACCAAAAAATGGCTAAGGAATGTAATCAGCTGGTTGTGAAGCCAACATCTAAAGGTCGACCACGATCGTCCAAGTCAAATTTAGATGAAGGGTTACTCCAAACACATCAGGTCGGTCAGAAGCGCATCAGTAAAGAGCAGGCATAGCAACTAAAGGTCGTCGGCGAGTCAGAAGAATTAAGGACACAACCAGCTGGCGATCATACGGACATAGTGCTCAATCCGGACCAGCCTGATCTAACGGTCCAGGTGGGTAGTATGGCCTTGGGCTTGCTTGGAGATGACCTGATTAAGCTGCTAAGAGAATAAAAGGATGTTTTTTGCATTTGAAGTACATGAGATGCCGGGCATAGACCTAGGACTGGTTGTTCACAAGTTAGCGGTTAATCCAATGATAAAGTTTATCCGACAGAACAAGAGAAATCATGGAAAAGAGAGGAATCTGGCGCCCGCAACATAAGTAAAGAAGCTACTGGACGCCGGTTTCATTCGGCAATGTTACTACCCTGATTGGGTAGAAAATGAAGTTTTGGTGAAGAAGCCAAATGGAACATTGAGAATGTGCGTAGACTACACTGACCTCAACAAGGTGTGTCCTAAGGATAGATTTCTCTTTCCTAAAATCAAATGGATGGTCAATACAACGGCCGGACACGCCCTAATGAGATTTATGGGTGCATACTCCAAATTCCACCAGATCTCCTTGTGGGAAGAAGATCAAGAGAAAACCGTGTTTGTGACCGAGCAGTACTGCTACAAAGTCATGTCGTTCGGCTTTAAGAATGCCCCTGCTACATTTCAGAGGCTAGTTAACACTGTCTTTAGAGATCAGATCGATTGGAACATGGAAGCGTACATTGATAACATGATTGTCAAGTCAAAGCAGCTGGTCGACCATCTGAATAACCTTTGAGAAACATTCACTGAACTCAGACGACATAAGATGATGCTTAATCCAAATAAGTGTGTCTTTGGTGTTGAGTTCGGCAAATTTCTCGGATTTTTAATTGATCAACGCGACATTGAGGCCAACCTTGAAAAAATCCAAGCGGTCCTGGACATGAAGTTGTCAAAAACAATCAAAGAAGTGTAAAGATTAACCGGCTGCCTAGTTGCCCTCGGCCGATTTCTGTCAAGGTCAGGGGATAAGTGCCGATTTTTGTTTTTCAAACAATCAAGAAAAATATATGTTTAAGTGGACCAAAGAGGCCGAGGAAGCCTTTGTAAAATTGAAGAATCATCTACATACACTTCATCGGCTCGTCAGTCCACTCAAATATGAGAAGCTATTCATGTATCTTGCTATTTCATATCACTCTTTAAGCGTCGTCCTCCTTGTTGAGAGGGACGAACATTAGATCCTCGTGTATTTCATGGGCCATGTCCTACACAATGCCGAGATGAGGTACCCACCCATTGAAAAATTCGGGTTGACATTTGTAGACACCCAAATGTGTCTCCCCAAAACAAAATCCAGTGATGAATACCTTTCACGTCATTTTATTATCGAACAAAGCGAAAGTGTGAAAGGTCTAGTGATGAGGATGTTTTTATTAAAATATCTCTTCTTTCTGTTTTTGAAAATATTTCTTTTCTTACCTTATTTATGAAAAACGTGCATTCCAGTTTAGTTTAGTCCATTATAAGGGTCCAATAATGGTATATTTGGATGGGGCTTGAAAATACCTTTCCAACGATATATTATAAGCCCAATTCCGATGAATAATGAGGAAGTTATGGCCAAAATACTAAACTGGGCCCGATTTGGTTTTTATATGCGGCCCAATGATCTAGAGGATGGCCTATTATTAATTATCATTCCTAAAACTATTAGGATTGATTATAGTCTTCTACAATACTCTAGAAGGTTCTTTTAAATTCTAATGGAGTTAGAATTGATAATTATGTTTCAAAGAGTTTGAAATTGAATAAAATTACTCCTTTTTAGAATCCTTATTTTGTACGAAGTGGAATATATTCAGATTTTATTTTCATGCTTCATAATCTTTATCCAAATATTATATGGTTGGATAGGTCTTGAAATTATCTTTCCAATGATATATTATAATATTAAATTTGAGTTATAACGAAAAAGATATGAATTGAACATGAAACTCTATCCAAAACTGACACCCTTCCACTATTTCGGACATATCTTTTTATCTACAAAAGATTTTAATCTGATTCTAATTGAGTTGGAAAGTAGACTTCAAAATATTTCCAACGACATATTATATGCCTTATTTGGATTTCTGGATCAAAAGATATGATAAAAACAAAATCCGCAAGAACTGTTGTCCATAGAGTTTTATTTCGATTCGAATTCGGATTCTTTTCTTATTCTTCGACCCTCTTTTTTCTCTATAAATAGAGGTCATATCTCCCCTTTTCAATCATCAACTCTCATCAAGAATTTCTTGATTCTCTCTCTAGTCAACCCTTTTACAAACATGATTCCTCATACATTAGCACTAGACATACCTAGCATTGTTCGAAGTTGCCTTCGCCCTAGACGTGAAAGGTTTTAATTTCTGAGGGTTTGGTCCCAAATATCTATTTCAATTATTTAATTTAATTGTTTGATTTTATTATTTTCCTTGAATTACTAACGTGTGTATTTTGTTATTAGAAAGAGGTACGAGACATCCAAGTAAGTGCTTTAATTGATTTATTGATATTATGATATAGAAATCATGTCTAGGTTGTTATTATGATTCCTAGTGTCATGTTAGGGTGTTTTGATCTTCCTAGTATCATGTTTAGGGTAATTTCTAATATCAAATATGACAATTGTGTTTCCTGCGATGCTTCCTATATTCTTCCAAATATTCATGTTAGTATCGTGTTAGGGTTAAAGCTTTGATTTTTATTGCTTAGTGACATGCTAGGGGTTGTTATTAATCTTGTTAGTATCATGCCTAGGATCTTGATATTATTATTTTGCTTTAACATGATTATTTTAATTATGGTTATTATTATTATTATTATTATTATTATTATTATTATTATTATTATTATTATTATTATTATTATTATTATTATTATTATTATTATTATTATTATTATTATTATTATTATTATTATTATTATTATTATTATTGTTATGATGATTATTATGTTGCTTGATTATTTATTGTTATTGCTTGATCACACCTTTATGCATGTTTAGAGGGAATTTGTACTTGTAATCACGCTTAATAAGATAATTAATAATCTTGTTTAGGGTTAATATGATTATAATTCAAGTGATCACCAATAATAGATTTATTTGTGCATTAATATTCAACCAACATAGATTAAACAGGTTTAGGGTAAACCTATTGATTGCATGTTAATCAGAAAGCGCACATGAATACGATCAGAATAAAGTAGAGGCCTATTATTAGGGTAGGTTCAATCTCTTTTAGGTTGGATTTGTACCTTCATCCCCGAACTACCAGTCATGGTTCCAGACCTATTGGAGTTGACGATCTCCTGGATCGTTAAGGGGTGTAACCTTCACCCTGTGAACGGTTTACAAGTTCCTAAAACTTGTTGGCGACTCTTTTGCTCTATCTTCTTCCCCTTTGGACGCCACCGTACTTTAGTGTATGATCACAGCGGGGTTCAAGCTAGGGATAATGCTTGAAATATTCCCTACAACATTGTTCATCAGATCCCCGTGTATTTCATAAGCCATGTCCTAAAAAATGCCAAGTTGAGGTACCCATCCCATTGAAAAATTTGGGTTGGAATTGTTCATGGCTTCAAAAAAGCTAGGACAATACTTCCTTGCTTATTCAATAGTGGTCTACACGGACCAACAATTGAAAAAATTGGAGGCCAGTAGCCGAATGCTTAAATGGGCCTTAAAGTTGAGAGGTTTTGACATAACGTTCGAGCTCAGTAGACAATTGAAAAAATTGGAGGCCAGTAGACAATTGCTGATTTTCTAGCTGAAATGACGCGGCTGGACTTACAGGCGGAAAGGGATCAAATTTGGAAGGTTTTTGTGGATGGAAGTGTTACGGCAACAGAATGTGGTGTTGGTATCATTTGTCAGTCTCCTAAGGGAGATAAGTTTGAATATGCGATGAAATTTCAGTTTGCTTCTAACAATGAGGTTGGGTATGAAGCCCTTCTTTCGGCCTTAGAATGTGTAAGGCGGTCGGGGAAACAAAAATTGATGTTAGTTTGGACTCCCAACTGATAGTCAGCCAGGTAAATGGTGACTATGAGGTCAGGGAGCCGGCCATGATGAAATATATTCAGAAGGTGAAAGATAAGGTCGATGGTCTTGTGCAGTTCACCCTACTACATGTTCCTCGTTTGGAAAATCATCAAGCGGACGCGCTCTACAAGTTAACATCCTCGACATCATGTGATACTCCCAAATTAGTGTTTTGGGAAGTTAAAGAAAAGAGGATTATTGATGCCGAGCCAGTGCAGATCATAGACAGAAGCTCCATTTGGATGGACGGGGTGTTGTCCTATCTGAGGGATGGGACACTCCCGGACGATCCCAAAGAGAGCTGGCTGATGAAGAGGAGAGCGGCCTGATTCGAAATGAATATAGGGGAATTATTCAAAAAAGCGTTTGTTAAGCCATATTTGAAGTGCATAACCCTAGAGAGGGGGCAAGATGTGTTCGATGATCTCCACTAAGGGTAATGTGGATCGCACATAGGCGGACGGGCCTTAGTAGAAAAGGTTACCCACTTGGGGTACTACTGGCCAAGCATGAATTCAAACGCCATGAGAATGGTGAAAAATGTGACAAGTGCCAAAGGTTTGCCACCCTTATTCATCGACCTGCAATTAGTTTGTCGGCCATAAGTAGTCCGCTCCCCTTTGAAAAGTGGGGCATGGACATCTTGGGACCGTATACTCCTGCATCTGAGCAGAGGCGGTATATGTTAGTAGCAGTAGACTACTTCACCAAATAGTTCGAAGTTGAGGTCGTCCGAGGAATCAAGTGGATAAATGTGTCCGCCTTTATCTGGAAAAATATTATCACTCTGGTGTGCCTCAGTCAATGGTGTTCGACAATGGACCCCAAATTTGAAACACGCCAACTTAAAATTGGCTAAGTGACCAGGTCATCACTCATTTTTTTGCCTTAGTCGGACGCCCGCAAGCTAACGACTAAGTTGAGGCTTATAACAAGCTGATCTCCAACGGTATCAAGCGCAAGATTGAGAAAGCAAGTGGCCTTTGGGAAGATGAGTTGGTTAATTTGTTATGGTCCATTCGAAACACAACCAAGAGTTCAATAGGAGAGACCCTATTCTTCCTACAGCGCTGAAGCCGTACTCCCAATTGAGATGTACGAACTTACCCTTCGGGTAATGCTATATGATGAGTTAGTCAATTGGGAGGCTATGAAGACGACCCTGGACTTTCTTCCAGAAGTTAGGGGCAATGCAGCACTTATACACAAAATCTATCGTCTAAGGATGGCAAGGGCATACAACCGCCGAGTGTCTAAGCGATCGCTGAAAATGGGGGATTTGGTCTTAAGGAAGATGGAAGCAGTAGGATGATCCAAGGAAGATGGAAAACTAACCCTAAACTAGGAAGGGCCCTAGATGGGACTCACCGTCTCGAAGCCTTAGATGGTAGTCCTACTCTTCGTACATGGAATTAGGGATGTTAGTGGGACGGGGATGGGTCTCAGTTTGGCGGGTGGTGGGGCGAGGATGGGGATATAAACCATACCCTCCATGGGTGATGGACCAGGGATGGATTTTAAGTTGTACCCGCCTCGCCCTACCTACCCCACTTCGTACCCGCCCCATCCCCACCTCATATCCACATCTATATATCTTTAAAACCAAATTATATGCTTTTATATTATTTAATAAAATAATTATGTAAATGAAGACACGCATTTGTGTCTCCCCAAAACCAAACCCGGTGATGAGTACCTTTCACGTCGAATCATAATCGAATGAAGTGAAAGTGTGGAAAGTTTAGTGTTGCGGATAGTTTTAATTTCTTTTCTCTTCTCTCTGTTTTTAAAAACCTATTTTAACAAAACAGACAATCCAGTTTGGTTGGTCCATAATATGGGTCCAATAGTAGTGTAGTTGGATGGGGCTTGAAAAGAGTTTTCCAACGATATATTATAAGTCCAATTCCGATGAATATTGAGGAAGTTATGGCCAAATTACTGAACTGGGCCTGGTTTGAGCCTTATATGCGGTCCAATGATCTAGAGGAGGGCCTAATATTGGTTTATCATTCCTAATGCAATTAGGAATGGTTTTAGTCTTCTAGATTTTTCTAGAAGGTTCTTTTCATTCCTAATTCAATTAGCATTGATAAATTGACTTTTGTAAACATTTTAGAGTTTTAATCAGAATAAAAGAACGTTTTTTAGGAAAATACAATTTTATCCTCCTCTACGGCAATTTCTATCTGATTTTAAGAAAACGCGTCAATTTCTTAGTCAGCGCCAAATGCCAGCTGTAGCGCCTGACGCTACGCTTGGCGCTCGGCGCTAGCGTTAGCGTCTGTCGCTAATGTCAGCGTTTGGCGCTAACCTGGTTTTGCGCGTCAGAACTCTGTTTTGGTTGTTCTATCTTTTTTGGCTGATTTTTTCTATAAATAGCTTCCTAAAAACTCCATTTTGAGTCACCAAATCTCATCAAGATTTTCTTGATTACTCTCTCTCTCTCTTTTCTAAACTAGCCTTCTCTCAAAATATAAAAATTCTGCATTCATTAGACTTAGAAACACCTAGCCATATTCGAAGTTGCCTTCGCCCTAGACGTGAAAGGTTTAATTTCTGAGGGTTTGGTCCGAAATCTCTCTTTCAATTATTTAATTTAATTGTTTTGTTTTATATTTTCCTTGAAGTTACTAACGTGTCTATTTTGTTATTAGAAAAAGATACGAGGCATCCAAGTAAGTACTTTAATGGTTTAATTGATATTATGATATAGCAATAATGCTTAGATTGTTATTTTAATTCCTAATATCATGTCTAGGGTAACTTTAACATCAAGAATGATTAAAAGTATGATGCTTCCTATGTTCTTCCTAATATTTATGATTGTTAGTATCATGTTAGGGTTAAAGCTTTGGTTTTTATTGTCTAGTGACATGCTAGGGTTTGTTATTAATCTTGTTAGTATCATGCCTAGGGTCTTGTTATTATTATGCTTTAACATGATTATTTTAATTATGATTATTATGATGATTGTTATAATTGTTATAATTTATTGTTATAATTTATTATTATAATTATTTATGATTATTTATTGTGTTGCTTGATTTTTATTTTTATTGCTTGATCACGCCTTTTATGCATGTTTTAAAGGGAATTTGTACTTGTAATCACGCTTAATGAGATAATTAATAATCTTGTTTAGGGTTAATTTGATTATAATTCAAGTGATCGCCAATAATAGTTTATTTGTGCATTAATATTCAACCAACATAGATAAACAAGTTTAAGGTAATCCTATTGATTGTATGTTAGTCAGAAAGCGCACATGAATATGATCTGAATAAAGGAGAGGCCTATATTAGGGCAGGTTCAATCTCTTTTAGGTTGGATTTGTACCTTCATCCCTGAACCCTATTTGGTTCAAGACCTTATTGGAGTTGACGATCTCTTGGATCGTTAAGGGGTGTAACCTTCACCTCGTGAACGGTTTACAAGTTCCTAAAAAAACTTGTTGGCGACTCTTTTGCTCTATCTTCTTTCCCTTTGGACGCCACGGTACTTTAGTGTATGATCACAGTGGGGTTCAAGCTAGGGATTAACGCTTGAAATATTCCCTACAGTTTTTTGGCGACTCCACTAGGGAGGATTTCTATTTTTATTCCTGAAATTTATTTCGGCAATGATTTAGAATGAGTGGATGAGACTCGAAACGTTCTAAGTATTTCATGTGCGTAATTTTGATTAACATTATTGTCATATGCATAAAAAAGATCTCATTGGAAAGACCATCCGTAATGAGTTAAAACATAGGATTTTACATGTCGGAAATTTGAGGAATATCTTTCACAACTAGGACCGAAATCACACTGCGCGAAACTGGAAAATTTTATCGAGCACAGAAAGCTGCTGAGGCATGTAGGAATTAGCGTCAGCGAACAGAATATTAGCGCCAAAAATGTGACTGTAGCGCCAGACGACAGCTCTGTCGCCAGGCGCTACAGCCAAAATCCGGCGCCAATCTCTATTTGCAGGCGCCAAATTCTTCCAATACCGAGCCAGAAATATGCGTTCTAATTTCGACCAGTTTTTCGCATTGTTTGCTCGATCCTACTTCCTGATTGAGTTTTTCTCAGTTTTCTGAAACCCATATGTGTTCTACAAATGGACATAACCCTCTGGGAATTCATGCTCCATCTACCTGATTTAACGCTCTGAGCAACAAAGGGTACGTCCGAGATTATTGAATTCACCAAACCATGGAAGCGAGTTTTTTCTAAAACTCGCGGTGTCCCATCCACTCGCGCCAACCCTTCACGGTTAGGCTTCCGCGCGGTGCATCCGGACAATTAACCATGGACCCTCTATTGACTAACCCATATCCCGAACTTTAGAAAACTAGAGCCATGGTTAGGTTGCAAACTCATTGCATCATATTGTGCCTACTTGACTAATTGTGCATTATTTTGTTGTGCATGTACTATGTTTTCTTAATCGTTTGTTTGACTTGTGTTAAGATTAAGTAAATTAATGACTAAAAGAACTTTGCCTAATTAATTAATTAATTAATTTGAGTAAATAAAGTCTAATATTTTAATCAGAATTGACCTAGTACGACTTTAGGCATACCCCTGTTGATTAATAACGCCGAAAACAGTTTCAGATTGAAGCTCCAGCAATGGCGCCAAAGTTTGAACTGTAGCGCCACTCTGTGTAGTGTGGCGCCTGGCGACAGATCTGTCGTCTGGCGCTACACTGCAAAGAGATGCGCCAGTTCTGTCGTTTTGACGACAGTTCGGATTATTGATCGAGTCATCACCTTATGTCTAATTAACCAGTTTGCTAATTAATTCGGTTAAATTTTCCTGTCAATAATACTTTGTTAAGTTATTAATTGAGTCTAGGTACTAAGTCCCATGGTCTTACACAAGAGTCCAAGCATGTCACTTACACTCAACGCACACACCAATACACATACTTTGACCATGTCTAAGAGAGTCTTGTATGCGCGTTTTTTCCGTCGTTTTTTTTAGGGGGGTAAGTCGGATATTAATCCTCCAATGTAAATATATACGATATTAATCCTCCAATGTAAATATATACATCATTTTTGCCAAAAATATGCACCCAATGTAAATATATACATTATTTTTTGGAAGGACGGTTAATCAAAGACAACCTTTTCGTACAAGTCCAACTTTTCGACAAACCCATAGCTCGTAAGAGGAAAGCTAGGACAGTAATGGCAACACAAGAAGAATTCAATGAGCTTAGGAACCAACTGGTTACCGTAACTGAGGCACTGAAGCTCCTAACACTTAAGATTGATGATCCCGTGAAACAACAACAGATGGACCTCATGCAAGAGAGTCTAAGCAAGCTATCTAGCGACTACAAGTTTCAAGGGATCAGTTCACAAGGGGTCTCGGTGGACAAAGATTTTCTTCCGCAGAAGTTCAATGCCAACGACATCCCGAAATTCAAAGCAATCGCTAACCCTTATTTTCATTTAAGAGCCTTCGACACAATAATGAGTATTAAGGGTATCGATAATAAGGTGTTCCCCTCTCTGTTCTCACTATCTCTCGAGACCGTTTGCCAGCAATGGTTCTTTTCTCTCGAGAAAGAAAAGACCTCCACCTGGGAGTCCATAGCAAACACTTTCGTTGATAGATACAAATGCAACATTTAAGTTGAGACTGACCATAGGGAACTTGAAATCCTCAAGCAGAAGGAGAACAAAGGCTTCACCTCCTTCTTTAACAAATGGAGAGAAAACTCAGCTAAGATGATTGAGGTGCCAAGTGAAAAAGAATCTGTAAGGTTATTCATCAAAAAAATTTCAAGAAAAATACTCCAAGCATCTCAAGTACCAAAATAATCTCCATACCTTCAAGGCCGTCTATGACATTGGAATCAATATTGAAGACGACCTGGCTAAGTTGAAAGCTGCCAACAATAACTCCAACAGTGGCTGGAAAGGAAAGAAGAACGACAATCCTTCTTCTTCCAAAACCACCCAATCAAACAATGTTAGCACTTTTAACCTAGGTGAAGTCCTTGCTATGAATAATCAAGGACAAAAGAAACCATTTAGGAGGAACTTTACTCCTATTGGCATGAGTTATGACACCGCATTTGATCGATTAAATGCAAAAGGTCTTATAACTCCCATTGGACCATTTGGGGACCCACCAGTCGAAAAGAGGTCGGCTAATTGGAACCCCAATGCACACTGCAAGTATCACTAAGGTAGGGGCCATCTCACAGAGAACTGTTGGAAGCTTAAGGAAGCTATCCAAGGCTTAATCGATAACAACAAGCTACCATTGCCCCCTGCCAGTAAGAAGCCAAATATTGATAATGCGCCTCTCGCTCATTCCTTGGCTATCTCTGATGAGGAAAACGAGGTTGACCCCTCGTCTCTCATCAAACCTATTAAAGAAATCCATGCCATCGAAGAAGAGGAGGAGATCTTTTTCGACGCCATGGATAACCTTCCAGAACCAGTAAGTAAAGAGGACATACGATCGCTCACATTGTCTATGATGGAAGGATCGCATTTGCTATGTGAAACTCTCAAGGCTATAAAGGAACTCCAGAAGAAATATGACGAGGTTCCACTCCCGAAAGATGAACCTAAGAGAGAATTCACACCCATAGGAACGACTTATGAGGTGAAGCGTTTTCCTTTACAAGTCACCGAAAAACCCAAGAAGAGTAATAGACTCTACACTCCAATTAGGATCACATATATGCAAATGTTCGAAATGCTCTCAGAGAGTGGCGAGATCAAACCTCTCGAACTGAGACCATTCGAATCATTGAAAAGGACAGATAGATATTATTGTCAGTATCATCAATCAGGAGGTCACACTATCGAAAACTATTTTAAATTTAAGGATTTAATTCAAAAAATGATTGATGAAAAGAAACTAGTCCAAGTTCCACAAGAAGAGGATGCAAGTATTAATGGAGTTTGGGACAGTGACGAAGAAGACATCTACTTAAAAGACATGGTAGGACCTCCACCTTCGGTGTCATACGCCATGGATGACTTTTAGGTTGAAGAAGATTCATCGATAGACGTCCTCACAAGATCCGGGAGAATGCAACCTCCCGTTTCAACACAACCCATGCCAACCACACAGCAAATTCCCATACCTATCATTGAAGATAATGATATCGTCAAGCTGTTCAAGAAAACAAAAGTTGAAATGAACGTATGGAAACTTTTGGCGACATCCCGAGAACATAGATTAGCTGTAATGAATGCCTTGGACAAAATAGGGATAGATTCTGACACCACTCCTGAGGGGTTGGCTAACTTCCTCACGAGTGATCTACCTAGTCCCATCAATTTGATCACCTTTACTGACAAGGATTTACCCCCAGAAGGTGACAAACACTATAAGGCATTAAACCTCACAGTAGTTTACAAGAGAATGAACGTCCCTATGACTCTTATAAACAATGGATTAGCCATCAACGTCTGTCTACTTAGAACTGCGAGGATGCTAGGCATAAAGGATGAAGATTTAACTCCGTCAACACAAGGAATAAGAGCCTACGACAACACTCGTCGTCAAGCTCTTGGTAAAATTACCATGAATGTAACGGCGGGAGCAATAGAACATGCTACTACTTTCCAAGTAGTAGACATTAAAGCTTCATTCAATTTGCTGTTGGGACGCCCTTGGCTTCATGACCTAAAGGTCGTCCCCTCATCTCTCCACAAACAAGTAAAAGCCATAGTTGGGAGAATTCCTATCACCATCGATGCTTCACCTATGAGAATCAAGTCTATAGAAAATCCAATAATCAATGTGGAGCAAGATGAGGATGATGAAGATTTATGGGGCTTTAACGAAGAGGTCTCCTTAATCCAAGAGGATGAAAGGACCCCTCTTTGCCATGATTCCCATTCTAACATGATCGTAAAGGCTATTCTGAAGAAACAAGGACATTTTCCTAGGATGACCCTAGGAAAGAAGAAAGGAATAGCAAAATCGCTGGAGTCGCCTGGCCTCCCTAAATTAGATACTTTCAGACTTGGTTTCGAACCGACTCGGAAAGATCTTAAGCGAGCCCAGGAAAAATCAAAGGCACGTAGGGACGCTCGCATTCAAAAGAAAGGAATCCCAATGGATCAGCACCCTCTCACGCTTAACGGTCAATTCATAAAAGAAGGAGAAGACTATCCATGCCATGAATTTCACGAACCATTTGTTGTAAACAACATAAAGCAACTGGGATTTGAAATTTTCTTGGATTGTTATTTCATACATGAAATCCCAACTCCTATCCATAAGGAGAAAGCACCCCCGTGCTTTGACTTTAACGTCAAGGGATTATTATTTGGGCGAGAAAAGGATGAGCCAACATACAAAGAGGATAACTCCTCGCTCATTCAAACAGTCCTACAAAGTGAAAGCTTCGATCCCTCGAAGCTAATCACTCCAGCGGAAGGATCACTAGAAGGGTGGCGCAAGACCGTCAAGGTGACTACTCCAAGTGGAAGAAAGATATTCATCACGACAGGGCAAGGACCGATGTTCGAAGAGTCGTCTGAGTCAGAGTCAGAGTCGGAGTCTCTCCCTATAGAGTCATCTAGGTCTTTAGTAGTAGCACCTTCCCCTTCCATCTCTTCTCCTAGAATAGTTAGTGATCAAGTCCCTGAGGACATATCACTCTTTGATGTAATGATCTCAGAGTACAATAATATATCTTCTTCTCCTTACTTCTTGTGTTCTTCTCTAACCCAAGATGACGAGCATTTCTTAACTAACAATGAAAAAGACAAAGAACTTATTAAAGCAATGGAAACACTCGAAAAGAAAACACCGGTAATTGAAGAAACTGAGACGGTTGATATTAGAAATGATTCAACCAATAAAAGAGAAGTTAAAATCGGACTAACACTTAACGAACAAGAAAGAACCGATTTAATTAACTTACTAAAAGAATTTATCGATGTATTTGCTTGGTCATACGAAAATATGCCAGGCATTAATAGAGAAATAGCTCAACACACTATACCACTAATTCCGGGAATGAAACCTATAAAACAAAAGTTGCGTCGAATGAAACCTGACGTAGCACTTAAAATAAAAGAAGAGGTCCAAAAACAAATAACTTCAGGTTTCATCAAGGTATCTAAATACCCTGAATGGGTCGCCAACGTCGTCCCAGTTCCGAAAAAAGATGGAAGGAAAAGAATGTGTGTCGACTATCGAGATATAAATAAGGCAAGTACAAAGGACGACTTCCCTTTACCACACATCGATATTCTGGTAGATAACACGTCAAATCACGCACTTCTCTCGTTCATGGACGGATATGCAGGTTATAATCAGATTCTCATGGCAGAAGAAGACAAGGAGAAAACAACCTTCATAACACCATGGGGCACTTACTGCTACACGGTAATGCCTTTCGGGTTGAAAAACGCGGGTGCCACTTACCAACGTGCAGCGACTGCCTTACTCCATGACATGATGCATAAAGAAGTCGAAGTATATGTCGACGACATGATTGTAAAATCAAAAGACCGCCCAGGCCATCAAGTAGCCTTAAGGAAATTTTTCGAAAGGCTAAGAAAATACAATATGAGGTTGAACCCATCTAAGTGTGCTTTTGAAGTCACCTCAAGCAAGCTTTTGGGTTATGTCATAAGCTCTAGAGGAATAGATATAGACCCGACAAAGATCAAAGCAATCATGTCAATGCCATCGCCCAAAACTGAGAAGCAAATTCGAGGATTTATTGGCCGGTTGCAATACATAAGTAGGTTCATATCAAAATTGACGACGATATGTGAACCAATCTTCAAAAAACTTAAGAATAATGCACCAGAAATATGGGATGACGAGTGTCAAAAAGCCTTTGAAAAGATCAAATCCTATCTCGCAAATCCTCCCGTATTAGCACCAGCACTTCCCGGAATACCTCTTAGGTTATACTTAACAGTTACCAAAGAGACAATGGGAGCTATGCTAGCACAAGAAGTAGAAGGCAAAGAAAACGCAATCTACTATTTAAGCAAGAAAATTCTCGAATATGAAGCACGTTACACACCACTTGAGAAATTGTGCCTCGCTTTGGTTGGGCCACAACCAAGCTAAGACATTACATGCTAGTGCATACCGTCTTCGTAGTCTCCCGATTAGATCCACTCAAGTATCTATTCGAGAAATCTACACTCAATGGACGCATATCGAGATGGATAGTCAATTTAGCCCAGTTTGATGTAAGGTTTATGCCACAAAAAGATATCAAAGGATCTATGGTGTCAGACTTTCTAGCGGACTTTCCAATAGAAGACTCGACGCCAATACAAGACAATGAGTTTCCAGATGAAGACTTAATGGTCACTGAAGATGATACTTGGACCTTATACTTCGACGGAGCCTCAAACCAAAAGGGAAGTGGCGTTGGAGTATTACTAGTGTCACCTAAAGAAGAGCATGTTCCAATCTCCATAAAGCTTGATTTCGACGTTACCAACAACGCTGTTGAATACGAAGCATGCGTGGTAGGCCTTGAAACAGCTTTGGGATTGGGAGTAAAAAAGTTAAGAATATTCAGAGACTCTTCATTAATCATCAATCAAATATCCAAAAGGTGGAAAGTAAGGAGTGAAAGTCTAGCCCCTTACCAAACCTATCTGGAGACTCTTACTAATCAGTTAGATAAGGTAGAATACACATATCCACCTAGGGAAGAAAATCAATTTGCTGATGCCTTGGCAAGACTAGCCTCGATGGTTAGGATTCCCACGGAAATCGAGCAAATGCCTCTAACTATAGAAAAAAGGCACAAACCAGCATACATCCAGGCTATAGAAGATGATGAGGTAGTCCAAGACGAAGAAGAAGAAGAAGAAGAAGAAGAAGAAGAAGAAGAAGAAGAAGAAGAACCGTGGTACACGGATATACTCAATTATGTCACCAAAGGAGAATACCCTCCCCAAGCTGACAAAAGAGCAAAATGAGCTTTAAGACTCTTGGCTTCCCAATATGTACTCTTAGACAACGAGCTACATAAAAGGGTACCTAAGGGTCGAGCTCTCTTATGTGTAGGAAAAAAGGATGCACAAAGAGCAATGAGAATAGTCCACGAAGGAATTTGTGGCACTCACATAAATGGCAAAATATTAGTCTAAAAGATAATGCGAGAAGGATATTATTGGACTACAATGAATAGGGATTGCCATCAATAAATAAAAAGATGCCCTAAGTGCCAAATATATGCCAATTTACAACATGTTCCTCCATCCTTGCTCTACACCTACACGTCACCATGGCCATTCTCTACATGGGGAATTGACATCATCGGCAAAATCACTTCCCCAGGAACAGGAGGCCACGAATACATCCTAGTAGCAATTGATTACTTCACAAAGTGGGTCGAAGCGCAATCATACGCTAAACTTACTGCAAAACATGTAGCGCTCTTTATCGAGATAAATATTATTTGTCGATACGGAGTCCTACATGAAATGATAAGTGACAATGGAACTCACTTTCAAGCCGAATGTGAAGAATTGTTACAAAAATATGGCATTCAACGTCATCATTCTTCCCCTTATAGGCCTCAAGCAAATGGAGCAGTCGAGGCAGCTAATAAAAATCTAAAGACTATCATCGAGAAAATGACGGAAAATTATAAGGATTGGCCTGACAAACTTCACTTCGCATTGTGGGGTTACCGCACGTCAATTCGCACATCAACAGGAAATACGCCATTTTCCTTGGTTTATGGAATGGATGTCGTACAACCTGTCGAACTAGAAATTCCATCTTTACGCATCGCGTTAGAGAGCAAACTCGATGAAGTTGAATGGACTAGGGTAAGATATGAAGAGCTAATTATACTCGATGAAAAACGACTAGAAGCTCTACATCACACTCAGTGTTATCAAACTCGTATGACTAGGCATTTTAATAAGAAGGTCAAGACAAGAAACATCAAAGTAGGAGACTTGGTGTCAAAAGCATTAAGGAAAAATGTGTTAGATCCAAGGGGAAAATTTAGACCTAATTGGTCTGGACCCTACATTGTCAACAATCCTGTCAGGAGGTGCAGCAAAACTAACTGATATGGATGGCAATGAGTTCTCGAACATGACAAATCTTGACCAACTTAAGAAATACTACCCATAATTACTTGAGTAGGACACTCAAGAGAGCTACGTTTGGCCTGATTCCTTAAGAAATGATACGTAGGCAACCCTTTACAGGTGTGGCCACTTTATTTTTTTAAAAAAAATCTCGCATCCTAGAATTAATTAAAAATTTTACAGAAGATTGACGGAATATCGGCGTCACATAAACAATTTTGGCGCCAGCCGATGACCGTTAGCGCCAGACGACGGCAACTGTCGCCTGACGCCAGACTGCCGCAGCCGGCGCCAGTCTCGAAATCATGGCGCCAATTTACAGTTAACAGTCTGGGAATATTTCGGTGTTTTTCGGAAAATTTTTGACTTCCGTACTCGGAAAAATTTCTGGAAAATTAATTTTTCGGTTTTCATTGCTTTAATAAAATAAATTTAAAGTAAATAATTTAATTAAAAGCTGGAATTTCATTAATAAAATAAATTACATTATTGATGGAATTTAAATAAAGCTTAAATAAATTAACTTTAAATAAAAAAAATAAACTAAGTCTAATAATTGGAAATTAAGCAATGCTCTTAATCTTTTTTCTCTTTCTTAGCCCTTTTCCAATTTTTGTCTGCTTCTTCCTCCTCATCCATAACCTTATCTAGTAAGCATCCTTTAGAGGACCTACATTCAATCTTGGAGTAAATAGTTTCCCTCTCAGCTAGGACTCCATGCTTCTTTTCTACCCAAGCTTTCTTTCCTGTGGTGTCAGCTTTCCTTTTTCCCTTTATCTTTTGCAATGCTTTTCTTCTTAGGTATTATAGGTGTCTTGAATTCGATCCTTTCACCCAGGCGTTCCTTAGTAGGAATCACCTTGTCACCTAGACGACTCTTCACATCAGTTTTACTCTGATTTTTCTTCACGTCCTTTGAGGGTTTCCTTAGAAGCCACTTTTTCACATCCTTGGGCAAGGAAGGAGGAACCTTTTGGGTAATGACTTCCCATAAAGGTCTAGCGCTCCAATAAGCATCAAATTTGTCTACTTCCTGAGAGACAGGGAACTCGTAGGGACGACAAAGATCTCCGGAAGGAATAGTCTGGATTAGGCCATATTGTCTTTTTACCCTGCAGGGATAATAAAAAGTCATACGGGACAAGCTTGGAAGACGGCAGAATGGCGCCAAACACTAAGTGTAGCACCTGGCGCTACACCAAAACGCGTGGCGCCAGCTGGCGCCAATATGCCTCATCGTACGCGCTTTCCAAAAACCGCGTTTTCGACTTAATTCGAGTCTGCTAATGACTTTACGATTTCCTTATCTTTTTCTAAATATTCATTTATTCCTCTCTTTTAATTAATATAGTTATTATATTAATTATATTATTTTTTTGGATTTTATTTAGACTAATTTCCAAGTTTTTATAAATCTAATATTTTATTTGACTTTTCCTTTTTTTTCATTTTTCTTTTTGGGGAAGAAAGTCAGATACCCTACATCAATAATAAAAATGACGGAATTTTTGCGCAAAATTATTTGTCACACTTCCTTGCACACACAAACATGCACATAATAATAATAATAATAATAATAATAATAATAATAATAATAATAATAATAATAATAATAATAATAATAAATTGAAAAAACATGATAAATAAAATAAACTCATAATAGTATGTACAAATATGTCTAAAAAATGAGTCTAAGGCAAAGTTCTATACAAAGTCGAAATAAATAACAAAAAGCACAGGAATAAACTATGGCGCCGGGGGACGTATACCCATCATCGCATAAAACTCCACTGTACGAGGAGTAACCTCTCCACCAGCTCCGGCTCCAGCTGCGGCTCTAACTCCAGCACCAGCTCCAGTCTCCACGGGAGGAGGAAAGCTCAACACGGGACCCGTCCACCCAAGATCAACCTGAGGCTGAGGCTGCGGAGGCTGCTGCGATGACGAGCCAACCTCGTACATCCCACCACCTCTAAAAGTCGAGATAGCCTCTCCCTGGCCTACCAGCGCAGCATGTGCACCCTCAGAGGAAGAGCCTGAGCCTTCTACCGCCTCGGTACGAGCAGCCTCAGAACGACCACCCTGACCTACCGAAGTAGTGCGGCAACTTCTCGAGCTAGACCTCGCCGGATCCCTCCGCACCTCAGGTCTCGTGCGGGTACGAGAAGGAATAGGCTGACCCTGCAAAAGAAATTAAAATCAGAAACAGGCAAAATAGAAGTGGTAATACAAAAAACATATGAAGGGAAGACTACCTCCTGAACGGCGTCGTCTCGACGGTAGGTAGCCACATTCCTCATCCGGACAAGCTGGCTCCAGAAGGCATCTATGCATCGCGCCATCGCCGAAACCACCTCGCGTGAGAACTGTCAAAGAAATAATTCAGTAAACATGCATAACGTATATGGACCAAAAAAAGTTGCAAATAAACAATCTTACCCGAGTCTGGTGGCGAGGAATCGACCGCTCCACGAAGCGCTCGTCCTTAGGAGCCGGAGGAATCATCTCCTCAATCGGCCCATATGTCCCCTGATAATGGATAGACATACGGGGTGGCACGAACTCAGCAGCATCGTCCTGACACTACTACAAAAATGGGAATACAGAACGCCTAAAACAAGCAATATTTCTGGTAGGGTACCTTATAAACTCTACAGAACGCCTCCTTGAGGCGTTCTATATCTAACATATATAGATCGCCTCTCTAAGATAGGCGCTTCATATTCTAAGAATAAATTAAATAAAAAACTAGGAAAAAAGAGCGGTCATCTGAAGTTAGGCGCTCTATAATTATTAAAATAGAGAACGCCTAACATAGATAGGCGCTCTCTTTTCCTTTTTTTTAAAAAAAATAATATTATTATTACTATTAATATTAATAATAGTAATAATAATAATTCGACATCAGTTTTTTGAAGATAAAACTACGAAGAACAATATTAGTACAATACAATGAATTTACCCACTACTCCCACCCAGATTCACAACCCACGGCTATCAACGACCACCCACGACAACTTACAAAATCAACATAAAAAAAAATTATACCGTATAATTAAACATATAGTTATAATCCAAACATACAAATAAACAATTATCTCAACACTATAAATTAAAAGTATTATATTAAAAATTACAATTGAATCAAAATAATACTAAATAGAATGAAATTGAAATTTTAACTTAAATTAAAAAAAAAAAATCAGATCTATAAATGAAAAACCTTGTACAATTAATATAATGCTCATGGGCTTGAGGTGGTGGCTCGATGATGACTTGCGGCCTTGCGACATAAACACTACATCGGGGTGGTCGTGCGACGGGTTGTGGCTCGACGGTGGAGATTAGGTGGCTCGGTGGTGAGTTGGTGACATGGTCTTCTGAAACAGGTCGGCGGTAACACGGGCTTGCGAAGTGGCTCGGTGATGACATGGCTTGGGCTTGCAAATTGAATTGGCTCGACATTGGAGTTTTAAAAAAGAGAAAGACAGAAACACTTATACATGGAAGAAAATAGAAAAGGAGATGAACAAAGAATAGATAAAGGGATATGAAGCTAAGGGGAAGAGGAGAGAGAGAATAGAGAAGATATGGAGAATAAGGGGGGCGGCTCGCATTCAGTAGTTATAATATTTAGGGTTATGTATGGGTGAGCTGTTATATGGTCTTCAATTGAGTTTTATTTTTATAATAATTTTAATACTTATAGAACGCCTAAGTTAGAAGAGCGATCTATATAATATGGTGTAAATTTTGATATATCAAATAGAACGGTTAACTTAGACAGGCGATCTGTAAGTTTCAACATATATAACGCTTATCATACGAAGGCGTTCTGTATAATTCTAGAGATCGCCCATGTAACTTGACCGTTGTGTATTGTGTGTTGCTTATTCCACATTTTGTGGTAGTGTGACAAGGCAAAACAAAATCAGTGAAGCATTACTTGGGGGCTACTTAACGAAAGATAAAAGCTGAAAATCGTACCGCCACATCCTCAACAGGTACAGGAACTGGAGCTAACAACGGCAGCAGCTCCTCCCCATAGCATCGCCCAGGGATCGTGTAAGATCGCCAAGGGGTACCAGCTCCCTCTGACATGCTCACCAACCTCGTGGCGTTAAACATGTGGCGTGGTGGAGGAGCAGGAACGACAAAGGTATCGGAGGAATACTGAATAACAACCCTCTCCCCAAGATATGCAGTCGCTCCGTAGGTCCCTAAGAAATAGCGACGCTCAGCAGAATACTGCGCGGCTAACCTAAGGACTGCCAGGTTGACCCACGGTTGGTACAGCACCTCAGGCTCCTGCAAAGAACGTCAATCAGGAAAGAGTCTATTTAAGGCATCAAAAAATGTCAAATAAGAAAAGAATCATACCAAGATGATCCAATCTCGGACATAGGTAGTGGACATCCCCATACGGCGGCTGCCCCAGGAAGGGCTAACTGGAAGCCTGCGTGGCGACGGTCTCGCCGGCGCAGCTGAGGGGAAGTACTCGTAGAACCAGATCTACAAGAAGTTAAAGTTATCAGTGAATGCTAACTAAAATGTAGAGCTAAACTTTATAGGGAATAAGGTTTACCTCTACGACCCTCCAAAAGCCGGACAAAGCAACATTCGACCCAAAGGACCGATGTCGAAACGAGTCCCGCGGCGCTCGAATGAAATCAGCGTAGGCCAAGCTGGCCCAGTCATAAGTCTCGGTGTAGATCGCGGACGGCAGGAAGGTAGTAAAGAAGCGCCCTACTACCCTTGTCAGGGGAGAACGTCCCTAACAGCAAGATAAGTGCAAAGATGCGCACCCGCTGCTCTCGGGTGGTCGCACCATCGTCGAAAGCCACTGCTAGTGTCGAGCGGCGAATCCCCCTAGCGCTGAACTGAGTCGACTCTACCTCAGCTCGAGCCCGAATAGCAATCGGACCCAAAGCTCCTCGACCTCAGAGGAAAAGACGTCAATCCCACTGTCGAACGGCAGTGGTACGGAGCTAAACTCCAGTCCTGTGATGAGACTGAAGTCGGTAGGAGTGACCATCATCTCACCCCAAGGAAAGTAGAAAGTGTTGGTGGTGTCCCAAAAGAACTCCACCAGAGCACGAAATTCATGATGACCTCCGCTAGAGGCAACCATCGCCTCAGAGGTCTCGAATAGCGCAGTAAGACCGCAAGACTCCCATAGAATTCTCGTCTGATCGTCTCTGGCGATGTACATCTTGTACAGATCGCCCAAACCGTCACAACCAGAACCATGACAGCGCGTCCTCCCAACAGTGATGCCCCGTCTCACCCTCTCAGAAATGTGATGGACGGGGGAAAAGTACAAGGTCCGCTCATCCCACTCAGGGAGTCGACCAAGCGAAGTAAACAGCTCGGCATCGTCCTCTACGGGCTCATGCTCCCGTCGAACGTCTCGGGATCGTGAACCGGAACCTTGCTATCTAGCCATGCTACATTGTGCAAAATTATCATAAATTAAGTTTCTATAGTATCTAAGGTTCTCCTAGCCGCATGATACTACGTTCGCAAAAAACAGAGTACGTAGTACTAAAACAGAGCACAAATTCAAATTAAGCATAACGGCATTTTTCAAGCAATCAAACAATTTCTTGCAATACAATAGTAATTATTGTGACAAATTGGACAAGAATTGCTAGCAAAAACATCAAGAACAAGCCACATTGTATTCCCGACCTTAAGAGGTTCAACAATGGCAATTTGTTCATTTCTTCACCAAATTGAGTCAAACAAGTCTCCAATTACTCCCAAAGCAATATATAAACATAATCAAGCAATTTCATGGCATAAAATTTGATAAACAAAGAGAATTAAGCATTCTAAGTTTTGAATTTTCAAGAAATTTGGGAATAAACACATGCAAAATTCATCAAAACCGGTGTGAGTTTGAAGAAAACTCACATAGATCGGGAAAATGGATGGAATAAGCTTGATTTGCAACAAATTTGAGCGAATTTGGTTGAGAAACGAGCAAGAACGAGTGAATTGAAGTTCTGGAAATTCTCGAGCAGGAAACGCGAAGAGCAGCAGCGGAAATGAAGAAGAGAAGGGTATTTAAGGAAAACCCATCTCTAGCGCCAAGCGTCGGACCTTGGCGTCAGTCATTGATTTTTGCGCCTGGCGCTAGCTCCAGCGTCTGGCGCTACAGTCAGTTAAGTGGCGCTGATGTTGTTTCAGCGGCGCCAGAACGTCCAGCCACTCAGTATGGTTGTTATAACCTTTTGCAATATATTTTGGGTTCCTTGGTACGCCAGTTAACCCCTCTAAGAAATTTGATACGATTTTTAGTAATCGGCTTGGTTGCATAAAGTGATCGACCTGATGAAAGATCATCTCACTTAGCTTAAAGCGCCTAAGCATTGGCTCATTGCAAAAGGCACCGAAATACTAGTTCATTCGCAAAAGGCACCAACATATTGGTTCATTCATTCAGAAAAAGGCACCGACATACAGGTTCAAAAGCAGTAAAAGCGCCGACGTACTGGCATAGCGGAAGCAAAGTTCAAGCGAACTTTTAAAGATCGACAAGCGGAGATCTTCGATAATTTCCTTTGGATAATTATCGCAACAAATGAAGATAGCTTCAAGCGAGGATATCTTCGACAGCGTTCCCTAGATTGTGGAGAGTTGTCACAAACAACTGAAGGTGATTTCAAGCGAAGTTGTCTTCGATCGTGTTCCCTAAGATGTGGAAGATGGTCATAAAGCGGAAGAGGATCGTTTCAAGAGAAACAATCTTCTATATTGGAGGCACTTACAAGCGTAGCGGTTTCCAAGCGGGATGGCATTCTCTTGGTAGGAGGTCATCAAAACAATAAAGCAGCAACAAGTCGGTTACTTTCAGAGACGTGTGCTCGACGGTACAAGATACGCGTTTCTTAACTCTTTTATCTGTTTAACTAACGCTAGTTTGCAGGTATCGGCGTTACAAGAATGATTTAGGATCGCAGAACGTTCTGAATCATTCTCCGTCCCTATCGATACTTTAAATTTTGTTTTCGAAACTTGCGTTTCTCCAAACTCAGTCAAAGTGGGGGCTTCTGTAGACACCCATTTGTGTCTCCCCAAAACCAAACCCGGTGATGAGTACCTTTCACGTCGAATCATAATCGAATGAAGTGAAAGTGTGGAAAGTTTAGTGTTGCGGATAATTTTAATTTCTTTTCTCTTCTCTCTGTTTTTGAAAACCTATTTTAACAAAACAGCCAATCTAGTTTGGTTGGTCCATGATATGGGTCCAATAGTAGTGTATTTGGATGGGGCTTGAAAAGAGCTCTCCAACGATATATTATAAGCCCAATTCCGATGAATATTGAGGAAGTTATGACCAAATTACTGAACAGGGTCTGGTTTGAGCCTTATATGCGGCCCAATGATCTAGAGGAGGGCCTAATATGGATTTATCATTCCTAATGCAATTAGGAATGGTTTTAGTCTTCTAGATTTTTCTAGAAGGTTCTTTTCATTCCTAATTTAATTAGCATTGATAAATTGACTTTTGTTGACTTTTTAGAGTTTTAATCGGAATAAAAGCACGTTTTTGAGGAAAATACGATTTTATCCTCCTCTACGGCAATTTCTATATGATTTTAAGAAAACGCGTCAATTTCTTAGTCAGCGCCAAACGCCAGCTGTAGCGCCTGACGCTACACTTGGCGCATGGCGCTAGCGTTAGCGCCTAGCGTTAACGTCAGCGTTTGGCGCTAACCTGGTTTTGCGCGTCAGAACTCTGTTTTGGTTGTTCTATCTTTTTTGGCTGATTTTTTCTATAAATAGCTTCCTAAAAACTCCGTTTTGAGTCACCAACTCTCATCAAGATTTTCTTGATTACTCTCTCTCTCTCTCTTTTCTAAACTAGCCTTCTCTCAAAATATAAAAATTCCGCATTCATTAGACTTAGAAACACCTAGCCATATTCGAAGTTGCCTTCGCCCTAGACGTGAAAGGTTTAATTTCTGAGGGTTTGGTCCGAAATCTCTCTTTCAATTATTTAATTTAATTGTTTTGTTTTATATTTTCCTTGAAGTTACTAACGTGTCTATTTTGTTATTAGAAAAAGATACGAGGCATCCAAGTAAGTACTTTAATGGTTTAATTGATATTATGATATAGAAATAGTGCTTAGATTGTTATTTGAATTCCTAGTATCATGTCTAGGGTAACTTTAACATCAAGTATGATTAAAAGTATGATGCTTCCTATGTTCTTCCTAATATTTATGATTGTTAGTATCATGTTAGGGTTAAAGCTTTGATTTTTATTGTCTAGTGACATGCTAGGGTTTGTTATTAATCTTGTTAGTATCATGCTTAGGGTCTTGTTATTATTATGCTTTAACATGATTATTTTAATTATGATTATTATGATGATTGTTATAATTGTTATAATTTATTGTTATAATTTATTATTATAATTATTTATGATTATTTATTGTGTTGCTTGATTTTTATTTTTATTGCTTGATCACGCCTTTTATGCATGTTTTAAAGGGAATTTGTACTTGTAATCACGCTTAATGAGATAATTAATAATCTTGTTTAGGGTTAATTTGATTATAATTCAAGTGATCGCCAATAATAGTTTATTTGTGCATTAATATTCAACCAACATAGATAAACAAGTTTAGGGTAATCCTATTGATTGTATGTTAGTCAGAAAGCGCACATGAATACGATCTGAATAAAGTAGAGGCCTATTATTAGGGCAGGTTCGATCTCTTTTAGGTTGGATTTGTACCTTCATCCCTGAACCCTATTTGGTTCAAGACCTTATTGGAGTTGACGATCTCTTGGATCGTTAAGGGGTGTAACCTTCACCTCGTTAACGGTTTACAAGTTCCTAAACAAACTTGTTGGCTACTCTTTTGCTCTATCTTCTTTCCCTTTGGACGCCACCGTACTTTAGTTTATGATCACAGTGGGGTTCAAGCTAGGGATTAACGCTTGAAATATTCCCTACAGTGAAATAAAATATTATTGTAATACTTTGCACTACACTTATATTATAAACAAAAATGCGTGTAATATTAAGAATTTTTTTTAATTATTATTTTTATCTGTATTAATTATGTAGGATTGTCTATTTGAGAGACGAACATTAGGTGGGTCTTGGGTGGGGATTTGGCGGGTCTTTGGTGGGGATTAGGTGGGGATGGATATCCAAGTGGGGGTGGGGCAGGGATGGTTTTGGAGTTAAACCCGCTGGGGCAGGGATGGGGATGAATATTGATTCCACCGCGGGGATGGGGATGGGGATGGGGATGTTAGGTGGGGATGGGGATGGGAAGGCCAACATCTGCCCTGCCCCGCCCCGCCCCATTGACATCCCTACATGGAATACAGACAACTTGAAAAAAATATTATGTTTAAAGCTTATCAGCCAAATGTTGCTTCTTAGTCTGAATGACCAAGTAGCGTAACCGAGCCTTAATGGCCGAATAATGCCAAACGACCACCAACAATGTTATTTTGACAAAATTAATGAAATGTCGAATATTGTTATAAAAAATTTTTGTCGTTTATTTATGATGATTACAGATTACTTAAGCAAAAATGCCGAATAAAATAATAATAATGTTGTTTGCAATATAGTAGATCGGCCCTTAAGAATGTGCTACAAAGCAGTCGAGTAGGTGTATAGTAAAAGCATCCCTTAGCTGCACAACTTGGCCACGATGACTGTAAAGTCAACCATCCTGTCCGACCTCAACATGGTCGGACGACTGAGCATAAGGAAGCCACAAAAATTGCCTAAGGTATTTTCACCCAAATAAGGGCAAGGGCATGCCTAGGTGTACAAGACCAACCAATATTCAGAAATTTCTAAGTTGAGATATTACTTGAAATTTCTTAAGTTGTGTCCGAGCGATAGTGTCAAAGGACAACTAAAACAAAGCCAATAAAGCGGCCATATACGATGTTGATTCGAAATTCACCTAGTCCAACGACAATCATTATTAAGATTTGATTAACTTATTAGTTGTCATACCCTTTGAGGTATAAAAACTAATAAGTTAATCAAACCACGTGGAATATAAATTACGCGAATGCTGAGCAAAGGGGCATACCCCCAGTACTTGCATGTACGGGCATATATATATAAGCATAAAATTGCAAAAAATGCTAAGTATAGAGAAACAAAGTGTAAGGAGGGTGTTCCCATCATAAGAGATCATTCTCCTTAAATGCCCATGGCCCTTTAAAAGCCTAGGACTTTACACTTGTTAGGGTGTGTTAGGATTTGATTAACCTGACTATTTGGGGGACCTTGAATTAGAACCGATTCTATCAATACACTTTTTTGTAAGAAACACGTAGGAGTCGCCAATGAGTTTTAGGAAAACTCATAAACCTCGTTCATGCCTTTCTCCCAAGTAGAGTTCAAGGGATATTTAGCACGAATCATAAGTTTACCTATGCCCAAATTAGTCTACATGTACCAGAAATGAGTTCGGGAGCGAGGGTACTAAAATAACGTTCCCTTTAGGGGGGGATCGCTATCCTAGCTCTACTACGGCCTGTACTAGCTCTTTCTTTTTCACAATTTCATTACCAAATAATATATGCAACGTGGCTCCTAAAACCTAAGTTAGTTGATTTTATTTACAAGCATTAATCACGTAGAAATTACATTGCAAAAGTGGTTATTATTTGTTTAATCTAATTCGTGAAAATAATAAGAAATAAACAATGTTTGTCTTGACTTAGGTGATAAAACAATTAATAAATTATTCAAATACTAATCTTGATTAACACAAGAATATTATGCGAATTAAATTAATTAAAAGTTTTTTTAAAAGTGATGAAACAACACTATTTATTCAATTAAAGTTATTTAAACAATAAAAGAAAAGTGATTTATCTAAGTGCCCAGGAAACTAACCGTTCTTCTTTTATGTTAAATCTCCGTTTAATGCGTTTATGGACTTTCTTTCTTCTTTGTACCTCCAAGGACTTCAATGGATTCAATTATAATTGGAAATTATTTGGGAAGAGAGAAGAAAAGTAGTATGATAGTAAGAGAACTTGAGAGATTAGGGTTTTGAGAATACTAGGGTTAGAATTTTGATTTTTCGGTCCCCTTTAGGTTTGAACGAAGACCCCTTTTATAGGCGTAGGAATCTAGGTTTAGGGTTTTATAGCCACGTCGTCACGTGGCATGCGCAAATCTTTGAGTCGCGCTAGTATGCCTAGGCAACTCTTTGACTTGCGCTCGGCAGGCGTGCGTAACTCATTGAGTAGCGCTTGATGCGGTTTGCCTTATACAAAAACGTATTTTTAAAACTTCCATAACTTTTGATTACAGATTAGTATTAAGGCGTGTGAGATATCATTGGAAATATTTGAATGTATACTTTCAAATGCCATTATAATTTAGTTAAAATCTTTTATGGATCAAAAGGTAAGGTCGTTGGAGTTCAAGGGTGTCGGTTTTAGGGCCCGATTTAGTGTTTTTATCGTAAATTCTTTGTTTTAGCTTGGAATTGGGCTTATAAATACCGTTGAAAAGCTATTTGAAAGGGATATACATGTGTATAGTACATGCACGAACTTGTGATAGATGGTTTATCTGTTTGGATCGGTTTTCAACAATGTAAGATTCATTGGATTGAATCATTGCATTTGCCGCATTTAGGTCCATTATTTATCAAGTTTAAACATGTATGAGCATTTTTTAATCATAATTAGTAATTGGAAAAGGCTCTAAGAAATCTTAGTCTCAAATATGGATTTTAACTTCATAATGCATTTCGTAGTCCATAAACACATCAACTTTGATCTAGCGGGTTTTTATAACATCATCGCACTTCATTTCGGGACAAGAGGCCAAAAGTAGGTGTCTACACAAAGTTGCATTAATTAAAACCAAGCCGCTCAAAACAAGGCGGCGCAAATCAAATTTATACAAGACCAGGCCAATTGTGAAATTGTTCAATGAAGTGAAACGAAAGCAAAAAAAATCTAAGTACTAAAAGCTTTAAACTTTTGATGATGGAGGACCTGAGCTCTTTTCTTAGCCGGCTTATCACTATTGGCGGGCTCCTCCAAGGCCAATTCCTTCTCCACTACTATAATTCGGTGATTTTATGACCGTTTTATTGCGACTGTTATAAAAACGGTCGCAATTCTTATTAATTACGACCGTTAAAAAGCCTGTCGTAAAATTCTATAATTGCGACCATTTTTTAATTTTTGAGACCGTTGTGCAGGTTGTTGATGTTATGTCATTATTTTTTTTTTGAAAATAATTACGACCGGTCTAACTGTCGTAGAACCGATCGTAATTTTTTAAAAAGAAATTTTAAATATATCGTGGTATTTTCATTTGCAAGGGGAAGTGGAAAGAAGAAACGGAAAAGGAGGGGAAAGAGGGAAAACGGCCGCTACTCCACTCGTTCTTCCCTCCAACAAGCATTCTCCGGCCGGCGATGCTGCACTCGGTATGTTATCTTAATTTTTTTTAATTTCGTTACTTGTTCCGTAACCCTAACAGTGGGTCACAAATAAACCCCCAAGCAGGACCACTGTCGCCTGCTTCCCCTCCTGCTCGTCCCTCCTTGTTTTCTGACGCTGGTATTCAGGTAAGTCGTTGCATTTTATTTATTTAATTAATTTGGGCGAAAACCCTAAATTTGGGTCACAAATGAAACTCTTCGCAGGGCTACCGTTGCCTCCTCGCCGGGTTCCTCTTCTCTCCGTTCCTTTTCCGTTTTTCGTTGAGTTAAGTCAAGTAAGTCGCTGTAAATTTTTTTCAAAATTAGGTTGTGTTTGGAAACAAGGAATTCATTTCAAATACTTGAATTGAATTTTTGGAATTGAAAATGTGAATTTCAAATTTTAAATCTTTGTTTGGGAAACATAAGAATTTCAAATATAGTAATTCAAATTCTATGGGTAATAAGTTTGATATTTTGACAGTATAGTGGTATTATAGTGATAAGGATCAAGGGGTAATAAGTTTGGTCTCAGAAACTCTTAATTTTATTGTGGAAATTTACAGTATTTGTGTATTGGTGAGCAACTGCTCGATGTAGTTATCCATGCATTAATTGTGGAAATTTTCAATACTTGTGTATTGGTGAGCAACTACTGTATGTAGTTATCCATGCATTAATCTCAAATGGCGTTTGAGTCAGGCGTAGTACAGAATTACACCATAATTTTTCTCTTAGGAATGTCAAAAGGCGTTCTACCCTTAGATAATCAAACTATGAGAGTTTCACCTCTTGAAGGTGCTGAGGAACTAAGTTACATTGAGCCAAAAAAGGTTATGATGACTCAAATTCAGATTAGTGAAAGGAGAGTGAGAGGAAGAAGAGATGAGAATCAGCCTGATCATCCAGTTTTGGCCAATAGATAGCCATATAGATATAATGCTAGGACTTCATATGTTATGTCCTTCAAGACACTTCACCTATATGTTAATATTAGTGAAGTTTTACAGCATGCATGTGATTTTGAGATTAAGTTTGGATGTAATGAGATTAAGTTCATATAGGCCTTAGTTTTTTTGGGGGAATATAGGCCTTAGCTTTTTTGGGAATATAGGCCTTAGCTTTTTCTTGGGGAAAATAGGTCCTAGCTTTTTTTGGGGGGGATATAGGCCTTAACTTGGTATTATATTGTTCATATATATTGGCCTTATCTATTTTTGAAAGAACATAGGCCATTACTAACTATGATTCATATAGGCCTAACTTAGTTTTTAAATTTAGCTTATAAAACTATTACTAACTAATTACTATTATTATTTACTTGAACATTGTTATTGTAAGTATTGTTGTTGGACTTATTATAATATGAATTATGCATTTTATTTTTATTTTTATTATTTTTCAAATTCTGTAATATGATAACAGGTTATATGTTAAGGTTAGGATGACAACGTAAATGCAAACAGTAATATTATGAAAATTGCATCCATTTACACGATATTTGCGACCATTCTATTAGTAGTTCTGTGACTGTCTTGGTAGTCGCAATCATATCTTATTTGCGACCCCTCTTACCTGTCGCAATTTTTACACCAAATTGCCTGTCGCAAATATTCTAAAATTGCGACTGTCTAGACCTGTTGCAAATATTTTGCAAATTGCGACCGTCATCTGCTGTCACAATATCCAATCATTTGCGACCGTCACTACCTGTCGCAATTTTGCAACTTTTTGCGACCGTCATAGGCGGTCGTAATTTTAGGTATTTGCGACCACCATATCAGTCGCAAATAATAAATTACATCTGCTAATAAAACGGTTATTGAAAATACAGAAAACGGTCGCAATCTGATCTGCGACCGCCAAGTAGTCGTAATTTTTTTTACGACCAATATAATAACGACGGGTGACGGTCGCAATTACTCTTTGCGATCGTTTTCCTTTAATTTTACGATCGTTTGAAGCGATCGCAATTCACTTGTTTTTTAGTAGTGCTCGACCGAAGCATCGGTGGGCTCCCCCTTAGCTGCCTCCCCTTCGACAGTAGGCTTGGCTGAAGCGTCCATTGGCTCCTTCTTGGACGTCTCCTCTTTGCCAGTTGGCCCAACCTCATTCTCCTCAACATCATCGTCTTCCTCGTCTTCAGACTCAGACGAGGTAACTTCAAGTTCTAGAGGAGGTTGTCCGGCCTTCTCGGCTTCCATTTTGAGGCAGATGTACTCAAGGCGCTTGGTAAGCGTTCTTCCTGGTAGGCAGCCGTCCCTTCCTCGTTTATCTGCTGGAAGGCCTCAAAGAAATGACTCTTGAGTCTTTCCTCGGCTTTGTGCTCGATTTGGACAATCTACATTCCTTCCATTAAGAGGCATTTAAGACTGCCTCGTCCCGCTCCACTTGGAGCGTCTACCTTGCCAGCTCTTCTCTCTCAATGGCCTTCCCTATTTTGACGATGTCCTCCGTTTGTCGAGCAGCCTTGTTGGATAAGGCCTTGAGGGTCATCTCATAATGAAGCTTCAGGAGGGCGACGTTGCCAGTGTTCGCGTCCTCTGTCTTCCTGATTTAGGCCCAGGCCTTCTTTATTTTTTTCGTTCTCCTTGTCCTTCCACTCTTGGAAGGCGCAGAGACGAAGGAAGAGCTACATTCGGACGAGTAAAAGTTAGCAAGCATGAAAAGGGAAAAATATTCTAAAGTAAAAATCAAGGGCGGACACAAAAGTGAAAAATTTAACTACCTCGGCAATACAGTTGACCATGGGGCCGAGGAAGCCCTCATTAATTCCGCGGAACTTGTTCCGCTGCACCTGAGGGACGTCTCGTTACATGGCCTCCCTCATAGCCTTCCGGTCCACGCCTGTAAGTGACTGGCTGGTTAGTTTCATGTTTATCTCCTCGACAATATCTGCACACGGCCAAGAGAAAGGTTAGAGTGAACAAAACAAGTTCGCAAAAAAAAAAAAAAAAAAAGACAAGTAAAATATTATGACAAGAACCTTACCATCTGAGAAAGATGGTGGGGTGGGAAGGTTGAAAACAGGAGGAGGTACGGGTTCTTCCCCACCTCCGTCTTGGCGACCGAGCTGATCCTCGGCCGACTGAGAGGCATTTGTCTGCCAATCAGATTTTTTAACTAACCCGACATGCGAAGTCGAGACTGGGCCGGTCGGTTTTTCCGGGGTCGACTTACCCCCATCTTCTGTTTGGACATACCTTTTGTGGATCGACTCAGTAGTCTGATCCACGGACTTGGAGTCCCCACTAGGTGATAGCTGGGGTGGCTCTCCTTGGGACTGCTTTAGAGCACTCCGGGACTTTGTCTTGGTCGCTTGAATGGAAGGCGTCCCTTTAGAAGCAGTGCTCTTGCGGGATTTGTACGCCTTTCCTTCTTTTAAAGCAGAGGCCACTGCTTCCTCTTCGACCTTAAGGTGGGAGTGGTCAACTAAAAGAAAGCAATTTCAAGTTAAGTAAGTCCAAAATGAAGCGTACGGGCATGAGTAGGAAGGAAGCCCTTTCTAGAGTCCCAAGACAGACGAAGGGCCAAAATAGAGTTGTCCGTGTTAATTTTAACATATTAGCTCGGCCGAAAAAAAAAAGAAGATAAGAAAAGCTAGTAGACGGCCAATACCTACTTGGTATACTTGTATAGCTGCTGTCGAGCCTTATACCGAGCTAAGTTAAGCTTGGACATGTCCACATCTCCCTTTTGCTTTGGGTCCAACATGGCTAGTGCTTCGTCTACGTAAGAAAAGGGAAAAAGAATTAGAAAATTTTTGACACAATTTACTTGTAAGTGGGTAAGGTACCGGTTTCCACCTTGGGGAAGGTTCTGGTAAAGGCCGCATGCCGACATAAATACAGAGAATCCAGTTCTTAGGCACGGCCACCGACTTGCCGCCCCTAGTCACCCTCCTGACCCCAAAGTAGTCAAGTTAGAATGTGTAGTCAAGATGGATGGGTGGCTTGTACGGACGGTGTTGCCCTCGACAAAGCTGGATGGCAGCAGCGTTAAACTTATCCATCCGCAAGTTAAACTCCATGTTCTTTGTTTTAATGCGATAGAAACGGTTCTTCTAGTCACACCACTTGGATGGCCAGCCTATCACTACCAGATAGTCCTTAGTGGTGCACAATATGAATCAGTCGTCCGTTCCCAAGTCCAGGCAGACCATGGAGTGCATCTCGCAAAATACCGGGCATCCGACTTAAAGTCTTTCTTGATGCACGTCATCTAGAAGAGGGCAATGTTGTACTCATCTAGGAGCTGAGCTCCTGAACAAATGGGTAAAGAGGGAAACGAAGTCCCACTTCAAAAGCAGCGCGATACACGCTAAATGATTATCGGCGCGGCCGCTCATCCTCTCAGGCGGCCACTGAATGAGAACGCTTTGGAGCCTTGAGCTCATATACCTCACCCAGCATAAGGAAGCTCCTAAACTTCTCTCGCTCATCATTGAGGAAGCATAAGGTCGTGTCCTTGACTGGACAAGCGTACGGGTCTTTAAAATTATCTGCATTGGCCTCCTCACCGACCTCTTGATTTTCCGCCTCCCCTTCATCAGGATGGGGGACGACCCCAAACTCTGAGGACAACACAGCTTCCAATTCAGCATCCTCGGCCGAGCTCCAAGTCTTAGAGCCTCGGCCGCCCTCGGAGATAGAAACTCCCTCCGAAAGTAAGGGTCTTTTTCCCTTATCCTTCCTCCTAGCGTCCGCCTGATTTCCAGGAGGAGGTGCGCTGCGAGATGGCAGGTCGGGCGGTTCAGCAATTACTATGCCAATCCTAAGTCTGGCCGACCTAGTAGGTTGTGAAGGGGGTAGTTAAGAAGTTCGAGCGAACGCCCCAACGATCGCCTTAGAAGAAGATGGAGGTTCTTTCAAAGATTGCAACTCGACCGGATCTATGACCGAGTAGGCGAATTGAGGAAAGTGAAGACCTTGAGTTTGCCCGGGCGCTTCCCTACCAGAAGAGACGCCTTGTGTAGGAGGGTGTTCCCATTGTAGGGGATCTTTATCCTTAGATGCCTATGGCCCTTTAAAAGCCTAGGACTTTACACTTGTTAGGGTGTATTAGGATTTGAATTCCTGACTGTTTGGGAGACCTTGAATTAGAAATGATACTCTCATCACGCTTTTTTGTAAGAAACAAGTAGGAGTCGCCAATGAGTTTTAGGAAAACTCATAAACCTCATTCATGCATTTCTCCCAAGTAGAGTTCAAGGGATAATTAGCACGAATTGTAAGTTTACCCATGCTCAAATTGGTCTACATGTACCAGAAATGAGTTCGGGAGCGAGGGTACTAAAATAACGTTCCTTTTAGGGAGGAATCGCTATTCTAGCCCTAGTTACGGCCACTACCAGCTCTTCCTTTTTCACAATTTCATCACCAAATAATATATGCAACGTGATATCTAAAGATTAAGTTAGTTGATTTTATTTACAAGCATTAATCACGTAGGAATTACATTGCAAAATTCGTTATTCTTTGTTTGATCAATATTTGAGAAAAGAACAAAATAAACAATATTAGCCTTGTCTTAAGTGATAAAATAACAATTAATTATCAAATTCTAGTCTTGATTAACGAAAGAATACTATGTGAATTAATTAATTTTAAGTTTGTTTAAAGTGATCAAACAATACTATTTATTCAATTAAAGTTATTTAAACAATAAAAGAAAAGTGATTTATCTAAGTGCTCAGGAAACTAACCATTCTTCTTTTATGTTAAATCTCCGTTTAATGCGTCTATGGACTTTATTTCTTCTTCGTACCTCCAAGGATTTCAATGGATTCAATTAGGGTTGGAAAGTATTTTGGAAGAGAGAAGAAAAGTAGTATGATGGTAAGAGAACTTGATAGATTAGGGTTTAGAGAATGCTAGGGTTTTAATTTTGATTTTTCGGTCCCCGTAATGCTGAACGAAGAGCCCTATTTATAGGCATAGGGATCTAGGTTTATGGTTTTAGAGTCGCGCTGTCAGGTGGCGTGTGCAACTCTCTGAGTCGCGCTCGGTGCCACTCGCATCTCAACGAGTCGCGTAAGCAACTTACTGAGTTGCGCTGGGATGCAGTTTGCCTTATACGAAAACACGTTTTTAAATTTCCATAACTTTTGATTTCAAAGTTTTATTTAGGAGTGTGAGATATAATTGGAAATCTCTGAATGTATACTTTCCAATGCCGTTGGAATTAGGTTAAAATCTGTTATGGATCATAAGATATGGCCGTTGGAGTGCAAGGGTGTCGGTTTTAGTGCCCGGTCTAGTGTTTTGATCATAACTTCTTCGTTTTAGCTCGAAATTAGGCTTATAATATACCGTTGGAAAGCTATTTGAAAGGTCTATCCATATGTATAGACCATGAACGGAAATATGATGGTTGGTTTATCTGTTTGGCTCGGTTTTCAACAATGTAAGATCCATTGGATTGAATCATTGCATTTGTTGTATTTGGGTTCATTATTAATTAAGTTTAAACATGTATGAGCATGTTTTAGGCCTAATTAGTAATCGGACAAGGCTCTAATATAACTTGATCTCAAATATGGGTTTTAACTTACCTTATAATGCATTTCGTAGTCCATAAACACTTCAACTTTGATCTAGCATGAAGAACGGGTTTTTGTAACATCATCGCACTTCCTTTCAGGACAAGAGGCCAAAAGTAGGTGTCTACACCTTGCCTTTGACGCTCTTTGAATGAGGTGGTCACTTTGACCGTTGATAGGCCGTCATTAAGCCTACCAAAGATAAAGTCATATCTTAGTCTCACTAACTAATAGCAAGGGTAAGAAAGGGTCGAACCCAAGAGAGGCGTTGAATCAACCACTGAGATACTGTCGCTTAAATAAGCTAAATGAAGTCTATATTGGTTTGGTTTTAAGTAAGATGTACTAGTTCAAATCAACTAAGGCTAAGGGGAGATTAACAATAATTAGAGGATTCTAGGGCTCTGGTTATACCACTCAACTCATCACAAATCACAATTAGCACGTAACAATCAAGGTAAATTAAGGGGATAGTACAGGGGAATTCATCTAAAGCACCTAACTACTCTCTTAAGCTAGAGGGATTACTTGAATCATGAATATAACCTACTCTCATGGTAACAAAGCATAAAACAAGTATTAAAGCATATTCACGATGACAAAAACATTCCCTTGACTGGAAATTCCTATTCTCATGGTACTAACTCAAGTCAATTAAGCATAAGGGAGCTAACTCAAGTTCATCTCTCAATCCTTCGTTGAGAAAGCTTAGATAAATAGTTCTAGCAATGGCCATATACAAGAGCTAAGCGATTAAACCACTTAAGCTCAACTAATTAACACCCAACAATTACCAAATTAGCACATGCAACAAGTAATTAGTGACTACATTGAGGGTTTTACCCAAACCCTAGAAAATTAGACTACTCGCACTTCATGGAAATTAAAGCAATTAAGATTCAAAACTAAAGATTCAAAATTAAAGCAATTAAGAAATTAAAACAATTAATAAATTAAAGAAATTTAAGCAACTCATGAACAAGATTCAAAACTAAAGATTAAGCTAAATAAAAGTCTAAGAATACAAGAATTAAGCAAGTAATTAACAATTAAAGCAATTAAAATGGAAAAGAAGAGTAAGAAATGCTACTAGAAGCTTCAACTTAGAATAACAATGGTGGAACTTGTCTTCTACAATGATTGAGATTGAAATTTCCAAGCTAATAATTAAAATCTAACTAATGATTTTAGAGTTTTTGTATTTTAAGATTACAAACTAAAAGAAAAGCTCTAAAAACTTGGATGTCGTACAAATGAGCTTAAGGGGTTATTTATAAGACCCCCCAAATAAATAAGACGGAGAAAACAAGAGTCGAACACGCCTGCAGGTCTGCACGGACGTGCCAGGCTTAGCACAGACGTGCAGCCTAACCTGCACGGACGTGCAGTGCCACCTTATGCACGGCCGTGCAGAGCAAGACACAAAGGTTCAGCAGCTTCTGTTTTGGCATGGGAATCCTGCACGGGCGTGCAACCTCATCTGTATGGATGTGCCAACTTAAGCACGGTCGTGCATGCCATGATGTGTAGAATCAGGTTGCTATTGATTTGGCCTAAGTGAACTGCACGGACGTGCAGGCTTTTGCACGGGCGTGCTAGGGGTCTTGCACAGACGTGATCAACTCTGCAGGGTCGTGCATGCTCTAAAACACTTAGGAAGACGCTTCTGATCTTGGTGGAACACGCCTGCACGGACGTGCAAGGCATGTCACGGCCGTGGAGGGTCTCTTAGGCCTTTTTCTTCACATTTTCTTCGACTTTTTCCCCTTTACCTTTGCTTCTAACCTCAGTTTATCATTCATATGCTTCAAGTGGTCGTCTTTGGACCTAAAAACTCAACAAAAACACTAACAACATGTGAAGAATATAATACACAAAAATTGCATAATAATAGAGTAAAAGTGAACCAAAACACCAATTTATCAAGTAAACAAGGTTCAAAATCACCCTAAAATCATATCGAATAACAAGTTATCAATTGTCGAGCATTCGCTGCCACTGAATGTGACGGTGTTTGTGTTGGTGTTTGTGGTGGTAGCAGTCTCCCCGTCTGTGTTACTCAGATCATAGGAACCCTTGGGTTTACCAAACTGCCGCCTAGATTTCTAGCGGCGTACTTGTCGTACGTCTGCATGGTCCGAGCCATTTGTGACTGTAGGGACGGAGAAGAATAGGTGGATGTGAGTTGGAAAACACTAGAATTGGACCCATTCCACGAGGAAGACAACTCTCCCCCGTTCACTCTAGACTCCTCAGTCCCAGGCGAACGGCCGGCCTCATGAGGAGAAATTGACAAAGCCGAGTCTTGAGAAAGATTTAAAAATAGAAATGAAATACAAAGTAAAGTAAAAGATGAAGAAAAGGGGACAGGAGGTTAACTTTGTCCGTGTAGAAAACTTGGGAAAGCCTCGAAGATTGACTGGAAAACTCAAAAGCTCTGTTAGGAAAACTCAAATGTAAAGCGGAGCTCTTAAAAATTTAGGGAAGAAACACTTTCTCTCTCTAAAAAGCTCTGACCTCTCTCTCGAATTCTCAAAGTTCCAAAGTAACAAAATGAAGTCAAACATCCTATATCTATAGGCAAAATTTATGGGGGCAAAATGGTAAATCCGTCTTTCCCACCTAAGAATTTGAACGGTTACTTTTGAAAAAGTTAACCTAGAATTCAAATGGTTAAAAACCAATTCCGTCACTTTAAACAGAAGGGAAGGCGAACGGGCTGACGACACGTCAAAATAGACGGCTAGGTCAGCAAAATCCAAATCGTTGTTCCGATAACCCGGACAACAGGTTTCCTCCCTAAAAAGTTAGTCGGCCTGTTGCGTCCGACTAACCTCAAGACCTAGAAGTGTCTAAATAAAGGAATTACAGACGAAATGGACCAAGCGTTCGGCCCAAGGGAGAAATCCCCAGATAAGACGGGTGGTACTGTCCGCATATCAAAACAATGCTCAAACTTCTACAAATACTCGGACATGTCCAAACGAGTAGAAAAACAGAGGAGGTGCCCCATAGAGTACGAGCCACCCCCTCTGAGGGGCAAATGTCTGGGGTAAAAATTACCCCAAAACGTGGACCAATCTCATGGTGACACGTGCAGTGGTCTAATCAAAGGGCAACACATGTCACTATAGGAAGATAACACGTATGCAAACCCTATAAAGAGCACCTGAAAAAGAGAGAAAATGGGCCTCCTTACATCAAGAGGCCCAAATCCCAAGAAAGCCGCAAAACGGCGCCCCCCAATGACACGTGTCCATGCCCGATTGCGCCGCCAATCAGAAAACGTCATTCTAGGGTAATAAACCTAAAAGGCACAAATCCTTACCCTTATAAATATCTCAATCATTTATGATGGGAGGGGTGGATTATGACATAACATTCAATAGAGCATTAAAAACAACTCCAACTTCTCTATACTTTCTCTCTCTAGCTTTTTCGTCAACCGGTTATAAACTTAACCGTCGGAGGAGAAAATTCCGGCAACGGAATATTCGTGTTTTGCAGGTGTTCGGGCCGTTTATCAGAAGAACCTGACCAGTGTCCCAGGGGAAATCACAAAATCACCTAAAACAGTTGGGGTGATTGAGGTAAGAGAAAAAAAAAAGGAGGAAAAATGGGTTAAGGTTTAGCAAGGACAGGATTGACATTTTACTTCAAATGATGGCGATTTTGATAAATTAGGAGGGAGATATTTAACAACCCCTATTAGATTCCATTACTAATTGCTTGTTACAAGAAAAAAAAAAAAAGTATGACAGGTCTATTCTCAGTTCACTTCAGTGAATCGGAATAGACCCTACCTATGAAATTGTATAATTCAAATTGGTAAATTCCCTCCTACCCTCCCCTATGGCCCTATCATTTCAACCCCTCCATAACACACCGTTGCAACTTTATAAACTCAAAACTTCAAAATTCATTTCATCTCATCCCATCAACTCCCCCCACCACTAAGCCCTAATTTCCCTCCCCACACACCCCACCGGAAAATGAAGCCAAGAGGCGCCGCAACACGGCTACCGTTTTCAGACCGTGAACCCCTCCGGCCACCAGCAACCCCTCAATTCGGCGGCGGAGGCCGCGATTCCGACGCCAGCCTCTGCAGCAGCCGCCCTTCATCTTCCTCCTTCGGCATCGCCGCAACCAGCAGACACCCCACCGACAAACAATCAATGGTGCGATCCATCAACGCCTACCTCGCTTCTCATGGCGTCTCACTTTCCCTCTCCTTCAAACCTCTTCCTTCCGCCAAAGACGTCACTGAAGTGCTGCGTTTTCTCCTCTCTCGCCTCGATTTCCCCTGCAATCCCGGCGCTACTAAGAGGATTCTTGAGGATGAGCTTTTTCTGATCCTGAAATGTCTGAATTGCCCTCATAAGATCAACAAATCTGCGCTTCGTGCCCCTGCTGCTCCTCACGCTTTTCCTCAGATGCTTGCTGTTATTCATTGGCTTGTTCAGCTTGCTGATTATACTGATCATCTTGCTTCCGATGAGAATACTGGCAGGTTTATTTCGCTAAATTGATTAATAATTTTGGTTTATAGTAGTGTTATTGTTCGGAATGTTATTACTCTCTCTGTCCGGAATTAATAGTCATGTCGATTGTGTATCTAGAACTACAAACAACCCATGTGATAATCAACTCCTGATAGAGGGACTGAAGCTTTAGTTTTGTGAATAATTGTAGAAATTGAACTTCTTCACTGTTGAAAGGATAGATAACTTGTTGCATTTAGTCCAATTAGACTAGTTTTTAAGTTGTCGAGTAGTATACTTTAAATATGATCAGGGTTGTGGTACGATTTGGTGTTGTTTCAGGAGGTGATCAATTGGGTTTGCAATTTATTTTCATAATTTGTAATGTTATTTTGTTTGGGTTGTTATTTTTTGCTCTGTTTGGAATTAACAGTCACATTGATAATGTATATGAAACTAGCATTCTCATGATTAATTCTGGATGTAGGGTGTATTACTTTTCTTGCATTTATGAAGGAATTGTAGTTCTTTTCCATTTCAAAACAAGTTGCATTTAGTATGATTTTTCAAAGATGATCATATCGTGACTTGTTGTATAATTGCAACAGGTTTTCATTTATGAAGGATGCTCTCATGGCTTATTATGTGAATAGTTATTTACCGTATATGAGGGGTGATGATGAGGCTGTTGAGGTATTGGATAAAGAGTTTTCAGAGAAGATGGAGAGGGAGAAGGAGTTGTTGGCGAGTAATTTGAAGTCGTTGGATGACGAAGTACAGAAGTTAGAGTCAGAGCTGGAAGGATTGAAATCCAAACCTTCTGAGAGGGAGATGTATGAGAATCAAAGCAAGGATCTTAAAGGTGACTTGAGGAAGTTTGAGGAGTTTATTGCTCAAGTTCGGGATGGAAATTCCATCACCCAGAAGGCGTTGGAGGAGAAGGAAATGGAGTTGGCTGCTAAAGAGGAGGAGATCAAGAGGACACGGGAGGAAAATGAAGAGCTTCAGAAAAGGGTTGATGCTCAAAAGTTTAACTTGAGGGATGCTGAGAGGATGAAAAGGGAGTTGCAGGCTGTGGAGAGGGAGATTAGTGAGGCTGAGGCCAGCAGAAGCTCTTGGGAGGAGAAGTCTTGGGATATTCATGTAGCTATTGCGCAGAAGCACAAAGAACTTGAGGCCCTTTCTGTTGAGTGCAACCAGACTCTAAGAAGGTATGTTTTTCCGTTATATATATATATATATATATATATATATATATATATATATATATATATATATATATATATATATATATATATATATATATATAAAAATTGGTATTGGGTTGGCTTGCTGGTTACTTTCAGGTTTTGGAAGAGCTTAGATGCATGACTTGCATGAGTACGATCAGCACTTTTAGATTTGGGTGTTCAAACTTGGTGTGAAGGAACTGATTTTAGTAATTTCAGAACTTAGATGCATCCAGATTTTTGAAATCATCAGATCTACATGCTTTTCCATCTGTGGAATCATTTGGTTGCTGTCACTTCAATGCAGTTAGCTCTTAAAAACCTGCTATATTTTTTAAACAGAGTGGTCTTTGATTTTGCAAAGTATTTTTCCTGGTATTTCTGGCTAGTGTTTACTTTGATGATTTGAGTCCATGAAGCCTGGGATTCTCATGAGTTAAGAGAGAAATTTATAGTTTCCTTCTGTATCTTATGAAAATTGTGTTTATGGTGAATTGGTGATCATTTGGGTATAACCAGATTAGAAAATTTAGTCTTTTATGTTCAGGAAGTCAATGGTTCCAGGATTGGTGTGTCTAGTTATTTATTGATCCTTTCTCTGAAGTTAATTCCTTCAAGAGATGCTTTCTTTTTTATTATGGAAATCGGTTTGTGTAATTGGAATTGAATTTTTGATGATATAACTTGTCTCTAATTAAGTGAGTTTTGATCATTGCACTGCAGACTTAAGCCTGCAATCACTAAGCACGGAGGTGATTTTCAGTATGTGTTGAATGCTAATGGGTCTACTCCTGCTGAAGTGTTGGGCATAAACTACAAATCTACACTTAAGCCTGCAATCAGAGCGTGTGCTGATGAGATTAAGAAAAGTACTACAGCCAAGTTGGAGGAGTTTATCGCCCTTCAACAACAATCTAAAGAATTGAGCAACAGGATTGAAGCAAAGAGAAATCGTCTTGCAGCACTTCAGTTGCACATTGATCAAGTAAGTTATCATGCTTTATTTTAAAAGAGCTCCTGGAAATTGAAAATTCTATGTCCAAAGAGAGATTTTAAAGGTTGGTCTTACTTCGAAATGAAGAATAATGACATTATCTAATTTCCTGGATAGCTAGTTTTAGACACTCCCACATGCTAAAATAAACTAATTTCCTAGATAGCTAGTTTTGGACACTTCTGCTTGTTTTTTTTACTATTCTCTCGGTACGACCTTCCTCTACGTGTCAAACAATCTCCCTCAAGTTTTTTGAGATGTAGACTGATTTGTTTTTCTTGGTTCTGAAGAATGGAAGAATGTTAGCTAGCACAACGACCAACAAAAAAATCGTGCCAAAATATGTAGGTGATAAACAGAGAGTGCTACCAAAACCCTCCAACATTGAGATACTAAATAATTCATTAACAGATGAGAGAAAACAAAATTTACGGATTTAAGAGATGACTTTTATTATGAAAACAATTAAAAAGGTCCTAAATCTAACTGATAAATGATGATAACTAGATGGCTGCCCCAAGAAGCTACAATTATGAAGGCTTGGATTTTCAGAGATGAATACATGAAAGTGAGAGATAGAAAAGAACCAAGGATAATGCTACTTTTTACGGTTTCACATTGCATCCCTGTGTTGATGTGTTCTGGTTTTAAGTTACTGTGTCTTGCTTAAGAAAGTTTGAGAAATGCTTTTAGTAAAAATTAGAAAGATCTGGTATACCTCCTCTTAGTAAATTCTCTTTTAAGGGTATATAGTGGCTATTTTAAACTCCTTTTTTCTGTTTGGAGATTATGCTGGGATTTGATCAGATTCACATCCTATTCTGATGTCCTTGGGATAGGATTATTGCATACAATTTTGATTATTGAAGCTAAGCATACAATCTGAATTATATTTGGGATCATTTGCAACCTTATTTCCATCCTCCCAACCTCTTGATGACCCATTCTCCTCAAGTCCCTAGTGGAACACTGCACTCTTAATAAATACGAAGTATTTGACAAAAGGCATGAAAAGGTAGAATATTAGGTATACACATCAATTAATGTAGGTGAGAAAGGAATTGAGAACACTAAGCGCTGACTTAGAAAATGAAGATGTGCCATCATGCCATGTACAGACAACTCAGTGATGAAATGCTCAAACTCTTCTATGTTACTGAAAGGAATGAAGATTTTGTGCATGCCTTAACTGCAAATTCTCACAGAAATTTCCAGCTGTATGTCAACTGTTAAACTAGTCAAAAATACTGACTACAGAAGGATTCCCAAGTTTTTAATTTGGAAAGATTGGTTTTAACTACCTTTCATTACATGAAAACTTGATATTTTTGTCAAGAAAAAAAAAAAAAAAAAAAGCAAAAAGAGAACTTGATAAACTTTCTTAAATTCTATATTGTAAATTTCAAACTTTCATTTCTCTCATTTATTGGATTTGCTATCCAAAAGTGGGATTTCTCCAGATGTTTGCTAACCGTGGCCAACATGTATTCATTTCTTTCTAAATATGCATGAGAGTACCTTCAATTCTTATACAAAATCATGACATTAAATTTCATATTTGAGATCAAGTTTATGCAAATTGTGGGTTTTCTTGTAATATATTTAAAAACTTACCTACCCTATCACCGATGCTGTTTGATCAGTTCATAAGTTATCTTCCTCATGCATCAACTCACTTCTGTTCGGGATATAATTGGCTCACCTTTTGTTATGATTGGCTCCTTACTATTTGTGCTATTGAATGATATAAAAGTGATGGGGAAAAAGGAGTAGTAGCTTATCAGGTTTTCAATTTACTGTGACATTCACATTCATTAAGAGGCTGAAGATATATTCATGCATATCAGATATAAAATTCCGTGTCACATTTCCTGTTTTAACTCTTATGATTTTCATTTCCTTTTTCTCTTTATAATTAATATTGTGAGGCTGATCTACTGAAAAATAAAATTAACATTATAGAGGGAACGAGAGTTTGAAGTAATGAGGAATCAAATCGAGGAATACACATCCTGGTGTTCAAGTGAAGCTCAAAGGATTAAAGAAAAAATTGAGGCAGAGGAGCATAACCTTGAAATCATGGAGCAAGAAGCAAATGACACCTTGAAGGTATGAGTTCTTACAAATATTTTGAAGTAATTGATTAATATTGGTGATATTGCTGTGAGATGTATGCTAAAAGAGGCTATCAGATGTTTACTGTATATATAGTGGTAAGGTGAAAGGTCCTTACTCAAACTTGGATACTAGTGTCAATTGTGGGTACATCCCACACATGTCCAAGTGTCGCAATTGGCTATTTTATGAAGGATGTCCACTTTTGTTTTAAAATGGAGTGTCGTTCATATCCATGTCAAAGTAGTGAGAATCCAAGTGTTGGATTTGGTTAGGATACAAAGATTATCCATAATTTTGGTACAAATTGGAGTATCAAATTGTCCTTACCCATGTCAAAGTAGAAACTGTTTATATGAGGTGAAAATGAAGTGTGAATAACATAAGTTATCATCCAAAACCTACTATTGATGTAATTTATTCATATGAAATACTGGCATAATATCTGTGTTATATGTCTGTGAAGGCTGCTGAGTTGAAGCTCCAGGAGGAAACAAGACAAAGCGAGAAAGAAATACAACTTTGTGCATATGAGCTATTTGCTTTGATTGATTCAGTTTCCAGGTGCAAGGAGTACACCGAAAAGAAAATTTCAGACATGAAAAGGGGTCTCTCTGAAACTGCCGAGTTTATTTCTAATGTCTATAAGAACACTTGGCTCCCTGGCTTTAATACTGCCGTTTGAGCTACCAAACTGCAAAGTACTTGTGTTGATTTATGGTGTCACTAGAGAGATTATGTAAATTAATTAGTAGTAGATGTTCTGTAAATCACGCTTTTAGTTTGTATAAACTTATGTTGTCAAACTGTCAATCAAACGTGCTCTTGGGATATTGATGGAGTGTTTAATTCCTATCTTCTTATCAATATATCAATATCAATATATCTATACTAATATATTAAAAGGCGTTTTTAATAATGTTTACGTGTCACGTAAACAGGTAAACTCTCCTCACTATATCACGTTACCCATGCAACTACTTATATCAATATATCTATAATAATATATTAAAAGGCGTTTCTAACAATGTTCACGTGTCACGTAAACTCTCCTCACTACGTCACGTCACCCATGCAACTACTTATAACACCACAAGATTTGAACTCACAACCCTCTGACTCTAGAATTAAGTGTCTTACCACCAAGCTATGTGATTTTTTATATGATCTTTAGAATACAAAATATGTAACAAATCACAATATAAACAACAAATTTCATTACAAGAAAATTGAATCATAAATTACAACATATAATATTGATCAGTTTCATGTAATAATCCGGGGCATCGCCCGGGCCCAAAAACTAGTATATTATTAAAACTCATGGCAAGACATGCTACTTTGCCATGTGTCACTAATTTTGCCATTTCGCATATAATGTGTCGCCAAATCATATCAAAACATTAATAATTGAAAAACTTCATACATTAAACTCCATGTATTAATGTTTAATTGATAACCTCTTCATATGCATAACACCCTATCTAAATTTCCCTTGGAATGTAACTCCGATCCTTAATAATTACTCAATAATAAAGTTTGTAAGATATTAAACATTACTCCATTTTTATTTTGTGCATTAATTCATAAAACTGTAATTATAGTGGTCCAATCATACCAGCACTAATGCACCGAATCCCATCGAAACTGTAATTATAGAGTAAAAGGATTTTGTGCATTATGGAATAGTATATATTTTGACATCAAATTTATAAAGATTTTATTTTAATGAAAAAAAAATTAATTTTAGGAAATTTTTTAAATTATCACCCAAAAATGTAACCGTTTTCAAACTAACCACCCGTTTAACTTTTTATTTTAAATTACCACCCCTTAAATTAAATAAATGCTCAGATTACCACCCATTTCAAAAATCCGATGGATTTTCCGTCTGTGGGCCCGACCTAAAGCTTATTTTGATCTTTTGAATGATTTTTTCCCCAATTTTTCTCTTTAAAAACGCTCTCCTAACTTCAATTCACCTTTTTCTCTTTGAAATTTGGTAGAATTTGGTGAAGGAAATGTGAATTAAAGTTTAGAGAGCGTTTTTAAAGAGAAAAATCGGGGAAAAATCAGTCAAAAGGATCAAAATAAGTGTTAGGTAAGGCCTACAGACGGAAAATCCACCGGATTTTTGAAATGGGTGGTTATATGAGCATTTATTTAATTTAAAGGGTGGTAATTTAAAATAAAAAATTAAACGGGTGGTTAGTTCGAAAATGGTAACATTTTTGGGTGGTAATTAAAAAATTAACCTTATTTTTATACTCAAACCAGTTCATACAAACAACAAACTATTTAAGGTATCATCTTTAAAAAAAAATGTCACTTAAGCTCTCAGCGACAAGCAAACTTCGATTAAAATAATTTATAATGACCCGGGACATCGCCCGAGCCAATAACTAGTTTATAATTAAGACTCAAAAGGCAATGAGTACTCGCACCAAAATAAAGGCAATGAGTATCCAAATACCATGTGTAACTTTCTTTCTCTTATTTAGCCACATCATCAAATATTGCCACATAATCATGTATCACTTTAAAATGAATAATTGAAATGGTTATAAACAATTGGGCTTCTAATTAGCTAGATTGTAAAATTATATCATTAATTGCTTCTATTGTAAAATGATAATGATAACTAATTAAGTGATTAATTTTTTTTTTTTTTTTTTTTTTGACGAGAAAACGGGGAAATATATTAACACAAGCTCAAAACATCAAAGATTACAGTATCGAATGCACAATCCGACACCTCTTCCATCCAAACACGCATCACATCAAACATTACACTACTTTGAGCAAGCCTATGAGCTACCGCATTTGGCCATTTTCTTTTCTACCCACGTTAGAAACCAAAAAGCTACTACAAGAATCTGCTAAGTGGAGGATATCCCTGACTATTAAACCAAAGCTGGAATTCTGGCTCTTTTTGTGCTTCAGGTGTTGATACAACTTCAGATTGTCGGTTTTCAGAATGACACTTCGGAAACCAGCTTTTAAGGTTGTTGAGAGGGCGTGTCTTGCAGCAATTGCTTCACCCACGTCGACCTCGAACTCTTCCTTCAATCTCCAGTAGGTAGACAACAGGACAAAGTGATTAAATTGAATAATTAAGATGATTAAATAATTTGCTTAAATAAGTTTCTGCTCTCTTATACATAATTAAGAGTCGTTTTCGCAACATCCCTCCAAAACTCCAACTCTCATGCACTTCTTCTTCTTTTTTATTATTTTTTTATTTTTATTTTTTAATGTATTTTTAATAAAAATAACTTCCTAATAATTGCATGCTACAACTCCAAATTAACACTTATCCATAACTTCCTTTACCCTAAAAAAAAAAAAAAACTTCCACTTATACTATTTTTTCCCTAAACACACATTTATCCCGTGTAGTAGCACGGATACATTCTAATCAATACTAATATTTTAAAACAGGAAGTTGGAAGGACACTTGTCCCTTTCTTGTTTTTTTTTTTTTCAATTTTAAAAATAATTTTTTTTTATTTGACGAAAAATTAAATCAACTACCTTCATTCCCATTGTAACACCCCGTTCTTTTGGAACTGGAAGCGTTAGCGGAATTACGCTTGAACGGGAGGCCACTTAACTTCGATTGGCAAAGTCAAGCTTAACCTATGTCCAAAGGACAAATTTAACTTATTCACACAACCAAATTAAGTTGTTTAAGCTAAGCGCAAACTATGTGAACAAAAGAAAATAGCCAACAAACTTTAACATGGACAAATCAATTACATTCAAAAAGCCAAGGGCAGAACAACCCTTATCGTCCAAACTGGACTAAATTCAAAGTAATTAAACAGTAAACTAACAACAAAGGCATACAAGCCTAAAAGTTAGGTTCTAAACTCTCAATCCCCATCCCATCGTCACAGATATCAAATAAACAAATGAAACCTGCAATTTATAACAACGTTCCACAATAAGTGGGGAGCAACTAGCAGTTCTCCCTCAAATCAGAAATAGAAGATCCTAGACTTAAATTAACAGAAAGAAACCATAACCTCAATCAACTTGAAAACTCAAATGAAATCACTTAAAACCATTAAACCATACAAAGAATTAAATATTTCAAAATAAACTTAAAACAGATTTATCGATATTAAATCACTCAATTTCAATCATATTAATATATAGACTTCAAATAAGTAATAATTTAATAATATAAATATTTCAAACCCAAAACCTTCAAAACAGTAGAACTGGCATGGAGGGAACGCTAGTGGCCTCGCAATCCACTTCCTAAGGTTTGTCAGGACGAACCCCCGGTCATCTCGCAGAGACCGTGTCTAAGATTGGCCAACTCTCGGTTATGGGTAGATGCCTATAAGGTCTTACACACCCCCGGACGACAACAATTAACCCAGGTTGAGCTACCTAAGACTCGCAATCTAGGTAGTTAGCATGTTCATTAACCATCGGGAAGCGACTCGACCTCACACCCGACTATGGCCCCACACACAATTCATAAATCACTTAAAATAGATAATACGATATATTTCACTCAGAAATCTGCAGAGAAGCCAAAAATGGTCTTACACACAATTCAAACTGCATAAGAAAACCATATTTCTTAAATTCAATTGAAACTCCCTTTCAAAACACACTTCAACTTAATAAAACACAAAAAGTATCGTCTGAGTTTGGGAATATATTTAATTATTGAAATTCAACAATTAAGTGCAATCACAACTCTTGGCGAAGTGATGCTAAAGACAGTGTTATCCTTCACTAAAGCATTACGACGTCGACAATACAATTACAACCCACACATATTCAAACACACATAGAAATATTTCACTTTAGGGGTTTATAATACCCAAAAATTCAGTCATCACCTATTTAAAAATATAATTTCAAATAAATTGAAATACTTACAATAAAAAAAATTACATAAAATCATTTAATTAAACCAAATATCCAAACCATCATTTCATAGAACAACCAAAACGGGACAGCAACATACAAGTCTAATAATCATCATAAAAACCCAACCAAACATGCTTCAAATACGAAATAAAAATTAGGGCATATACATACACTCATTAGGCATCATATAAAACCATTCTGGACTTAAAATTCAAGAGAGAACATGCCAAAATAAAATCATGTTTACAGCAGCCCCTACACTAATATGCAGCAGCACCAATCACACCAAATCTCCCAAAAACCAACCTTAAACATGAAACTAAGTTTAGCCCATTTTAGCACACACTCTCAAAACATAATAGGCCATGTTAAACATGCATTTTCTCATAGAAATCAAGGAATACACTATTGAATATCACCATCTTTCACACACCTAGCAGGTTAGGGGCAGCAGCTATGTTGCACTAATTTAGGCACTTTAAACTATCTTAAATTATATAAAATCATGTTATATCAATTTAGGGAATATCCTAACATGATGCTAATTCAAATTAGGCAATAAAATCAATCAAGATAATTAATTTAAGACCTAAGAAGATATATTAAACATGCTGTCAGCAATCCACGAGTTTAGAATATACATGCTCATAAGAAGATAGAATTTTGCATATAAACATGGAATTTCGCTATGGTATAAACTCCTAAATAATCCTACCATGATAACTTAGAAGATATATTCAATTGGTCACAAATATAAGATATTTACATGCTCATAAACTCTATCTAACATCACGTCCTCATTCACGTTGGCAGCACAACTTGTCTCACAAAATCAATCATTTGGAGGCCTTAAACACCTCCGAATTTTGCCCATAATATATCAAATTGATCGTAAAACAATCATCTACAATAATATAAAATAAAATTATTGAATTCATGGCTCATTCACAACCAATAACCACTGCAGAAACTACAGTCTTATACGCGCATAATATAATTACATAATCAGATTTTAAGTACCCAAAAATCATCACAAAACCTAATATAATCATAACCTAATATCATACACCTATTAGGGATTGATTGTAAGATAATTCAAGCATGGAAAAAACATGATTCAAACACCCAAAATCCCTTATTTGTACACGAGATTCTGACATACATATCAAGAACGAAAATCAACAAATCAATCTAACCCTAACATGATTTCTACCTATCAATTCAACCCTAAACCCTAGCATTTCTAACCTAAGGGAAGAAAGGCTAGTTACCTTGATGTATAAGCCACCAAAACAAGAAGAAAAGGACAGCACTACCAAGCACAAACAACAGCAACCAATACGAACAACACCCTCCCAAGTGGCCTTGTGTCTTGCTTCGTTTCCATGTCGTTTTTGTAGGGGAAATGGAGCACGATTTTTGCAGAGATTATGGCAGCAGGTTAGTCTTTGATTTCCCTTTGATTCCCACCTTGAATACCACGAAAAAGATGGGGGAGAAGAGAAGCGAGTTGCTGCATCTTTTGGGTGGAGAAAACTGACTTCTTTGTACGTGAAATGAGAAGAGGAAGTGAAAGGGTTTTGGGCAGTAAATTGCTGGGTTTAATTAGGCTTAATGAGGGTAAATATGGGGGTTACTTTGAATTGAATTTGAGCAGTAATCAAGCCTTGTGGGTGCCGTGAAAAGGGAGAGAAATTGGGCTTCAAATGAGCTTCAAATAACCCTAACTTAAGCTACACTTATGGGCTTGATTGAATGATTAATGTAGGCTTAAGAATGGAATTAGGAAAGCTAATAAACAAGCCTATCCTAATATATTTAGTCATGGAAGTTTTGAGCAAAAACCCGACCAATATAGAAATGCTAGTTGACCCAAAATTAGACCAGGAAAGGAAAGTAACGGAAGGCATTTTAAAACGCGTTCAAAAACAACAATATAGATTATATTATTGATATCTCAATAATGATAATGAAAATAACAATTTAAATCACAATACAAAAAATATTTATATATAGGTCATATGTACCAAAGAGCGACATAAAAGACGAAATGCGAACCAATAATATTATTCATTTATAATGACCTAAATAATTAAAGGACATTGTAATGAGTTTTATAAATATAAAATAAAGAATAGTTTATAAACAATATTAATTCGATAAACGAGTTGACGGAATCACCCAATACCCCTTTACTTATCGATATTGATACAATTGAACGTAAAACGTCTTAAAAACCCTAAAATCATTTTATACATATAGAATTGACACTTTAGTCAAGGAATCACCCATGATGACCTGTATCAATTTTAATAGGTTAAATATCTAAATTGACACTTAAACATAAGGAATCACCCTTTAAAGCTAATATCAATTCAGATAAGTCAAATACAGTTTGAAATGATTAAAACTCAAATATAGTTACCTTTTAAATAATAACTTTCAAACGTTTTGTCAAAATATTATAATTAGGGTTTCAAAAGCTTGGGATCACCCTTATATTAAAATAACGAAATCAACATTTCAATTTAGAAATTGATATTTAAATTAGAAATTAGGTTTACTAGGTTTAAATGCACATAAAATAATGGTTCAAAAATACGGGGTGTTACAATCACCCCTCCTTATAAAAGTTTTGTCCTCGAAACTTGGAAACAACCTAGAAATCCCTAAATATCATAACAAATACACAAATCAAGATAGACCACACTATCTATCTAACATTGAACAAATAGAGACGCACCCTTTCTTCCTACGCAAGTAACTCTCACTAAGGTCAAGGCATCACAAATTGAAGTTTGTTGATTCAACAACATATTTCTCAAGAAATTGTAGCAACTCTGTGAGAGTTTTAGGACCGTTTGCTCTGATACCAACTGTAACACCCCGTCCTTTTGGAACTGGAAGCGTTAGCGGAATTACGCTTGAACGGGAGGCCACTTAACTTCGATTGGCAAAGTCAAGCTTAACATATGTCCAAAGGACAAATTTAACTCATTCACACAACCAAATTAAGTTGTTTAAGCTAAGCGCAAACTATGTGAACAAAAGAAAATAGCCAACAAACTTTAACATGGACAAATCAATTACATTCAAAAAGCCAAGGGCAGAACAACCCTTATCGTCCAAACTGGACTAAATTCAAAGTAATTAAACAGTAAACTAACAACAAAGACATACAAGCCTAAAAGTTAGGTTCTAAACTCTCAATCCCCATCCCATCGTCACAGATATCAAATAAACAAATGAAACCTGCAAATTATAACAACGTTCCACAATTAGTGGGGAGCAACTAGCAGTTCTCCCTCAAATCAGAAATAGAAGATCCTAGACTTAAATTAACAGAAAGAAACCATAACCTCAATCAACTTGAAAACTCAAATGAAATCACTTAAAACCATTAAACCATACAAAGAATTAAATATTTCAAAATAAACTTAAAACAGATTTATCGATATTAAATCACTCAATTTCAATCATATTAATATATAGACTTCAAATAAGTAATAATTTAATAATATAAATATTTCAAACCCAAAACCTTCAAAACAGTAGAACTGGCATGGAGGGAACGCTAGTGGCCTCGCAATCCACTTCCTAAGGTTTGTCAGGACGAACCCCCGGTCATCTCGCAGAGACCGTGTCTAAGATTGGCCAACTCCCGGTTATGGGTAGATGCCTATAAGGTCTTACACACCCCCGGACGACAACAATTAACCCAGGTTGAGCTACCTAAGACTCGCAATCTAGGTAGTTAGCATGTTCATTAACCATCGGGAAGCGACTCGGTTTAAAGTTCAAGGGAGGCACAACATTTACACTCAGTGTACAAAAGGATCTTGCACACTCCTTTGTGATTGGTTAATAAGACATCTTTTATTTGGTAGACCCTTAATATTTTCATTCAAAATTGAAATTAAATATAACTTTTCAACCACTTAATTGATTGTACAGTTTCCAAAATTCATTTCCCTTTATACTTTTATTTTTGCCTTATTGTAACTAATCATCTTCCCTTCCCTCAAAAAATTAAAAAAAAAATGACACAAATTTTTGTCTTCCCTGTACATGAATGATGACATAAAGGAGCCATTCTTTCTTGTAAGGCATAACGTAGAAACTAGAAAGTATATTGTTATTCTACCTTTTCCAAATCCTCCAATCTTTCTCTCTCTCTTTTTTTTTTAAAAAAAATATTCAAATTCTCCACTCTTACAGTTTAGTTAATGTTTATACTCAAAAGTCCATATGTTTTTGATTGAAATAATTGTATGTCACCATTGACTTCCATTAAATTAATTTAATTTTATATATACTATTAATCAATTTTATGAACTGCTACAAGTCGATTCCCAATTTGTTTCGTTAATTATGAAATACCAAGACATTCCAACCGTAGAGAATATTTCAAGCATCTAACACTTGAGCCCCACTGTGGTCATACACTTAAGCATGGTGCCGTCCAAAGGGAAGGAAGTTAGGGTAAAAGCGTCCCAACAAGTTTTAGGAACTTGTAAACCGTTCACAAGGTAAAGGTTACATCCCTCATTTTGAGCGCGGGGAAATTAGTCGTCGACTAACCTTCTCACGGCCAAACAAGATTTATTATAATCCTAAACTAACCCCTAAACAAGTCTAGTGGTAAGTTCGGAGTCGAACCACAAGGAACGGTAATGTTGGATTATTTTCGATTTAATGCTTAAGCTACGCCAAAGTCGGTTTATGGATAGTGGACACTACAACTACACTAACACACATATAAAGAACAAAATATTATAAATTCTACTAGGGGTAAAGATCCACTTTGAACAATTAACAAGTTAATGAGAATCCATTTGAAAATCAATCATGCAAAGAAAGATTTAAAATGAGAATTAATTACACTCAAGAGCAATCTCTCAAATTCCTAGCCTAGATCCCTCATTAACTAGGTGCATAGAAGAAATTTACCCAATATGCTATCAAATATAACAATTCTAATTCACAATCCCTTGTTAAACTAGAACTAATATGCAATTGAGTTTGCTATCATGGGAGATCAATCTAATCTAAAACAAACAACATGCCATCATCAATTCAATCAATTTAATCACACAATTATCATCAAATTTATCTCGAATAACTCAATTAACCATTACAAAGCTTCACTCAACACCTAGTAGAAGGAAACCTACTCAAACATGATTAACAAAGCAATTAAAGAAAGCATAAAGAGAAAAGAGAGTAAGAATGCTCATTGATATAAGATGGAGATCTTCAAATCATCAAATTCCTCCTTTGATTATCCAAAATCCATGAAAACCATTGTGTTTTTCACTTTCTCTCTCTTAAATTTGGGAGTTTCTCTCTCTAAACCTAAAACTAATCTAAAAACTACTGAAGAAATGAATTCCCCCCCTCTAAAATGAGCAAAAAAACTATTTATAGCCCTTACTAAATTTCCTAGGAAGCTCCGCAACAAGTCGAGCAGCGTGTAGAGGAGCGGGCGCTCCAATTTCATGCACGGGCGCTCCTAGCTGCAGCAAAATATGGCAGAATCGTTCCAGAAAGTTTGGAGCGGGCGCTCCTCACAGGTGCGCGCCTGCTCCTCTCGGACTGGGCAAATTGCTCAGCTTCAAATGAGCATATCTCCCACTTTTACATCGGAATTGGGCATATGACCTGTCGTTGGAAAGCTCTCAAGATAAGCTTTCATCTCAAATTAAAATCTCCCCAAAATGTTTTGTAGATCAAAAGATATAGGCGTTTTAACAACAATGCCATTTTGAGCGCGGGGAAATTAGGTTGTTGACTAACCTCCTCACGGCCAAACAAAAAATTATTATAATCCTAAACTAACCCCTAAACAAGTCTAGTGGTAAGTTCGGAGTCGAACCACGAGGAACGGTAATGTTAGATTGTTTTCGATCTAATGCTTAAGCTACGCCAAAGTTGGTTTATGGATAGTGGACACTACAACTACACTAACACACATATAAAGAACAAAATTTTATAAATTCTACTAGGGGTAAAGATCCACTTTGAACAATTAACAAGTTAATGAGAATCCATTTGAAAATCAATCATGCAAAGAAAGAATTAAAATGGGAATTCATTTCTTCAGTAGTTTTTAGATTAGTTTTAGGTTTTAGAGAGAGAAACTCCCAAATTTAAGAGAGAGAAAGTGAGAAACATAATGGTTTTCATGGATTTTGGATAATCAAAGGAGGAATTTGATGATTTGAAGATCTCCATCTTATATCAATGAGCATTCTTACTCTCTTTTCTCTTTATGATTTCTTTAATTGCTTTGTTAATCATGTTTGAGTAGGTTTCCTTCTACTAGGTGTTGAGTGAAGCTTTGTAATGGTTAATTGAGTTATTTGAGATAAATTGATGATAATTGTGTGATTAAATTGATTGAATTGATGATGGCATGTTGTTTTCACAATCCATGAGATTGCTAACTCCATAGTAGTCTGGAACCATGATTGGATATTCGGGGATAAAGGTACAAATCCAACCTAAAAGAGATTGAACCTGCCCTAAAAATAGGCCTCTACTTTATTCTTCTCATATTCATGTGCGCTTTCTGACTAACATACAATCAATATATTAATCATAAACCTGATTAATCTATGTTGGTTAAATATTAATGCGCAAACAAATCTATTATTGGCGATCACTTAAATTATAATCATACTAGCCTAAAATCCAATTATTAATTATCTTATTAAGCGTGATTACAAATACAAATTCCATTTAATCTTGCAAGATAGGGCGTGATCAAGCAATAACAATAACAATATCAAGCAACAATAAATAATCATCATATTAATCTCAATAAAGCATAATAATATTAGCAAGATCCTAGAATGATACTAACAAGATTAATAACAAATCCTAGCATGTCACTAAATAATAAAGATTAAAGATTTAACCCTAACATGATACTAACATAATATTAGAAAGAAATAAATAATAATAAGCACTCTAAACATGATACTAGAAAGCAATAAACAACATCCAAACATGATACTAGGAATTAAAATAATCAAAGCATGATTTCTATATCAAATGAATAACAAAGTAATTAAATTACTTACTTTGATGCCTCGTATCTCTTTCTAATAAAAAAATACACTCGTTAGTAACTTCAAGGAAAATATTAAATAAAAAAATTAATTCAAATAATTGAAATAGAGATTTGGGACCAAACCCTCAGAAATTATCTACCTTTCACGTCTAGGGCGAAGATAACTTCGAACTTGGCTAGGTGTGTCTAGAACTTGTGAATGCGGCATTTTGCATTTGAAAAGGGAAAGCTTAGGAAGAGGGAGAAAGAATAAGCTTCTAGCTTAAGAAAGGGAAGAGAGAGAATTGATGATGATTATTGGAGATTAAAAACGGGAAAATATGACCCTATTTATAGCGCGAAACGACAAGGATCACGCATGGCGACAGGCTCTGTCGTTTGGAGACAGGCTTGTCGTTTGGCGCTGGTTTAAAATATAAAACGCGCTTTGTACGGAATCCTTTTCCTAATATAATTAAACAATTAAACACCATGTTTATCAATTTTAAATTAGATTTTATCAAAATAAAACACTTGATTTATTTCAAATCAAATTCATTATTTTTCTAAAAAGATAATTATCAATCCCAACTCTATTAGAACTCAAAATAACCTTCTAGACTATTCTAGAAAATTAGAATCAATCCTAATAATTCTAGGAATAATAATTAATGGGCCTCCACTAGATCATTGGGCCATAAAACGATTTCATACCCAATTTAGTATTTGGACCACAACTTCCTCATTATTCATCGGAATTGAGCTTATAATATATCATTGGAAAGCTCTTCACGAGCTCGACCCAACTACACTATTATTGGACCCTTATAATGGACCAAGATAAATTCGACTGGCTATTTTCATAAATAGAGTAGATTTTTGAAAATAGAAAGAAATATTTTTATTAAAACAATTACATCACAAGATTTTTTACTCTTTCACCTCATTCGATAATCAAGCAACGTGAAAAGTATTCATCACTGGGTTTGGTTTTTGGGGAGACACCTTTGGGTGTCTACAGAAGCCCCCACTTTGACTGAGTTTGGAGAAACGCAAGTTTCGAAAACAAAAGCCAGAGTAGCGATAAGGACGCGGAGAATGATTCAGAACGTTCTACGACCCTAAATCATTCTTGTAACGCTGATACCTGCAAACTAGCGTTAGTTAAATAGATAAAAGAGTTAAGAAACATGTATCTTGCACCGTCGAGCACACGTCTCTAGAGTAACCGATTTTTGTTGTTGCATTTTATTATGACAACCTCCATAGTGCCTCATGAACGCCATCGTCGAAGACTGCTGCTTGTAGCCATCCTCAATCTTTTGTGACGATCCTCCACATCCTAAGGAACATCGTCGAAGGTGACTGCTTGTATCCATCTTCAGCTTTGTTGTGACAATTTTCTCATCCTAGAGAATATCGTCGAAGACCACTGCTTGTAGTTGTCTTCAGTTTGCCGGTGCTTAACTTGTTGTGCCGTTGCTTGTAATTTTTCTGTGCGTTTGCTATTGATGTTCACTCGTCTCTAAACAATGGAGCGTTGTGTCCGCGCATATTTGAACAAAAGAACTTGATGAGGGATGTTCACTCGTCTCTGAACAAAGGAGCTTTGATAGGATGCCCACGCGTCTCCGAGCAAAAGAGCTTGAAAGGAATGTCCACGCATCTCTGAAAAAAGAGCTTTGATAGGATGCCCATGCGTCTCTGAGCAAAAGAGCTTGAAAGGAATGCCCACACGTCTCTGAACAAAAGAGCTTTGAATGCCTGAATGTTTGTTGAGATCGTTCGATTGGTTGCGAACAGGAGCTTTGATGAATGGTTGTATCTTGTAAAATCAAAAGATTGCTTAAAGACTTTGCTGGTGTTTTTCTTAGGGTTGACCTAAGGCTTGACTGATTGCTTTGACTTGAGGTTGACTCAAAGTGCTTTGACTGACTTGACACGACATGACTCGTGTGTGCATTTTATTGTGATGTGCTTTGTAATACCCCTAATTTTTTGACCAATTTAATTATTATTAATTATAATTATTAAGCTTAACTATGTCTTATTTCGGATCTTATAATCCCATTTATAAAAATGGACGAATAGTTTTCCTATACGCTTATAAAATATTTTCTTAAAATATTCATATTATTAAATTATTATTTTTCCTATAAACATATTACAACTTTCAAGTGGATTTTTAATAAGAAAATTGTACAGAATTTTCTAAACTCTAATTATAAAGTTATTATTATTAATATGAGCCTTATTTCATGAACATAGTTTTAGGAGAGCAAGCCATTTATTCTAACCCATATGAGTACTTACAAGCCCAATTGATATTTACAACCCAACTCATACTTTTAGCCCAAAAAAAGGGAAAAAGAAAATAAAATTTCATCCCCAAACACCACAAACAACGTTCATCTTCTCCATTCCTCCATGAAAGTTTCATCAAGTTAGCTCTTCCAACTAACACCTCTCCCAACTATAATTTCTGACTAAATTCACCCTCACCCTCCACATGTATATCAAACTTGCTCCCAACCATTAGATTTCACCTCCAAATTAACTAATTACAATTCAAAGTTTCACCTCCAAAACAACCAATGACAATTTTAAAGTTTCAATCTTTAATCTTATTTTAATCCCTAGTTTTCCCTATAAATAGAGCAAGGATTTTGAATAATTTCCTTACAAATTCATTTGCAAATTATACCCACAAAATTTTAGCAAATTAAAATACCCCAAAACCCATTTCCCCCCTTTCTCTCTCCTCCGGGCCACCACTGACCGCGCCACCACCCCCTTGCCGCGCCACCAGCCGCACCACCTCCACTTCGCTGGCGCACCATAGCCGCCGCCTGCTGCCTAGCCATCCACACCACCCAACCCACAATACCTCCTTCGTACTTCCTGTACAAACAAAACCAAAACCAAGAAAAAAAAAAACAATGATAAGTTTGGTCTTTTAATTTATTCTTGATACAAAACCCACCAAAGTTAATTAAAAGTAGGTGGGCCTTTTCCTAAACACTTCTATTTTTGGACTACTTGTATTGAAATAACTATTACTTGCTTTAATTATTATTTTTAGTTTAATAATAACTATTACTACTATGCACTACTACTACTACTACTTCTTACTTCATTATTATTATTATTATTATTATTATTATTATTATTATTATTATTATTATTAGTATCATTATTATTATTTTTATTATTGATTATTACTAAAGATTAATTAATAAAAGTAAGTATTAATTTTATAAAAATGATATAATTAATATTTAAGTTGTTCATGCACAACTAGATTAAGAGTTTGTATCCTATGTCTTTGGGTTTATTGTTGAAGATTTATTGAATAAAAGTTATTGGTTATTGTAGGGAGAGTTTCAGGTTTGTAATTAGGAGTTCCGTACTTGTGTGCAAAGATCAAGGTACGTGTTCGTGACTAGATCTTTAACTATGTGATTTTATATGCAAATGTGTTTTATGTTTTTAAATGATGAAATATGTTTGAATGTTGAACAATGATTAATAAATGTTTATAAATTTTATAAGCATGTTTCAATAAAAACTATTGTTAGATCTTAAATATTCAAATGCTTTATGAGCTTGTTTGTTAACTTACTTTTTGTTTACCATATTGCTTAAAAGGGGAAACGTTATCATTTAAATAATCCCATCCATGGGAATTAGAAGATTGATTTATAAAAGATGTTTATTGGATTTTTCTTGACTCCCACTATGCAGAGATAAATGATAAGAGTATGAGCTTTGTATGATCTAGTCTTTCCTTGATTATAGAATATGTAAATGGGTTACTAGCTTGAGGGGTGTGCACACTTAGGTTGGGAAAATTGTTTATGAAATGGTTGATTAATCAACCTTTATTGAAAAATATTTTAGAAAATTATAAATTTTGGAATGTTTTCCAAAATATGAAATCTTGCCTATGGAGAGTTTGAATAACCATGTTTTATGAGAATTATATATTTCGAAAGAAAATGTTAATCAACTAAACTAATTTACGTGTTTAACACTTATATGTACATAGCATTTTGCTAACGCCTATTTCTCTTTTGTTTTGTCTTGGCCCTAAGCATCATTTATGATGAGTAGATAGATGATGGCGATGACTCAACGTGAGCTAAATGTTACATCGGGGACGAAGGGCAAAATCACTTAGTCTAGGTACACTATTATGAATTAGTATGAGTACCATTTGGATTTATGTTTGAAAACTATTTCTATTTTCAATTAATTAATGAAAGCTAAGATGTATTTCTTCTGTTGCAAGTCTCTTTTTTTAAAATCCTTACGTTATCACGTGGCAGTAATACTCCTAAGCTACTCTCTTAATCATGTTTTGTGTTATTGTTATTGGAGAGTAATTTGGGGCTGTTACATGCTTGACTCAAAATGCTGAAAAGTAAAAATTTTCAGTCATTTTTGTGGAGGGTACCGACTTTCTCCCGAAAAAGAAAGACACAAAAAATAATCAAATTGAGTGTTTGAGGTGCATGTTGAATGAGCTTAGTCGAATGTAAGCATTGATGTTGTATCTCATAGTGCAAAGGATTAGTTCATCCTAGGCTATCTCAATTGTTGACTCGATGATGCAAGTATTTGGGTAACTTAGGCGCGGAGGCTAAGTACTTCTTACTTTGTAATGCAATGATGATAATGAGTGATGAGTGATCTTGAGTATGACAAGGCATGCTTTAACGTTGTGTTAATATTTCATGACAAAGGGTTCCTAAAGGAAGTATCATTTATGTATGTATGTGTGATGTGTGTGAGAGTGACACTAAGGTTAGGCCGCAAAGGCTAACGATGTGGAAAAATATTTTGAGAAGAGTCAAATAGTGGTGACCCTTAGGCTAGGTAAGCTAATGATGTAGGGATCAAGCCCCCAAGTCTAGCTCTACATGGATAGGGATGAGCATTGGAGATCCCTTGATATGATTATGAATGAATGTAAATATGAATGTGAATGCTTTTTTATTGCGGTCGCACCTCAATGTGAGGTTTCCTATGTATCCGTTAGGAATCAGGCCGAACGTAGCTCTAGCCGAACCTCGCACAAGTGTGTGTGTACCTCAAAGAGATCTTTTAAGGGTTGTAACTTGGTTAGGCTAAAGGTTAGAGAAGAAGGGGATAAAAAACTCAAGACCCTAGATAAGCCCTCAAGGTGTGCAACCTTGTTTTTGAATCTTTCTATTTGTATGCTCAAGGTTTCTCACTTTTGAACCCTTTTTATTTGATATTTTGCTCTCTTTCTTTTTTCTTTTTTGCTTTTGCATTTTTTTTATCTTGATAAGTTTGGACAATCTCGATCATGCGGTCTATCACTCACTTGGCATTCATGTTTCTCAGGCACGGTACCGAGCACTCGATAAGAGACGCAATATGAGACGTGTTCATATCAATGACATGTTCATATCAAAGACATTGGAACACTTTCCCTTTTGTATACTTTTATTGTTTCTATTTTTTTTTGCTATTTTTAATCACTCAAGCTTTTGTTCTTTGAAAATTGCACACTATACCATCCCAAGGTTAGGTAGATGTGGGTTGAAAAAAGAAAGTCATATCGTTAGATAAGGCTCAAAGTGGTTTATCAAAAATAAAAAAATTGTATATTTGAAAGGGTGAAGATGATATGATAGGCTACAAGGGGTGCCTCAAATCATTAGTATACCTTGTGCTTAATTCGACATGGTTTTTTTTTTTTTTTTTTTTAATGAATGCAATGAAATGATCATATGCAAATAAATGCTCATTTTATTTAAAAAAGTGAAGGGGAAAAATCAAACTCTAATAAATAAATCTAAGGAGGATGAAGGGTGCCTATGCTAGACTTATTGAGGAAAGGGTTTGAAAAAAAAGAAGAAGAAACATTAAATCTTGGTGAGAAGCTTACCTTGTGCATTTGTTTCATCATTACTCTTTTTTTTTTGTTGCCAATCACATGACTCAAACTCGATTCAATATGCATGGATGAGAAAGATCATGGAATAATGAGGGGAATGATATGTATAGAGGAGGTAAGTGGAGAGTGGAAGGATGATGTAGATGGAGAGATGTGGAAAAATTTTGGAATAAAATGGACCCCAACTCAAATGACGGAAAGGACGACTCATGCATGAACCTAAAACATGGTCATGGTGTGAAAAGAGTATGTACAAAGTGTGTGAATAATTGTGAGTGTAATTGATATGTTCACGACTCGTGTCATGACCATGGGACTAGACTATGTGACCAAACGAAAAAAAAAACTAAGTTAAGACTAAATATTTATTCTGTTGTTTAATAAATTAATTAATTAGACTCATCGTGAGGGCTCGAGTAAGGCTGTCGCCGAAACGACAGGACTGTCGCCATACGCCAAGACCCAGCACAATGTGACAGTGCTGTCGCATAACGCTGGACACTAGCGTGTTGCACCACAGGCCAAACTCTTGCGCCATCACTGGAACATTAGTCCGGGTCTGTTTCCAGTATTTTACTCTAAAAGGACAAGCATATAGTCGTACTAAGTCAAGTTTGATCAATTTATTTAGACTCATATTAATTAATTAATTAATCAATTAAGCAAAGTCCTTTGGTCATTAATTAGTTTATTTAGACTCATTCACAAGTCAAAAAGACGGTTAGTGTAAGCACACATAGGTTATGCACAAGTAAAGAATGCACAAGTAGTCAAGTAAGCACAATATGATGCAATGAGTTTGCAACCTAACCATGACTCTAGTTCTCTAAAGTTCAAGGATAAGATTTAGTCAAAGAGGGTCCATGGTTATGAGTCCGGATGCTGACAAGGTAAAGTCGTATCCCCTAATCAAAAAAAATTACCTAGATCACTAACTAAGGTAGATAGGGAAGTAGGGTCGATCTCCACAGGGAAACAAGTCTTTTTACTCCTAATTAAATATTATAATCTAAATTATTTAAGTAACCAATATTTATAATTAAGCAAGAAACTAAACTACAAAGAATAAGAGTAGGAAGAGAACAATATATAAAGGGATCTAGGGCATAGGTTCACCAATAAATAATACTCCAGGGTAAAACAGGGTAATCAATCATTGACATTGCATAAATAACATGATTAACAGGCTCTCGCAATTTATTAATCAACATAGATCTAACAGGCTCTCGCAATTTACTAGATCTAAGTTCTTATTGAAAATAGCCCTTAATATCAAATTAACATCTGCTCGATTCATCAATTTAATATTGCTATACTTTTACAAGCCGCAATTGTAAAACATTAAAATAATCCAATAAGAAATTATCATGCAATACCAATAATCAATAATAGTCAATCATCAATGCATCAATTAACCAGATTGTAAAGGGCTCTCGCTACGTATTACAATCACACAATTAATTTACCGGTATTAAATCTCATCTCTCGAATCTTGACTTAACCATTTATAAATTAACTTGCCTATTGAAACTAGACCTAAACATTAATTCTCATCTCTTGATTCTTGAATCAATATTGTCAAACTCATGCATAAAAGATAGGCCTAATCTAGTCACAGAGCATTAAATCAATCAATAGGAAATTAATCTAGCATTGATAATTAACAACAATAATTTACCCCTTCATATCATTTATTAGATCCCCATAAACCCTAGAAATTAAACTACTCGCACATATTAAAAACTAAACTAATCAAGGTAATAAAATAAATCATGATGAAATGAATAAAATAAATAACTAAGATTAAGGGAAGAGAAATAAATAACCCCGCCCTAAGTTTCTCTCCACAACCCCAACCCTAGCATCTAGGGCTCCTACCCTAGTGTCCAAATTCCTAACCATACCCTCCATCCTCCCTTGCCCACTCTCTATCCGATCCAATTGGCTTCTAAAAGCCGAAAAGTCATATGGGGCATTAGGGTCGATGTTGTAGTTGGTTGAGGAAGTGGGAATGGTATGTGTGTAGTGTTGGGGTGATGGTTGGTGGAAATGTTGTGGTGGTGAAGGAGGTGCTTGGTGGTGTGCTTGGGCCTCCCCTTGGTCTCCTAATTCAAAGGTATAAGAGGGAAGACCCTTCTCAAATTTGGTCAAGGCCAGGTTAGGCAAGATGTAAGCGTTGTCTCTTCTACCCGACTCCCTATGAATCACCCACCAAGTCTCACCCCCTATCACATTTATCCAATTAAGGCCTCCTAAGTAGGGTGCGTCCATTAAGGTTGGTCCGGCTACCTTACCATCATCGCTAGGGGTCCAACTAAGGTATTTGACCGCAATGTGGGTTACTAACCCACCAAAGTAAATTGGGACCCTAGACCTACCCGATTCGGCCGCATTGGCCACCCTCTAAAAGTGTTGGGCCATCCTATGAACTATGTTAAGCTTGTCACTCTTAGGAATCATGTATGATCCTAATAGTTCTAGTTCATCCCTCCTCACATTTGCCGGTTCATGCCTCCCAAAGATGGTAAGGCCAACAAACCGTTGCCAAAGTTTTGGCACGGGATGTTGAATCCAAGTGCCCTTGGCATGTTGGAGGTTTAAGTTAGGATTCCCTGTTAGAGCACGGTAGAAAAAAGTAATGTTGTCTTGGGGTGGTTCAATTGGTCTATCGGCTTTCAATTCAAACAATTTTCCAAAATCTTTCAAGGACAATCTAATATCATTATTAAACAATCGAAATTGAACATGAGAGATTAGAGCATTTGATTTTATGACATTAAAACTAGAAATGAATTCTAAAGTCAAATAATCATATGTATCATAATGTAATTGGAACAAACCACTCATGCCAATTCCTTTGAATAGTTTTTCAACATGTTTATCAATTCCTAGTCTAGAAAGCGTAGGATGGTGAATAAAACGGGTAGGAATTACCTGCCGTGTGATGAGGTTGAGCATCCTTTTCTTTTGCTCTTGGGTGGTGATGACCACCCTCTCCCACCCCGAAATTTGCAGCTCCGGGTCAATGCTAGGTGCTTGTTGCCTCGATCCTTCACCCCTAACAGTTCTAGACCTCTTGAAATCCATTTTAATGTGAAAATAGTAGGAATTGAAGCTTTCTCTCTCTTAGGGTTTGAGAAGAAATTGAGAGAAAGTGTTAAAAATTTAGTGTAGATTGTAGAGGAAGATGAGAGGAGTTGGAAAATGTAAGAATTTTTAAGTTTGGATGGAAGAATTGGGGGAGATCTTGGAATGAAGTGTGAGTTGAAGGTTTGGAAATGGAGGTTTTAGAGAGAGAAAGTGAAATGAAGAAGATGAAATAAGGGGAAAGTGAGGAAAGAAAGAAGAGAAAAGAAAATAAAGGGGGGACGGGCTGTAGGCGCGCCCGATCGGGCGAATGGGGAAATTTCAAGAATGAAAGTTACGCGCCCGATCGGGCGAGCTCCGCCTGATCGGGCGCGAACGCGAACATATTTTTCGCCCTTTGCTCGCCCGATCGGGCGAGCTTCGCCCGATATTTCTTTTCTTCTCACTCGATTTGCGCCCGATCGGGCGACCTCACCCGATCGGGCGAAAAGAGAACTCGTTTCCAGCTCTCCTCTCGCGCCCGATCGGGCGAAATTAGCCTCGAAATCAGCTCTGCTTGCGCGCCCGATCGGGCAGAATCGCTCGATCGGGCGAATTTTTCTCCGATTTTTGCCTCACTTGCCCGTACCAAGCCCTGGAGTTTCTTCGATTTCTTTTCTTCTTCAAATTTTTCTAAGTCTTTTTACCTATCAAATTCATACCTGTACAACAACACTTAAAAATGGTAAAATATCACTCTCCTCACCTCTCTAAAATAAAAATAAAATAAGAGAAAAGGAAAACTAATCTAGAAAGCATGAAATACGGGTTGCCTCCCGCAAAGCGCTGGTTTATATAGGTCCCGCACGACCTTCTTACCAAGTACAATTCCTAGGACCCTTTACCTAACGCTTGATCGGGTGGTTTCTCACCCGGTCTAGCGATGTTTAGGCTGCGATGCGGCTTCCTGACATAACCTGTGGGGCGCCAAGTCGCCTTATCTGGCGGATCCTCCTTGACTTGGACTGGGGGATCTTCAATGCTACGCACTAAAAACCCTTCTTTGATCGAATGTTGCTTCAAATTGTTATTGCGTTCAACTCTTGCAACTCGATCTGGCGGAACACTTACCGTAGGCTCGAGTCGCACAACTTGCTCGATCGGTTCCACTTGTTCATCCTCGAAGCCAAGACCAACATTGTAGAGTGCTCTTTCTATTGCATCGACTTCCTTCTGCCATTTATCTATCTCATCTGAAAAGGATGCAACACAAGATACCGCCTCCAAGGGATCTTTTTCAAGAGCTTGGGGCTTGTTAGAATAATGTACAACCACATTAACACTGAAACATTTCTCCTCAGTCATGGAGCTTTTGGGGGCATTATTCAGATTAAAAACAACTTTATCGTCCCCTACTGATAGTGTTAACTTACCACTTCTTACATCTATGACTGCTCCTTCAGTGTTAAGGAATGGTCTACCCAAGATAATTGGGGTTTGCGTATCGTCAGCCATATCAAGAACAACAAAATCCACAGGTATATAAAATTTACCTACTCTGACGGGGACATCCTCTAAAACACCTAAGGGGTATTTAAAAGAACGGTCGGCCATTTGTAGAGTTATATTGGTAGCTTTTAATTTACCCATATTCAACTTAGAACACACAGATAATGGCATGACGCTAACACTAGCACCCAAATCACATAATGCATTATCAATCAAGAGATTTCCAATATGACAAGGGATAGAAAAACTACCCGGATCTTTTAATTTAGGTGGAGACTTATTTTGAAGTACGGCACTACATTCTGCAGTGAAAGCTACTGTCTCTACCTCACTAATAGACCTTTTTCTCGTCAAAATTTCTTTCATAAATTTTGCATATGAGGGGATTTGTGTGATCAATTCAGTAAAGGGGACTGTTACCTTCAAATCTTTAACCACCTCCAGGAACTTACCAAACTGCTTGTCCAAGTTTGTCTTCAATTGACGATTAGGGAAAGGAAGTTTGATGATTGGCTTTTGAGCATTCTTATTTTTGTCTGGAGTAGCCACCTTCTCTGGAGTTTTACCCTGCAATGTAGAATTAGATATGTTAGTATTATCTTTTAGCCCTGCAGGGCTATCAACTACATTGTTTGGTTTAATGGAATCAAGATTAGCATTATTTAATAAAATAGGTTCATCAACTCTGGGCATAGAGGGCCCTTCATAGTTTGAACCACTCCTTAGAGTAATTGCAAATGCTTGATCCGTAGGCCTAGTCGGCTGTGCCGGCAGGGCTCCCTGTTGGCGTGCTTGTATAGTAGCGGAGAGTTGCGCAATTTGATTATCTACAATTTTATTATGCGCTAGAATTTGATCAATTGTCGCATCCCTGCTCTCCATGTGCTTTTGCATATTGACCAACATTGCTCTAATTTCCCCCAAAGAAGGGTCGGAAGATGAGGGGGGTTGTTGTGGTTGATTCTTCTGGCTAGCATTGGGGTGATAATATTTCTGCTGTTGTTGCTGTGGCACCTGTGGTTCTTGTGGTGGTGGATTTTGAACGTTAGTGCTCCGGTAGGAAAGGTATGGATGATTCCGATACCCAGGATTGTAAGTGTTGGAGTATGGGTTATTCTGCCTATAAGCTTGGAAGGCATTAACTTGCTCCACGGAACTCCTGCAATCCTGCTCCCAATGACCTACAATGCCACAATTTTCACAGAAAGCCTCATTAGAATTATTATTAATCGCAGAAACATTGGCTAATTGGCAGTGCTCAGATTATCTAATTTTTGGCAATTAGAGGTCAGTTGAGCTTGCAAAAAGGATACAGAGTCGACACTATGTTTCCCCTTGTTAGCAAATCCTCTGGGATTCCCATATTGGGAAATGTGTATCGCCATATCTTCAATAACCTGACCTGCATCATCAACATTAAGATTCATAAATCTCCCACTAGCTGCAGAGTCTAAAATTATTCTAGAAAAATTTCCAATGCCGTTATAAAAGGCTTGGATTAACTGCCATTGGGCTAAATTATGGTGAGGGCATTCTCTTTGTAAGTCCTTGAACCTCTCCCAAGCCTCATATAAAGACTCATCGGCTTCTTGGGCAAAGTTCTGAATCGCACTCCGTAGTACTGTTGTTCTCTCTGCAGGATAATACTTGTTATAGAAATTCAAAACAAGAGTTTCCCAGTCAGTTATACCAAGTGTAGTTCTATTTAAGTCATTAAACCACAATTTAGCTTTTCCAGTTAAAGAGAAGGGAAAGAGAATCTCCCTGATTTGGTCTTGAGTGACCCCGGCTTGTCTGATGGTGTTGCAATATTGACAATAGTCGGCAATGTGAAGATTCGGGTCTTCACCCTTTGCTCCACTGAATTGCTTCCTCTCTATCATCGTTATAAATTGGGGTTTAATTTCAAATTGAACCCCATCAAGAGCCGGAGTAGGGGTGAGATGTGGAAAATCCATAAGCTTTGGTTGTGAATAATCACTAAGCTTCTTTGGAGCCGCCATCTCTGATTCTGTGTCTGATGATGTCTCTAAATCGCTAGAATCAGTTGGAGGATCGCGGTGATTATTGTTAGTATCACCAGAATCCGCCAGGATTTGCTTGTAGAAGTTTTTCTGTCTATGGAAGGAACGTTCGATCTCAGGATCGAAAGGGATGTAACCTGATTTGGAACACCTGGGCATAAACAAAAACTAGAAGCAAATATGAGATTTGTCTCAGAGAACTAACGCTCTCTGAGACAAAAGAGAAATAATCTAGACTACAAAAACAATTAGAAATAAAAATATAACCGTTTCCCCGGCAACGACGCCAAATTTTGACAAGGTAAAGTCGTATCCCCTAATAAAAAATAATTACCTAGATCACTAAATAAGGTAGATAGGGAAGTAGGGTCGATCTCCACAGGGAAACAAGTCTTTTTACTCCTAATTAAATATTATAATCTAAATTATTTAAGTAACCAATATTTATAATTAAGCAAGAAACTAAACTACAAAGAATAAGAGTAGGAAGAGAACAATATATAAAGGGATCTAGGGCATAGGTTCACCAATAAATAATACTCCAGGGTAAAACAGGGTAATCAATCATTGACATTGCATAAATAACATGATTAACAGGCTCTCGCAATTTATTAATCAACATAGATCTAACAGGCTCTCGCAATTTACTAGATCTAAGTTCTTATTGAAAATAGCCCTTAATATCAAATTAACATCTGCTCGATTCATCAATTTAATATTGCTATACTTTTACAAGCCGCAATTGTAAAACATTAAAATAATCCAATAAGAAATTATCATGCAATACCAATAATCAATAATAGTCAATCATCAATGCATCAATTAACCAGATTGTAAAGGGCTCTCGCTACGTATTACAATCACACAATTAATTTACCGGTATTAAATCTCATCTCTCGAATCTTGACTTAACCATTTATAAATTAACTTGCCTATTGAAACTAGACCTAAACATTAATTCTCATCTCTTGATTCTTGAATCAATATTGTCAAACTCATGCATAAAAGATAGGCCTAATCTAGTCACAGAGCATTAAATCAATCAATAGGAAATTAATCTAGCATTGATAATTAACAACAATAATTTACCCCTTCATATCATTTATTAGATCCCCATAAACCCTAGAAATTAAACTACTCGCACATATTAAAAACTAAAATAATCAAGGTAATAAAATAAATCATGATGAAAGGAATAAAATAAATAACTAAGATTAAGGGAAGAGAAATCGTTACCAAAAATAAATCTGGAATTAATGAAAAAGTTAAGAACAAAGGTTTAGGGAGAGATTAAGAGAGAGAAAACTAAGTAGAGAGAGAAAGTCTAAGAAAGAGGGTCATAATAATAATCGTCCTAAAAACGTACTTAAAAACAAAACTAAACAAACTCCTAATTAGAAACTAATTGCTCGACAAAAGAGCCCTTCTAGAAACACGCGCCCGATCGGGCGCGCCTTTTTCTCGCACAGCTCCTCTCACAGCCGCGCCCGATCGAGCTAGTAGCTCACCCGATCGGGCGCGCCTTTGGCCACGCACCAGCACGCATCTTGCCCGATCGAGCTAAGCTGCCCGATTGGGTCCTTGCTTCACCTCGAGGCTCGGAGCTTCGATTGGGCTTATTTCTTCAGCCCAATCCGGATATCCACTTAGGGTCTTGATCACTCGGTCCATATACCTCGGTATCCCGATTACCGAGCCCTTAATCACCGGCTCTCACCGGTCTTGGGCTCCAAAAGTGGTCGTGTCCTTCTAGCTTCCGTAGTCGATCCAATAAGGCCCGGGAAAATGCTCCAAGAGCGTGATTTCCTGTAAAATACAACTAAAACTACGAAAACACTAGAACACACAAATTAGTAATAAAAGTGGCCCGAAAGAGCTAAAAAAACTACTAATAATGACCACGGGACGGGGGTAAAATACCATATAAAATGGACACATCAGATGCACCGCGCGGAAGTCTTACCGTTGGAAGGGTCGGCATGTGTGGATGGGACCCCGCGAGTTAAACTCGCTTCCGCGGTTTGGTGAATTCAACAAACTCGGATGTACCCTTCGTTGCCATGAGCGTTCGATTGGGTAGATCGAGCGTGAATTCCAGAGGGTTATGGCCATATGTAGAACACATATGGGTTCAAAAAAGTGAGAAAAACTCAATTAGGAAGTAGAACCGAGAGAACAGTAATGGAAACGGTCGAAACAAAGAAGGTAGATTTCTGGCTCAGTATTGGAAGAACATGGCCCGAGACAATAGGGCCCGTATCCAGAAGATAGCTCTGTTGCCAAACAACATTTCTGTCACGCAGCGACAGAGCCATCGCATGGCGCTGGCTCTGTTTTCTCGGCACCGGTTCCTACATGCGTCAGCAGCATTATGTTCTTTGAATTTTCCAATTTTTCTTAGCGTTTTTTCGATCCTAGTTGTGAAAGATATTTCCCAAATTTCCTACGTGTAAAAATCCGATGTTTTTGACACATTACGGATGGTCTATACAATGCAGACCTTTTTATGCATATGCTAATAATGTTAATCAAAATTACGCACATGAATACTTAGAATGTTTCTAGTTTCATCCACTCATTCTAAATTATTGCCAAAATAAATTTTAGGAATTAAAATAGAAATCCTCCCCAGTGGAGTCGCCAAAAAGTTGTAGGGAATATTTCAAGCATCCCACATTTGAACCCCACTGTGATCATACACTTAAGCTTAGTGGCATCGAAAGGGAAGGAAGCTAGAGTAAAAGAGTCGCCAACAAGTTTTAGGAACTGGTAAACCGTTCACATATTGAAGGTTACACCCCTTCACGATCCATGAGATCGCTAACTCCATAGTTGTAACACCCCAATAATTCTCTCTTAAAAACCTGTGAGAAACCTGTATATAACCTGAACAATTTCAAGAGAATTACTGGTGTGCTACCGCCACATGTTCAAACGTTAAGGCTATCTCAGAAATTGCAGCGGAAAACCAAAACAGTTTAAAATAAACCTCAAAACAAAGGAATTAAATCAAAATAAGTATTACAAGTTGGAACCATTAAGGCCCTTATTCAAAACCCAATAAAAGTAGTAAGTGATTAAATTCAGAGTTCCAATAAATTCAAACCCAAAAGAATTAGTGTCAACTAAAATTGAATTAAAATAAATTCAAACTTTGCAAAATAAATAAAGTGGAAACAACCAACTCTCTACTCAAGATCCCACAACCCTGATGAATGTTGCATGTGTAAGAACCTGTGGTTATTCTGCTCCCCAATATTACAAGTGTAAAAATTGGATCGTCACAGGGTCATTGAAAGGCGAAGGCCATGACCAAAGAAAGACACACACAAAAGCACGCAGTCAGCAAAGCTGAGTACATACAAGCTGCGAAAACAAATTGAGAAAATACCTAACATGCTACTAATATTCAAGCACAAGCATCATTAAATACAGACTCAATTCACGACTCGATTATCAAATTTATTAAGACCTCACTAATTAATATTAACCGACTCGTTTATTTATTTCATTGGATTTAGCAATAGACAAGGTTGTCCAACCCATGTCCCATTTGGAACATCAATAAAGAAAAACCCCATGCCTCCTTTCGGAAACATCAATAAACATCCAACGACCATGGGCGCGACTCCGTGACCGTAGTTAGTATGAGATCTCACCTAACTCCTAGTTTTAGAAAAATAATATTTGAAAGAAGAGACTCGTAGATCAGACGACCTCGATAAAAGTACACGGCTAATACCCCATGTACCCCAACCTCTGATTGTCATTACTCTAGATGTGCACCATTCCAGAGTTTTATTGCTCATCCATCTTGCACTTTACGTGATTTACAGGTTTAGACTTAGTGATGACTCTTATACATATCAATACAAACATCCCAAAAGCAATTCAATCAAACATGGCAAATTCTCAATTTAGATTCTTAATTTATTAGTGACAAACAACATATATTAATTATTTGAGGCTCGTGAATGAAGGGGAAGAAGAGAGTGAAAGCTTCTTGTATTTTTTTATCAATCTAAATAAAAGTTCGTGATAACCATGTTTGAGGCTCGTGAATGAAGGGGAAGAAGAGAGTGAAAGCTTCTTGTTTTTTTTTTTTTTTTTTTTTTTTTTTTACGTGAGAGAGGAAAGAAGGGTAAGGGTTTTTATTTGGGCTTTATTTGGCTTTGTGTTTCCTAATTAGATTAGGAGTAATATTTGGGTTTTGGGCTAAAATATTAAAATTGTTGTAAATTAGTTAAAAACATATTAGTTTACTTAAATCTTTTCATAAAAAAATAACTTTTAATGAAACTGACATAAAAATATTTGTAAAAATAATATATAAATAAATTATAATTAAGTTAAAAATATGGGGGATTACAATCTACCCCTCTTAAAAGAAGTTTTGCCCTCGAAACTTTAACCAAAATCCATAGTTCCTCAAAAGTATTCAAACCTATGCGTTTTGTATTGCTGTAAATTGCTTGCTTCTCAACAAACACACTTAACAAATCGAACTTTGTACTCAATGAACTCATATTTGGCCAGAGTTTACATACTTTTATTGTATGTAAACGCACTAATGATGCATAATGATAACCAAAACATGCAAAAACGTGCAAAATCAAGCAATAAATGGTATAATTGAGGTAAAAGCGCGCGAAATTACATCGCATTCTTCCCCCCTCAAAAGAAAAGAGTTACTCCCTCGTAACTTACCTTGTCAAACAACTCGGGATATTTGTTTTTCATCTCTTTCTCGGCCTCCCAAGTAGCCTCTTCGTACTCCTGGTTTGACCAAAGGACTTTCACTATCTTCACATCTTTGTTTCTAGTACTACGCACCTTGTGGTCTAGTATCTTGACTGGTCTTTCTTCATAAGTTAGAGACTCATCTAGTTGAATAGTCTCCGGTTGCAAAACATGGGTTTCACTAGGCACATACTTTTTCAGTTGGGAAACGTGGAATACATCATGCATTTTCTCGAACTCCATTGGCAAAGCCAATTTTTAAGCCACTTTCCCCACACGTTGGAGAATTTCATACGGACCCACATATTTTGCACTAAGCTTCCCTTTCTTGCCGAATCGCATCACACCTTTTGTTGGAGAAACCTTTAGAAATACTTTGTCCCCAACATTAAACTCATCATCTCTCCTCTTCAAGTCAGCATAACTCTTCTGTCTATCTTGTGATGCCTTGATACGCGACTGGATTAGTCTCACCTTGCCCACCATATCCTCAATGAAATCTGTACCCAAAGTAACCCGTTCACTGTAATCATTCCAGCAAACTAGGCTTCTGCACTTCCTTCCATACAATGCTTCAAAAGGTGCCATCTTGATGCTTGCATGGTAACTGTTATTGTAGGAGAATTCGATCAAGGGTAGGTGATCCTCCCAATTTCCTTGGAAATCTAAAGCACAAGCTCGCAACATGTCCTCCATGGTTTGGTTTGTTCTCTCAGTCTGACCATCGGTTGCAGGGTGAAAGGCAGTACTTATCTTCAATGCTGTCCCAAGGTTCTCTTGCACTTTTTGCCAAAACTTTGATAGAAACCTCGAGTCTCTATCTGACACTATGTCCTTGGGAACTCCGTGCAACCGAACGACATTCTTCACATAGACGCTTGCTAGCTGCTTCTTTTTCCAGGTTTCTTTGATAGGAATTAACATCGCTGACTTAGTAAGTCTGTCTACAATCACCCAAATTGTGTCATTCCCAGTACGAGTCTTTGGTAAGCCTGTCACAAAGTCCATGGATATGGAATCCCACTTCCAACCTGGTATTTCTAATGGTTGTACCTTTCCCATGGGTCTTTTGTGGTCTATCTTCACTTTCTGGCACGCCAGACATTTAGACACAAACTCAGCCACTTCTCTCTTCATATTCGGCCACCAATAGAACTCCTTCAAATCCTTATACAACTTATCGCCCCCAGGGTGAACTGAATATGGTGTATTATGGCACTCCTCCATGTTTTTCCTTTTGATATCCTCACACTTCTGTGGTATGCACCATCTCTCCTTGTATCTCAAGCTCCTATCCTCATGAATCTTGAATTCAGTCTCCACACCACTAGTCACACGATCTCTAATCTTCTGAAACGACTCATCCTCTAGTTGCTTTTCTTTAATCTCCTCAAATATGGAAGGTTGGATGGTTAAAGCACCCCATAATCCTTCTAACTCTCCTTTGTTGATAACCTGAAGGTTCAATCTCCTCATATCTTCACACAATTCATTGGCCACAATCAAAGCATTGACATTATGACTCGACTTTCTGCTAAGGGCATCCACAACTACATTCTCCTTTCCCTCGTGATACTGGATGTGGACATGGTAGTCTGTAAGATATTCCAACCATCTACGTTGCCGCATGTTCAAGTGATCTTGGGTAAAGATGTACTTTAGACTTTTATTGTCCGTGAAGATCTTACAAGAAACACCGTAAAGGTAGTGCCTCCAAATCTTCAAAGCGAATACAACAGCTGCAAGTTCCAAGTCAAGGGTAGGGTAGTTGACTTCATGCTTCTTCAGTTGTCTCAATGCGTATGCGATCACCCTTCCATTCTGCTGTAGGACACATCCCAAACCATGCTTCGAGGCATCACTATGCACTTCGAATCCTTCTATCCCATCAGGTAATACCAGCACTGGTGCAGTGGTTAATCGCTCTTTGAGGGTTTGAAAAGCTGACTCACAACTCTCGTTCCACTCAAACTTGCTCTGCTTCTTCATAAGAGTAGTCATGGGTCTGGCTATCCTCGAAAAATCCTTGACAAACCTTCTATAATATCCAGCTAATCCCAAGAAACTACGAACATCAGTCACATTCTTAGGTGTAGGCCACTCACTCACCGCCTTGATCTTCGCAGGATCTACGGATACACCCTCCTTCGAAATGTAATGCCCCAAAAATGTCACTTTCTCCAACCAGAACTCACACTTGGAAAACTTAGCATACAGTTTGTTCTTTCTAAGAGTTTCAAGGGTAGCTCTCAAGTGCTCAGCATGTTCTTCCTCATTCTTCGAATACACCAAAATATCATCAATAAACACAACTACAAACTTATCCAAATACTCATGAAACACTCGGTTCATCAAGTCCATAAATATGGATGGTGCATTGGTTAACCCAAAAGGCATGACTGTAAACTCGTAATGTCCATACCGAGTTCTAAAGGCTGTTTTTGGAATGTCTTTATCTGCAACCTTCAACTGATGGTACCCCGACCTCAAGTCAATCTTTGAAAACACGCTCGCCCCCTTCAGTTGGTCAAACAAGTCATCTATCCTAGGTAGAGGGTACTTATTCTTTACAGTCACATTATTCAACTCTCTATAACCAATACATAGCCTCAAACTTCCATCCTTCTTTTTCACAAATAGCACAGGTGCTCCCCAAGGTGATGCACTGGGCCTAATGAACCCCTTGTCTAACAACTCCTGCAATTGAGCCTTTAGTTCACTCATCTCAGCCGGTGCCATTCTATACGGTGCTTTGGAGATAGGTGCAGCTCCTGGAACTAAGTCAATGGTAAACTCAACTTCCCTCTTAGGTGGCATTCCCGAAATCTCTTCTGGAAAGACATCTAAAAACTCATTCACAATGGGCACATCCTCCATCCGCCTTTTCTCACTCATACTCAAATCTTGAACACAGCAAAAGTACAATGGACATCCCTTATTCACTAGCTTCTTCACCTTCATCGCAGAAATGATCCCAAAACCTTTAGGCTTCCCTAACCGTCTATAGGACACTTTCTTACCCAAAGGATCACTCAATTGTACCCTCTGCATGTCACAGTCTATCTTAGCCTTGTATAAACTCAGCCAATCTATCCCCAGAATTACATCTAAGTCCCCTAGGTTAAACTCAATAAGATCTGATGGAAAGATATCTTCTCCTATTTTCAAAGGCAAGTCTTTGAATATTTTATTACAATGAACAAGTTTTCCCGTAGGCAGACTGACTGACACATCAACATGACTCGATTCAGTTAAGTTTAACTTACGCACAACAGAAGTAGAAATGAAAAAAATAAGCTGCTCCAGAGTTAAATAGAGTGTTGACAGAGATAGATTGGATAGAAAAAGTACCGGTAACTACATCCGAGGACCTCTCAGCTTCTCCCTTGCTCATCACAGACAAGCGGCCGGGAGTGTTGTTTCTTGCCTGATACCCATTGTTGTTGTTGCCTGAGTTGTTGCTGTTGCCATTGCCATTGTCAGACCTGTTGTTATTGTTGCTACCATTCCCAAACTTCCCATTTTGACCATTTCCCTTATTCCCCTGGTTATTGAAATTGTTAGGCCTCTGCTGGGTGTCCCCACCATTCCCACTATTTCCCTGTTGTCTTTGTTTGGTGTAACACTCTTACTCCCTGTGTCCCTTCTTGTTGCAGAACCTGCAGGTCACCAAATTCCCATCACAGTCTCTCCCAGGGTGGTTCCTTCTACACTTCTTACAGTGGTAGGTTCTCTCCCCATTGTTAGCATTGGAAGAACTGCTAACATTCTGGTTATCCCTATCAAATGAGTTCCCATTCCTAGACCTCTTGAAATTACCCTGGTTCTCAGATTTCCCAAAATCCTTCCTTTTTTCCCCAGCTTTAGCACTCGCACTAGCAGTCCTAGTATTCAGATGGTACAGATGGGCAGCTCTCTCATACACCTTGTCAAGGGTTTTGAAAAATTTTCCGGCTAGGTCCTTCTATAACTCGTTAGTCAACCCCTGCTCAAACCTCTGAGCCTTCAGCTCTTCAGTTGGTACTACCTCAGGAGCAAACCTAGAAAGGGTCATAAACTTATTATAGTACTCAGAGATTGACATGTTTCCCATTGCCAGGCTTATGAACTCCTGAGCCTTTTGTTTCTTCAGGAATGGGGGGTAAAACTTGTCCCTTAACCTCGTCTTACAAGACTTGAATTTCTCCTTTACTCATCCTGTTTACATAATCATGAACGAGTAATAATTTGATCTTTACACCAATCACATACCTTTTCCTTTAAGCGCACCTTGCATAATTAAAGCACAAATAATACTTGCATTATAAACTAGTGCACATCATTTGAAATTCACAATGTATAACCAGACAATTTAACCCAGTCAATCCTATACATGATACTAAGTTCTCAATCCGTCCTTAAACATGCACCTACAAGCAAGGTTTCGTACCTTGTGTAAACAATTCGGTTGGCCACTTTAAAACTAGAAGTCGCCTTCTACAAAGTCCTCTCCTAAACCAAACAATTAGGAATAAATCAATACTAAAGCAATTAAAATTACAGCAATACTAAACTACTTTAAAACCTTTTAAATCACCAAAATAAAGTCTTTAGATTGTCCCCAAAAATCAAAGTTAGTAATATAACATCCCAACTTTAAGTTTACATGTTAGAATTATGAAAATATAGTGTTTTATATCAAATTACAGCAACTTTAAAGTGGGTAAATAAATCTGGAATTTTGTTTTAAATATATAAAATAACCCCATAAGCATAATTACTTGAATTAGTCATTATATAGCAAGTTAGTGTGTTAAAAACCCAAGAATATATCAATTCAATGAAATTAGAGGCTTCAAAATAAAAGGTATGAAATCTGAAAATTATTTTTAAAGTTAGAATATAAAGTTCAAAGCTTTTTCAATCACAAAGTACTCACAATGATTATTTTGTAGGTTTAGAAGCATAAAAACACGAAATTAACACTACTTGTTCATAAAAATTGAAACTTTAATAAATCTGAAAATTTATTTATGATTAAGATAATTATATTTTAATGTAATTTAAACATAGTATGATTAGATAGTTTGTTTAACACGTAATCAAGCCTTAAAACATGAAAAATCAATGTTTTAAACCCTAAAATATGCAAAATACATAATTTGAAATTTTATTTAATAATTTAGACATACAAAATCCATAAATTTATAATCTTTTGTAATTTATACATACTATTAAAGCCTAAAACAATAATTTTATAATTGAAATCAAATAAAAATTGAATCTTTAATCAAATTAATAAGAAATAAAGGAAGAGAAATAAGAGGAAGGAGAAGAGGGGAGAGCGAATGCAGGTGCGGCGGCAGGGGGGCGTGGCGACGGTCAGGTGGCGCGGCGGCAGTCAGGTGGCGCGGCGGCAGTAGGGGCGGCAGCAGGGGAAAGCTTCGGCTTTTTTTTTTTCTCTGTTTGAGGCTCGTGAATGAAGGGGAAGAAGAGAGTGAAAGCTTCTTGTTTTTTTTTTAACGTGAGAGAGGAAAGAAGGGTAAGGGTTTTTATTTGGGCTTTATTTGGCTTTGTGTTTCCTAATTAGATTAGGATTAATATTTGGGTTTTGGGCTAAAATATTAAAATTGTTGTAAATTAGTTAAAAACATATTAGTTTACTTAAATCTTTTCATAAAAAAAAACCTATTTAATGAAACTGACATAAAAATATTTGTAAAAATAATATATAAATAAATTATAATTAAGTTAAAAATATGGGGGATTACAATAGTGGTCTGGAACCATGATTGGATATACGGGGATAAAGGTACAAATCCAACCTAAAAGAGATTGAACATGCCCTAAAAATAGGCCTCTACTTTATTCTTCTTATATTCATGTGCACTTTCTGACTAACATACAATCAATATATTAATCCTAAACCTGTGTTAATCTATGTTGGTTGAATATTAATGCACAAACAAATGTATTATTGGCGATCACTTGAATTATAATCATATTAGCCTAAAATCAAATTATTAACTATCTTATTAAGTGTGATTACAAATACAAATTCCCTTTAATCCTGCAAAAGAGGGCGTGATCAAGTAATAACAATAATAATATCAAGCAACAATAAATAATCATCATATTAATCTCAATAAAGCATAATAATATTAGCAAGATCCTAGACATGATACTAACAAGATTATAACAAATCCTAGCATCTCACTAAACAATAAAATTAAAGCTTTAACCCTAACATTATACTAACATAATATTAGAAAGCATTAAATAATAGGAAGCACCCTAAACATGATACTAGAAAGCAATAAACAACATCCTAACATGATACTAGGAATTAAAATAATCAGAGCATGATTTCTATATCAAAAGAATAATAAAGTAATTAAATTACTTACTTCGATGTCTCGTATCTCTTTCTAATGAAAAAATACACTCGTTAGTAACTTCAAGGAAAATATTATATAAAACAATTAATTCAAATAATTGAAATAGAGATTTGGGACCAAACCCTTAGAAATTATTAACCTTTCACGTCTAGGGCAAAGACAACTTCGAACTTGGATATGTGTGTCCAGAACTTGTGAATGCGGTATTTTGTATTTGAAAAGGGAAAGCTTAGAAAGAAGGAGAAAGAATAAACTTCTAGCTTAAGAAAGGGAAGAGAAAGAATTGATGATGATTATTGGTGATTAAAACGTGTAAATACGACCCTATTTATAGAGAAAATAGTCCGGAAACGATAGAAAAGAGTTAGAATTTGAATCGGAATAAAACTGGCTTCTATTGCCAGCGACAAGGCCCAGCGCAAAATGACAAGGATCACGCATGGCGACAGGCTCTGTCGTTTGGCCCTGGTTTAAAAGATAAAACGCGCTTTGTACGAAATTCTTTTCCTAATATAATCAAGCAATTAAACTCTGTGTTTATCAATTTTAAATCAGATTTTATCAAAATAAAACTTCTTTTATTTCAAATTAAATTCATTTTTTTTTCTAAAAAGATAATTATCAATCCTAACTCTATTAGAACTCAAAATAACCTTCTAGACTATTCTAGAAAATTAGAATCAATCCTAATAATTTTAGGTATAATAATTAATGGGCCCTCCACTAGATCATTGAGCCAAAAAACCATTTTAGACCCAATTTAGTATTTCGACCACAACTTCCTCATTATTCATCGGAATTGGGCTTATAATATATCATTGAAAACTCTTTACGGGCTCGACCCAAATACACTTTAATTGGACCCTTATAATGGACCAAGCTAAATTGGATTGACTATTTTCTTAAATAGAGTAGATTTTCAAAAATAAGAAGAAAGATTTTTATTAAAACAACTGCATCACAAGACTTTTCATACTTTCATCTCATTCGATAATAAAGCAACGTGAAAAGTATTCATCACTGGGTTTGGTTTTTGGGGAGACATATTTGGGTGTCTACTAGGGGTGTTCGCGGTGCGGTTTGGATCATAAACCGCACCAAACCGCAAAAGTGCGGTTTGTAATTTTTTCAAACCGCACCAAACCACACTTTTTAAAAAACCGCACCAAACCGCACCGCAAGATGCAATTTGGTGCGGTGCAGTTTGCGGTTTAACCGTATTTAATTAAAATTGTAATTATTCTTTTTAAAACAAAAATTTTATTTTATATTATAATTATTAGTTGATAATTTTAATATTAAACTCTTTTTATTAACCTTTAATTAACTAATAGTAAAAAATTATCTCATGTATTTTAGTTCTTTTAAATAATTTTAATGAAAATATAGTATAAAAATCGCAAACCGCGCTAAAGTGCGATTTGCGGTGCGGTTTGGTCTCAATAATTTTGGAAACCGCAAACCGTGGTTTGGTCATTTTAAAAAACCGCACCGCAATTTTGAAACCGCAAACCGCAATATTGCGGTTTGGTGCGATCTAAACCGCACTCTATACACCAACTTTCTTAATCTAGGTCTCTTTTCATTTCTGTTGTAAATTAAATTTTAATTTCGGGTATTTTGTTGTAAATTATTTATATCAGCATGAATTTGTCTACGCTATCAATTGATTATTCATGGGTATTTTTTTGTCGTCGGAGGTGATTGGGCAAGGTGAGTGATTTCATGACCGAGGAGCTGTGGCGTTGACTGTTGTTGATGGCTGTTTGTTGGCAGGGATGGGTGGTGGGATTGGATTAGAAAATAGTGTTTTGCGGGTGATGGCGTGAGGTTGGAGGTTTATTCGTTATGAGTATTCAACTATTTTGATAGAAATTAGGCACACGCGGAAGTTTACTAGAGTCAAATATAAATTACATCATAAATTGTACAACAATAGTTTTGGTGGAGACTTACTCACACCTACATCACTCATATCTAGCTAATTTGTGAGAGATCATGTCTCTCACTATCCTGGTGAGTACTTCCCTCACCACATCAATGGGAGCACTTAGCTTATCCAAACTTTGGTCGTATACTCTTGACTCCACACTAATAAATATGGTGACATCATCACTACATATTTATAGGAGTTACATAGTTTAATCTAGAGTGTTCTACATTTTTTCATAGAAAGTGTGATAATGTTAGATTATTTTAGAATTATAATTTCCTAGGACTTTCTGGACATTAACTTATTAGATTTTTCTAGTCCTAGATTTACATTAGATATATCTTATAAATTTTTCTAAATTATATTTTAACATATCCACCATGGACATTGTAATTGTTTTTTTTTTTTTTTTTTTTTTTTAACATTAATTTTACAATAAAAAAATGGAATAATACCATTCACTAGGGACTTCTCTGATCCATTATTTACTGACAAATGGGTTATTTTGTGAAAATGATAGTAACTCCTCAACTAAAAGTACTTCTCCGATTCTTCCAATTTGAAAACAACAAACTTGAGATTCAAACCGCCAATGCTTTTATCTTATAAAGTGTATAATGATTCTTTAAAGGGCAAAATGATACAAGCTAATAAGGGTAAGATAAATGTAAATATCTAAATGATCTTATAAAGTGTATGATGATCCTTTAAAATGATACAAGCTAATGGTCCATAGTTGTACTCCATAATATACTTCGTATTAAATAATAACCTACAAATATTAAATATGGCTTTTTAATATAAATATTTTTAGAAAAATATGAAATTTTCAAGATGATTATCAAAACATTAAGAAGAAACACTTGAACATGATTATCAAACTAAACAAATACAAAATAGAAACTTGAGACATCGCCCGAGCCACAGATTAGTTACACTTTATATATATGTTATTGAAATAATGTTAATTTACTTCACATTCTTTGTAGAGTTAATAAAATTGCAAATTTTACTTTGTAGAGTTAATACTTCTTCCGTTCTTTTTTTATTGCACCATAAGGAGTTTCACGCTTTCCAATGCGTTACTTTGGCTATTAATATCTTTAATTATAATTTTGTAAAAATTATAAAAAATTGATATTTGAAAAGTAAATTTCAAGACGAATCTAACTGGATCTCACATGACTATGTTTTTTCTAATAGATAAATCACAAAAGACGGTAAAAGAAGATTAAATGAATAATGTAAAAGTGCTTATGGTGAAATAAAAGAAAAACGGAGGAAGTAAAAATAGTTTTAAGAAAATGAAATAAAAGTATTTCCTTCAACTTACACCTTTTAATAATGAATTCAATAATGCTAATTTTTTTTAAAAATTACTATTTTCTTTTGAAAATACTAAGAGACGTAAAATATACACAAATTGCCTTAAAAGATCAATGAACTTAGGTTATAGCATTTGAAGTGTATGATAAAAGTTATGCCCTCCTTATATAATCCCCACACATCAACCGTTATTTAAAAAAAAAAAATATTAAAACCGTTGTGTAGCTCACATGGTAATTTTGGTATGTGGTCACTTGATTTTCATCCATTTAATGAACAAAATCATAAACTAGACATATTCATATACGCATAAGAGATATGACAACTAATCCATCAATATGAAGGGTTACTCATAATAAATAATTAAACCAATGAATATGATTTTTTTTTTAAGGGAAGTGGTTATGAAAACTTAGTGAATGTTTAAAATTAACTCAAAATGATACTATGCAAAAAGGAAGGTTAAGTACAATATCAATTTCATGCATCACTACTGATAATACAAAAGTGCTCCTAAAAAGTGTTAACTGATCCTTTAAACTTAGCCTCAATTGTAGATCAATTGACAAAGTGGATTTTAAAACGTTAAATTTAAAATTATAAGCGGTAATGTCGTGACTAACATTGATACAATCTCATCATATAGAGAAAATATATATGTTTATTCCCATCAATGTAGGACAAGTTTAGGTAAGAAATAATATTATTTTTTTCTCCTTATATAACGAATACAAATTTTTTTGGATTTTTCTATACAGTGCCCCTGAGGTATTGACTTTTCCAAGCTGTGCCCACCCATTTTCAAAATTCTACGCTGTACCCCTAAGTTACCTTTAGTGTTTACGTTGTAACCCTACCCTAATCCCTCCGTTAACTTAAGTTAACTTTTCGTTAACTTCAAAATAATATATAATTTTTTTTTTTAAAAAAAAAAACCCAAAAACACCCAAACACCTCTCTCTCCTCCATCACAAGTACCACCACCGCACCTCCAGCGGCACCGTCGCACCATAGTGGCCCGCCCCTCTCTCCTCGACCCACCACCGCATCATCCCCCTCCCTCCTTTCTTCTCTTTCCAGATTTTCGACCATTTTTCAAAAAAAATTTGGCGTAATTCGAACAATCTCGACCAATTAAACTATATTCGTGCAGATTTTCATTGGAAAAATCAATTAAAACAGGTTTTGTGTATTTAATCTCGATCTAATTGAACCAAAATTGATGATTTAACAATTAAAATCAAATTGGGGGAAAAGTTAGGGTTTGGTGTCGTTTGATTGTTGCGGTGGTGCGGGACTGTTGCGGTAGTGCGGGAGGGGATTGGGGTGGTTGGTATTCCGAGGTGAGAGGAGAAGCTGGTCGGTGGCGTTTGCTGGTTCATGCGGCTGGTCTGTTTTGGTGCGGTGCAGTGCAGTGAGCAGTTGGGAGTAAGGTTGTGGGTTTTCCGATGTGGGAGGGGATTGGGGTGGCTGGTATTCCAGCAGGCAGTGGGCAGTCGAGGAGAGAGAGGTAGTGGGAGTGTGGCGGTGCGGTTGGAGGTGTAGTGGTGGCTGGTGGGTAGTTGTGACTTGTGAGGGAGGAGAGAGAGGTGGTTGGGTTTTTTTTTGTTTGTTTTTTAATTATTTATTTTGAAGTTAACGGAAAGTAAACTTAAGATAACGGAGGGATTAGGGTAGGGTTACATCTTAGACACTAAAAGTACCTTAGGGGTACAGCGTAGAATTTTGAAAATGGGTGGGTACAGCTTGGAAAAGTCAATACCTTAGGGGCACTATATTAGAAAATCCCAAATTTTTTTATTTTGGTTTTTCTTCAATGTGGGACAAGCTCAAGCAAGTAATTTATAAATTTTGTTAGTAGTAAGTGATACTAATAATTCATCAAGGGTTACAAAAAATTAATGTAGGGTTAAAGTTAATCCAAAAGGATACTAATTTGAAAGGCTGAGAGGTTAAGTCAAACATCAACCACGTCTCTTGAAAATACAAAATTGATACACCCTCCGTTTCATAATGTTAGTCCCTTATACTATTTTGGGCGTTTCAAAATGATGTACCCATATTGAATCTATTCCTTTTTTAATTTAATTTTATTTTCCTAATTTGGTTTTATAATTTCTAATGTCATTAGTGGATTGATGACATGGAAGTAATTAAATATTCTGCTTGGTATCAATCCCATTAAACAAGCATTGTAATTGATGCTTTCCAAATAAAAAAAATCACAACATTTAATAAGATAGAACTAATTAAGCAATTTTTGTACTAAAATGTAAGATTCCAAATATTATTCATTCTCTTATTTTTTTGTGATTGATTCTATATGGGACTAACAAAGTGAAACAGAGGGAGTACTATAAAGTGTTAATGATTCTTTGAACCTTGTCGTAATTGTTGATTGATTGAGAATGTGAGATTTAAAAAATGGTGTCAAAATATTTAAATGCATAGTTATTGATATAATTAAAGTCTTTTACTTATTAAAAAGGAAATAAAATTATTCAACTGTATTCAAGTTTTTTCATTGAATTCTCTTTAAAAAGAAATTGTGAATTTTTTTCTCCTTGGTTTCTTTCAATGTGGAATAAGTTCAACCAAATAATTTATGAATTTTGTTAACAAAATGTGTTACTAATAGTTCATCTAGGATTAAAAAAAAAAAAAAACAGTAGATGGTTAAACTTAATTCAAAATTATACTAGTAAAGGTATGTAATATGAATATTCGTGGGCTACTATGGCAAACTTGATATCAATCTACCTTTGTTATGGCATACTTGTTATCTATTCGTTAGCTGTCATGACAATATACCTAAAAATTTTACAAGACTTAAACAATATACACGAGATACCTTCACAAGTAGGGGTGGCAATATCATCCAAACCCGATGGATAACTATCCACCCGATCCAAATATATGGATGAAAACCCGAACTTAAGCGGGTGACAAATGGATGATGGATGAGTCGGGTGACAGATCGAGTCAGATTCGGGTGATGATTCATTGATTTCATCTAACTCATCACCCGACCCATCCATCCTTAGCGAGTAACCCCTCGAGTAACCCATGATCGAGTAATCCGTTAAGTAACCCCTAACCAAACCCTTCAAGTAACCCTAAACAAACTTTTATTGATTTTTGTAAGGTGAAGAGTTTAGGGCATTAATCCCACACATCGGTCGTTGTGGTTTTTTTTTTTTTTTTAATGTATGATTAAGTGTTAATGAGTAAGTCACCTCTCGGACTATCAATTGTAAAGAGTTTTATCAAATGTTTAGATAAAATCATTAATGTTATAAGATATTTTTTTATAGATATTTTGTATCTTAAACAACAATTCGTTGGCTATTATCTAGGTGTCACTTGAGTTACAAAAAAATTAGTAGAGGGTTATCATTTATTCAAAATGATATAGAGTGGAATTTATATACACTTGGGGACATTGTATACACAAAGTCCGGGGTTCCCAAAGAACTTTAGATGTCACGTGCCACTCTCTTCATTTAATTCGATTTTCTCTCCATGTCTAAAAATATGATTCTTACAAGTTTTGAACCCAGAACCTCAAGTTCAAATTCCAACGTGTACCATATTACATGTCATTTAATAAAAATTAAATATTAATAAACATTTCTATCATGAAAATAATGTAGTAACTCGGGACATCGCCCGGGCCTAACACTAGGTTGATGATTAAATGAAAAACAATCATCAAAATGAGAACAAAATACTAATGAGTGTACGGTGCACCCGGGTGTATATAAAAATCTCTGAATACGGAGTACTAATTACAAAATGAAGGTTAAGTCCAATGCTAACATTATTTTTACTACAGATACAGAATTGATCCTATAAAGTCTATACCGATCCATTTAACTTTTTTCACAATCATAGATCATTTGACAGCGCGGGATCTACAAAATTGGTTTCAAAATATTTAATTACAAAGTTATAGGCGGTAATTAAAGCTTTTGAGTTATTGAAAATAGAATAAATTTTTGTTTTTTGTATGGGGACTTATTAAAAATACATAGTGTTAATTTTGATTTTTTTTTTCTTCATTATTTATCCTAATTGATTGAAATACATGAAAAACCCTAGATTACTTGGTTTATATTTCGTATAAACCAAATTATTTATAGTATCACTAAATTATCAATAGGAACAAGTTAGAAATGTTGGTATCTACTGGGATATTAATGTAGAAAGTACAAATGAAGTATTGATTCCATATGACACCCAGTACCCACATATTTCCTTTGTTATTAGAAAAAATGAAACCTTAATTACATAGTTTTAATATACACATGTATATATATTTTTTCTTTTCATATTTACCTTTTAAAAAATTGTAAAGTCCATACAATTTTTTTTTTTAATTTTTTTTACATCAGCATAACCATAGTATACATAATTACAGAATAGAGAACACTTAATAGTTATAACATAAACAAACTTTTTTTAGAGTAACATAAACAAATGTTACATCTTAATGTGTATAATGAAATAATGTTACTGTTGACTCGAATGAACAATACAAGAGAGGGGGGGGGTGAATTGTATTGTGGAGGAACTAGGGTAATTTTTGCGGAATTCTTAAAGAAACTTAAACAAAAACTTTAAAGTGCAAGAGAGATTTTACGTGGAAAACTTCTTGGCCCTAATCAAGAAGAAAAACCACGACCACAAGGGATTTTAAACTCAACTCTTAATAATAATAGGGCAAACAACCTATTACAAATTAAGACTCTAAACTCAAGTTCCTCAACGAACTTAAGTTCCCCCTCAACTGATCCCTCAATCAGTTAAGCTTTCGAATCTCTCTCCTTCTCCTTGCTTCACTCAAAGCAATTTCACACTCTAGAGTTTACCCAAACTCTACCCCAATACAACTCAAGATAAAACTTCTAAAGATGCTAAGTACAAAGACACTCAAGGATTTAAGTGGATTTTTGACTCTTTTAGAAAAGCTAAGAATTGTAATGCTCAAGTGTACTTTTCAAAACAGAAAACTAATCCTATTTATACAGGAGGAAAGCAGTTGAAACTTTTACGTTTGCCTCAAACTCCCACTACACCACAACTTCCATTAATTTAGGAAGTGTAGTTCGTGGATGCTTGGGCAGCAAGCTGAAGCATATACAAGGAAGTGGTTTACTGCTCCCTTAATTTTCTCAACCTCCTTGACCAAGTAAAAGATCCGTTTTCAAAAGAGTTTTTACCAAGTCAAATTTTCCAAAATAATAGGATAAAATCAAAACAGAATATCCTTTGATAAATAAGATATTTTTGACTAAAAAGATAATTTTCCGAAATAATATTAAAACCAGTTAAAGTATGGAAAATAAAATCTTTTATAAAATTAAATCCACTTAAATCCTATTAATTAACAATGTACTTAGCAAAAATACAAGAAGCCTAAAATAAACAATAAAGATATACAATAGACTCCTTGAAATACTGTGAAGCTTCGACTCTGGAGCTTCAGTTCCTCACTTAAGGAACTTGGCTTCTGATTGTCTTCTATACTTATCCACAACTCTTCCTTAGACCTTGTTCCATGCTCCATTCTGACTCTAGAACCTCGTTGCATATAAGATCTGTCCATACATCAAAGCTAATAGAAAAAAGTTAAAGCTCCTAATGGGTTTGCTTAGGTTCCTTGAGTCATCATCAAAACTTAAGATCAACAGTTACAAATAAAAGATGTTACAATAATAATTCAAAATAAAATTGAAAGATCCTGGAACTCACACTTCATAGCCCTAACCCCATCATGTAGCAAATTGAGTTGGGTATGTATTAGAAGTCAACAATCACTACAACAAAACAAAGCAAAGGTAACAGTGCAGAACCATTGCCTAATATAAAAAAAAATGTTGCCTTGTAGCTAAGGCAACACATATGAGGCGTAATATATGCCCCCGTTGTCTATTCATAAGGCAACACATTTTTATTCAAAGACATTTTTGTATATATATATATATATATATATATATAGGGGAGGGATCCGGTGAGAATAGGTCCATATGTGAGAATTCATACTTATATGAGAACTGATTTAAAATTTAGAACATGTGAGTAAAAATTTAGAACATGCGAGTTAAAATTTAGAACATGTGACTCAAATTAAAATTCTGAACATATGAGTAATAAATTAGAACATTTGTGTGACTAATATGTTTAGAACATCTGATTTTAGAATTAGAACAAGTGATTAAAAATTTAAAAAATTTGCTTTATGAAATTTTAAACATATGAGTAAAATTTAGAACATCTGACTTAAGATTATGAACATGTGAATAAAAATTTAGAACAAACTGATATAGAATATAGAAAGTGTGAGTAAAAAATTTAGAACATACGTGTAAAAAAAAATAGAACATACGTTTTAAAATCTGGAACATATAATTAAAAATCTTAGAACATACGTTTTAAAATTTAGAACATATAAGTTAAAATTTTGGAACAAGTTATTTAAAATTTATGACATCAAACTTAACTAATTTATGGTTTAGAATAGTTTAGAACATCAGATTTAAAATTTAGAACATACGAGTAAAAATTTAGAACATAAAGAGTGTTCTCACATATGAAAAATTCTCACAAGAGCCTTCCCATATATATATATATATATATATATATATATATATATATATATATATATATATATATATATTAAATTATGTTGTCTTTTTAATATAAATGCTGCCATAGATGGCAACATAGATATTAATGTTACATATTCAAACAATAATTTTGTTATTGTTATCTTTTTATGCAACAATTATTATGCTTGTTGTCTTAGACAAGAAAAAGGTAACACTTTAAGCGACTGTTGCCTTATATAGTCTAGAGTAGAGCTATCAAAAACTTACCCGACCTGAAAACCTGACCTAAACCAGCAATGATTTGAACCTGATATGTACCCGAACAATGGGGTGGAACTAGTGACCTGTAACCCGACCTGAATCGACCTGATGTTAACCGACAACCGATTTAATCCAGTACTTTATGACCTAAACCCGAATCTGCACCCGGTCTGATAGTAACCGTAAACTGATTTAATCCGACCTGACAACAATCCAAACCCGAATAATACCCAACCAATTAGAACTTGAAAACAATTATAACCCAACACAACCTGTTATTGCCCCGAGTCATGAAAGGTTTATAAAATTTTACACACCTTTCGTTCAGTTGGTATAGTTCTGTAAAACCTCAATCCCTAACAAAATATTGGTACAATTTGTTCAGCTTATATACCTTTTGTTCTCTATTACTTCGCTTATAGGCTTAATAAATCTTGATAATGTTTGATCAAATTATAAAAGACGTAATTATATAGGTTCAGCTTCACCACATCGATATTAATTCGAATTGAATTTGAACCAAAACAAAGAATGATCTAACTTTAAGATCTTCCGACCAAATAATTATCTAACCCAACCCAAACCCAAACCTGAATGTACCATTTATTAACCCGCACAAACCCAAATCAACAAAACCTGAACCAGAAATTAAACCCGATTTGAATTTGACTCGAATTAAACCCGACCTATACCCGAAAAGGTAAACGATTCAGAATAATCTAAACCGAAATTGACCCGACCTGAACCTGATCTGAGGCTAGATTGACCCGACATAACCTTATCTTAATTCAACCCGAAACCTGATTTGATCCGACCCGAACCCGACTTGATTACCCAAATTGACAGCTCTAGTCTAGAGCAACACTTTTTTTTTTTCCCTGTTACCCTAGTTCAAGGTAACAAATAAATATTGTTATGTTAGATTATTAAGAGTAACATTTCTGTAATTGTTGCAATCTTAAGTGTTGCCTATCCTCATTTTTTTTGTAGTGAATTTTAAAGTTAATCTGCTAGAACTTCACAAATAAGGAAAAAAAAGGACTACCAGAATTGTGGTTTGAATTCTATAAACAACAAATATTACACTTTTTATTAGCTTCGATCATCTAGAGAATGAAGAATATAATCCATCACTTAATCAGTTCAAAAAATTTATATCATCTTAGTAGACAACAAATTAAATCTAGTGAAAAATAATTTTAAAGGGTAGGGAAGATGATTATTGAAAACAATCAGCAAAAAAAAAAAATGGAGCTTAATAGCCAATCTTCCCCTGTGAGTGGTTATTGCAGTAGACAACTATAATCATATAATCATCCAAAATGATGAACAATTGCAAGTGAATTGAAGGAGAAGGTGGTACAGTTAATTAATCTGACAAAATCACCGACAAATAAACGGTGCCAATACTAAATCGAGGGCGCCATTAATGGTGGAGAGAGAAAATGTTAGAGGTTTTTAGGATTACTAATGAATTTTACCATGGTTTGGCGCTCAAGGAAAAATTTCCTGCTCAGCCCCAACCTTATTTGCCAAAACACCAAAAATTCTACCGCCTAAGTTTCACTCCCATTTATTTTCCTTCCCTATTTTTTTTTTGTGGGACCTGCTGAGTTGTCCAAATTCTATTTGTAGTGTGTAAAATCAATTTGTACACTGATTTGTAAATGTAGTGTTTTCGAAAGTTCAATTCTAAAAAAAAAAAAGCACTTGTGTCTCTTAGTTCCTATTACTTTTAATATAAGAATAACGTTGAAATTAATTTATTTCCCCATCACCCTTCTCCTCTTTGTTTCTTCCTATTCTCTATTGTTCCTCTTATTCACTTTCAATCTATAATTTTTATTTTAATTCATTTTAAGTAAATTAAATAATTGATGTCGATATGTATATAAAATTCAAGAAAAAATGGTGATACAGGTAATTTTCTAAGTTTTGTATACAATAAATTTTGAACTTTTTTTTCAAATTTGTTTCGAAATTAGTTTTGTTTTTCTTTTTTTTTTTTCAAATTTGATGATTAAATGTTTAATTATTTCTTAAACGAATATACCTTTATAATTTCTTCTGAATTTTTTTGTATAGATCTATGTAATTTGTGTTTTGAAACAAAAGGTTTGCATAATTTTATATTTATAATAAAAGATTTGCATAAATTTTTTCTTTTTCAGGGTCTAAAGATTTTATTTATTTATTTTCTATGTAAGATATTTTTAATTTCGCTACTTTTATTTTATGTACACATAGTGTGGTTTTATTTTTTAAATTTTAGTTTTTTTCTCCAATTTGTGTACAAGATGCTTTTTTTTTTAATGATTTTTTGTTTAGTTATTTTTCAAAGCAAAGTGTTTAGAATTTTTTATGGATCTTTTTCAAAAACCTGTGCAATTTTCAATTTTTTTCAACATTTTCAAAGTTAGATTTGTAGTTTTTAATGAACTTTATTTTCGTTTTATGTTTCCAAATTTTCACCAGGTGAAAAAAAGAAGAATGGCACCGCCCTAAGGCCATCGGTTTTTAAAAAACCAGTGGGGAAAAAAAGTGGGAGAAAACGAGGGAATGGAATTGCCACCGGTTCAAAGAGAACCGGTGGGTAAAATATTAATCTCACCGGTTCAAAACCGGTGGCTTTATTATTTTTTTAAAAAAACTGCCCCATATATACCCTAATAAGCCCTAACCTTCACCACTCTCTCCTCATCCGCTCTCCTTCTCTCTCTTCTCTGTTCGTCTCCTTTGATCTCAGCTCGTCTCCTGTTCTTCTCCTTCGATCTCATCTCCTTCTCTCTCTCTTTTTTTTCTTTCTCTTTCTGTTTCGTTCTTCTCCGATTCTCGTCCCCTTCTCTTTTGTTTCCACCACCACGAAGACCACCGAAGACCACCACGAAGACCACCATGAAGACCACCAAGAACACTACCGAAGACATCAACATACAACACCGACTTTAATCGAGGTGGGTTTAATTTTTCTGGGTTTGATTTTTGGTTTAATTAATCGATTTTTCTGGGTACATGCATGTGTTTTTTGGGGTTTTTTTTTATTTTTTTATTTTGAGTTTTCTGGTTTTTTTCTGGGTTAACTAATCGTGTTTTAGGTTTAACTAATCGAGTATTGGGTTTAATTGGATTTTAATTGGATTTTTCTGGGTTTAATTAATCGATTTAAATCGATTTTTGGATTTTAATTCGATTTTTTTGGGTTTCACTAATCGATTTTTCGGATTTTATTTTGATTTTCTGGGTTACTTTTCGGTTAAAATAATCGGTTTTTTTTTAGTTCATGCATGCGTTTTTGGGTTTTTTTTTATTTTCAGTTTTCTGGTTTTTTTGGTTTATTTTTTTTTTGGGGATTTCTAGGTTCGTTAGTTTTATTAATTTCTGGGTTTGAACCGGTGCCTAATTAGTTTTTTCTACTAGTGTTTGTAAGAACGCTTTTTAATTTTTAAAATCGTTTTTGATATTTTTATCTTTACAAAGTTGTTTCAAATTTTTTTTAATCTTTTTTTCTATGATGTAAACGAATTGCGCATTAGAATCTCATCTAAATCTTTAAAATATTTTTATGTTCTATGTCTTTTTTAAAGAAATATTCTATGTTTACAGATTTGCTATTTTTTTTTATTATTTTCAATTTTCAATTTTTTCTATAATTTAGTTTCGCTTTTTCGAAAAAATAGATTAATATTGTAATCCTTACATGTTTTTCCTTAAAATAAATTTTTATGGTGTATCGTTATGGTTATATTTTGAATTAGGTCCAGACTTATTTTTTTTTATTTAGATAATTTTTTAATTTACATTTTAAAATAGTTATTTGTATTAGTTTATGGTTTTAAAAATGTTATCGTGTCAAAAAAAAAATTGTGATCATGTTTTTTAAAAATATCTAATCCAAATCCTTTATTTAAAAGTTAATAAATCGGTGTTTGATTTCACTTTATTTCTTTTCAATTTTCTATATTTTTTATTTTTTAATTCTAGGTTAACCGCCACAACCACCCCAAAACCCATCTTGTTTCGAGTGATTTTTGGAACTCCCTAGGGATACTGGTCACGCTCTGATTTGGCAATGGGACGCGGACACCTGCAAAACACGAATCTCCAGTTGTCGGAAATTCGCCTCCGACGATCAAGTTAGCGACCGGAAACGGAATAAATATAGAAAGAGAAAGTAGATAGAAGTTGGAGATATTGGTGCTCTATTAAATGTTATGTCATTATTCACCCCTCCCATCAGCAATGATTGGGGTATTTATAGGGGCGGGGATTTGTGCCCCTTAGGGTAAGTGACCTAGAATTTAGGGCCATTGATTGGCTGCGCAATAGGCGTAGGACATGTGTCCCCTAGGGCGCCGTTTTGCGGCTTTCTAGCTACTTTTGGGCCTCCTTATGTAAGGGGCCTTTATGACATAGTAGATTTCAGGTGCTCTCCTTGCTCATTTATACGTGTCATCTTCATGTGATGACACGTGTCGCCCACTTATTGGGCCACGTGTCATCATTGGATTGGACCACGTATTTGGGGTATTTTTACCCTATACATTTGCCTCTCAGAGGGGGTGGCTCGTCCTAACTGGGCCGCCTCCTCTGACTTCCTCTCGCTTGAGTGCTATGGGTGAGTTTGGAGCATCTTAAATGTGTAACATGGAGTCGGACGAGAGCGTTTGTCCGCGATATTGGGCTGAAAGCCTGGTCTAAATGACCTGAGCTCTTTTACAAGCTTGGCTGATTTGTCCGTGCTGAGTGGCCCGAGCGGCCTTGAATTAGGCCACATGCCTAGGTGGCCTTGTCTCGGGGATTATAAGGAGCAGCGCCGAACGGTCGGTCGGTCATCAACGGCCGACGAGACTTTTTTGACATTACTCTGAATTGCCCTTTCTAAGGAAACGGTTCAACTTCTGAGATTCATGCATAGAGTTACAAGTGTTTATGACGCTCGTTCGTATTCCGTCATAAATGGGAAGGTTTTTACACAAATTATGTCAAACGGAAGGGTTAGCCGTTAGACTTCTAGGGTAAATTCTTTGAATTTTAACCCTCTGGCATTCTTTAGGCGGGAATCGATTTTTACCATTTTACCCCTCTAAAATTTGCCTATAAATAGCAAGGGTTTGACCTTCATTTTTTACTTTGGATTTCCTTGCTTTCTACAAAGAAGTCAGAGCTTCTAGAGAGAGAAAGTTACTTCTTCTCGGATTCTTCGAGAGCTCCGCCGCACATTCGAGTTTTCCGTCCAAGTTCTTGTGTTTTCGGGCCTTTCTTCAACTAAGACCTCCAAAGCACTACTTCAAGTCTTTCAAATTTCCCCTCGGACGAAGGTAACCGAATACTCTCCTTTCCTTCAATTTTCTTTTCAATTTTTGCTTTATTTTTCAAACATCCTGGATCAACACTCGGCCTTGTCCGTTTCTCCTCATGAGGCCATCTGTTCGTCTGGGACTGAGGAATCTAGAGTGGACGGGGACAAGTCCTCGTCTTTATGGAGTGGGTCCATTTCTAGTGCATACCAAATCACCCCCACCTATTCTTCTGTGTCCCTGCAGCCGATGGCGCGTACGAGGCAAACGCACGATCTCTATGCCGCTAAAAATCCTGACGGTACTCTTGTTCAACCTATGGCTTCTTATGATCCGAACAACTCGGACATGGGGACCAACCCCTCAAACACAAACACAGACACCACCACTACTATTGACGGTAGTGCATGCTTGGTGGTCGAGGTGACCACCTCTTTTGAAGAGCACCAGAATCAATTAGGCACCTCCACTTCTAGGAGGGGTCAGAGTATAAACCGTGCTTTATTTGCTAACTTGATCCTTAGAGCGGACGAGTTACCGACTTCTTTGTCCCCTTCTTCACCTAGGACGATCGCAGGTCGATCTGAACAAGATCAGCCCGAGCAGTCATTGCACCACCACCGTATTCAATTTGGCCAAAATCGGCTGCAGTCATCGGTGGCTGCTCAGGCACTATACCAAAATCAGTCAGGCCCTTCTACTGAGTCCGGGCGGACTCTTGCTCCCCCCTTCTCTCAAGCTCTTAGGTCGGCTAGACCTAGGACCGGCATAGTAATTGCTGAACCCCTCAAACCTCTTGCTCCGTCGCCGCCTCGGAGGATCCTAGGAAGATCCGTCGGGGCTTCAATGTATATAGGGCAGCCTTTGAGGTTGGCCTTCGCTTTCCTATTCTTTCATTTTTCCAGGACCTGCTAGACGAATATCAGATAGCTTTGATCCAGCTATCGCCGAACATCTGGGTCAGCATTTTTGGTTACTTGGTGACCTGTCTTCGGATGGGCTTCACCCCTAACTTTCCCGTCTTCTGCTCCATGCATAATATGACAAAGATGGAGGCAGACTCAGACGGGTGGTTTGTTCTAAGCACTCGGCTGGAATTCATGGTGACTCTACTCAAGCCGTCCAAGTGGCGCGATTGGAAGCAGAGATTCTACCTCGTCCAGACGGGGGACCGGGATTTCAACAAGAAGATGAATAAATTTAACTCCTCTCCCCTCCAGCTTGGACGAGGGGGTCACCGGCCAAATCACCCCCCATTCACCCAGACCACGCCGATAAGCTTGACTATTTCAGAGTCAAGCGAGAATTTAGAGGGGGCGCCGAGTATCCATCATTCCGAGGTGGATTCCCTTAGTGATCTGGCTAAGGGATCCTATCTTCATGTTCTCCTTCGGCCTGCTCAAGAATTATCCCCAAGGTTGACCTTCGCTGTACGTATTGTCATTTCCTTTCTTTGAAAATTTTCTAACTCCCACTACTTTGTTATTTTCAGAGGAAGCCGCGGCTAAGCTCGACACAGCGTAGAGGGGAGACATAGACATGAACGAGTTCAACATGGAGCATTACAAGCTCACGGAAGCTCAATATGAGAAGGCTAAGGGGGTACGGCTGATCTCTTTGTCTTGAAAATAATAATTTTTTTTTTTTTGACCTGCTTACTTGGAGAAGCATTACATTGCTGGTTGGTTCAAACATTGCTCCTGGCCGAGTGAAATGGGAATGTAGGTTCTTACCTGCAACCCTACTCGGACAGGGGTGGAGTATCTTTGGCCGACTGGACTTGAACTTAATGTTCTTTGTTTTAATGTGTAGACACTTAAAAATGTCTCCCCAAAAAATCAAACCCGATGATGAACAAACTTTCACTGCCATTATTGGTCGAGTTGTGTATTTAATCTTTGGATTACATAAATCAATGTTTCTATTCAATACATTTCATATACCAATCCATTTCCTAGCTCATTTCCCTAAACCATAACTTGTTTTCCACTTTTCGTATCCACATCGCAAAATAGAGAAAACTGATTTTGTGGCTTAATAATTTTGATCCAATTATTATTTGTTTGGATAGACCTTGAAATAAGATTTCCAAAAATATATCATAAGCCCAATTCCAATTTAAAGTGAAAAAGATATGAGCCAAACACTAAACTCGGCCCAAAACCGACACCCTTCTACTAAAACGGCCATATCTTAAATTATCAAAATGATTTTGACTTGATTCTAATTGGTTGGAAATTAGACTTGATAAGCTTTCCAATGATATATTATATGTCTTATTCTGAGTTACTAATCAAAAGTTATCGCAATTTTAAAAACGTGTAAAAACTGGAATTATCTCGCACAGTGTAAAAGCACTGTGTCACGGTGCCTGATGACGTGGCACGGTGCCTGGTGCCGTGACACGGTAATTTACAATGTTTTACGGTGCGTTTTTCCATGTTTTTTATCCACCGTGTCATGGGAATATTGCCGCGCCATGGGATTTTGCACCGGGTCACGGTACAATTTCCCGTGTCACGGTGCCCATTCAGTGACACGGGGCTGTTCCGTGTAATTTCCATGTACTTTTTTTTTATCGTGACACGGTGTACTTTACCGTGCCACGGTGGACACTTCTGTGTCACGGTACATGTGCCGTGTCACGGAATCTTCTCGTGTCTTTTCCGCGTAAACCCTTCACGCGTTTTTACTCCCGTAGGTCAAATATTTCCTGAGTCACTCCAGTTTTTCCCGCATCACTCCAGTTTCCCCCGTGTCACGGTATTCTTGTCCATGTCGCGGTGTTCTTTGCCGTGTTGCATCAACCTTTTTTAGGGTTTTTTTTTTATCTTTTTAGGGTTTCGTGTGCTCCCTCTACTTATTTTCCCTATAAATACACCCTCCTTTCTACAGTTCGGGGCATCAAATCCTTCTCTCTTCCTCACTTTTACACCAAAAATCATTCTCTACTTTCTCTCTCTCTCTCTCTCTCTCTCTCTCTCTCTCTCTCATATTCTAAGCCTTAAACCTATATTCCTAATTAAACCATCCTTCCCTTAAGCACTCCAAGGAGTCTATACTAAACCCGAGGTTCCGTCCTTAAACCAAGGCGTGAAAAGTATAAATAACTGAGGGTTTGGACCAAATCAAATCTACATTTATTTAATTTAATTTTCATTTGATTTATATTTTTTATTGAAGTTACTAAAAATTTATTCATGATGTAGCAATTTAAAGGAACGTGCAAAATGTGAGTAATTAATTAATTTAATTACTCTTTTTTTTTATTTTAATATTGCTAGTATCATGATTAGGTTAAATTATATTTGATTTAACTCACGCTATTATTGTTAAATTGCTTCCAATATTAATGCTTATTTTATTATATTTATTGATCACCATATTGCATGTTTAAAGGGAATATGTAATTGAAAATCACTCCTAATAAGATAATTTGGACAACCGGTTTAGGTTCCTTTTTAATCTTGTTGTTTAATTCAAGTGGTCACTAATATTTTAGAATTATATGTTGCATTAATATTCAACCAATTTAGCTTAATGATGGTTTGGAGCAAATTGAATCTTTGTTTGCATGCCTTTGAGATCGCTGGAATCACTTTTCATTATAAGAATCGAGTAGAGGCCAATACGGGCGAATGTGACTCCATGACTCACTTCGTACCATTATCCCCGATCCTCCTTTCGTGGTTCTGAACCATATGGAGTTAGTAATCTCAGGATTATGAATGGGGTGTAACCTTCACGGGTCAATCGTTATTGCCTTCGTTGTCCCTTAATTCGTGGTTGCCTTTTATGATCCGTGAACGGTTTACAAGTTCCTTAAAAACTTGTTGGTGTCTCCCTACTTTCCTTGTCCCTAATCGTATGTCAATTCTCACTTCCTATGAGTGCCAAGCATATTCACAACATTCTTTTAACGTAGGCGCACTTCAAACGATGCCTACACAATGCAACTCGAATGGTGATTTCTAACTAAACCCTTTTTCTTGCTTTTCCAGTCAACTACCCCTAGGCCTGCGAGGAAGCTGTCGGTGCCTGCTTCAAAGGATGACTAGTCATCCAAGGCTCGCAAAGTTTCGGCATCTAGGACGTCGGCGGCCAGGGCTAGGTCGCGGGTTGTATCGGCGCAACCTAAAGGAGAACAACCCTAGATGGCACCTAGTGGGGACTCCAGACCCTCAGAGCCAACTTCATCCGAGGTGGCCCGAAATGAACCCGTCGACAAGGACGGAGGGGATGAGCTGACCCCGGACAACACAGCTGGCCACGACGCAACTCCGCACGTTGAGTTTTTAGGAACTAAGCCTCTTGGTTCCCAAACTGAAGGAGAGCTGCCCTCCCCGCCCAAGGCGGCCGAGCAGACCCGGCTAGCGCCCCCTCATGAGGGGCGTTCACGCTTTGCAAATCTCTCAGAAGGTACTTGTACCCCTTCGTCCTTTTCCCTTCTGATATTTTTTTTCTTCAGAACTTTAACTTGTTTTTATTTTGCAGAAACTTTTGAGGATTTTGATGTTTGTGCCCCTAGTTCTTCCTTAATTGGGGCCGAACGCAAGACTGTTCGGGACGCTATTTAAAAATCTGTCTCGTCCAAAACTCAGGACAAATACCGGGGTATCCATGATGGGCACCTCAGTCCAATGATTAACAGTTGCGTTGAGGTAGTCTTCTGACTCTTCAACCAATCTACTTAGCCAAATTTTGTTATTTCGCTTTCTTTTACTAATTCTTTTCTGTTCGTACGCAGGTTCTCCTTAGGCTCTTTGCCTTCCAAGACTGGCGTCCGAGGCGGAAGCGCGAGCTCGAGGCAGCCTGGACGGATCTCCATAAGCTGCAGAACGAGAACACCGGCCTGCTGGCCGTAGAGGCGGCTCGCCATCAAACGACGATGAATGCTCTGTCCGAGAAAGTTACTCGGCTGAATGAGGACATTGTCAAGATGGGCGATGCTCTTAAGTTGGAGAAGCTGGCAAACGAGGCCCTTACCAAAGAGAAAGACGAGGCCGTCTCACTTACGGCTAGTAGGCAGGAGGCGTCCAACGCCTCAGACCAGCTAAGGGCTGAGCTGGAGACCAGACAGGAAGCCTTAAACGCAGCTCTTTAGGCTACGGGCGAGAGCAACCAGGAGGCCGAGCGTCTGAGGAAGGAGGTAGAAGAGCTGAAAAATCAGCTAAGTGCTCCAAGGCCTATTCCTCCAGCTGACGTCGTCCGCATCGAACAGACATCACTCACTCGCCTCAAAAACTGTTTTAAGAATGCCTTTGCCATGATGGTGGAACCAGACGAGCTTGTATATATGTATTGATTCGTACGAGTACTGGGGGTATGCCCCTTTATTCGGCGTTTGCCTAGTCCAAATACCAGCTGGTTTGATTAACTTAGTAGATTTATACCTTGAAGAGTATGACTATAGTAAGTTAATCAAATCATATATAATGATTGCCTTGGTTTAGGTGAACGCCGAATCAATTTTAAAGTATACGTCTTTTGTTGGCTTTTGGTTGAGTCATCCCTTGAAACTATCACTCGAACAGGCTCAAGAAATTTCAAGTATGATCTCAACTTGTGAATTCCCATTAACTGGGATCGGTTGCCTAGGGAATCCTTGCCCTTAACTAGGCTATTTACGCCTTAGGCAATTTTTATTTCCCTCTTGGTCTATCATTCGTCCTGATAGGGTCGAACAGTTTGACTGGCCTTTAGGTTTGTTGGCCGAGTGGCTAATCAAGGTATGCCCTTGCTATTTTCAATAGTCAGTATTTTATTTAAATGTGGCCAAGTGATTTGGCTAATAGTGCCCTCTCCTAACTTTTTAATCGGCCGCCACATGACTAGAAGACGAATGCCTACAGTTAGGATTCTCACTCAGCCAATTCTGTTTATCGCTCGACTTAGTGTGGTCGAGTCAATTCATTATGCTGGACTTTTATTTAGGTTTTACTTATGTACTGTTGAAGCAACATTGGTTTCTCTTTTCAGGCGGCCATCAAGCCTGTTTTATGGTGGCCAATCAGCATAGTTGTGATCAGCCATGTTTTCAATTTCATTCGGCATTTTCAGCTTGTTATGAACATAAATATAGTTAAAAAAAATTAACAACAATTCTTGAATTTTCATTCATATTTGTCAAAAGTTTACATTGTTGGTGGACGATTGGCTTAATTATATCGTTCGGCCATAAAGGCTTAGTTAGACTAATTGGTCATAAAGACTGATGCAAAATTTGGCCAATAAGCTTTAAACATAATATTTTTTCAGATTGTCCATATTCCACGTTCGAGGAATAGGACGGCCATCTAAGGCTTCAAGACGATAAGTACCATCTCTTACTTCCTCTGTAATCCGGTAGGGCCACTCCCAATTTGGGGTTATCTTCCCATCTTCATTAGCTCGGCCCACCGCTTCCATCTTCCTTAAAACCAAATCCCCCGTCTTCAGCGGACGCTTAGACACTCGGCGATTGTATGCCCTTGTCATCCTCAGACGATAGATTTCGTGTCTAAGTGCAGCATTGCCCCTGGCTTCCAGGAGGAAGTCTAGTGCTCTCTTCAGGGCCTCCAATTGGCCGATTCATCATACAACATCACCCTGAGGGTAGGCTCATACATCTCAATTGGGAGAACGACCTCGACACCATAGACCAAAAAGAATGGGGTCTCCCCTGTGGAGCTTTTTGTCGTTGTTTGTATGGACCATAACACATTAACCAACTCATCGGCCCATAGGCCGCCTACTTTTTCAAGCTTGCGCTTGATACCATTAGAGATCAACTTGTTATAGGCCTCTACCTGGCCGTTGGCTTGTGGTCGGCCTACTAAGGTAAAGCAATGAGCTATGCCCCGGTCTCCCAACCATTCTTTGAGCTGGCGCGTTTCGAATTGGGGTCCATTATCGAACACCATTGACTGTGGCACCCCATAGAGAGTAATTATGTTTTTCTAAATGAAAGCTGACACGTCCGTCCACTTAATCCCTTGGACGGCCTCGGCCTCAACCCACTTTGTGAAGTATTTGACTGCTACCAACACATACCGCCTTTGCCCTGATGCTGGCGTGTACGGCCCCAAGATGTCCATGCCCCATTTTGTAAAAGGGAGCAAACTACTTATGGCCATGAAACTATTGGCCAGGCGATGAATTAGGGTCGCAAACTTCTGGCACTTATCACATTTTTCACCATATGCATGGTATATGTATTTAGGCTCAGCCAGTAATACCCTAGGTGGGTGGCTTTCTCGGCCAAAGCTCGTCCTCTAATATGCGAACCACAATGTCCCTGGTGGAGGTCGTCTAGCACATCATGCCCCCTCTCTGGGGTAATACATTTCAGATAAGGTTTCACAAAATCTTTCTTGAATAGCTCCCCGTTCTTCATCTCGAACCAAGCCGCTCTCTTTTTCATCAACCAGCTCTCTTTCGGATCGGCCGAAAGTAATCCATCCCTTAGATAGGAATTGATATCGTCCATACAAGTTGAGCTTCTATCGATGGTATGTACTGGCTCAACATCAATGCTTCTTTTTTCCTTTACTTCCCAAAATACCAATCTGGGAGTATCACATGATGCCGAGGATGCTAATTTGGAGAGGGCGTCCACTTGATGATTGGACAAACGGGGCACTTATTGCACAGTAAAATGCTCAAGGCTCTCGGCCTCTTCTTTGACTTTCTTCAAATATTTCATCATGGACGGATCCCTTGCTTCGAAGTCACCATTCACTTGGCCGACTATTAGCTGGGAGACTGAGCTCACATCAATCTTGGTTGCTCCCGCCGCCTTACACATTCTAAGGCCGGCCAGGAGAGCTTCATACTCAGCCTCATTATTAGAGGCTTGGAATTTAAATATCAGCGCATATTCAAACTTATCTCCTTCAGGGGATTGACAGATAATTTCAGCACCGTATCAGGTTGCTGTTGAACTTCCATCCATATAAACCTTCCATATCTGATCCCCGGCCAGATGTAGGTCCAGCCTAGTCATTTCTGCCAAAAAATCAGCAAAAGCTTGACCCTTGATTGCTTTTCTGGGTTCGAATGTTATGTCCAAACCCCTAAGCTCCAAGGCCCACTTAAGAATTTGGCCACTGGCTTCCAAGGTTGCAAACAGCTTTTTAAGAGGTTGATCCGTGTAGACCACAATCGAGTGGACTAAAAAATACGGTCGTAGCCTCTTGGATGCCATAAACAAGGCCAGACCAAAATTCTCAATGGGTGGGTACTGTAGGGAATAATTCAAGCGTTACCCCTAGCTTGAACCCCACTGTAATCATACACTAAAGTACGGTGGCGTCCTAAGGGAAAGAAGATAGAGCAAAAGAGTCACCAACAAGTTTTTTTAGGAGCTTATAAACCGTTCACGAGGTGAAGAATGATCCAAGAGATCGTCAACTCCAATAGGTCTTGAACCATGACTGGTAGTTCGGGGATGAAGGTATAAATCCAACCTAAAAGAGATTGAACCTGCCCTAATAATAGGCCTCTACTTTATTCTGATCGTAGTCATGTGCGCTTTCGGACTAACATGCAATCAATAGGTTTACCCCTAAACCTGTTTATCTATGTTGGTTGAATATTAATGCACAAATAAAACTATTATTGGCGATCACTTGAATTATAATCATATTAACCCTAAACAAGATTATTAATTATCTTATTAAGCGTGATTACAAGTACAAATTCCCTTTAAACATGAATAAAAGGCGTGATCAAGCAATAAAAATAAATATATATTAAGCAACATAATAAATAATAATCATAATAATAATAATAATAAATTATAAAAATAATAATCATGTTAAATCATAATAATAATAGCAAGATCCTAGGCATGATACTAACAAGATTAATAACAAACCCTAGCATGTCACTAAACAATAAATATCAAAGCTTTAGCCCCGACATGATACTAACATGCTATTAGGAAAGAAAATAGGAAGCATCATAGAAACCATAATTGATATAAGCAAATCACCCTAAATATCATACTAAGAAAAGCATCCTAACATGATTTCTATATCATAATATCAATACAAACAATTAAAGCACTTACTTGGATGTCTCGTACCTCTTTCTAATAACAAAATACACGCGTTAGTAACTTCAAGGAAAATAATAAAACAACAATTAAATTAAATAATAAAAAGAGAGATTTGAGATCAAACCCTCAGAAATTAAAACCTTTCACGTCTAGGGCGAAGGCAACTTTGAATATGGCTAAGTGTATCTAAGTCTTGCGAATGCGGAATTTTGTATTTTGAGAAAAGCTGGTTTAGAAAAGAGAGAGAGAAAGTAATCAAGAATTTCTTGATGAGAGTTAGTGAAAATTGGTGAATGAAAACGGAGTTTTTAAAAGGCTATTTATAGAGAAAATCAGCCAAAAAAGATTAAAAAAATCAAAACAGAGTTCTGACGCGCAAAACGAGGTTAGCGCCAGACGTTGACATTAGCGCCAGGCGCCGAGCTTAGCGTCAGGCGCTAATGCTGGCGTTTGGCGCTAACTTAATTATTTATGCGTTTTCTAAAATCAGATAGAAATTGCCATACAGGAGGATAAAATCGTATTTTCCTCGAAAACATTCTTTTATTCTGATTGAAACTCTAAAAAGTCAACAAAAGTCAATTTATCAATGCTAATTGAATTAGGAATGAAAAGAACCTTCTAGAAGAATCTAGAAGACTAAAGCCATTCCTAATTGCATTAGGAATGACAAATCCGTATTAGGCCCTCCTCTAGATCATTGGGCCGCTTATGGCTGAAACCAGGCCCAGTTCAGTAATTTGGCCATAAGTCCATCAATATTCATCGGAATTGGGCATATAATATATCGTCGGAAAGGTCTTTTCAAGCCCTATCCAACTATACTACTATTGGACCCATATCGTGGACCAACCAAACTGGATTAGATGTTTTCTTAAAATAGGTTTTTAAAAACAGAGAGAAGAGAAAAGAAATTAAAACTATCCGCAACACTAAACTTTCCACACTTTCACTTTATTCGATTATGATTCGACGCGAAAGGTACTCATCACTGGGTTTGGTTTTGGGGAGACACAAATGGGTGTCTATTGAAGCCCCAACTTTGAGTGAGTTTGGGGAAACGCAAGTTTCGAAAACGAAAGTCAAAGTATCGATAGGGACGGAGAATGATTCAGAACGTTCTGCGATCCTAAATCATTCTTGTAACGCCGATACCTGCAAACTAGCGTTAGTTAAACAAATAAGAGAGTTATGAAACGTGTATCTTGCACCGTCGAGCACACGTCTCTGAAGGGTAACCAATTTGTTGCTGCTGATCTTCCGCAAGCTAGAGAACGCCGCCTGAAGACTGCTACGCCAGTAACTGCCTCCAATTTTCGCTGTGATAGTCTTTGAAAAGATCACTGCTTGTTGATCCTTAATGTTGCTATGCCAGTACGTCGGCGCTTTGCTGCTTGTGAACCAGTAAGTCGGTGCTTTTGTTGTGATGACAATCCTCTTTTCTTTGGGAATAGTTGCCAACACAACTCTTGTATGATGTATGACAATCCGATTTTGCCAATTCTACGTAACAATCCATATCTTGGAAAATTTGCCAAAATCCAATTTTTTTGGGAAAAGTTGCTAATGCTTCGTAACAATCTGTCATAAGAATTTTGCTACGATCGACAATCCACATCTTAGAATACAACTCTTGAAAGAAATCCACCTTGGAAATTTGCCAACGCTATGCGACAATCCTTTTAGGAAATTATTGCCACTATTGACAATCCGCGTCTTGGAACATTTGCCAAAAAAGAGTCGATCGACAATCCACTTCGGGAAAATTTGCCACTTACTGAAATGAATGACAATCCACGTTGAGGAACCTTTGCTGATATTTATGATGAATAGAAACCTACAACAATCCTGTGGGAAATTTTGCCATAGGGAACTGGGTGTATGACAATCCAATCTCAGAAAACTTGCCAGCGATGACAATCCGAACTTGGAAAAAATTGCCAAATAGAGAAGGAGCATGACAATCTACGCTTGGAAACTTTGCCAGAGATGACATTCCAATCTTGGAAAAATTGTCGTTGAAGTAGCTGCACGACAATCCATTTTTTGAAATATTGTCAGTTGGGGATGACAATCCAATTTTTGGAAAAATTGTCGTTTAAGAAGAACGCGCGACAATCCATATTTGGAAATATTGTCGTTTAAGTACTTGCTTTTAAATCGATATGTTGGTGCTTGTAATGAGCCAGTGTTTTAGGCGCTTAAGCTAAGTGAGACGATTTTTTGTCAGGTCAATCACTTACTACAATTGTAATCGAGCCGACTACTAATCATGTCAATTTGCTTATAGGGGCTAACTGGCGTACCAAGGAACCCGAAATTGATGTATGAGGTCGAAATAGCCATTCTAAGAGGCTTCGAGCTCTGTCGCTGCTGAAATATCTCTGGCGTCAAGAATTGGCTCTGTCGCCAGACGCTGGGATCTAGAGTCAGGCGCTGAACTCTGTTGTCAGACGCCAGATGTTGTTTCCAGATGACAAGGTTGTCGTCTGGTGATGGAGTCGGGTCTTCCCTACTCTGCTCTTGCTACCGTTGTTGCTTGGTTTTGCTCCGAACTTTGAGCTTGGTCGTTTCCTTTCAACCAAATCCGCTCAAATCTTTTGCAAATTAAAGCTCTTCATCTCTAATTTACTGATCCATGTAACTCCTCTTATCTAGGAGGAATCTCCTGTATCATATTCGTGTTTTTTTCGAAAAAAAATCCGGGAATGTCCTCGCTTGCTAGGATGCACCTGCATTTATAGTTTTTTACTATAGAACTTTGCTTATCTTTCTTTAGGGTTGACCTAAGACTTAGTGTTGCTTGACTCATTGACTTGTCATGACTCAAGGTATGAACTTGACTCGCTGTGATTGACTCGAGGTCGACTCAACTCAAAGTGTTTGACACATGTGTTAGACTCAAATCAAGGTGATATCATGACATGAATCAACGTGTACATGACTCGTGTGTGCATTGTATTGTGATCGTGGGACTCAAAAATGCAAAAAAGCAAAAATTTTCCGTCATTTTTGTGGAGGGTACCGACTTTCTCCTGAAAAAGAAAGACACAAAAAAAGAATCGAAGTGTTTGAGAAGGTGCATGTTGAATGAGCTTAGTCAAATGTTTAGCAATGGATTAATTCATCCTAGGCTATCTCAATTGTTGATTCCATGATGAAAGTAATTGGGTAACTTAGGCACGGAGGCTAAGCACTTCATACTTTGTAATGCAATGATGATTATGATTGATGAGTGATTTCGACATGACAAGGCATGCTTCAGCGTTATATTAAGATTTCATGACAAAGAGTTCCTAAGGGAAGTATATTTGGTCATGTATCTGTGCGGTGTGTGAAAGTGATACTAAAGTTAGGCCGCAAAGGCTAAGTGTGTGGAAAAAATTTATTTCAAGAAGAGTCAAATAATGGTGACTCTTAGGCTAGGTAGGCTAATGATGTAAGGATCAAGCCCCCAAGTCTAGCTCTAAATGAATAGGGATGAGCACAGGAGATCCCTTGATATGATCATGGTGTGAGTGTGTGAATGTGAATATGAATGCATTTTATTATGGCCGCACCTCGATGTGAGGTTGCCTACGTATCCGTTAGGAATCAGGTCGAACATAGCTCTAGCCGAACCTCGCACAAGTGTGTGTATACCTCAAAAAGGTCTTTTTAAGGGTTGTAACGTGGTTAGGCTAAAGGTTTGAAGAAGAAGGGGATAAAAGGCTCAAGACCCTAGATAAGCCCGCAAGGTGTGCAACTTTGCTTTTGAAATATTTGTATTTTCATGCTTGAGCCTTTTTACTCTTTTTTTTTAGCTTTATTTATTTTTGCTCTCTTTTTTTTTTTTTTTTACTTTTGCATTTTTTTATTTTTATAAGTGTGGGAAATCCCGATCATGCGGTCTATCACTCACTTGGTATTCATGTTTCTCAGGCACGGTACCGAGCACTCGATAAGAGACGCAATCTGAGACGTGTTCATATCAAAGACATGTTTATGTCAAAGACATTGGAACACTTGCCCTTTTGTACACTTTTATTATTTTCTATTTCTTTTTTATTTATTTTGATCTTTTGGAATCACTCAAGCTTTTTATGATATTGAAAACTGCATAAGTTGCACACTATCCCATCCCAAGGTTAGGTAGATATAGGCTGAAGAAAGAAAGGTCTATCGTTAGACGAGGCTCAAAGTGGTTTATCAAGAAGAGATTGTATATTTGAAGGGTGAAAGGTAATATGAGGTGGCTATAAGGGGTGCCTCAAATCATTGGTATACCTTGTGCTTAGTTTGACATGGATTTTTTATTATTATTATTAAAATGCAATGCAATGCGATGATCATATGCAAGGAAATAAATGCTCATTTTATTTAAAGGGAAAAAAACCTATGAAATAAATCTAAGGAAGACAAAGGGTGCTTATGCTAGACTTATTGGGGAAAGGTTTGAAAAAAAGAAGAAGAAAGCATGAAATCTTGGTGAGAAGCTTGCCTTGTGTTTTGTCTCATCATTACTCTTTTTTTTAATTATTGTCAATCACATGGCTCAAACTCGATTCAACAAGCATGGATGGAAGAAGGTGGGAAGAATGAATATTGTGATATGGAGAAAGATGATGTAGATGGAGAGATATGAAAAAAAAAATTAGGAATAGAATGTACTCCCAACTCAAATGACGGAAAAAACCGACTCATGCATGAACCATAGACATGGTCATGGTGACATATACAAAGTGTGTGTTAAACTAGTGAGTGTAGGTGACATGTTAAGACTCGTGTCATGACCATGTGACTAGACTCAAGCAAAGAATAAGTTAAGACTTCACGCATATGCATTAAACTGGACAGGCTGTGGTATTTTAGTCATAACTTTTGATCTGTAACTCTGATTGGGATGAAACCAACGCCAAATTAAAGATAAAACTTGGGGCTACAGATCCATATGTTCTACGACTTTTAGTTCTTTCTATAACTCTAGCTATGACCAAAACAAGTTGACGTTTGTGCAGTATACGGGAATAAAAAACCGGGTTGACTTAAAGGGACTATGACTCGATTTTAGACATATTTATTTATTAGCTCAAATTAATTAATTAATTAATTAAACAAAGTACTTTAGTCATTAATTATTTTATTTGGTCTTAACACAAGTCAAACAAACGGTTAGGAAAAATCACATAGAGTATGCACAACAATTAATGCACAATTAGTCAAGTAGGCACAATATGATGCAATGAGTTTGTAACCTAACCATGGCTCTAGTTCTCTAAAGTTCGGGATATGGGTTAGTCAAAGAGGGTCCATGGTTAATTGTCCGGATGCACCGCGCGGAAGCCTAACCGTGAAGGGTTGGCGCGAGTGGATGGGACACCGCGAGTTTAGAAAAACTCGCTTCCATGGTTTGGTGAATTCAACATTCTCGGATGTACCCTTTGTTGCTCAGAGCGTTCAATCAGGTATATGGAGCATGAATTCCCAGAGGGTTATGTCCATATGTAGAACACATATGGGTTTCAGAAAAGTGAGAAAAACTCAATCAGGAAGTAGGATCGAGCAAACAATGCTAAAAACTGGTCAAAATTAAAACGCATATTTCTGGCTCGGTTTTGGAAGAATTTGGCGCCAGCAAACAGAGGTTGGCGCCAGCTTTTGGCTTTAGCGCCTGGCGACAGAGCTGTTGTCTGGCGCTAAAGTCAAAATACTGGCGCTAATTTCTGTTCGCTGACGCTAATTCCTACATGCCTCAGCAGCTTTCTGTGCTCAATAAAATTTTCCAGTTTCGCGCAGTGTTATTTCGATCCTAGTTGTGAGAGATATTCCTCAAATTTCCTACGTGTAAAAATCCTATGTTTATTTCATTATGGATGGTCTTTCCAATGAGATATTTTTTATGCATATGACAATAATGTTAATCAAAATTACGCACATGAAATACTTAGAACTTTTCGAGTCTCATCCACTCATTCTAAATCATTGCCGAAATAAATTTCAGGAATTAAAATAGAAATCCTCCCCAGTGGAGTCGCCAAAAACTGTAGGGAATATTTCAAGCGCTACCCCTAGCTTGAACCCCACTGTAATCATACACTAAAGTACGGTGGCGTCCAAAGGGAAAGAAGATAGAGCAAAAGAGTTGGCAACAAGTTTTTTTAGGAACTTGTAAACCGTTCACGAGGTAAAGGTTACACCCCTTAACGATCCATGAGATCGTCAACTCCAATAGGTCTTGAACCATGACTGGTAGTTCGGGGATGAAGGTACAAATCCAACCTAAAAGAGATTGAACCTACCCTAATAATAGGCCTCTACTTTATTCTGATCGTATTCATGTGCGCTTTCTGACTAACATGCAATCAATAGGTTAACCCCTAAACCTGTTTATCTATGTTGGTTGAATATTAATGCACAAATAAAACTATTATTGGCGATCACTTGAATTATAATCATATTAACCCTAAACAAGATTATTAATTATCTTATTAAGCGTGATTACAAGTACAAATTCCCTTTAAACATGCATAAAAGGCGTGATCAAGCAATAAAAATAAATATATATCAAGCAACATAATAAATAATAATCATAATAATAATAATAATAAATTATAAAAATAATAGTCATGTTAAAGCATAATAATAATGGCAAGATCGATCCTAGGCATGAAACTAACAAGATTAATTACAAACCCTAGCATGTCACTAAACAATAAATATCAAAGCTTTAGCCCTAACATGATACTAACATGCTATTAGGAAAGAAAATAGGAAGCATCATTGAAATCATAATTGATAGAAGCAAATCACCCTAAATATCATACTAAGAAAAGCATCCTAACATGATTTCTATATCATAATATCAATACAAACAATTAAAGCACTTACTTGAATGCCTCGTACCTCTTTCTAATAACAAAATACACGCGTTAGTAACTTCAAGGAAAATAATAAAACAACAATTAAATTAAATAATAAAAAGAGAGATTTGGGACCAAACCCTCAGAAATTAAAACCTTTCACGTCTAGGGCGAAGTCAACTTCGAATATGGCTAGGTGTATCTAAGTGTTGCGAATGCGGAATTTTGTATTTTGAGAAAAGCTAGTTTAGAAAAGAGAGAGAGAGAAAGTAATCAAGAATTTCTTGATGAGAGTTGGTGAAAATTAGTGAATGAAAACGGAGTTTTTAAAAGGCTATTTATAGAGAAAATCAGCCAAAAAAGATAAAAAAAATCAAAACAGAGTTCTGACGCGCAAAACGAGGTTAGCGCCAGACGCTGACATTAGCGCCAGGCGCCAAGCTTAGCGTCAGGCGCTAATGTTGGCGTTTGGCCCTAACATAATTATTGACGCGTTCTCTAAAATCAGATAGAAATTGCCGTACAGGAGGATAAAATCGTATTTTCCTCAAAAACATTCTTTTATTCTGATTAAAACTCTAAAAAGTCAACAAAAGTCAATTTATCAATGCTAATTGAATTAGGAATGAAAAGAACCTTCTAGAAGAATCTAGAAGAATAAAACCATTCCTAATTGCATTAGGAATGATAAATCCATATAAGGCCCTCCTCTAGATCATTGGGCCGCATATAAAGCTCAAACCAGGCCCAGTTCAGTAATTTGGCCATAACTCCCTTAATATTCATCGGAATTGGGCTTATAATATATCGTTGGAAAGTTATTTTCAAGCCCTATCCAACTATACTACTATTGGACCCATATTATGGACCAACCAAACTGGATTGGCTGTTTTCTTAAAATAGGTTTTCAAAAACAGAGAGAAGAGAAAAGAAATTTAAACTATCCGCAACACTAAACTTTCCACACTTTCACTTCATTCGATTATGATTCGACGCGAAAGGTACTCATCACTGGGTTTGGTTTTGGGGAGACACAAATGGGTGTCTATAGGTACCTAAGCTCGGCATTACGCAGCACATGGCTAATAAAGTAGACTGGAATCTGATTGCCTTCCCGTTCCACGAGGAGAACGACACTTAAAGAGTGATCTGAAATAGCGATATACATGTATAGGTTTTCATCTTTGAGTGGACTGACGAGTCGAGGCAATGTATGCAAATGGCTTTTCAGTTGTACAAAGGCTTCCTCAACCTCTTCGGTCCACTCGAACATAGCTTTCTTCTTAATAGTTTGGAAAAATTATTGGCACTTATCCCCTGATTTTGACAAAATCGGCCGAGTGCAGCTAAACAGCCAGTCAACCTTTGCACTTCTTTGATCGTCCTCGGCGACTTCATGTCTAGAATAGCTTGAATTTTTTCAGGGTTGGCCTCAATTCCTTGCTGGTCGATCAAAAACCCGAGAAATTTGTCGGACTCAACACCAAAGACACATTTCTTTGGATTTAACATCATCTTATGCCGCCCGAGTTTGGTAAACGTTTCTCGAAGGTCCTTGACATAGTATGCCGACTCTTTTGACTTGACAATCATGTCATCAATATAAGCTTCCACGTCCCGACCAATCTGATCTCTGAAAACTGTGTTGACGAGTCTTTGAAAAGTAGTCGGGGCATTCTTTAGGCCGAATGGCATAATTTTATAGCGGTATAGCCCCTGCTTAGTCACAAAAGCAGTTTTCTCTTTATCTTCCTCCCACAATGGGATCTGGTGGAATCCAGAGTATGCGTCCATAAAACTCATAAGGGCATGTCCGGCCGTAGAGTCGACCAGTCGGTCAATTTTTGGCAAAGGAAAGCTATCCTTCGAACATGCCTTGATGAGGTCAGTATAATCAACACACATTCTCCATGTTCCATTCAGATTCTTAACAAGGACTACGTTGGCTACCCAATATGGATAGTATCATTTCCGAATGAACCCGGCTTCCAACAGCTTTCGCACTTCAGCTGCGACCGCCTTATTCCTCTCTTCCCCATAGTTTTGTTTCTTCTGACAGACGGGCTTACTAAGCGGGTTAACAGATAACTTATGCACAGCCAGGTCTGGACTAATACCCGGTATTTCACTTACTTCAAATGCAAACACATCTTTGAATTCCCTTAGCAGCTTGACTAGGTCATCCCCAAGAAATTATATGGCTATAGTGCCTACCTTGACCGTTCGATTAGGCTGGTCTGGATCCAGCACTATATCCTGGTGTTCATCGGCCGACTGGGGCCTTAATTCTTCTGGCCGGCCAACGGTCATTAATTGCTATGCTTGCTCTTTTTTGGCCGCCTTTCTCTTCTGGCCGACCTGGTATGCTTGGAGTGACCCGTCAACTGAGTTTAGCTCGGATGAATTTACTCGCCCACGAATGGTCGGTTTCACATCTAGTTGATTATATTCTTTTGCCATTTTTTAGATTCCCTGGATTGAGCCAATCTGCCCGTCCGATCTTTCAAACTTCATCAGCATAAGGTGTGGCACAATAACTACCTTAGCTGTAGTCAAGGTGGGTCGGCCGAGTATGAAATTGTAGCCTGTTAGCTCTTTGACCACTAGGAAGCAGACCACCATGTCCTTTCCTCCCCCTTTCTGCCCCAACCGAACCGACAAGTCTATCTGTCCTGTAGGGTGAATAACTGTCCCTCCAAACCCAACCAACGGGTGAGAGACGTCCTTTAGAGCATCTTCTGCAAATTTCAAAATTTTCAAATAGGAGAGGTTGATGATATCGGACGAGCTACCCGTATCAATCAGTATCCTCTTAACCTTCATATTGGCTATCTTCAAAATAAATACCATCGGATCATTGTGCAAGGCCTTGATTTCTCCTCGGTTGGCTTCACTCACTGTTACCTCCGGAAAAGGCTCATCCTTAACCCCTTTGGTATGAATTACATCCTTTCCCAAATTCCATGCATCCTGCTTTAATTCCTCTCATGGTCGGGCCGCCTGCAGCGAAATCGCCTGATATGACAGCCACAAAACCTAAGTCCGTGCTGTTCCCATCTTTTTCATTTTTCTTTTGCTTTTTCTTCTCAGGCTTATTGTCTATCCGAGGGTATGTGAACTTAGACTTCATCACGTACGAATTGAGCATGCCCTACTTGGCCAGTTTGTCTAGCAACTTCTTCAAATTGTTGCACTCGTTTGTGTCGTGCCCCACATCCTTGTTGTAGTGGCAGTACTTGTTTTTGTTTCTGTACTGGACTGAGCCCCTCATCAACGTGGGCTTCTCAAATTCAAACTTATCTTTGATCTCCATCAGAACTATATAAGAATCTTTGTTGAATTCATACTGCGGCTCGTACGCCTTTAGCTTTTTTGACTTGGCTTCTAGGTCATCAGATACCCAGACTTCCTTTCTCTTGTTCGTTCCCTCTTTCTTTTTCCCGCCCGAGACTTGCTGAGAAGATTAATTCTTCTCAGCCCCCTTGGCCGGTACTTCATCTTTAGTGAGTGAAAAGAAGTTTGCCGCCTCAATATAGGCTTCGGCTTCCCTCTGAACGCCTGCGTATGTCCGAACCTTCTTGCGGACCAAGTCAAATTTGAAACCATTATGCCTTAATCCCCGGAGAAATTATGAATAGGCCATTTCATCCGGTAGATTATGAATTTGGGCTTTTTCTTGATTAAATCTCTAGACGTACGAACGCAAACCTTCATTCTTACCCTGAACAATCGTAGCCAAATTAAGACTAGTCTTCCTTGGCGGGATATTGTACGAAAAATTTCCAACAAACAGCATGCTTAAAGTAGTAAAGCAATTGATGCATCCGGCCAGCAGGTTGTTAAACCAGTCCTGCGCCACGCCCTTGAGGGTGGCCGGGAAGCACCTGCACCAAGTGGCATCATCCACACATTGCAAGTACATAATATTTTGATACACAGTGACATGCTCTTCCGGGTTGCCCGTACCATCATAGGAACCCACAAGTACAGTTTTCACTTTTCGCGGGTTGAGGAATGTTGAGGATCTCTTGAGAAAACGGAGGAGGCTTCTCTATAAGGTTTAGCATGCGCATCTGCCACTCAAGGGGCTATGGCTGAGCAATTGGTCCGGCCAGGTAAGCAGCCTGGTCAAACGGTTGGCTGAACTGCCCATACTGTCCAAAGGTAGCAGGGTTGGTCGGCGGAAATGTGTTAAAATTCTAGAGAGGAAAATATTGAAACGGCTGCACTAGAGCCATTGGAACTGGCGTTTGAGTCCGAAGAGCTTGACTCCCATTGGTCCTAGCCGTGCTGGTATGCTTGGAGGAGTATGGTTTGAGAAATCATCTGGCATTGAGGGGGTAGATGTTGTATCCGAATAGGATATTCATTCACGCTGCTTGTGCCGGAGGTAATCTCTAGCATCCTTCCAACGCCTAGACTGCTCACTAATCTCTTTCTGAGGACGTCTGGCCTGCTCCCCATCCGACTACGCTTTGTCAAGGGGTCGAGACATATCTGCCCTCGGCACCCTTGGCATGCGTTCATGCCGGCGGTATTGAGTATTCCCAGCATCATCGGCATTGGTCGCTTTGCTCTAGGTTTTCTTTTGCTGGTCGTCTCCTTCTCTCCTGGGCGGTTGCGTTGAAGAAGATGGCCGCTTACCCTCCATTTCCTTTCGGAGCTTGTTTAATGGAACCAAGAGTGAACTGGTAGTTACTGGGCGGTCCTCTGCCTCTTGGAATGAAGCGGTCAGAGGGTCGCTAGAATGAATAAATATATTCTCAACAAAGCCGTCCTCGCCAGGGCGAGGGCCGGCACTTGGTGTCTGGCCATCCATTGCCATAACGGAAGAGTATCCCCACAGACGGCGCCAAATGTTTCAGGTGATTTTTGGAACTCCTTTGGGATACTGGTCACGCTCTGATCTAGCAACGGGACGCGGACACCTGCAAAACACGAATCTCCGGTTGTCGGAGATTCGCCTCCGACAATCAAGTTAGCGACCGAAAACGGAATAAATATCGAGAGAGAAGTTGGAGCTATTGGTGCTCTATTAAATGTTATGTCATTATTCACCCCTCCTATCAGCAATGATTGGGGTATTTATAGGGGTGGAGATTTGTTCCCCTTAGGGTAAGTGACCTAGAATTTAGGGCCATTGATTGGTTGTGCAATAGGCGTAGGACATGTGTCCCCTAGGGCGCCGTTTTACGGCTTTCTAGCTACTTTTGGGACTCTTTATGTAAGGGGCCTTTATGACATAGTAGATTTCAGGTGCTCTCCTTGCTCATTATACGTGTCATCTTCCTGTGATGACACGTGTTGCCCACTTATTGGGCCACGTGTCATCATTAGATTGGACCACGTATTTGGGGTATTTTTACCCTAAATACAGCTAATTCCACCCTTCACAGGAAACTTACCGGGGAAAACTGATGTGTCCAATTTATATAGTGTTTTACCCCCGTCCCTTGGTCATAATTAGTAGTGTTTTTGGCTCTTTAGAGCCACTTTTATTACTAATTGGTGTTTTTTAGTGTTTTTGTAGTTTTGCTTGAGTTTTGTAGGAAATTGCACATTTGGAGCGTTTTCCGGGTTTTTCATGAAGCATCTACGAACATTAAGAGGACACGACCATCTTTGAAGCCCAAGACCGGTTAGAGCCGGTGATTAAGGGCTCGGTGTGTGATACTGAGGCATTTCAACCAAGTATCCAAGACCCGAAGAGGAAATCCGGATTGGGCCGAAGAATCAAGCCCAATCGAAGTCCAAGCCTCGAGGAGAAGACCAGGCCCGATCGGGCAAGCTTGCGCCCGATCGGGCGGGCGCGCAGAAGTAGGCACCAGCAAAAGGCGCGCCTGATCGAGTGAGCATTAGCTCGATCGGGCGCGGCTGCCCAGGAAGACCCTGAAGAAAAAAAGGCGGGCCCGATCGGGCGCGTGTTTTTAGAGGCACCTGATGCCGAGATCTTAGTTTTCAATTAGGATTTGTTTTATGGATGTTTAAGTACGATTTCTGTACGTAATTTTGATTACCTTCTCTTTTAGATTTTCTCTCTCTGTTTAGAATATTTTTCTCTCTTAAATTCTCTCAACTTTGTTCTTAATTCCATTCCTTAATCCAGATTACTTTTTGTAACAATTTCTTCTCTTTTAATTTCAGTTATTTTCTTTAATTCTTTCATCATGTCTTATTTTATTGTTTTGATTTGTTTAGATTTAATTATGCGTGAGTAGTTTTATTTCTAGGGTTTATGGGGATCTAATAAATAATATGAAGGGGTAATTTGTGATTGTTGATTATCAATGCTTGATTATTTTCCTATCGATTTATTTAATGCTATGCAATTAGGTTTGGCCAAATTTAATTGTATGAGTTTAGCAATGTTGATTCGAGATTCGAGAGATGAGAATTGATGTTTAGGCTTAGTTTCAATAGGCGGACTAATTTATAAATGGTTAAGTCGAGATTCGAGAGATGAGATTTAATACCTGTAAATTAACTCTGTGATTGTAATACGTAGCGAAAGCCCTTTATAATTTGATTAATTGATGCATTAATGATCGCTTATTATGATTTACCCTGGAATATTGTTTATTAGTGAACCTATGCCCTAGGCTTTTCTTTCATTGATTTACCCTTTATTTTATTCTCTTCCTACTCTTACCTTTAGTAGTTTAATTACCTTTTTACAATAATTTGGTTACTTGAAAATTTAGATTGCTTCTAATTAATTAGGAATAAACTGACATGTTTCCCTGTGGTTCAACCCTTCTCCCCTATCTACATAGTTAGTGGATTTAGGTTTTATTTTTTATTAGGTGAATACGACTTGAGCCTGTCAAATTTTGGCGCCGTTGCCGGGGAAACGATTTTATTTTTATTTTTTGATATTTTTTTTGTAGTCTAGATTATCCCCTCTTGTCTCAGAGAACGTCAGTTCTTTGAGGAAATCCTCATATTTTTCTTTTAGTTCCTTGTTTATGCCCAGGTGTTTCAGATCAGGTTACATCCCATTCGATCTTGAGATCGAGCGCTCGTTTCATAGGCAAAGGAATCTTTATAGACAAATCCTGGCGGGTTCTAAGGAAGACAATAATCGAAGAGACCCTCCAACTGATTCTAGTGACGCAGAAATTCCTTCAGATACAGAATCAGAGATGATGGCTCAGCCGAAGCTCAGTGACTACTTGCAGCCGAAGCTCACAGATTTCTCGCACCTTACTCCCACTCCGGCCCTAGATGGAGTGCAATTTGAAATCAAGCCCCAATTTATCACTATGATAGAGAGGAAGCAATTTAGTGGAGCTAAGGATGAAGATCCTAAACTTCACATTGTAGATTTCTGCCAATATTGCAACACCATTAGACAGGCCGGGATCACGCAGGACCAAATCAGGGAGATTCTTTTTCCCTTTACATTATGTGGCAAAGCTAAATTATGGTTTAATGGTTTGAATAGAACTGCACTTGGTATTACTGACTGGGAAACTCTTGCCTTGAATTTCTATAATAAATATTACCCTGCAAAGAGAACTGCTGTACTAAAGAGTGTTATTCAGAACTTCGCTCAAGAGGCTGATGAAACTTTACATGAGGCTTGGGAGAGGTTCAAGGATCTACAGAGAGAATGCCCCCACCACAATCTGGCACAATCACTAGTAGAAAAATACAAAAAGGCAACCCCCAAATGGCACCGGTTCAAACCAAACCGGTGCCAAAAACCGCCCTAAAAATGGGCGGGATTTTAGACCAAGATAAATGGCACCGGTTCAGATCGAACCGGTGCCAAAAATACAAAGGGAACCGGTTTGAACCGGTGCCACTGAACCGGTTCATCCTTTTTTTAAAAAAAACGGAGCATTAAACATGTATACCCTAAAACCGTGTAATCCGCCCCCATTTCCTCTCCTCTCCTTCTCTCTCCTCCTTCTCTCTCTGTTCATTCTTCTTTCAATCTCCATTGTTCATTCTTCTTTCAATCTCCATATATCGATCTCTCTCTCCTCTCTTTCTGTTTGTTCTTCTTTCTTCTTTCAATCTCCTCTCTCTCTCTGTTCGTTCTTCTCTCTCTCTCTTCGTTCTTTTTTATTCTTTCATCTCCATCGATCTCCTCTCCCTCATATTCTCCCTTCAATCTACAACAACAGCCGCCGCCACCACCACAAAGTTCGAGCACCAACAACAACAGCCGCCGCCGCCACCACCACAAAATCTCTCAAAGTTCAAGTTCTGGCTTTATTTTTTCGATTTTAATTGTTTTTGTTTTCGATTCACCAATTTCGATTTTGGTTTTGTTTTTCGTAATTGGTTTTTTTTTTCGATTTTGCCTTTTATTTTCGATTTTGGTTTTCTTTTTCGATTTGTAGGATTTTTTTTCGATTTTGGTTTTCTGGGTTTCAATTTTGATTTTAGTTTTTGATTTTGGTTTTTTTTTTCCGATTTCTGGATTTTGTTTTTGATTTTGGTTTTTGGGTTTTCAATAATGATTTTGATTTTTGATTTTGGATTTTGTTTTCGATTTCTAGGATTTTGTTTTTTATTTTGGTTTTTTGGGTTCCAATATTAATTGTTTTTTTTCCGATTTTGATTTTGTTTTTTTTCGAATTTTTGGTTTCTTTTTTTCGATTTGAATTTTGGTTTTTTTTTCATTTTTGATAATTTCGATTTTAATTTTTTTCCGATATTGATTTTGATTTTTTTCCGATATTGATTTTGATAATTTCGATTTTTATTTCGACTTGAATTTTTGGAATTTTTATTTCGACTTGAATTGATCATTTCGACTTGAATTTTTGGGTTTTTAATTGGTTTTTTTTTCGTTTTTGATAATTTTGATTTTTATTTCGACTTGAATTTTTGGGTTTTTTTAATTTATTCTTAAGCTTATTTTTACCAATTGATTTTTTTTTTCTGTTTTAATTAGTGCAAGTACAGAAGATTATGCAAGTTGTAATTGATCTATATTGTAATTTTTCTATTTTTACATTATAATTTTTTTTATGATTTATAATGTAATTTTTTTTATTTATTTATATGTTAGTTGTAATTGATCTATATTGTAATTTTGGATTTGATTATGTATTGTAAATTTTTGATTATATATATTGAAACCAATTCGATTTTTGTTGTGATTGTTATTTTTTTTCAGTTGATTGATTTAATTGGTAAGTGAAAAAAAACCAAAAAAAAAAAATTTTATTTTTTGGACATTTTTGGCACCGGTTAACCGGTGCCAAAAGGAGGATAAAAAATTTTTTTAATGTATTTTTGGCACCGGTTAACCGGTGCCAAAACCTGTTTATGGCACCGGTTTTGAACCGGTGCCAAAAAGGGGGGGTAATTGGCACCCCCCACATTGGCACCGGTTCAAACCGGTGCCTTAGGCCGGGTTTGAACCGGTGCCAATTTTATTTTTTCACGTAGTAATGGCAATTGATCCAAGCTTTCTACAATGGACTTGGAAATTCATCTAGATCAGTTCTAGATTCTGCAGCTAGTGGGATATTCATGAATTTAAATGTAGACGATGCCGGACAGGTTATCGAAGATATGGCAATACACAATTCCCAATACGGGAATCCGAGGGGGTTTGCAAATAAACGAAAACATAATGTTGATTCCGTATCCTTTTTATTGCAAGCTTAATTAACATCTATTTGTCAGAAATTAGATAATCTTACTGCTACTCCTAACTCTGTAGCTAATGTTTCTACTGTTGCTAACAATGAAGCTTTTTGTGAAAATTGTGGAATTGTAGGGCATTGGGAGCAAGATTGTAGGAGTTCCATGGAACAAGTTAATGCCTTCCAAACCTATAGGCAAACTAACCCATATTCCAACTCTTATAATCCTGGTTACCGGAACCATTCATATCTTTCTTACCGGAGTACCAATGTACAAAACCCTCCACCTTCACAACAACCACAACAGCAACCTCCACCATAGCAGAAATATTACCATCCTAATTCTGGCCAGAAAAAACAAGCACAACTCTCATCATCTTCTGACCCTGCTATGAAAGAAATTAGAGCAATGCTTACCAACATGCAAAAGCATATGGAGAGTAGGGATGCGCAAATTGATTCAATTTTAGCCCATAATAAAATCATGGATAATCAAATTGCAAACCTTTCAACTACCCTACAAACCCGTCAGCAGGGAGCTCTACCATCACAACCAATCCATCCCACAGATCATGCCAATGCAATCACTCTAAGGAGTGGTTCACATTATGATGGACCTCCTATGCCAAAGGAAGATGGACCTGTTCCTGATCCAGATTCCTCTATACCAAACGTTAATCCTGCTAACCCTGTAGGGCTACAAACAGATACTAACCCTTCTAATGTTTCTTTGCAGGGCAAATCTCAGGATAAGGGAGGAGATGTGTAGAGCCCAATTATCAAACTACCGTTCCCTAATATACAATTGAAGAGTAAGTTTGATAAACAATTCAGTAAGTTCTTAGAGGTTGTGAAAAACTTGCAGGTAACAGTTCCTTTCACTGATTTAATCACTTAGGTTCCTGCATATGCTAAATTTATGAACGACATTCTGACTAGGAAAAGGGCCTTTAATGAGGTAGAAATTGTAGCTTTTACAGAGGAATGTAGTGCTTTATTGCAAAATAAATCCCCTCCTAAATTAAAGGATCCTTGTAGCTTTTCTATCCCTTGTCATATAGGAAATGTTTTATTGACAAAGCTTTGTGTGATTTGGGTGCCAGTGTCAGTGTTATGCCATCGTCTATCTGTGCTAAACTTAATATGGGTGATTTAAAAGTTACTAATATAACTTTGCAAATGCAGATCGTTCTGTAAAATACCCTCTAGGTATTTTAGAGGATGTCCCTGTCAGAGTTGGTAAATTTTTTATCCCTGTTGATTTTGTTGTTTTAGACATGGCTGAGGATACACAAATACCCATTATATTAGGTAGGCCTTTCCTCCATACTGTAGGAGCCATTATTGATGTAAAAAATGGTAAACTAACCCTTTCTGTCGGTGATGATAATGTTACTTTTAATTTAGGGAAAGTTTTGAAAGAGCCTATTATAGGCGTCGCTCGAAGTGCGCCTACGTGAAAGCATGTGGTGAATATGCTTGGCACTCATAGGAAGTGGGAATTTACATAATACGATTAGGGACAAGGAAAGTAGGGAGCCGCCAACAAGTTTTTAACGAACTTGTAAACCGTTCACGGATCATCAAAGGCAACCATGATAAAGGGACAATGATAGGCAACAACGATTGACCCGTGAAAGTTACACCCCATTCATAATCCATGAGATTACTAACTCCATATGGTTCGGAACCACGAAAGGAGGATCGGGGATGATAATACAAAGTGAGTCATGGAGTCACTTCGCCCGTATTGGCCTCTACTCGATTCTTATAGTGAAAAGTGATTCCTGCGATCTCAAAGGCATACAAACAAAGATTCAATTTGCTCCAAACTATTATTATGCTAAATTGGTTGAATATTAATGCAACACATAATTCTAAAATATTGTGATCACTTGATTAAACAACAAGATTAAAAAGGAACCTAAACCGGTCGTCCAAATTATCTTATTAGGCGTGATTTTCAATTACATATTCCCTTTAACATGCAATATGGTGATCATAAATAAATAATAGAATATACATTAATATTGGAAGAAATTCAACCATAATAGCATTAGTCAAATTAAATATAAAATAACCTTATCATGATACTAGCAATAAGAAAATAAAATAAGAGTAATTAAATTAATTAATTACTCACATTCCGCGCGTTCCTTTAAATTTCTACATCTTGAATAAATTGTTAGTAACTTCAATAAAAAAATATAAATCAAATGAAAATTAAATTAAATTAAATAAAAAGTAGAGTTTATTTGGTCCAAACCCTCAGTAATGTATACCTTTCAAGCCTTGTTTTAAAGACGGAACCTCGGGTTAAGTATGGACTCCTTGGAGTGCTTAAGGGAAGAATGGTGTAATTAGGAATATAGGTTTAAAGCTTAGAATATGGGAGAGAGAGAATATAATGATTTTTGGTGTAAAACAGAGAAAGAGAGAAGGATTTGATGATCAAGCTTGTTGATGATTGGAAAAGGGGTGATATGACCTCTATTTTTAGAGGAAAAAAAAAAGAAGGGTCGAAGAATTAAGATAAGATCCGAATTCAATCGGAATAAAACTCGATAGACTGCATTTTTTGCGGTTTTTGTTTTTATCATATCTTTTGATCCAAAAATTGGAATAATATGAATAAGATATAGTTGGAAAGCTATTGAATTCTAATTTCTAACCCAATTGGAATCAGATTAAAATACTTTATATAATAAAAGATATGGCCGAAATAGTGAGATGGTGTCAGTTTTGGATAGAGTTTGATATTTTATTCATATCTTTTCCGTTATAGCTCGGAATTGATATTATAATATATCATTGGAAAGATAATTTCAAGGGCTATCCAATTATATAAAATATGGATAAAAACTATGAGGCACAAAAATAATATATGTCTATCTTTGAATGTCTTTCAATTCGAATAAAATTAGGACTTTAAAAAAAAAAGGAGTTTTATTCAATTTCAAACTCTTTAATCTTATCTTTTCAAAAAGGATAATTAGGATCTTTTAGAAACTTATAGAAGCTTCTAATTAATCCTAATTGGTTTAGGAATTGGATTAAATCATTTGGACTCTCCACATGATCATTGGGTCGTAGGTAAGGTGGGTTTAGGTTCGGTTTGGACTCAGTTTAATATTTTGGCCATAACTTATTCGTTATAACTCAGATTTGGGCTTATAACATATCGTTGGAAATCTCTTTTAAATTCCCATCCAAATATTTAATCATTGAACCCATATTATGGACCAAAATAAATTGGATTAAACATTTTTATAAAAAGGACACGAAATGAATGATTTTAAAGGACACGAAATGAATTATTTTGGGTTTAAAGGCATGAAAAGAGGAAAATAAGTTATGATTTGGGGAAATGGGCTAGAATTTGGGTTGGTTTATGAAATGGAAATATGGATTTAAGCACTCCAAGATTAAATACTCAACCTGACCAATAATAGCGGTGAAAGGTTGTTCATCATCGGGTTTGGTTTTGGGGAGACATTTTAGGTGTCTACAAAAGCCCCCACTTTGACTGAGTTTGTAGAAACGTTAGTTTTGAAAACGATAGTCAAAGTAGTCAATAGGGACGGAGAATGATTTAAGACGTTCTGCGATCCTAAATCACTCTATATACGCCGATACCTGCAAAAAATGTTAATTCCACAGATAAAAGAGTAAAGGGATAGAATGCTTATCTGACACCAGTGTATCGGTGACAAATGAGTTTGGTATTTTTCTATGCTTGAAGGAATCCACCGGATGACGTTTGTTGAAATGCTTTCCATGCTTAAGGAAAGCCGACAGATGATGAGATTGCAAGTCTCTGTGTATCGAGAACCATGCGTCATGAAATGATGGTGGTTCAATTGTCCCCGAACGTGGGTTGTAGATGGTTCGCTTGTCCCCAGACGTAGGCTGTAGTTGGTTCGTTTATCCCCAAACGTGGGCTGTAGATGGTTCGCTTGTCCCCGGACGTGGGCTGTAGATGGTCCGCTTGTCCCCGGACGTGGGCTGTAGATGGTCCGCTTGTCCCCGGACGTGGGCTGTAAATGGTCCGCTTGTCCCCGGACGTGGGCTGTAGATGATCTGCTTGTCCCCGAACGTGGGCAATAGATGGTCCGCTTGTCCCCGGACGTGGGCTGTAATTGAGACCTGCAAAATAAAATTTGTCAAGGGACTCGTATACACTATGGTTGACTTGACCAACTGACTTGACCAAGATTTGACTTGACACGACATGACATGACGTGAGTATGACTTGTGATTGTGTGTGTTTAGTTTGAGTGTGTGTGCACAGACACAAGCAATCGAAAATGCAAAAGCAAAAAAATTTCGTCGATGAGTGGAGGGTACCGACTCTCTCCCGAGAAAGACGTGAAAAAAAAGTTTTATTTTCGAACTTCCCTCGATGAAAAAAAAAAATTGAAAAAGTTTTTGAACTTCCCCAAAAGAAAAGACATGAAAAAGAGAAGAAATTTTGAACTTCCTCGTTGAGCAAGACGAAATGAATCGCATGGATTATATGCATGATGCATGTTCTTAGGCCAGGAGGCTAAGGACAATTACATCATGTGACACGATAGATTAATGAACTTAGGTCATGGAGCTAAGCATCATATATGGTGTAAAGAAACGATCTTGGATGTCACTTAGGTCTGGAAGCTAAGCACGTATATAGATGAAGTGATTATTGCTTAATGAATGTTGCTTAGGTCAAGGAGCTAAGAACGATATGCTTCGTATGATTACAAATCATTGATATATAAATGTTGCTCAGCACATTATGCAATGCATAAAACAATGAACATTGCTCAGGTCAGGAAGCTAAGCAAGTATACAATGTTTCTTTTAATGAGTGTTGTCTTGAAAGATGATGAAGCATGCACAATAGGGAAACAAGATTTCATGATAAAGGGCTCTTAAAGGGAAGGATGATTGATATGGATATGGATGTGTGAGTGAAGTGTGTGAATGTGATACTAAGGTGAGGCTGCAAAGGCTATGGTGAGGGAAATAGATGTGAGAAGAGTCGAGATGGTGACTCTTTAGGCTAGGTAGGCTAAATTATGTAGGTTCAAGCCCCCAAGTCTCGCTCTAAATGGACATAGGTAAGCATTGGATATTCTTTGACTCGATCATGCATGGATATGAATATGAATGTGGCCGCACCTCAATGTGAGGTTGCCTACGTATCCGTTAGGAATCAGGCCTAAAGTAGCTCTAACCAAACTTTGCACAAGTGTATGTACACCTTAAAGAGGTCTTTCAAGGGTTGTAATGTGGTTAAGTTGACGGTTTACAGAATAAAAGGGTACAAGGCTCAAGACCCGAGAGAATCCCCAAGATATGCAATTGTGTATTAGACTTTGCAAGTTTTATTTTTCATATATATTTTTTTGTTTTGAATTTCTTTTTTTTCTTTTTTTTTTCATTCTTTTGAATCAATGTAGGCAATCTCAGATCATGCAGTCCATCACTCACTTAGCATTCATGTTTCTCAGGCACGGTACCAAGCACTCGATGAGAGACGCAATTTGAGACGTGTTCATATCAAAGACATTAGAACACTTGCCTTTAGACATTGTTTTATTGTTGCTTTGCTGCCTTTTTTTTTACTTGCTTTTTAAATGTTATACAATTACACATCTTCCAATCCCAGGGTTAAGTGAATGTGGGTTGAAGAAATGAAGGCCAAACATTAGACGAGGCTCAAAGTGGTTGATAAAGAAATGGAATGTGATTGAATGGTTAATGGAGAATGAATGGGTTGCAAAGGTTCCTCAAATCATTGCTATACCTTGTGTTCAGTTCGGCAATTTTTTTTTTTTTTTTTTTTGCGCATGACATGATCGAATGCAAAGGAAAGAAATGCTCATTGATGGAACATGGCATATAGACATAAGGATAAGGAGAACCTATGCTAGACTTGTTAGGGGAAAGGGATGAAACGAAAGAAGAAAAAAATGAAATCTTGTATAGAGACTTGCCTTGTGCTTCGTCTTCATGGTTGCTTATGAATTATTTTTTACCGCCAAGAGGAACAAGAATTTTGTTATTGTTGATGCTTTGATTGGAAGAAAAGAAGGAAGGAATGACGTTCCCCTTATTCTTCCAACTCTTAACTAGTGATTCTTGAACTCGAGTATTATGGAACAAAAATGAGCTCACTTAATGCTTTGACTCAATACTCAGATTGAAAGGAAGAATGTATGAAAGAATTTTGAAAACCAATGGGGAATACTCCACCCATTCCTATTACGACGGAAAACGACGCATGCATGGTCCTAGTATACAATCATAAACAATATAGTGCATTACTCGAAGACAAAGTGTGTGCAACGACTCAACATGTGTGATTAGGTGAGTTTATTAAGACTCGTAGTATGATCGCATGGCTAGACATGAGAACGTTGTGAAAAACAAAGGACCCAATGACCAAATAGCACGGAAGACTAAAAGACAAACTAACTTGATTAATTTTGTCCAGTTTTAATGTTTATGCTATTTACTAAGTGAAAACGGTCCATTGGCAATCATTAGTCATAAATAAGGTCAACCACAATCAAAGACAAAGAAGACATGTTAAGGTTAATTAGCACAAAAATCGATCACAAGAAACTAAGAAGAGGACTAGAATTCTAGAAGAGTTAGGACTCATGGGTATAAAAAATAAATAAAAATAAAAATCTATAATCCAATGTTATACAAGTTGACACAGACTAAAGGACTTGGCTAAGACTAGCTTGACGAGAAAAGATATAAAGAAAAATTAAAAAAAAAAAAAAAAAAAAAAAAAAAAAAAAAGTTGACGCTAAAAAGACACCTAAACTGGACAGGCTGTAGTATATTGGTTATAACTTTTGATCTGTGACTTTGATTGAGACGAAATTAATTCCAAATAAGAGATAAAACTCGGGGCTACATATCCATAGGTTACACGACACGTAACTCTTTCTAGAACTCCGGCTATGACCAAAACAAGTTGACCCTTGTGCAGTATACGGGAATAAAAATCCGGGTGACTCAAAAATTAAAAAAAAAAAAAATCAATGGCTCGACTCTAATAATATAAAAAAAGGGTTTGATAAAAGAAAATAAATAAATGAATAAAAAGTCAAAAAATGTGCATCGTAACAAATGATGCAATGAAGTTCGCAAGCTAAACTCAAATTCTATGTTCGACTATGGTCAAGCTTATTTGGGTGTCAAAGGGTACCATGGTTAAGAGTTTGGACGCGTTAGCAAGGCAACCTCCCTTGAGGGTGTATGCCAACGGGCGGCTCTGCAAGTTCGTGATGAAATTGAACTTGACTCCATGGTTTGGGTGGATTTAAAAACTCGGATGAACCCTTATTGCCATGAGCGTTTTCGGGTTGATAGAGCATAAATCCCCCGGGCTAGCCACATACGTAGAACACGTACTATTGTGGAAAAATAGGTAAGCTAAAATGCATATGTATATGTGATAATGCCAATTAAATCGTAGGAATATAATTCAAGAATTTTTCAAGTCTCATCCAATCATCTTAATTAAATACCGATCACTCAAATCGATAAATAACCAAGAATCCTCCCCAGTGGAGTCGCCAAATTGTAAGCGTCGCTCGAAGTGCGCCTACGTGAAAGCATGTGGTGAATATGCTTGGCACTCATAGGAAGTGGGAATTGACATAATACGATTAGGGACAAAGAAAGTAGGGAGTCGCCAACAAGTTTTTAAGGAACTTGTAAACCGTTCACGGATCATAAAAGGCAACCATAATAAAGGGACAATGATAGGAAACAACGATTGACCCGTGAAGGTTACACCCCATTCATAATCCATGAGATTACTAACTCCATATGGTTCGGAACCACAAAAGGAGGATCGGGGATGATGGTACGAAGTGAGTCATGGAGTCACTTCGCCCGTATTGGCCTCTACTCGATTCTTATAGTGAAAACTAATTCCTGAGATTTTAAAGGCATACAAACAAAGATTCAATTTGCTCCAAAATATTATTATGCTAAATTGGTTGAATATTAATGCAACACATAATTCTAAAATATTGTGATCACTTGATTTAAAAACAAGATTAAAAAGGAACCTAAACCGATCGTCCAAATTATCTTATTAGGCGTGATTTTCAATTACATATTCCCTTTAACATGCAATATGGTGATCATAAATAAATAATAGAATATACATTAATATTGGAAGCAATTTAACTATAATAGCGTTAGTCAAATTAAATATAAAATAACCTAATCATGATACTAGCAATAAGAAAATAAAAATAAGAGTAATTAAATTAATTAATTACTCACATTCCGCGCGTTCCTTTAAATAGATACATCATGAATAAATTGTTAGTAACTTCAATAAAAAAATATAAATCAAATGAAAATTAAATTAAATTTAATAAAAAGTAGAGTTGATTTGGTCCAAACCCTCAGTAATGTGTACCTTTCACTCCTTGGTTTAAAGACGGAACCTCGGGTTAAGTATGGACTCCTTGGAGTGCTTAAGGGAAGAATGGTGTAATTAGGAATAGGTTTAAAGCTTAGAATATTGAAGAGAGAGAATATAATGATTTTTTGGTGTAAAAGAGAGAAAGAGAGAAGGATTTGATGATCAAGCTTGTTGATGATTGGAAAAGGGGTGATATGACCTCTATTTATAGAGAAAAAAAAAAGAAGGGTCGAAGAATTAAGATAAGATGCGAATTAAATTGGAATAAAACTCGATAGACTGCAATTTTTGCGGTTTTTGTTTTTATTATATCTTTTGATCCAAAAATCAGAATAAGATTAATAAGATATCGTTGGAAAGCTATTGAAATCTAATTTCTAACCCAATTAAAATCAGATTAAAATATTTTATAGAATAAAAGATATGGTCGAAATAGTGAGATGGTGTCAGTTTTGGATAGAGTTTGATATTTTATTCATATCTTTTCCGTTATAGCTCGGAATTGATATTATAATATATCATTGGAAAGATAATTTCAAGGGCTATCCAATTATATAAAATTTGGATAAAAACTATGAGGCACGAAAATAATATCTGTCTATCTTTGAATGTCTTTCAATTCGAATAAAATTAGGACTTTAAAAAAAAAAGGAGTTTTATTCAATTTCAAACTCTTTAATCTTATCTTTTCAAAAAGGATAATTAGGATCTTTTAGAAACTTATAGAAGTTTCTAATTAATCCTAATTGGTTTAGGAATTGGATTAAATCATTTGGACTCTCCACATGATCATTGGGTCGTAGGTAAGGTGGGTTTAGGTTCGGTTTGGACTCAGTTTAATATTTTGGCCATAACTTATTCGTTATAACTCGGATTTGGGCTTATAATATATCGTTGGAAAGCTCTTTTAAATTACCATCCAAATATGCAATCATTTAACCCATATTATGGACCAAAATAAACTGTATAAAACGTTTTTAAAAAAAGGACACGAAATGAATGATTTTAAAGGGCACGAAATGAATTATTTTGGGTTTAAAGGCACGAAAGAGAGGAAAAAAAGTTATGGTTTGGGTAAATGGGCTAGAAGTTGGGTTGGTTAATGAAATGGAAATATGGATTTAAACACTCCAAGATTAAATACTCAACCCGACCAATAATGGCGGTGAAAGGTTGTTCATCATCGGGTTTGGTTTTGGGGAGACATTTTTAGGTGTTTACAAAAGTCCCCACTTTGACTGAGTTTGTAGAAACATCATTTTCGAAAACGATAGTCAAAGTAGTCGATAGGGACGGAGAATGATTTAAGACGTTCTGCGATCCTAAATCACTCTATATACGCCGATACCTGCATACAAGTAGATAAAGCTAAGATTTCAGTGATTGAGCTATTACCTCCCCCAGTTAATGTTAAGGGAGTTAGAAGTTTCTTGGGTCATGCGGGTTTTATCGTCGTTTTATCAAAGATTTTTCTAAAATTGCTAAACCACTGACTCAGCTTTTACTCAAGGATGCCCCTTTTATTTTTTACTGACGAGTGTCTTGAGGCTTTTAACAGGATTAAGCAGGCTTTGATATCGGCTCCCATCATATGTGCTCCCAATTGGAATCTACCTTTCGAGATTATGTGTGATGCAAGTAACTTTGCACTAGGAGCCGTGCTCGGACAGAGAAAGGACAAAGTTTTGCTTGCATAGTTTTGCATGCTATTTATTATGCAAGCAATACTTTGGATGAAGCCCAAGTCAACTATGCCACTACGAAGAAGGAGTTTCTTGCTGTCATATACGCTTTAGAAAAATTTAGATCATATCTTGTTGGTTCTAAAGTCACTGTTTTTACTGACCATGCAGCTTTGAAGTACTTGATAGCTAAGGCGGAATCAAAGCCTGGACTACTCCGTTGGGTTCTTTTGCTCCAAGATTTCAATATCGAGATAAAAGATAAAAAGGGAGCAGAGAACGTAGTGGCAGACCACTTGTCACGTATCAGGTATGATGAGGGTAAGAATTCTCTTCCTATAGATGATTCTTTCCCTGATGACAACCTGTATGCAGTTGTAGAGCAACACCCATGGTATGCTGACTTTGCTAATTATTTAGTGGGTGGTACTCTACCTCCTGACTTGGCATACCAACAGAAAAAGAAATTCCTTTCTGATGTTAAACATTATTTTTGGGATGATCCTTTTTTGTTTCGTGAGTGTGCAGATGGATTATTTCGCAGGTGTGTTCCCAAATGGGAAGTTCACGATGTGCTTACTAGTTGCCACACCTCACCATATGGAGGACATCATGGCCCCACCAAAACGGTGTCCAAGATTAATGAGTCTGGTTTCTATTGGCCTACTATGTTTAAGGATGCTAACATTTTTGTGCAGGCTTGTGACTCTTGCCAGAAGACTGGCAACATCTCGCGGCGGCATGAGATGCCTCAAATTGGAATTTTGGAAGTTGAAAATTTTGATGTTTAGGGTGTTGATTACATGGGACCGTTCCCTTTTTCAAACGGGAACCGCTATATACTTGTCGCCGTTGATTATGTATCCAAGTGGGTTGAGGCCATTGCTACTCCTACTAATGATGCCAAAGTAGTCCATAGACTTTTCAAGAAGACTATCTTTCCGAGATTTGGAGTGCCTAGAGCTATAATCAGTGATGGAGGATCTCACTTTCATGAACGGAAGTTAGACACCCTCCTCAAAAAATATGGTGTCTACCATAGGACAGGTTTAGCCTACCATCCCCAAACTAGTGGTCAAGTTGAAGTTTCCAACCGTGAGATCAAGGCCATTCTAGAGAAGGTGGTGGCAAAATCAAGGAAAGATTGGAGCGATAAGTTGGATGACACCCTTTGGGCATACAGAACTGCGTTTAAGACCCCAATAGGTACTACTCTATATAGACTCGTGTACGGTAAAGCATGTCATCTTCCAGTGGAATTAGAATACAAGGCATAATTGGCTATTAAGGAGCTCAATTTGGATGCCAAATTAGCGGGAGAAAAGAGGTTACTTTAACTTAACCAACTCGATGAGTTTAGGTTGACGACCTATGATAGTGCTCGTGTCTACAAGGAGAAGACAAAGAGATGGCACGACAAGATGATCCTTCTGAAAGAATTCAAAGAAGGTGATAAAGTGTTGTTGTTCAACTCTAGACTTAAACTATTCCCAGGAAAGTTGAAGTCAAGGTGGTCGGGTCCTTTTACTATCAAAAGGGCTAACAAATTTGGTTCTGTGGAGGTATTCGATGAACATGGTAACTAGTTCAAGATTAATGGCCAAAGACTCAAGCTATATCATGAGGGGGCTACGATTGGTGCAGTTAAACTACTTCACCTAAGCGGTTCTAGTTCATTTTGAGCTTCAATGTGGTAAGAGGGTTGTGCGGGACCCAGATAAACCAGCGCTTTGCGGGAGGCAACCCATATTTCTTGCTTTCGAGACTAGTTTTTCCTTTATTTTATTTTTATTTTATTTTTTTTAGAAAGGCGAGGAGAGTGAAATTTTACCTTTCATAAGTGTTTTTGTATAGGTTTTAGATCGTCAAGTAAGGAGTTTGAAAGAGAAAAAGTTCGAAGAAAAAGAACCATCCGATTTGGATACGGGCCCGATCGGGCGCGCACCTAGGGGTCAAAAATCGAGCAAAAAGTGCCTGATCGGGCACACAATTTGGATTTTATCGGAGCTTTAATTTGCCCCGATCGGGCGAGGCTCGCCCGATCGGGCGCGCAAGGAAGGAAGAAAAATCAAGGGAAATTCGCCCGATCGGGCGGATTTTTGGAGAAATTGAGTGACATAAAAAGAAATGTCGGGCGAGCAAAATGACGAATTTCATGTTCGAGTTCGCGCCCGATCGGGCGGAGGTCGCCTGATCAGGCGCGCACTTCACAACTCAGCAGAACACCTCTTCGCCCGATCGGGCAAGGCTCGCCCGATCGGGCGCGCCTATTTCTTAGTCCGGGCATATATTCTTTTCTCCTCCTTTCTTTTCTTTTTCCTTCTTACTTCTTCTTCATTCACACTTTCTCTCTCTAAAACCTCCATTTCCAAACCTTCAAAGTCACTTTCCTTTCAAGATCTCCTCAAATTCATCCATTAAAACTCCAAAATTTTCACATATTCTTCATCCTTACACCTTCCTCTACATTCTCCACTAAATTTCTACCACTTTTTCTCAAGATTTCTCAAAACCCTTAGAGAGAGAAAGCTTCAAATCCTACATTTTTCACTTAAAATGGCTTCAAAGAGATCAATACAACAAAGAGGTGGAGGTTAGAGGCAACAACAACAACCCATGGTCGACCCGGAGCTTCAAATACCGGGATGGGAGGAAGTTGTCATAACCTCAACCGAACAACGAGCTAGGATGCTCAACCTCATCCAGAGGCAGGTAATCTCTACTCAATTTGTACATCATCCTACTTTGTCTAGGCTAGGAATTGATAAACCGGTAGAGAAATTGTTTAAAGGCATAGGAATGAGTGGATTCTTTCAAATGCATTATGATACCTATGATTATTTGACTTTAGAATTTGTTTCTAGCTTCAATGTTATTAAAACTAATGCTTTAATCACTCATGTCCAATTCCGATTGCTAAACAATGATGTGCGTTTAACTTTAAAAGAATTTGGTAAATTGTTTGAGATTAAATCGGATAAGCCTATTGAACCCTCCCAAGACCACGTTGTTGTGGTCTATAAAAGACTCACCGGGGAGGGTTTACTTAACCTCCAACATCCCAAAGGGACGTGGATTCAACATCCAGTCCCAAAGTTTTGGCAAAGGTTTGCCGGCCTCACAATCTTTGGGAGGCATGAACCGGCAAATGTTAAGAGGCCTATATGATACATAATGCTGATAAACTGAACATACCACATAGGATAGCCCAACATTTTCAAAGGGCGGCCAATACGGCTGAGGGGGGTAGGTCTAGGGCGTCTATCTATTTTGGGGAGTTGGTGAACCATATAGCAGTGAAACACCTAGGATGGAACCCGACCGAGCATAGAAAAGTGGAGGGTTCGATCCTTATGGACCTAGCATACTTAGGGGGCCTTACCTGGGTGCAACCTATGGGAGGTGAGACATGGTGGATAGTCTACCGGGAATCGGGTAGGAGAGACCAAGCTTTTACACTACCCAACCCCGCCTTGACCAAATTTGAGAAGGGGAAGCCTTCCTACACTTTCGAGTTAAACGGTCAAGGCGAGGTTCAAGAGCCTCACCTTTCACCACAACCCCACCATTCACCCCAACACCGTTCACCCCAATACCAACCACCACCCCAACCCTACACATATGGCATACCCACCTCCTCCGTCGATTATAACATCGACCCCCATGCCCCTTATGACTTTTCGGCTTTTAGGAGCCAACTAGACCGTATTGAGAGAGGGCAAGGGAGAGTGGAGGGCATGGTGAAAAACCTAGACTCTAGGTTAGGCACTCTAGATAGGAGGGAAGGCCAAGTTGAGAGGAACCTCGGGCGGGCGCGCAGAAGAGGGCACCAACAAAAGGTGCGCCCGATCAGGTGAGCATTAGCTCAATCGGGCGCGGCTGCCCAGGAAGACCCTGAAGAAAAAAGGCGGGCCCGATTGGGCGCATGTTTTTGGAGGCACCTGATGCCGAGATCTTAGTTTTCCATTAGGATTTGTTTTAGGGATGTTTAAGTACGATTTTTGTACGTAATTTTGATTACCTTCTCTTTTAGATTCTCTCTCTCTACTTAGAATATTTTTATCTCTCTTAAATTCTCTCAACTTTGTTCTTAATTCCATTCCTTAATCCAAATTACTTTTGGTAACAAGTTCTTCTCTTTTAATTTCAGTTATTTTCTTTAATTCTTTCATCATGTCTTATTTTATTGTTTTAATTTGTTTAGATTTAATTATGCGTGAGTAGTTTTATTTCTATGGTTTATGGGGATCTAATAAATAATATGAAGGGGTAATTTGTGATTATTGATTATCAATGCTTGATTATTTTCCTATTGATTGATTTAATGCTATGCAATTAGGTTTGGCCAGATTTAATTGTATGAGTTTAGCAATGTTGATTCGAGATTCGAGAGATGAGAATTAATGTTTAGGCTTAGTTTCAATAGGCGGACTAATTTATAAATGGCTAAGTCTAGATTCGAGAGATGAGATTTAATACCAGTAAATTAACTCTGTGATTGTAATACGTAGCGAAAGCCCTTTATAATCTGATTAATTGATGCATTGATGATTGCTTATTATGATTTACCCTGGAATATTGTTTATAAGTGGACCTATGCCCTAGGCTTTTCTTTCATTGATTTACCCCTTATTTTATTCTCTTCCTACTCTTACCTTTAGTAGTTTAATTACCTTTTTACAATAATTTGGTTACTTGAAAATTTAGATTGCTTCTAATTAATTAGGAATAAATTGACCTGTTTCCCTGTTGTTCGACCCTTCTCCCCTATCTACATAGTTAGTGGATTTAGGTCTTATTTTTGATTAGGTGAATACCACTTGAGCCTGTCAAAAACCCACCTACCAGCCACGAAACGCAGCCACCTCCACCAATCACGAAAAGTCGAAAATGCAAACACCTCTACCACCTTAATCCACCCCTTCTCCAGATCTAAGCCCACTAACCAAAAATCAACCACAACCGCTCCTCTCCTTTTCTCCGAATTAACCCACACCACTTTAAAAACCTACCCCCATCACTCATAACCTTAGATCCATCACCCCAAATACCTCGCCATGCCTTGAAAACCCAGACCACTCTGCCATGTCCTCACGCTAATTCCCCAAAACTAACCTCACAACCTTGTTATTAAAATAAAAATATATGGATTATCGAAGGATGTTGTTGCTATTCAACAATGGGGATAGTAATTTCAGATTTAAGGGCTAAAAATGGAGGTAGAACAGAGAGAGGAGAGAGAAAGATACAAGGTAGGCAAAAAATCGAGGGAAAAAAAGGGGAAGGGGGGATGATTTAAATCCACGTGCGTAGTCACATGCCCGAGTCAACGTCGAAAATTGAAGTCAAGGTTGGAAAGTTGAATCGGGTGGTCTTAGACAACAAAAATTTGTATTTGGGTGGTCTTAGACAACATATCTTTAAGTGGGTGGTTTTAGACAAAATTTCCTTTTCATAATATATTCGTTGGTAAAAATTTTCTCTATTCTTATTTTTTAATGGCAGACATAACTTTATCCTCCCATTAGAAAAAAAATTCGTGCATCGCACGGGCTGAATACTAGTTTCTATTAAAAAAAGGGTTAATCTAAGTTATGCCCCCAAAGTTCTTCAGTTTCTAAGATGTACCCATGCTTTGTCAAACGTCTAAGATGTGCCCTCAACCTCACTAATTCTTATTAACAATAACCTTTGACGTTAATAATAACTTTTTTTATTATTTTACTGTTTTTTAAAGTGTTCAACCAATTAGAACAAGACACGTGTCAAATTAATAACGCCACGACACCATTGTTGATAAAATAACTTAACTTTGGTTAACAGATATGGCTGTCAAAGGGTATTATTGATAAAATATCGTGAGGTGGAGGGCACAGCTTATAACTTTGAAAAAGCATGGGTACAACTTAGAAACCGAAGAACTAAGGGGGCATAACTTAGAAAAACCAAAAAAAAAAAAAGTAACTATTACAAGTATTAAGTTTTTAACTATATTTTTTTTTATTGTTGACTTAATTGGGAGTATTTAATTTGAAAAAATAATAATTAAATTAGTGAAATACTAAAATATTAACACAAACTATTGAATTGCCAAAATTTGTAACTATTATTTTTTAATGGTTGAATTGTGGAATTGATAGATAACTTAACAGTATTAGTATTAGTATTAGTAATAGTAGTAGTAGTAGTATAATAATAATAATAATAATAATAATAATAATAATAATAATAATAATAATAATAATAATAATAATAATATTGATGTGTATGAGATTATTACTTAGACAACAAATGCACCTATTGGCTTACACTATAAAATTAGTCATACAAGTATTATTTTGGGAATCATTTAATCATCCTCCGAGCATGATAAATTGTTTAATAAATTAATAATTAAGTTGTTTCAAAAAAAATAAATTAAATAAGCTTTTATAACCCAAATTAAATTTTCAACTGATAGTGTTTAGGCTCAATAAAAGTTATTGGTTTCAACTTTAAAGAAATTAGAGAAGGTGTTACTGTCAAACCAATAGACTAGCCCTTATTAGTACTTATTTTGGTCACAATTGAAAAGTAATAATTATAATGTTTTTAAATTGCTTTGACCCATTTACTTTGTACAATTACCCCAAATTAATTTTAATTTGTAAAGTTTTAATTTGCAAATCACCCCAAATTAATTTTGGCTTATATATGTTTTAAGCTATAAGTAGCATTTTGGTTCTGATGCGGATTTTTAATGGCATCCACTAAAATTCCAACCTTAGATGGATTGTAGTTTAGACTTTTCACAATTTTTGGGTAGAGGGTCTAACTCAAAAAGATATGGAATAATTAAATCTAAGCAAGATCAAATTGTAACTCGGATATGGAGTTATTATTTCTAAATCTAAGCAAGATCAAATTGTAACTCGGATATGGAGTTATTATTCCTAACCAAGGTTTAATAACAACTAAATTGAAAGCCTTCCCGGCAGTGGCGAAGCCAGGATTTTGAATCCGGGGGGACAAATTTCAGATGTTCAATAATTCGATAAAAGTTGTAAGAGAAAAATTGCTCACATAATATATAATACTTATTTGAAATCGCATATGACAATTATTCTTATATGGCGAAAGAGACGTTAAAAGTTTCATTGCATATTACGAAAATTATAATGTTTGTTTGTTAACCCTTATTTCAGGTTATGTAATCCAATAATTAATAAGTATGAGTTAATTACCTTATCAATAAATCAATAGTAATTTCTTTAAATTGATAATAGATATGTTACATTCGAAAAAAAAAATAACGCAACTAACTAGTCAAATTGTTATAATGTTCTCTATATAAATGAAATTTGAAAATTAGTTTAATTTTTGGTATTCTATTAATATATAAATTTTAAAAAAAATATAGAATTAAGGCACACATAATTAAAGAGATACAAATAATATGTATTTCTTTATAAATTGTAGTCCATTAGTAATTACTATTAACAAAAGAAGTACTTAATTAGATAGATAAATGTCCATCAAATAAAAATAGTTAAATGAGTGAAGTTAGGGGCTTGAAGAATTATAATACTTTTTTGTTTTAGTAAAGAAAGAATTTTTAATACTTTATATGAACTATAAAAATAAATAAAAAAAATAAGGGGGGGGGGAGCAAAACAAGAATAGAAAGTTCAATCAGATTAAAAGGAATGTACAGCGTCCTGTACTCCAGTAGAAGTTATGATCAAATATAAAGTCACATAACTCCACCCATATGTTCATACTCAAGGTACGTACGTTCCAAGAGTTTTGGTGCGTAATCTCTTTCACTTTACGTTACTTACATATTATTAGACTTGGTGATGACTCTTAAACCATAATCATTCATTCAACAATAATTATTCAAACAATCAAACATACCAATTTAATTCTTGAATAATTAGTGACCACATAATATTTAATGTTGAACCCTTTTTAATTTTACCTCGGTGCCAATGACACCTTAAACGCATAAAGCGCCACAAATCCTATCCTTCAGTGTTAAAAACACCTTAATTAAGTGCACTAAGGCACCAACATACAATTTATTCCTCGTGTACTTAGACACTTAGATAGCTCCTTTCCCATGCTTAAAGCATCAATAAAAATTATATGAACCATAATAAAATTCCCTTTTAATATTCCAAACCAAATTAAACATTTAGTTTAATTAATAATGCTCTCTAACATGCCATAAATAAAAGTGTGGTTCATAAGCAATATTCCAAACTATAATTTTTCATCCATTAATCCATCACAAATAAATCATGCTTCATAATTCAATCATCAATAACATCCAAATCATAATTTTCATTCCAAATCTAGCATGATACTACTTGTAATCAATTAAACACATTTAGCAGGCTACTACATCAATAAAATTATGCTAAGTACGCGAACGTACCTTTTATACAATCTTAAAATCGCCACGACTAATAGAAATCACTCACTTCAAAATCTCCTACAATTTAAAATCATTGAAGAGTATTAAAATCCTCTCTACACAAATTTCCAGCAATATATACTATTATAAAACTCCTCATAATTTAATTAAAATAAGCTAAAATTATATTTAAAACATCATACTTTAATCCAAATTAATAGGTAATTGAAATTCCTTAAAGAAAATTGATTTTTAATGCACTACCAAAAATTCCAGCATTATATTTTAATGAAAACTTGCTGTAATTAGGCCTTAAAACACTTCAATCAAAGGTTTAAACTATTGTATATCATAATCCTTCAATAATTCATAATTCAAGAACCTAGGGTTTCAAAAATTAGAGATTTTCAATTAAAAATAAAATCTAAAAATTAATTTACATGATACTCATAATCAAACATCATAATTAAATCACAAAACTCATAATTAATAATTAGATCTAGGATTAATCTAGTTTTAAAACAAAAAGATTTAATTTTTTTTATTCGAAAAGGGGGGCAGCCGACAGCCACCACGGCTGCTGCCAGCGTTGGTGGCTGCCTGGTGCGGCGGCCCACCGGTGGTGGTGGTGGCCGGCGGTGAGGGTGAGGCCGAGAAGGGGAATGGGGAAAAAGAGAAAGAAAACGAAAGATAAAGAGAAAGGGAGAGACGTTTACCTTGGGTTTTTCTCCACTATGGGCAAAGTCTGATTTGCCTCAAGTGTTAAACATTTATACCCCTTCTCTAGAAACCCTTCTCCCTAAACTTTTGTTTTTTAATCTTTCCTAATCCCTTCCCTAATAAAACTTTACTAAAATAAAACTTTCTTAAATTAAACCCCAACTTAAATAAAATAATTAATTAAATAATTTTTTCTTTTATAAAATATTTCTAAACTTATTAAAATGAATAATTGAAATACTTTAAATAAAACATTTCAATTTAATTAAAAAATTCTCAAAATACTTATTTTAAATAAAATACGTATAAAAATACGAGGTATTGCAGCCACTGCCGCAAAGGCAGCAGCACCCAGTAGCAGTGGCAGCCACGATAGCAGCGTGAAACGCTTGCACAGCTGTTGCCCCAGCCACTTGGACCGCCGCCCTCCCCACCCTCCCTCTTGGACAGACCACCAGGTCAGCAGCTGCCGCGGCTGCCGGCCTTAAAACAATTTTTTTTTTTGGTTTTTAATTTAATTAAAAGAACATTTATTAAAATTAAATTAAATCAGTCCAATTTTTAAAATTAAATCATCATTCAATATTAAAATTAGGGTTCATCATAAAATTAATCCCAATTTAATTCTAACTCTTAAAATTAAATCGATGATCATACACAAAACATTTTTATGCATAAATCAATCCGATTAAAATTATGAAACATAAAAAATTCGAATTAAATCAAAAGTAAGCACAAAAATCATATTTTAGGGCTATGAATTTTCAAAAAAATCGAAATTAAGGTTAGGGTTTTTCAAAAATCCGAAACAAGGGTTCTAGGGTTCGAAATTTTCGAATGCTCTAAGGCTTAATTCGGTCCTCTTCATGGCTATTTTGAGCATAATTAAATCGCATTTAATCAATTCCAAAAGTTTAATCACATTAAATATAACAATTGAACCATAATTAAATTAATTTCTCCCTCTTAATTGATTGTAAAATTAATATGGACTTCAAATTAATCGTATTAATATGATCTAGCGCGTTCATGCAAGAGGCTAACTGATACCACTGTAGGAGTTTATAGGTACTATTAAGCGGGGAAAATCATGAATCATATTCAATCAAGCACCTAATCCCAAAATCGCATGCATAACACACAAGACACATAATCATACCTTTGAAGCGTGAATTCCACGTAGCAATTTGACAGACAAATCAAGGAGAGAATAGAGCCCCAAGCGTTGCTCCTCTACTTAGTCCACGAGCTTCGAATGAGTCGTCCACCAATACTAGATTGGTTGAGTGATTGAGGAAAACCACGATCACCACCTTTAATGGACTAACCGACCACCACGAACCACAACAACTGGCGCAAGGGAGGAGGAGAGAGCCGTGAGAGAGAGAGAGAGAGAGAGAGAGAGAGAGAGAGAGAGAGAGAGAGATTTGAGGGCGCTTGGTCTCGTGTTTGCTAACTCGGGTTTTGATCTTACTGATCAATTGAATTCTTGTGTCCTGCAAACCTTAGCCACCAAGTCTATTTATATTCATATTATAATTAGACTAGGTTAGGAAGCCCAAAACCCTCCAATCTCTATATGGCCGGCCACTATAGGGGATGAGGCCCATCATGGGCCTCGTCCTCTCGTGCTCAATCTAGACCCTTTATGTGACCTTATAGGATCCGTCCAATTGGGCTTTGGGCTATTTTACTAGCCAAAAGATCGTTAGTACCTCTAGCTATGATAAAACGACGACCCAAATGTCCGAACTTAATTATCTCCATAATTTGATCCATTTATATATCTAGTAATTGCACACGACGAAGACATAAATCCTTCAAGAGGATCGTGCAACTGTACAAAAGATGTGGGTTTGAACCCTACGTAGGTTCCTATTAAATATTAAAAATAATAAATCATAAGCAGAAAAAATATAGAACATAACAAAAAGTTCAGAGCATAGCAAAAATAAATTTTGAACATAAGAAAAATATTAGAACATATGTAAAAAAATTCGAAACATAGGAAAAAAAAAATTTAGAACATGAGAAAAAAAAATAAAACATAGGAAAAGTTAAAACATAAGCACAAAAAAATTTTGACTAAGGAAAAACTTTAGAACATAAAATAAATTAACATTTAGAACATAAGTAGAAAAAAATATATAGAACATAGGGCTTAGAAAAAGCTTGTGTAATGTCACGAAAAGGTACAAAAATAACAATAAAACACGCACTAAAACTTGACGTAATCAGTTGAGTTTCAAAGATAGATTTACGTCTAAATGGTTATCACATGGAGTATATGTGTCTCGTAAAAAAATGGCAATAACGAGATTCTTGCAAAACTAGAATACAAGGAGACTTTTGCGGGCCAATACACTCGACATGTGGATCATTCATATATTTTCTCGTGTTAATTGATGCCTCAACATGTTGTTAACATGTTAGTCTCCTCTCTACCGAGATTGTTGCATCTGCAAAACTTCTTCCGCAAATCACACACTTAAAAGCACAATTCCCATATTATTTGATCAAGAAGATTAGACTAGATAATGTAGGAGAATTTACATCTCGAGCATTTAATGATGATTTTACATCAATTGTAATATATGAACACTTAGTAGCCTATGTTCACACACAAATTGGCCTTGTAGAGCATTCTTAAAGTAATTACAATTAGTCGCTAGGCCATTACTCATGAAATCAAAACTCCCATCTTCTGCAAGGTGACATGCAATAATACATGATGTGACTTTACTATGACAAAGACCGAGTGCTGCACATGGGTTATCTCCAATGCAGCTAGTAGTTAGAAAGGAACCTTGCCTGGCACATTTAAGAGAATTCGAATGTGTAGTCTATATTCTGGTGTTCCCATAGCACCGCCCCAATTTACTAAAATGGGACCACAAAGAAGGTTGGGAATCTATGTTGGCTATGAAGCACTTTCCACTATAAGATCTCTCGAACTATTGACTGGTGATCTTTCACAACTTGAATTGTCGATTGCCACTTTAATGAGACAATCTTCCCAACATTAAGAGGGAGATAAAGAGGGCCCATGTTGGAAACAAATATCATGGAATGCCCAAATTTTATCATACCTTGATCCAAGGTCAATTGCGTGCGAACCAGAAGTGCAAAAACTAATATATTTGCTAAATATCGCTATTTCGCAAATCAATTGCCAGATGCATTTACTGATACAAAAGGAGGGTATAAGAACAACCAAATTTGTCCATGTATCAAAAGGACCAAAAATGTTTTGTTATAACAGCGGTGTATGTTAATTAATGATTTAAACATCATAGGGGCACCTAACGAAATAGAAGAGACCGCTAAATGTATGATGAAAGAATTTTGAAATAAAAGACCTTGGAAGAACAAAATTTTGTCTCGGATTACAAATTGAACATCTAATAGATGGTATCTTTATTCATCAATCCAATTATGTTGAGAAAGTATTAAAAAGGTTCTTCATGGACAAACACACATCCATTTAGTTCAACAATGATTGTTCGTTCTCTAAACATCAAAGATGATCCATTTCGACCTTGAGAAGAAGGTGGAGATGATCTAAGTGCAATAGGAGATTTGATGTACCTAGCCATTACCACTAGGAAAGACATTGCATTCTCAATGAACTTGTTAGCAAGGTATAGCTCTGTTTCTACAAGCAGACACTGGAATGGAGTGAAAGACCCACTGCGCTATATATGCGGAATAATCGATTTAGGCTCTTCTATCCAAGAAACGTAAATCCTACTCTCGTATGTTGATGCAAGCTACTTATCATATCCTGTAAAATCAAAATTGCAAACAGGTTATCTTTTTAGCTTATGATAATATAACAATCTCTTGGAAGTCAACTAAGCAGACACTAACATCGACTTCATCAAATCACGTTGAATTGATTACCTTATATAAAGCTGGTAGGGATTGTATATGGTTGCGATACTTGACCCAACAACTACTCGAAAAACGGCATCAAAACAACTAAATAAGGCCCAACTACAATTTTTGAAGATAACACAACTTGCATTACACAAATCAAAGGAGGCTATATCAAAGGAGATAAAACGACCCCAAGTTCTTTTCTACTCATGATTTGGAGAAGGAAGGAAAGATCGATGTCAAACAAATCCAATCATGTAACAATTATTTCACAAAGGCATTACCACCTAGCAAATTTCAAGAACTCATGCATATGACCGTCTTTGTAATCTGGTTAAATTGAGGAGGAGCCTTAGATGTGTTGTACTCTTTTCATTCATCCTAATTTTGATCCCAAAGAGTTTTTCTTGGCAAGGTTTTAATGAGGTTAATAAACATATTGGTGCAATGGCAGTAATATTTGTTTTTGCCCAATGTATATTTTAAGTAGGACTCATCTTATAGAAATCCAAAGGGGGAGTATTATAATACACATTGTATATGCAATATGAACGGATTAAGAATACCACCAAATATCACCGCTTAGCTTTCCCATGCAAAAATAAATATTGGCCCTCATAACATGCTTGGTTATTGGTTATGTAAAAAAAAAATGGTTAGACATTTCACTACATATTAGATATATCGAACAAATAATGTTCATGCATAAACCTTTATTAATTTAGGGGGCGTTTGGTTGGGGGTAATAAACAAAGGGAATGAGAATGAGAGGGTTTCATTCCCTTTGTTGTTGTTTGTTTGCCACATTTTCCCATTCCCTTTACCCTTTTTATTTTTGGGTTCACCCATTTTTCCTCTACACTCACTCCTCACCCCCTCCCCTTTTGCATTCCCATTCCCCTCATCACCACTACACCACCAACCTCACACCAACCACCACCTTGCTGCCCTACCCCACCGTCGAGCCACCTTGCTGCCCTCCCCAGTCATCGCTTCCCCGTTGTCGCCGGAGATCGTCGCTCCTCCTCCCATCGTCGCCGAAGATCATCGGTCCTTCTCCACCCCTCCCCTACCTTGCCTTGACCCTCGCTGCCCCCTCTATTCTCGAAAAACCACCCCCTCCCAATCTCCCATCACGCAAAAATCCCTTTAAATCAATTAAACCAAAAAATAATAGCAAATCCATGCTCATCTATTGTAGACACCTAAAAATGTCTCCCCAAAACCAAACCCGTTGATGAACACCTTTCACCGCCATTATTGGTCAAGTTGAGTATTTAATCTTTGGAGTGCTTAAGTCCATGTTTCTACTCAATACATTTCATAAACCAATCCATTTCCTAGCTCATTTCCCTAAACCATAACTTACTTTCCACTTTCCATATCCACATTACAAAACCGAGCTGAACTGATTTTATGGCTATATAATTTTGATCCAATTATTATTTGGTTGGATAGGTCTTTCAATAATCTTTCCAACCATATATCATAAGCCCAATTCCGAGCTATAACGAAAAAGATATGAGCAAAACACTAAACTCGGCCCAAAACCGACACTCTTCTACTAAAACGGCCATATCTTAAAATCTACAAATTATTTTGACCTGATTTTAATTGGGTTGGAAAGTAGACTTGATAAGCTTTCTAATTATATATTATATGCTTTATTCCAAGTTACGGATCAAAAGTTATGATGATTTTAAAAACGCGTAAAAAACTGAAATTACCGCGCAGCAGCTAAAATGCCGCGACACGGCAAGATCTGACGTGGCACGGGAGAAATTCCCGTGACACGCTAATTTGGAGGGGATTTTCATGTTTTTTAGTGCCCCGTGACTTGGCATAAGTATCATGACCCGACGCCATATGTCGTGACACGGTGGACTTTGTCGCGTCACGGCGTTTTCTGCCGTGTCACGGTGGGTTGCTGACGTTTCACGGTGCTTAAAACTTCCCCGCGTCACGGGGAACTGTGCCGCGACACGGGAATTACTACCGTGTCACGGTAGGAATTCCCGTGTCACGGTGCCAGTGCTGTGACACTGGACAACTCCGTGTCTTTTCCGCGTAATCCCTTCACGCGTTTTTACTCCCGTAGGTCAAATATTTCCCGCGTCACACTATTTTTCCCCGCGTCACGCTAATTTCCCCCGTGACACGGTAGAATCTGTCGTGTCGCGGTAGCCTTTTTTAGGGTTTTTATCTTTTTAGGGTTCCGTGTGTTCCCTCTGCTCGTTTTCCCTATAAATACCCCCCTCCTTTCTGTAGTTCAGGGCAGCAATAATCATTGTCTCTCACCTTGCACCAAAAATCATCCTCTTCTCCCTCTTTAACCTAATTTCTAGCCTCCTTATTCTTCCATAATAATTCCCCTAAGCACTCCAAGGAGTCTATACTTAACCCGAGGTTCCGTCCTTAAACCAAGGCGTGAAAGGTACAAATAACTGAGGGTTTGGACCAAATCAACTCTACTTTTTATTGAATTTAATTTTCATTTACTTTATATTTTCATTGAAGTTACTAACAGATTATTCATGATGTAGCAATTTAAAGGAACGCACAGAATGTGAGTAATTAATTAATTTAATTACTCTTATTTTATTTTTAATATTGCTAGTATCATGATTAGGGTTGTTATTATTATTATTATTATTTGATTTGACTCACGTTATTATTGTTAAATTGCTTCCAATATCAATGTTTGTTCTATTATATTTATTGATCACCATATTGCATGTTTAAAGGGAATATGTAATTGAAAATCACGCCTAATAAGATAATTTGGACAACCGGTTTAGGATCCCTTTTAATCTTATTATTAATTGAAGTGATCACCAATATTTTAGAATTATGTGTGCATTAATCTTAAACCAATTTAGTTAAATAATAGTTTGGAGAAAATTGAATTATTATTTGTATGCCTTTGAGATCACAGGAATGCTTTTCAATATAAGAATCGAGTAGAGGCCAATACGGGCGAATGTGACTCCATGACTCACTTCGTACCATCATCCCCGATCCTCCTTTCGTGGTTCCGAACCATATGGAGTTAGTAATCTCATGGATTATGAATGGGGTGTAACCTTCATGGGTCAATCGTTGTTGCCTATCGTTGTCCCTTATCGTGGTTGCCTTTTTATGATCCGTGAACGGTTTACAAGTTCCTTAAAAACTTGTTGGCGGCTCCCTACTTTATTTGTCCCTAATCGTTGTCCCTAATCGTAATGTCAATTCCCACTTCCTATGAGTGCCAAGCATATTCACCACATGCTTTTAACGTAGGCGCACTTCAAACGACGCCTACAATTTGGCGACTCCACTGGGGAGGATTCTTAATTATTTATCGATTTGAGTGATCGGTATTTAATTAAGATGAGTGGATGAGACTTGAAAGATTCTTGAAAAAAAATATTCCTGTGATTAATTTGGCATTTTTGCATCTGCACAGACGTTTTAACGTCGCATTCAAGTCTGTTCCGTAGGAGAAATTGGATAACTTGGTTGCGCACGAAGAAAAACAGGGCACCAGTCAGATTTTCTGACTTCCGTGCCACGGCAAACTCTGCCGTGTCACGGTACAGTGCACCGTCTGACGGTGCACAGTACCGGGACACGGGAATTTTTGCCGTGTCACAGCAGTCCTAAAATCAGTCCGGTGGCTTATTTTCTCTTCGCATAGTCAACTTCCTTCGATTTTTCTGAAAAAAACGTATGTGTTCTACATGCGTCTTAGCCCCGGGGGATTTAAGCTCTATCGACCCAAAAACGCTCATGGCAATAAGGGTTCATCCGAGTTATTAAATCCACCCAAACCATGGAGTCGAGTTTGATTTCATCATGAACTCGCGGAGCCGCCCGTTGGCATACACCCTCAAGGGAGGCTGCCTTGCTAACGCGTCCAAACTCTTAACCATGGTACCCTTTTGACACCCAAAGCTTGACCAATAGTTGAACATAGATCTTGACTCTAGGTTGCGAACTTTTTTACATCATCGTGCCTAAATTCTATGTGGTTATTTGGTACTAACCTTCATGTGTTTACTTTTTTGTTTAACCCATGACCGAGTGTTTTTATTCTCACATAGTAATTAGTACGGACATAAAATTGTTTAAAATTTGGAAAAATCACAACAATGACCTGGAACTGTGCACCGTGTCACGACATGTTCTGCCGCGCCACAGTGAACAGTGCTGTGACACGGGGCTTTCTACCGTCTGACGGTAGACTGCACCGTGTCACGACAGTCTGCACCGTGACACGGTGCCCAGGTAAAATGTCCTGTCAGTCTTTTTTTGATTCTTGTGCGTACGTATGTGGATGTTGTGTCCGGTTTGGTGTCATGTCTAGTTGTACGGTCAAAACACGCGTCCATAACCTCACCTAATCACTCACATATCGTGTTCACACACTTTTTTTTCTTTAGTCGTGCACTACTTTTTGACCGTATTTTAGGAAAGTCTTGTTTTTTGTGTCGTTTTTTTTCGGAGTAAGTCGGATGGTATCCTCCCTTTAAAAATAAACAAGTAGAATTTCAAAATTATAGATTTTTAGTAAAAAAAAAAAAAAAAAAAAAAAAAAAAAATCTCGTGCCACGTCAGCATCCACCGTGGCACGGTGGAGTTTCCCGTTGCGCGGTAAACAGTCCCGTGTCACGGCACGGTCCACCGTGGCGCGGTGGACCTGCAAAAAAAAAAAAAAAAAAAAAAAAAAAAAAAAAAGGGGATGCCGCGCCACGGTCAGTCAAGTCTTCCGTGTTAATTTGGTCCTCGCGTCAGTCATTTTGGTTATTGTTCACATGTCTAGCCATACGATCATACCACGAGTCTTATAACATCACTTAGTCACTCACGAGTCAAGTATAGTCCACACACTTTCTTTATGTTCTGACTCGAGTCGTGCACCAGGTCGTTTATGATCGTATATTAGGTTCATGCACCCTTTTTTCGTCATAATAAAAAATGAGTGGAGTTTTCTCACCTGTTTTCAAATGTCTATTTTTTTTCCTTCCTTTCCTTTCTTGAGAAATGAGTCAAACAATTAAGTGAATTATTTTATTTCACAGTACTTGGTCAAGGAACAGAGATAGATTAATACGGTTCGAGTCATTACCGCAACAATCTCTCAGATCTAATAAGCGTTCAAAGAAAACTTTGCCATCTCCATTACTCGTCACCTTACAATGGCCACTAAAGAAGATATTGAGAACATCAACAAATCCATCGAGGCACTGTCTTCCATGATGCAAACCCTTACCACTAGGGTCACTACCATGGAACAAAACAAGGTCACTGTTTCCACCCTTGACAAACTGAAGGAACAAATGAGTAAGATTTCAGAAGATTTCACTTATGTGGAACGACCTCCCACTCCTTTGGATGTGAAGGACAGACTCTCTGAAAAGTTCTCCACTGCTGATATTCCAAAGTTCAAGCCTACTAACAATCCAATATTCCATTTGAAGGCGTTCTCTGCAACCATGGCTCTTAAGGGATTGGACGTAACACTCTTCCCTACGGTGTTCCCTCTCTCCTTAGAACATGCTTGCCAACAATGGTTTTATTCCTTAGATGCCAAGCATACTGCGACTTGGCAAGATGTCACCGACAGTTTCATGAATCATTACAAGTGTAACATTCAAACCAAAACTTCTGAACGTGAACTCTCCATTCTCAAACAGAAAGAGAATGAAGGCTTCACCGCTTACCTGAACAGGTGGAGGGAAACAGCTTCACTCTTGGTAGATCCTCCCAAAGAAAGAGAGATGGTTCGCCTCTTTATTCAAAATCTGACTCATATATATAGGGAACATCTCAAATTTCTTCCTCTAAACACTTTCGAAGCTGTATACGACATCGGCATCAATATCGAGGATGAGCTAATAAAGACTGCTGGTAGTAACAATAATAACACTTGGAAAAACAAGAAGAACGACCATCCTTCTTCTTCGTCTTCTAAGCACGAAAATACTACCAACAATATAAGCCGAGTTGATATCAATGAAGTGTTAGCTCTTGATGCTCCATTGCCCAAGAAGAAAAGAACTTACACTCATTTAGGAATGACTTATGATGCGGCCTTTAATCGCCTTTACGGTCAAGGCTTGATCACGCCTATTGGACCATTTCCAGAGCCAAAACCTGAAGAAAGGAGCGCCAAATGGAATCCCAATGCCTATTGCAAGTACCATCAAGGAAGGGGCCACACTACAGAGCAATGTTGGAATTTGAAGGACGTCATTCAAGACTTGATGGATGCAAACAAACTTCCTGTCCCTCCAGGCGGCAAGAAGTAATGAATACAAGGCACGCAGATCCTTCGTGCAAGATTTCATGATTTCTTTCTTTATCATTCTTCTCCATTCCCCCATTCATGTCTAGCATAGGTTTTCCACTTTGAATTTTTTTTTATATGTTTCATGTGTTTCGTTCACCTTTTCCATTAATAAAATGAGCAATTTTCCGTTACATCTCGATCATAGAATTTTTCATTCATTCATTCATTCTCAATAAAAAAAAAATTACCAAACTAAACCCAAGGTACACCGATGACTTGAGACACCTTTGCAACCATGTCATTCCCTGTTAACCGTTCAATCACATTCCATTTCTTCATCAACCATTTTGAGCCTCGTCTAACGTTTGGCCTTCATTTCTTCAACCCACATTCACTTAACCCTGGGATTGGAAGATGTGTAATTGTATAACATTCAAAAAAGCAAGTAAAAAAAAAAAGAGAGAAAGCAGCAAAGTAACAATAAAACAATGTCTAAAGGCAAGTGTTCCAATGTCTGTGATATGAACACGTCTCAAATTGCGTCTCTCATCGAGTGCTTGGTACCGTGCCTGAGAAACATGAATGCTAAGTGAGTGATGACCGCATGATCTGATATTGTCTACATTGATTCAAAAGAATTCAAAAAAAAAAAGAAATTCAAAACAAAAAAAAAAAAGAAGAAAAAAAGTTGAAAATAAACTTGCAAAATTCAAAATTTTCAAATTCAAAATTACACATCTTAAGGATTCTCTCGGGTCTTGAGCCTTTTATCCCTTTCTTCCTTAAACCATCAACTTAACCACATTACAACCCTTGAAAGACCTCTTTGAGGTGTACATACACTTGTGCAAAGTTCGGTTAGAGCTACGTTCGGCCTAATTCCTAACGGATATGTAGGCAACCTCACATTGAGGTGCGGCCACATTCATATTCATATCTATACATGATCGAGTCAAAGAATATCCAATACTTATCCCTACCCATTTAGAGCTAGACTTGGGGGCTTGAACCCAAATCACATTAGCTTACCCCGCCTGAAGAGTCATCATCTTTAACTCTTCTCACATCTCTTTCCATCGCCATAACCCTTGCAGCCAGCCTTAGTATCACATTCACACACTTCACTCACGCATCCATATCCATATCAATCATACTTCCCTTTAAGAGCCCTTTATCATGAAATCTTGTTTCAACACTGTGCATGTTTCATCATATTTAAAGAAACATTGTATACTTGCTTAGCTTCCTGACCTGAGCAATGCTCATTGTTTCGCATAATGTGCTAAGAAACATTTATATATCAATGATTTTTAATCATACAAAGCATATCGTGCTTAGCTCCTTGACCTAAGCAACGTTCATTATGTAATAATCACTATACGTGCTTAGCTTCCAGACCTAAGTGACGTTCAAAATCGCTTCTTTACACCATATATGATGCTTAGCTCCATGACTTAAGTTCATTCATCTATCGTGTCACATGATGTAATTGTCCTTAGCCTCCTGGCCTAAGAACATGCATCATGCATACATTATTTTCAGGACAAGCAATTCAATCCATACGATTCATTTCGTCTTGCTCAAGTAGGAAGTTCAAAACTTCTTTCCTTTTTCATTATTTTATTTTGGGGAAGTTCAAAAACTTTTTCCAAGTTTTCATCGAAGGAAGTTCGAAAATAAAAGTTCAGTTTTCACATCTTTCTTTTTCGGGAGAAAGTCGGTACCCTCCACTCATGACAAAAATTGACGGAAATTTTTTGCTTTTGCATCTTCGTTTGCTTGTGTCTGCACACACACATACACACACACATACACACACTCACAAGTCATACACATGTCATGTCAAGTCAAACTTGGTCAAGTCTTTTGCTTTTGCATTTTTAATTGCTTGTGTCAGTACACACACACACTCAAGACACACACAATCACAAGTCATACACATGTCATGTCATGTCAAGTCAAACTTGGTCAAGTCAGTTGGTCAAGTCAATCATAGTCTATACGAGTCCCCTGGCAAATTTTATTTTGCAGGTCTTATCTACAGCCCACATCCGGGGACAAGCGGACCATTTACAACCCACGTTTGGGGACAAGCGAACCAACTACAGCCCACGTCCGGGGACAAGCGGACCATCTACAGCCCACGTCCGGGGACAAGCGGACCACCATCATTTCATGACGCAAGGTTCTCGATACACAGAGACTTGCAATCTCATCATCTTTCGACTTTCCTCAAGCATGGAAAGTATTATCCGGTGGATTTTTCTTCAAGTATAGAAAACCGCCAAATCGGCTTTCCTCAAGCATGGAAGGCATTATCGGTGGAACTCTTCAAGCATAGAATGACACCATATTCATCAGTCGGCTTTCCTCAGGCTTGGAAAGCGTTATCGGTGGATTTTTCTTCAAGTATAGAAAACCGCCAAGTTGGCTTTCCTCAAGCTTGGAAAGCGTTATCGGTGGATTTTTCTTCAAGTGTAGAAAACCGCCAAGTCGGCTTTCCTCAAGCATGGAAGGCATAGAATGACACCAAATTCATACGTCGACTTTCCTCAAGCATGGAAAGTATTATCCGGTAGGTTTCTTCAGGCTTAGAAAACTACCAAACTCCTCAGTCGGCTTTCCTCAAGCATGGAAAGCGTTTCAACAGACTTCATTCGGTGGATTCCTTCAAACATAGGAAGCTACCAAGCTCATTTGCCACCAATACACTGGTGTTAGAAAAGCATTCTATCCCTTTACTCTTTTATCTGTAGAACTAACATTTTTCTGCATGTATCAGTATACAGAATGATTTAGGATCGCAGAACGCCTTAAATCATTCTCCGTCCCTATCGGCTACTTTGACTATCGTTTTTCGAAACTGACGTTTCTATAAACTAAGTCAAACTGGGGCTTCTATAGACACCTAAAAATGTCTCCCCAAAACCAAACCCGTTGATGAACACCTTTCACCGCCATTATTGGTCGAGTTGAGTATTTAATCTTTGGAGTGCTTAAGTCCATGTTTCTACCCAATACATTTCATAAACCAATCCATTTCCTAGCTCATTTCCCTAAACCATAACTTACATTCCACTTTCCATATCCACATTACAAAACCGAGCTGAACTGATTTTATGGCTATATAATTTTGATCCAATTATTATTTGGTTGGATAGGTCCTTAAATAAGATTTCCAACCATATATCATAAGCCCAATTCCGAGCTATAACAAAAAAGATATGAGCAAAACACTAAACTCGGCCCAAAATCGACACCCTTCTACTAAAACGGCCATATCTTAAAATATACAAATTATTTTGACCTGATTTTAATTGGGTTGGAAATTAGACTTGATAAGATTTCTAATGATATATTATACGCTTTATTCCAAGTTACGGATCAAAAGTTATGATGATTTTAAAAACGCGTAAAAAACTGGAATTACCGCGCAGCAGCTAAAATGTCGCGACAAGGCAAGATCTGACATGGCACGGGAGAAATTCCCGTGACACGGTAATTTGGAGGGGATTTTCATGTTTTTTAGTGCCCCGTGACTTGGCATAAGTACCGTGACCCGGCGCCATATGTCGTGACACGGTGGACTTTGTCGCGTCACGGCGTTTTCTGCCGTGTCACGGTGGGTTGCTGACGTGTCACGGTGCTTAAAACTTCCCCACGTCACGGGGAACTGTGCCGCAACACGGGAATTACTACTGTGTCACGGTAGGAATTCCCGTGTCACGGTGCCAGTGCTGTGACACTAGACAACTCCGTGTCTTTTCCGCGTAATCCCTTCACGCGTTTTTACTCCCGTAGGTCAAATATTTCCCGCGTCACACTATTTTTCCCCGCGTCACGCTAATTTCCCCCGTGAAACGGTAGAATCTGCCGTGTCGCGGTAGCCTTTTTTAGGGTTTTTATCTTTTTAGGGTTTCGTGTGTTCCCTCTGCTCATTTTCCCTATAAATACCCCCTCCTTTCTGTAGTTCGGGGCAGCAATAATCATTCTCTCTCACCTTGCACCAAAAATCATCCTCTTCTCCCTCTTTAACCTAATTTCTAGCCTCCTTATTCTTCCATAATAATTCCCCTAAGCACTCCAAGGAGTCTATACTTAACCCGAGGTTCCTTCCTTAAACCAAGGCGTGAAAGGTACAAATAACTGAGGGTTTGGACCAAATCAACTCTACTTTTTATTTAATTTAATTTTCATTTACTTTATATTTTCATTGAAGTTACTAACAGTTTATTCATGATGTAGCAATTTAAAGGAACGCACAGAATGTGAGTAATTAATTAATTTAATTACTCTTATTTTATTTTTAATATTGCTAGTATCATGATTAGGGTTGTTATTATTATTATTTTTTGATTTGACTCACGTTATTATTGTTAAATTGCTTCCAATATTAATGTTTGTTCTATTATATTTATTGATCACCATATTGCATGTTTAAAGGGAATATGTAATTGAAAATCACGCCTAATAAGATAATTTGGACAACCGGTTTAGGATCCCTTTTAATCTTATTATTAATTGAAGTGATCACCAATATTTTAGAATTATGTGTGCATTAATCTTAAACCAATTTAGTTAAATAATAGTTTGGAGCGAATTGAATTATTGTTTGTATGCCTTTGAGATCACAGGAATGCTTTTCAATATAAGAATCGAGTAGAGGCCAATACGGGCGAATGTGACTCCATGACTCACTTCGTACCATCATCCTCGATCCTCCTTTCAAGGTTCCGAACCATATGGAGTTAGTAATCTCATGGATTATGAATGGGGTGTAACCTTCACGGGTCAATCGTTGTTGCCTATCGTTGTCCCTTATCGTGGTTGCCTTTTTATGATCCGTGAACGGTTTACAAGTTCCTTAAAAACTTATTGGCGGCTCCCTACTTTATTTGTCCCTAATCGTTGTCCCTAATCGTAATGTCAATTCCCACTTCCTATGAGTGCCAAGCATATTCACCACATGCTTTTAACGTAGGCGCACTTCAAACGACGCCTACATCTATGCATTTTCGTAAACCATAATCAATAAATCGAAAGATGGTTATCAAACAAATATCGTTGCTAGGAGGATTCCCCACTCAAAAAGTACACATTTTGTAACCATGAAATATTCAATTGTAAATTTTTGTACATCATTTTTTTGAATCAATTAAACCAACTATACCACAAGATGTTTTTTAAGGACGGGAGGGGCGGCGAAGAAGGGCGGTGAACATCGAGGCAGGGGCGGCGACGGCGGGAGGGACAGCGGCTAGGCTGTGGGTAGCTGTAGACACCCATTTGTGTCTCCCCAAAACAAAACCCAATGATGAGTACCTTTCGCGTCGAATCATAATCGAATGAAGTAAAAGTGTGGAAAGTCTAGTGTTGCGGATAGTTTTAATTTCTTTTCTCTTCTCTCTTTTTTGAAAACTTATTTTAATAAAACAGCCAATCCAGTTTGGTTGGTCCATGATATGGGTCCGATAGTAGTGTAGCTGGATGGGGCTTGACAAGAGCTTTCCAACGATATATTATAAGCCCAATTCCGATGAATATTGAGGAAGTTGTGGCCAATTTACTGAACTGGGTCCGGTTTGAGCCTTATATGCGACCCAATGATCTAGGGGAGGGCCTAGTATAGATTTATCATTCCTAATGCAATTAGGAATGGTTTTAGTCTTCTAGATTCTTCTAGAAGGTTCTTTTCGTTCCTAATTCAACTAGCATTGATAAATTGACTTTTGTTCACTTTTCAGAGTTTTAATTAAAATCCAAGAGCATTTTTGAGGAAAAATACGATTTTATCTTCCTGTACGACAATTTTTACCTAATTTTAAGAAAACGCGTAAATTTCCAGATCAGCGCCAAACGCCAGCTGTAGCGCCTGGCGCTAATGTTGGTGCCTGGCGCCAATAGCCAGCGTTTGGCGCCAACCTCGTTTTATGTGCGCCAGAACTCTGTTTTGATATTTTATCTTTTTGGTTGATTTTCTCTATAAATAACGTGCTAAAAACTCCGTTTTCGATAACCAGTTTTCATCAATTCTTATTCAACAACTCTCATCAAGATTCTCTTGATTACTTACTCTCTCTCTTTTCTAAACTAGCTTCTCTCAAATATAAAAATTCTGCATTCATTAGATCTTAGATACACCTAGCCATATTCGAAGTTGCCTTCGCCCTAGACGTGAAAGGTTTAATTTCTGAGGGTTTGGTCCCAAATCTCTCTTTCAATTATTTAATTTAATTGTTTATTATTTTCCTTAAAGTTACTAACGTGTGTATTTTGTTATTAGAAAGAGGTACGAGGCATCAAAGTAAGTACTTTAATGGTTTTTATTGATGTTATGATGTAGAGTTCATGCTTAGATTGTTATTATGATTCCTAGTATCATGTCTAGGGTAACTTTAATATCAAATATGATCGTTATGATGCCTTTTATGTTCTTCCTAATATTTATGATTGTTAGTATCATGTTAGGGCTAAATATATGATTTTTATTGTTAGTGACATTCTAGGGTTTATTATTAATCTTGTTAGTATCATGCCTAGGATCTTGCTATTATTATGCTTTAACATGATTCATGATTATTTTTATTATGATTATGATTATAATTATAATTTATTATTATGTTGCTTGATATATATTTTTTATTGTTATTACTTGATCACGCTTTTATGCTTGTTTAAAGGGAATTTGTACTTGTAATCACGCTTAATAAGATAATTATTAATCTTGTTTAGGGTTAATATGATTATAATTCAAGTGATCGCCAATAATAGATTTATTTGTGCATTAATATTCAACCAACATAGATAAACAGGTTTAGGGTTAATCCTATTGGTTGCATGTTAGTCAGAAAGCGCACATGAATACGATCTGAATAAAGTAGAGGCCTATTATTAGGGCAGGTTCAATCTCTTTTAGGTTGGATTTGTACCTTCATCCCCGAACCCCTATTTGGTTCAAGACCTTATGGAGTTGACTATCTCTTGGATCGTTAAGGGGTGTAACCTTCACCTCGTGAACGGTTTACAAGTTCCTAAAAAAACTTGTTGGCGACTCTTTTGCTCTATCTTCTTTCCCTTTAGACGCCACCGTACTTTAGTGTATGATCACAATGGGGTTCAAGCTAGGGGGTTAACGCTTGAAATATTCCCTACAGTTTTTGGCGACTCCGCTGGAGAGGATTTCTATTTTGATTCCTGAATTTGTTTCGGCAATGATTTAGAATGAGTGGATGAGACTCGAAACGTTCTAGGTATTTCATGTGCGTAATTTTGCTTAACATTATTGTCATATGCATAAAAAAAGATCTCATTTGAAAGACCATCCGTAATAAGTTAAAAACATAGGATTTTACACGTAGGAAATTTGAGAAATATCTTTCACAACTAGGACCGAAATAACACTGCGCGAAACTGGAAAATTTTATTGAGCACAGAAAGCTGCTGAGGCATGTGGGAATTAGCGTCAGCGACAGGAGCATTGGTGCCAGACATTTAACTGTAGCGCTAGACGACAGTTCTGTCGCCAGGCCCTACAGATAAAACCTGGCGCCAATCTCCGATTGCTGGCGCCAAATTCTTCCAATACCGAGCCAGAAATATGCGTTCTAATTTCGACCAATTTTTCATATTGTTTACTCGATCCTACTTCCTGATTGAGTTTTTCTCACTTTTCTGAAGCCCATATGTGTTCTACATATGGACATAACCCTTTGGGAATTCATGCTCCATCTACCTGATTGAACGCTCTGAGCAACAAAGGGTACATCCGAGAATGTTGAATTCATCAAACCATGGAAGCGAGTTTTTTCTAAAACTCGCGGTGTCCCATCCACTCGCGCCAACCCTTCACGGTTAGGCTTCCGCGCGGTGCATCCGGACAATTAACCATGGACCCTCTATTGACTAAACCATATCCCGAACTTTAGAGAACTAGAGCCATGGTTAGGTTGCAAACTCATTGCATCATATTGTGCCTACTTGACTAATTGTGCATTATTGTTGTGCATATATATGTTTTCTTAACTGTTTGTTTGATGTGTTGAGATTTAATAGATTAATGACTTAAAGAACTTTACCTAATTAATTAATTAATTAATTAATTTGAGTAAATAAAGTCTAAGATTTTAATCAGAATTGACCTAGCACGACTTTAGGCATACCCCTATTGATTGATAACACCGGAAACAGTCTCAGATGGAAGCTCCAGTAATGGCACCAAAGTCTAGACTGTAGCGCCACTCTGTGGAGTGTGGCGCCTGGCGACATTTTTGTCGTCTGGCGCTACACTACACAATGCGACGCCAGTCCTGTCGTTTTGCTGACAGTTCGGATTATTGGTCGAGTCGTCACCTAGTGTCTAATTAATCACTTTGCTAATTAAGTCGATTAAATTTCGCTGTCAATAACACCTTGTTAACTCATTAATTGAGTCTAATCACATAGTCTAGCCACCCCGAGTCTTAACATATCACCTACACTCACTAGTCTTAGCATACACTTTGTGTATATGTCACCATGACCATGTCTTAGGTTCATGCATGAGTCGGTTTTTTCCGTCGTTCGAGTTGGGGGTACATTATATTCCTAATTTTCCATATCCTTCCATCTACATCATTTTTCTTCACATTCTATTCCAATCTTTCTTCACTTCCTCCATCCTTTGCATGTTGAATAGATTTTGAGTCAAATAATTAACAATAAATACCCCCAAATTCCTTTTCCACAGTACATGGTCGAGGAGAGAAGGGCGATTAATCAAGGACAACCTCTTTATTCAAGTTTCACTTTTTGATAAACCAATTCGTCAAAAGAGGAAGGCTAAAAAGATAATGACAAGTCAAGAAGAGGTCAATGAACTTAGGAGTCAATTGAATGACGTGACTGAGGTATTAAAGGCGTTAACCCTCAAAATTGATGACCCTGTGAAGCAACAACAAATGAACCTCATGCAAGAAAGCTTGAGCAAGCTATCTAGTGACTATAAATTTCAAGGCATGAGTTCACAAGGAGTCTCGCTGGACAAGGAACTTCTTCCGCATAAGTTCAACGCCACTGACATCCCTAAATTCAAGGCAACAGATAACCCTTACTTTCATCTAAGAGCTTTCGAAACCATAATGAGTATTAAGGGTATCGATAAGAAAGTGTTCCCCTCTATATTTTCTCTATCTCTTGAGACCGTTTGCCAGCAATGGCTCTTTTCCCTTGACAAAGAAAAAACCTCTTCTTGGGAGTCCATAGCAAATGCTTTCATAGATAGATATAAGTGCAACATCCAAGACGAAACAAACCATAGACAACTTGAGATGTTAACACAAAAAGAAAACGAAGGGTTCACTTCTTTTTTCAATAAATGGAGGGAAACTTCTGCTAATATGGTCAAGGCTCCTACCGAAAAAGAATCTGTGAGGATGTTTATCAAGAATCTTCAAGGGAAGTATTCAAAGCACTTAAGATACCAACACAACTTGAATACTTTCAAGGCTGTCTATAATATAGGAATTGACATTGAAGATGACCTTCTGAAAGATAATAGTGCGAAAGGAAAGAAGAACGACCATCCTTCTTCTTCCTCTCCCATTAATGGGGTACATGCCACGAACGCCTCTAAATCACGAATCCAAAGGTCAAAAAGGGTGTTCACTCCACTTGGTATGAGTTATGAAACAGCTTTCGAGAAGCTACATCACAAAGGACTAGTCATGCCCATAGGGCCTATCAAAGATCCAGTTCCAGAAGCCAGACCACCCAAGTGGGAACCTAATAAGCACTGCAAATATCACCAAGGAAAGGGTCACGACACTGAGGAGTGTTGGAAACTCAAAGAAGCTATTCAAGACCTGATCGATAACAATGAAACTTCTGAGATTCTAGCCATCGAAGATGATCAAACATCCTTCGATCCATCACTTCTTATCGCACCTGTAGGAGAGCCCATGATCGAGACAACTTATATAACCTCTCTCGATGAAGTGGCCATAATTGAGGAAGATGAAAATCTTTTCTTGGATAATACCAGGGAAGACTCGTCAAGTCTAAAAGAGGACGTCCGAAAATTGCAAGATGTCTTTGCCATGCTCTTGAACGTAGTAGAAGGATTAGCAAATCGGGTGATGGTCATCGAACAAAATTCTCGCCAAGGGTTTAATGAAGAACTCAATGCTCCTAAGCCACGGGCAAAACGGACCATTGAAGAATACACACCAATAGGAACGACTTATAATGAAGCTTTTGACTATCTTTATGATCAAGGTCATATTCACTCCATTGGTCCCAGTCAAGACCCTCCATCTGAAAAACGTTTTCCCAATTGGGATCCAAATTCCTATTGTCGATACCATAAAGGTCGCGGTCACACTACTGAAAAGTGTCTCGCCCTCAAGGATCGTGTTCAAGACTTCATTGATTCAAATCTCCTTCATGTTCCTCCGCGCGACAAGAAGGCTAAGATCAGTAACAATAACAACAGTGGCTGTAAAGGAAAGAAGAACAACTATCCTTCTTCTTCCGAAAACACCTACTCTAGCAACAGTGTTGGTACTTTTGACCTTAATGAGATCTTAGGATTTAGAAAGCAACAGAAAAGGGATTTTACCCCTATTGGAATTAGCTACGATGATGCTTTCGATCGACTCCATGCCAAGGGACTCATTACTCCTATTGGACCTCTTCAAGATCCCCCGCTTGAGAAGAGGTTACCTAGTTGGAATCCAAATGTGCGCTGCAAGTACCATCAAGGTAGGGGTCATGCTACTGAGAGCTGTTGGAAGCTAAAGGAGGTTATCCAACATTTGATTGATAATAACAAGCTTCCCATACCCCCAGTTAACAAGAAGAGCGAGTGATGATAAAAACAAACAACACAAGACAAGAGACGAGCTTCAACGACGACATTTCATGACATCTTTTTTCTTTTTCTTTATTTACCCTTTCCCCAATAAGTCTAGCATAGGCATCTTTCTTTTCCCTTAGATTAATTTTGTAGATTCTTTCTTTTCCTTTAATAAAATGAGCATTTATTTCTTACATATGATCATTTCATTATATTGCATTAAAAAAAAAAATCCATGTCGAATTAAGCACAAGGTATACCAATGATTTGAGGCACGCCTTGTAGCCACATCATATTACCTTTCACCCTTCAATTATACACCCTTTCTTCATAAACCACTTTGAGCCTCGTCTAACAATAGACCATTCTTTTTTCAACCTACATCTACCTAACCTTGGGATGGGATGGTGTGTAACTTATGCAATCTTAAAAGCTTGAGTGTATCAAGAGATTAAAATAGCAATAAAAAAATAAATACAAGTGTACAAAAGGGCAAGTGTTCCATTGTCATTGACATAAACATGTCTTTGATAAGAACACGTCTCAGATTGCGTCTCTGTCGAGTGCTCGGTACCGTGCCTGAGAAACATGAATGCCAAGTGAGTGATAGACCACATGATCGGGATTGCCCACACTTATAAAAATAAATGCTAAAGCAAAAGAAAAAGCTAAAAAAAAAAGAGTAGAAACTCAAGTATAAAAACAAATATTCAAAAGCAAAGTTGCACACCTTGGGGGCCTATCTAGAGTCTTGAGCCTTTATCCCTTTCTTCTATAACCTTTAGCCTAACCACGTTACAACCTTTAATAAGACCTTTTTGAGGTATACATACTTGTGCGAGGTTCGGCTAGAGCTACGTTCGGCCTGATTCCTAACGGATACGTAGGCAACCTCAAATCAAGGTGCGGCCGTAATAAACATGCATTCATATTCACATTCACACACCATGATCATATCAAGGGATCTCCTATGCTCATCCCTATTTATTTAGAGCTAGACTTGGGGGCTTGATCCCTACATCATTAGCTTACCTAGCTTAAGAGTCACCACCATTTGACTCTTTTCAATATATTTTCCCACACACTTAGCCCTTGCGGCCTAACTTTAGAATCACTATCACACACCACACAGATACATGACCAAATATACTTTCCCTTAAGAACCCTTTGTCATGGAATCTTAACACAACGCTGAAGCATGCCTTGTCATATCAACATCACTTATCAATCATAATCATCATTGCATTTCGAAGTATGAAGTGCTTAGCCTCCGCGCCTAAGTTACCTAAATACTTTCATTATCGAGTCAACTAGGATAGTCTAAGATGTTACAATCCTTGTACTGTGAGAAACAACATTGGACTAAGCTCATTTAACATGCACCTTCAAAAACTTCGCTTCTTTCTTTTTTCGCGTCTTTCTTTTTCGGGAAAAAGTCGGTACCCTCCACAAAAATGACGGAAATTTTTTGCTTTTTTGAGTCAACACTATGCACACACGGGTCATGAGTCACACGTGTCATTTCACTTCGAGTCGAGTCAACCTCGAGTCAATCACAGCGAGTCAAGTTTATACCTTGAGTCGTGTCAAGTCGATGAGTCAAGCGACGTTAAACCTTAGGTCAACCCTAAGATAATTGAAGAGATTGGCAAAGTTCTATAGTAAAAAATAAATACAGGTGCAACAGAATAGGGAAGACCCTACTCCAGCGCCAGACGACAACATCTAGCGTATGGAAATAGATTTCAGCGCTTGGCGCTAGATCCCAGCGTCTGACGACAGAGCCAATTCTTGGCGCCAGAGATATTTCAGCAGCAACAGAGCTCGAAGCCTCTCAGAAAGGTGATTTCGACCTCATACGGCAATTTCGGGTTCCTTGGTGCGCCAGTTAGCCCTTATAAGAAATTTGACATGATTAAGTAGTCGGTTTGATTACAATATAAGTGATCGACCTGATGAAAGATCGTCTCACTTAGCTTAAAGCTCCTAAGCGTTGGCTTATCACGTACTGGCATAGCGGAAGTAAAGTTCAAGTGAGCTTTAGAGATCGGCAAGCGTTGGTCTTCGGAAATTTTCTTCGGAATATTATCGCAACAAACATTCAATCATTCAAGCTCTTTTGCTCTAGAGACGCGTGGACATATCATCAAAGCTCTTTTGTTCAGAGACGCGTGGACATGTATTTCAAGCTTTTTTGTTCAGAGACGCGTGGACATATCATCAAAGCTCCTTTATTCAGAGACGCGAGAACATTTCCATCAAAGCTCTTTTGTTCAGAGACGCGTGAACATTTCCATCAAGCTCTTTTGCTCTAGAGACGCGTGGGCATCCTATTATCAAGCTCTTTATTCAGAGACGCATGGACACATCATTCAGAAGTTCATATTAAAATAATAATAAAGAAGCTCTTTTGCTCTAGAGACACGTGGACATATTAGAAAAAGAAGCTCTTTGTTCAGAGGCGCGTGAACATATCAAAAAAAGAAGCTCTTTGTTCAGAGACGAGTGAACATCGAAACAGCAGGATGGCGTTCCCTAGATTGTGGAAAGTTATCAAAAAAGCAACTGAGGATTGTTTCAAGCCAAGCAATCTTCGATGGTATTCCCTTGGACGTGGAATATTATCAAAGCGGAAGAGGATCGTTTCAAGCGAAGCAATCTTCAATATTGGAAGCAGTTACAAGCGTAGCGGTTTTCAAGCGGGATGGCATTCTCTTGGAAGGAGGTCATTAAAACAGAAAAAGTAGCAACAAATCGGTTACTTTCAGAGACGTGTGCTCGACGGTGCAAGATACGTGTTTCTTAACTCTTTTATCTGTTTAACTAACGCTAGTTTTCCAGGTATCGGCATTACAAGAGTGGTTTAGGATCGCAGAATGTTTTGAATCATTCTCCGTCCCTATCAATACTTTGACTTTTGTTTTCGAAACATGCGTTTCTCCAAACTCAGTCAAAATGTGGGATTCTGTAGACACCCATTTGTGTCTCCCCAAAACCAAACCCAGTGATGAGTACCTTTCGCGTCGAATCATAATCGAATGAAGTGAAAGTGTGGAAAGTCTAGTGTTGCGGATAGTTTTAATTTCTTTTCTCTTCTCTCTTTTTTGAAAACTTATTTTAAGAAAACAGCCAATCCAGTTTGGTTGGTCCATGATATGGGTCCGATAGTAGTGCAGTTGGATGGGGCTTGACAAGAGCTTTCCAACGATATATTATAAGCCCAATTCCGATGAATATTGAGGAAGTTGTGGCCAATTTACTGAACTGGGCCCGGTTTGAGCCTTATATGCGACCCAATGATCTAGGGGAGGGCCTAGTATAGATTTATCATTCCTAATGCAATTAGGAATGGTTTTAGTCTTCTAGATTCTTCTAGAAGGTTCTTTTCGTTCCTAATTCAACTAGCATTGATAAATTGACTTTTGTTGACTTTTCAGAGTTTTAATTAAAATCCAAGAGCATTTTTGAGGAAAAATACGATTTTATCTTCCTGTACGACAATTTTTACCTGATTTTAAGAAAACGCGTAAATTTCCAGATCAGCGCCAAACGCCAGCTGTAGCGCCTGGCGCTAATGTTGGTGCCTGGCGCCAATAGCCAGCGTTTGGCGCCAACCTCGTTTTATGTGCGCCAGAACTCTGTTTTGATATTTTATCTTTTTGGTTGATTTTCTCTATAAATAACGTGCTAAAAACTCCGTTTTCGATAACCAGTTTTCATCAATTCTTAATCAACAACTCTCATCAAGATTCTCTTGATTACTTACTCTCTCTCTTTTCTAAACTAGCTTCTCTCAAATATAAAAATTTTGCATTCATTAGATCTTAGATACACCTAGCCATATTCAAAGTTGCCTTCGCCCTAGACGTGAAAGGTTTAATTTCTGAGGGTTTGGTCCCAAATCTCTCTTTCAATTATTTAATTTAATTGTTTATTATTTTCCTTAAAGTTACTAACGTGTGTATTTTGTTATTAGAAAGAGGTACGAGGCATCAAAGTAAGTACTTTAATGGTTTTTATTGATGTTATGATGTAGAGTTCATGCTTAGATTGTTATTATGATTCCTAGTATCATGTCTAGGGTAACTTTAATATCAAATATGATCGTTATGATGCCTTTTATGTTCTTCCTAATATTTATGATTGTTAGTATCATGTTAGGGCTAAATATATGATTTTTATTGTTAGTGACATTCTAGGGTTTATTATTAATCTTGTTAGTATCATGCCTAGGATCTTGCTATTATTATGCTTTAACATGATTCATGATTATTTTTATTATGATTATGATTATAATTATAATTTATTATTATGTTGCTTGATATATATTTTTTATTGTTATTACTTGATCACGCTTTTATGCTTGTTTAAAGGGAATTTGTACTTGTAATCACGCTTAATAAGATAATTATTAATCTTGTTTAGGGTTAATATGATTATAATTCAAGTGATCGCCAATAATAGATTTATTTGTGCATTAATATTCAACCAACATAGATAAACAGGTTTAGGGTTAATCCTATTGGTTGCATGTTAGTCAGAAAGCGCACATGAATACGATCTGAATAAAGTAGAGGCCTATTATTAGGGCAGGTTCAATCTCTTTTAGGTTGGATTTGTACCTTCATCCCCGAACCCCTATTTGGTTCAAGACCTTATGGAGTTGACGATCTCTTGGATCGTTAAGGGGTGTAACCTTCACCTCGTGAACGGTTTACAAGTTCCTAAAAAAACTTGTTGGCGACTCTTTTGCTCTATCTTCTTTCCCTTTAGACGCCACCGTACTTTAGTGTATGATCACAGTGGGGTTCAAGCTAGGGGGTTAACGCTTGAAATATTCCCTACAGTAGCTATAACTGTTGAAATTGGAGGTGTTACGGTTGTGCTGTGGTGGTGTGATTCTTGGGTGTTTTTTTTTTTTTTTTTTTAAACAAACAATATGTTAAAAAGAATGGGTTTCATTCCATTCTCTTTGATTACCTTTCTTCATTCCATTTCGATTTCCTCGGATGAACCAAACGGCCCCTTAGAATCTAAAGCGCTCTTATTTTATTTTATTTTATTTATTTTTTAAATAACTCTTGTTTTTGTTTTTTTTTTTTTAAAACCTTGTTTTTGTTTATGACATGAAAAAAATACGTACAGTAATTAACACAATTTTTATTATCTTTAAAAAAAAACCTGCAAAAAAAGTATTCTCTCTTTTAACGCACCAAGAAGCTTTGTTCGTGCTTCTCTCTCTTCCTCTCCTCATTTCCTGGTTGGATCCCTTCGTCGATTAATCAATTGTTACTTTGCCACTTCAATTCCCCTCTCAATTTTTGATAAGGTACGAGTTTATTGCATATTCTTCATTTCGCCAAAATTTTAGGGTTTTGTCATTCAATTCAGTTTAGATCTGAGGAATTTTGTTTGTAGAATTAATTGCTAAGGCTCCAACTTTGGCTCGTTTGATTGTGTATTTTTGGTGAATATGATTGGAATTTCCATGTGAAAAATTGGGGATTTTTGGGGGTTCAGGTGATGGTGATGATTTGTAATTGAGATGGAGGGAAGAAATCGTAGTGGGCGTCATTCGGGTGGTGTGGTGAAGAATAGGAGCTCCTCAGGTTGTTTGATTATTAAGAAAAAGACTGATGGGGTTAGTGGGGTGGGATCTTCGAAAAGCCGAAAGCTCCATGAATCAAAGAAAGAGAAGAAGAGACCTAGGTTGAATGTTAGTGAGCCAGAGTCGAGTGATGAAGAGTTTTCGGAATTCTATACGAGGCGAGGGGTGAGTGGGGTGAATCAAGTTAGTGGTGGTGGTTCACTTATGTATGATGATAACGATTTCGATGAGGAGACGGGTTTTGGAAGTAATGGGTTGATGAGGGGGGTAGGGCCGAAACGAAGTAAACTTGATGTTTATGACTTTGATGAGTATGATGATTTGAGTGATGTTGAAATGATGAGGATGAGGCATTATTATGACCGAGGAATTGGGGGTGAGGAGAGAAGGTTTATGGGCGCGATGCCAGGGATGAATAATAGTAGTGGGTTGGATTTTGATAGTGGGTCGAGTAAGGGTGATATTATTTATAAAAGAAGGAATTCATTCCATGGGGGTTCTAGTAGTGATAAGATTAGTGTGGGTGATGTATATTCTGGTAAGAGAGGGTTTGAAATGAGAAATGAGCTTCCTGTTTCATTGGGGAAAGAGAAACTTGGTGGGTCTGATGAAGCTATTAGACTACAGGGCAAGAATGGCGTGCTTAAAGTGAGGGTCAAGCATAAGGAGGAGATTAGTGAACAATTTTCACAAAAGTATACACATGTCAAAGGAAATAATGTAGCTCTTAGGTCTCAAGAACTAGCTGCAAAGAACATTGCCATCCGTGCTTCACCATATTTAGAAAAAAATCTGTCTAAAAAGTCAATTACAGCAAATAGGCTGGACAAAAATCAACAGAGAAAGCGGAAACCAGCCGAGAGCAGTGAGGAGAGTGATGAAGAAGCCAAGGATAGTGACTCTTCTCCGAAGCTGCAAACTGAAAGTATGCAAGTTAAGCGGTCCATGAAAAGAGGGAGGAGTGGAGGAAGTATGCAGTCACCTCAAAGTGCTCAGCCAATCAAGCTGAAGGAAGGGAAAGTCAAGCGTGGCAGTGGCACAGAGAAGCAGTTGTTACGTGAGAAAATACGGAACATGCTTCTCACTGCAGGCTGGACAATAGATTATAGACCTAGGCGGGGAAGAGACTACTTTGATGCGGTTTATGTTAACCCTACTGGTACAGCGTACTGGTCAATCATAAAAGCTTATGACGCACTACAAAAGCAACTCGAGGAAGAAGGGAGCAGCATGAAAGCTAGTGATGACTGCTCTTCGTTTGCTCCAATATCGGAGAATGTATTGAGTAAACTGACGAGGCAAACCCGAAAGAAGATTGAGAAGGAGTTGAAAAGGAAGAAAAGAGAGGAAGCAGGGAGTAAAGTTAAGAAAGAATTCACCAGTGGTAGCTTCGATGAAGATGAGTCAGATACTGACAGTGGAGGCAGTGGCAGACGAGACGACAAGTTGAGTTCATTTATGAAACGCAGTGGCAAATCCTTGAAAGGTGCATCGAAGGAATCCTATAGGGGTAAAAGCAATTCAAATAGTAAGATGCAGGACAGGGGTGAAAAATTCATTCATGCAAGGAAAAGTAAAAAGATTGGCAGGTGTACGTTGCTAGTTCGTAATTCTGGGAAGGGGGTGAATTCTGTCAGTGATGGCTTCATTCCATACACTGGAAAACGTAATTTGTTGTCCTGGTTGATTGATTCGGGAACTGTGAATCTGAGTGAGAAGGTGCATTACATGAACCGTAGATGCACACGTGTCATGCTTGAGGGTTGGATCACAAGAGAAGGAATTCATTGTGGCTGTTGTAGTAAAATTCTTACTGTTTCTAAGTTTGAGATTCATGCAGCAAGCAAGCTTCGCCAGCCATACCAAAACATATATTTAAGCACTGGGGCTTCACTGATGCAGTGCCAGGTTGACGCATGGAACAGACAGGAGGAGTCTCTACGTAATGGCTATAATAAGATTGATGTTAATGGGGATGACCCTAATGATGACACCTGTGCCATTTGTTGTGATGGTGGGAATTTGATTTGTTGTGACAGCTGTCCATCAACATTTCATCAGAATTGCTTAGGCATCGAGGTGAGCTACTGCATTGCTTAATGTTTAAATTTATTCAGGATAAGATTTTAACTTATTGAAGCATTGTCATTAGGCTTCTATGTAATATTTATTGTGTTACCTCTCCAAACTGGTGTTAAAACTGCATGATAAGCTATGCTTAAGTGAAAAGAATTTAAGACAGTTAAATTTGAAGGTGATTTTTTAAAATATATTTTGTGCCCAACATTACTTTGTGCTCTAATGGCTTCTGTAGACCAAGTTTTACAACTAATTGTTCAGAGGCTATGATGAGATGAAGAAAACAAATCAGGAATTGAGGTGGCGGCAGGGGTTTGAAACTTGGTCACTTTGCACCCTTCATTTATATTGGATAATTTTTGTTAATTAATTACAGTAATTTATTTAAATATTATTATTTTCTGGGAGAGGGAGGGCGAGGGCGGGTTAATTTTGAGGGGTTGGACTGTTGGAGCTTTATTAGATCTTCATGGATTGATAAATTCTGTTTAATTAAGGACTTCCTTTGCTTCCTGAGCCATATGCATTTCTTTCTTATCTAAGCATATGGTTACTTAGTTGCTATGTATAAAAAGGCTCAAGGCGCACCAAGGCGTTTCGGAGTACCTTGTGCCTAAGGCACGCCTCAGTGCGCCTCATTGAAGTGAGGTGCATATAGTAAGCAATAAAAAAATTCTGAAAAAAAACTCTTTGTGCGCCTCAGGGGTGCGCCTAGGCGCGCCTTAGCTGTACCTCATCGAAGTCACCTCGCCTAGACCATAAAAAGCGCATGACCTCTAATGCCTTGCGCCTAGGTGCGCTTTTTCAAACACTGCTTAGTTGCATTGTTAAATTTTATTTATTAATTTATATTTTAAGACAATGGTGGGTAGATCACATAAGCAGCTCATCTCTTATGAGAATGCACTTTCTTGTAGAAGCTTCCCCCTGGTGATTGGCACTGCCCACATTGTTCCTGCAAATTCTGTGGCCTTGCAGACATGAGTTTCAGTAAGGAAAATGACAACAGACAGGATGCAGTGCTCACTTGCAGTTTATGTGAGGGGAAATGTAAGTTTCCTTTTCTCATGTTTCCCTATTAGTGATATCAAGTATTCGTCCTATGAGATTCTGGTTCCTGACCAGCTGTTCATATTTTGTTTATGCCTTTTTAATATAACTATTTATATTCTCTAGATCATTGCTCTTGTGCGGAGGACTTCGATGATACTTCTAATTACTTGAACCGCCCTCCTTTCTGTGGGAAGACATGTCAAGAGGTATCCGTTTTCTATTTTTAAAATTTATTTAATGCCGTCTTTTTGTGCCATGTATGTCTTTTCACACAATTTTCTCTTTCTTAACAAATTGACTAGCCTTTTGGCCCGTCCGATCTATGTGTTATTACTTAGGTTAGTTTTATGTATAGGTATGTTTTTCAATAGTTGGAACTATTGATATAAAATACAAAGTAAATGTTTCATAACCATTGAGGTGAAACTTAAAAGGATAACAGTGAGGGTGGAACTGTGGAAGAAGACGAAGGAATTTAGTTAGGTATATATGCTTGAATATGTGGGATATGAAATGACATACTTTAAGTTATATTTTAAGTTTATGAGATGAAAAAACTATTTTTTATTATACTTTATATGCTTATGTAATGTGTGTCAATTAATTCATCTTTATTTTATTATGTAGAAATAAAATGCTTCATTTTCTTATTTAAATTTGCAATTTACATCAGGACTTTAACATTATATAATAATTTTATTTTTATATTAAAAAGGGAATATAAAAAAGGAAAGATTAAGGGAGGTGACATGTGGCATGTGAGTGACTTGTGATGACATGTGGCATATGAGTGACTTATGATGACATGTGGCATATGAATGATTTGGTTTATGTTTTTAAATACTAAGTATAGATTCATTTATTTATATCCAAGAGAATTTTAAGATGTGTTGACTTGAAGTTAGAAAGAGGTGCCTTATTTTGGTTTGTTGACGGATGATATTTATTTTGTGCCTGCTTCTCTTATCATGATTTTGCATCATGAACAAACAATTTTCCCTTTATTTAAAATCATAATTATTTACATATTCATTACTTCCTATGTTTTTTTAATACTTGCAACGCTTCTCTTTCGCCCTTGTTGATGTGTAACTTCAATAATTAATGTCTTTAATTATCAATATGCAAAAGTTATACACATTATATATTAAAATAATACTAATAAAGACAAATCTAACAAGATCCTACAAACTGAAGCAAATGAATAGTGTAAAAGTCAAACTATTGCAAATATAAGTAATAAGTCAGTTAATCAATCAATCAAAGCCTTGATCTCATAAATAGGGTTAGCTACATGAACCAAAAGTGATTATTCTATATAGTCATCCACATTTTTTTTTCCTCCATCCTTTAAAATTAAATGCCTCGTTCTCATGCAAATCAATGTACTCTATATCCTTCCTAACTCCTTCCAACAAAGTCATTTTCGGTCTTCCTCTCCTTCGTTTAACCCCTCCATGGTCCCACTCTTCCACTCTTCGTATCGGTATACCCTCGGGTCTTTGTCTTACATGCCCAAACCAACATAGGCGATTTTCCCTTAGTTTGTCTGCAATGTCTGCCACACTCACTTTCTTGTGAATAACCTCATTTCCGATTCTATCATAGTGTTCCCACACATCCATCTTAACATGTGTTTCCGTAACATTCATCTTTTTAATGTGCTCCCTAGAAGTCCAACATTCTATACCATAGAACATCGGTCCTTATAGAATTTCCCCTTTAACTGTAAAGGATTGCTTCGGTCACATAATACTTTCGTGTCCGCTCTCCATTTAAGCTACCCCGACTTAATCCAGTGAGCCACGTCTTGATTATTGTCACCATTTTTGTAGATGGTTGACCCAATATATTTAAAACATTCAGTCATGGTCAAGTCCTTTCCATCCAAGCTCACTACATCGTCACTTGTCCCCCTCTGTGTACCCAACATATTTAAAATATTCAGTCTTGCAAGTATAAGTAACGGAGAAATTTTTCTATGAGAATTTTAAAGATTGAGATTTTGGAGCTTATTTATTTTGAGCCTGCTCTATTCACGATTTGATGTCATGTATTCCTTGATAACATTGGTCTAAATGAGGATAGCATCCTATTTTCTTATTAGTGTGTGAGAAACTATATACATTTGCTGCAGAATTAAGAATACTGTTTGAGAAAATGCACAATGTGTCTTTTATATTTGGGGTATATTTTGCTTACTTACAGACCTGTTGAGATAAAGGCTTAAGGAAATTAGTCTTGCTTTCCTTCCCTATGAGTACATAAGTTCCAAACATTTAATATTTGGTTTGCTTTATCAAAAGCATTATGTTTTCATCATTTCAGATATTGTAACTGGTTGTTAAGTTTTTAACTTATTTCTGGGTCTTTGTCAATTGGACAGCTCTCTGAGCACTTTCAAAAGCTTCTTGGGGTCAAACATGAATTGGAAGCTGGATTGTTTTGGTCTCTTATTCATCGGACAGATCTAGATTCTGACACCTCTGTTCGAGGCTATCCACAGAGGGTGGAATGGAATTCGAAGTTGGCTGTTGCTCTTAATGTTATGGATGAATGTTTTTTGCCAATAGTTGACAGGAGAAGTGGGATTAATATGATTCACAGTGTTCTCTACAACAGTGGGTAAGAACAAAGAGTCATTGTATTTTCATTTTTGCATTTCCCTCTAAGTCATATGCCTTTTTGCTATAAAGATCCCAAGGCTAATCTCCATGTCTACTCTCTTAAGTTGTCTTGTAATGATGTATGCTAAAAGAAGTGTATCCTTTCTTCAAATTAAAGCCCTGATTGATTTTATTTTGCGATCTCCTGCTCACAATTCTGATAGTCAATATCTTTCATTACTTATTACTCCTTCCCAAATTAGTTGCAACTCTTTTAGGCATTAAAGTTAGCTTGTTGACACATAAAATTGTTACTGGGAAAAAAAAATTGTTACTGGGAATTGTATCATTACTTCTTTAGGATGTCCCAAAGTAAGTGAGAAATAATAATATGTGATAGGTCATAGTAGGTAAATTAATCTGAGAGGAACAAAAAAAAAAAAAGATTTGGTCTCTTTCTTTAAAATGAATTGTATTAAATAATTGAACAATTCTTTTTGGAAAGTGTGCAACCATTTTTGGGACAAAGGGAGTATAATATTTGACATCTTGAGAAGGCATTTGGAGATGTAGGAATCAAATGGTTGACAAGATTCTTCAAAATGATTTTGGGAAATAAAAAGATGACATTGGAGTGGTGGAAACGTACCCTAATCCATTTGTATATGAATGAAGGTGGCATATGTGACAAGTGCCGACTATTAGGAGTCAAGATAATGAGTCGCATTAAAAAAGTAAAAAAACTATGGGATCAAGGGATTAAGGCTTTGATTAATTGATTGATTTATACTTTGGTTAGTTTCTTTAGCATCTCTTTACTTTTCTTGTTTAACTTTTCGCGGATGGTTCCTTGTGATGATTCATTTAGTTTATGGGCCTAAGGATTTGTTGTTGAAGAAAACCATCAAACCTAATCTACAAGATGCTAGAGATAGTTTGGTGCTCACAACCCAGACACCTTGAGGTTGGGAGGATGATAAGGCAATCCCACCCTTATTCTTCCCCTAGTGTGGGATTTGGGTTCAAGAGGAGATGAAAAGATATGGTCAAAGTTTTTTTAACTTCAACCATAGCAAACATGATCTGTATTTGTTGGCAGAGAAAATTATAGTTTTACATTAAGTTCGAAGTTGATCCATGTCTTCTGTAGAATCCGGGTTCATGTATTGCCCTTCTCTGCATAATATTGTGCATGCTAGGATTTTTCTGTTGGATTTGCTTCTGGAAGAGCACGTGTATTTGTTGATTGATCATTGGTCAAAGAAACATAATAGAAAAATGAGCCTTTTGAGGGCTTTCATTGTGTAATATGTTCATGCTTTGTATCATGGACAGTTCTATGAATATATATGGTGACATTTTCATTAAACTCACTAGATTGCTTTCTTACCATCTATTGTCTTTAAGATTAGGAAGAGACCCAACCAATTGACAGAAGTGTAGGATATTTAATTCCCCTTTTCCAGTGAGGTGGGTCGGAGCTCGACTGATTAAGTGACAGCAATGGTGTGTGGAACTGCAAATGTATCCTTGTCTCCCATCTACTCTGCAATCTGTTTTCAGGTTTACTGTCTGCACTTTGCACCTGGCTTTCTGAGGCAGTGAAACTTTTGGATCAATTTCTGATCTAAGCCTGTGTAGTAACATGGAAATTTGTCGTCTTTCTTTGATGGATCTGTTGTGATACATTGGTACAGACTACAGAGTACAATCTACAATAGCGTGTATTTTTGTATTTGAGCTTCAGTTATATTTGTCAGAAATCGTGTAATATACTAGCAAGTTGTCAAAATCGGAGTACCGAGGCTAACTGCTTTTTCCATAATGCAGGTCAAATATCACTAGACTTGATTACAGTGGCTTTTACACTGCTATTCTGGAGAAGGGTGATGAGATTATAGCTGCAGCTTCTATCAGGTATAGTGCTGCAAAAAATTTCATGGTGGTAATTGTTTATTGTTTGCTATAAGTGGTTCTGGATGGTAAGTGAATATCCTTGTATTTAATGTAATAGCCATAATGCTCATCGTGGTATAACTCTGCCTTTTTTTGTTTTTTTTTTCTTACCCCCGTTTTCCGTTTTCTGAATTGCTTATTTGAGTTACAAGTTCCACATGTGTTCTCATCACCAGTCACCTGTCTATTAGCTGAGCCCTAGTGCCCTACATAGGCTATTAGCTGAGCTGCCCTTGTAGTTTGTAGGCTCTGCAAGCTTGACCCTCTCATATTATCCCTACTTGTGAGTTGAAATGGGTAAAGGACTGAGCTTCTTTGATCATTCTATTTTCTTATGCTTTGGATTCTTTCATATTGCTCCGCTTCATTATAATAAATTTGTAACATCTCCTCTTTGTAAGAGCTTTCAAGTTTGCAAATTGAGACAAATTAAATATGGTATAAATAAAAATCTGAGCTCCCTGACTTTGGCTAAGTTTGAAAATTCTTGGATGGTAATCGATTTGGGGTCTGTTAACATGAATTGTCACAAGGAACCGTCCAAACAAGGAACAATTACATAACAGATATCGATTGAATAAAAGTTTGAAAAAAAAAAGGTGTGTAAAGTGAGAACCAGAAAGAGTATACAAATAAAATTTGATAGAGTTTTAAAGTGTGGTAAGGGAATGAGAAGAGAACCATGTGAGTAAACATGAAGGTTTGAGAGAACTTTAGCAAAGTAAGTAAAGTTTGCAAGAACACGACTTGATCGAATTATAAAATGTTAAAATCGTCAACTATCAAGAATCTGACTCGTTGATGCTCGTATATTTAGAGACCTCATTATTACCATTTAATCATCAAGCCTTATCCGCCTGTTGTGTAGGCCAATGCAGAGTTTGACTGTGATTAGCTTCTGTATGCTAATGTCGTAATTTTGTCTGCTTTCTCATCTGGATTACTTCCAATACTAAATTTTATATTTATTTCTGCCTGAGATTACATTTATGGGCTTTCTTTCTCAGGTTACGGAGTACACAGTTTGCTGAGATGCCATTCATTGGAACTCGTCACATTTATAGGCGTCAAGGGATGTGCCGTCGACTTTTCTCAGCCATTGAGTCGGTATGGCTGCAACTTTCCTGCTCTATGGTATTCTTAAAATTTCATGTTTTATGTGGAAAATCCTGCAATTTCCTTCCAAAGGGTATAGAACAATAAGGTCGGCAAGCATTACATTAATGTTCATGGAATAGTTCCGTCTTTGCCGGTGAGATTTGTACTTATTTTAGTTTTTACCTGAGTGATTCCATATAGTTTCAGCCTTAGTACATGCAGCAAGGTAACCTTATTGAGTTTGAGCAAGGATTTATAAAATGCAGAGCCATGATAATTCTTTATCATCTAGTTACTGTCAATGAATGGAATTGATATCTGAGGTGTGCTCGCTTATTGTTGAACTTGGAATCTCTACAAATTGACCTTTGAGCAAATGCCTGGTTACTTCAGCTTCTGAGATTTTATTGTTTGTTGATACACTCCCATATGACTATCCTGATTGCAAGATGAATTGAAATTTTTGATGTAGTACATGCTATGTACAGTTGTAATGATGAGGTTTTTTCTTCCATGTCCCAGGCTCTCCGCTCACTTAAAGTTGAGAAACTGCTAATTCCTGCTATCTCCGAGTTGATGGATACCTGGACTACTGTTTTTGGTTTCAGTACTCTTGAGGAATCAGATAAGCAAATCATGAAAACCGGAAACATGTTGGTGTTTCCAGGAACTGATATGCTCCAAAAGAAGCTATTGGATCAAGGCATCAGTAATAGAGGCTTAGCAGGTAAACAATGGTTTGAAAAAGTATTTGAATAGTCGTGTACCCTGCTTCATCGAGTTTAAATAAATTATGCATTATTTTGTAGTGGCAGGAGCACATTCATTTGAAAATGATCAGAATGCCTTAGTCATGCCTGGTTTAGGAAAGAAATCCGATCTTCACTCCCCTCCCAAGCTTTGCACGGCTGCTGCAGAACCAGAGAAAGAAGAGATGAAAAACATACCTGTTACTGATTTTGGTTATCTTGATGCCATTTGCACAGATGATAAGTCGATGCATAGTGCTCTTGCAGAATGCTGTGGCAAAGTAAATCCTTTGCCTACTGAAAATGAGGAGATAAAAGAAATTTCTGTTACTACTAGCTCAGAACTGCAGCTGGATACCAAGCTCAACGAGTCTGCCGGTGATTTGATGGATCACATTTCTGCTGGTGCAACTGTAGAGGCTGCTACCCCATGTGATTCCAATGACAATAAGCCTTCATTGCATACTGCTTCTGCAGCTGTTTTCAATGAAGCTGAGCCACTAGTTTCAAATGAAGGAATCCTAGAAACTACATGCTCTGAACAGCTGCTGGACACAAAGCTCAATGAGTCCATTGGTGATGTGAACGATCACATTTCTGCAGATGCAAGTGCAGCAACTGCCGCCCCACATGATTCCTGTAAGCCTTACCTAGAAATTGATTCTGCAGCTGTGCCTGTGTCAAGTGAAGTTAAGCCACTAGTTTCAGATGAAGAAATTTTGGGGTCTACAGCCACTGGAAAGCAGTTGGTTAACAAACTCTATGAGTCTGCTGGTGATGTGAAAGATCACATTTTTGTAGATGCAAGTGAGGAAAGTTTTTTGGATGATTCATCTGTAAGCCATTATGTGGGGGTATCTGCTGACTGTAAATTGACACAGGGAGCTAACTTAGGTGTTGCCGAATCAGGGTCACCTACTGCAAATGGTAAATTAGCTGTTACTTCTGATAATGATCTGTTAAATGAGTTTCAAAGGAGTGATAACGAATACCAGAGGGATGAGGTTTTATTTTCCGAAACTGAATCTGTTGTTCATGGGAAAGATCACTCTTTATCAGAAGAACCTCATGTTGATGTTTTAATGGATAAACCTATGATAGAACCAACAGCTGAACATATTATTCATCATCCTCCAGATGTTCAAACAAATGACTTTCATGTAGTCCCAGAGGAAAATGATGTTTGTTTTGGTTCACAGTCCTTGCATGTGTCCGACAATACTGATCTAGATGCAGCTCATGAACCCAAGATCAATGTTTCTGGTAACACAGCTGCTTATGAGAATGCTCACTCTTTTTCAGAAGCATCTCATGTTGATGTTGTAATGGAAAAACCAATGATAGAGCCTATAGCTGAAGATAATATATTCCATCATCCAGAATTTCAAGCAAATGATGCTCATATAGTCCCAGCTAAAGCTGATGGTTTTCCTGACTCAAAATCCTTGCATGTTTCCAATAACAATGATTTAGATGCAGCTCATGAACCAAAAATCCATGTTTTTGGAAATTGTGCTGATAATGGAAAAGATATCTCTTCATCAGAAGCATCTCATGTTGATGTTGTAATGGAAAAACCTATGTTAGAACCTCCTGACGATAATGTTTCTCATCGTCCAGAAGTTGAAGTGGATGATGCTCTCCCAGCTGAAATTGATGTTTGTTCTGGTTCACAATCCTTAAATGTATCTGACAATATCAATCATGATCCAGTGCATGAGCCTAAGATCCTTTTTTCTACAAATGTTATGGAATGTAGTCAGACCATAGAAGCAATGCCTGTTGATGACAGGGCATGCAAATCTCTACGGTATGCAGGTCTCAGTACCAGTCCAATAGAGAAGCCTGGGATTGCTGAGCAGCCAACTTTAGAAGGTGAGGTGCAGCATGTGGAAGTTGCTAATGTCCAACCAATGAGTAGATTTTCTTGTGAAGTTTCTGTCACTGATGCAAACACAAATAATAGTGAGGATCCTCCTCTTGTTTCAGATGATGGCAGCATTGTAGTTACGGGCTTGTTGTGTGTCTCTGAGCTCCATGATCAAGGTATAATGTAAATTAGACATCAGATAACAGTAGAGACAGGAGTCGCCTGTGCTAGAACAGCATTGAGGTAAGCTTGACATACCGTAGATTGGGCACATGTTGATGCTTAGTTTGCTCCATGTGAACTGTGGATGAAGTTTGGTAAAAGTTCTGGAATCTGATGACTTTCCATCATTTTCAACGTGGTTGGAATGTTTCAACTGGTCATGAATTCGTTAGTCCACTTGGTTTGGTTGCAATATTCTAAACCACTTGGCTGTGCCGCTGAACAACTCAATGTGGCTATGATTTTTCTACATAGAGGGTTCTGTATTCTGGCCCTTAATTAATCAGAGGTTGATCCTGAAAGGTGAGATAGCTAGTCTATATGAGTGCTACAAAATTTTGGAGATGGAGCTTCAGCACTGAATTTTGTCCGTGAACCCAATGTAATGTTGTGTTGATGTGTATAAATTGGCGTATAGATCAAGGGCAAGCTTTATTATATACTCATTATCATGTGTAATTTATGCCGGTTCATCGCATGATAGCATTACCTGCTGTTATTCGTAATGTTAAATTTGATTATGAATTATCATCAATTGATGAAGTTAACCGGTAACATGATGTACCAATTTTCTGAATTTTTCAGATCATTGGTTCCCAATAGTATGATATGTAATTTGTTGAATATATACAACCCAAATAACAAAAAAAAAAACAAGTAAACAACAAACCCAAAAAAACACAACAAAGTTTATAAATTACCTCCAAACTTGTGATTATTCCTAATTACAAAAGTTCGAATTCATCTAAGACGATTGCCTACCCTTGTACTTTGAGATTACAACTTGTGATACGTTGAAATTCAAGACTTATACAGGTTTGCTTCTAGTCAATACCATGATACTAATCTTATTCAACAACTGAATTTTAGGATAGCTACTGAGATGGAGTTCCGAAGTTCCCCACTTCTAAGCCATTACCTGAAGAGACAATTCACAAGAACAAAGTTATAAACCACTACTGTAGTAACAAAATCTAACTTCAGACAATTAGCCTTAGCAAGAGAATCAAAAACCTACCATCTGGGTCAAAGAAAAATACTTGCTTTGTCTTTCCATCAGGTTGAGTTTTTTCAAAAGTCTCAATTCCCTTCTCCTGTATATCAACAAAAACATTATAATCTCATTAATTCGACGTCAACAACAGTTGAACTGTGTCCTAAATTACAGGTTTAATTTTCTCTGAACACAGGAATTAACAAATTTTTGTTACATTGTCATCAATTCATCCATCTAAATAGCTAATACTACTACAGGGTGAGTTCTATAATAACTAACAAGGAGTACATTTTAGTAAACCCAAGACTATTTCATATACGGGTTTATAGTGTATATACACTCGAGTGTATAACAAAAATCAAGTAACCCAAGCATTATTCTCCATTTAGGGAAAAGGCAGTTGAAATTAACAATTCCTCAGCTGTTAACAAAAATAAATAGTCATAAAATACCAGATTAATCAAAAGTTGAAATTGATTAATTACCTTGAGAGATTGAACAAATTCATCGAAATTGGAAACAGCGAAGGAAACATGATGACCTCTAGGAAGGTTCTTAGGATCCTTAACAGAAGAATCGGCACTGTACGGACCTTCTGGAAGTTTCGTAGAAGGATTCCTCTGAATGAGATGGAGAGAAAAAGAAGGGGGTAGCTTCATCCATATAGCCTCAAATTCACCGTATTTAGGACTATCTATCTGCTCAAATCCAAGTACCTGCCACAAAATAATTTAATTCGATAAATCATACTCCGTAATATACTACTTCCTCAGTCTCAAATTCGAAAAAGCACAATTAGAACAAATACACAACTAAATCCGGACCGAGGTAGTATAATGTTGAAATGAGAAAAGAACCTGTTGGTAGAAAGTGGCAAGGCGTTTGATGTCAGCGGATTCTCTGGCTATGTGGTTAAGGCATACTCCTTTGGCAAGCGCCATCTTTCGTCAGAATTCTTGCTGCTGATCGGTGCCTTAAATGAATTAGTTTTCTACTTGAAACCCTATTTTTTTTTTTTGAAGGAGTTCTACTTGAAACTTGGCTTACAACACATAAGGAATATGTCTTTTGTATGATTCGGGAATGATCTCGTGCCAGAGATTCCTTATTTCCTCCTCATAATACGATTAGGGACAAGGAAAGTAGGAAGTCGTCAACAAGTTTTTAAAGAACTTGTAAATCGTTTATGGTTCGTAATAGGCAACCATGAATAAAGGGACAACGATAGGCAACAACGATTGATTCGTGACGGTTACACCCCACTCATAATCCATGAGATTACTAACTCCATATGGTTCGAAACCATGAAAGGAGGATCTGGGATGATGGTACGAAGTGAGTCATGGAGTTACATTCGCCCGTATTAGCATTTACTCGATTCTTATAGTGAAAAGTGATTCTTGCGATTTCAAAGACATACAAACAAAGATTCAATTTGCTACAAACTATTATTATGCTAAATTGGTTGAGTATTAATGCAACACATAATTCTTAAATATTCTGATTACTTGATTTAATAACAAGATTAAAAAAGAAACTAAACCGATCGTCCAAATCATCTTATTAGTCGTGATTTTCAATTACATATTTCCTTTAAACATGCAATATGTTTATCAACAACAGCAATAATAATAATAGAATCAACATTATTATTGGAAGCAATTCAACAATAACTTGTTAGTCAAATCAAATAATAATAATAAACCTAATCATGATACTAGCAACAAGAATAAAAATAAGAGTAATTAAGTGATTATTACTCACTTTCCGCATTTCCTTGAATTGCTACATCATGAATAAACTGTTAGTAAGTTTAATAAAAATATAAATCAAGTGGAAATTAAATTAAATAAATGTAGAGTTGATTTGGTCCAAACCTTCAGTTAATTATACCTTTCACGCTTTCATTTAAGTATAGAAGTTCGGGTATTGTATGGACCCCTTGGAGTGCTTAAGGAAGGAATGAAGGAAGAATAGGGAGGCTAGTGTTTAAGCTAAAGAGGGAGAAGATAATGATTTTGTATAGAGAGAGAGAATGATTTTTAGTGCCCCGAATTGTATAAAGGAGGGGGGTATTTATAGGAAAAATAAGTACAGTGAACACACGGAACCCTAAAAAGATAAAACTCGAGTTTTAGGGCACCGTGACACGACAGAGGTTGATGTGACATGGTACAGATTGTCGTGTCACAGTGCACTATTTTGCCCAAAAATGATATAGCACGTGCAGTTGTGTACGTGGAGAAAAAACACGGAAAATTCCCGTGTCACGGCATGTGTGTCGTGACACGGCAAAGAATACGGTGACGCGGTGTACTATTTTTCCAAAAGAAACACGGAAAATACATGGGAAAGCACCGTGTCACTGCAAAGAATGCCGCGAAGCGACAATGTCCACCGTGGCGCGACACGTGGCGCCGCGTCACGGTGTACTGGCTTTCCAAATTTGCGTCCAAATTCATAAATGAGTGAGAAAACTTGAAAAGTACAAGGAAAAAGCACCGTGACACGGTGAAAAATACGTATTTTCCGTGATATACACCGTGCCACGTAAGCTTTTGTCGTGACACGACATTTTAGCTGTTGCGTAGTAATTCCAGTTTTTTTACGCGTTTTTAAAATTATGATAAACTTTTGATATGTAACTCGGAATAAGACTTATAATATATCATTAGAAAGCTTATCAAGTCTAATTTTCAATGAAATTAGAATTCGGTCAAAATCATTTGTAGATTTTTAGATATGGCCGTTTTAGTGAAAGGGTCTCGGTTTTGGGCCGAGTTTAGTATTTTGCTCATATCTTCTTCGTTTTAAATCGGAATTGGGATTATGATATATCATTGGAAAGCTTATCAAAAGGCCTATCTAACCAAATAATAATTGGATCAAAATTATAGGGCCACAAAATTAGTTTCTCTCGGTTTTGTGATGTGAACACGAAAAGTGAAAAATAAGTTATGTTTAGGGAAATGAGCTAGGAATTGGAAATATGGATTTAAGCACTCCAAATATTAAGTACTCCACCCGAACAATAATGGCGGTTAAAGGTTGTTCATCATTGGGTTTGATTTTGGGGAGACATTTTAAGGTGTCTACAAAAATGTAGACTAGTTTCGCCGGACTTGTTGGTAGTTTTTGAGATCGGGGTGGCTGGGCTGGCAGTTATGGGGGTCAGGGTTAAGTTAGTTGGGGTTTTAGACGGTCGGACAACGAGTTTCGGTGGTTATGAGGGTGCGGCCGACCAATTTCCGTCGTGTTTAGGGTTTTGCGGTTGGGTTGGGGGTGGTTTCGATGGATTTCGACGAGTTTTGGGGATGGGGTGGCGGTTTTGGGGGTTAGGGCTAGGTTAGGTGGGGTTGTGGAAGGTCGGCCAGCCAGTTAAGGTGGTTTCGGTGGTCAGGGGTTGGCTGGGAGGTGGTTTCAGTGGTCGGGAGTTTGCTCGGAGGTGGTTTCGGTGGTCGAGAGTTGGCTGGGGAGGTGGTTTCGGTGGTCGGGAGTTGGCTGGGAGGTGGTTTTGGTGGTCGGGGGTTGGCTGAGAGGTGGTTTCGGTGGTCGAGGGTTGGCTGAGAGGTGGTTTTGATGGTCGAGGAAAGGTGGCTGGGAATTTTTTTAATTTGATTATTTAAATGTTTTTGTTTTTGAATTTTTTGTTGCACCAATCACATGTTGACACGTGGCTTTTTAAAAAAGAAAAAAAAAACTTTTTCAGCAGGTTACCGGTCACTAGGACTATTATTGGCAAACATATCCCATAGTTAGGATTATTAGACAATAAACCTTAGTTGAGATTATTAAAACTAAATCGCCTACATATAGTTGGGATTATTAAAGTGTATTTTTCCTAAAAATTTAACCAACCAATCTAGATAATTTTAAGCAAAATTTGTCAAATAATACCTTTTATAACCCTTTTATTGTTAAAAAAACACCTTATGATTTTATTTTATTTTATTTTTTTTGTTAAAACACACTTAAAACCAGAATTTTTTTTTTTGTGAAAACAAACCTTCCCCAGTTTTTACACCATTGACTCGTCACGTGAGGGTCACATTCTCATAATACCCCATTTCTCTCTCCTCAAGCCACTACAACCATAAAGCCTAGCCACCCTAGCCACTGACACCACCGCCTAGACGACACTAGAACCACCTCTCAACCGTGGATACCACCACCAATCAACATAGCTACCATTAGTCCATTACCGCCCACCCAAATAACAGAAAAACCACACGAAAAATCACATCTATATTTCTCTCTCCTCCTTTTTCACTCTCTCCCTCTTAAGATCTTCAATTTTTTGCAACTTTTCCTTAGATCTAACAATGGAGCAAGAATCCTTAACAAAAACCCACATTAAATCCACCACAAATTACTAACTTTAATCTTGTTCCTGATGGTTAAGGTTGGTCACTATTTGTCGTGGATCGTTGCGCTGACATTGGAGGAGCTAAGGATGGCGTGGTTGTTATGGATGAAGAAAGGGAGGAGGGTTTTTTTTGGATAGGTTTAGAGTGATTTGGGTGGGCTCTGGGCGATAATGGTCGCTAGGTTGATGAGTGGTGGTATCTGCGACTAAGAGGTGGTTCTAGTGGCGGCAAGGCGGCGGTGTTGGCGGCTAGGGTTTGCTAGGATGTGGTTGTGGTGGCTGTGAGGAGAGAGAAACGGGATATTCTAAGCACGTGAGACTCACGTGAGGGGGTCAACTGATGAGTGTCATTTATGGCACTCATTTGATGAGTATTTAGCTTGTTTTTACCTTATTTTCATAGCTTTCTTACTTAATAAATGTTTAGTTTTATATTTTTTCTCTCTATTTTACCTCTTCTATCTCATTTTGTGTTTTTTATGGTTTTTCTAATATTTTCTCTTTTATTTGTTCTCTTTTTGTTGTTTTAATTGCCTTTCTTTTATTATAGATGTTATAGATTTAGTTTTCATTTTATTCTAGTTTATTTTCATATTCATTTCATTTTTCTTTCCTTTATTATATTTTATTTTGATTTCTTTTATTCTTTTATTCTTTTCATTTTCATTTTAGTTCTATTAATTTTGTTTGTTGGTTTTAGTTTCCTTTTACTTCATTTTCCCCTTAGTTTGATTTGTGTTTTGTAGGTGAATAATCCAGTCAAGTTGTGCATTTAGAAGGCCGTCCTTCTCACGGGCATTACCTTAAGTGCATCGATGATAGGGATGCTCGGGAGCGCAGACGAGCCGCACCAACTTCTCAACCACTCAAGTGTTCCCCTGTTGCCGCAATCGACTCTTGACAGCCCTCACAACACCCAAAACAAATACCAATAAGCCACCATATTCACGCCACAAACCACCACCTTTCTCACCTCCAAATTCAGCCACCAATGCAACCTTATATCAGCCGCACTCCTCCACTCACACACCTCCTTATTTCCCCAATTCACCAACAAATACAACAACTCCTAGCAGCCTCGGTATCACCCAAAATCTGCCACGAACAGCAGCTCGCTACCTCCACTACGCCTCCAGCCTTGCCACCATTTTATACCACATGTGCACCTCCTTCACCACCGGAATTCAACACCCACAAAACCCCTGCTCCAGCTCGCCAAAACAGCAATCACCACCGCCCAAATAAGCCACCTATTCTCCCGCCACTCCTATCCTGCAACAACCAATTAGCCACTTTCACACCACCTTCTACCTCCGTATTCCGCAGCTAGCAGCCATGAAAATGGTGCGCACGCGAAGATCTTTTTATGCGTGCGCACCGCAACATCCCGAAGCTAGATCCAGCAACCTCAAGTATGGTGCGTGCGAGAAGACCTAGTTCTGCGCACTCATCAATGGGCTTATTTTGAGCCATTGATTTTGATGAAGCTTCATGATCAAAGGGCTGTGATGGTGTTTGATTAGTGGGTGATTAGGTGTGCGAAGCATGGGATTATATCCCATATAAAGAGCAGCGAAGTCCACTGACTTCTTATTTCAACTTGGTTTTTGTTTTCAATTCTTTTTAGGAAAAATTAGAAAAAATAATCCCAACTTTCATCAATTTTGATAGAATAATCCCAACTTTGGATTATACTGGAATAATCCGAACTTTGGGGGTAGTTCTTTTTCTTCAATCCTAAACCAGTCAACAAATGTCAATGACTTGATATTACAGGTTATATGCCACGTGTCAAGAAGCAATTAATCCAAAAAAAGAAAAATAAAAAAAATAATTTTTTTTTTAAAAAAAAACCAGGAAACCCTTATCCCCCTTCCTAACCCCCGTAACCCCCACCACCACCACCTGCCACCGTCGACCGCATCAACCCCTCCCTTCCCCTGCCCCAACTGTGCGCCTCTTTCACCCCAAACCCCAGGTGCCAGTGTCGTGACCCACCTCCACCCCCAATCCCCTCCTTTCCCGATTTGGTTTTCCGCCCTCCATAACCGGAAATCTCTTTAAACCCCCTCCAACCATTCAAAACACCCTCAAAACCCCTCCCCCACTCCCGCAAACCCCCAACAACCACCTCCTCACCGTCGAAAACCCCCTCCAACCATTCGAAACACCGTCGAAACACCCTCAAAGCGAATTGGATGGAAGTTTTCAAAATGGGTAGTGGAGGGTTTTTATAGGTGGTTGCGTGGGGATTTCGGGGAGGGGACTGTGGCTAAGGGGAAGCGCCGGAGCGGCGATTCTAGTGGTGGGGGAGGGACGAAGGTTTGGCGACCGAGGTGGCTGGGCTATGGTGGTGGCGGGTTGCCGGAGTTGTTCTCAGGGTGGTTGGGGTTTTCGCAGGCTGGGTAGTTTTTTTTTAAAATTTTTTTATCCAATTACTGTACGACACGTGTCATTTTGTATAAAAAAAAACCCATTGAACCGGTAACCAGTATTTGGGATTAAAGAAAAAGAACTACCCTCAAAGTTGAGATTATTCCAGTATAATCCAAAGTTGGGATTATTCTACCAAAATTGATGAAAGTTGAGATTATTTTTTCTAATTTTTCCTTCTTTTTAATTCTTCTTTTTATTTTTCTTTTCATTTTCTATTTCCTTTTTACTTTCGTTTTGTTTTCTTATTTTATTTTAGTTTCTTTTCCTTTTCTTTTTCTCTTTTATTTTCTTTTAACCTTGTAAATATAAATACCCATTTTTGGGTTAGAGAGAGAAAGGAAGTAGAATTAGAATTAGAATTAGAATTAGAATTCATATTTTTAGCTTAGATTGAGAGCTTCTCTCTCTTGTTTTTAGGGATAGTTTAGGAGTATTTTTAGAGAGAGAGAAAGTGAAGGATATCAATGGTGGTTTGAGAGATTGAAGATTCAATGGTGACAATTGTATTGAAGATATTCTTAATCAATCAATGGGCATTTCTCACTCTATCCCATCTTATTGCTTTGTTCAATTTCATGTTTGTTTGGTTTAATTTTGATGTTTGATTCTTGATAATGTAATTGTTCTTGATATTTTGTTGATTCTTGATTTCTTTAGTTGATTGTTGATAGATGATGATTCTTAAGTAGTTGTTTGGCTAGGAAATGGGTGAAACTTGTATGATTGATTGATTGTGATTAATTTGGGAATTGTGTTGATTGATTGTTGAGATTAAAGTGATTAATGAAGGTTTGCATGTGTGTAATTCGATTAGGCCTTGAGAATTATGCTAGATTGCATTGTAATTGCTAATGACACAACCAATTGATTTAGGAATTGCAATTATTGATTGGTTTGGATTGTGATTCTCTTAGTTTGTCATTCATAGTGAACCCTAACTTAACAAATAGGAGGTAGCTCTTTGATTCCAATTGCTAGCTCTTATCATTAGTCTTCAAAATCTTTGATTGGCATGATCTTCTCAAGTTGTTGCAATTGTCATGATTACTTGTTGATCCCCATTCCTAGTGTTTCGTTAGTTTGGTTGTTTGTTTTGTTGTTAGTGTAACCTCTTACCTTCAATTTTGACCTAGCTTAAGCGCATAATTGAGAGTGCTTGAACATTATCGTTTCTTTGGGTTCGACCCTTGACTTACCTCTATACTTGTATTTAGGTTTGTTAAGTGTTTATAAATTTAGTTTGAATTAGGGAGGATTAGATAACGACCTAGTTTTCCCCTCGTCAACAACGCCGTTAAACCAAAGTTAATGGTATGAAAACAGGGTAAGGTGTGTTCTCGCAAAAAAAAAAAAAAAAAAAAAAAAAAACACTTGTTTTAGGTGTATTTTGAGAAAAAAAAATAAAATTATAAGGTGTTTTTTCACAACAAAAGGGTTGTAAAAGGTGTTATTTGACAAATTTTCCTAATTTTAAATTAGTATGACAACCTAAAAATCAAAGTAATGAAATTATTCCAATAGAGAGAGGATATTAGGTTATATTCCTTTAAACAAAACAAAAATTGAGAAATTTTAATTGGTATCCTTATACTTCTTGTTTAGGGGTATTTTTACCCCCTTTTATGATCAAATGAGAGGCTAGCAAGTGGCCCAATTATAAGCTGATACGTGGCATCCTGCTCAGCTAAAAAGAGCCAATTAGAGCATGACACGTGGCCTAAAGAGAGATATCAGAAAATGAAGGGCTCAAAGCCCAGTGAGGAAACATGCCTATCATGAAGGAAACCCTAATACACGTGTCAACAACGTATAAGGAAGCCAATCTTCCTAGGTTATAAAACCCTAGGAGCATGATCTCCCACTTTCCTATAAATACCCCATCATTTCATGATGAAAAAGAAAACACACACAATTCCCAAAGGCACAATGCCTACAATATGCTTTCACTTCTCTCTACTTTCTCTCTCTAAAATTCCATTTTCGGTCACTAACTTGATCGTCGGAGGCGGATCTCCGGTAAACCAAAGATCCGTTGTTTTGCAGGTGTTCTGGCCGTACGAGAGTAGCGTTTTAGATCCGTCTCCCGAGGGAATCCATACCCCCCTTCAAGTTATCCAAAAAATCCCTGAAACATTTGGCGCCGTCTGTGGGGAGACACATTTGGAATGTCACTTAGCCATATCTGAACACCAAATCATGAAATAGAACTCTTCGTTAGAAATGTAACCCAATGTGAGGGCAAAGTTGTAATTCTTCTAGATCGTCTAAATTGTCGTCATTCTTAAGAAAATGAGACGAACTCTTGTATGAAGATAAGACTTGCGCGACACTAAAACCCAAAGTCATGATCATAATAAGGGTGATCATTATTATGATTGTCAAAAAAAAAATCAAATAAAATTTTCGTCAAGCTACATTGTTTGATGCGTGCCCGCGAGCTAGTCAAACGACTTGTCAAATGGATGAGGAAAAGCGTCCGAGCAAAAGCAAGAAGCTCGAAGTTCGTGGACACAAGCATAGCTACTCATACAGGGCATCCAAGTAGCATGTACGAGCAAAATAGAAAGCATGCTGACGTAAGCACGCATAGCTACTCGTACAGGGCAGCCAAATAGCCTGTCCGAGCAAAATTGAAAAGCTTGCTTACACAAGTACAACTACTCGTACACGAGAGCCAAGCAGCATGTACGAGAAAAAAGGCACAATAGACACGCCGAGTAGAATGTCAAGCAGGGGCATTCCCTAGCTAAACTACTTGGCCATGAAGACGAAACGATAGATGAATCCATTCGGCCCTATAACGAACGGACGGACGGATGAACACCAGGAAGTCCTAAAAATCACCCAAGGTATTTTTACCTAAATAGGGCAAGGACATTCCTAGGGGTACATGCCCTTAGAAATTTACAAGTTGAGAAAATACTTGAGATTTCATGAGTACGTTCGAGAGATAGCGTCAAAAGACGACTCAATGCCACAAAAAAATGCAAGTGGAGTACATGAGTTAGCTGTTGCCGCTTGCTTGCTACAAGTATATTAATTTATATATACATCAAGGAGCATATTCCCATACACTTGAATTTCACTTGCTAACAAAGCTAAGGCCTAAGGTGCCATTACTTTCGGTCAAACAAGTAGAGAATTTCTCCATTACAAGCATCATTTTCGAATGGAAAACATATTCATCAAAGTTGGTCGAGCTGACTGGAAGCTAAACCTTCTTGGCCGAGCAGCCTAGCAGCATGGCCGAGAGAAGAGGCAAACCATGCCCTTCAAAGCATAGCAACTCGGCCAAGGCATCCTGACCGAGCATAGCAGGTGATATGTCCATTTTATATAGTAATTTACCCCCGTCCCTTGGTCATAATTAGTAGTGTTTTTGGCTCTTTCGAGCCACTTTTATTACTAATTTGTGTTTTCTAGTGTTTTCGTAGTTTTAGTTGTATTTTACAGGAAATTGCACTCTTGGAGCATTTTCGCGGGCTTTATGGATCAACTACGGAAGCTAGAAGGACACGACCACTTTTGAAGCCCAGGATCGGTGGGAGCCGATGATTAAGGGCTCGGTATGAGACACCGAGGCTAGTGGATCGTTTAATCAAGACCCGATGAGGAAATTTAGATTGGGCCGAGGAATCGAGTCCAATCGAAATCCGAGCCTCGAAGAAGAAGACCGGGCCCGATCGGGCAAGCTTGTGCCCGATCAGGCGGGCGCGCATAGAAGAGTACCAGCAAGAAGGCGCGCCCGATCGGGTGAGCGTTAGCTCGATCGGGCGCGGCTGCCCAGATAGAGTGTGAAGAAAAAGGCGGGCCCGATCGGGCGGCCCTTCGCCCGATCGGGCGCGTGTTTTCTCAAGACCTGATTAGTTAGTTTTAATTTTTGTTTTAGGGAACGTTTAAGTACGAGATTGGTACGTAATTTTGGATTACTTTTCTTTTCAGAGATTTTCTCTTTCTACTTAGGATTTTTCTCTCTCTTAACTTTTCTCTCAACTCTTGTTCTTAATTATTTTTCATTAATACAGATTTCCTTTGGTAACTATTTCTCTTCTCTTAATCTTAGTTATTTATTCTATTCCTTTAATTATGTCTTGTTTTATTGCTTTGCTTAGTTTAATTTCTATTATGTGTGAGTAGTTTTCTTTCTAGGGTTTATGGGGATCCATGAATAATATGAAGGGGTAATTTATTGTCGTTGATTGTCAATGCTAGATTAATTTCCTATTGATTGATTTAAAGCTCTGTGACTAGATTAGGCCTGATCTTTTATGCATGAGTTTGACAATATTGATTCGAGATTCGAGAGATGAGAATTGATGTTTAGGTCTAGTTTCAATAGGCAGGTTAATTTATAAATGGTTAAGTCGAGACTCGAGAGATGAGATTTAATACCGGTAAATTAATTGTGTGATTGTAATACGTAGCGAAAGCCCTTTATGATCTGATTAATGTATGCATTGATGAATGATTATTATATTTTACCCTGGAATATTATTTATTGGTGAACCTATGCCCTAGATCCTTTTATATATTATTTTCTCCCTATTCTTAATCTCCATAGTTTAGTTTACTATTCAAATTCACATAATTGGTTACCTAATAATCTAGATCATATTAGTTAATTAGGAATAGAAAGATCCGTTTCTCTGTGGATTCGACCCTACTTCCCTATCTACATTAGTTAGAGGATTTAGGAATTACTTTTGATTAGGGGATACGACTCTACCCTGTCAGCAGGCAGCAATATGGCTGATCGAGTCGCAACTCAAAGACGCATCATGCTCTTGATTTTAGGCAGCCAACAATCAGTTGCCTGTCCGGGTGAAATCGGAATCCTCACCATTACAAACATAGAAACTCAGCCAAGGAAGTCTGACTGAGTTACCTACCAAGCAGCCTGACTGAGGTGCTACTTGACCAAGTAGCTGCCTGGACGAGTAGCAGTCTGGCCGAACAGACTCGTCAGCACCAGCGTACAGCAACATCAAGTATGTCAAAAAGCAAGAAAGTAGGCCGAGCTGCCAGCAAGCTTAGCTGAGCAATAAGCTACTTGGCCGAGTTGCCCTTCAACGATGCACCATGTTCTTAAAATTAGGCGAAAACAATTTGCTGAGTTGTTCATCAGAGTGAAATGGGTAAGCTTACCATTGAAAGCATAAATGTTCGGCCAACCAAAGCTAGGTGTCCGAGTGGCCATCATGTAAAGCTCCATGTTCCAAGTTTCATACGGCCAAGGCCTCCACAGAGCATCCGAATTGAGTTGAACGAATGAAATCGGTAACCTCACCCTTGCAAGCATAGGAGCTCGGCCAAGCTAATGAGAAGCCTAACCAAGTTACCTAGTCAAGCTAATGACCAGCCAACTGCAGCAACCTGGCCGAGCAGCCAGCCACCTGGCCGAGCTACAAATTAGCCTGGTCGAGCAGCACCTAGGCCAAGCAGCAAGCGTGCCTGGTCGACCTTAAAAGAGCGTCCGACCTGCCTTTCAAAGAAGCACCATGTCTCCTATTTTTTGCGGCCAACAACCTTGCCAAGCAGCCTGTCCGAGCTGCCCAAGAGGTCGAGTAAAAGCTTGAAGATGGTCCTTGTGAGAATAGGTGGCCGAACGAGAGCCGAGTTGGGAGTCCATATGTTAGGGTTTGGTAATTCCAACTTACCACGGAAACAACCCCGACCCAAAGAACCACTCGCAATTAATATAACCATAAAGCATAACAAATAAACATAAAAGGATAAAATCGGAATTTACCTTTGTAGCGTGCTTCGCCCTCAAAGTCGGGCTCTTACTTGAAAGCTTTAAGCTCCGAAAATACGCGAGCCTCCAACGGAAGTCCACCCGCAAATACTACTAGCGAATTTTAGGTCTGTTACCTCGAGGTCAGCGAGGTCCGACCAAAACCCGAGTATTATATGAGTTTAAGAGTTTTTGCTAATGCAATGCTCTATTGAACTCCTATTCAAGCACTCTTCCCAAAAACCCAAGATGGGTATTTATAGGCAAGAGGGAGAGTGGGAATTTCTATCCCATCAATGTGGGAGTCATGAAATTCCACAATTTATTTTAAAGCTAAATTAAAATAAATAAGCAAACTAATAATAAATCTACACGTGGCACTATCATATGTAAAGGGTGGTGAGGACCACATGGAGAGTAGGGGACCATAATTGCTCCCCACTCAATACTCTCCTTGTGCCACATGTCCCTCACCCCACTTGCTTTCCATATGCTCCCACTTGCTCCCCTAGTACACGATCCTATGGCCTAGCCACAGCCCGGCCGAGAGCCCAGCCCGTGCGTCGTGCGCTGTTAGCTGCTGCTAGCACGCATGCTTACTGCTGCTAGCATGCGTTGCTTGCGGATGCTAGCACGCTGCTATGCTAGCACGCTGCTAGCTATGGTGCGCTAGCACGCACCAGCCGGCCATGCATGGCTCGGCTTGGTGCGCTTGCTAGCCACCTATGCTAGGACATTTTTGCCCCTAGAACTAGGATGCTCGGGGCACTCCGATGCTAGGGGTATTTTGGAAAATATTGGCGATTTATTATTATTTGCACGTGTCGTCATTTACTATTTTTGACTCGACTTCCGACGCTCGATTTCGACGCTCTAAGCTCGAATTTCCGACGTCTAAATATTTAATACTTGGGCGACGAATTCACTAGTAGAAAAATACAAAAAGGCAACCCCCAAATTGCACCGGTTCAGACCAAACCGGTGCCAAAAATCGCCCTAAAAATGGGCGGGATTTTAGACCAAGAGTAATGGCACCGGTTCAGCTCAAATCGGTGCCAAAAATACAAAGGGCACCGGTTTGAACCGGTGCCACTGAACCGGTCCAACCTTTTTTTAAAAAAAAATGGATCATTTAACCCTAAAACTTTAGTTCTATCCGCCTCCATTCCCCATTTCCTCTCCTCTCCTTCTCTCTCCTCCCCCTTCTCTTTCTTCTCTCTCTCTTCGTTCTTCTTTCTTCTTTCATCTCCATCTTCATCTTCTTTCATCTACCTTCGATCTCCTCTCTCTTCGTTTTTCTTTCATATTCTCCCTTCGATTTCCTCTCCCCTTAGATCTGCAGCAACCAAAGCTTGAATTAGCGCAACAACAGCCGCCACAACCACCAAAAGTTCGAGCACCACCACTGGCATCAACATCAACAACAATTTCTGGGATTTTTTTTTCAAGTTCTGGCTTTTTTTTTTCGATTCGCCAATTTTGATTTTGGTTTTGTTTTTCGTATTTGGTTTTTTTTTTCGATTTTGGTTTTTCTTTTTTTGATTTGTGGGATTGTTTTTTCGATTTTGGTTTTCTGGGTTTCAATTTTGATTTTGATTTTGTTTTTTTTTTGTTTTTTTTTTCCGATTTCTAGGATTTTGTTTTTGATTTTGGTTTTTTGGTTTTCAATATTGATTTTGATTTTTGATTTTGGTTTTTGTTTTCGATTTCTGGGATTTTGTTTTTGATTTTGGTTTTTTTGGGTTCCAATTTTATTTGTTTTTTTTTTTCCGATTTTGATTTTGTTTTTTTCGATTTTTGGTTTTTTTTTTCGATTTCAATTTTGGTTTTTTTTTTTTTTCGTTTTTGATATATTTTTAATTTCGATTTCAATTTCTGTTTTTTTTTTTCCATTGGTTCAAACTTGAATTTCTAGGTTTTTTTTCCTTGGTTCAAACTTGAATTTCTTGGTTCAAACTTGAATGTCTGGGTTTTCCTTGGTTCAAACTTGAATTTCTGGGTTCAAACTTTAATTTCGATTTTAATTTCGATTGAATTTCTGGGTTTTTTTTTTTTTTTTTATTTATTCTTAAGCTTATTTTTACCAATTGATTTTTTTTTTCTGTTTTAATTAGTGCAGGTACAGATTATGCAAGAATATTGATATGTTCATATTGTAATTTTATTTTTGATTTACGAGTATATTGTAATTTTTTTTATGATTTATAATGTAATTTTTTTTTTATTTATTTATATGTTAGTTGTAATTGATCTATATTGTAATTTTGGATTTGATTATATATTGTAAATTTTGGATTATATTGAAACCAATTCGATTTATGTCGTGATTGTTATTTTTTTTTTGTTGATTTAATTGTTAAGTGAAAAAAAACCAAAAAAAAAAAAAAAATTTATTTTGGACATTTTTGGCACCGGTGCCAAAAGGAGGGATAAATTTTTTTTGAGTATTTTTGGCACCGGTGCCAAAACCTGTTTATGGCACCGGTTTTGAACCGGTGCTAAAAAGGGGGGTAATTGGCACCCCCCACATTGGTATCGGTTCAAACCGGTGCCTTAGGCCGGGTTTGAACCGGTGCCAATTTCATTTTTTCACGTAGTGATTAATTTCTTCCGAATTAATTCGTCGAGTCGGTTCGTTTACTGCTAAGGGTGTGACCCGAAGGGTTCAGTCAAGATTAAGCTGTAATATTAATTATGCATTAATATTACTGATCGGAAGCGGCCTCCACCTTGACATTCCGATCACTTGACCTTACTGAATATATTAGCTTTCTAATAATTCTGAACCCACTAACGGAATAGTACACTTGTTCGAAGGACACCATTCCTTTCAATCTCCCACTTGTCCTTCTGGACAAGTGCGCATTTAGTGTACAACCTTTTTCCTATGTCGCTTAATGTCTCTTCATGAACTATAAGGTAAGATTATTTTGTCATCCTTATTATGTTCAGAAGTGTTTCTCGATTCCGAGTCCGACTGTCAATAAACAGATGATTTCTAAAATCCATCCGAGCATGGCCATGCATTTTCACATTCTCGCTCTACGAGAGGCCTTGTATACAACAAAGACATGTTCCCTATTTTACTAGGGGGACATTCCTTGTCTTGTAATGTAGTTCCTCTTACTGAGAGGACCTAGCCGCCCGAGTGTTGCCGTTATAATCCCCTATTACGGCAGACATTTGACAACATCAAAGCGGACTAGTACTCAAACAAGAGAACTCACAATACTCATGGTCGAGGAAATAGGTTCCGATAGCCATAATAAGAAGTATACTTATGACGTTTTTAATCTCTTAAAGTATTCTCATAGGTCGATCCAGTATGGTTCTAAACCAATACCTGTGCAAATGATTTATGACAATCATGTCCTCGTAGCACAAGAAACGGTGCTATAAATCAGACTACACACTAATCTCAATTGATCATTAATCGTCCATCGTTTAAATGACCTCGATTAAGGATGATTTTTGATTATAATATTCAACGTTCACTTAATAGGTGTTTCCTTACCAAGACTGGTCTTGATACCCTATTTTGAATATTCCAAGAATCGAATGGACTCATTATTTAATCCTAAACCATAATTAAATAGCAAACGAAGTGATAAAATATTGCATGAAATTTATATTACTCCAAAACTTGAATGGTTTTTCTTAGTGTCTTACATTAAATGTTCAACATTTTAACTAAAACACTAAACAAGGAAATCAAAGCCAGTCTCCTACATGCTATATTCCCATTGCCTCAACGTGCTTGTTGTGCTTCACTTGAAGCAAAGGTTTAGTAAGTGGATCGGCTACATTGTCATCCGTTCCAACTTTGCAAATTCTGATTTCACCTTCTGATTTCCATTCTTGAATCATGTGAAACCTCTGTTTGACATGTTTGACTTTCTGATGTTCCCTTGGCTCTCTGGCCTGAGTAATAGCTCCATTGTTATCACAATAGAGGTCTATTGGACCCTTTATGGAGGGTAAAACATCAAGTTCGCCAACGAACTTACGAATCCAAACATCTTCCTTAGCCGCTTCAACAGCTGCTAAGTACTCGGCTTCAGTTGTAGAATTAGCAGTTGTACTCTGCTTGGCACTCTTCCAACTGAACGCTCCTCCATTCAGACAGAACACATATTCAGATTGCAATTTGAAATCGTCTCTGTCTGTTTGGAAGCTTGCGTCGGTATAACCTTCCACAACTAATTCCTCTGAACCACCATACACCAGAAATTTATCCTTGTTCCTTTTTAGGTACTTTAGGATATTCTTGGCCTTAGTCCAAGGGGACTCTCTTGGATCTGATTGGTAACGGCTCGTAGCACTCAAGGCATACGATACATCTGGCCTAGTACATATCATGGCATACATGATCGATCCAATAAGCGAAGCATATGGAATCTGATTCATTCTTACCCGCTCATCTGGTGTTTGTGGACACTGCTTCTTGCTTAGGGTTATGCCATGTGACATTGGCAGGTGACCTCTCTTGGCCTCCTCCATGCCAAATCGAGCAAGTACCTTATCAATATAAGTAATTTGACTCAATCCAATCATCCTTTTTGATATATCCCTACAGATCTTGATGCCTAGTATTTACTGAGCCTCTCCTAAGTCTTTCATTGAGAAGCATTTTCCAAGCCAGGCCTTTACAGACTCTAACAACGGAATGCTGTTTCTAATGAGCATTATGTCATCGACATATAAGACTAGGAAGGCGATGTCACTCCCACTGACCTTCTTGTAAACATAAGATTCATCTGGATTCTTGATAAAACCAAACTTACCGATGGCTTCATCGAATCGCAGATTCCAACTTCTGCTTGCTTGCTTTAGTCCATAAATGGACTTCTTAAGCTTACAAACCTTCCCAGCATTGTTTTGGTCGACAAAACCATCAGGTTGTGTCATATACACGGTTTCTTCCAAAATACCATTAAGGAAGGCGGTTTTGACGTCCATCTGCCATATTTCATAATTGTAATATGCAGCAATCGCTAGGAGGATCCGAACGGATTTAAGCATTGCGACTAGTGAAAAGGTTTCATCGTAATCAATACCATGAACTTGTCTTAACCTTTTTCCACCAATCTAGCTTTGTAAATGAATACATTTCCATCTTTGTCGGTTTTCATCTTGAAAATCCACTTACAACCGATAGGTGTATAACCTTCGGGTAAGTCAACCAAGTCCTAGACTTGATTTTCAAACATGGAATCCATTTCAGATCTCATGGCCTCTTGCCATTTAGCAGAGTCGGTGCTTACCATCGCTTTCTTGTAGGTTGCCGGTTCATCTCCATCCATGATCAGGATGTCCTGATTCTCGGTTAATACTAAACCAAGATATCTATAAGGTTGAAATTTCAGCCTCTGAGACCTACGTAGGGTAATGGATTGAGCATTTGCATTGTCGGTTTGACTTTGCACATTTTGATCATTTTGATCTGCGTCAACAGATGCTGTTTGAGCACTTTGACTTTCATTCTGATTTTGTTGCTCATCCTCACAAACTTCGTCGAGTTCGATTTTCCTCCCACTTGTCATTTTGGAAAGGTGTTCCTTCTCCAAAAAGACACCATCGTGAGAAACAAACACTTTGTTCTCCGATTTGTTGTAGAAGTAATACCCTTTGGTTTCTTTTGGGTAGCCCACAAAGTAAACCTTGTCAGATTTGGGATGAAGTTTGTCAGAAATCAATTTCTTGACATATGCTTCGCATTCCCATATCTTTAGAAAAGACAACCTAGGAGATTTCTTTGTCCATAATTCATATGGAGTCTTTTCTACAGCTTTTGACGGTGCACGGTTCAGTGTTAGTGCCGCAGTTAGAAGTGCGTGTCCCCAGAAAGAGATAGGAAGATCACTAAGACCCATTGTTGATCGTACCATGTCTAACAAGGTCCGACTTCTCCTTTCGGATACTCCGTTTCATTGTGGAGTTCCTGGAGGTGTCAATTATGAAAGTATACCCTTTTCTTTCAAATGGTCATCGAATTCTTGGCTCAAATATTCACCACCTCGATCCGATCGAAGGGCTTTGATTTTCTTGCCAAGCTGATTATCAACTTAACTATGAAATTCTTTGAAGTTTTCAAACGATTCAGATTTATGCAACATTAGGTAGACATAACCATATATACTATAGTCATCTGTGAAGGTTATAAAATATCGGTGTCCATTTCTTGTGGTGGAGCTCATTGGTCCACATACATCAGTGTGTATTAGACCTAATAAGTCTCCTTCCCTTTCTCCCAACTTGGAGAATGGCTGTATAATCATCTTGTCTAATAAACATCCTTTGCAATTATGATGAATCACATTTATATAGGATTTATAGCCACGTTTATGCTAAGTTTATTGTTGCTTTTTAGGTCTTTTAATCACTTTTTAGGTCAAAAATACATAAGTTGTTTGTTTTGTACTCTATTACGCTCCGTCTGTGTTTTTCTTAATGTTTCAGGTGATTTGATAGACATTTGGATGCTTTCGTAGTGTTTGGAGTTGATTCGAATGATATTTGGATGGAAGTCGATTAATTGAGTTTATAAATCAAAGATACCATATTAGTGGATGTTGATTTTGAGATTTATATGCATAAGGAATTAATTTAGCATCCACAAGGGTTGTTATGCACTTTTCGGAATTGAATTTGAGTTAGAAACGAAGTTAAACGATGTTTTACAAGTGACAAAACAGACCTTTGGTCACTCTATTGATCATAACTTGAGTTCTACAGATTGGATTGAAACGATTCAAATTGCGTTGGAAATTAGACTTGAAGAGCTTTTCAATGATAGGTTGCACGCCTCAAGAAGCTTCCTAGGACAGAAGCTATAGACGTTTGAATCTAAGAAATGCAGTCAGCCACCCGCGGGATGTTGCTGTGCCCCTGTCCCGCGACCACTCGACACCAGCCGTAGCTACTGCCAGCCCGCGGCCACCAGCCTGCGCCCGCAGGTTCTGGCGAGCCAAAGCAGCCCATGAGGTGCTCGTGTTGTCGACTTTGCTTGCGGTTTTATGCCACATCATCTTTTATCATCCAATAATAAAACCTATGTAATCTTTATTTTCTTAATTATATTCTTTATTTATTTTTATATTAGTTTTAGAATAATATAAATACTCAAGGGATATTATTTTTCCCTTATGCCTTTTATATCTTTTATTATTTTACGTTCTTTTTAGTTTTTTCTTAGCTATAGTTTTCTCATGGGCAACTCCATGGATTCTCCATGGATTGTTCTTGAGTATACTATTTTTATTCATTAAGGTATTTTATTCTCTCTTTTAATTATGCTTTCTTTATTCTTTCTAGTTTTTATTATTTATTTCATGCTAGAGTAGTTTATTTCTAGGGTTTGGGAATCCATGTTTATACAATGAATCTTGATTGATGTTTTTAATATTTTGATTATTAATTTCTCTAATTGATAGTGTTTTATTGTTAATCTTGCAACCTGATCAATTGTTTGATTAATTCATGTTAATAAGAGTTTGAATCGAAATATCTTACTTTTAGAGGCTTCCCTACAATTAGCAATTCTGATTATGTTAGCGACCGTACTGCATATGTTGAATTGAGAGCGTTAAGACCCGACCGTAGGCTTAGCAATTGCTCTAGATAATTGATTGATTGAATTGTTATTGAAGTTTGATAGATTTAGAACTATAAGCATGGTGAACCATAACCCTAGGTCTTTTTATTAATTATTTTATCCCTCTTTTAATTTAGACTACTTTCTTATCCCAATTTCGTGACTTGTTTAGTTTCTCCATACCTTAGAAGTTAGATTGAATAGCCATCTCCCTGTGGATTCGACCCTACTTACCTAACTACATTGTTAGTTGGTTTTGTTAGGAATTTATTTTTGACAGGTGTACGACAACCTATCAAATTTTGGCGCCGTTGCCGGGGAAACGGTATAATTTGATTTGACTTTTATTTTTGGTTGACCTAAACTTGTATATATATATATATATATTTATTTATTATTTTGTATATACTTTCTTTTTGTTTTACTCTTATTGTGTTATCATGGAGTGGTATGATTATAGTTTGTATGGAATGAATGGTGTTAATTATCAGGGGCAATATGGTTATAATTCCGGGTATTGTAATGTTAATATTTTTATGTTTGATACATCATATGATTATCAAAATTCACATAATAACTGCATGAATTCCTGTGAAATTTTTTATTACCCTAGTGAGTCTTATATGCCTGATTTTAATTCCTCTTACCAACCTCAAGTGGATAATTATATTCAACCCAATTGATCGGAGTGTAGGGAACTTTTTAATATGATGAATGAGTTTATTGTTTATCAGCATGAAGAGCTTAATGAATTGATGCATGATAGTCAACGTATTTCAAAATCTATTGAATTACTTGATGTGCAACAATATACTAACCAACAGGTGATACATGATGATAATGATATTGGTTTTGAGGATTGTATTTCAGTGCAGGAAAGCGCATTTGACTCATGATATTTACTCCCCATCAAATGAAAGTATAATAGAGAAGAATAATTTCCCATCTATTTATGATAGACGGTGAAAATTTTTGGAATTACGATATAGAAGTAGTGGAGAAGGAAGAACAACCAATTATCGTGAAGTCATTGGTTGAGAAACCAATGGTTTTGGATCTTTTGGTAGTCGAAGATTTTGTTGACAAGCTTATTCATGAGGATGAAGTCGAAGGTAAAAACATTTATGTTAAGCCTAACCCATCTCCCCTCGATATCCCGTTTTCCTATAGGCTTGATCTAGTTCCTTCATTCACTATGTCAAATCCTCCATATTTTCTGAAAGTGTCTCCATTTCATGATACACTTGGTCATATGGACCTTGATGATTATTCAAAAAGGTCTACATTGCCTAAGGGGCAAACAGGGGTAAGGTGTATACATTATTTTTCTTTTTATTTTAAATTTTTTTTGTTCGATTATTTTTCTTTTATTTTTTCTAACCTCCTGTATTTCAAGATTTATGTGCTTGTACTCAAGCCATATGTGGTGCTCAATGATATGTTTGCAGGGGCGTATAATAAATTACTCAAGGCATTGGATTCTTCCGATTGACGAATTGAGTAGGGTCGTGCGGGACCTTAAAAACCATCGCTATTTGGGAGGCAACCCAATTTTCTTTTTTTTTTTTTATTTCCTTTTTTATTTCGTTATTTAAATAATAATGCTAATGTGTGTTCAAGTGATGAACTTTGTTACTAGGTACAAACATAGCTAAGTTCCTTGGCTACGTCGGCTACCCAATTACAACTACCAATTGTGGTGGAGGTGTCTATACATTTGACGTTCCCTTTGCTTACCCACCCCTTTGTGAGTTGTGCCTCTCCCTTATTTATGATTTAGTTTCTCTTTGTTCACATTGAGGACAATGTGATGTTTAGCTTGGGGGAGGATGATTGCCATCATTACTCTGTGCATGTTAGCTGTGTTTTAGTTTAGTTTTTATTGCTTTGTAGGTGTTGTATGGTTTGTACCATTCGTTAGGAGTGGGAGTTTACATACAACAAAAAAGAATGCATTGCTTTCTTAGTGTTTTAAGTTGTTTTTAGTTGTTTTTGCTAGTGCATACTTGTGTCTATCTTTTATATTTTGACTTCAAACCGTGTGCGGATTTGATTTGAATCTCTTGAGCTTCTTTTGATCTTAGTTATCATTCTAAAATTCAGTCGGTCTGTGCTATACATTGCTAACTGCTTGACATTCTGTGAATCAATTGAATGGTTTGTGGAAAGATTGGTTGTACCATATCAAGTATAGCTTGCCTATTCTCTTGTTAGGTCACCTTACTTTGTGTTTGTGTGATTGATGCAATTTGTTATTTCAATGACTTTGGCTTGAGATTTATTAGTAACTTGATTATGATTCACGCATGCCGCATGTGATAAAGGCCATGTTCTTTAGGTAGCCTTCAGATGATATTTTGATACATTTATTCCCGTTTTTGCTCACCCATGTTGTTGCCTTGCCCATCCATTGATATATAGCTACTTTACAAGCCTCTTTAGCCCCATTGGTTACTATTCCCAAGTCTAGATAGCTTGGGAAGCTTATTGATGTGGTGTTGTTGTTTGTCATTGTTAAGCTGCATTTTATGCAAAACATGGTGGAATGAATATTGAAGGAAAAAAAGATTGTATTTATAGTTGAGAAGTGTTACTTGAAGATGTGAAGAAAAAAAGAAAGAAAGAAAAAAAATAAAAAGCTTGTTTATATATACTCATTGAAAAAGCCGAAGAATTGAAAGAAGAAGGCAAAGAAAAAGGAAAAAGAGAGAAAAAAAAATTATTCATGACGATGTATAGTTGATTTCAATCTTGGTTCAATATAATGTTTGGAGAAGTTGGTGATGTCAATTGGAGTTAGATCATTATTTGATCGCGTTTATGTTTTTGCTCCCAAGTTGGCTTTTTCGCTCACATTTTCCTAAATATCATCCTACCCCTTCACCTTTGCCCCGCTACAAGCTTATAAAGTCCTTTTGATCGGTAAGTGTGTTTTGTGATTGAGTGAACGTTATCTCTTACTATTGTCAAGTTACCCTTTTTTGCATCAAATATTCATATACTACAAGGTGTGCGGCGACGACTAGCTTGATTGGGAAATCGTTTGTGGCCAAGTTTGGTTTCAATTGTGGATCATGATGTTGAGTGGTTCTATTTGTATCCGAGCTAAATTTTGGTCTTAATAACTTTGGTTTGATTGTTTACTTGAGAGTCAGGTCGGTCTTATTCTGGTTCCATGGAAGTCTTATTTGTCTTGTTTCTTCATCTTGAGTCTAGTGTTGCTTGGGGACAAGAATGGTTTAGCTTGGGGGAATTTGATGAATCACATTTATATAGGATTTATAGGCACATTTGTGCTAAGTTTATAGTTTCTTTTTAGGTCTTCTAATCGCTTTTTAGGTCATAAATACATAAGTTGTTTTTTTGGTACTCTATTACGCTCCGTCTGTGTTTTTCTTAATGTTTCAGGTGATTTGATAGACATTTGGACGCTTTCGTAGTGTTTGGAGTTGATTTAGATGATATTTGGATGGAAGTTGATTAATTGAGTTTATAAATCAAAGATCCAACGTTCGTGGATGTTGATTTTGAGATTTATATGCATGAGGAATGTATATAGCATCCACAAGGGTTGTTATGCACTTTTCGGAATTGAATTTGAGTTAGAAACAAAGTTAAACGATGTTTTACAAAGTGGCAAAACAGACCTTTGGTCACTCTATTGATCATAACTTGAGTTCTACAAATTTGATTGAAGCTATTCAAATTGCGTTGGAAAGTAGACTTGAAGAGATTTCCAATGATAGGTCGCACGCCTCAAGAAGCTTCCTAGAACAGAAGTTATAGACATTTGAATCTAAGAAATGCAGTCAGCCACCCGCGGGATGTTGCTGCGCCCCTGTCCCGCGACCACTCGACACCAGCCGTAGCTACTGCCAGCCCGCGGCCACCAGCCATCGCCCGCAGGTTCTGGCGAGCCAAAGCAGCCCATGAGGTGCTCGTGTTGTCGACTTTGCTTGCGGTTTTATGCCACGTCATCTTTTATCATCCAATAATATATAAATCTATGTAATCTTTATTTTCTTAATTATATTCTTTATTTATTTTTAGATTAGTTTTAGAATAATATAAATACTCAAGGGATATTATTTTTCTCTTATGCCTTTTATATCTTTTATTATTTTACGTTCTTTTTAGTTTTTTCTTAGCCCTAGTTTTCTCATGGGCAACTCCATGGATTCTCCATGGATTGTTCTTGAGTTTACTATTTTTATTCATTATGGTATTTTATTCTCTCTTTTAACTATGCTTTCTTTATTATTTCTAGTTTTTATTATTTATTTCATGCTAGAGTAGTTTATTTCTAGGGTTTGGGAATCCATGTTTATACAATGAATCTTGATTGATGTTTTTAATATTTTGATTATTAATTTCTCTAATTGATAGTGTTTTATTGTTAATCTTGCAACCTGATCAATTGTTTGATTAACTCATGTTAATAAGAGTTTGAATCGAAATATCTTACTTTTAGAGGCTTCCCTACAATTAGCAATTCTGATTATGTTAGCGACCGTACTGCATATGCTGAATTGAGAGCGTTAAGACCCGACCGTAGGCTTAGCAATTGCTCTAGATAATTGATTGATTGAATTGTTATTGAAGTTTGATAGATTTAGAACTATAAGCACGGTGAACCATAACCCTAGGTCTTTTTATTAATTGTTTTATCCCTCTTTTAATTTAGACTACTTTCTTATCCCAATTTCGTGACTTGTTTAGTTTCTCCATACCTTAGAAGTTAGATTGAATAGCCATCTCCCTGTGTATTCGACCCTACTTACCCTACTACATTGTTAGTTGGTTTTGTTAGGAATTTATTTTTGACATGTGTACGTGTAGACACCTAAAAATGTCTCCCTAAAACCAAACCCGATGATGAACAACCTTTCACCGTCACTATTGGTCGGGTTCAGTATTTAATCCCGAGAGTGCTTAAAAAATCGTATTTAATTAAATTCAATTTTTGAATAGTCCACGGATCAGTCTTGATGTTTGGTCAAAGCATAGATTTTTTAGTTTCAGCCCAAACCTTTTTTATTTTATTGTTTTATTATTTATTTTTGCCCAAACCTTTTATTTATTTTATTTACTTATTTTCTTATTTTCGCCCAAATAATAATAAATCAGAAATGGCCCGAAATTATCAATCGACAGTTAAAATGCTGAACAAAATTAGGGTTAAAAATGAATTTAGACGGAAAAACAGGCAAAAAATTCCCGCGTCACGGTAATAGTCTACTGTGTCATGGGAAACTACCCCGTCTGACGGTGGGATTTCCCGTGACACGGGAAACCTGCTGTGACACAGGAGTTTCCGTGTCCGTTCCGCATAATCCCTTCACGCGTTTTATTCCCCGTACCCTAAAATATTTCACGCGTCACGCAACTGTTTACCGCGTCACGGGAATTTTTCCCGTCTGACGGTGGGAATTCCCGTGTCACGGTACATAGTGTCGTATCACGGTATACTTTTTTTAGGGTTTTTATCATTTTAGGGTTCCGTGTGTTCCCTCAGCACATTTTTTCTATAAATACCCCCTCATTTCTGATGTACGGGGCATCAATTAATTCTCTAGTTTTTTCTCTCTTCTATGCTCTAGCCTACCCTTATTCTTTCAAAATTCATTCTTCAAGTACTCCAAGGAGTCCGTACTTTACTTGTGGTTCTGTCCTTAAGCCAAGGCGTGAAAGGTAGAACTTTTTGAGGGTTTGGCCCCAAATCAATTCTATTTAATTTAATTTAATTATTGTTTTATTATTATTTCCTTGAAGTTATTAACTCGTTTATTATTTTGTAGTTGCAAACAAACAGAATCAAAGTAAGAATTATGTTCCTTTTATTTCTATTATTTTTCTAACGATTTTGTATTGTTAGAATTATTGTTAAACTGCTTCCAATATTGATGTTATTCTATTATTTTTATGATCACCATATTGCATGTTAAAGGAAATATGTAATTGAAAATCACGCCTAATAAGATAATTTGGACAACCGGTTTAGGTTCCTTTTTAATCTTGTTGTGTAATTCAAGTGATCACAAATATTTTAGAATTATGTGTTGCATTAATATTCAACCAATTTAGCTAAATAATAGTTTGGAGCAAATTGAATATTTTGTTTGTATGCCTTTGAGATCGCATGAATGCTTTTCACTATAAGAATCGAGTAGAGGCCAATACGGGCGAATGTGACTCCATGACTCACTTCGTACCATCATCCCCGATCCTCCTTTCGTGGTTCCAAACCATATGGATTTAGTAATCTCATGGATTATGAATGGGGTGTAACCTTCACGGGTCAATCGTTGTTGCCTATCGTCGTCCCTTTATTCATGGTTGCCTTTTATGATCCGTGAACGGTTTACAAGTTCCTTAAAAACTTGTTGGCGGCGCCCTACTTTCCTTGTCCCTAATCGTATACGTCAATTCCCACTTCCTAAGAGTGCCAAGCATATTCACACCATGCTTTTACGTAGGTGCACTTCGAACGACGCCTACAATTTGGCGACTCCACTGGGGAGGATTGTTGGTTATTTATCGATTTGAGTGATCGGTATTTAATTAAGATGAGTGGATGAGACTTGAAAGATTCTTAAAAAATATTCCTGTGATTAATTTGGCATTTTTGCATATGCATAGACGTTTTAACGTCGCATTTAGGTCTGTCCCGTAGGAGAAATTGAATAACTTGATTGCGTACGAAGGAAAACAGGGTACCAGTCAAATTTTCTGACTGCCGTGCCACTGCAGAATCTGCCGTGTCACGGTACAGTGCACCGTTTGACAGTGTGCAGTACCGTGGCACGGGAATCTCTGTCGTGTCACGGCAGTCCTAAAATCAGTCCGGTGGCTTGTTTTATCTTCTCACAGTCAACTTCCTTCGATTTATCTGAAAAAACGTGTGTGTTCTACATGTGTCTTAGCCCCGGGGGATTTAAGCTCTATCAATCCAAAAACGCTCATGGCAATAAGGGTTCATCTGAGTTATTAAATCCACCCAAACCACGGAGTCGAGTTAGATTTCATCACGAACTCGCGGAGCCGCCCGTTGGCATACACCCTCAAGGGAGGCTGCCTTGCTAACGCGTCCAAACTCTTAACCATGGTACCCTATTGACACCAAATAAACCTGACCATAGTCAAACATAGAACTTGACCTTAGGTTGCGAACTATTCTTTGCATCATTGTGCCTACGTGTTTTATGCTTAGTCGTTTTGATCCTAACCTTAACAATCTTTCTTTGTCTATGGTGGATTATTTTATGACTGACGATTGCCAATGGACCGTACTCATTTAGTAATTAGTGCAAAAAAAAAAGGTTTTCCGCGCCACGGGAAGGTCTACTGTGTCACGGAAAATTTCCACCGTGGTACGGTGGACCTGAAAAAAAAAAGGGGTTTGCCGCGCCACGGGAAGATCTACCGTCTCACGATAAATTTCCACCGTGGCACGGTGGAAATGCAAAAAAAAAAAAAAGAGTTTGCCGCGCCACGGGAAGGTCTACCGTGTCACGGAAAATTTCCACCGTGGCACGGTGGACCTGCAAAAAAAAAAAAAAAAAAAAGGAGTTTGCCGCGCCGCGGGAAAATCTACCGTGTCACGGCAAATTTCCACCGTGCCACGGTGGATTTCCAGCACCAAAAAAAAAAAAAAAAATTCCCGTGTCACGGCAAATTTCAACCGTGCCACGGTGGATTTCCAAAAAAAAAAAAAAAAAAAAAAACGCACCGTGCCACGGCAGCTTGTACCGTGACACGGTACAGTTTGCCGTGTCACGGTGCCCTTGAAATAAGTCAAGTCAGCTTTTTTTAAGTCTTTCGTGTTAATTTGGTCCTCGTGTCAGTCATTTTTGTTATTGTTCACATGTCTAGCCATACGATCATACCACGAGTCTTATAACATCACTTAGTCACTCACGAGTCAAGTATAGTCCACACACTTTCTTTATGTTCCGACTCGAGTCGTGCACCAGGTTGTTTATGATCGTATATTAGGTTCATGCACCCTTTTTTCGTTATAATAAAAAAATGAGTGGAGTTTTCTCACCTGTTTTCAAATGTCTATTTTTTCCTTCCTTTCCTTTCTTGAGCAATGAGTAAAACAATTAAGTGAATTATTTTATTTCACAGTACTTGGTCAAGGAACAGGGATAGATTAATACGGTTCGAGTCATTACCACAACAATCTCTCAGATCTAACAGGCGTTCAAAGAGAACTTTGCCATATCCATTACTCATCACCTTTCAATGGCCACTAAAGAAGATATTGAGAACATCAACAAATCCATCGAGGCACTGTCTTCCATGATGTAAACCCTTACCACTAGGGTCACTACCATGGAAGAAAACAAGGTCACTATTTCCACCCTTGACAAACTGAAGGAACAAATGAGTAAGATTTCTGAGGGTTTCACTTACGTAGAACGGCCTCCCACTCCTTTGGATGTGAAGGACAGACTCCTTGAAAAGTTCTCCACTGCTGATATTCCAAAGTTCAAGCCTACTGACAATCCAATATTCCATTTGAAGGCATTCTCTGCAACCATGGCTCTTAAGGGATTGGACGTAACACTCTTCCCTACGGTGTTCCCTCTCTCCTTAGAACATGCTTGCCAACAATGGTTTTATTCCTTAGATGCCAAGCATACTGCGACTTGGCAAGATGTCACCGACAGTTTCATGAATCGTTACGAGTGTAACATTCAAACCAAAACTTCTGAATGTGAACTCTCCATTCTAAAACAGAAAGAGAATGATGGCTTCACCGCTTACCTAAACAGGTGGAGGGAAACAGCTTTACTCTTGGTAGATCCTCCCAAAGAAAGAGAGATGGTTCGCCTCTTTATTCAAAATCTGACTCATAAATATAGGGAACATCTTAAATTTCTTCCACTGAACACTTTCGAAGCTGTATACAACATCGACATCAATATAGAGGATGAGCTAATAAAGACTGCTGGTAGTAACAATAATAATACTTGGAAAAACAAGAAGAACGACCATCCTTCTTCTTTGTCTTCTAAGCACGAAAATACTACCAACAATATAAGCCAAGTTGATCTCAAGAAAGTGTTAGCTCTTGATGCTCCATTGCCCAAGAAGAAAAGAACTTACACTCCTTTAGGAATGACTTATGATGCGGCCATTGATCGCCTTTACGGTCAAGGCTTGATCACACCTATTGGGCCATTTCCAGAGCCAAAAACTGAAGAAAGGAGCGCCAAATGGAATCCCAATGCCCATTGCAAGTACCATCAAGGAAGGGGCCACACTACGGAGCAATGTTGAAATTTGAAGGACGTCATTCAAGACTTGGTGGATGAAAACAAACTTCCTGTCCCTCCAGGCGGCAAGAAGTAATGAACACAAGGCGCACAACAGATCCTTTGTGCAAGATTTCATGATTTTTTTTTCTTTATCATTCATCTCCATTCCCCCATTCATGTCTAGCATAGGTTTCCCATTTTGAATTCTTATATGTGTTTCGTTCACCTTTTCCATTAATAAAATAAGCAAATTTCCTTTACATATTGATCATAGCATTTTTCATTCACTCATTCTAAAAAAAAAAAAGAAAAAAAAAATCAATTACCGAACTAAACACAAGGTACACCAATGATTTCAGGCACCTTTGCAACCCCGTCATTCCCTGTTAACCATTCAATCACATATCCATTTCTTCATCAACCACTTTAAGCCTTGTCTAACGTGTGGCCTTCATTTTTTCAACCCACATTCACTCCTGGGATTGGAAGATGCGTAATTTGTGTAACATTCAAAAAGCAAGTAAAAAAAAAAAGCAAAGCAACAATAAAACAATGTCTAAAGGCAAGTGTTCCAATGTCTTTGATATGAACACGTCTCAAATTGCGTCTCTCATCGAGTGCTTGGTACCGTGCCTGAGAAACATGAATGCTAAGTGAGTGATGGACCGCATGATCTGAGATTGCCTACATTGATTCAAAAGAATGAAAAAAAAAAAGAAAATCAAAGCAAAAAAAAAAAAAATGTTGAAAATAAACTTGCAAAATTCAAAATTTTCAAATTCACAATTGCACATCTTGGGGGCTTCTCTCGGGTCTTGAGCCTTTTACCCCTTTCTTCCTTAAACCACCAACTTAACCACATTATAACCCTTGAAAGACCTCTTTGAGGTGTACATACACTTGTGCAAAGTTTGGTTAAAGCTACGTTCGGCCTGATTCCTAACAGATACGTAGGCAACCTCACATTGAGGTGCGGCCACATTCATATTCATATCTATGCATGATCAAGTCAAAGAATAGCCAATGCTTATCTCTATATCCCTACCCATTTAGAGCTAGACTTGGGGGCTTGAACCCACATCACATTAGCTTACCCAGCCTAATGAGTCATCTTCTTTGACTCTTCACACATATATTTCCATCACCATAACCTTTGCAGCCTCACCTTAGTATCACTTTCACACACTTCTTTCACACATACATATCCATATCATCTTTTCCTTAGGAACCCTTTATCATGAAATCTTGTTTCCCTACCGCGCATGCTTCATCATCTTTCAAGACAACATTCATCAGAAGAAACGGTGTATACTTACTTAGCTTCTTGACCTGAGCAATGTTCATTGTTTCATGCATTGCATAATGTGCTGAGTAACATTTCTATATCAATGATTTGTAATAATACAAAGCATATCATTCTTAGCTCCTTGACCTAAGCAATGTTCATAATCACTTCATCTATATACGTGCTTAGCTTCCAGACCTAAGTGACGTTCAAGATCGCTTCTTTACACCATATATGATGCTTAGCTCCATGACTTAAGTTCATTCATCTATCGTGTCACATGATGTAATTGTCCTTAGCCTTCTAGCCTAAGAATATGCATCATGCATATATTATTTGCAGGACAAGAAATTCAATCCATACGATTCATTTCGTCTTACTCAAAGAGGAAGTTCAAAACTTCTTCCCTTTTTCGTTATTTTATTTTGGAGAAGTTCAAAAACTTTTTCAAAACTTTTATCGAGGGAAGTTCGAAAATAAAATTTCATTTTTCACTTCTTTCTTTTTCGGGAGAAAGTCGGTACCCTCCACTCGTCTCATGCGAAAAATGATGGAAAATTTTTGCTTTTGCATTTTCGGTTGCTTGTGTCTACACACACACACTCAAACTATACACACACAATCACAAGTCATACTCATGTCATGTCATGTCGTGTCAAGTCAAACTTGGTCAAGTCAGTTGGTCAAGTCAATCATAGTCTATATGAGTCCCTTGGCAAATTTTATTTTGCAGATCTCAATTACAGCCCACGTCCGGGGACAAGCGGACCATCTACAACCCACGTCCGGGGAAAAGCGGACCATTTACAGCCCACGTCCGGGGACAAGCGGACCATTTACAACCAGCCCACGTCCGGGGACAAGCGGACCATCTATAGCCCACGTTCGGGGACAAGCGGACCATCTACAGCCCACGTCCGGGGAAAAGCGGACCATTTACAACCCACGTCCGGGGACAAGCGGACCATTTACAACCAGCCCATGTTCGGGGACAAGCGAACCATCTATAGCCCACCTCCGGGGAAAATCGGACCATTTACAGCCCACATCCGGGGACAAGCGGACCATTTACAGCTAGCCCACATCCGAGGACAAGCGGACCATCTACAGCCCACGTCCGGGGATAAGGACCATCTACAGCCCACGTTCGGGGACAAGCGGAGCATTTACAGCCCACGTCCCGGGACAAGCGGACCATCTACATCCCACGTTCGGGGACAAGCGAACCAACTACAGCCCACGTTCGGGGACAATCGAACCACCATCATTTCACAGCGCAAGGTTCTCGATACACAGAGACTAGCAATCTCATCATCTGTCGACTTTCCTCAAGCATGGAAAGTATTATCCGGTGGATTTCTTCAAGCATAGAAAACTGCCAAATTCATATGTCGGCTTTCCTCAAGCATGGAAAGTATCATCTGGTAGATTTCTTCAGGCTTAGAAAGTTACCAAATTCATCAGCCGGCTTTCCTCAAGCATGGAAAGCGTTTCAACAAACGTCATCCGGTGGATTCCTTCAAGCATAGGAAGCTGCCAAACTCATTTGTCACCGATACACTGGTGCCAGATACGTATTCTATCCTTTTACTCTTTTATCTGTGGAATTAACATTTTTCTGCAGGTATCGGCGTATACAGAGTGGTTTAGGATCGCAGAACGCCTTAAATCATTCTCCATCCCTGTCGGCTACTTTGACTATCGTTTTCGAAACTGACGTTTCTACAAACTCAGTCAAAGTGGGGGCTTCTGTAGACACGTAAAAATGTCTCCCCAAAACCAAACCCAATGATGAACAACCTTTAACCGTCACTATTGGTCGGTTTCATTATTTAATCCCGAGAGTGCTTAAAAAATCGTATTTAATTAAATTCAATTTTTGAATAGTCCATGGATCAGTCTTAATGTTTGGTCAAAGCATAGATTTTTTAATTTCAGCCCAAACCTTTTTTATTTTATTGTTTTATTATTTATTTTGGCCCAAACCTTTTATTTATTTTATTTACTTATTTTCTTATTTTAGACCAAATAATAATAAAACAGAAATGGCCCGAAATTATCAATCGGCACCTAAATTGTTGAACGAAATTAGGGTTAAAAATGAATTTAGACGGAAAAACGGACATAAAATTCCCGCGTCACGGCAATAGTCTACCGTGTCACGGGAAACTGTCCCGTCTTACGGTGGGATTTCCCGTGACACGGGAAACCTGCTGTGACACGGGAGTTTCGTGTCCGTTCCGCGTAAACCCTTCACGCGTTTTATTCCCCGTACCTTAAAATATTTCCCGTGTCACGCAACTGTTCACCGCGTCACGGGAATTTTTCCCGTCTGACGGTGGGAATTCCCATGTGACGGTACATATTGTCGTGTCGTGGTATACTTTTTAGGGTTTTTATCATTTTAGGGTTCCGTGTGTTCCCTCAGCACATTTTTTCTATAAATACCCCCTCATTTCTGATGTACGGGGCATCAATTAATTCTCTAGTTTTTTCTCTCTTCTATGCTCTAGCCTACCCTTATTATTTCAAAATTCCTTCTTCAAGTACTCCAAGGAGTCCATACTTTACTCGTGGTTCTGTCCTTAAGCCAAGGCGTGAAAGGTAGAACTGTTTGAGGGTTTGGCTCCAAATCAATTCTATTTAATTTAATTTAATTATTGTTTTATTATTATTTCCTTGAAGTTATTAACTCGTTTATTATTTTGTAGTTGCAAACAAACAGAATCAAAGTAAGAATTATGTTCCTTTTATTTCTATTATTTTTCTAACGATTTTGTGTTGTTAGAATTATTGTTAAATTGCTTCCAATATTGATGTTATGCTATTATTTTTATGATCACCATATTGCATGTTAAAGGAAATATGTAATTGAAAATCACGCCAAATAAGATAATTTGGACAACCGGTTTAGGTTCCTTTTTAATCTTGTTGTTTAATTCAAGTGATCACAAATATTTTAGAATTATGTGTTGCATTAATATTCAACCAATTTAGCTAAATAATAGTTTGGAGCAAATTGAATATATTGTTTGTATGCCTTTGAGATCGCAGGAATGCTTTTCACTATAAGAATCGAGTAGAGGCCAATACGGGCGAATGTGACTCCATGACTCACTTCGTACCATCATCCCCGATCCTCCTTTCGTGGTTCCGAACCATATGGAGTTAGTAATCTCATGGATTATGAATGGGGTTTAACCTTCACGGGTCAATCGTTGTTGCCTTTTGTTGTCCCTTTATTCATGGTTGCCTTTTATGATCCGTGAACGGTTTACAAGTTCCTTAAAAACTTGTTGGCGGCTCCCTACTTTCCTTGTCCCTAATCGTATACGTCAATTCCCACTACCTAAGAGTTCCAAGCATATTCACACCATGCTTTTACATAGGCGCACTTCGAACGACGCCTACAGTACGACAACCTATCAAATTCTCAAACGATTCTAAATCGAAAGAGTCAAGAACACCTTCCTGTAGAAGTATCTTGATGCGTTTGATGTTAATGTGGCCAAGACGACAATGCCACAAGTAAGTTTGGTTTTTCTCCATGGTATTAGCTCTTTTGTCAGTATTATTAACATTATAAACTTGTTTGTCTAAATCAAGCACATAAAGACCATTTTCAGAATATGCAATACCATATAAAACATTATCAAGATAAAACGAACATTCATTGTCTTTTACTCGAAATTGAAATGATGTTTTTGATAATGTTAGGAACATAATAAACATTAGCTAGTCCCAAAACTAGCCCGGTGGGCAAAGACAAACTGAGAGTTCCTACGGATACGACACTAATTCGGCTCCATTACCGACCCGGAGTTCAACCTCTCCCTTCTCTAGCCTTCTAGCTTTCCTTAGTCCCTGAGAAGTGAACAAAGGTGTGAGCCACATCCGGTATCTAATACCCATGATGCTAAGCTAGTGAAGTTAAAGTTTATAATGAATATACCTAATTTAGAAGTAACGGTTCCGTTCTTCTTATCTTCCTTGAACTTGAGGCAATCTCTCTTCCAATGTCCCTTCTTCTTACAGTAGAAACATTCGGAATCATATTTAGAAGACGCTATTGTCTTGTCTTTGTTATCCTTGGTAGCTTTAGACTTAGGCGGAAAGGTTTTATTTTTGCCCTTCCCCTTAAAGCCTTTCTTCTTCTTGCCTGAGAATTTTAACGGCTTGCCCTTTTTAATCATGAGCATATCATGCTTCCCCTCATCCTTGAGAGTTTGCTCTACTTGCTTCAGCATACCATGAAGCTCGGTGAGGGTTTTCTCCATGTTGTGCATGTTATAGTTCATCTTGAACTGATCATAGCCTTTGTGCAGCGAGTGGAGAATGATGTCAATTGCCATCTCGGTTGAATACCCCGCATCAAGCCTTCCCATGTTCTCAACTAATCCTATCATTTTGAGTACATGTGGGCTGACTGGATCTCCTTTCTTGAGCTTGCTCTCAAGGATCTGCTTGTGGGTTTCAAACCTTTACGTTCGGGCCTACTCTTGAAACATATTCTGCAGTTCAGAAATGATCTCAAAAGCTGTTTCCTTCTCAAAGAAAGTCTTTTGAAGCTCGGGAGACATTGTGGCCAACATGATGCATTTGACATCTCGATTGGCACTTTGCCATCGATTTAGGGCAGCCTGAGTCACCTCCTCATTGGGAGCCTCGGGCATTTCCTCATCAAGGACATATTCCTTTTGCGCTTGCATGAGAACAGTTCACAAATTCCTTTGCCAATCAAGAAAATTTGGCCCACTCAACTTCTCCTTGTCGAGAATTGAGCGTAACGAGAATTGGTTGTTTGAGTTATTTGGAGACATGAATCTACAATTTAAAGAATTTGAAATGAAAAATCATTCATGTTATTTAAATAAGATTGAATTCATGCATTTTTAATCAAACTTATTTAAAACTTCTTATCCACGCATTTAAAGTTGTCCCCATTTTGGGTGAGAATAAGTCGATTCCAAGATCCAAAGAAACAAAGAGTGGTTAAGCATGCTTTGGCTTGTCTTAACACTCAATCTCCTAAGGTAAGCAACGCTTTGCTAATGGCTCCAAGCCACTCTTGGTTGAATAAATCGCCACATCTAATGCTCTCTCAACAATTTACTCACTTTGCCACGACATGTTAGGACTCCATCACTCATATCGTTGAGTACAACCAAAACCAACTTGCATACCCGGTATGCCTTACGCTCCTAGGAGAGGTAGTGATGCCTCGCTTTGGCGTAGCCCACCACTACCCTCATTCGGTTGGTAATTTTTGTTTTGGAATGACAAGTTTTACTCAATATTTAGGGACCTAGGGTTTCTATGTTGGTTGATTTAAGTGAACTTAACTAATCATCACAACATTCGAAATCCTAAACATGCATCTAACATATAATTCATATACATAAACATATATATATATATATATATATATATATCGAAAAACATAAATATAGATGCATTTGGCAACTAGCATGACCCCTTGAGATCTTAAATTCTTCAAAAGGTCTTCATTTGCAACTTCATGGATACGTCTTCCAAGAACCTCCATCTTCAAGACTTGACCATAATTAAATGCAATTACTAGTATCTACGATTAGGACTAATATAAATATTAAGGTACAAAAATACTCAACGGTACGCATACCGTATTTAGATTTACATAAATACATCACGGATCGCAGTCCCTATTTTCTATCCAAATCGGGCCCCACTAGTTGCCATTTCATAAAACCTGTGAGACAATATACATTCCATTCATGGCCCATGCATTTTACAACGATAAACAAGTAACAATACATACACACGCGTGAACTAGTAACTAATCTAGGTGGTTAATCCAATAAACACGCCTAATTAAAAATAGTCAAAGTTGTTTTAACCGGTTAGGTAAATAAGCACAATTAATATTTGAAGCTCCCACTAAATTCCGCATCCAACTTAATTAATCCAATTAATTAAGCCGGTAACACCCAAAGTTTGTCAAAATAAATTTTGTCAATGCCGCTCAAAATCGAGGCCTAGCCTCCAAAATTTATTAAAATAATTAAAAACAAATTAGATTAATAAAATAATTAAAACGACAATTTAAGCAAAAAATTTCGTAGTCCAAAATGTCTAAGTGCCTACCACTAAGACATGGAGTGCTCACATTCTGCACAACCGTTTGATGCTCAATGAACGTGGGAGTGGGCCCGATGTCGCTAAGCATTACACCGCCCACATCAATAATGTGGCCCTTGATGGCCATGTTGTATAAACTCATTGCACTATATTGCTTCGCAAACAATGTCTACGCATATTCCCTATTACACGATGCATGAACCAAGTCCCAAGCCACGCACCAATATGCTCGTGCTTGCACCAGACGTGGCCAGCCAAGCAAGGTAGCACGCACAGCGCGCATAGCACCATGCTGCTGCTGCGCCGTGCTGCTGCTTGGTGCTTGCTGGCGCGACATGCTGCTGGCAGCAAGCAGCAACCACGCACATGGCTTGCGCGCAAGCACGGGCAGCATCCTTGGCATCCACATGCGGGCTGCATAGCAGCCCGGCTAGCCAAGTGATGTTCTTGCCGCATTTTGCGTGCCATAGCCTCGGGATTTTGATCCCAATTTTGCGTGACATAATTATTAATTCTAAATTAATTTTAGTTTTAATTCATTAAGCAAAATAAAATTTTAAACAAGTCTAACTTATAATAAAATTATCAAAGTGCATCCAACCAAAATAATTCCAAGAACCATTCTTAATTAAATTGGTTTAGCTTGGTGCAACAACATAAATAAGGAAATTTCTCACTTTTAATTTAATCAATTTAAATTAAACTTGAGATTTTGACAAAGTTAGAGGGAGTTGGAAAAATATGAAATTAAGTTCAATTAAAGATTCCAACTTTAATACTTGTGAATCCTTGAAAAATTATATCTTCCAATGTGAAGATAAACCATTTTCTATCACAAAGTTTCAAACTTTATGATTCCAATCAACTAAAAAATGATTAAATCAACAAAGTTTAACAAAAATTCATGGAATTTAGTAACTTAAAGTTTCAATCACTTAACATAATTAAAGATTGAATCTTTAGTACTTGGAAGCCTCACAGAACAACAATTTCACACTTAATGCAATTAGTTTGCAATTATGTGAAAAAATAAAACCAAGCTTTCAAGCACAAATTACTACCAAGTAATCATGCCTAAAGAGGTTTAAAATTGCATATAAAATATGTATTGAACCAATTACATAACCACCATAAATATGGAATTAATTTTCAAGGTTAGAAAGACTTAAATTTTTTTGTAAAAACGAAAAATCCCTCGACAAGTGCATTTTTGGTTGTTTTTTTTGGCTAAAAACCATTTCAATAATACATTTTCCACCCAAAATTCACCATTTTTGGGTCAAAATCTGGGTTCGGGGCTGATGATAGCTTTAATACGAGGTTGAAATAAATAAAACGAGCTACTAATCTAATTAGCACTTCAAAACCAGAAAATTAAGCCATAAAACACCTTGAAAAAAAATATTATAATTTAAAAATAAACGAGCGAGGCTCCGATACCGCTGTTAGGGTTTGGTAAGTCCAATGTACCTCGGAAACAACCCCGACCCAAAGAACCACTCGCAATTAATGTAACCATAAAGCATAACAAATAAACATAAAAGGATAAAATCGGAATTTACCTTTGTAGCGTGCTTCGCCCTCAAAGTCGGGCTCTTACTTGAAAGCTTTAAGCTCCGAAAATACGCGAGCCTCCAACGGAAGTCCACCCGCAAAAACTACTAGTGACTTTTAGGTCCGTTACCTCGAGGTTAGCGAGGTCCGACCAAAACCCGAGTATTATATGAGTTTAAGAGTTTTTGCTAATGCAATGCTCTATTGAACTCCTATTCAAGCACTCTTCCCAAAAACCCAAGATGGGTATTTATAGGCAAGAGGGAGAGTGGGAATTTTTATCCCATCAATGTGGGAGTCATGAAATTCCACAATTTATTTTAAAGCTAAATTAAAATAAATAAGCAAACTAATAATAAATCTACAAGTGGCACTATCATATGTAAAGGGTGGTGAGGACCACATGGAGAGTAGGGGACCATACTTGCTCCCCAATCAATACCGTCCTTGTGCCACATGTCCCTCACCCCACTTGCTCCATATGCTCCTACTTGCTCCCCTAGTACACGACCCTATGGCCCAGCCACAGCCACAGCTCGGCCGAGAGCCCAACCCGTGCGTCGTGCGCTGTTAGCTGCTGCTAGCACGCATGCTTGCGGCTGCTAGCTATGGTGCGCTAGCACGCACCAGCCGACCATGCATGGCTCGGTTTGGTGCTCTTGCTAGCCACCTATGCTAGGACATTTTTGCCCCTAGCACTCGGATGCTCGGGGCACTCCGATGCTAGGGGTATTTTGGGAAATATTGGCGATTTATTATTATTTGCACGTCTCGTCATTTACTATTTTTGACTAAACTTTCGATGCTCGGTTTCAACGCTCTAAGCTCGAATTTCCGACGTCTAAATATTTAATACTCGGGCGACGAATTAATTTCTTCCGAATTAATTCATCGAGTCGGTTCGTTTACTGCTAAGGGTGTGACCCGAAGGGTTCAGTCAAGATTAAGCTGTAATATTAATTATGCATTAATATTACTGATCGGAAGCGGCCTCCACCTAGGCATTCGATCACTTGACCTTACTGAATATATTAGCTTTCGAATAATTCTGAACCCACTAACGGAATAGTACACTTGTTCGAAGGACACCATTCCTTTCAGTCCAATCTGCCTTTGAGCAAAGGATGATCTAATGGATTTTTGGCAGACAAATAAAATTGAAGCTCGTCCTTCATCTACTTGATGACGAAGAAAATCGTCAAAAATAAGGGAAATGATTTCTACCAGTCAGGCTCACGGTGTCAGAACGCTTCATAAAATACCTTTTAAGAAATGAAAATGGGCTAATAAGTTAAACACACAGCTGTGTTGTGATTGACAGGCTTTTTAGCCATCCGAGTTCATTTAGGGCCCAAAAATGGCATTCAAACATTTTTTCGAGAAAAAAAAGATGAAAAAAGTTAAGACATCAGCTACGCACTTGGCTTGGCCGAAAAGCCCCTGGCCTGGATGAGCTTCCATCAATCAAGACACTAGCCACACACTTTTAGGCGGCAAGGCATAACAAGCTGGCTGAGCTAAAAGGTAAAGCATATCTCTCCAAGTATAGATGGTCGGCCAAAATAACTGGGTGTCCGAGTATCCCATCATCTAGGCACCAAGTTCTTCCTTCCATACGGACATCATTTTGGCCAAGCTGCAACTAGGATAAGCATGGAAAACTCGACAGCAGCGACGTAGCAGGCTGGACTTTTGACTGAGCAGTTGGTCGAGCAAACACTCGGCAGCAAATAACCTAACAGACTAGCCGAGTTTCCATCATGCAAAGCTTCATGTGCTGAATTCGATACAGCCAAGGCAGGGTAGTGTAGACACCTAAAAATATCTCCCCGAAACCAAACCCGATGATGAACAATCTTTCACCGCCATTACTGGTCGAGTTGATTATTTATTCTTAGAGTAATTAAATCCATATTTCCATTTAATAAAATAACCATATTCATAGCCCATTTCCCCAAACCATAACTTATTTTCCTCTTTTTGTGCCTTTAAACCCAAAATAATTCATTTCGCGTCCTTTAAAATCATTCATTTCGTGTGCTTTTTATAAAAACATTTAGTCCATTTTATTTTGGTTCAAAATCTTGGTCCAATGATTGAATAGTTGGATGGGGCTTGAAAATAGCTTTTCAACGATATATTATAAGCCCAAAACCGAGTTATAACGAATAAGTTATGACCAAAATATTAAATTGAGCCCAAACCGAACCTAAGCCCACCTTACCTACGACCCAATGATCATGTGGAGGATTTAATCCCATTTCTAAACCAATTAGGATTGATTGGAAGCTTCTATAAGTTTCTAAAAGATCTTAATTATCCTTTTAGAAAAGATAAGATTAAAGAGTTTGAAATTGAATAAAACTTTTGTTTTTTAAAAAATTAATTCTATTCGAATTGAAAGACGTTCAAAGATAGACAGATATTATTTTTTTACCTCATGGTTTTTATCCAAATCTTAGATGGTTGAATAGCCCTTGAAATTATCTTTCCAATGACATATTATAATATCAATTCTAAGCTATAACGAAAAAGATATGAATAAAATATCAAACTCTATCCAAAACTGACACTGTCTCACTATTTTCTGTCATATCTTTTGTTCTACAAAATATTTTAATCTTATTATAATTGGATTAGAAAGTAGACTTCAAGATCTTTCCAACGATATATTATTTATTTTATTCCAATTTTTGGATCAAAAGATATGATAAAAACAAAAACCGCAAAAATTGCTGTCTATCACAAGAGTTTTATCCGATTCGAATTCTTATATTTTCTTGATTCTTCGACCCCTCTTTTTTTCCTTATAAATAGAGGTCATATAACCCCTTTTTCAATGATAAAAAAATCTTGATCACAAAATAATTCTCTTCTCCCTCTTTAGCCTAAAATACTAGCCACCCTATTCTCTCAAAATACTTCCCCTAAGAAGTCCATACTATACTTTACCTGAAGTTTTATACTTTAACCAAGGCATGAAAGGTAGAATTAACTGAGGGTTTGGACCAAATCAAATATACATTTATTTAATTTAATTTCAATTTGATTTATTTTTATAGAAGTTACTAACAATTTATTCATGATGTTACAATTCAAGGAAACGCAGAAAGAAAGTAAATAATCACTTAACTACTCTTATTTTTATTCTTATTGCTAGTATCATGATTAGATTTATTTATTATTTGATTTGACTGACAATTTATTGTTGAATTGCTTCCAATATTAATGTTTATTCTAATATTAATTTTTTATCACTATATTGCATGTTAAAGGGAATATGTAATCGAAAATCAAGCCTAATAAGATAATTTGGACGACCGATTTAGGTTCCTTTTTAATCTTGTTATTTAATCAAGTGATCACGATATTTTAGAATTATGTGTTGCATTAATAGTCAACAAATTTAGCTTAATAATAGATTGGAGCAAATTGAATCTTTATTTGCATGTGACAAGGGAATAAACGCGTCGTCAATTGTCTATCCCTAGATTAAATACAATTTATACAACCTAAACAAACCTAATACGAGTATAAGGAAAGCATAGGGGTCGAACCACAGAGAACGGATAAACACCACCAAATGTTATCGACAATTAAGCTAGTCCGGAATAGGGGATAAATAAACTAAAGTCTAAAGATGCTAAAACAAGAAATAAAACATTAAGGAAAATGGTTTAGGTATAGCATTCACTTGAACATAAACAAAGGCATAGAAATTGAATTAATTATGAACTAAACATGCTCGAATATCGAAATAAAGGATCCAATCTAGCCGCCTTCCGGGGTCAACTGGCTTCTCCTAACATAGCCTCTATGTTTCCACATTAGAACCATATACTAGGAGGTACTATTAAATAACAATCGATAGTAATGAACCTTAACTAAGTCAAATTCCGTTTCTTGTTAGCAAAGATTTACCTTTAATCAACCAACAATGTGCACTTGCAAGAAGATTAAAGAATATCAAGTATATAAAGACTTTAATCACAAATAAATCAATTCTAAACCCTAGAACATGCTCAAGGTCCAACTACACCACAACCATCCCCTTAATGGGGAAATTACTCACTAATCATGTTAATAACAAGATTAATTAACAAACAATCAAGGATAAACATGATTAACAAGCAATACCAACAACTAAAATAATAATCAAAATAAAACAAATAAAAATAGAGGAGAGAGAGTAAGAGATTGCTCATTAATTGAAGATGAAGGTCTACAAAGGATTGAACAAGCTCCTTCTTCAAAATCCAAATTCATTAATGAAGAAAACCTCACTTTCTCTCTCTACCAATGAAGACTAATCATAACCTAACCTAAAACTAATTAGAGAGTAGAATAGATAGTTCTTGCATATGTATCTCCCTAAATTGGGTACTTATACTAAGCTAGCCAAAGTAAGAAAAATAAAATAAGGAAAATAAAATAAAGAAAGAATAGTAAAATTAAAAGAAATAAAGTAAAACTAAAGAAAGAAAAGAAAAGAGAAAAGAAAAAGGAAATAAAAATAAAAATAAAAGAAAATAATAAAAACCCAAATCCCCCCCCACCAAACAATCAGGCGTCATTCTTCTTCTTCGACCTTAATGGCTGCTCTGATTTTCTGATCATCATACCACCATCATCAATGGCTTAAAAATCATCATCGACATCTTCATCAACCATCAATCAATCAAGGTCATTCAATTTTCATTAAAACTCGCGTGAGAAGCTCGTGAAGTGGTTCGGTCGAACCACGGGTTGGTGCGGCCGAACTACGGAGTTGGTTCGGTCGAACCATGGGTATGTTCGACCACTCCTCTTCGAATAATAAAACCCCCAAAGTCTCTGACTCGACGTTCGACCAAACCCTCAACGGTTTGCTCGAACTTGATTAATTTGCAATTCACTCTGATTTTTGCTTAATTGAGGGGTCGATTGGTTGCTTAATTGGTGGTTTGAGTAGTTGCGGGTCAGGTGTGGTGAAGGGCTGCCGTTTTGGGTGGCTAAAAGCGGTTTATTGCGGTGGTGGTGGTAGGCGTGGTGGTTGAGGTGCGGCTATTGTTGCTGCTGCAGTTGGGGTTGCGGGTTGGTTTGGTTGGTTGAATAGTGGTGTATTGGTTGCGGTAGGGGAGGTATATTATGGTGGCAGCAGGGGAGTTGCGTTCAGGGGTGAAATTGGTGGTGTATTGGTGTGGGTTTGGTTGATGTGGCTGCGTGGTTGATACGGGTTTGGTTTGGGTTGTGGTGGTGCGGCTGCTGTTACGGCTGGTGGTGCATTGAGGGTGGCAGCAGGTGAGTACGGCTGTGGTTGGTGCTGGTGTGTGTGGTGTTTGCGGGATGCAGGCTGGAGGTATGGTTGTTGCGGCAGCTGTGTGGTGGTGTGAGGGTGGCTGCTGTTGTGTGCGTGAGGGAGCAGGGGAGATGGAGCCATGGAGGTGCTGTTGTGGTGGAGGATAAGGGGGTGTTGGATAAGAGGTGGGCAGAAACCATCAAAGAAGAATTGCACACTTTCTCCCGTCCCCGAACTCCGAACTCACTTGACATGAAAACCGAGACCCTAAACACAAAACCGAGGAGAAATCAAGACAAATAAAAATGAAATAAATAAATTAGGAATAAAATAAAGTAAAATAGAAAAAGAGAAATAACACTAAACTAATAAAAATTAAATAAAACTGTACAAGTAAATAAAATCAAATAAATAACAAAATAAACTTAAAACTAATAAAAACTAAACAAAAACTATACAAGCAAAGAAAGTGAAATAAAATAGACTCAAAACTAATTAAAATAAATAAAAGTAAATTAGAATACTTTCAAGGAAAAATAAAGAACGAAATATAACAAATCAAAAGCAAATAAAATACGAAAATAAACTAATTCTAATAAAAACTACGAAAAGAACTAAAACACGACAAAATTACCAAAATAAACAAGAAATGTTATTAAGAGAAAACAAGAGAAAGAAAGGGAAAATAAGATAAAATAAACACGGAAAAGACTCTAAAACTACTCCTTAGGAGTGACATAAATGTCACTCATCAGCATGCCTTTGAGATCGCAGGAATCACTTTTCATTATAAGAATCGAGTAGAGGCCAATACGGGCGAATGTGACTCCATGACTCACTTCATACCATCATCCCCGATCCTCCTTTTGTGGTTCCGAACCATATGGAGTTAGTAATCTCATGAATTATGATTGGGGTGTAATCTTCACGGGTCAATCGTTGTTGCCTATCGTTGTCCCTTAATCGTGGTTGCCTTTTATGATCCGTGAACGGTTTACAAGTTCCTTAAAATCTTGTTGGCGGCTCCTTACTTTCCTTGTCCCTAATCGTATTATGTCAATTCCCACTTACTATGAGTGTCAATCATATTCACACATGCTTAACGTAGGTGCACTTCGAGCGACGCCTACAGGTAGCCGAGCACTAAGCTGGCCGAGCAGCCAGTAGGGCCAAGCACTCATCTGGATGAGCAGTCAGACTGGCCGAGTAGCCTGCCTGACTGAGCAATCTAGCAAGACTCGGCAGCAGCAATATAGGAGCCTGGCCTAGTAGTCAGCCTGACCAAGCCCCTACATTGTTGAGTTGCTATTGAGGAAGGGTCCATGTTTTGACTTTCATGCGGGCATCAACTTTCGGAGCTTATTGACCAATTGAAATAAGAAGAAAATTGGCAAAAATTTGTATGCGTCAAATGATATATTTTCGACAACTAGTAGAGTTGTACTAATAGTGATTGATCATTATTATGATTGATTAATCCCTATTGGATATTAGTTTTTTTTTTTTTTAAAGAAAAAAAAAAAACCAGTCCGAGCTTCCCAGCCGAGTGAATAGTTGGTCGAGTATGGGTAGGTGTTCGAGTTGCTACTTAGCAAGGGACCTCCTAACCAATTTCAGGCGGACATACACTAATTCGACCATGGCTAGGTGTCCGAGTTTCCATTGAGCAAGGGACTTCCTAACCAATTTTAGGCGGACAAATACTAAGTCGGCCATGGCTAGGTGTCCGAGCTGCTACTTAGCAAGGGACCTCCTAACCAATTTCAAGCGGACAGATACTAAGTCGGCCATGGCTAGGTTGTGGCCGAGTTGCTACTTAGCAAAGGACCACCTTCTCATTTCTAGGCAGACGTTGTCTTGTCAAGCTAGGTGGTCGAGCTGCTATTAAGTAAAGGATCATCCTCTCATTTCTAGACTTCCTTTGCCTTGCCGAGCTAGGTGGACAAGCTGCTATTAAGCAAAGGAACTTGGCCTTTGCAACAGAAGTTAATTAGCACAAATAATTCGGCACCAAGGTAGAACAGTTAGCTACTGGTTCCCTCGCCAAACATGGATATGAAGCCGAGCTGGCCATAACATGAAGCTAGCTTTGAGAAAATAGGCGATATGAAGGATATTGCCAAGCACATGGCACAACCATTGCCAAGTGGGCAAGAGCTAAAGCCGACGGACATCTTGTCCAAGCAGATGTTTGATATGTCTATTTTATATAGTGTTTTGCCCCGTCCCTTGGTCGTAATTGGTAGTGTTTTGGCTCTTTAGAGCCACTTTTATTACTAATTGTTGTTTTCTAGTGTTTTCGTAGTTTTGGTTGAGTTTTGTAGGGAATTACACATTTGGAGCATTTTCCCAAGATTTTATGAAGCGACTACGAGCATTGGAGGATCACGACTGTTATACCGAGGCATTTGGACCAAGTAGTCAAGCCCCAAGGATGAAACTCGGATTGGGCCGAATAATCGAGGCCCAATTAAGAAGTCCAACTTGCCCAAAGTGGCCTTTCTCGGCGAAGATGGCTCCACCCGAAGGCGCGCCCGGCCGGACGGGGAAAAAGAAGAAAAGAAGCCCTCTTCGCCTGATCTCGCACTCGACCAGGCACGAGAGCATCCTTAATGAAGAAAAAGACGCGACCGATCGGGCGCGTGTTTCGGAGGATGTTTAATCGACGATTTACTTAGTTTCTAATTAGGATTTTAGGAGCTTTGTATAAATACGTTTTTAGTTGTTTTTATACGATTACACTCTCTTTACCTCTTTTCTCTTAGCTTTCTCTCTCTACTTAGTTTTCGGATTAGTTTTCTCTCATTGTTTCTCTCTCTACAACTTTGTTCTTAATACAATTCATTATTTACGTTAATTTTGGTAACGATTTCATCTCTATTATTTTCAGTATTTTAATTTCTTCCTTTGATCATGTCTCCTTTAATTGCTTTTTTTAGTCTAGATTTAATTATGTGTGAGTAGTTTTCTTTCTAGGGTTTATGGGAATCCATAAATAATATGAAGGGGTAATTTATTGTTGTCAATTGTCAATGCCTAATTAATTTCCTATTGATTGATTTAATGCTATGCAACTAGACTTGTGTAGGTCTTTTATGTATGAGTTTAGCAATATTGATTCGAGATTTGAGAGATGAGAAGTGATGTTTAGGCTTAGTTTCAATAGGCAGGTTAATTAATAAATGGTTAATTCAAGATTTGAGAGATCAGGTTTAATACCGGTAGATTAATTCTGTGATTGTAATATGTAGCGAAAGTCCTTTATGATCTGATTAATTGATGCATTGATGATTGGTTTTTGTGTTTTACCTTGTGTAGGCGTCGCTCGAAGTGCGCCTACGTTAAAAGCATGTGTGAATATGCTTGGAACTCTTAGGAAGTGGGAATTGACATATACGATTAGGGATAAGGAAAGTAGGGAGCCGCCAACAAGTTTTTAAGGAACTTGTAAACCGTTCACGGATCATAAAAAGGCAATCACGATAAGGGACAACGATAGGAAACAACGATTGACCCGTGAAGGTTACACCCCATTCATAATCCATGAGATTACTAACTCCATATGGTTCGGAACCACGAAAGGAGGATCGGGGATGATGGTACGAAGTGAGTCATGGAGTCACATTCGCCCGTATTGGCCTCTACTCGATTCTTATAGTGAAAAGTGATTCCTGCGATCTCAAAGGCATGCAAACAAAGATTCAATTTGCTCCAAACTATTATTAAGCTAAATTGGTTGAATATTAATGCAACATATAATTCTAAAATATTGTGATCACTTGATTAAATAACAAGATTAAAAAGGAACCTAAACCGGTTGTCCAAATTATCTTATTAGGCGTGATTTTCAATTACATATTCCCTTTAACATGCAATATGGTGATAAAAAAAAATATAATAGAATTAACATTAATATTGGAAGCAATTCAACAATAATAGCGTTAGTCAAATAAAATAATAAACCTAATCATGATACTAGCAACAAGAATAAAAATAAGAGTAATTAAGTGATTAATTACTCACTTTCCGCATTTCCTTGAATTGCTACATAATGAATAAACTGTTAGTAACTTCAATAAAAATATAAATCAAATTGAAATAATTAAATTAAGAGTAGAGTTAATTTGGTCCAAAACCTCAGTTAATTCTACCTTTTCACGCCTTGATTTTAAGTATAGAACTTCAGGTAAAGTATGGACTCCTTGGAGTGCTTAGGGGAAGTATTTTGAGAGAATAGGGTGGCTACTGTTTAGGATAAAGAGGGAGAAGATAATTATTTGATGATCAAACTTGTTGATGATTGGAAAAGGGGTGATATGACCTCTATTTATAGAGAAAAAAATAAGGGTCGAAGAATTAAGATAAGATCCGAATTAAATCGGAATAAAACTCGATAGACTGCAGTTTTTGCGGTTTTTGTTTTTATCATATCTTTTGATCAAAATATTGGAATAAGATAAATAAGATATCGTTGGAAATCTCTTGAATTCTACTTTCTAACCCAATTAAAATCAGATAATAATATTTTTTAGAATAAAAGATATGGACGAAATAGTGAGACGGTGGCAGTTTTGGATAAAGTTTGACATTTATTCATATCTTTTCCGTTATAGCTCGGAATTGATATTATAAAATATCATTGGAAATATAATTTCAAGGGTTATCCAATTATCAAATATTTTGCTAAAAACTATGAGGCACAAAAATAATATATGTCTATCTTTGAACGTCTTTCAATTCGAATAAAATTAGGACTTTCAAAAAAAGGAGTTTTATTCAATTTCAAACTATTTAATCTTATCTTTTCAAAAAGGATAATTAATATCTTTTAGAAACTTATAGAATTTTCTAATTAATCCTAATTGGTTTAGGAATGGAATCAAATAATTTAGACCCTCCACATGATCATTAGGTCGTAGGTAAGGTGGGCTTAGGTTCGATTTGGGCTATGTTTAATATTTTGGTCATAACTTATTCGTTATAACTTGGATTTGGGCTTATAATATATCTTTGGAAAGATCTTTTCAAGCCCCATACAAATATTTAATCATTGGACACAAATTATGGACCAAAATAAAATTGACTAAATGTTTTTATAAAAAAGAACACGAAATGATTGATTTTAAAGGACACGAAATGAATTATTTTGGGTTTAAAGGCACGAAAGAGAGGAAAATAAGTTATGGTTTGTGGAAATGGGCTAAGAGTTGGGGATTTTTATGAAATGGAAATATGGATTTAAGCACTCCGAGATTAAATACTCAACCCGACAAATAATGGCGGTGAAAGGTTGTTCATCATCGGGTTTGGTTTTGGGGAGACATTTTTAGGTGTCTACAGAAGCCCCCACTTTGAATGAGTTTGTAGAAACGTTAGTTTCGAAAACGATAATACTTTCCATGCTCGAGGAAAGTCGACAGATGATTTTGGCAGCTTTCTATGCTTGAAGAAATCCACCGGATAATACTTTCCATGCTTGAGGAAAGTCGACAGATGATGAGATTGCAAGTCTCTTTGTATCGAGAACCTTGCGTCAAGAAATGATGGTGGTTCGATTGTCCCCGAACGTGGGATGTAGTTGGTTCTCTTGTCCCCGAACGTGGGCTGTAAATGGTCCACTTGTCCCCAGACGTGGGATGTAGATGGTCTGCTTGTCCCCGGACGTGGGCTGTAGATGGTCTGCTTATCCCTGGACGTGGGCTGTAGATGGTCCGCTTGTCCCCGGACGTGGGCTGTAGATGGTCCTCTTGTCCCCGGACGTGGGCTGTAGATGGTCCGCTTGACACCCAACATGGGCTGTAATTGGTTCGCTTGTCCCCGAACGTGGGCTGTAAATGGTCTGCTTGTCCCCGGACGTAGGATGTAGATGATCCGCTTGTCCTTTGATGTGGGCTGTAATTGAGACCTGCAAAATAAAATTTGCCAAGGGACTCGTATAGACTATGATTGACTTGACCAACTGACTTGACTAAGCTTTTACTTGACACGACATGACATGTGTATAGCTTGTGGGTGTGTGTGTATATGGTGTGTGTGTGCAAACATAAGCAATAGAAAATGCAAAAGAAAAAATTTTGCGTCATTTTTGTCATGAAACGAGTGGAAGGTACTGACTTTCTCCCGAAAAAGAAAGACGTGAAAAATGAAGTTTTGTTTTCGAACTTCCCTTGATAAAAATTTTGAAAAAGTTTTTGAACTTCCCCAAAAAGGGGAAGAAGTTTTGAACTTCCTCCTTGAGCAAGACAAAATGAATCGTATGGATTGAATTGCTTTTCTTGAAAATAATTTATGCATGATGCATGTTCTTAGGCCAGGAGGCTAAGGACATTTACATCATTTGACACGATAGATAGATGAACTTAGTTCATGGAGCTAAGCATCATATATGGTGTAAAGAAATGATCTTGAACGTCACTTAGGTCTGGAAGCTAAGCATGTATATAGATGAAATGATTATTGCATAATGAACGTGGCTTAGGTCAAGGAGCTAAGAACGATATGCTTTGTATGATTACAAATCATTGATATATAAATGTTGCTCAGCACATTATGCGATGCATGAAACAATGAATATTGCTCAGATCAGGAAGCTAAGCAATTATACAACGTTTCTTCTAATGAATGTTATCTTGAAAGATGATGAAGCATGTGCGGTAGGGAAACAAGATTTCATGATAAAGGGTTCCTGTAGACACCCATATGTGTCTCCCCAAAACCAAACCCAGTGATGAATACCTTTCATGTCATTTGATTATCGAACAAGGCGAAAGTGTGAAAAGTTTAGTGATGAGGATGTTTTTATTAAAATATCTCTTCTTTCTGTTTTTGAAAATATTTCTTTTGTTACCTTATTTATGAAAAACGTGCATTCCAGTTTAGTTAGGTCCATGATAAGGGTCCAATAATGATGTAGTTGGATGGGGCTTGAAAAGACCTTTCCAACGATATATTATAAGCCCAATTCCGATGAATAATGAGGAAGTTATGACCAAAATATTAAACTGGACCCTGTTTGGTTTTTATATGAGACCCAATGATCTAGAGGAGAGCCTATTATTAATTATCATTCCTAAAGCTATTAGGATTGATTATAGTCTTCTAGAATACTCTAGAAGGTTCTTTTAAATCCTAATGGAGTTAGGATTGATAATTATGTTTCACAGAGTTTTTAATTGAATAAAACTACTCCATTTTAGAATCCTTGTTTTGTACGAAGTAGAATATATTCAGATTTTATTTTTGTGCCTAAAAATATTTATCCAAATTTTATATGGTTGAATAGATTTTAAAATTATCTTTCCATTGATATGTTATAATATTAAATCCGAGCTATCACAAAAAAGATATGAATGAGATATGAAACTCTATCCAAAACTGACACCGTCCTTCTATTTCGTCCATATCTTTATATCTACAAAATATTTTAATCTGATTTTAATTGGATTGGAAATTAGACTTCAAGATCTTTCCAACGACATATTATATGCCTTATTTGGACTTTTGGATCCAAAAATATGATAAAAACAAAACGCGTGAAACTGATTATCAGCGCCTGACGCTAAGGCTTGGCGTCTGGCGTTAACCTTCAGCGCCTGGCGCTATTGTCCAGCGTCTGGCGCTAATTGAGTTTTATTCTCATTGAAGCGTGATTATTTTAATTGATGTGATTATTATTATGTTGCTTGATATGTATTTTTATTACTTGATCGCGCCTTTTATGTATGTTTAAAGGGAATTGGTACTTGTACTCACGCTTAATAAGATAATTAATAATCATGTTTAGGGTTAATTTGATTATAATTCAAGTGATCGCCAATAATAGTTTTGTTTGTGCATTAATATACAACCAACATAGTTAAACAGGTTTAGGGTAAACCTATTGATTGCATGTTAGTCAGAAAGCGCACATGAATACGATCAGAACAAAGTAGAGGTCTATTATTAGGGCAGGTTCAATCTTTTTTAGGTTGGATTTGTACCTTCATCCCCGAACTACCAGTCATGGTTCCAGACCTATTGGAGTTGACGATCTCTTTGATCGTTAAGGGGTGTAACCTTCACCCTGTGAACGGTTTACAAGTTCCTAAAACTTGTCTGCGACTCTTTTGCTCTATCTTCTTTCCCTTTGGACGCCACCGTACTTTAGTGTATGATCATAGTGGGTTTCAATCTAGGGATAATGCTTGAAATATTCCCTACAGTTTTTGGCGACTCCACTGGGGAGGATTTCTATTTCAATTCCTAAAATTTATTTTGGCAATTATTTAGAATGAGTGGATGAGACTCGAAAAGGTCTAAGTATTTCATGTGCGTAATTTTGATTAACATTTTTGTCATATGCATAAAAAAGATCTCATTGGAAAGACCATCCTTAATGAGTTAAAAATATAGGATTTTTACACGTAGGAAATTTGAGAAATATCTTTCACAACTAGGATCGAAAAAATGCTGCGCAAAACTGGAAAATTTTATCGAGCACAGAAAGGTGCTGAGGCATGTAGGAACTAGCGTCAGCGAATAAAGATTAGCGCCAACGTTTTGAATTTAGCGCCAGGCGACAACCTCTGTCGCCAGGCGCTAAAGCCAAAAAGTGGCGCTGGCCTCTGTTTGCTGGCGCCAAGTTCTTCCAATACCGAGCCAGAAATATGCGTTCTAATTTCGACCAGTTTTTAGCACTATTTGCTCAATCCTAGTTCCTGATTGAGTTTTTCTCACTTTTCTGAAACCCATATGTGTTCTAAATATGGACATAACCCTCTGGGAATTCATGCTCCATCTACCTGATTGAACGCTATGAGCAATAAAGGGTACATCCGAGAATGTTGAATTCACCAAACCATGGAAGCGAGTTTTTCTAAACTCGCGGTGTCCCATCCACTCGCGCCAACCCTTCACGGTTAGGCTTCCGCGCGGTGCATCTGGACAATTAACCATGAACCTTCTATTGACCAACCCATATCCCGAACTTTAGAGAACTAGAGCCATGGTTAGGTTGCAAACTCATTGCATCACGATGTGTCTACTTGACTAATTGCGCATTATTAGTTGTGCATTCTCTATGTGTTTTTCCTAACCGTTTGCTTGACTTGTGCTAAGATTAAATAAATTAATTCATGACTAAAAGAACTTTGCCTAATTAATTAATTAATTAATTAATTTGAGTAAATAGAGTTTAATCAGAGTTGACTTAGTACGACTTTAGGTATACCCCTGTAGAGTAATAATACCGAAAATAGTTTTAGATCGACACTCCAGCAATGGCGCCAAAATTTGAACTGTAGCGCCACTCTGTGGAGTGTAGCGCCTGGCGACAATCCTGTCGTCTGGCGCTACACTGCAAAAAGAGGTGTCAGTCCTGTCGTTTTGACGACAGTTCGGTTTATTGCTCGAGTCATCACCTTGTGTCTAATTAAACAGTTTGCTAATCAATTCGGTTAATTTTTACTGGTAATTATACCTTGTTAAGTCATTAATTGAGTTTGGGCACTAAGTCCCATGGTCTTACACAAAAGTCAAAGAATGTCACTTACACCCACCACATAAAGCACACACTAATACACACTTTTGACCATGTCTAAGGGAGTCTTGCATGCGCGTTTTTTACGTCAATTTTTTAGGGGGGGTAAGTCGGATATTAATCCTCCAATTAAATCAACTTGTTTAAACCCTATACTTGTGCCGAAAATATATACCTTATTTTTGCCAATATATACCTTATTTTTGCCAAAAATATGCACCCTAATATGCACCCTATTTCTTTTTGCTTTTTTTTTCTTTTTAAAACCGTAAAGTCAAGGTCAATTTGAGTCAAATGATTAAAACAAAAAATGGTTTAATTTACAACGCGTGGTCAAGAAAGGAAGGGCGTTTGATCAAAGACAATCTTTTTGTACAAGTCCAACTTTTCGACAAACCCATCGCTCGTAAGAGGAAAGCTAGGACAATAATGGCAACTCAAGAAGAAGTCAATGAGCTCAGGAACCAACTGGTTATCGTGACTAAGGCGTTAAAGGTTCTAACCCTCAAGATTGATGATCCTGTGAAACAACAACAGATAGACCTCATGCAAGAGAGTCTGAGCAAGCTGTCTAGCGACTAAAAGTTTCAAGGGATTAGCTCACAAGGGGTCTCGGTGGACAAGGATCTTCTTCCGCAGAAGTTCAATGCCAACGACATCCCGAAATTTAAAGCAACTGATAACCCTTACTTTCATTTAAGAGCCTTTGAAACAATAATGAGTATTAAGAGTATTGACAGGGTAAAGTCGTATCCCCTAATCAAAAATAGTTCCTAAGTCCTCTAACTAAAGTAGATAGGGAAGTAGGGTCGATCTCCACAAGGAAACAAGTCTTTTTACTCCTAATTAATTAATATAATCTAAATTATTTAAGTAACCAATATTTATAATTAAGTGAGAAACTAATCTGCTAAGGTTGAGAATAAGAAGAAAACAATATATGAAAGAATCTAGGGCATAGGTTCGCCAATAAATAATACTCCAGGGTAAAACATAGTAATCAATCATTGACATGACATAAATAACATGATTAACAGGCTCTCGCAATTTATTAATCAACATAGATCTAACAGGCTCTTGCAATTTACTAGATCTAAGTTCTTATTGAAAATAGCCTTTAATATCAAATTAACATCTGCTCAATTCATCAATTTAATATTGCTATACTTTTACAAGCCGCAATTGTAAAACATTAAAACAATCCAATAAGAAATCATCATGCAATACCAATAATCAATAATAGTCAATCATCAATGCATCAATTAACCAGATTGTAAAGGGCTCTCGCTACGTATTACAATCACACAATTAATTTACCGGTATTAAATCTCATCTCTCGAATCTCGACTTAACCATTTATAAATTAACCTGCCTATTGAAACTAGACCTAAACATTAATTCTCATCTCTCGATTCTTGAATCAATATTGTCAAACTCATGCATAAAAGATAGGCCTAATCTAGTCACAGAGCATTAAATCAATCAATAGGAAATTAATCTAGCATTGATAATCAACAACAATAATTTACCCCTTCATATTATTTATTAGATCCCCATAAACCCTAGAAATTAAACTACTCACAAATCATCATGACTAAACTAATCAAATAAATAAATAAAAGCATAATCAAGGGAGTAAATAAAATAACTGAAAATTAAAGGGGAAGAAATTGTTACCAAAAAGTAATCTGGGATTAATGGAAGAATTAAGAGCAAAAGTTTAGAGAAAGTTTAAGAGAGAGAGAATACTAAGTAGAGAGAGAAAGTCTAAGAAAGAAGGTCCGTGAAATTAATTGTCCTCAAACGTACTTAAACAAAACTAAAACAACTTTCTAATTAGAAACTAATTGCTCGACAAAAGAGCTCTTCCAAAAACACGCGCTCGATCGGGCTAGAGGCCACCCGATCGGGCGTGCCTTTTTCTCGCACTGCTCTTCTCAACAGCCGCGCCCGATCGAGCTAGCAGCTCACCCGATCGGGCGCGCCTTTGGCCACGCACCAGCACAGTCTTGCGCGCCTTGCCCGATCGAGCTAAGCTTGCCCGATCGGGCCCTTGCTTCACCTCGAGGCTCGGAGCTTTGATTGGGCTTATTTCTTCGGCCCAATCCGGATATCCACTTAGGGTCTTGATCACTCGGTCCATATACCTCGGTATCCCGATTACCGAGCCCTTAATCACCGGCTCTCACCGGTCTTGGGCTCCAAAAGTGGTCGTGTCCTTCTAGCTTCCGTAGTCGATCCAATAAAGCCCGGGAAAATGCTTCAAGAGTGCAATTTCCTGTAAAATACAACTAAAACTACGAAAACACTAGAACACACAAATTAGTAATAAAAGTGGCCCGGAAGAGCCAAAAACACTACTAATAACGACTAAGGGATGGGGATAAAACACTATATAAAATGGACATATCAAACTCCCCCAAGCCAAACCTTTGCTTGTCCCTAAGCAAAGAGCTCATCAATGAACATATAAAACATACTTCACCCCAATAATCAAATCAAAAACCAACGATTCAAGGCAACTCTAATGAACATGCTTCGACATCAATCAATCTTATTCATCTAATCACCCTTCCTCCTTAACAATTGTCAAATAGAGCAAACCACAAGAGCATATAGAATTCAAGACTAGTGCTCACACACTCAACTCTCATTTATGTGGCGAGTAAAGAATGTACTCGATCGCTCTCCAACCAACCCCTTTAATGTGAACAATGCCCTCCCAACTCACACTCTCGTGTGTATAAAAACATTGAACGCTCATCCTACTAGTCGACTCGAAATATGCCAAGTCATAACTTGCATTGATAAACAACACTTTCACATTTACATAACTTCTACGCACAAGGTCGGAAGGTCTTTTAAGCTTGTAATGTAAGGCTAGGGTAAAGGGTAGGATAAATTTGGGAATAAGTGAGAGAAAAGCTATGCTAAAAGGGAGCCAAATCCTAATAAACCCATGATAAAAAATAATGATCATACACATCTCCAACATAACCAACTCCAAACAACAATCCACCAAATATACTCCAAACAATATAAACAACCCCAACACTTACAATTTCACTCATAAAAATATGATAATATGGAACAAGAGTGAATAACAGACTTTGAACTCATAACTTGAAATATTTACATTGACACTCAACTTTTTTTTTCTTTTCTTTTGATGAACCTTCACTTAGAACATTTGAACATCAAACATTTTTCTTTTGCTCTTATTTTCTTTCTTAGAAGTTCACCTTTTTTTTTTTCAAATTTCTCACCTATTTTGAACTTCTTTTTTTTTCCATCACACTTTTATTTTTCTCAAAAATATACAACTTTTAAACTCATCAAAACAAAAGTATGATCAAGAACGAATTACTTCTCAAACCCACCCAAATTGTGCAAATAATGTGCACACTACAAACTCCCTCACCTCACCAACTAATAGCTCCCCCAAGCCAAGCTTGGGACTAGTAACCAATGGGGCTCATGTAGGCTTGTAATGTGGCTAATATAAACAATAAGAAGGGCACAAGCAACAACATGGGTAACAAGAAGGGAACAAATGTTTCTAAATACTCTGAAGGCTACCTAAAAGAATGAACGCCTTCGTCCTCCTCATGTGCATAATAATAAGTCATGAAACACTACTCATAGTTGCAAATCAATACTCAAATTCATTGACATACCAGGAATTATGGAACTATCACACATTTCCTAACCAAATCAACTAGTAAAGCACTATATTCACAAGTAGTTGGACAAAATTGACGCATGTTAAGGAATCCAAGCAATCAAACTTCAAATCATGACCAACAAATCCACAATATTCATCATCGAATACCAAGAATCAAAACAATTTTTCTCAAGTACGGGGCACAGGGAAGCATGATTTACAATTCATTGGAACGTATTTTTGAAATTTTTATATTTTTTTATTTTTCAATTTTTTTTTTTTTTTGTATTTTTCATATATAAGAAAGCAATAAAAACTACACTAGGAAAGCAAATAAAAACTATACTAGAAAGCAAATAAAGAGAGAAAAGGAAGATAATTACCAAGTGAAAGAACACCCCCCAAGCCAAATCAAGCAATGCCCTCATTGACTTGGGAGAGTAGCCTACTCATCATCCTCATCCATCCTCGAATAGCCCCCGCCGTGGCTAGAACCGGATCCTCCATGGCTAGAGCCACCACCTCCATACCCCGAACCACCTGCAAAGTAGTTAGGGTCCATATTCCCCCCAAGCCCACCAAAAGGTACATCGGTCCCATAACCATGGACAAATGAGTAGTCGATGTAGGTACCAAAGGCACTTGGGTTTGTATATCCACCCTGCGGATATTGGAACCAATCAGGGACAAGTGAATCGGGGGGAATAGCCCCCCGACGGGCGTAGTCATCATACATGGGGTATAAACCCCTCCCTAGGTTCCTCTCCACATGGCCTGCCCTTCTATCTAGAGACCCTACTCTAGCATCCAAATCCCTAACCAAACCCTCAACTCTCCCTTGCCCCGTCTCAATCCTATCCAATTGGCTCCTAAAAGCCGAGAAGTCATAAGGGGCGTTAGGGTCTATGTTGTAGTTGGTAGAGGAAGTGGGGATATCGTATGTAAAGGGTTGAGGTGGTGGATAGTGTGGTGGATGGTGAGGAGGTGAGTGGTCAATTGGTGATTTATGGGGTTGGGGTGAAGGGTGAGGTGGTTTCACCTCACCTTGACCGTCAAGCGCAAAAGTGTAAGAAGGCTTCCCCTTCTCAAATTTGGTCAAGGTGGGGTGGGGTAAAGTGAAAGCATTATCCCTCCTACCCGATTCCCGTTGAATCACCCACCAAGTATCCCCTCCTATGACATTAACCCAATTAAGGCTACCTAGATAGGGTAGGTCCATAAGAGTTGGGCCGGCTACCTTACCATCATCGTTAGGGACAAAGCTAAGGTGTTTGACCGCTATATGTGTAACTAGGCCACCAAAGTAAATGGGTACCCTAGACCTACCCGCCTCGGCCGCATTGGCCACCCGTTGGAAGTGGTTGGCCATTTTGTGGACTATATTGAGCTTTTCACTCCTAGGGACCATGTATGACCCTAGTAATTCAAGCTCATCCCGCCTAACATTGGCGGGTTCATGCCTACCAAAAATGGTAAGGCCAACAAACCGTTGCCAAATCTTTGGCACGGGATGTTGTATCCAAGTGCCTTTAGCGTGTTGGAGGTTCAAGTTAGGATCCCCCGTAAGGGATTGATAGACAACGACAATGTTGTCTTGGGGTGGTTCAAGAGGCCTATCCGATTTCAACTCAAAAATTTTACCAAACTCTTTCAAAGTCAATCTAATATCATTATTGAATAACCGAAATTGAACATGAGAAATTAAGGCATTTGATTTTATGACATTAAAACTAGAAACGAATTCTAAGGTTAAATAATCATAAGTATCGTAATGCATGTCAAAGAAACCGCTCATGCCAACTCCTTTAAATAATTTTTCTACATGCTTATCAATACCTAGTCTAATAAGAGTAGGGTGATGAATGAAACGAGTGGGAATTACCTACCTCGTAATGAGGTTAAGCATCCTCTGTTTTTGCTCTTGGGTGGTGATGACCACCCTCTCCCATCCCTGAATTTGCAAGTCCGGGTCAATTCTCGCCTCTTGGTTCCATGTGCCTTCACCCCTCACCGTTCTTGACCTCTTGAAAGCCATTGATGGTGTAAAGAATAGGAATTGAGTGGTTTCTCTCTCTTAGGGTTTAGAAAAGGTTGAGAGAAAATGGTAGAAATTGGGTATAGATTGTAGAGAAAGGTGAAAGGATTAGAAATATGTAAAAAATTTTGAGTTTTGATGGAAGGATTGGAGAAGATCTTGAATTTAAGTGTAGGTTGAAGGTTTGAAAATGGAGGTTTTAGAGAGAGAAAGTGAAATGAAGAAGATGAAATAAGGAGAAAGTGAGGAAAGAAAGAAGAAAAAAGAAAATAAAAGGGGGACGGGCTGATGGCGCGCCCGATCGGGCGAGCCTCGCCCGATCGGGCGAATGTGGGAATTTCCAGAACTCAAGTTGCGCGCCCGATCGGGCGAGCTTCGCCCAACATATCTTTTCCTTCACTCAATTTGCGCCCGATCGGGCGAAATTTGCTCGAGTTTGTGACTGAACTTGCGCGCCCGATCGGGCAGCTTCGCCCAATCGGGCGAAAAGAAAGCTCGTTTCCAGCTCTCCTCTCGCTCCCGATGGGGCAGCCACGCCCGATCGGGCGAATTAAAGGCTGAAATCTGGGTTGCTTGCGCGCCCGATCGGGCCCGAGCAGCCCTTTTTCTCCGATTTCTTTTCTTCTTCAAATTTTTCTAAGTCTTTATACCTGTCAAATTCATACCTGTAAAACAACACTCAAAACTGGTGAAATATCACTATCCTCGCCTCTCTAAAAAAAATCAAAAATAAGGAAAAGGAAAACTAGTCTAGAAAGCATGAAATACGGGTTGCCTCCCGCAAAGCGCTGGTTTATCTAGGTCCCGCACGACCTTCTTACCAAGTACAATTTCTAGGACCCTTGGCCTAACGCTTGATCGGGTGGTTTCTCACCCGGTCTAGCGATGTTTAGGCTGCGATGCGGCTTCCTGAAATAACCTGTGGGACGCCAAGTCGCCTTATCTGGTGGATCCTCCTTGACTTGGACTGGGGGATCTTCAATGCTACGCACTAAAAACCCTTCTTTGATCGAATGTTGCTTCAAATTGTCATTGCGTTCAACACTTGCAACTCGATCTGGCGGAACACTTACCGTAGGCTCGATTCGCACAACTTTCTCGATCGGTTCCACTTGTTCATCCTCGAAACCAAGACCAACATTGTAGAGTGCCCTTTCTATTGCATCGACTTCCTTCTGCCATTTATCTATCTCATCTGAAAAGGATGCAACACAAGATACCGCCTCCAAGGGTTCTTTTTCAAGAGCTTGGGGCTTGTTAGAATAATTTACAACCACATTAACACTGAAACATTTCTCCTCAGTCATGGAGCTTTTAGGGGCATTATTTAGATTAAAAACCACTTTATCGTCCCCTACTAATAGTGTTAACTTACCACTTCTTACATCTATGATTGCTCCTGCAGTGTTAAGGAATGGTCTACCCAAAATAATTGGGGTTTGCATATCCTCATCCATATCAAGAACAACAAAATCCACAGGTATATAAAATTTACCTACTCTGACGGGGACATCCTCTAAAACACCTAAGGGGTATTTGAAAGAACGGTCGGCCATTTGTAGAGTTATATTGGTAGCTTTTAACTTACCCATATTCAACTTAGAACACACAGATAATGGCATGACGCTAACACTAGCACCCAAATCACATAATGCATTATCAATCAAGAGATTGTCAATATGACAAGGGATAGAAAAACTACCCGGATCTTTTAATTTAGGTGGAGACTTATTTTGAAATACGGCACTACACTCTGCAGTGAAAGCTATTGTCTCTACCTCACTAATAGACCTTTTTCTCGTCAATATTTCTTTCATAAATTTTGCATACGAAGGGATTTGTGTGATTAATTCAGTAAAGGGGACTGTTACCTTCAAATCTTTTACCACCTCCAGGAACTTACCAAACTGCTTATCCAAGTTTGTCTTCAATTGATGATTGGGGAAAGGAAGTTTGATGATTGGCTTTGGAGCATTCTTATCTTTTTCTGGAGTAGCCACCTTCTCTGGAGTTGTACCCTGCAATGTAGAATTAGATATGTTAGTATTATCTTTTAGCCCTGCAGGGCTATCAACTACATCGTTTGGTTTAATGGAATCAAGATTAGCATTATTTGATAAAACAGGTTCATCAACTCTGGGCATAGAGGGCCCTTCATAGTTTGAACCACTCCTTAGAGTAATTGCAAATGCTTGATCCGTAGGCCTAGTCGGCTGTGCCGGCAAGGCCCCCTGTTGGCGTGCTTGTAGGGTAGTGGAGAGTTGCGCAATTTGATTATCTACAATTTTATTATGCGCTAGAATTAGATCAATTTTCGCATCTCTGCTCTTCATGTGCTTTTGCATATTGACCAACATTGCTCTAATTTCCGCCAGAGAAGGGTCGGAAGAAGAGGGGGGTTGTTGTGGCTGGTTCTTCTAGCTAGCATTGGGATGATAATATTTCTGCTGCTGTTGCTGTGGCGCCTGTGGTTCTTGTGGTGGTGGATTTTGAACATTAGTGCTCCGGTAGGAAAGGTATGGATGATTCCGATACCCAGGATTGTAAGTGTTGGAGTATGGGTTATTCTGCCTATAAGCTTGGAAGGCATTAACTTGCTCCACGGAACTCCTGCAATCCTGCTCCCAATGACCTACAATACCACAATTTTCACAGAAAGCCTCATTAGAATTATTATTAATCGCAGAAACATTGGCTACATTAGCAGTGCTCAGGTTATCTAATTTTTGGCAAATAGAGGTCAGTTGAGCTTGCAAAAAGGATACAGAGTCGACACTATGCTTCCCCTTGTTAGCAAATCCTCTGGGATTCCCATATTGGGAATTGTGTATCGCCATATCTTCAATAACCTGACCTGCATCATCAACATTAAGATTCATAAATCTCCCACTAGCTGCAGAGTCTAACATTATTCTAGAGGAATTTCCAATGCCGTTATAAAAGGCTTGGATTAACTGCCATTGTGCTAAATTATGGTGAGGGCATTCTCTTTGTAAGTCCTTGAACCTCTCCCAAGCCTCATATAAAGACTCATCGGCTTCTTGGGCAAAGTTCTGAATCGCACTCCGTAGTACTGATGTTCTCTCTGCAGGATAATACTTGTTATAGAAATTCAAAACAAGAGTTTCCCAGTCAGTTATGCCAAGTGTAATTCTATTTAAGCCATTAAACCACAATTTAGCTTTTCCAGTTAAAGAGAAGGGAAAGATAATCTCCCTGATTTGGTCTTGAGTGACCTCGGCTTGCCTGATGGTGTTGCAATATTGACAATAGTCGGCAATGTGAAGATTCGGGTCTTCACCCTTTGCTCCACTGAATTGCTTCCTCTGTATCATCGTTATAAATTGAGGTTTAATTTCAAATTGAACCCCATCAAGAGCCGGAGAAGGGGTGAGATGTGGAAAATCCGTAAGCTTTGGTTCTGAATAATCACTAAGATTCTTTGGAGCCGTCATCTCTGATTCTGTGTCTGATGATGCCTCTAAATCGCTGGAATCAGTTGGAGGATCGCGGTGATTATTGTTATTATCACCAGAATCCGCCAGGATTTGCTTGTAGAAGTTTTTCTGTCTATGGAAGGAACGTTCGATCTCAGGATCGAATGGGATGTAACCTGATCTGGAACACCTGGGCATAAACAAAACTAGAAGCAAATATGAGATTTGTCTCAGAGAACTAACGCTCTCTGAGACAAAAAGGGAAATAATCTAGACTACAAAAACAATCAGAAATAAAAATAAAACCGTTTCCCCGGCAACGGCGCAAAATTTTGACAGGGTAAAGTCGTATCCCCTAATCAAAAATAATTCCTAAGTCCTCTAACTAAAGTAGATAGGGAAGTAGGGTTGATCTCCAAAGGGAAACAAGTCTTTTTACTCCTAATTAATTAATATAATCTAAATTATTTAAGTAACCAATATTTATAATTAAGTGAGAAACTAATCTGCTAAGGTTGAGAATAAGAAGAAAACAATATATGAAAGAATCTAGGGCATAGGTTCACCAATAAATAATACTCCAGGGTAAAATATAGTAATCAATCATTGACATGACATAAATAACATGATTAACAGGCTCTCGCAATTTACTAGATCTAAGTTCTTATTGAAAATAGCCTTTAATATCAAATTAACATCTGCTCGATTCATCAATTTAATATTGCTATACTTTTACAAGCCGCAATTATAAAACATTAAAACAATCCAATAAGAAATCATCATGCAATACCAATAATCAATAATAGTCAATCATCAATGCATCAATTAACCAGATTGTAAAGGGCTCTCGCTACGTATTACAATCACACAATTAATTTACCGGTATTAAATCTCATCTCTCGAATCTCGACTTAACCATTTATAAATTAACCTGCCTATTGAAACTAGACCTAAACATTAATTCTCATCTCTCGATTCTTGAATCAATATTGTCAAACTCATGCATAAAAGATAGGCCTAATCTAGTCACAGAGCATTAAATCAATCAATAGGAAATTAATCTAGCATTGATAATCAACAACAATAATTTACCCCTTCATATTATTTATTAGATCCCCATAAACCCTAGAAATTAAACTACTCACAAATCATCATGACTAAAATAATCAAATAAATAAATAAAAGCATAATCAAGGGAGTAAATAAAATAACTGAAAATTAAAGGGGAAGAAATTGTTACCAAAAAGTAATCTGGGATTAATGGAAGAATTAAGAGCAAAAGTTTAGAGAAAGTTTAAGAGAGAGAGAATACTAAGTAGAGAGAGAAAGTCTAAGAAAGAAGGTCCGTGAAATTAATTGTCCTCAAACGTACTTAAACAAAACTAAAATAACTTCCTAATTAGAAACTAATTGCTCGACAAAAGAGCTCTTCCAGAAACACGCGCTCGATCGGGCTAGAGGCCGCCCGATCGGGCGCGCCTTTTTCTCGCACTGCTCTTCTCAACAGCCGCGCCCGATCGAGCTAGCAGCTCACCCGATCGGGCGCGCCTTTGGCCACGCACCAGCACAGTCTTGCGCGCCTTGCCCGATCGAGCTAAGCTTGCCCGATCGGGCCCTTGCTTCACCTCGAGGCTCGGAGCTTCGATTAGGCTTATTTCTTCGGCCCAATCCGGATATCCACTTAGGGTCTTGATCACTCGGTCCATATACCTCGGTATCCCGATTACCGAGCCCTTAATCACCGGCTCTCACCGGTCTTGGGCTCCAAAAGTGGTCGTGTCCTTCTAGCTTCCGTAGTCGATCCAATAAAGCCCGGGAAAATGCTTCAAGAGTGCAATTTCCTGTAAAATACAACTAAAACTACGAAAACACTAGAACACACAAATTAGTAATAAAAGTTGCCCGAAAGAGCCAAAAACACTACTTATAACGACCAAGGGACGGGGATAAAACACTATATAAAATGGACATATCAGGTATCAACAAGAAAGTGTTTCCCTCTCTGTTCTCTCTATCTCTCGAAACCGTTTGCCAACAATGGTTCTTTTCTCTCGAGAAAGAAAAAACCTCCACCGGGGAGTCCATAGTAAACGCTTTCATTGATAAATACAAATGCAATATTCAAGTTGAGACCGACTATAGGGAACTTGAAATCCTCAAGCAGAAAGAGAATGAAGGTTTCACCTCTTTCTTTAACAAATGGAGAGAAACCTCTGCTAAGATGATTGAGGTGCCCAGTGAAAAAGAGTCCATAAGGTTATTTATCAAAAACCTTCAAGAAAAGTATTCCAAGCATCTCAAATATCAGAATAATCTCCATACCTTCAAGGCCGTCTATGACATTGGAATTAATATTGAAGACGACCTGGCTAAGTTGAAAGCTGCCAACAATAACTCCAACAGTGGCTTGAAAGGCAAAAAGAACGACAATCCTTCTTCTTCCAAAACCACCAACTCAACTAGTGTTGGTACCTTTAACTTAAGTGAAGTCCTTGCTATGAATAATCAAGGACAAAAGAAACTATTTAGGAGGAACTTTACTCCTATTGGTATAAGTTATGACACCGCATTTGACCGATTAAATGCAAAAGGTCTTATAACTCCTATTGGACCATTTGGGGACCTACCAGTCGAGAAGAGGACGACTAACTGGAACCCCAATGCACATTGCAAGTATCATCAAGGTAGGGGCCATCTTACCGAGAACTGTTGGAAGCTTAAAGAAGCTATCCAAGACTTAATCGACAACAACAAGCTACCATTGCCCCCTTCCAGTAAGAAGCCAAGTATTGATAATGCGCCTCTCGCTCACTCCTTGGCCATCTCTGATGAGGAAAACGAGGTTGATCCCTCATCTCTCATCAAACCTGTCAAAGAAATCCATGCTATCGAGGAAGAGGAGGAGATTTTTTTCGACGCCATGGATAACCTTCCAGAATTAGCAAGTAAAGAGGACATACAATTTCTTACAATGTCTATGATGGAAGGATCGCACTTTCTACGTGAAGCCCTCAAAGTTGTAAAAGAACTTCAGAAGAAATATGATGAGGTTCCACCCTCGAAAAATAAACCCAGGTAAGAGTTCACACCCATGAGAGCGACCATGACGCGAAACACTTTCCTTTACAAGTAATCGATAAACCCAAGAAGAGTAATAGACTCTACACTCCAATTGGGATCCCATATGCACAAATGTTCAAAATGCTCTCCAAGAGTGGCAGGATAAAACCTCTCGAACTGTGACCATTTGAATCATTAAAAAGGACAGATAGATTTTATTGTCAATATCATTAATCAGGGGGTCACATTATTGAAAACTGTTTTAAATTTTTTAATTCAGAAAATGATTGATGATAAGAAGCTAGTCCAAGTTCCACAAGAAGAAGATGCAAATATTAATGGAGTTTGGGATAGCGACGAAGAAGACATTTATTTGAAAGACATGGTAGGACCTCCACCTTCGGTGTCATATGCCATGGATGACTTTTGGGTTGAAGAAGATTCATCAATAGACGTCCTCACAAGATCCGAGAGAATGCAACCTCCTGTTTTGACACAACCCATGCCAACCACACAACAAGTTCCCATACCTATCATAGAAGATAATGACATTGTCAAACAGTTCAAGAAAACCAAGGTTGAAATGAACGTATGGAAGCTTCTGGCAACGTCTCGAGAACATAGGTTGGCCGTAATGAATGTCTTGGATAAGATAGGGATATATTCTGACACCACTCCTGAGGGGTTGGCTAATTTCCTCACGAGTGATCTCCCTAGCCCCATCAAATTGATCACCTTTTCCGACAAGGATTTGCCTCTAGAAGGTGACAAGCATTATAAGGCATTAAACCTCACAGTGGTTTGCAAGAGAATGAACGTCCCTATGACTCTTGTAGACAATGGATCAGCCATTAATGTCTGTTCACTTAGAACAGCGAGAATGTTAGGCATAAGGGATGAAGACCTAACCCCGTCAACGCAAGAAATAAGAGCCTATGACAACACTCGTCGTCAAGCTCTTGGTAAAATTACTATGAATTTAACAGGGGGAGCGATAGAACACGCTACTACGTTCCAAGTAGTAGATATTAAAGATTCGTTCTATCTATTATTGGGACGCCCTTGGCTAAATGTCCTAAAGGTCGTCCCTTCATCTCTCCACCAACAATTAAGGGTTATAGTTAGAGGAATTCCCATTACGATCGATGCTTCGCCTATGAGAATTAAAGCTATAGAGAATCCAATAATTAATGTGGAGCATGATGAAGACGATGAAGATTTGTGGGGCTTTAATGAAGAGGTCTCCTTAATCGAGGGGGATGAAAGGACCCCTCTCTGCCACGACCCCCACTCCAATATGATCGTGAACGCTATTCTGAAGAAGCAAGGACATTTTCCTGGATAACCCTAGGAAAGAAGAAAGGAATAGCAAAACCGCTGGAATCACCTGGCCTCCCTAGATTAGACACTTTTGGACTTGGTTTTGAACCGACTCAGAAATATCTCAAGCGAGCCTAGGAAAAGTCAAAGGCACGTAGGGACGCTCGCATCCAAAAGAAAGCAATCCCAATGGATCAATATCCTCTTACCCTTAATGGACAATTTATAAAAGAAGCGGAGGACTATCCATGCTATGAACTTCCCGAGCCATTTGTCGTAAATGGCATAAGGCAACCAGGATTTGAAAGTTTCTTAGATTGCTACTTCATAGACGAAATCCCAACTCCTGTCCATAAGGAGAAAACACCCCCATGCTTTGACTTTAATGTCATGGGATTATTATTTAGGCGAGAAAAGGATGAGCCAATATACAAAGGGGATAACTCCTCGCTCATTCAGACAGTCCTACAAAGAGAAAGCTTCGATCCCTCGAAGCTAATCACTCCAGCGGAAGGATCACTACAAGAGTGGCGCAAGACTGTCAAGGTGACTACTCCAAGTGGAAGGAAGATCTCCATCACAACGGGGCAAGGACCGATGTTCGAAGAGTCGTCTGAGTCAGAGTCCCTCCCTATAGAGTCATCTAAGTCCTTAGTTATAGCACCTCCTCATTCTATCTCTTCCCCTAGGATAGTTAGTGATCAAGTCCCTGAGGACATACCCCTCTTTGATGTAATGATCTCAGAGTTTAATAATATGGCTTCTTCTCCTTACTCCTTGTGTTCTTCTTTAACCCAAGATGACGAGCACTGCTTAACTAACAATGAAAAAGACAAAGAACTTATTAAAGCAATGGAAACACTTGAAAAGAAAACACCGATAATTAAAGAAACTAAGACGGTTGATATCTTAAATGATTCAACCAATAAAAGAGAAGTTAAAATCGGACTAACACTTAATGAACAAGAAAGAACCGATTTAATTAACTTGCTTAAAGAATTCATCGATGTATTCGCTTAACCATACGAAGATATGCCAGGCATTAATAGAGAAATAGCTCAACACACCATACCACTAATTCCAGGAATGAAACCTGTAAAACAAAAGTTACGTCGAATGAAACCCGACGTAGCTCTTAAATTAAAAGAGGAAGTTTAAAAAAAAATAATTGCAGGTTTCATCAAGGTATCGAAATACCCCGAATGGGTCGCCAACGTCGTCCCACTTCCGAAAAAGGATGGAAGGGTAAGAATGTGTGTCGACTATCGAGATCTAAATAAGGCAATTCCAAAGGACGACTTTCCTTTACCACACATCGATATTCTGGTGGATATCACAGCAAATCATGCACTTCTCTCGTTCATGGATGGGTACGCGGGCTATAATCAGATTCTCATGGCGGAAGAAGACATGGAGAAAACAACCTTCATAACACCATGGGGTACTTGCTGCTACACGGTGATGCCATTCGGGTTGAAAAACGCGGGTGCTACTTACCAACGAGCAGTGCCTTGCTCCATGACATGATGCATAAATAAGTTTAAGTATATGTGGAAGACATGATTGTGAAATCAAAAGATCGCCCAGGCCATCAAGTAGCCTTAAGAAAATTCTTCGAAAGGTTAAGAAAATACAACATGAGGTTGAATCCATCTAAGTGTGCTTTTGGAGTCACCTCCAGCAAGCTTCTAGGTTATGTCATAAGCTCTAGAGGAATAGAGATAGACCCAACCAAGATCAAGGCAATCATTTCAATGCCACCGCCCAAAACCGAGAAGCAAATTCGAGGATTTATTGGCCGGTTGCAATACATAAGCAGGTTCATATCAAAATTGACGACAATATGAAAACCAATCTTTAAAAAGATTAAAAAGAATGCACCAGTGATATGGGATGACAAGTGTCAAAAAACCTTTGAAAAGATCAAAGCCTATCTCGCAAATCCTCCCGTATTGGCACCAACACTTTCGGGAATACCTCTTAGGTTGTACTTAATAGTTACCAAAGAGACAATGGAGCCATGCTAGCACAAGAAGTAGAAGGCAAAGAAAATGCGATCTACTATCTAAGCAAGAAGATGCTTGAGTATGAAGCACACTATACACCACTTGAGAAATTGTGCCTCGCATTGGTGTGGGCCACAACCAAGTTAAGACATTACATGCTTGTGCATACAGTCTTCGTCGTTTCCCAATTAGATCCACTCAAGTATTTATTTGAGAAATCTACACTCAATGGGCGCATATCAAGATGGATAGTCAACTTAGCCCAGTTCGATGTAAGGTTCATGCCACAAAAAGCTATCAAAGGATCTGTGGTATCGGATTTTCTAGCAGACTTTCCAATATAAGACTCGACGCCAATACACGACAATGAATTTCCAGACGAAGATTTGATTGTCACTAAAGGTGATACTTGGACCTTGTACTTCGACGGAGCCTCAAACCAAAAGGGATGTGGCGTTGGAGTATTACTAGTATCACCTAAAGAAGAGCATGTTCCAATCTCCATAAAGCTTAATTTCGACGTTACCAACAACGCTGTTGAATACGAAGCATGTGTGGTAGGCCTTGAAACAGCTTTGGCATTGGGAGTAAAAAAGTTACAGATATTCGGAGAATTTTCATTGATCATCAATCAAATCTCCAAGAGGTGGAAGGTAAGGAGTGAAAGTCTTGCCCCTTACCAAACTTATCTGGAAACCCTTACTAATCAGTTAGAAAAGGTAGAATACATATATCTACCTAGAGAAGAAAATCAATTTGCTGATGCCTTGGCAAGACTAGCCTCAATGGTTAGAATTCCTACGGAAATCGAGCAAATGCCTCTAACTATAGAAAAAAGACACAAACCGGCCTATATTCAAGCTATAGAAGATGATGAAGTAATGCAGGATGAAGAAGAAGGAGAAGAAGAACCGTGGTATACAGATATACTCAATTATGTCACCAAACCCATGCTGACAAAAGAGCAAAACGAGCACTAAGACTCTTGGCTTCCTAATACGTATTCATAGACAACGAGCTGCAAAAAAGGGTACCTAAGGGTCGAGCTCTCTTATGTGTAGGAAAAAAGGATGCCCAAAGAGCAATGAGGATAGTCCACAAAGGAATTTGTGGAACTCACGTAAATGGCAAAATGTTAGTCCAAAAGATAATGCGAGAAGGATACTATCGTACTACAATGAATAGGGATTGCCATCAATACATAAAAAGATGCCCTAAGTGCCAAATCTACGCTAATTTACAACATGTTCCTCCATCTTTGCTCTACACCTATACGTCGCCATGGCCATTCTCTACATGGGGAATTGACATCATCGGAAAAATCACTCCCCCAGGAACAGGAGGTCACGAATATATCTTAGTGGCAATTGATTACTTCACAAAGTGGGTCGAAGCACAATCATACGCTAAACTCACTGCAAAACATGTAGCACTCTTTATCGAAAGAAATATTATTTGTCTATATGGAGTCCCACATGAAATGATAAGTGACAATGGAACTCACTTTCAAGCCGAATGTGAAGAATTGCTACAGAAATATGGTATTCAACATCATCATTCTTCTCCTTATAGACCTCATGCAAATGGAGCAGTCGAAGCAGCTAATAAAAATCTAAAGAATATCATCGAGAAAATGACGGAAAATTACAAGGATTGGCCTGAAAAACTTCACTTCGCATTGTGGGGTTATCGCACGTCAATTCGCACATCAACAGGAAATACGCCATTTTCCTTGGTTTATGGAATGGATGTTGTACAACCTGTTGAGCTAGAGATTCCATCTCTACGACATCGCATTAGAGAGAAAACTCGGTGAAGTTGAATGGACTAGGGAAAGATATGATGAGCTAATTCTACTTGATGAAAAACGACTAGAAGCTCTACATCACACTCAATGTTACCAAACTCGTATGGCTAGGCATTTCAATAAGGTCAAGACAAGAAACATCAAAGTAGGAGACTTGGTGTTAAAAGCATTAAGGAAAAATGTTTTAGATCCAAGAGGAAAATTCAGACCTAATTAGTCTGGAGCCTACATTGTCAAAACAATCCTGTCAGGAGGTGCAGCAAAATTAACTGACATGGATGGAAATGAGTTCTCGAACATGACAAATCTTGACCAACCTAAAAAATACTACCCATAATCACTTGAGTAGGACACTCAAGAGAGCTACGTTTGGCCTGATTCCTGAAGAAAGGATACGTAGGCGGCCACTTTATTTTTTTTCAAACCTCGCATCCCAGACTTAATAAAAAATCCAACAGAAGATCGACGAAACATCGGCGTCACAGAAAAAATTCTAGCGCCAGACGACAGCCTTCGTCGCCTGACGCTAGACTGCCGCAGCTGGCGCCAGTCACAGAATCGTGGCGCCAATTTACTGTAAAATATCTGGGAATACTTCGGTGTTTTTCGGAAAATTTTCGACTTCCGTACTTGAAAAATTTCTGGAATATTAATTTTTTCGTTTTTCATTGCTTTAAAAAATTAAATTTAAAGTAAATAATTTAATTAAAAAGCTGGAATTTCATTAATAAAATAAATTACATTATTGATGGAATTTAAATAATGCTTAAATAAATTAACTTTAAATTTAAAAACCAAGTCTAATAATTGAAAATTAAGCAATGCTCTTAATCTTCTTTCTCTTTCTTAGCCCTCTTCTAATTCTTATCTGCGCCTTCTTCCTCATCCATAACCTTAGCTAGTAGGCATCCTTTAGAGGACCTACATTCAATCTTTGAGTAAATAGTTTCTCCCTTAGCTAGGACCCCATGCTTCTTTTCTACCCAAGCCTTCTTCTCTGTGGTGTCAGCTTTCCTTTTTCCTTTATCTTTCGCAGAAATTTTCTTCTTAGGCATTGTAGGTGTTTTGAACTCAACTCTTTCACCCAAGCGTTCCTTAACAGGAATCACTTTGTCACCTAGACGACTCTTCACATCAGTTTTACTCTGATTTTTTTTCACGTCCTTTGAAGGTTTCTTCAGAAGCCACTTTTTCACATCATTGGGCAAGGAAGGAGGAACCTTTTGGGTAATCACTTCCCATAAAGGTCTAGCGCTCCAATAAGCATCAAATTTGTCTACTTCCTGAGAGACATGGAACTCATAGGGACGACGAAGATCACCGGAAGGAATTGTTTGAAGTAGGCCGTACTGTCTTTTTACCCTGCAAGGATAATAAAAAGTCATTCGGGATAAGCTTGGAAGACGGCAGAAAGGTTGCTTGTTGACACCAACCATCATTTCTATTTTCCACCAAGGAATGACCCACTTGATGGCAAAATTGTAAGACTCGAAGACCTTCTTCCATTCGTGGCGCCCCATCTTAGAGAAGCGTTTCATCCTTCTCACAAAGCAATTTGGAGTATACTTCTCAATATTGTCTGGAGGGCTAATTAATTCCAGTCTTTCCATTAGCCACATCTGTAAAATAATTTCAATACAAATAAATTATTATTACCATACAAAAATATATATTTGATTTCTCTAATTAAAAATATTATTTTTTTACCTGTAATAAAATTAGAGAGCCCCGGAAAGGTGCTTTTGGATTCTTCTTTAATTCATCAAGACTAAGCATAGTCTCTCCAACTATTAAGGGCATTGGATTTCTCCCAGATTCAATCTGCTCTAAAACAATGGATATAATTGCTTGACCCTCATTATTTTTACCACTAGTGAAAAAATATTGATTAAGCATGCAAAAGAGAAAAGCTCTTCTTCTATAAACATGAAAAGACTCAGAATAAGGTCTATCAAAATAATAGCGAGCAAATTCCTTCAAGTTAACTATGCTACCATCTACTATTTTTGTTAGATCTTTGTCTTTTAAGTTGAAGAAGCGTTCAAAATCCTTATAATAATATTCGTTTATTCTAGGGATTACTACAAGATATAGTGCAGGGAAGCCTAAAATAGCACCGAATTCTTCCGGCAAGGGGCTAATTTCATCATACCCTAATCTAAAGCAATGAGTATCTACATCCCAATATTCTAGAGAGGTATGAATAAAATCTAAATCAAGATCTACCCCTTTGACACCATAAATACCCCCCAGGTGAAACACATCTAACTCTTTTCTCTCCTTGGCAGTAAGAGACTGACACCATTCATGAGTGAAGTTGGTAGAACTTTTAGAAACGAGAGACATGATTGTTATTTTTTCTAAAAGCCAATAATATATTTAATCTGCTAAAATTATGAAGAAAATCGGCTGGGCAGTGGGCTATTTATACACAAAATCGGAGCAGTTTTATTCCAGAAAGGATTCAGAGTCAGCGCTCATCAGCGCCAGACGCCATACATTGGCGCCTGACGCCAAGGCCTAGCGCCAAACGCTAAGTGTAGCGCCTGGCGCTACACCAAAATGCGTGGCGCCAGGTGGCGCTAACGTGTCTTATTATACGAGCTTTCTAAAACTGCGTTTTTTGGCCTGATTCGAGTCTGACCAATGACTTTACGGTCTTTTAATTCTTCTTTTATATCTTTTTCTAAATTTCATTTATTTCTTCTTTTTAATTAATATAACCATTATATTACTTATATTATTTTTCGGATTTTATTTCCAAATTTTTACAACTCCAATATTTTTTTTGACTTTTATTTTTTCATTTTTTTTCTTCTTTTGGGGGAGAAAGTCGGATACCCTCCATCAATAATAAAAATGACGGAATTTTTGCGCAAAATTAATTTTCATAATTCTTTGCACACACAAACATGCACCAAAAAATAAAAAAATTGGAAAAACGATAAATGATATATAAACTCATAATAATATGTGTATACAAGCATGTCTAAATAATGAGTCTAAATAAAGGCAAAGTTCTATACAAAGTCAAAAGAAAATAATAAAAAGCACAGGAACAAACTACGACGCCGGGGGACGTACACCCATCATCTCATAAAACTGCGCCGTACGAGGAGTAACCTCTCCACCAGCTCCAGCTCCAGCTCCGGTCTCCTCGGGAGGTGAAAAACTCAGCACTGGACCCATCCACCCAAGATCAACCTGAGGCTGAGGCTGCGAAGGCTGCTGCGATGACGAGCCGACCTCGTACATCCCACCAACTCTAAGAGCCGAGGTAGCCTCTCCCTGGCCTATCGGCGCAGCATGTGCACCCTCAGATGAAGAGCTTGAGCCCTCTGCCGCCTCGGTACGGGCAGCCTCAGAACGACCGCCCCGACCACTCGAACCAGTGCGGCGGCGTCTCGAGCTAGACCTCGTCGGTTCCTTCCGCACCTCAGGTCTCGTATAGGTATGAGAAGGAATGGGCTGACCCTGCAAACGAAACCAAGATCAGAAATATGCGAAATAGAAGCGATAATGCAAAAACATAAGAAGGGAAGCTACCTCCTGAACGGCGTCATCTCGACGACATGTAGCCACGTTCTTCATCCGGACGAGCTGGCTCCGGAAGGCATCTATGCATCATGCCATCGCCGAGACCACCTCGCGTGAGAACTGTCAAAGAAGTAAGTCAATAAACATGCATAACATACATGGACAAAAGTTGCAAATAAATAAGCTTACCCGAGTCTGGTGACGAGGAATCGACCGCTCCACAAAGCGCTCGCCCTCAGGAGCCGGAGGAATCATCTCCTCAATCGGGCCGTATGTCCCTTGGTAGTAGATGGACATACGAGGTGGCACAAACTCATCAGGTCCACCCTGACAAAGCAAGTCAAAATTAGTAAAGCATTACTTGGGGGCTACTTAACGAAAAGTAAAAAACTAAAAATCATACCGCCACCTCCTCAACCGGTACAGGGACTGGAGCTAACAACGGCAGTAACTCCTCCTCATAGCACCGCCTAGGGATCGTGTAAGATCGCCAAGGGGTATCAGCTCCCTCTGACATGCGCACCAATCTCGCGGCATTAAACATGTGACACGGTGGAGGAGCAGGAACGACAAAAGTGTCCGAGGAATGCTGAATAGAAACCCTCTCCCCAAGATACGCGATCGCTCCATAGGTCCCCAAGAAATAGCGACGCTCAGCAAAATACTGCGCGGCTAGCCCAGGGACAGCCAAGTCAACCCACGATCGGTACAGCACGTCAGGCTCCTATAAAGAACGCCTATCAGACAACAATCTATCAAAGGTATCACAAAATGTTCAAATATGTAAAAAAACCATACCGAGATGATCCAATCTCGCACATAGGCGGTAGACATCCCAACACGCGCGTAGTAGAAAAATGTACATTTGCGTCGCCATATTTGCGTCACTCATTCTAAAGAACGAAGCAAATGTTTATTTTTACCATCCTTTAAAGTTATTTGCGTCGCTTGTTATTGAAGAAGCGACGCAAAAGTCAAGTGTATTTCAGCTAGCTTACTATCATTTGCGTCGCTCTTATTTATTGAAGCGACGCATATAATAACCTTATTTGCGTCACTCATTTATTGACAAGCGACGCAAATAAGTGAGTGAATAAATTGCATCACTCTTTTAATAAATGAGCGACGCAAATGACAAATTTTCAGCATTATAAATTTTGTTATTTGCGTCGCATTTTTATAATTAAGTGACGCAAATAACTCTGTTGCATTTAGGTTATTCCGCGCTTTTTTGACCCTGAAATGAGCGACGCAAATAGCTTTTCACTCCAACCTTTCACTAAACAAAAAGAAAAAAACAGAGTTGCTTCCAGTGAATTTCTACAGAAAAACACCCACAAATTCGACCCTGAAATCCAATAAATTCGCCCAAAAACTGCAATTCCCCAGCAAATTCAATATCCAAAATCGCAATCAAGTTCAACACCCATAATCGGCAGCAAATCCGAGCATTTTCGAGCAAAAATTTAGACCAAAAACCCTAAGAAATTCGAACCCTTAAACCTTAGAAAAATTGATTGTTTCCGACCAAAAATCCCCCATTTCGAGCAAAAAATCTACTCAAAACCATATGAATTCGAACCCTAGAAACCCCAAAAAATTCAATTAAAAATCCTGGCGAAAATATTCGAGCAATGACTGAAATTTTCGAGTGGAAAAATCACTTATTAACTTGAACAATAATTCAATAATTGAATTAAACTGAAATATTCGAGCAATGACTGAAATTATAGCAACAATAATTGAATTTCGATTTCGGCTCGACATTGTTGAATTAGTGAAGTCACTTTCACCTAAGGTAAGATTGCTTCTATTTATGTTCAATCTTTTCATGGTAGATAGAATGTAGCATTTAACTTGAACAATGACTTAGTTTAATTTCAAGTTTAATGTTAGTTCATTAATTAGAAAATATATGGCAGATTTAATTGAATTTTTATAATTTCAGTCAAGTTAGAAGAAGCTACAAGTGCAAGCTAAATATAGGACCAGACTAACTTTTGCTTCCATTTTTTTCCATCATCTTTCATGCATCTACAGGTCTGCACTTACCTTCCCTCTGAATATTATCCTTATCGTTTTTAATTTACTCGTATGTTTTTAGGCTGTAAAAATCATTTATCTTAGTAGATGTATCAATTCTTATTGAGGATTTGTTCTTTAGATTACCGTATTTTTTTTTTCTTTTCATTTTTTAGATTATAATATTTGTTGCTATTTTCATTTAATAGATCATATGTAATTTTATTTGTTTTAAAAGTTTGTAAGCTAAAATCCCAACGCTGATAGTAAAGATAATAATTGTTTGTTTTTTTTGTTTGGTAGATCCAAAATCCATTGAAAATGATTTCGATAATTTCTAAGATGTTTGGGATAGGAAGGCATTATCGTGGTGTACCATGTGATGGAGGTACAAACAATAGTGGAGTTGAAAATCAATCTGAATTGAGGAATAGTGTTACTGATGAATTTCAATCTGAATCGAGGAGTAGTGTTTATTTACAACAGCCCAAAATAAAGCGCAGAAAAGTTGAGGTATCGTTGAGCTTAAACACAAAGTATGTGAACAGAATCATTGATTGGTTAAAGGATGATAAAATTGTTAGTATTGGTGTTTATGGGACGGCCGGGGTTGGGAAGACTACCCTGGCAAAGCAGCTCGAATTTCGGCTTCGTTATGAGACGCCTTTTACTGATGTTTATGCTGTTGGTATGGTCTCTGTGGGGGTGGATTTTAATGTATATGAGTTGCAGTAAAAAATTGTTGGTGCTTTTAGGCTTGATCTTGGAGGTGATCGGGATGAGACTAGGAGAGCGGCCAAGATTCATTCGTTTTTGTCTCGAAATGATAAGTGTGTACTCATCCTTGATGATTTGTGGGATGAGTTTCGCTATGAAGATGTTGGGATTCCTAGGAGATGCAAGCTAATTGCTATTTCTCGGTCACGGGATGTCTGTCGTATGCTCCACTGCCGGAAATTTGTTCTGGTTGAGCCACTTTCGGAGGAAGAGAGTTGGGAGCTGTTTCACCAAATCATAGGTGGTGAATATTTGGATTCCAAACAAGAGTCCCATTTTAGGAAGCTTGTGTATGATAAGTGTTCAGGTCTTCCTCTTGCTATTGCTGGGTTGGCCAGATGCTTCAGGAAGATGGTTGATGGTAATCGTTCTAGTAGGAGGGAAGTCCTTGAAAGTGCAAAGTTTCCTTTTACCAGACAAGATTACTTGGAAGATGCATTTAGTCGGCTGAAATTTTCTTATGAAAAGTTGAACAATATCACGCTCCAGCGTTGTTTCTTGTATACTGCCTTATACCCCAAAGGTTTTGACATACGCAGAGAAGAGCTGATTCGCCTTTGGATGGGTGAGAAGCTGATAGATAATGTTTCATCGTTACAAGCACGATATGACATGGGCCATTCCATATTGAATAAACTTCTCAACTCTTGCTTGCTGGAAGCACCAGAGGATAAAAGGACTATCAAGATTCATGATCTTGTGAGGCATATGGCTCTTTCTATTGCTGGAGATAGTTTTATGGTAGAAGCTGGCAAGACTTCAAAATTGGAGTTCCGGAAGAATCTCCTTGTTGTTTCCTTGATTAATTCTTCAATATCGTCGATCCTCCCAGATGATTCTCAAACTATAGCTATCTCTCCACCTTATTTTTACAATCGGGTGGACGTGATTGTGGCTACTACGTCATGCGTTATATGTACGAAATACTTGAACATCACTATAGCAGTGAGGAACTTATTCAGGTATGAGTTGTCAAATATTTCATTTTTGTTTGATAAATAAAATTTGATGTTAGCTACAATCTTGAATTAAAACTTTCCTCTTGTATATTTGTTGTGTTGATAGGATTTTTCAAGAACTACACCGTACACCGAGGAGATAAATGAGATTCGAGATATTTGGGCAGATTATTTTATATGTAATGTTGAACTTTAGATTTACACTTAGCGCATGTTGGACTCTTGTTTTGGATTATAGGCTTGACATGAATTATTTTGGTTAATTGGTGTTGGGATGATGAGTATAATGTCTATGATATTGAGATGTAAATTATTGAACAGGTTGTTAATATAATGTCGCCATTAACAATTTTATGGGTAGGCCAAAATACAAAGGAGACTCTGCCAAAATTTACATTTGCGTTATACAATAATATTGCATTTTAATTTCAATTATATTAGTGTTAGCATATTACCTTATACCACTAGCAAGGAAAACACGTACTACAAACATATACAAGGCAATTATTATAATTAAAAAAAAAAATTCACCTCATTTGCGTCACTCATTAAACAAACAAGTGATGCAAATAAAGCAATTTTGTATTGTCTAGTCAGTCCTTTGCGTCACTCCTATATAAACAAGTGACGCAAATAACAAACAAGAAGTTTATCAGAAGAGTTATTTGCGACGCTCCTTAATAAAAGAGCGACGCAAATAAGAGTCATTTGCGTCACTCCTTTATAAAGGAGCGACGCAAATGACTCTTATTTGCATCGCGCCTAGGAGCGATGCAAATGACTCTTATCTGCATCGCGCCTAAGAGCGACGCAAATGACTTTTAAATCATTTGCGTCGCGAGCAGTTGCGTCGCTCATAGAAGCGACGCAAATACACTATAAATGAGCGATGCAAATGAGTCTTTTTCTACTAGTACGACGGCTTCCCCAGGAAGCACTCACTGGAAACCTGCGCGGCGACGGTCTCGCCGGCGCAACTGAGGGAAAGTACTCGTAGAACCAGATCTACAAAAGGCAAAAATTATAAGTGAGTGCTAACTAAAGCTTAGAGCTAAACTTTACAGGAAATAAAGTATACCACTACAACCCTCCAAAAGCAAGATAGAGCAACGTTCCCCGTGAAGGACCGATGTCGACACGAGTCCCGTAACGCTCGGATGAAGTCACCATAGGCCAAGCTGGCCTAGTCGTAAGTCCCGATCCGGTGTAGATCACGGACAACAGGAAGGTAGTAAAGTAGCGCTCTACTACCCTTGTCAGGGGAAAACGTCCCTGACAGCAAGATAAGTACAAAGATGCGCACCCGCTGCTCTCGGGTAGTCGCACCATCATCAAAAGTCGCTGCTAGAGTCGAGCGGCGAATCCCCTTCGCGCTGAACTAAGTCGACTCCACCTTAGCTCGAGCCCGAACAGCAATCGGACCCAACAGTTCCTCGACCTCGGGAGAAAAGACGCTGATCTCGTTGTCGAACGGCAGCGCCACAGAGCTAAACTTCAGTCCCGTAATGAGACTGAAGTCGATCGGGGTGACCATCATCTCACCCCAAGGGAAGTGGAAAGTGTTGGTGGTGTCCCAAAAGAACTCCACCAGAGCACGAACCACATGGTGACCCTTGATAGAGGCAATCATGGCCTCGGAGGTCTCGGAGAGTGCAGGTAGTCCGCAAGACTCCCATATAAGTATCGCCTCGTCGTCATTGGCGATGTACATGCATCTTGTACAGGTCGCCCAATGTGTTGCAACCAGAACAATGGCAGTGCGTCCTCCCAACTGTGATGCCCCGCCTCACCCTCTCAGAGATGTGGTGGACAGGAGAGAAGTACAAAGTCCGCTCATCCCACTCAAGGAGTCGGCCGAGTGAAGTGGATGGATCAGCGTCGTCCTCTACGGCCTCATGCTCCCGTCGAGCGTCTCAGGACCGCAAACCCAAACGTCGCTATCTAGCCATGCTACATTGCGCAAAATCATCATAAATTAAGGTTCTATAGTATCTAAGGTTCGCCTAGCCGCATGATACTATGTTCGTAGAAAACAGAGTACGTAGTACTAAAACAGAGCACAAATTCAAATTGAGCATATATGACATTTTTCAAGCATTCAAACAATTTCTCGCAATACTATAGTAATTATTGTGACAAATTGGACAAGAATTGCTAGCAAAAACGTCAAGAACAAGCCACATTGTCTTCCCGACCTTAAGAGGTCCAACAATGGTGATTTGTTCGTTTCTTCACCAAATTGATTCAAACAAGTCTCAAATTACTCCCAAAGCAATATATAAACATAATCAGCAATTTCATGGCATAAAATTTGATAAACAAAGAGAATTTAGCAATTTAAATTTTGAATTTTCAAGAAATTCGTAAACAAATACATGTGAAATTCATTAAAAACGGCGTGAGTTTGGAGGAAACTTACATAGATCGGGAAAATGGATGGAATAAGCTTTGATTTGCAACAAATTTGAGCGAATTCGGTTGAGAAACAAGTAAGAACGAGCCAAATGAAGTTTTGAGCAATTCTGGAGCACAAACGCGAGTAGCAGCTAGGGCTGTACACAGTTTGGTCTGGACCGTAACCAAACCAGATCAAACCGTATTTTAGCGGTTTGGTTTGGTTTACGGTTTATAAAATTACGGTTTGGTCTCGATTTTTTTGTAAATATGGTTTATGGTTTGGTTTGGTTTTGCAAAAATTATAAACCAAACCAAACCGTAAACCAATAAACCGAATTTTAATATTTATATAATTTTTCAATAATTTTTTTTTATTATATAAAAAAAATTAAAGAATAAATAAAAAACCATGTAAAATAGATAAAAACTATACCGTCAATACTCTATAATTAATGACTATAATGTAGTACTCATATGAATATCTTTTATTGTTATGTATTATTTTTATTATGTGTTAGCACTTGATATTTTTATTGCAACTTTGTAGTACAATTTAATCCGTTAGGGCTACTTATTTAAACATTATTATAAATTAGTGAAGTATTATTTGACAATTTTTGGAAAAAAAAAAAAAAAAATCATCTCATCATAAACCGCAAACCAAACCGCACCAAACCGTATTATTACGGTTTGGTTTGGTTTGATTTCAATACTAATATGGTTTGGTTTGGTTTGAAAAATTTACCAAACCGTATTTTGCGGTTTGGTTTGGTTTGGACTCAAACCGCACCAAACCAAACCATGTTCACCCCTAGTAGCAGCAGCGGAAATGAAGAAGAGAAGGGTATTTATGGAAAACCCGACTCTAGCGCCAAGCGACAGACCTTGGCGTCAGTCGATAAGGCTTAGCGCCTGGCGCTAGTGCCAGCATCTGGCGCTACAGCCAAAAATGCGACACTATCAATATTTCAGTGGCGCCAGAACACTCAGCCACTCAGTACGGTTATTTCAACCTATTGCAATATATTTTGGGCTCCTTGGCACGCCAGTTAGCCCCTCTAAGATATTGACATGATTTTAGTAATCGGATTGATCACAATTACATAAATTGATCGACCTGATGAATTATCGTCTCACTTAGCTTAAAGCGCCTAAGAATTGGCTCCGTACGAAGCACCGACATACTGGTTCATTCAACAAGGCACCGATATACTGGTTCATTCAGCAGGGCACTAACATACAGGTTCAAAAACAGCAAAAGCGCCGACGTACTGGCATAACGGAAGCAAAGTTCAAGCGAGCTTTTAAAGATCGACAAGCGTAGGTCTTCGATAATTTTCTTCAGAGTGTTATCGCAACAAATGAGGATAGCTTCAAGCGAGGGTATCTTCGGCAGCGTTCCCTAGCTTGCGGAGAGTTGTCACAAACAACTTGAGGTGATTTCAAGCGAAGTTGTCTTCGATCGTGTTCCCTGGCTTGCAGAAGATGGTCACAAAGTGCTAGAAGGTCATTTCAAGCGAAGCAATCTTCGATGGGGTTCTCTAGCTTGCAGAAGCCTATCATGGCTGAATTGGAGACAGTTACAAGCGTAGCAATCTTCAAGCGACATTCTCTAGCTTGCAGGAGGTCGTAAAAAATGCAAAAATACAGAAATACATCAACAAATCGGTAACTTTCAGAGACGTGTGCTTGACGGTGCAAGATACGCGTTTCTTAACTCTTTTATCTGTTTAACTAACGCTAGTTTTGCAGGTATCGGCGTTACAAGAGTGGTTTAGGATCGCAGAACGTTCTGAATCATTCTCCGTCCCTATCAATACTTTGACTTTTGTTTTCGAAACCGGCGTTTCTCCAATCATAGTCAAAGTGGGGGCTTCTGTAGACACTCATTTGTGTCTCCCCAAAACCAAACCCGGTGATGAGTACCTTTCACGTCGAATCATAATCGAATGAAGTGAAAGTGTGGAAAGTTTAGTGTTGCGGATAGTTTTAATTTCTTTTCTCTTTTCTCTGTTTTTGAAAACCTATTTTAAGAAAACAGCCAATCTAGTTTGGTTGGTCCATGATATGGGTCCAATAGTAGTGTAGTTGGATGGGGCTTGAAAAGAGCTCTCCAACGATATATTATAAGCCCAATTCTGATGAATATTGAGGAAGTTATGACCAAATTACTAAACTAGGCCCGGTTTGAACCTTATATGCGGCCCAATGATCTAGGGGAGGGCCTAATATGGATTTATCATTCCTAATGCAATTAGGAATGGTTTTAGTCTTCTAGATTCTTCTAGAAGGTTCTTTTCATTCCTAATTCAATTAGCATTGATAAATTGACTTTTGTTGACTTTTTAGAGTTTTAATCAGAATAAAAGAGTGTTTTTGAGGAAAATACGGTTTTATCCTCCTGTACGATTAATTCTATCTGGTTTTAGAAAACGCGTCAAAAACCTGATTAGCGCCTAACGCCAGCATTAGCTCCTGGCGCTAAGCTTAGCGCCTGACGCTAGCATTAGCGTTTGGCACTAATGTCAGCGTCTGGCGCTAATTCCGTTTTTTCACGTCAGAACTCTGGTTCGGTTTTCTATCTTTTTGGCTGATTTTCTCTATAAATAGCCTCCTAAAAACTCCGTTTTCAATCATCAATAATCACGAATTCTCATCTACAATCATCAATAATCACTAATTCTCATCAATTATTATACTCTCTAATTCTTTTCTCTCTCTTCTTTTCTAAACCACCCTTTTTCATACAAAATTCCGCACTCACAAGACCTAGATATACCTAGCATAATTCAAAGTTGCCTTCGCCCTAGACGTGAAAGGTTTTAATTTCTGAGGGTTTGGTCCTAAATCTTTATTTCAATTATTTAATTTAATTCTTTGATTATTATTTTCCTTGAAGTTACTAACGCGTGTATTTTGTTATTAGAAAGAGGTACGAGGCATCCAAGTAAGTGCTTTAAAGGTTTTTATTGATATTATGATATAGAAATCATGTCTAGGTTGTTATTATGATTCCTAGTATCATGTTATGATGCTTTTCTTAATTTGATGTTTAGGGTGGCAACAATAAATTCCTAGTATCATGTTTAGGGTAAAGAATATAATGTCCATTATGATTTCTATGATGCCTTTTATTGTCTTTCCTAATAGTATCATGTTAGGGCTATATATTTAATTTTCAATGCTTAGTAACATGCTAGGGTTTGTTATTAATCTTGTTAGTATTATGCCTAGGATCTTGCTATTAAAATTATGCTTTAACATGATTATTTTGATTGTTGTGATTATTATTATGTTGCTTGATATTTATTTTTATTGCTTGATCATGCCTTTTATGTATGTTTAAAGGGAATTGGTACTTTTAATCACGCTTAATAAGTTAATTAATAATCTTGTTTAGGGTTAATTTGATTATAATTCAAGTGATCGCCAATAATAGTTTTGTTTGTGCATTAATATTCAACCAACATAGTTAAACAGGTTTAGGGTAAACCTATTGATTGCATGTTAGTCAGAAAGCGCACATGAATACGATCAGAATAAAGTAGAGGCCTATTATTAGGGCAGGTTCAATCTCTTTTAGGTTGGATTTGTACCTTCATCCCCGAACTACTAGTCATGGTTCCAGACCTATTGGAGTTGACGATCTCTTGGATCGTTAAGGATGTAACCTTCATCCTGTGAACGGTTTACAAGTTCCTAAAACTTGTTGGCGACTCTTTTGCTCTATCTTCTTTCCCTTTGGACGCCACCGTACTTTAGTGTATGATCACAGTGGGGTTCAAGCTAGGGATAATGCTTGAAATATTCCCTACAACTAGACTTTTCACACTTTCTCTTTGTTCGATATCAAATGACATGAAAGGTATTTATCACTGGGTTTGGTTTTGGGGAGACACATTTGGGTGTCTACAGTTTCTAAAGGGAAGGATGATTGTTTTGGATATGGATGTGTGAGTGAAGTGTGTGAATGTGATACTAAGGCTGGCTGCAAGGGTTATGGTGATGGAAAGAGATGTGAGAAGAGTCAAAGATGATGACTCTTTAGTCTAGGTAGGCTAAATGATGTGGGTTCAAGCCCCCAAGGCTAGCTCTAAATGGGTAGGGGTAAGCATTGGATATCTTTGACTCGATCATGCATGGATATGTGGCCGCATCTTGATGTGAGGTTGCCTACGTATCCGTTAGGAATCAGGCCGAACGTAGCTCTAACCGAAATTTGCACAAGTGTGTGTACTTCTCAAAGAGGTCTTTCAAGGGTTGTAATGTTGTTAATTTGATGGTTTAAAGAAGAAAAGGGTAAAAGGCTCAAGACCCGAGCTAAGCCCCCAAGATATGCAATTGTGTATTTGAAAAATTGAACTTTGCAAGTTTATTTTCATATATTTTTTTATTTAAATTTATTTTCTTTGTTTTTTTTTTTTTTGAATCAATGTAGGCAATCTCAGATCATGCGGTCCATCACTCACTTAGCATTCATGTTTCTCAGGCACGGTACCAAGCACTCGATGAGAGACGCAATTTGAGACGTGTTCATATCAAAGACATTGGAACACTTGCCTTTAGACATTTTTTTGTACTTATTCTTTTCTTTTTTATTTGAACTTGCTTTCTGAATGTTACACAAATTGCACATCTTCCAATCCCAGGGTTGAGTGAATGTGGGTTGAAAAAATGAAGGTCAAACGTTAGACGAGGCTCAAAGTGGTTGATGAAAAAATGGATATGTGATTGAATGGTTAATGGGGAATGAATGGGTTGCAAAGGTGCCTCAAGTCATTGGTGTATCTTGTGTTTAGTTCAGCAATTTTTTTTTTTTTTTTTTTTTTTTTTTTTTTTTGCGAATGACATGATCGAATTCAAATAAAAGAAATGTTCATTGATGGAAAAGGTAAGAAATATAAGGATAAGGAGAACCTATGCTAGACTTATTAGGGGAAAAGGGTTGAAACAAAAGAAGAAAAAAGCATGAAATCTTGGTGAGAAGCTTGCATCGTGCTTTTTCTTCATGGATATTTATGAGTTACTTCTTGCCACCTGGTGAGGAAAAAAGTTTGTTGTTGTTGATTGTAACACCCTAGAAATTCCTTTCTTTTAAAATACCTTTTTTTGCCCTGTTTAAAAATTTAAATAGGAATATCTAAGATATTACCGCCACCGTGAAAACGGCTAAGGCAACCATCAAAGACACACAGCGGAAGACTAATTTCAAAACCATTCAAAACAAGTCAACTTCAAAAGTCAACCAACGAAAGTAAAGTCAAAACCAAAGTCAAACGAAGTAAAATAAAACCATCCTACAACTTGGAACCATTATAGGCCCTTATTAAAACCAAACCGACTTTAAAACCTTTGCGTTAGTCATGCATGATAATAATATCATAAATAATTAAAGCATTAAATACATCATATACTTATAGAAACTAGCATGATTTGCTCTTCACCCATGCCCATTCATGAATATGCTTCATCACGTGAAAACCTCCTCTCTACTTGTCCCCACTACTCGCCATTAGAAAATGGGTCGTCGTAGGGCCAAAGTAAAGACATGGCCAAACACACACAGTCAGCAAAGCTGAGTACATAAGCGTAAATAAACACACTAACATGCTTTCACCTATCAACACACACTTACCTCATTGCACCTGTTCACAAGCACACACACCAATCAACAAAACACAATGACTAGACACTAATTAATTCATTTTGCATTGATTACGCATCGAACGGGTTTCCACCTCCTAACCTCCCCCAAATAAATTTGAGGTTAACTGACACGGGAGCTAACCGTGCCAGCGACAAAACCACTCAAAGGTGGCGGAATTCCTGCGCATAATAATAAATAAATAAAAAGGAATATACAGCGTCCTGTACTCCATTAGAAGTTATGGTTAAATATATAACCCCATAACTCCCCCCCCATTGTTCATACTCAAGGTATATACGTTCCAAGAGTTTTGGTGCGTAATCTCTTTCACTTTACGTTATTTACATGTTATTGGACTTGGTGATGACTCTCAAAGCATAATAAATCAATCAACCATAATTATTCAATCAACCAAGCATACCAATTTAATTTTGAATAATTAGTGACCACATATTATTTAATGTTGAACCCTTTTTAATTCAACCTCAGTGTCAAAGACACCTTAAACGCATAATGCGCCAAAAATCCTATCCCTCGGTGTTCAAAACACCTTAAGTGCACAAAGGCACCAACATACAATTTATTCCTCGTGTACATAGACACTTATATAGCTCCTTCCTCATGCTTAAAGCATCAATAAAAATTATTTGAACCATAATAAAATTCCTTTTCAATATTCCTAACATAATTAAACATGTAGTTTAATTAATCATGCATTCTAACATGCCATAAATAAAAGTGTGGTTCAAACACAACATGCCCAAAATATAATTTTCCAATCCATAAACCATCACAAATAATTCATGCTTCACAACTCAATCACCAACACCATTAATTCACAATTTCATACATAAACCTTAGCATGATACTACTTGTAATTGATTGAAATCAAGCCTAGCATGATTCTACATCATCAAAATATGCTAAGTAAGCGAACGTACCTCAAATAAGCTCTTAAAATAACCGAGTACTCTACAACAATTCTCGAACCAAGTCTCCTACATAAAGGGACAATAATACTATATTAATTACCCATGTCTACACAATTTCAAGCAACTTAAACTCGCTTTAAATAACTTATAATAATCTGAAAATTATTTAAAAACCCCTAACTAAACTCCTTCTTAATGGATAATCACACCCTTTTATTAAAAATCACAATTATACTACTTTAAATAAAATTCCAACATTTTAAACTAATCAAAAATCCTTTAAAACTTCATCGAAATATATCTTTATACTTAAATTATCCATAGAAACATTAAATTATCTCTTACCCCTTTAAACTCAAAGATAAAATTTAAAGCATAAAAAAAAACTTCGTTAAAAATCAAAAACTGCCCGAAAATCATATTTAGAGGCTGAATTTCAACTCAAAAACACTACTTTTTTTTTTTATCAAAATCGGAGGATTTTAGAACCTGATCGGGATTAAAACGGGGTTAATATTAACGAACGGAAATCTAATAATTAAAACATGAATTTACGTGTTCAAAATAATCTGGAATTAATTTAAACTAATAAGTAGTTATAATCACCAAAATTTCAAAACATCATTACTATAAAAGCCATAAATCAATTGTTCATAAAAACCCTAAAAATCAAGTCTTGAATGAATTAAAAACCCTAAATTTATAATTTATTAAATCTGAAAATAATGTCAATAATAAAAATCTGAAATTATAGTTTTAAATCATTATAACATGTTTTTTTATACTAAATAAACACATTTAGAACTATTAAAATCAAAAACCCACACATATAATTATAACCCACCATTAAAATAGAAGAGGAGAGAGAAAGCAAGAAGTGGAGGATGGAACTCCGGCTGGGCGCGCGGCAGCCACGTCGCCAGCGGTGGTCGACGGAGCCCGGCAGGTGGTGGTTGGTGTGATGATGTGGCAGCAACAAGGCTGAAATTTGGGTGGGTTTATGTCACCCAAAACCCACGTAAATTCAAGAAGAAAAAGAAAGAATAAGAAAAGGAAAAAGGAAAAGAAGAAAGAAAGAATAAAAAGAAAATAGATTACCTTGACCATTTGACCTTTTTGGGTGGTAAAATTTTGGGGATAAGTAGAGTATTTATAGTGTAGAGTAGGTTAGGGTAGATTTTGGGCTTCATAAAAAAAATTATGGAGTTGAATAATAAAATAGTTGGCCCAAATTATAAAAATAGGATAGTTGGATATGGTTTATATTTGGATAGAATACTTATTAACCCAAAAACATGTTTTATTCAGAATCCAATAATTTAAAATGGGTTGACCCAAAACATATTTTATAAATAAATAAATAGCATATTAAATTCGTTAAAACTACGGGTTATTACAGTCTACCCCCCTTAAAAGAAGTTTCGTCCCCGAAACTTAGGTATGAAAACAAGAAAAAGTTTGCTTGAAGCGAACACGTGCTTGTAAATTCTGAAAATTTCCTTAATATTTTTAGTTGTTGTACTTTTGTGATACTTACTTTCTACCTCATCTATTCATTCACACACAAACTAGTGTGTAAACTAACTAACTTACTAACCAACTTACACAAACTAGTGTATAAGATAACAAATTTACTAACAAACTTACACAAAATAATGTGTAAACTATTAGACTATCTAACAAACTCACACTAGCATTAGTGTAAGAATCAACTTTGGTAATAAACTTACACATCTTAGTGTGTAAAATAATCAAACTTATCAACTAAATCAGTGTAAAACTGACGAAAAAGCACTTTAAAATGCCAAAATTAAGGAAAAAGCGCGTAATTCTATCGCACTCTACCCCCCTTAAAGAAAACGAGTTACGCCCCCGTAACTCCACTTAACTCAACTTTAGAATCATGTTGATCTTTTCTCATTCCATCCTTGGTAAGGTCATAACACTTCTCTGTATGCATTCTTTGTTGCGAACCAAAATTCTTATTAATTCCTTACTCATTATACCAAAAATAATCAATTTCCATCTATATTATCTTTCACCCATCCTCTAGTAAAAGTATGAAGCACTTTGATATTCGAAACTTTGATTTGTCTAGCTCTTTCATGATCAAATTGACTGAACTCAATAGATCTCTTTGCAACTCGTACCTTTAGTTAATGTTCTTTCACAATGACTTATGAAAATTTTCTTATACTTTACCAAGGTCCGATAATATGCCAAGTTATTTGCCACTTTACCAATTCTATGCAAATTCATATATATTTCTATATACTTTGGCTCAAATTTTCTTTCTGGCCAAAATTCATCTTTTGTCAATGGGTTACACTTTCAATAACACTTGTGCCTTGTCCGTTGTTTAACTTGCACTACTCAGATCAAATCCATTCATGTATATTTTTCTTGCTTCGGTCACTAATGTTCCCCAACATAGTGAAATTCCATGGTTCTTTTATTCCAACCTCAAAATGTTGCCACACCAATGCTGGCTTGTATGGTGACTTTGTTACATCCTTTTCTGAAATTGAATACGCTTGTTTTCTGCATAAATTCCCCAGTCAAATATTATTTCGCTATTATACTAATGGATGGAGGTTGTAATCGTCTCAAATGTATTACCAAAGTTCTCCTGTATACCTCCTTCTAGTATTTTAAAATAAACTAGGAATTTTTATCTGACATGATATTTTCAGGAACTCCATGTAATCTAACAACGAATTTGATGTAAGCCTTCGCAAGTTGCTCCATCTTCGAAGTCTCCTTCATCGGGTTTTAAACATTGCGGACTTAGACAATCTATCCACTACAATCCGAATAAATTAATCACTTTAAACCCTCAATACACCTTTACCAAATCATTTTTGCAGCTTGTCCTTTCCTGGTTGTATTACATTTCCTTCCGTTATATTTCCTTTAAATCTCTTACTCTTACAAAGTATACTCAAGATTTTATCTCCATGAATATTAAAGTGACATATCCTCTTACAAATTCGATCAAATTCACACTCTCTACTTGATTTTTTTTTTCTTCATTTCCTCGAATATTGTTGGTCTCATGCTGTCGTTACCCCAACATTTTTTTTAACTTTCCTTTTCCAATACTTTTGAGGAGATTAATTTCCTTATTCCCCCTTAACTTTAACATTATTAGCAACGTATTTGCCCAATACATTGCTTCCCTTTTAATGACATTGAATGTCTCTTCCACGGTCCTTTATCAACTCCAATAATTTCTTGTTACATTTTTAAATCCTTATGTGTGAGAGTCTATCTCAAACTTTAAACTTTAAAATTCATTCACAAATAATCATTAATTTATACAAAGTTATTTCACACTTATTACTTTCCATGAACTTCCAATTATTCTTCGCCAGGGCATTCACTTGTTAATAATCCTTTCGAATCTATCAAAATCTTCCACACCGTTGTCCTACTTAAACCTCAACTACAATTGTTTTATCACGGAGTCCATAATTCACCGCTTCTATCCCTGTTACATCAACTTTTCCTCTTGTCGCAAGGTTTCCCAAAATGGTCCTTTCTCAATCACAACTCACACTCGGGAAAAACTTGCGTGCATTTGCTTCTCTCTAAGCATCAACACGTTTTATTACAGATGGTCACATCGTCCTTTCCTTCCCATTCTTAGAATTCACAAAAATACCTTCAATGAAAATACTGAATTCCATAAGTCCATGGAAATTATAGGTGATTCATTATCCCAAAAGGCAAAAATGAAAACTCGAATCGTCCAAACCTTGTCATAAGCGCCAAAATCTAAATATCCTCTTTCGAATATTTTTACTTAGTAGTTCTATCCTCAAGTCTAATCTCGAAATTATATTTGCTCCTTTCAATTGTTCAAACAAATCGTCGCTTTAAAGCAAAGGATAATTATACTTCTTTGTCACATTGATCAATCCCCCATAGGCACTTTACAAACACTTCCATCCCTTTCTTTAACAATTACATGCGCTCTCCAGGGTGATGTAACCTTCTTTCAATGACTTCAATAGTATCTTTCAACCCCCTTTAAGCAATGCAACATTAAGTCTTTTCTCCACACGCAAATATGTCCATATAATACCTCCAACTTCACTTAACCTTAATATCCTTGCTTATTTTTCCCATGCTTACATCTTTCCTCCAATTAAATCCATAATCTTTCTTCTAGCATCCCTTGAATAAATCTCGTGACCCCTAAATAATCTCAACTTCAATCACCTCATATACAATCCTTACTCAAGTTATTTCAACACATCTCAATCAAATTCATAAATCTTGTCATAAACTCTTTCTTTTTTATGATATTTTTACATCCATAGTTCAATATTCTCGAGACTTTCAAGTATACAGCTGTAGACACCCATTTGTGTCTCCCCAAAATCAAACCCAGTGATGAGTACCTTTCGCGTCGAATCATAATCGAATGAAACGAAAGTGTGGAAAGGTCTAGTGTTGCGGAAAGTTTTTATTTCTTTTCTTTTCTCTCTGTTTTTGAAAACTTTATTTTAAGAAAACAGTCAATCCAGTTTGGTTGGTCCATGATATGGGTCCAATAGTAGTGTAGTTGGATGGGGCTTGCAAAGAGCTTTCCAACGATATATTATAAGCCCAATTCCGATGAATATTGAGAAAGTTATGACCAATTTACTAAACTGGGCCCGGTTTGAGCTTTATGTACGGCCCAATGATCTAGGGGAGGGCCTAATATGATTTATCATTCCTAATGCAATTAGGAATGGTTTTAGTCTTCTAGAATCTTCTAGAAGGTTCTTTTCATTCCTAATTCAATTAGCATTGATAAGTTGACTTTTCAGAGTTTTAATCAAGATCAAATAGCATTTTCGAAAGAATTATATTATTTTATCTTCCAGTACGGTAAATTTATCAGATTTTCGAAAACGCGTTGAAATCCAGTTTGGCGTCCAACCCCAGGCCTTGGCGCCTGGAACCAGGCTTGGCGCCAAGCGCTAGCCATTGGCGCCTAGCGCTAGCCATTGGTGGCTGGCGCCAGCTAGCCAGGGTTGGCGCCAACCTTGTTTTGCGTGCGTCAGACTCTGTTTTGTTAAATTATCTTTTTTGGCTAATTTTCTCTATAAATATCGTATCAAAACTCCGTTTTCATTCACCAATTCTCTTCATTCTCAAGCTTTCATCAACTATCATTAATTCTTTAGCATTCTTTCATTCATTCAATTCTTTCTTGCTTATTCATACAAAATTCCGCATTCGCAAGATCTAGAAACACCTAGCCATATTCGAAGTTGCCTTCGCCCTAGACGTGAAAGGTTTAATTTCTAAGGGTTTGGTCCCAAATCTCTCTTTCAATTATTTAATTTAATTGCTTTGTTTATTATTTTCCTTGAAGTTACTAACGCGTGTATTTTGTTATTAGAAAGAGGTACGAGGCATCAAAGTAAGTACTTTAATTGATTTATTGAGTTATGATGTAGAAATCATGTTTAAATTGTTATTATGATATTCCTAGTATCATGTCTAGGGTATTTTTAATATTAAATATGATTGCTATGATGCTTCCTATGTTCTTCCTAATATTTATGATTGTTAGTATCATGTTAGGGCTAAAGATTTGATTTTTATTGTTTAGTGACATGCTAGGGTTTGTTATTAATCTTGTTTGTATCATGCCTAGGATCTTGCTATTATTATGCTTTAATATTAACATGAGCATGATTATGATTTTAATTGTTATAATTTATGATGAATATTATTATTATTATTATTATTATTATTATTATTATTATTATTATTATTATTATTATTATTATTATTATTATTATTATTATTATTATTATTATTATTATTATTATTATTATTATTTTGATAACGATTATAATTATTGTTATGGTTATTTATTATGTTGCTTGATGCTTATTTTTATTGCTTGATCACCTTTTATGCATGTTAAAGGGAATTTGGTACTTGTAATCATGCTTAATAAGATATTTAATAATCTTGTTTAGGGTTAATATGATTATAATTCAAGTGATCGCCAATAATAGTTTGTTTGTGCATTATATTCAACCAACATAGATTAAACAGGTTTAGGGTTAATCCTATTGATTGCATGTTAATTAAAAAGCGCACATGAATACGATCAGAATAAAGTAGAGGCTTATTATTAGGGCAGGTTCAATCTCTTTTAGGTTGGATTTGTACCATCATCCCCGAACCCTTATTTGGTTCATGACCTTATGGAGTTGACGATCTCTTGGATCGTTAAGGGGTGTAACCTTCATCCTATGAACGGTTTACAAGTTCCTTAAAAACTTGTTGGCGACTCTTTTGCTCTATCTTCTTCCCTTTTGGACGCCACCGTACTTTAGTGTATGATCACAGTGGGGTTCAAGATAGTGGGATTTTAAAGGCTTGAAATTATTCCCTACAGTTTTTGGCGACTCCACTGGGGAGGATTTCTATTTTAATTCCTGAATTTGTTTCGGCAATGATCTAGAATGAGTGGATGAGACTCGAAAAGTTCTAAGTATTTCATGTGCGTAATTTTGATTAACATTATTGTCATATGCATAAAAAGGTTCTCATTGGAAAGACCATCCGTAATGAGTCAAAAATATAGGATTTTACACGTAGGAAATTTGAGAAATGTCTTTCACAACTAGGACTGAAATAACACCACGCGAAATTGGAAGATTTTATCGAGCACAGAAAGCTGCTGAGGCATGTGGGAAGTAGCGTCAGGGCCAGAGCTTGGCGCCACACTTTTAGCCGTAGCGCCAGACGCCAATATTGGCGCCAGGCGCTACAGTTAAAAGTTGGCGCCAGTCTCTGTTTGCTGGCGCCAATTTCCTCCAATACCGAGCCAGAAATATGCGTTCTAATTTCGACCGGTTTTTCGTATTGTTTGCTCGATCCTAATTCCTGATTGAATTCTTTCTCACTTTTCTGAAACCCATATGTGTTCTACATATGGACATAACCCTCTGGGAATTCATGCTCTACCTACCCGATTGAACGCTCCGTGCAACAAAGGGTACATCCGAGATGTTGAATTCACTCAACCATGGAAGCGAGTTTTTTCTAAAACTCGCGATGTCCCATCCACTCGCGCCAACCCTTCACGGTTAGGCTTCCGCGCGGTGCATCCGGACAATTAACCATGGACCCTCTATTGACTAAACCATATCCCGAACTTTAGAGAACTAGAGCCATGGTTAGGTTGCGAACGCATTGCATCATATTGTGCCTACTTGACTAATTGTGCATTATTTGTTGTGCATATATATTTTATGTTTCTCTTAACCGTTTGTTAATTTGTGTTGAGAGCAAATAAATTAATGACTTAAAGAACTTTGCCTAATTAATTAATTAATTAATTTGAGTCAATAAAGTCTATTTTTCAAACGGAATTAACCTAGTACGACTTTAGGCATACCCTAGTTGACTAATAATACCGAAAACAGTCCCAGACCGAAGTTCCACTATTGGCGCCAAAGTCTGAGCTGTAGCGCCACACTATGGTGTGTAGCGCCAGACATCAACTAAATTTTCTGGCGCCAATCACCACAGTGTGACGCCAGTCCTGTCGCTTGGCCGACAGTTCGGATTATTTGTCGAGTCATCATCTAAAGTCTAATTAATCAGTCTTCTGTTTAATTCGGTTAATTTTGCTGATAATATGCTTAATTGAATCAATGATAAAGTTTAGGCACTAAGTCCCATGGTCTTACACAAGAGTCCAAACATGTCACTTACACTCAATGCACACACCAATACACATGTTTCGATCATGATTAAGAGAGTCTTGTGTGCGCGTTTTTTTCCGTCATTTTTTTTAGGGGGGTAAGTCGGATATTAATCCTCCAATATAAATAATAATACTTAGTCCTCTAAAAATATGTACATTATTGTCGCCAAAAATATTCATCCTTTTTTTTTCTTTTTTTCAGAAAAATAAACCATAAAGTCAAGTTGATTCGATTCAAGTAATTAAAACGCAAAATGGTTTAATTTACAGCGCGTGGTCAAGAAAGGAAGGACGATTAATCAAAGACAACCTCTTCGTACAAGTCCAACTTTTCGACAAACCTATAGCCTGCAAGAGGAAAGCAAGAGTTATAATGGAAACTCAAGAAGAAGTCAATGATCTTAAGAACCAACTGGCTACTGTGACTGAGACACTGAAGCTTCTTGCACTTAGGATCGATGATCCCGTGAAACAACAACAAATGGACCTCATGCAAGAGAGCCTAAGCAAGTTGTCCAGCGACTACAATTTTCAAGAACTCACATCCCAAGGGGTCTCGGTGGACAAAGATCTTCTTCCGCAGAAGTTCAACGCCAACGACATCCCAAAATTCAGAGCAATTGACAACCCTTACTTCCATTTAAGAGCATTTGAAACAATAATGAGTATCAAGGGTATTGATAAGAAGGTCTTCCCTTCTCTGTTTTCACTATCTCTCGAAACCGTTTGCCAACAATGGTTCTTTTCTCTCGAAAAAGAAAAGACCTCTACCTAGGAATCTATAGCAAACGCTTTCGTTGATAGGTACAAATGCAACATTCAAGTCGAGACTGACCATAGAGAACTTGAAATCCTCAAACAGAAAGAGAATGAAGGCTTCACCTCTTTCTTTAACAAGTGGAGAGAAACCTCAGCTAAAATGATCGAGGTACCAAGTGAAAAAGAGTCCATAAGACTTTTTTTTTGGTTTTCTACCCGGTTCACCCTTTGGGCTAATCCGGATTCGGGGATCAGTTCTGGGTGGTTAGGTTCCAGTCCCCTCCCAATTGTTGTTGCGGGGGATCGAACACGGGTCCTCCCTACCAAGTGTAGTCCCAATCACCACTACACCAACAGTCAATTGGTCCGTAAGACTGTTCATCAAGAATCTCCAAGAAAAATATTCCAAACATCTTAAATATCAAAATAACCTCCATACCTTTAAGGCTGTTTATGATATTGGGATTAATATTGAAGATGACTTGGTTAAGTCTAAAGTTGCCAACAATAACTCCAACAGTGGCTGGAAAGGAAAGAAGAACGACAATCCTTCTTCTTCCAAAACCGCCCACTCAAATAACGTTAGCACCTTTAATCTAGGAGAAGTCCTCGCTATGAACAACCAAGGACAAAGGAAACCATTTAGGAGGAACTTCACTCCTATTGGCATGAGTTATGACACCGCATTTGATCAATTGAATGCAAAAGGTATTATAACTCCCATTGGACCATTTGGGGATCCACCAGTTGAGAAGAGGTCGGTTAATTGGAACCCCAACGCACATTGCAAATATCACCAAGGTAGGGGCCATTCTACTGAAAGCTGTTGGAAGCTTAAGGAAGCTATCCAAGACCTAATCGACAATAAAAAATTGTTGTTGCTCCCTGCCAGTAAGAAGCCAAGCATTGACAATACACCTCTAGCTCATACTTTGGCTATCTCCGATGAAGAAAACGAGGTTGACCCCTCATCTCTCATTAAGCCTGTTAAAGAAATCAATGTCGAAGAAAAAGGAGAAGAGATCTTTTTCGATGTCAGAGATAACCTTCCAGAACCAGCAAATAAGGAAGACATACAATTGCTCACACTGTCTATGAAGGAGGCATCGCAACTATTACGTGAAGCTCTCAAAGTTATGAACTAACTTCACAAGAAATATGATGAGCTTCCATGTCCAAAGGATAAACCTAAAAGAGAATTCACGCCCATAGGAATGACCTACGATGCTACTTTTGATCATCTCTATGATCAAGGACTAATCAAACCTATTGGTCCAACAGAGGATCCCACACCAGAAAAACGATCCCCAAGATGGGATCCCAAATCCTACTGCAAGTACCATCAAGGAAACGGTCATACCACAAATGAATGCTACAGGTTTCAAAACCTCATTCAAGATCTTGTGGAAGCTAATAAGATCTCTTTACCTCTAGCTAGCAAGGGAACAACTTATAAGGCAAAGTATTTTCCCTTACAAGTCACCGAAAAACCTAAGAAGAGCAATAGAGTTTACACTCCAATTGGGATCTCATATGCACAAATGTTCGAAATGCTCTCCGAGAGTGGCAAGGTCAAACCTCTCGAACCGAGACCATTTGAGTCATTAAAAAGGACAGATAGATATTACTGTCAGTACCATCAATCAGGGGGGCACACCATAGAAAACTGTTTCAAATTCAAGGATTTGGTGCAAAAAATGATTGATGAAAAGGAATTAATCCAAGTTCAACAAGAAGAGGACATAACCGTTAATGGAGTGTGGGACAGTGATGAAGAAGATGTCTACTTAAAGGACATAGTAGGACCTTCACGTTCTGTATCATACACCACAGACGACATTTGGGCTGAAGAAGATTCATCAATAGACGTCCTCACAAGATCCGGGAGGATGCAACCTCCCGTTTCCACACAACCTATGCCTACTGTACAACAAGTTCCCATACCTATCATCGAAGATAACGACATCGTTAAACAGTTTAAGAAGACAAAAGTTGAGATGAATGTGTGGAAGCTCCTGGCAACATCTCGAGAACATAGGTTGGCTGTAATGAATGCCTTGGATAAAATCGGGATAGATTCTGACACCACTCCTGAGGGACTAGCTAACTTCCTCACAAGTGACCTTCCTAGTCCGATAAAGCTAATCACCTTTTCTGACAAAGATTTGCCCCCAGAAGGTGACAAACACTACAAGGCGTTAAACCTCACGGTAGTCTGCAAAAGGATGAATGTTCCCATGACTCTTGTAGACAATGGATCGGCTATCAATGTCTGTCCACTTAGAACTGCGAGGATGCTCGGCATAAGGGATGAGGATTTAACTCCGTCCACACAAGGAATAAGAGCTTACGATAATACTCGCCGTCAAGCTCTTGGCAAAATAATCCTAAATGTAACGGCAGGAGCAATAGAACATGCTACTACTTTTCAAGTAGTAGACATCAAAGCCTCATTCAATTTGTTGTTAGGACGCCCTTGGCTCCATGATCTAAAGGCCGTCCCTTCATCTCTCCACCAACAAGTGAAAGCCATAGTTGGAGGAATTCCAATCACTATTGATGCTTCGCCGATGAGAATAAAATCCAAAGAAAATCCAATCATCAATGTGGAGCACGACGAAGAGGATGAAGACCTATAGGGCTTCAACGAAGAAGTCTCCTTAATCCAAGAGGATAAAAGGACATCTCTTTGCCACGACCCCCATTCCAACATGATTGTCAACACCATGCTGAAGAAACAAGGACACTTCCCTGGGATGACCCTAGGAAAGAAGAAAGGGATAACAAAATCAGTAGAGTCACCTGGCCTCCCTAAGCTAGATACTTTCGGACTTGGTTTCCGAACCGACTCGGAAAGATCTCAAGCGAGCCCAGGACAAGTTGAAAGCACGTAGAGACGCTCGCATTCAAAAGAAAGCAATTCCAATGGATCAGTACCCTCTTACGCTTAATGGTAAGTTTATAAAAGAAGGAGAGGACTATTCATGCCATGAATTTCCCGAGCCATTTGTTGTAAATGGCATACGACAACCAGGATTCGAGATTTTCTTGGATTGCTACTTCACTGACGAAATCCCAACTCCCTTCCATAAGGAGAAAGCACCCCCATGCTTTAACTTTAACGTCATGGGATTACTGTTTGGGCGAGAAAAGAATGAGCCAGCTTATGAAGAATATAACTCCTCACTCATTCAAACGGTCCTACAAAGCGAAAACTTCGACCCCTCGAAGCTAATTACTCCAGCCGAAGGATCACTACAAGGGTGGCGCAAGACTATCAAAGTGACTACTCCAAGTGGAAGGAAGATATCAATCACGACAGGGCAAGGGCCGATGTTCGAAGAGTCGTCGGAGTTAGAGTCCGAGTCAGAGTTTTTCCCTTTAGAGTCTTCTAAGTCTTTAGCAATAACACCTCCCCTTCTTATTTCTTCTCCTAGGATAGTTAGTGATCCAGTCCCTGAGGACATATCACTCTTTGATGTAATGATCTCAGAGTATAATAATATTTCTCGTTCTCCTTACTTCTTGTGTTCTTCCCTAACCCAAGATGACGAGCATTGCTTAGCTAACGATGAAAAAGATAAAGAAATTATTAAAGCAATGGAAACACTCGAAAAGAAAACACCAATAATTGAAGAGACTGAAACAGTTGACATCTCGAATGACTCAACTCATAAAAGAGAAGTTAAAATCGGACTAACGTTGAATAAACAAGAAAGAACCGATTTAATTAACTTACTTAAAGATTTTATTGATGTATTTGCTTGGTCATATGAAGATATGCCAGGCATTGACAGAGAAATAGCTCAACACACTATACCACTAATCCCAGGAATGAAACCTGTAAAACAAAAGTTGCGTCGAATGAAACTCGACGTAGCACTTAAAATAAAAGAAGAAGATCAAAAACAAATAACTGCAGGTTTCGTCAAGGTATCCAAATACCCCGAATGGGTCGCCAACGTCGTCCCAGTTTCAAAGAAAGATGGAAGGGTAAGAATATGTGTCGACTATCGAGATCTAAATAAGGCAAGTCCAAAGGACGACTTCCCTTTGCCACACATCGATATTCTGGTAGACAACACGGCAAATCACGCGCTTCTCTCATTCATGGACGGATACGCAGGGTACAATCAGATTCTCATGGCAGAAGAAGACATGGAGAAAACGACCTTTATCACACCATGGGGCACTTACTGCTACACGGTAATGCCATTTGGGTTGAAAAACGCAGGTGCTACTTACCAGCGTGCAGCAACTGCCTTACTCCATGACATGATGCATAAAGAAGTCGAAGTATATGTCGACGACATGATTGTGAAATCAAAAGACCGTCCAGGCCATCAAGTAGCCTTAAGGAAATTTTTCGAAAGGCTAAGAAAATATAATATGAGGTTGAATCCATCAAAATGTGCTTTTGGAGTCACCTCGGGCAAGCTCTTGGGATACGTCATAAGCTCTAGAGGAATAGAGATAGATCCAACCAAGATTAAAGCAATCATGTCGATGCCACCGCCCAAGACCGAGAAACAGATTCGAGGATTTATTGGCCGGTTGCAATACATAAGTAGGTTCATATCAAAACTGACAATGATATGTGAACCAATCTTCAAAAAGCTCAAGAAGAATGTACTAGTAATATGGGATTATGAGTGTCAAAAAGCCTTTGACAAGATCAAAGCCTATCTCGCAAATCCTCCCGTATTAGTGCCAGCACTTCCCGGAATACCTCTTAGGTTATACTTGATGGTTACCAAAGAGACAATGGGAGCCATGCTAGCACAAGAGGTAGAAAGCAAAGAGAATGCAATCTATTACCTAAGTAAGAAGATGCTCGAATACGAAACACGCTATACACCGCTTGAGAAATTGTGCCTCGCTTTGGTATGGGCCACAACTAAGTTGAGACATTACATGTTGGTACATACCGTTTTCGTAGTCTCCCGATTGGATCCACTCAAGTATCTGTTCGAGAAATCAACACTCAATGGAAGTATTTCAAGATGGATAGTCAACTTAGCCCAGTTTGATGTACGGTTTATGCCACAAAAAGCTATTAAAGGATCTGTGGTGTCAGACTTTCTGGCAGACTTTCCAATAGAAGACTCGACACCAATACAGGACAATGAATTTCCAGATGAAGATTTGATGGTCACCGAAGATGATACTTGGACCTTGTATTTCGACGGAGCCTCAAACCAAAAGGGATGTGGCGTCGGAGTGCTACTAGTATCACCTAAAGAAGAACACGTTCCAATCTCAATAAAGCTTGATTTCGACGTTACCAACAACGCTGCTGAATATGAAGCATGCGTGGTAGGCCTTGAAACAGCCCTGTCATTGGGAGTAAAGAAGTTAAGGATATTCGGAGACTCTTCTTTGATTATCAATCAGATATCTAAAAGGTGGAAAGTAAGGAGCGAAAGCCTAGCCCCTTACCAAACTTATCTGGAAACTCTTACCGATCAGTTAGAGAAGGTAGAATACACATACCTACCTAGAGAAGAAAACCAATTTGCTGATCCCTTGGCAAGATTAGCCTCAATGGTTAGGATTCCCACGGAAATCGAGCAAATGCCTTTAACTATCGAAAAAAGGCATAAACCAGCATATATACAGGCTATAGAAGACGACAACTCAGTCCAAGACGAAGAAGAAGAACAAGAAGAAGAACCATGGTACACAGACATACTCAACTATGTCACCAATGGAGAATACCCTCCTCATGCTAACAAAAGAGCAAAGCGAGCATTAAGACTTTTGGCTTCTCAATATGTACTCATAGACAACGAGCTACATAAAAGGGTACCTAAAGGTCGAGCTCTCCTATGTGTAGGAAAGGTGGATGCACAAAGAATAATGAGAATAGTTCACGAAGGAATCTGTGGAACTCATGTAAATGGTAAAATGTTAGTCCAGAAAATAATGCGAGAAGGGTATTATTGGACTACAATGAATAGGGATTGCCATCAATACGTGAAAAGATGCCCTAAGTGTCAAATTTATGCCAATTTACAACATGTCCCTCCATCTTTGCTCTACACCTACACATCGCCATGGCCATTCTCTACATGGGGAATTGACATAATTGGCAAAATCACTCCCCCAGGGATAGGAGGCCACGAATTTATTCTAGTAGCAATTGATTACTTTACAAAGTGGATCGAAGCACAATCATACGCTAAACTCACTGCAAAACATGTAGCACTCTTTATCGAGAGAAATATTATTTGTCGATATGGAGTCCCACATGAAATGATAAGTGACAACAGAACTCACTTTCAAGCCGAATGTGAAGAATTGCTACATAAATATGGTATCCAACATCATCATTCGTCCCCTTATAGACCTCAAGCAAACAGAGCAGTCGAGGCAGCTAATAAGAATCTAAAGACTGTCATTGAGAAAATGACAAAAAATTACAAGGATTGGCCTGACAAGCTCCACTTCGCACTGTGGGGTTATCGCACGTCAATCCGTACATCAACCGGAAATACACCATTTTCTTTGGTATACGGAATGGATGTCGTACAACCTGTCGAACTAGAAATACCATCTCTACGCATTGCGCTAGAGAGTAAACTTGATGAAGTTGAATGGACTAGGGCAAGATATGAAGAATTGATCCTACTCGACGAAAAACGACTAGAAGCTCTACATCACACTCAGTGTTATCAAACTCGTATGGCTAGACATTTTAATAAGAAGGTCAAGACAAGAAATATCAAAGTAGGAGATATGGTATTAAAAGCACTAAGGAAAAATGTTTTAGACCTAAGGGGAAAATTTAGACCTAATTGGTCTGGCCCCTACATTGTCAAAACAATCCTGTCAGGTGGTGCAGCAAAACTAACTGATATGGATGGCAATGAATTCTCAAACATGACCAATCTTGACCAACTTAAAAAATACTACCCATAATTACTTGAGTAGGATACTCAAGAGAGCTACGTTCGGCCTGATTCCTTAGGAAAGGATACGTAGGCAACCCTTTAAAAGGTTGCTTGTTAACACCAACCATCCTTTCTATCTTCCACCATGGGATGACCCACTTGATAGAAAAATCACGTGATTCAAATACTTTTCTCCACCCATGACGCCCAATCTTAGGGATGCGATTCTTTCTTCTCACGAAACAATTGGGAGTATATTTTTCGATGTCATCCGGAGGGCTAATCAACCCTAGCCTCTCCATTAGCCACATATGTAAAATAAAAATTACAATGCAAACAAAATTATTATTACAATACAAAAATATATTTTTTGATTTCTGTAATTAAAAATGTTATTTTTCTACCTGTAATAAAATTGGAGAACCGCGAAAAGGTGTTTTTGAGTCCCTTTTCAATTCATCGAGACTAATCATGGTCTCTCCAACTATTAATGGCATCGAATTCCTCCCTTATTCAATTTGTTCTAGTACAGTGGTGATAATTGATTGACCCTCATTATTTTTACCACTACTAAGAAAATATTGATTGAGCATGCAAAATAAAAACGCCCTTCTTCTATATATATGAAAGGATTCAGAAAGAGGTTTATCAAAATAATAGCGAGCGAATTCTTTCAAATTAACTATATTGCCATCTACTATTTTTTATCAATCCCTTTCCTTTAAATTAAAGAAGCGTTCGAAATCTTTATAGTAATATGCATCTACTCTAGGGATTACTACCAGGTCTATTGCAGGGAAGCCTAAGATAGCACCAAATTCCTCTGGCAAAGGGCTAATTTCATCATACCCTATTCTGAAACAATGTGTATCAATATTCCAAAATTCTAAAGCGGTATGTATGAAGTCTAGGTCTAGATCTACCCCTTTGATGCCATAAATTCCCCCCAAGTGAAATAAATCTAATTCTTTTCTTTCTCTAGCATTAAGAGATCGACACCATTCATGAGTGTATTGTGTGAAGGTTTTAGTGGCTAAAGACATGATTATTATTTTTTCTAAAGAAGAGAATAAATTTTTTCGCAAGAATTATGAGAAGAATCGGCTGAGCAGGGGGCTTTTTATGCACAAATTGCGAAGAATTTTAATCTGAATGAGATACGGAGTCAGCGTCAATTGGCGTCAAAGCCCCGACATTGGCGCCACCCTCCAGAGCTTGGCGCCACGCGCTAAGTGTAGCACCTGGCGCCACGCGCTAAGTGTAGCGCCTGGCGCCACGCGCCATAGTGTGACGCCAGCTGGCGCCAAGTCACCAGGGCAGCCGCGCGTGCTCAGTTTGCGTTTTTTGATATTAAACTTGAGTCGGTTAATGACTTTATGGCCCCGTTTAAATTTTCCTAAATATCTTTTCTATCTTTTTCTTAATTAAATTAAATATAGCAATTATTTTTTGATTTTATTTTAATTTTCATAAAACCGGCATTTTTCCGTTTTCTTTTCCTTTTTATTTTTTCTTTTTGGGGGAGAGAGTCGGATAATATCCTCCATCAATAATAAAAATGACGGGGAATTTTTTTTGCGCAAAAAATTGTTATCACACTTCTTTTTCACACACTAACATACACTAACATAATAAGCAATCATATAAAAAGACAAATGCGTCTAAATAATGAGTCAAAGGCAAAGTTCTATAAAAAGTCAAAATAAAATATATATAAACAGACTACGGCGCCGGAGGACGTAGGCCCATCATGCCATAAAACTGCGTCGTACGAGGAGTCACCTCTCCACCAGCTCCAGCCTCAGCACCAGCTCCAGTCTCCATAGGAGGAGGAAGACTCAAGATAGGACCGCTCCAGCCAAGATCAACCCGAGGCTGAGACCGCGGAGGCTGCTGCGATGACGAGCCAACCTCGCACATCCCACCACCTCTGAAAGCCGAGGTAGCCTCTCCTACCGGTGCAGCAGGAGCACCCTCAGAAGAAGATCCCGAGCCCTCAGCAACGTCGGCTCGAGCAGCCTCAGAGCGACCGCCTCTACCCCCTGACGAAGTACGACGACGTCTCGAGCTAGACCTCGCCGGATCTCTCCGCCCCTCAGGTCTCGTACGGGTGTGAGAAGCAATAGGCTGGCCCTACAAAAAGAATTAAATCAGAAACAAGGTAAAACTGAAGCCATAATGCAGAAATAACGAGTGAAGAAAGGTTACCTCTCGGACAACGTCGTCCCGACGACAGGTGGCCGCGTTCCTCATCCGGACGAGCTGGCTCCGGAAGGCATCTATGCATCGTGCCATAGCCGAAACCACCTCGCGTGAGAACTGTCAGAAAAATAAGTCAGTGAAAATACATGATAAATGAACACAAAATTCTGAAGTTAAACTAGGCTTACACTAGTCTGGTGGCGAGGAATCGACCGCTCCACGAAGCGCTCGCCCTCGGGAGCCGGAGAAATCATCTCCTCGATCGGCCCGTATATCCCCTGGTAGTGAATGGACATACGGAGCGGCACGAACCCAGCAGGACCATCCTGATAAAACAGAAGAAATCAGTAAGGTATTACTTGGGGGCTACTTAGCGAAAAATAAAAAGCTAAGAATCTTACCCTCACATCCTCAGCCGGTACAGGGGCTGGAGCTAATAAAGGTAGTAGCTCCTCAGCGTAACACCGCCCGAGGATCACATGGGACCGCCGGAGGGAACCAGCTCCCTCAGCCATGCTTGACAACCATCCCTCGTCGAACATGTGACGTGGAGGAGGAGCAGGAACAACGAAGATATCAAAAGAGTGCTGTCTAGCAACTCTCTCTCCTAAATACGCGACCGCTCCGTAGGTCCCCAGAAAATAGCGACGCTCAGCAGAGTACTGTGCGACTAATCCAGGGACTGTCCAACCGCCCCACGGTCGGTATACCACCTCAGGTCCCTATAAAAAGCACCAATCAGGCAAGAATATATCTAAAACACCGCGGAAAAGCAAGATAAACACTAAAAGTCATACCAAGATGATCCAGCTCCGGACACGAGCAGTAGACATGTCTACATGGTGGCCGCCCCAAGAGGCGCTCACCGGATATCCCCTCGGCGATGGTCTCGCCGACGCAACGGAAGGAAAGTGCTCGTAGAACCAGATCTACAAACAGTTAAAAGTGTGAGTAAACGCTAACTAATATGTAGGGCTAACTTTATAGGGAATAATGTTTACCTCTATGACCTTCCAGAAAGCAGACAAAGCGACGTTCGTCCTAAAGGACCGGTGACGACACGAATCCCTCAGCGCACGAACAAAATCAGTATAGGCCAAACTGGCCTAATCATAGGTCCCGATCCGCTGGAGATCACGGACAGCAGGGAGGTAGTAAAGCAATGCCCTACTACCCTTGTCAGGAGAGAATGTCCCTGACAACAACATCAGCACGAAGATGCGCACCCGCTGCTCTCGGGTGATTGCATCATCATCAAGAGCCGCTGCCAGCGTCGAGCGGCGAATCCCTCTAGCACTGAACTGAGTCGTCTCGACCTCAGCTCGGGCCCGAATAGCAATCGGCCCCAACAAATCCTCGACCTCCGAAGAAAAGACGTCGATCCCACCGTCAAACGACAGCGGTACAGAAGTGAACTCCAGTCCTGTGATGAGACTGAAGTCTGTAGGGGTGACCATCATCTCGCCCCAGGGAAAATGGAAGGTGTTGGTGGTGTCCCAGAAGAACTCCACCAAAGCACGCACTACGTGATGACCCCCGCTGGAGGCGACCATAGCCTCGGAGGTCTCAACTAGAGTAGCTAGCCCACAGGATTCCCATAGGAGTCTCGTCTCAAGGTCCCTGGCGATATGCATCCTATACAAATCGCCTAGACCGTCGCAGCCAGAGCCGTGATGCCGTGTCCTCCCGGGCTCGGTTCCCTGTCTCACCCTCTCAGAAATGTGGTGGACAGGGGCAAAGAACAGAGTCTGCTCGTCCCACTCCAGGAGTCGACCAAGCGAGGTGGACGGCGTGGCGTCGTCCTCCATGGGCTCATGCTCCCGTCTAGTGTTTCGGGACCGTGAACCTGAGCCTCGTTGTCTAACCATGCTACATTATGCAGAATCATCATAAATTAAGGTTCTATAGTATCTAAGGTTCGCCTAGCCGCATGATACTATGTTCGTAAAAAAACAGAGTACGTAGTACTTAAACAGAGCACAAATTCAAATTGAGCATGACAGCATTTTTCAAGCAATCAAACAATTTCTTGCAATACTATAGTGATTATTGTGACAAATTGAACAAGAATTGCTAGCGAAAACATCAAGAACGAACCACATAGTTCTTCGCGACCTTAAGAGGTCCAACAATGGCAGATCGCTCATTTCTTCACCAAATTGAGTCAAACAAGTCTCAAATTACTCCCAAGGCAATATATAAACATAACAATCAATTTCATGGCATAAAACTTGACAAACAAAGCAAATTGAGCATCATAGAATTCGAATTTTCATGAAATTCGTGAATATTCATGCCAAGAATTCGTAAAAACCGGTGTGAGTTTGAGGAAAACTTACATAGATCGGGAAAATAGATGAGAAGAGCTTTGATCTGCAACAAATTTGAGCGAATTCGGTTGAAAAACGAGCAAGCAATGAGCAATTGAAGCTTTCGGGTTTCTTCGAGCAGTTTCGCGACGAACAGAGTAGCGAAATGAAGAGAAAGCGGGGATTTAAAGAAAATCCCGTGCTGGCGCCAGTCCCTAGGCATTGGCGTCACCATCTGGGCTTGGCGCCTGGCGCCAACATCAGCGCCTGGCGCTAATGCTAATAGGCTGGCGCTGACAATTTTTCAGCAACGCCAAAGCACTCAGCCACTTGTTGAGGTTGTGCTAGCCTTCTGCAATATATTTTTGGGTTCCTTGGTACGCCAGTTAGCCCCTCTAAGCAATTTGACATGATTAAGTAATCGGCTTGATTACATAAAGTGATCGACCTGATAAGAGATCGTTTCACTTAGCTTAAAGCGCCTAAGCATAGGTTCATTAGCAAAAGGCACCGACATATAGGTTCAAGAGTAAAAGGCACCGATATATAGGTTCAAGAGCAAAGGGAACCGACATACAGGTTCAAAGCAAAAGAGCGCCGACGTACAAGCATAGCGGAGGCAAAGTTCAGGCGAACTTTTAAAGATCAACAGGCGTGGATCTTCGGTAATTTCCTTTGGAAAATTATCGTATCAACTGAGGATTGTTTCAAGAGAATCAATCTTCGATAGTATTCCCTTGGACGCGGAATATTATCAATTCGGATGGAGATTGTTTCAAGAGAAGCAATCTTCGATAGTATTCCCTTGGACGCGGAATATTATCAATGCGGATGGAGATTGTTTCAAGAGAAATAATCTTCGATGGTATTCCCTTGGACGCGGAATATTATCATTGCGGAGGAGGATCGTTTCAGGTGAAGCAATCTTCTAATTTGGAAGCAGTTACAAGCGTAGCGGTTTTCAAGCGGGATGGCATTCTCTAGCTTGCAGGAGGTCATCAAAACAAATCGGTTACTTTCAGAGACGTGTGCTCGACGGTGCAAGATACGCGTTTCTTAACTCTTCTATCTGTTTAACTAATGCTAGTTTTGCAGGTATCGGCGTTACAAGATTGATTTAGGATCGCAGAACGTTCTGAATCATTCTCCGTCCCTATCGATACTTTGACTTTTGTTTTCGAAACTTGCGTTTCTCCAAACTCAGTCAAAGTGGGGGCTTCTGTAGACACCCATTTTTGTCTCCCCAAAACCAAACCCAGTGATGAGTACCTTTCACGTCGAATCATAATCGAATGAAACGAAAGTGTGGAAAGGTCTAGTGTTGCGGAAAGTTTTTATTTCTTTTCTTTTCTCTCTGTTTTTGAAAACTTTATTTTAAGAAAACAGCCAGTCCAGTTTGGTTGGTCCATGATATGGGTCCAATAGTAGTGTAGTTGGATGGGGCTTGCAAAGAGCCTTCCAACGATATATTATAAGCCCAATTCCGATGAATATTGAGGAAGTTATGGCCAATTTACTAAACTGGGTCCGGTTTGAGCTTTATGTACGGCCCAATGATCTAGGGGAGGGCCTAATATGATTTATCATTCCTAATGCAATTAGGAATGGTTTTAGTCTTCTAGAATCTTCTAGAAGGTTCTTTTCATTCCTAATTCAATTAGCATTGATAAGTTGACTTTTCAGAGTTTTAATCAAGATCAAATAGCATTTTCGAAGGAATTATATTATTTTATCTTCCAGTACGGTAAATTTATCATATTTTCGAAAACGCGCTGAAATCCAGTTTGGCGTCCAACCCCAGGCCTTGGCGCCTGGAACCAGGCTTGGCGCCAGGCGCTAGCCATTGGCGCCTGGCGCTAGCCACTGGTGGCTGGCGCCAGCTAGCCAAGGTTAGCGCCAACCTTGTTTTGCGTGCGTCAGACTCTGTTTTGTTAAATTATCTTTTTTGGCTAATTTTCTCTATAAATATCGTATCAAAACTCCGTTTTCATTCACCAATTCTCTTCATTCTCAAGCTTTCATCAACAATCATTAATTCTTTAACATTCTTTCATTCATTCAATTCTTTCTTGCTTTTTCATACAAAATTCCGCATTCGCAAGATCTAGAAACACCTAGCCATATTCGAAGTTTCCTTCGCCCTAGACGTGAAAGGTTTAATTTCTAAGGGTTTGGTCCCAAATCTCTCTTTCAATTATTTAATTTAATTGCTTTGTTTATTATTTTCCTTGAAGTTACTAACGCGTGTATTTTGTTATTAGAAAGAGGTACGAGGCATCAAAGTAAGTACTTTAATTGATTTATTAATTTATGATGTAGAAATCATGTTTAAATTGTTATTATGATATTCCTAGTATCATGTCTAGGGTATTTTTAATATTAAATATGATTGCTATGATGCTTCCTATGTTCTTCTTAATATTTATGATTGTTAGTATCATGTTATGGCTAAAGATTTGAGTTTTATTGTTTAGTGACATGCTAGGGTTTGTTATTAATCTTATTAGTATCATGCCTAGGATCTTGCTATTATTATGCTTTAATATTAACATGAGCATGATTATGATTTTAATTGTTATAATTTATGATGAATATTATTATTATTATTATTATTATTATTTTGATAACGATTATAATTATTGTTATGGTTATTTATTATGTTGCTTGATGCTTATTTTTATTGCTTGATCACCTTTTATGCATGTTAAAGGGAATTTGGTACTTGTAATCATGCTTAATAAGATATTTAATAATCTTGTTTAGGGTTAATATGATTATAATTCAAGTGATCGCCAATAATAGTTTGTTTGTGCATTATATTCAACCAACATAGATTAAACAGGTTTAGGGTTAATCCTATTGATTGCATGTTAATTAAAAAGCGCATATGAATACGATCAGAATAAAGTAGAGGCTTATTATTAGGGCAGGTTCAATCTCTTTTAGGTTGGATTTGTACCATCATCCCCGAACCCTTATTTGGTTCATGACCTTATGGAGTTGACGATCTCTTGGATCGTTAAGGGGTGTAACCTTCATCCTATGAACGGTTTACAAGTTCCTTAAAAACTTGTTGGCGACTCTTTTGCTCTATCTTCTTCCCTTTTGGATGCCACCGTACTTTAGTGTATGATCACAGTGGGGTTCAAGCTAGTGGGATTTTAAAGGCTTGAAATTATTCCCTACAACAGCGTCTTCATAATTCAAATTTCCTTAAGTTTCAAGAGTTACTCAAGCCGCCTTCAAACTTTTTATCATTTCTAAAATATTCCTTTAAATCTCTTTAGCCATTTTGTTGAACTTTCGCCTACCTTCTTTCTTGATTTGATTCCTTATCTTTATTTTTGATCTCACCTTTCTTTTAGCTAATATATGAATTGATTATTTATAATTCAATTCAATCAAATTCCCAATGACTTTATGTCTTGAAAACCACCCTTAAACTCATAGTTCGCCATCCTTCAACTCATTCCCTTAAGTTTAAGGCAATATCATTTTCTTGAATACCGAGAGATCTTAACAACTTAGAGTACTTCTCGAAACCAAGTAATCTTTTCATTTCCACTTAATTAAACCTCACTATCTTTTCTTTCTATCTGCATGAAAGACTGGTAAAACTTATTTCGGGTTTGTTATCTCAAACATCTCTAAATAAGATCGAATGTATTCATAACTTGTTTGTTCCCTCTGACATGGTAAAAATCAATTCTCTCCAGTACTTACCATACAAACTTTTATTGACTCACAAATTCTCAAGACACAAATTGTTTTTAAACAACTTGTACAACTCTTTAACTCAACCGTCAAAACTTTAAGAATTGATCTTCCTTTTGGTATATATATAATTTTAACTTCTTAACACCATCTTGTTTCACCTTTTTCCCACTATGGGATTGTTGGTGGTTATATCATCCTTGCCTCCTTGGCAATCTGTCAAGCTTGCCTTACTACCTTGTTCAAATAATTCCATTACTAAAATTGCTTCTTGTTACCATACTTTCTTAATGATAAAACTGGTTGCTATATAGGTTGGGTTGAAACACTTAGCTTCCTCTTATTCTAATCAACTAACACCAACCACTAAATTAAACTCAATCAAGAAACAATTATCATTTAATTTGAATTAAGGTTTAAGGTAAAAAAAAAAAAAAAAAAAATTATGTCCTCATTCCCAATTATTCGAATACATAAAATCTTGATTGATAAACAACCAAAATTCATATACTTAAACAATAAAAAATTAAAAAAAATATCCCCATTAAATGCTACTCACAAAGGGAAGAAAGAAATGAGTAGCACTTGGAAAACAATAGAAATCATAAGGTTGTTGAACAACTCTAAAAGATTAGGTGAATAAATTCAAGAATTTTCTCCAAAATGATAGCATTGCTACCCATAATGACTCCTTGAAGTAAAATAATTATCCTCATATCCCAAGTGAAAGAATAAATACTCATAACTCCTAAATAACATATGTCAATATTCTCAAGGTTGAACATGTGACAATGTATTTAAGGTCCAACATAACAAGAGTCCTCAATATTCCAACAAGATCATAACTTCTCAAAACTCCAACCATATATTAAAATATATATACTCAATTCTCCATCCCAAATTAAATAACTTTAATCATAAGAAATGATAAGTCACTAAGCTTAAAATGTCAAACTTCGATTGATTTGAGTATCCCTCAACTCATATAATAACTTTCATCATTACTCATCTCTAATCAATTCGTATGCTCACCTCTCTTGGGCTCTTGTTCAATTTCGATTCCAATTCAAACTCATACTCACAGACAAAACATATTCCTCAGAATAGATAATATCCCAAATGATTTCATCCTTAAGCTCCTTAACCATATGCATTAAAATCAATCTCTTTATCCTTATAACTTGGTGTCTCCATACACAAGTGTACAAAACTCAAATTACTCATTTTTAATATCTAGACAACGTATCTTAACAACAAATTATCCCAAAAATAATACTCACATTCATGTGATGATGTGCATCCAAAATTTCTTCGAAAATACATCTCAAATAAAACCATTGAAGCGAACCATCCTAACATAAGCAATTGAACTCTCAAAATCCTTAACATTCCTCAAAATTCTCATCATAGAAACTCACAGGGTACAGGTTTAGGGATCCTACAAGAAAACGAGATCAACTACCAATAGCAAACCCTTCCTATAACCATATAATACAGTTCTTGCAGAAAATTAAGTTCGATGTTCAATCAAACAATCTTGATAGCTCACATATAATGATTCACATATTACATGTTGTCATCAATAAACATTTAGTCATACAACATGCTTGAACACCTCTTAAAAAAATACATATATATATACACATAGGAAAGAAATTATATTCTAGCCTATATGCCCTTTCTTCTCCTACCCAAGCTCACCAACATGCTTATAAAAGCTTTTAACACATATTTCTTACCTCAATCCTTGCTTTCCTGCAACATGAACAAACTAAAAATATTTTTTACTCCTTTTTTTTTTTTTTTAAAGAAATTCAAAAATAAGCTTTGAAAAAGACCGAAAAATTTTCGGCTTTCTAAAACAATTCGGACATCCTTAATAAAAAAAAATTCGGATGTTCTTCATAAAAAAATTTGGTCATTCCTAAAATAAAAACAAAAATAAAATTCAAAACAATTTAGTTTAACACCGTTTAATTAAATAAGCACTTAGCCAAGTTTTAAAACAAAACACTTTAAAATACATTTTTTTTTTTTTTTTTTTGCTTTAGTGGTAATAAAATCTCAACCAAAGCTCCCAGATACCACTTTGTAACACCCTAGAAATTCCTTTCTTTTAAAATACCTATTTTTTCCCTGTTTAAATAGGAATATCTAAGATATTACCGTCACCGTGAAAACGGCTAAGGCAACCATCAAAGACACACAGCGGAAGACTAATTTCAAAACCATTCAAAACAAGTCAACTTCAAAAGTCAACCAACGAAAGTAAAGTCAAAACCAAAGTCAAACGAAGTAAAATAAAACCATCCTACAACTTGGAACCATTGTAGGCCCTTATTAAAACCAAACCGACTTTAAAACCTTTGCGTTAGTCATGCATGATAATAATATCATAAATAATTAAAGCATTAAACACATCATATACTTATAGAAACTAGCATGATTCGCTCTTCACCCATGCCCATTCATGAATATGCTTCATCACCTGAAAACCTCCTCTCTACTTGTCCCCACTACTCGCCATTAGAAAATGGGTCATCGTAGGGCCAAAGTAAAGACATAGCCAAACACACAAACACACACAATCAGCAAATCTGAGTACATAAGCGTAAATAAACACACTAACATGCTTTCACCTATCAACACACACTTACCTCATTGCACCTGTTCACAAGCACACACACCAATAAACAAAACACAATGACTAGACACTAATTAATTCATTTTGCATTGATTACGTATCGAACGGGTTTCCACCTCCTAACCTCCCCCAAATAAATTTGAGGTTAACTGACACGGGAGCTAACCGTGCCAGCGACAAAACCACTCAAAGGTGGCGGAATTCCTGCGCATAATAATCAATAAATAAAAAAAGGAATATACAGCGTCCTGTACTCCATTAGAAGTTATGGTTAAATATATAACCCCATAACTCCCCCCCATTGTTCATACTCAAGGTATATACGTTCCAAGAGTTTTGATGCGTAATCTCTTTCACTTTACGTTATTTACATGTTATTGGACTTGGTGATGACTCTCAAAGCATAATAAATCAATCAACCATAATTATTCAATCAACCAAGCATACCAATTTAATTTTGAATAATTAGTGACCACATATTATTTAATGTTGAACCCTTTTTAATTCTACCTCAGTGTCAAAGACACCTTAAACGCATAATGCGCCAAAAATCCTATCCCTCGGTGTTCAAAACACCTTAAGTGCACAAAGGCACCAACATACAATTTATTCCTCGTGTACATAGACACTTATATAGCTCCTTCCTCATGCTTAAAGCATCAATAAAAATTATTTGACCCATAATAAAATTCCTTTTCAATATTCCTAACATAATTAAACATGTAGTTTAATTAATCATGCATTCTAACATGTCATAAATAAAAGTGTGGTTCAAACAAAACATGCCCAAAATATAATTTTCCAATCCATAAACCATCACAAATAATTCATGCTTCACAACTCAATCACCAACACCATTAATTCACAATTTCATACATAAACCTTAGCATGATACTACTTGTAATTGATTGAAATCAAGCCTAGCATGATTCTACATCATCAAAATATGCTAAGTACGCGAACGTACCTCAAATAATCTCTTAAAATAACCGAGTACTCTACAACAATTCTCGAACCAAGTCTCCTACATAAAGGGACAATAATACTATATTAATTACCCTTGTATACACAATTTCCAGCAACTTAAACTCGCTTTAAATAACTTATAATAATCTGAAAATTATTTAAAAACCCCTAACTAAACTCCTTCTTAATGGATAATCACACCCTTTTATTAAAAATCACAATTATACTACTTTAAATAAAATTCCAACATTTTAAACTAATCAAAATTCCTTTAAAACTTCATCAAAATACATCTTTATACTTAAATTATCCATTGAAACATTAAATTATCTCTTACCCCTTTTAAACTCAAAGATAAAATTTAAAGCATAAAAAAAAACTTTCGTTAAAAATCAAAAACTGCCCGAAAATCATATTTAGAGGCTGAATTTGGCCACGAAAGGGTGGTACTCACTACCAAAGGTAGTGAGACTTTCTTTAAAAGTTGTTTCCACTCAAAAACACTACTTTTTTATCAAAATCGAAGGATTTTAGAACCTGATCGGGATTAAAACGGGGTTAATATTAACGAACGAAAATCTAATAATCAAAACATGAATTTACGTGTTCAAAATAATCTGGAATTAATTTAAACTAATAAGTAGTTATAATCACCAAAATTTCAAAACATCATTACTATAAAAGCCATAAATCAATTGTTCATAAAAACCCTAAAAATCAAGTCTTGAATGAATTAAAAACCCTAACTTTATAATTTATTAAATCTGAAAATAATGTCAATAATAAAAATCTGAAATTATAGTTTTAAATCATTATAACATGTTTTTTTATACTAAATAAACACATTTAGAACTATTAAAATCAAAAACCCATATATATAATTATAAGCCACCATTAAAATAGAAGAGGAGAGAGAAAGCAAGAAGTGGAGGATGGAACTCCGGCTGGGCGCGCGGCAGCCACGTCGCCGGCGGTGGTCGATGGAGCCCGGCAGGTGGTGGTTGGTGTGATGATGTGGCAGCAACAAGGCTGAAAATTGGGTGGGTTTATGTCACCCAAAACCCACGTAAATGCAAGAAGAAAAAGAAAGAATCAGAAAAGGAAAAAGGAAAAGAAGAAAGAAAGAATAAAAAGAAAATAGCTTACCTTGACCATTTGACCTTTTTGGGTGGTAAAATTTTGGGGATAAGTAGAGTATTTATAGTGTAAAGTAGGTTAGGGTAGATTTTGGGCTTCATAAAAAAAATTATGGAGTTGAATAATAAAATAGTTGGCCCAAATTATAAAAATAGGATAGTTGGATATGGTTTATATTTGGATAGAATACTTATTAACCCAAAAACATGTTTTATTCAGAATCCAATAATTTAAAATGGGTTGACCCAAAACATATTTTATAAATAAATAAATAGCATATTAAATTCGTTAAAAATACGTGGTATTACATTGATGCTTTGATTGGAAGGAAAGAAGGAAGGACTGACGTTCCCCTTATTCTTCCAACTATTGCCTATTAATTTTAGACTCAAGTACTGTGTAAGGACGAATTCATCTAATGCATTAACTCAATACTCAGATTGGAAAGGAAGAGTGTATGAAACAATTTTGAAAACTTATGGGAAATACTCCACTCATTCCTATTACGACGGAAAGCGATGCATGCATGGTCCTAGTATACGATCATAAACAATATAGTGCATTACTTGAAGACAAAGTGTGTGCAATGACTCAACATGTGTGATTAGGTGAGTTTATTAAGACTCGTGGTATGATCGCATGGCTAGACATGAGGACGTTGTGAAAAACAAAGGACCCAATGACCAAATAGCACGAAAGACTAAAAGACAAACTAACTTGATTAATTTTGTCTAATTTTAATGTTTATGCTATTTACTAGATAAAAACGGTCCATTGGCAATCATTAGTCATAAATAAGATCAACCAAAATCAAAGACAAAGAACACATGTTAAGGTTAGCAAAAAAAAATCACAAGAAACTAGGAAAAGGACTAGAATTCTACAAGAGTTAAGACTCATGGATATAAAAAAAAAATAATTAAATAAAAATAAAAATCTATAATCCTATGTTATATGAGTTGACATGGATTAAAGGACTTGGCTAAGACTAGCTTGACACGAAAAGAAAAAAAAAGTTGACGCTAAAAAGACATCTAAACTGGACAGGTTGTAGTATATCGATTATAAATTTTGATCTATGACTCTGATTAGGACAAAACCAACGCCAAATGAAAGATAAAACTCGGGGCTACAGATCCATAGGTTACAAAACACGTAATTCTTTCTAGAACTCCGGCTATGACCAAAACAAGTTGACTCTTGTGCAGGATACGAGAATAAAAAAACTGGGTTGACTCAAATTTAAAAAAAAAAAAAAAAAAAATCTATGACTCGACTCTACAAAAATAAAAAGGGTTTCATAAGAGAAAAAAAAATTAATTAAAAAAATTCAATAAATAAATGCACATATAAGCACATCGTCAAGCATGATGCAAGGAAGTTTGCAACCTAAAGTCAAGATCTATGTTCCACTATGGTCAAGCTTTTGGGTACCATGGTTAAGAGTTTGGACGCGTTAGCAAGGCAGCCTCCCTTGAGGGTGTATGCCAACTGGCGGCTCCGCGAGTTCGTGATGAAATCGAACTCGACTCCATGGTTTGGGTGGATTTAAAAACTCGGATGAACCCTTATTGTCATGAACGTTTTCGGGTTGATAGAGCTTAAATCCCCCGAGCTAGCCACATACGTAGAACACGTACTATTGTGGAAAAATAGGTGACCTAAAATTGCATATGCATATGTGACAATGCCAATTAAATCGCAGCAATACAATTCAAGAATCTTTTAAGTCTCATCCACTCATCTTAATTAAATACCGATCACTCAAATCGATAAATAACCAAGAATCCTCCCCAGTGGAGTCGCCAAATTGTAGGCGTCGCTCGAAGTGCGCCTACGTTAAAAGCATGTGTGAATATGCTTGGCACTATTAGGAAGTGGGAATTGACATATACGATTAGGGACAAGGAAAGTAGGGAGCCGCCAACAAGTTTTTAAGGAACTTGTAAATCGTTCACGGATCATAAAAAGGCAACCACGGTAAGGGACAACGATAGGCAACAACGATTGGCCCGTGAAGGTTACACCCCATTCATAATCCATGAGATTACTAACTCCATATGGTTCGGAACCACGAAAATATGATCGGGGATGATGGTACGAAGTGAGTCATGGAGTCACATTCGCCTGTATTGGCCTCTACTCGATTCTTATAGTGAAAAGTGATTCCTACGATCTCAAAGGCATGAAAACAAAGATTCAATTTGCTCCAAACTATTATTAAGCTAAATTGGTTGAATATTAATGCAACATATAATTCTAAAATATTGTGATCACTTGATTAAATAACAAGATTAAAAAGGAACCTAAACCGGTTGTCCAAATTATCTTATTAAGCATGATTTTCAATTACATATTCCCTTTAACATGCAATATGGTGATAAAAAAAATATAATAGAATTAAAATTAATATTGGAAGCAATTCAACAATAATAGCGTTAGTCAAATCAAATAATAAACCTAATCACGATACTAGCAACAAGAATAAAAATAACAGTAATTAAGTGATTAATTACTCACTTTCCGCGTTTCCTTGAATTGCTACATAATGAATAAACTGTTAGTAACTTCAATAAAAATATAAATCAAATTGAAATAATTAAATTAAGAGTAGATTTAATTTGCTCCAAACCCCAGTTAATTCTACCTTTTCACACCTTGATTTTAAGTATAGAACTTCAGGTAAAGTATGGACTCCTTGGAGTGCTTAGGGGAAGTATTTTGAGAGAATAGGGTGGCTAGTGTTTAGGCTAAAGAGGGAGAAGAGAATTATTTGATGATCAAGCTTGTTTATGATTGGAAAAGGGGTGATATGACCTCTATTTATAGAGAAAAAAAATAAGGGTCGAAGAATTAAGATAAGATCCGAATTAAATTGGAATAAAACTCGATAGACTGCGGTTTTTTTTTTATCATATCTTTTTATCCAGATATCGGAATAAGATAAATAAGATATCGTTGGAAAGCTATTGAAGTCTAATTTCTAACCCAATTAAAATCATATTAAAATATTTTGTATTATAAAAGATATGGACGAAATAGTGAGACGGTGTCAGTTTTGGATAGAGTTTGACATTTATTCATATCTTTTCCGTTATAGCTCAGAATTGATATTATAATATATCATTGGAAAGATAATTTCAAGAATAATTCAACCATCAAAGATTTGGATAAAAACTATGAGGCACGAAAATAATATCTGTCTATCTTTGAACGTCTTTCAATTTGAATAGAATTAGGATTTTCAAAAAAAGGAGTTTTATTCAATTTCAAACTATTTATCTTATCTTTTCAGAAGGGATAATTAAGATATTTTAGAAGCTTATAAAAGTTTCTAATTAATCCTAATTGGTTTAGGAATGGAATCAAATAATTTGGACCCTCCACATGATCATTGGGTTGTAGGTAAGGTGGGCTTAGGTTCGGTTTGGGCTAAATTTAATATTTTGGTCATAACTTATTCGTTATAACTCGGATTTGGGCTTATAATATATCTTTGGAAAGCTCTTTTCAATACCCATACAAATATTTAATCATTGGACACAAATTATGGACCAAAATAAAATTGACTAAACATTTTTATAAAAAGGACACGAAATGATTGATGTTAAAGGACACGAAATGAATTATTTTGGGTTTAAAGGCACGAAAAGAGGGAAATAAGTTATGGTTTGGGGAAATGGGCTAGGAGTTGGGGATTTTTATGAAATGGAAATATGGATTTAAGCACTACAAGATTAAATACTCAACCCGACCAATAATGGCGGTGAAAGGTTGTTCATCATCAGGTTTGGTTTTGGGGAGACATTTTTAGGTGTCTACACCCTAGAATATTATTTATTGGTGAACCTATGCCCTAGGTATTTTATTCATTGATTTCTCTCTACCTTAAATCTTAGTAGTTTAGTTCACATTCGATGTTAATAATTAGTTACTTAATAATTTAGATTGCTTTAATTAATTAGTAGAAATACAAGTTTCCCTGTGGATTCGACCCTACTTCCCTATCTATTTTACTTAGTGTTTTTAGGAATTACTTTTGATTAGGGGATACAACTTTAGCTTGTCAATGTTGCATATCCTCTCTTGAAGATGGGCGTGCAAGACAACTTTAAGCCAAGAGCATAGCTACTAATGGACGACCCTCTTCAAAAGACTAAGCGTCCATGAATCCAACCAAGCGTAAAGTCCTAATGGGGGCTAGTACACAAAAGATAGCAAAGCTTAGTGCACAACAAAGCAACTAATCGAGTTGGTCGGCCGATGCATGAGCCAAAAGGCCTAGATTGATCAAACAATAATCCTCCTTTGGGAAGACAAGTTAGAAGAGTCAAAGTGCCGACAAGCTAATGAGCAAACAACCTTCCGTTAGGAAAATGAACGACACTTGTGAGAAGCCAAGTGGAAGAGGGCCATTAGGCCTCGACTTATTACTAAAGACCGCAACGCAACAACAAATTTCTAAAGCCTAATGCAATTAGGCCGAGTAGTCCCTCCATGAATTTAAGATTCCTACTAAGTGTCCAACCATCTACGCAAGCACTCATTGATCACAAGATAACTTCAAGGTCAGGTATCCTTACAATATATTCAAGTTGATAATCGAAGATAGAATAAAGCCTATCAAATATAAGATAGGGCAGCTCCTTCTAGTTATTGAACGACCTAATTACTATACCAAAGCCGTCACATTACATTCTTTGAAAGACAAGCCACCCTATTGGGCCAATAAGGAAAGACTAAGGTCTAAAGGTTCCTTATTGAGTAGTGTAGACACCTAATTGTGTCTCCCCGAAAACCAAACCCGGTGATGAGTATATTTCATGTCACTTGATTATTAAACGAAGTGAAAGTGTGAAAAGTCTTGTGATGCGGTTGTTTTAATAAAAATACTTCATTTCTGTTTTTGAAAATACTTCATTTCTTATTCTATTTATAAAAACATCCAGTTCAATTTAGTTTGGTACATAATATGGGTCCAATAATTGTGTAGTTAGATGAGGTTTGAAAAGATCTTTCCAACGATATATTATAAGCCCAATTCCGATGAATAATGAGGAAGTTATGGCCAAAATACTAAAATGGGCCCAAACCGGATTATATCTACGGCCCAATGATCATGTGGAGGGTCCAAAGGTTTAATCACATTTCTAATATAATTAGGATTTATTAGAAGCTTCTATAAGTTTCTAAAAGATCTTAATTATTCTTTTTGAAAAGATAAGATCAAAGAGTTTGAAATTGGATAAAACTTTCCTTTTTTAAGTCCTAATTCTATTCGAAATGAAAGACGTTCAAAGATAATCAGATATTTTTTTCGTGCCTCAAAATTTTTATCCAAATTTTATACGATTGGATAGCTCTTGAAATTATCTTTCCAATGATATATTATAATATTAATTCCGATCTATAACCAAAAAGATATAAAAGAAATACGAAACTTTATCCAAAACTGACACCATTCCACTATTTCTTTCATATCTTTTATTTTAAAAAATATTTTAATATGATTCTAATTGAGTTGAAAATTAGACTTCAAGATCTTTACAACAACATATTATATGACTTATTTGGACTTCTGGATCAAAAGATATGATAAAAACAAAATACACAAAAAACCGTCTCAGCGCACCGCGACAACTCTGTGGCGCTGCGCTGGACCCTGTCGCTCTGCGACAAAACCAATTTTATTTCAATTCGAATTCTAACTTTTTTCTATCGTTTTTCGGACTATTTTATCTATAAATAGGGTCATATTTCCCCGTTTTATTCACCAACAATCATCTAATTCTATTCTTTTCTCTCTTTAAGCTAGAAGCTTATTCTTTCTCCCTCTTTCTAAGCCCTTCTATACCTTTTTACAAAATACAATATTCCTCATTCACAAGACTTAGACACACCTATCCAAGCTCAAATTTGTCTTCGCCCTAGACGTGAAAGGTTGATAATTTCTGAGGGTTTGGTCCAAAATCCCTATTTCTATTATTTAAATTAATTGTTTGATTTAATATTTTCATTGAAGTTACTAACGTGTGTATTTTTTTATTAGAAAGAGATACGAGGCAAAAAAGTAAGTAATTAGATTACTTCTTAATTATTCTTTTGATATAGAAATCATGTTCCTAATATTTTATTGATTCTTGGTATCATGTTAGGATGTCTTATGATTCCTAGTATCATGTTTAGGGTAATAACTAATATTTCTAATATCATGTATGTTTCTAGTATCATGTTTAGGTTTCTTCCTATCTTCTTCTATCATGTTAGTATCATGTTAAGGTTAAATCTTTAATATTTATCGTTTAGTGACATGCTAGGATTTGTTATTAACCTTGTTAGTATAATGCCTAGGATCTTGCTAATATTATTATGCTTTGATAATATTATTATGATGATGATGATGATGATTTGTTGTATCAATATTATCATGTTTCTTGATATTATATTATTGTTATTGCTTGATCACGCCCTCTCTTGCAGGTTAAAAGGGAATTTGTACTTGAAATCACGCTTAATAAGATATTTAATAATCTTGTTTAGGCTAATATGATTATAATACAAGTGATTGTCAATAATAGATTTGTTTGTGCATTTGTATTCAACCAACATAGATTTAACATGTTAAGGATTAATCTAATGATTGTATGTTAGTCAAAAAGCGCACATGAATATGAGAAGAATAAAGTAGAGGCCTATTTTAAGGAAAGGTTCATCTCTTTTAGGTTGGATTTGTACCTTCATCCTCGAATATCTAGTCATGGTTCCGGACCACTATGGAGTTATCGATCTCATGGATCGTGAAGGGGTGTAACCTTCACCCTATGAATGGTTTACAAGTTCGTAAAACTTGTTGGCGACTCTTTTGCTCTAGCTTCCTTCCCTTTGAACGCCACCATACTGTAGTGTAGTAGATCACAGTAGAGCTCAAGTGTGGGATGCTTGAAATATTCCGTACAAGTAGCCAATAAACGTATTAATACCTTCGGATAAGCCTCCTTCAATAGGGAAATGTATAGATCTTTATATGGTCCGAGTGTGTATTGAATGGCTTCTTCATCCGAACAAGTACAAAATCCTCTAGAAGAGGTTGAGCTGTTCATACAGCACCTTTCCAAGTCCGAATAAGACTTGACATAAAAAGAGAAAAACGGCACATATGCCAAGCTCCTATGAAAGGAGTAAGCCAAGATGGAAGATACATACAACATCATTGCCAAGTATAATCTCCAATACAATGGTAAAACACCGAGTATAATTCCGAAGATTTACTCGGCAAAACACATTGTATAGCTTAAATACCCAAAGTATAAGGATTCTAGGCGGCAGAAATGTCAAATAGAAATCTCAAATATACTCCAAAATGCAGGTTTTCTAAGCCCCAACTAAGTCCGAGCCCAATTGAGTCATAAATGACAAGGGCATATGATGAGACTTCTCGTTAATAAGAACTTGAAGTTATTGAGAGGGCCAAAAAGATAATGTCAATTGACCTCTCAAAGGTTATTCTAAACGACTAAAAAATCGTTGGACGCCTAGAAAAGACAAAGGAAAAAATCATCCCACGTGGTATAGAGACGAGACTAAGAATCTCGACAAGTGTTATATCTAGTTTGGCATAGACAAGAGGCAAAGCCCCTCGGCAAGTGTTAAATGTTTTTCGGCATTTGCCTAGTCTAAGTTAATTGAAACCTTACATACTAGATTCTAAATGAATGCAAAAGAAGCATCTAATCCTTACTGACCATTAAAAGAATCGTCTAAATGCCAAATATCTTTTAACAAGCCTGGGTCCAAAGATAATCCTTAAAGGGATATACCAAATAGGGAAAACCTCATTCAAATTAATAAGAGGAATTGAAAAAACCTTAATAGATAATCAAACCTTGTAATAAGGTACTTTTAGTAACCCATTAGTCATAAGACAATCAAAGTGAGGCTTAAGAGTATAATGATCGACATCTATCTAGTTCAAGGGCAATCATTATTATGATTGATTAACTTAGAAAAATATCATACCGGCCAAGGTTAAGAATTTTCCAAGTTAATCAAACCTTTTTTAATTGAACAAGACATGATGCCGAATCCAAAGAGGTAATAATTGAAATTCATTTTCGAGAGGTATAATCCCTCTTGAGAAGAGAAATTACCCCCTTTCAAGGGGCTTATGTTTAGGGGTATTTTTACCCCCTTTTATAATCAAATGAAAGACCAACAAGTGACCCAATTATAAGCCGACACGTGGCATCCTGCTCAGCTAAAAAGAGTCAATTAGAGCATGACACGTAGCCTAAAGAGAGATATCAGAAAATGAAGGGCTCAAATCCCATTAAGGAAACATGCTTAGCATGAAGGAAACCCTATTACACGTGTTGTAGACACCTAAAAATGTCTCCCCAAAACCAAACCCGATGATGAACAACCTTTCACCGCCACTATTGGTCTGGTTGAGTATTTAATCTTGGAGTGCTTAAATCCATATTTTCATTTCATAAACCAACCCAATTCCTAGCCCATTTCCCCAAACCATAACTTATTTTCCTCTTTTCGTGCCTTTAAACCCAAAATAATCCATTTCGTGTCCTTTAAAATCATTCATTTCGTGGCCTTTTTATAAAAACGTTTAATCCAGTTTATTTTGGTCCATAATATGGGTCCAATGATTAAATAGTTGGATGGGGATTTAAAATATCTTTCCAACGATATATTATAAGCCCAAATCCGAGTTATAACGAATAAGTTATGGCCAAAATATTAAATTGAGCCCAAACCGAACCTAAGCCCACCTTACCTACGACCCAATGATCATGTGGAGGGTCCAAATTATTTGATCCAATTCTTAAAACAAATAGGATTAATTATAAACTTCTATAAGGTTCTAAAAGATCCTAATTATCCTTTTTGAAAAGATAAGATTAAAGGGTTTGAAATTGAATAAAACTCCTTTTTTTGAAAGTCCTAATTCTATTCGAATTGAAAGACGTTCAAAGATAGACAAATATTATTTTCGTGCCTCATAGTTTTTATCCAAATTTTATATGGTTGGATAGCCCTTGAAATTATCTTTCCAATGATATATTATAATATCAATTCCGAGCTATAACGGAAAAGAGATGAATAAAATGTCAAACTCTATCCAAAACAGACACCACTCACTATTTCGGCTATATCTTTTGTTATACAAAATATTTTAATCTGATTCTAATTGGATTAGAAAGTATACTTCAAAAACTTTCCAACTATATCTAATTCATCTTATTCCGATTTCTGGATCAAAAGATATGATAAAAACAAAAACCGCAAATACTGATGTCTATCGAGTTTTATTCCGATTTAATTCGGATCTTATCTTAATTCTTCGACCCCTCTTTTTTCTCTATAAATAGAGGTCTTCATATCACCCCTTTTCCAATGATCAAGAAGGTTGATCATCAAATCCTTCTCTCTTTCTCTCTTTTACACCAAAAATTATTCTCTTCTCTCTCTCTCCCATATTCTAAGCCTTAAACCTATATTCGTAATTACACCATTCTTCCCCTAAGCACTCCAAGGATTTCATACAAATACCCAAAGTTCTATACTTAAAACAAGGTGTGAAAGGTATAATTGACTGAGAGTTTGGACCAAATCAACTCTACTTTTTAATTTAATTGTTTCAATTTGATTTATATATTTATTGAAGTTACTAACAATTTATTCATGATGTAGCAATTTAAAGGAACGCGCGGAATGTGAGTAGTTAATCATTTAATTACTCTTATTTTATTTTCTTATTGCTAGTATCATGATTAGGTTATTTTGTATTTAATTTGACTAACGCTATTATTGTCGAATTGCTTCCAATATTAATGTTTATTCTTTTATTATATTTATTGATCACTATATTGCATGTTTAAAGGGAATATAAAATTGAAAATCACGCCTAATAAGATAATTTGGACAATCGGTTTAGGTTCTTTTTTAATCTTGTTGTTTAATCAAGTGATCACTAATTTTTTAGAATTATGTGTTGCATTAATATTCAACCAATTTAGCTTAATAATAGATTAGAGCAAATTGAATCTTTGTTTGTATGCCTTTGAGATCGCAGGAATCACTTTTCACTATAAGAATCGAGTAGAGGCCAATACGGGCGAATGTGACTCCATGACTCACTTCGTACCATCATCCTCGATCCTCCTTTCGTGTTTCCGAACCATATGGAGTTAGTAATCTCATGGATTATGAATGGGGTGTAACCTTCACGGGTCAATCGTTGTTGCCTTCGTTGTCCCTTATTCGTGGTTGCCTTAACTGATCCGTGAACAGTTTACAAGTTCCTTAAAAACTTGTTGGCGGCTCCCTACTTTATTTGTCCCTAATCGTATACGTTAATTCCCACTTCCTAAGAGTGCCAAGCATATTCAATTCACACATGCTTTTAACGTAGGCGCACTTCGAGCGATGCCTACAATTTGGCGACTCCACTGGGGAGGATTCTTGGTTATTTATCGATTTGAGTGATAGGTATTTAATTGAGATGAGTGGATGAGACTTGAAAGATTCTTGAACTGTATTCCTGCGATTTAATTGGCATTGTCAAATATGCATATGCATTTTAGCTTACCTATTTTGCCACAATAGTACGTGTTCTACGTATGTGGCTAGCCCAGGGGATTTATGCTCTATCAACCCGAAAACACTCATGGAAATAAGGGTTCATCCGAGTTTTTAAATCCACTCAAACCATGGAGTCGAGTTCGATTTCATTACGAACTCGCGGAGCCGCCCATTGGCATACACCCTCAAGGGAGGCTGCCTTGCTAACGCGTCCAAACTCTTAACCATGGTACCCTTTGACACCCAAAAGCTTGACCATAGTCGAACATAGAACTTAACTTTAGGTTGCGAACTTCATTGCATCATGCATGACAATGTGCTTATATGTGCATTTTTTTTAATTTTTATTTATTTATTTATTTTTCTCTTATCAAACTTTTTTTTATTATTAGAGTCAAGCCATAGATTTTTTTTATTTTTATTTTTGAGTCACCCGGATTTTTATTCCCGTATACTGCACTAGAGTCAACTTGTTTTGGTAATATCCGGAGTTCTAGAAAGAGTTACGTGTCGTACCACCTATGGATCTGTAGCCCCGAGTTTTATCTTTCATTTGGAATTGGTTTCGTCCACATCAAAGTCACAGATCAAAAGTTATAACCGATATACTACAGCCTGTCTAGTGTAGGTGTCTTTTTAACGTCAACTTTCTTCTGTTTTTTTTTAATTTTTTTTTATATCTTTTCGTGTCAAGATATTCTTAGCCAAGTCCTTTAATTCGTGTCAACTCGTATAACATAGGATTATAGATTTTTATTATTATTTATTTATTTTTTTATACCCATGAGTCATAACTCTTCTAGAATTCTAGTCCTCTTCCTAGTTTCTTGTGATTTTTTGTGCTAACCTTGACATGTGTTCTTTGTCTTTGATTGTGGTTGATCTTATTTATGACTAACGATTGCCAATGGACCGTTTTCACCTAGTAAATAGCATAAACATTAAAATTGGACAAAATTAATCAAGTTAGTTTGTCTAATAGTCTTCCGTGCTATTTGGTAATTGGGTTTTTTGTTTTTCACAACGTCCTCATGTCTAGCCATGCGATCATACCACGAGTCTTAATAAACTTTCCTAATCACACATGTTGAGTCAATGCACACACTTTGTCTTCGAGCAATGCACTATATTGTTTATGATCGTATATTAGGACCATGCATGCGTCATTTTCCGTCGTAATAGGAATGAGTGGAGTATTTCCCATCAGATTTCAAAATTGTTTCATACACTCTTCCTTTCCAATCCGGGTATTGAGTGAATGCATTAAGTGAAATCATCCTTACACAGTACTTGAGTCTAAAATCACTAAGCAATAGTTGGAAGAATAAGGGGAACGTCACTCCTTCCTTCTTTCCTTCCAATCAAAACATCAACAACATGAAACTATTTTCCTCAGCAGGCAGCTAGAAGTAACTCATAAACAGCCATGAAGACAATGCACGATGCAAGCTTCTCACCAAGATTTCATGTTTTCTTCTTCTTTTGTTTCAAACTCTTCCCCATAAAAAGTCTAGCATAGGTTCTCCTTATCTATGTGTCTATGTGTCACATTTCTTACCTTTTTCATCAATGAGCATTTCTTTCCTTTTCATTCGATCATGTCATTAGTAAAAAAAAAATAAAAAAAATAATCAATTACCGAACTAAACACAAGGTACACCAATGACTTGAGGCAGCTTTGCAACCCTGTCATTCCCTATTAACAGCTCAATCACATTCCATTTCTTCATCAACCACCTTGAGCCTAGTCTAACGTTTGGCCTTCATTTCTTTAACCCACATTCACTTAACCCTGGGATTGGAAGATGTGTAATTGTATAACATTTAAAAATCAAGTAAAAAAAAAAAAAAAAAGCCAGCAAAGCAACAACAAAACAATGTCTAAAGGCAAGTGTTCCAATGTCTTTGATATGAACATGTCTCAAATTGCGTCTCTCATCGAGTGCTTGGCACCGTGCCTGAGAAACATGAATGCTAAGTGAGTGATGGACTGCGTGATCTGAGATTGCCTACATTAATTCAAAAGAATTAAAAAAAATCAAAACAAAAAAAATATATGAAAAATAAAACTTGCAAAGTCTAATAAATAATTACATATCTTGGGGATTCTATCGGATCTTGAGCCTTGTACCCTTTTCTTCCTTAAACATTCAGCTTAACCACATTACAACCCTTGAAAGACCTCTTTGAGGTGTACATACACTTGTGCAAAGTTTGGTTAGAGCTACGTACGGCCTGATTCCTAACGGATGCGTAGGCAACCTCACATTGAGGTGCGGCCACATTCATATTCATATTTATGCATGATCGAGTCAAAGAATATCCAATGCTTATCTCTATATCCCTACTGTAGGCGTCGTTCGAAGTGCGCCTACGTTAAAAGCATGTTGTGAATATGCTTGGCACTCATAGGAAGTGGAAATTGACATTACGATTAGGGACAAATAAAGTAGGGAGCCGCCAACAAGTTTTTAAGGAACTTGTAAACCGTTCACGGATCATACAAAGGCAACCATGATAAGGGACAACAATAGGCAACAACGATTGACCCGTGAAGGTTACACCCCATTCATAATCCATGAGATTACTAACTCCATATGGTTCGGAACCACGAAAGGAGGATCGGGGATGATGGTACGAAGTGAGTCATGGAGTCACATTCGCCCGTATTGGCCTCTACTCGATTCTTATATTGAAAAGCATTCCTGTGATCTCAAAGGCATACAATAAAATATTCAATTTGCTCCAAACTATTATTAGGCTAAATTGGTTGAATATTAATGCAACATATAATTCTAAAATATTGTGATCACTTGATTAAACAACAAGATTAAAAAGGAACCTAAACCAGTTGTCCAAATTATCTTATTAGGCGTGATTTTCAATTACATATTCCCTTTAACATGCAATATGGTGATCAAAATAAATAATAGAATCAATATTAACATAAAAACCAATTTAATCATAATTCCAACAACATAAAAATCGTTAGAAAAACAATAATAATAAAAAGAGCATGATCCTTACTTTGAATCTGTTTGTTTGCAACTACAAAATAATAAACGAGGTAGTAACTTCAAGGAAATAACAAAACAATAACTAAATTACATTAAATAAAATAAGGTTGATTTTGGGGCCAAACCCTCAAACGATTCTACCTTTCACGCCTTGGCTTAAGGACAGAACCTCGAGTAAAATATGGACTCCTTTGAGTGCTTGAAGAAGGAATTTTTGAAGTGAAAAGGGTAGGCTAGTGTTTACGTTAAGAACATAGAAGAGAGAAAAATAAGAATAATCGAATTCGCGTTGCCCCGTACATCAGAAATGAGGGGGTATTTATAGGGAAATGTGCTGAGGGAGCACACGGAACCCTAAAATGATAAAAACCCTAAAAATGTATCCCGTGACACGGTCAGACTGTACCGTGACACGGTCAGACTGTACCATCAGACGGTACAAGTTCCCGTGACACGGTCAGTTTTGGAGTGACGCGGGAAATTTTCAGAAAACGGAACGGAAAACGCGTTAAGGGTTTACGCGGAAAGGACACGGAACTCTCCGTGTCACGGCAGACCTCCCGTGTCACGGAAAGTCCCACCGTCAGACGGGAAGAGTTCCCGTGACACGGTTAAGCTTGACCGTGACACGGTCAGTTCCAGTCCATTTTTCCGTCTAAATTCATTTTTAACCCTAATTTCTTTCGGCTTTTTAAGTGCTGATTGATAATTTCGGGCCCTTTTTTATTTTTTGGACTAATAAAATAAAATAAAACGTTTGGGCCAAAAATAATAAAAAGGTTTGGGCTTAAAATCAATTAACAAGTTTGGGCTAAAATTAAAACTATGCTTTTACCAAACACCAAGACTAATCCATGGACCTTCCAAAAATAAGAATTTAATAAAATACGATTTTTTAAGCACTCTCGGGATTAAATACTAAAACCGACCAACAGTGGCGGTGAAAGATTATTTATCATCGGGTTTGGTTTTGGGGAGACATTTTTAGGTGTCTACAGAAGCCCCCACTTTGACTGAGTTTGTAGAAACGTCAGTTTCGAAAAAGATAGTCAAAGTAGTCGATAGGGACGGAGAATGATTTAAGACGTTCTGCGATCCTAAATCATTTTGTATACACCGATACCTGCAAAAAAATGTTAATTCCACAGATAAAAGAGTAAAGGGATAGAACGCTTATCTGACACCAGTGTGTCGGTGGCAAATGAGCTTGGTAGCTTCCTATGCTTGAAGGAATCCACCGAATGATGTTTGTTGAAATGCTTTCCATGCTTGAGGAAAGCCGACAGATGAGTTTGGTAGCTTTCTAAGCCTGAAGAAACCTACCGGGTGACACTTTCCATGCTTGAGGAAAGTCGACGTATGAATTTGGTGTCATTCTATGCTTGAAGAATTCCACCGATAATGCCTTCCGTGCTTGAGGAAAGCCGACAAAGGAATTTTGTGGTTTTCTATACTTGAAGAAAAATCCACTGATGACGCTTTCCATGCCTGAGGAAAGCCGACCTGGCGGTTTTCTATACTTGAAGAAAAATCCACCGATAACGCTTTCCAAGCCTAAAGAAAGCCGACTTGGCGGTTTTCTATACTTGAAGAAAAATCCACCGATAACGCTTTCCAAGTCTGAGGAAAGCCGACGATTGCTGAATTGTATGGTGGTTCAATTATCCCTGAACGTGGGTCGCAGCTGATTCACAATTTTAAGCCGATTATCCGACTATATTAAATGCTTAAAATGCCGAAAAATAGGTTTTGACGCTTGCCAGGGGTAAAATGGTAATTTTAGTCCCCCTTAAACATCAGTTGGAATTTTCCGCGTAACTGTAGCGAAAAATAATCGCCCAATAAGCTCGGAAAGTCAGCCAAACTGGTCAAAAAGCTAAGAATACTTTTCTTTTTTTTTACTTTTTGCTGTTTGAATCAGTCAACAACGGTTACTTTTGCTCTTTTTTGTCCTTTTCTGCCTTTAAATCCGCATGCTTGCTTTCACCATCTCACATTTCACATTTCACATTTCTTCTTCATACTTGTTTTCACACTTCACCATTTTTGCTCCTTTCTTACCAAAAACTGCCGCGCCACGTCTGAGGTTAACCGCCAGCCGGTCGAAGCTCGCCGTGACACGGTAACGGCGACCATGACACGGTTAGTCCGCAAATCTTTTCTCTTTTTTCTGTTTTGTTGCGGTTTTCCTGCTACTGTTATGCGCTGCTGCTGTCTGTCGTTGCTGCTTCTGCTTCTATCCCGGAGCTGCCGCCCAGTTCGCCGGAGCCCCGTCAAGCTTGAAGGCTGCCGTGACACGGTTACTTTTAACCGTGACACGATTAGTTTCGCCCGTGTCGCGGCAGCTGCTCTGGTGGCCGGAATACATTTTCAAGTTTTGGAGTTCGAATTTCACCAATTTTGTTGTAATTTCTCGATCTTCTCCTCATTTTTGACCTTTTACAAACATTCATGTAAGTCCCTTTGATTTTTGCATTGAATTTGCTTCACATTAACAATTTCATGACAAACCCCAAAAAAATCAATTTGGGGATTTTTGATTTTGAAGCTTTATGTTGAAATTCTTGCCATGATTTTATTTGTATATGTGTACATGTGTGTTTGTGAGAAATTTGAGACAAAAATTGCATGATTTGATGGAGAATTGAACAAATCACCATTTTTGGGTGCTACTTTGTGAAATAATGTTCATGCTTTGAAATGGTGAATTTTTGTGAAATGATGTGTTGATTCATATTTTGCATATGTACTATATTGTCATGGAGAACATAGTATCATGCGGCTAGGAGAACTGTAGTATTAGTTTGTCGTGGAGAAACTAAATACCATAATTTTGCCAATTTTTAGCCTTGAGGTAAAAATTTAGCATATAATTCAATAACCAACTAAATAACTCAGGAAATGATGCTAAGTCTTTAGATTATTATTTTACAATTTTAAAATATTTAGGAAATGATGCTAAACATTTATAATTCAATAAACAACTAAATAACTTAGGAAATGATGCTAAGTATTTAGATTTTTTATTATAAATATGCAACTTGAATTGAATGTTTAGGAAATGATGCTAAACATTTAGATTTTGACAATAGCATGCCTAGACGACGAGACTGCGACCTTTCCACCCGCGGCCGGCGTCGGGCTTTTCGGGAGGACACTCCCACGGTCCCTGAGGACATGGATGACGACGTCTTGGAGTCCGAGCCTCGGACATCTACGAGTAGGAGTAGGTGGGTTTCACCTTCATGGACCCCGGACCAGCTGGTTTTCTACCGTGAAAACCACGTCTCTCACCGCGCACTCTCTGGCATAGTCGATGGCACACTTTGCCAGCACGGTTCCGGAGCCGGTGATTTGATCCCTCGGCTTCACCAGGTTATTACGAGGGATCCTGCTACGCGCACTTTATGGGAGTCGTTCGGCTTGGTCGATTTTTACTCGGCAGTTGTAGGGTTTCGCAGCCCCCGGGGTTGCGGTGCGACGGTCGTTCGCGCATTGTTGGAGTATTTCTGGGATACTACCAACACGTTTCACCTTGCTTGGGGGGAGATGACGGTGACCCCCTTAGACTTCAGCATGATCAGCGGGCTGCGCTTTACTGACTGGGCAGTAGGCCAGATGTCTGATCTATCTTGGGCATCGGCTGAGGTAGCTGATTTGTTGGGTTCGATTGTTCAGCACATCAGGACTCGACCAGTATCTCGAGGTGGTCCTAGGAGTGGAGGATCGGAGTCGGCTTCAGTTCTTGCCCGTGGCTTTGATATGGAGGATACGACGGCCGAGCAGCGGGTGCGGATCTTCATCTTGATCCTGATCTCTATGACCCTTTCTCCTGATAGGAGTTCACGCGTGCTCCTCTGCTACCTCCCCTCTTTGGCTAGGATTCCCGAGATAGGATCCTACAGCTGGGCCAGTCTTGGGTACGCGGATCTTCTTCTATCTCTACGTCATGGCTGCCGTCAGCTGAATGATGAGTCTCCTATCACCGTTTATGGCCTGTGGAGAGTCGTAGAGGTGATGATCTTTTCCCTTCTTGTTTCATTTCGGCTTGTTCGGTTCGTGTACTAAGTATCACTTTGTTGCAGATATGGTTCTACGAGTACTTCCCAGGCTTGGCTCCTCGCCGGCGTCGAGGAGCGGTCCACGACTTTCCTGTCTGGGCCAGCTCGCGCGACCGAGGAGAGTCGCGGGTGGAGTCTGTTCCGGCACTTCGCGGGCTACTACGCCGTGGCACCTCTTCTGTTGGCGTAAGGATTAGTTTTGTCACATTCTTTCCTTCTGATATTGTTTCCATTGTTCACGCCTAACTTTTTATGATTTCCAGGTCCCCATCGATGTCCAGTACCGTCCTTGGGCCGGGATGACTGACCTGCCCGAGGCCCTACGTCTTTCAGCGTACCGTACCATCTTGGTTGGTACTGGGCGCTTCGTCTGGTATTTGGGGGAGCGAGTCGTCCGTCAGCATAGCGGCGATCGCTTTGTGGTGCCTTCTTCTCCGCCAGAGTCGATGCTGGACTCCCGCTTGATCAGAGGGTTGATCAACAGGGGAGAGCGCTACACTATTCCGTGGCAGGAGCTCGTTCGCATGGAGAGCGACTACGCGCGGGATTTGTTTCCCTCTCTGGCTCCTCCACCCCGTCTTCCCGAGGTATGATTTCTTTCGAGAATCTTCTTTGCTAGTCTCTGTTTCAAATAGTCGAATAACCTGATTATTTGATCATATTTTCAGACGACCATTCACCCTGTGGGGAGGATTCAGATTCCTCCTCAGTCTGTCCGCTACCCTGGGTCGATCGGTATCACGGAGGATCATATTGCCGACGCGCCGGAGGGTTATAGACAGGCGCAGGAGTCAGTGCCCGAGGTTTTTGTGCCGGTGAGTTTTCTTTGACGCATTATCTACTCCTTTAATGCTGCTTATTACTGATTTTTCTTTGTTTTTATCCTCAGCCTAACCGCCCAGAGGTGATGGGAGTCATGAAGCTGGTGGACGCGCTGAAGTATTGCATCATCAAGCTTCGGCGTGGTGCGAGTTGTCGGAGCTCTAGCGACGTCCTTGAGGTATCACTTATTATTTTTTTATTTCTACCGTTTGTTTTATTTTGCATCATTGACACCTTTTGATTTTGTGTTTTTCAGGAGCGACGGGGGTCCCGCTCGCGCTCGAGGCCCAGAGGCTCGGACGAGGAGGAGCTTGGTCGTGGTAGACGATCTCCCGAGGCTCGCCGGCGTTCTCAGCGAGAGCCACAGACTACTCAGCCGTTCCAGGAGGCTCAGTGGCGGCAGGGTCAGTCTTCTCAGCGTCCGTCATTTTCACAGCCTCCAGTTCCTGAGTTTGGGTCTCCTTTGGATCCTGGTTCATTCTCGGCCCCATTATCCGGGATTCCTCCACCAGTGTCGGGCTTGTTCTCGGTTCCGCTGTATGGGACGATGCCTTCGCCGACGATTCCAGTATCTTTGGGCCAGTCTACTCCGTTCTCCGGCTGGACAGGTCCTGCTTTGAGCTTGACTACTACTGGGCCTACGGGGACTAGTAGGGACGCTACTCCCCGTACTCGGATGGTCGAGGGACTCTTTGGTTCGCCGTTCCCATATACCCAGGGCGAACCACCTACCTAGGGTGGAGACGCGACTGATTCTGATTCTAGAGATTTTTGACCGAGGGTTTTTGTATTATGACTCTTTGTACATGCTATGATGACACTTGACATATTTACATTACGACTCTTTGTACATTATTTACAGTTTATACATCTATTATTACGTGTGTTAGTGTGTGTTTGAGACTCTTTGTGTGTGATTGTGTACTTATTAATGACGCGACGAAGAATATAAGTGGAGTAATGGAGGGTACCGACCTTCCCCAAAAGAAAAGAAATAAATAAATAAAATACTTAAAATAAAATTTCCCCAAAAGAAAAGAAAAGAAATAAAATAAAATGATGAGTAAATAAATATATATTAAAAAAAATCTTCGTGAAAACAAAACAAATAAAACAAAAATAAAAAGGTGAGAATATTATTAGAAATAAAACTCTCATAGAAGACTATAAGATAAAAATAAAAAAGGTGAGAATTTTATTAGAAATAAAACTCTCGGAAAAGACTAAAAAAAAAGAAATAAAATTTTAAAATAAAGATAAAAAAAAGGTGAGAATTTTATTAGAAATAAAACTCTCAGAAAAGACTAAAAAAAATAAATGTTAAAGATAAGAAAATATAAAAAATCCGGATAGATACGGAAAAGATGAAAAAATCAGGCGCGTAAAGTGTCGTGACACGACACTGTTCACCGTGTCACGGCAAAACCTGTCGTGTCACGGCAAATGTTCCCGTGACACGGTGGAATTTCTCGTGTCACGGGAAGTGTATTATTCAGCGGTTTGTTTCACGCGTGCGAAAAGATAAATTCTGGCAGTTCCGAGCGCTTTTGCTATAAAATAAGACCAGATTATTCATGATGTGCATAATTACGAAACACAAAATAATTTAGAATTTCATATTTCAATAATCATGTCTCAGAATTTTTGATAATACATTGCGCGACTGGTCTTATTCTTTAACCAATGCTGAAAAAAGAGAGTTAGAATTATTTCATGTCAGGGGTTTGCTAGCCCTGCGACATGTAGCTATTGAACATGATTTTCTTAGAGCAGCATTAGACTATTGGAGTCCAGAAACGCATTGTTTCAAATTTGATTATGATGAAATATGTCCTCTGTCGGAGGAATTTGGTGCAATCTTTGGATTTCCTGCTAGGAATCTTATAGCCATGCCTACCTTACGTGAATATTATTACCAAGACTTTGAACGCCATCTGAATCTAACAGATCCAGATTTAAATAAAATTGTTTGTGGTAATGAAGTAGACTTAGAAAAACTTGCTAACTTATATTTTAATCGCCCTATCTCTGAATCTTATCATGTATATCGTAGAAGGGCATATATTTTTTGCATGTTTGGCAAGCTACTATTTGCAAACGGTAGGGTAGGACATGCTTGTCTAGCGTCAGTACTTGAGCATGTAGAATCCGGAAGATCTCCTATGCCAACGTGCCTTGGAGAAACATTTCGTGGCCTTGACGAGGCAAAATCTGACCGGAAAGCAATCAGGAAGGGTTCTCTGGTACTATTATAGGTAAAAATACGCTCTGAATAGCCCCCGTGACACAAAACAGTCACCGTGTCACGGTTAGGGTCTGCTGTGACACGGTCAAAACTGCCGTGTCCCGGGAACTGCAGTTTTTTTTTTTTTTTTTTTTTTTTTTGGCGATTAATATTCTTGTTGTTTTCTTGTTTTGCAGATTTGGTTGATGGAGCGTTTGGAATTATTTGAAGCCCCCGACGATATTGAAAAATATGGCCCCAACGACTTAGTCCGTAGGAAGAAGAATTACTCTGTGAATATGTCGTATGAAGATTGGAAAAATTTCTTTGCAAAGAGAGAATTTTCCATACGTTGGGTGGTGCCTTGGTGGAGGCTTACTAGGATGGTTGGCACGAATGAAACTCCATATTGTCGAGTTCCTAGTATCTCCAAATTGACCTTATACTGTCCCTCTCGATTGATGCGGCAGTATGGACTTGAACAAGTAATTCCACGCTATAACGATAGTCCTCGTGAAGTATCGTTGCATGAAAGTAACGTTCACAAGTACGAGACTTATTGGATTGGAAGACCTTTGTGGACCGTTTCTGCAAGTGACCAAGCCCCTCCTCCCTTATCTAGTGCATACAAGGCATGGTTGAACCCTAGAAGCAGGAGGGAACGATTCGGATCACGCAAGTCTGATGATAAGAGTCGTCTTGGAGAGAAGAAAGCTCCTCTTAAAGATCGCCTAGGTCCGAGAACACAAGGAATTGAGTTTAAGACTCCTAAGATGCCAAGAAAGAAGACCTATGTGAAAGGAAAGGGTAAAGAAAAGATGGTGTATAGGGAGAAACAACCGAAAAAGTTCAAGAAAGGTGAAAGGGGCGAAAGTTCGACTAGGGGTGTGACGGTTCGGGCTACAAAAGACACACTAATGGTGAAGGCCGACCTAATTGAACAAGAGAAGGATGTTCCTAAAGAGAAGAGAGATTAGATCAATAGTGCTTTGCATTTTATTATTTATTTTTATTTAAAATTAGGCGTATGATGCCAATATTGTAGTCGCATTTATTTTAATAATAACAGCGCATTTATTTCTTAAATAAAAATTACAATGACTTTTATTTATTATCCGAGTCAAGGAGTCGGAAGCAATGGAAGAACGAAAACAAAACTCGAACAGGAAATTCGCAACGAATGCGCCAATAAATAAAACGGGAAACTGAAAATCTGCCGTGTCACGGTCAAAGAGTCCCGTGACACGGTTAAAGTTCCCGCGTCACGGCAAAAATTTTTTTTTTTTTTTTTTTGGCAGGGTGACGTGGCACGGAATAGTTCTCCCGTCAGACGGGAACAAATCCCGTGTCACGGGAGGCACTCTGTCCTTTTTTTGCCGTTCAGAGTTTGCCGTGACACGGGATGTTCTCCCGTCAGACGGGAATATGTCCCGTGTCGCGGCATATTTACCCTTTTTTTTTTTGTCGTGACGCAATGTTGGACCGGGCACATATTAAATCAATAGAGGGAGGATTTTTTTTATTTTAAAGTGGTCGGGCCCCCTTGAGGGGTTGCCTACGTATCCTAAAAAGGAATCAGGCCAGACGTAGCTCTATTGGGTCATGAACCCATGCGACTAGGCGTAGAATTTTTTGAGTTGATCCAAGTTGGTTAAATTATGGAAGCCGTTGCCGTCCATGTCTACCAATTGTGCCGCTCCGCCAGACAGGATGGCTTTAACAATGTACGGGTCTGACCAGTTCGGTCTGAATTTTCCTCTTGGATCTAACACATTTTTGCGAAGTGCCTTAAGCACTAGGTCACCCTCTTTGATATTCCTGGTCTTGACTTTTTTATTAAAATGTCGTGCCATACGCTGTTGGTAGGTTTGGACATGATGCAAAGCTGCCAAGCGTTTTTCATCAAGCAAGACCAGTTCGTCGTATCTTGCTATAATCCAGTCGACTTCATCTAGTTGGCTTTCCAATGCGATTCGGAGAGAAGGTATCTCGAGCTCGATTGGTTGTACAAATTCGACGCCATAGACCAAGGAGAAGGGGGTAGCCCCTGTCGATGTACGAATAGAGGTTCGATAACCCCAAAGGGCAAAATGTAGCTTACTTGGCCAATCTTTATAATTTTCCGTCATCTTTTAGATGATGGTCTTCACTTTTTTGTTGGCCGATTCGACTGCTCCGTTCGCTTGTGGTCTGTAAGGTGATGATCGATGATGTTTGATATTCAATTTCTGCAACAATTCCGCGCATTCGGCTTGGAAATGTGTTCCATTGTCACTGATCATCTCATGTGGTACCCCATAGCGGCATATAATATTTTTCTCAATGAATTGAGCTACATGTTTTGCCGTCAGCTTGGCATATGAGGCTGCCTCAACCCATTTGGTGAAGTAGTCGATTGCTACGAGAATGAATTCATGCCCCCCTTGTCCTGGTGGTGTGATTTTCCCAATGATGTCAATGCCCCAAGTGGAGAAAGGCCATGGAGAAGTATACGTGTAGAGAAGTGAAGGTGGAACATGCTGTAAGTTTGCATAGAATTGACACTTCATACATTTTTTGACGTACTCGTGACAATCTCGCTCCATAGTAGTCCAATAGTAACCTTGTCGTTGAATTTTTTGGACTAACATCTTTGCATTCATGTGAGTTCCACATATACCAGCATGAAGGTTTTCCATGGTTTTATGTGCTTCTTTCTTGGTTATACATAAGAGATTCCTTCCTGTTGCGGTTCTCTTGTGGAGTTCTCCCCCGATGAGCACATACTGTGAGGCCAGGAGCCTCAAAGCACGGCGTGCCCTTTTATCAGTATTAGGAGGATATTCTGCTCTTGTCACATAATTAAGGATGTCTGTATACCATGGTTCTTCGTCTTCCTCCTGTGATTCTTGTTCATCATCAAGTGCATGAACATAAGCTGGTTCATACCTTCTCTCTATGGTCAATGGCATTCTGATCGTGTCAGCTGGAATTCGCACCATTGATGCTAACTTAGCTAGTGCGTCAGCGAACTGGTTTTCTTCTCTTGGCAGATACGTATATTCCACTTCATCTAGTTGCTCCGTGAGAGTTTCCAGATGAGCTTGATATGTAGCGAGACTTTCACTCCTCACTTTCCATCTCTTAGAGATTTGGTTAATGATTAGTGAAGAGTCACCGTAGATTCTGAGTTTCTTGATTCCTAAGGCGACAGCTGTTTTTAATCCCAAAATGCATGCTTCATATTCTGCGGCATTGTTGGTGACATCAAAGTCGAGCTTCATGGAAATTGGGATGTGTTCTTCATTGGGTGATACGAGCAAGACTCCCACACCACATCCCTTTTGGTTTGAAGCTCCATCGAAATAGAGCGTCCAACTATCGTCTTCAGTCATGAGTAAATCTTCGTCAGGGAAATCATACTCATCTTCTTCTTTTTCAGCTTCTTCTAGCGGAAAGTCTGCTAAGAAGTCAGAAACTGCAGAACCTTTGATGGCCTTTTGTGGCACAAATCTCAAATCAAATTGAGCTAGATTGACTATCCATCTTGATAATCTGCCGTTGAGTGTTGCTTTCTCGAACAGATATTTGAGAGGATCCATCTTAGACACGACATGCACTGTATGAGTGAGCATGTAATGTCTCAGTTTTTGTGCGGCCCATACAAGTGCGAGACACAATTTCTCGAGTGGCGTGTATCGCGTCTCATATCCTTGGAGTTTCTTGCTCAAGTAATAGATTGCATTCTCCTTGCTTTCGATCTCTTGTGCTAGCATCGCCCCCATCGTTTCTCTTGTGACTGTAAGGTAGAGTCGAAGAGGAAAGTCAGGTATTGCTGGCGCTAGCACGGGTGGGTTTGCCAAATACTCTTTGATTTTGTCGAAAGCCTTTTGGCAGTCATCATCCCATGTGACCGGGACATTCTTCTTAAGCTTCTTGAATATAGGTTCGCATATCGCTGTGAGCTTTGATATGAACCTACTTATGTACTGCAACCTTCCAATGAAACCTTGAATCTCCTTCTCATTTTTGGGTGGTGGCATGGCCATGATCGCTTTTACTTTTGAAGGATCTATTTTAATCCCTCGAGAACTGATCACATATCCAAGTAATTTGCTTGACGTGACTCCGAATGCACATTTTGCTGGATTTAATCTCATGTTGTACTTACGGAGTCTTGCAAAAAATTTGCGAAGTGCGACAATATTGCCTGGGCGATCTTTAGACTTGACAATCATATCATCAACATAGACCTCCACCTCTTTGTGCATCATGTCATGTAAAAGTGCTGTAGCTGCTCTTTGGTAGGTGGCACCCGCGTTTTTCAACCCGAATGGCATTACCGTATAGCAATATGTACCCCACTGTGTGATGAATGTGGTTTTCTCCATGTCTTCTTCGGCCATCAATACTTGATTATATCCGGCGTAACCATCCATGAATGACAGGAGTGCATGGTTTGCTGTATTATCGACCAGAATGTCAATGTGAGGTAGAGGGAACCCATCTTTTGGGCTTGCTTTATTGAGATCCCTGTAATAAACACACATTCTGACCCTTCCATCCTTCTTTGGAACTGGGACCACATTTGCTATCCATTCCGGATACTTGGATACTCTGATGAAACCTGCGGCCAATTGCTTCCTGATTTCTTCTTTGATTTTGAGAGCCACATCTGGTTTCATTCAGCGCAGCTTTTGTTTGACAGGCTTCATACCTGGAATGAGTGGTATCGTATGCTGAGCTATATCCCTGTCAATTCCTGGCATATCTTGGTATGACCAAGCAAATACATCAACAAATTCACTAAGCAAGTTAATTAGCTCTTTGCGTTCATCTTGACTTAGTGTTAATCCAATTTTTACTTCTTTAACAGTCGTATCATTGGAAATATTAATTGTTTCTGTATCTTCAATAACTGCTGTTTTATTTTCGTGTTCTTCCATTGCTTTTATTATTTCTTTGTCATTTTTATCATTAGCAAAGCAATATTGATCAGGGCTAGGGGAATGGCACACATCGTAAGCAAAGGCATTCATTTCATTGAATTCACTAGCTAATACATCAAGAGAGGCAAGGTCAGCTGCGACCTCACCAGAATTATTAGGACTAGAAGGATAAGGCTCAACAAGAGACTCAGGGCTGAACTCTATAGAAGAAATAGGGTCGGCCTCAAACTCTAAGGACTCATCTACAGATTTAGACTCAGACTCGGACTCGGACCCAGACGATTCAGACTCATCAAACATAGGACCCTCGCCAGCGGTTATTTCCAACTTCTCTCCACTTGGCGTAGTGATCCTCAATGTCTTGCGCCATCCCCTTGAAATGTTGTCAGCTTGGGCGATTAACTCGGAGGGATCAAACTCCTTGTTTGCTATGATCGCTTGAACGAGCTCAGAGTTATCATTACAGACCGGCTTGGATTCATTTTTCTCCATTCCAAAAAGAAGGTTAATTCCCAGATCATCAGAGTTCAGGCTGGCTGACTTCTCGACTGTGGAGAGTTCTTCATCGATGAAGTCACAATCGAGGAATACCTCGAATCCTGGTTCACGGATCCCATCATGGACAAATGGTTCGGGGAATTCATAGCATGGGAAGTCTTCCCCTTCTTTGATGTACTGGCCGTTGAGAGTGAACGGATATGGATCCATGGCCATTTCTGTCTTCGTGATTCGAGCATTGTTGCGAGCCTTCAATTTCAACGCAGCCCGTTTCAGGTCTTCCTTTGTCGGCTCGAATCCTAAACCGAAAGTGTCCTTCTTGACTGCACCAGGATGGCCCCAAGATTTAGCCATTTTCTTCTTGAGCCCAAGGGTCATTCCAGGAAAGTGACCTTGCTTCTTCAGAATGGCGTTGATACTAGTGTTTGAATAAGGATCGAAGTTGAGATGACACTTTTCCTCTTCTTCGATCGCAAGAACATCATCTAAAGAAAACCCCCATAGATCTTCATCTTCCTCGTCGTGTTCAACATGGACGATAGGGGTATCAATAACTTGAATGCGCATAGGAGAAGCATCGATAGTAATCGGAATCCCTCCCACTATGGCTTTCACTTTCTGGTGAAGCGACGACGGAATCGCCTTTAGCTCATGAAGCCAGGGCGTCCTAATAACAGATTGAAAGAGGCCTTAATGTCCACCACCTGAAACTTGGTGCGACGTTCAATAGCCCCAGTAGTTATATTCAGTACGATAGTACCCACGGCTTGACGGCGAGTATTATCGTAAGCTCGAATCCCTTGAGTGGAGGGAGTCAACTCTTCGTTCTTTATACCCAACTTCCTTGCAGTACGGAGTGGGCACACATTGATTGCAGAGCCATTATCAACCAGGCTCATAGGAACATTCATCTGCCTACACACTACAGTGAGGTGTAAGGCCTTATTATGTTGGTCCCCTTCCGGGGGTAGATCCTTATCAGAAAAGGAGATCAGATTGCTGGTACTCGGCAGCTCAGTAGTGAGAAAGTTGACCAATCCTTGAGGAGTCATGTCGTCATCAACTCCTATCTTCACCAGAGCATTCATTACAGCCTTTCGATGCTCGTGGGAAGTGGCCAAAAGCTTCCATACATTCATCTCCACCTTGGTCTTTTGCAGCTGTTTGACCACATCGCTATTCACAGGGTCGATGGGATCAACTATCGGATTTGATTGTGGTGGAGGTGGAGGTGGGTTAGGTTGTTGCAACCGTCCACTTCTAGTGAGAACTTTGACCTCAAGGTCCCCCCAAACATCTTTACTGGTGCCGAGAGATGAACAGGTTATGTCTTTGAGATAGACATCTTCATCATCACTATCCCAAATCCCATTCACTTCTTCAGTGCTTGAGATAAATACAACTTCCGGCAGAGGTTCATTCACAGGTTGAATGAGTATTGATGGATCAAAGGAGACTTCATCTCCCATGATAGCCAAAGCATTAGAAAGAGGACATGTTTGAATGTTAGGCTTCTTGCCCCCTGGAGGGACAGGAAGTTGGTTAGCATCTATCAGGTCTTGGATTGCGTCTTTCAGCCTCCAACACTTCTCAGTGTTATGACCCTTGCCTTGATGATACTTGCAATAAGCACTGGGGTCATAGTTGGCGGTTCTATTCTCAGGTCGAGGTTCTGGAAATGGTCCAATTGGCATAATCAGTCCCTGACCATGTAGACGGTCATAAGCCGCATCATACGTCATTCCCAAAGGCGTATAAATCCTCCTTTGCCTTTGGAATCTTTGAGGAGGAGAATTGAGGGCCAGCACATCATTGATGTTGATATTGTTGGTAGCATTATTGGGCTTAGAAGACGAAGAAGAAGGAGTGTCGTTCTTCTTGTTTTTCCAAGTGTTGTTGTTATTGTTGCTACCAACAGACTTCATCAGTTCGTCTTCGATATTGATTCCAATATCGTATACAGCATCAAAGGTACTTAGAGGCAGAAACTTCAGGTGTTTCTTGTATTTATGCATCAGATTGGCAATGAACAAGCGAACCATCTCCTTCTCCTTGGGAGGATCCACCAAGAGCGCAGCTGTTTCTCTCCACCTGCTTAGGTAAGTGGTGAAGCCTTCATTCTCTTTCTGTTTGAGAATGGAGAGTTCACGTTCAGAAGTCTTGGCCTGGATGTTACACTTGTACCGATTCATAAAGCTTTCAGTAACATCCTCCCAGGTCGCGACATGCTTGGATTCCAGAGAATAGAACCACTGTTGACAGGCATGTTCTAAGGAAAGAGGAAACACCGTAGGGAGGAGTGTCACATCTACTCCCTTAAGAGCCATAGTTGCAGAAAAAGCCTTCAAATGGAAAAGTGGATTATCAGTAGGCTTGAACTTGGGAATATCAGCAGTGGAAAACTTCTCAGGGAGCTTCTCTCTTATAGACGAGGAGGTGATAGGCTGTTCCACATAAGGGAACTCTTCGGAAATCTTGCTCATTTGTTCCTTGATCTTGTCCATCGCAGCAGTAGTGACACTGTTTTGCTTGTCTTGCTCTACAGTGCTGACTCTAGTAGTGAGTATCTGCATCATGTCAGACAATCTTTCGATTGTCCTGTTGAGGTTCTCGATGTCTTCCTTAGTGGCCATTGGTTGAAAGTAGACTGGAGACGGATCTTGTGGAGATGACTGAGGTGGTTTCCTTGTACGCCTCTTTGGTATAAGAGGTTGTTGAGGTATGGACTCGAACCGTAACAATCTACCCTTGCTTCTTGCCCAAGTGCAGTGACACCGAAACAAACACACCTTTAATGACCAAACTTGACCTTAACCTATCCGGATTAAAGAAAAAAAAATTTTATTGAAGCTCTACTTATTAAAAAAAAGAAAACATGGGAGGATACCATCCGACTTACTCCGAAAAAAAACGACACAAAAAAAAAACGAAACTTCCCTAAAATACGGTCAAAAGTGGTGCATGACTAAAAAAAAAGTGCGGACATAATATGTGAGTGATTAGGTGAGGTTATAGACACGTGTTTTGACCGTATAGCTAGACACGACTCAATACTGGACACAAAAATCGAGAAAAAAGACTGACGGGACACTTTCCTGGGCACCGTGTCACGGTACAGACTGGCGTGACACGGTTAAGGCTTACCGTCAAACGGTAGCCTTTTCCGTGTCACGACACTGTTCACCGTGACACGGCAGAAAATGCCGTGACACGGTGCGCAGTTCCAGGTCAGTTTTGTGATTTTTTTCAGATTTTAATCGATTTTAAGTCCGTACAAATTACTATGTGAGAATAAAAACCCTCGGTCATGGGTCAAACAAAAAGAGCAAACACATTAGGGTTAGCACCGAACAAACACATAGCATTTAGGCACGATGATGCAAAAAAGTTCGCAACCTAAAGTCAAGATCTATGTTCAACTATTGGTCAAGCTTTGGGTGTCAAAAGGGTACCATGGTTAAGAGTTTGGACGCGTTAGCAAGGCAGCCTCCCTTGAGGGTGTGTGCCAACGGGCGGCTCCGCGAGTTCGTGATGAAATCGAACTCGACTCCATGGTTTGGGTGAATTTAATGACTCGGATGAACCCTTATTTCCATGAGCGTTTTTGGGTTGATAGAGCTTAAATTCCCCGGGGCTAAGACGCATGTAGAACACATAGGTTTTTTCAGAAAAATCGAAGGAAGTCGACTGTGAGAAAAGAAAAATAGGCCACCGGACAGATTTTAGGACTGCCGTGACACGGCAGAAATTCCCGTGTCACGGTACAATGTGCCGTCAGACGGTACACTGTACCGTGACACGGCAGACTCTGCCGTGACACGGCAGTCAGAAAATCTGACTGGTGCCCTGTTTGCTTTTGCGCGCAACCAAGTTATCCAATTTTTCCTACGGGACAGACCTGAATGCGACGTTAAAACGTCTATGCAGATGCAAAAATGCCAAATTAATCACAGGAATATTTTTTTCAAGAATCTTTCAAGTCTCATCCACTCATCTTAATTAAATACCGATCACTCAAATCGATAAATAATTAAGAATCCTCCCCAGTGGAGTCGCCAAATTGTAGGCGTCGTTCGAAGTGCGCCTACGTTAAAAGCATGTTGTGAATATGCTTGGCACTCATAGGAAGTGGGAATTGACATTACGATTAGGGACAAATAAAGTAGGGAGCCGCCAACAAGTTTTTAAGGAACTTGTAAACCGTTCACGGATCATACAAAGGCAACCATGATAAGGGACAACGATAGGCAACAACGATTGACCCGTGAAGGTTACACCCCATTCATAATCCATGAGATTACTAACTCCATATGGTTCGGAACCACGAAAGGAGGATCGGGGATGATGGTACGAAGTGAGTCATTGAGTCACATTCGCCCGTATTGGCCTCTACTCGATTCTTATATTGAAAAGCATTCCTGTGATCTCAAAGGCATACAATAAAATATTCAATTTGCTCCAAACTATTATTAGGCTAAATTGGTTGAATATTAATGCAACATATAATTCTAAAATATTGTGATCACTTGATTAAACAACAAGATTAAAAAGGAACTTAAACCAGTTGTCCAAATTATCTTATTAGGCGTGATTTTCAATTACATATTCCCTTTAACATGCAATATGGTGATCAAAATAAATAATAGAATCAATATTAACATAAAAACCAATTTAATCATAATTCCAACAACATAAAAATCGTTAGAAAAACAATAATAATAAAAAGAGCATGATCCTTACTTTGAATCTGTTTGTTTGCAACTACAAAATAATAAACGAGTTAGTAACTTCAAGGAAATAACAAAACAATAACTAAATTACATTAAATAAAATAAGGTTGATTTTGGGGCCAAACCCTCAAACGATTCTACCTTTCACGCCTTGGCTTAAGGACAGAACCTCGAGTAAAATATGGACTCCTTTGAGTGCTTGAAGAAGAAATTTTTGAAGTGAAAAGGGTAGGCTAGTGTTTACGTTAAGAACATAGAAGAGAGAAAAATAAGAATAATCGAATTCTCGTTGCCCCGTACATCAGAAATGAGGGGGTATTTATAGGGAAATGTGCTGAGGGAGCACACGGAACCCTAAAATGATAAAAACCCTAAAAATGTATCCCGTGACACGGTCAGACTGTACCGTGACACGGTCAGACTGTACCGTCAGACGGTACAAGTTCCCGTGACACGGTCAGTTTTGGAGTGACGCGGGAAATTTTCAGAAAACGGAACGGAAAACGCGTTAAGGGTTTACGCGGAAAGGACACGGAACTCTCCGTGTCACGGCAGACCTCCCGTGTCACGGAAAGTCCCACCGTCAGACGGGAAGAGTTCCCGTGACACGGTTAAGCTTGACCGTGACACGGTCAGTTCCAGTCCATTTTTCCGTCTAAATTCATTTTTAACCCTAATTTCTTTCGGCTTTTTAAGTGCCGATTGATAATTTCGGGCCCTTTTTTATTTTTTGGACTAATAAAATAAAATAAAACGTTTGGGCCAAAAATAATAAAAAGGTTTGGGCTTAAAATCAATTAACAAGTTTGGGCTAAAATTAAAACTATGCTTTTACCAAACACCAAGACTAATCCATGGACCTTCCAAAAATAAGAATTTAATAAAATACGATTTTTTAAGCACTCTCGGGATTAAATACTAAACCCGACCAACAGTGGCGGTGAAAGATTATTTATCATCGGGTTTGGTTTTGGGGAGACATTTTTAGGTGTCTACACCTACCCATTTAGAGCTAGACTTGGGGGCTAGAACCCACATCACATTAGCTTACCCAGCCTAAAGAGTCATCATCTTTGACTCTTCACACATATATTTCCATCACCATAACCTTTGCAGCCTCACCTTAGTATCACTTTCACACACTTCTTTCACACATACATATCCATATCATCTTTCCCTTAGGAGCCCTTTATCATGAAATCTTGTTTCCCTACCGCGCATGCTTCATCATCTTTTAAGACAACATTCATGAGAAGAAGCGTTGTATACTTGCTTAGCTTCTTGACCTGAGCAATGTTCATTGTTTCATGCATGCTGAGTAACATTTCTATATCAATGATTTGTAATAATACAAAGCATATCGTTCTTAGCTCCTTGACCTAAGCAACGTTAATAATCACTTCATCTATATAAGTGCTTAGCTTCCAGACCTAAGTGACGTTCAAGATCGTTTCTTTACACCATATATGATGCTTAGCTCCATGACTTAAGTTCATTCATCTATCGTGTCACATGATGTAATTGTCCTTAGCCTCCTGGCTTAAGAACATGCACCATGCATACATTATTTTCAGGACAACCAATTTAATCCATACGATTCATTTTGTCTTGCTCAAGGAGGAAGTTCAAAACTTCTTCCTTTTTTCATTATTTTATTTTGGGGAAGTTCAAAAACTTTTTCAAAATTTTTATCGAGGGAAGTTCGAAAATAAAATTTCATTGTTCACGTCTTTCTTTTTCAGGAGAAAGTCGGTACCCTCCACTCGTCTCATGACAAAAATGATGGAAAATTTTTGCTTTTGCATTTTTTGTTGCTTGTGTTTGCACACACACACACACCATATACACACACAACCATAAGTTATGCACATGTCATGTCATGTCATGTCAAGTTAAAGCTTGGTCAAGTCAGTTGGTCAAGTCAATCATAATATATACGAGTCCATTAGCATATTTATTTTTGCAGGTCTCATCTACAGCCCACGTTCGGGGACAAGCGGACCATCTACAACCCACGTCCAGGGACAAGCGGACCATCTACAGCCCACGTCCAGGGACAAGCGGACCATTTACAGCCCACGTCTGGGGACAAGCGGACCATTTACAACCAGCCCACGTCCGGGGACAAGCGAACCATCTACAACCCACGTCCGGGGACAAGCGGACCATTTACAGCCCACGTTTGGGGACAAGTGGACCATCTACAGCCCACGTCCGGGGACAAGCGGACCATCTACAACCCACGTTCGGGGACAATCGAACTACCATCATTTCTTGACGCAAGGTTCTCGATACACAGAGACTTGCAATCTCATCATTTGTCGACTTTCCTCAAGCATGGAAAGTATTATCCGCTGGATTTCTTCAAGCATAGAAAACCGCCAAATTTCTTTGTCCGCTTTCCTCAAGAATGGAAAGCATTATCGGTGGATTTCTTCAAGCATAGATCATATGTCGACTTTCCTCAAGCATGGAAAGTGTCATCCGGTAGGTTTCTTCGGGCTTAGAAAGCTACCAAACTCATCTGTCGGCTTTCCTCAAGCATGGAAAACATTTCAACAAACGTCATCCGGTGGATTCCTTCAAGCATAGGAATTTTCCAAACTCATTTGTCACCGATACACTAGTGTCAGATAAGCGTTCTATCCCTTTACTCTTTTATCTGTGGAATTAACATTTTTCTGCAGGTATCGGGGTATACAGAGTGATTTAGGATCGCAGAACGTCTTAAATCATTCTCCGTCCCTATCGACTAATTTGACTATCGTTTTCGAAACTGACGTTTCTACAAACTCAGTCAAAGTGGGGCTTCTGTAGACACCTAAAAATGTCTCCCCAAAACCAAACCCGATGATGAACAACCTTTCACCGCCACTATTGGTCTGGTTGAGTATTTAATCTTGGAGTGCTTAAATCCATATTTCCATTTCATAAACCAACCCAATTCCTAGCCCATTTCCCCAAACCATAACTTATTTTCCTCTTTTCGTGCCTTTAAACCCAAAATAATTCATTTCGTGTCCTTTAAAATCATTCATTTCGTGTCCTTTTTATAAAAACGTTTAATCTAGTTTATTTTGGTCCATAATATGGGTCCAATGATTAAATAGTTGGATGGGGCTTTAAAAGAGCTTTCCAACGATATATTATAAGCCCAAATACGAGTTATAACGAATAAGTTATGGCCAAAATATTAATTTGAGCCCAAACCGAACCTAAGCCCACCTTACCTACGACCCAATGATCTTGTGGAGGGTCCAAATTATTTGATCCAATTCCTAAACCAAATAGGATTAATTATAAAATTCTATAAGTTTCTAAAAGATCCTAATTATCCTTTTTGAAAAGATAAGATTAAAGGGTTTGAAATTGAATAAAACTTCTTTTTTTGAAAGTCCTAATTCTATTCGAATTGAAAGACGTTCAAAGATAGACAGATATCGTGCCTTATTGTTTTTATCCAAATTTTATATGGTTGGATAGCCCTTGAAATTATCTTTCCAATGATATATTATAGTATCAATTCCGAGCTATAACGGAAAAGATATGAATAAAATGTCAAACTCTATCCAAAACTGACACCGTCTCACTATTTCGGCTATATCTTTTGTTATACAAAATATTTAAATCTGATTCTAACTGTATTAGAAAGTAGACTTCAAGAGATTTCCAAATTTATATTATTCATCTTATTCCGATTTCTGGATCAAAAGATATGATAAAAACAAAAACCGCAAAAACTGTTGTCTATCGAGTTTTATTCCGATTTAATTCGGATCTTATCTTAATTCTTCGACCCCTCTTTTTTCTCTATAAATAGAGGTCATATCACCCCTTTTTCAAAGATTAACAAGCTTGATCATCAAATCCTTATCTCTTTCTCTCTTTTACACCAAAAATTATTCTCTTCTTTCTCTCCCATATTATAAGCCTTAAACCTATATTCGTAATTACACCATTCTTCCCCTAAGCACTCCAAGGAGTTCATACAATACCCAAAGTTCTATACTTAAACCAAGATGTGAAAGGTATAATTGACTGAGGGTTTGGACCAAATCAACTCTACTTTTTAATTTAATTGTTTCAATTTGATTTATATTTTTATTGAAGTTACTAACAATTTATTCATGATGTAGCAATTTAAAGGAACGTGCGGAATGTGAGTAGTTAATCATTTAATTACTCTTATTTTATTTTCTTATTGCTAGTATCATGAATAGGTTATTTTGTATTTAATTTGACTAATGTTATTATTGTTTAATTGCTTCCAATATTAATGTTTATTCTTTTATTATATTTATTGATCACTATATTGCATGTTTAAAGGGAATATGTAATTGAAAATCACGCCTAATAAGATAATTTGGACAACCGGTTTAGGTTCCTTTTTAATCTTGTTGTTTAATCGAGTGATCACTAATTTTATAGAATTATGTGTTGCATTAATATTCAACCAATTTAGCTTAATAATAGATTGGAGCAAATTGAATCTTTGTTTGTATGCCTTTGAGATCGCAGGAATCACTTTTCACTATAAGAATCGAGTAGAGGCCAATACGGGCGAATGTGACTCCATGGCTCACTTCGTACGATCATCCCCGATCCTCCTTTCGTGTTTCCGAACCATATGGAGTTAGTAATCTCATGGATTATGAATGGGGTGTAACCTTCACGGGTCAACCGTTGTTGCCTTAGTTGTCCCTTATTCGAGGTTGCCTTAAATGATCTGTGAACGGTTTACAAGTTCCTTAAAAACTTGTTGGCGGCTCCCTACTTTATTTGTCCCTAATCTTATACGCCAATTCCCACTTCCTAAGAGTGCCGAGCATATTCACACATGCTTTTAACGTAGGCGCACTTCGAGCGACGCCTACACGTGTCAACCACGTATAGGGCAGCCGATCTTCCTAGGTTATGAAATCCTAGGAGCATGATCTCCCACTTCCCTAAAAATACCCCATCATTTCATGATGGAAAGGGACACACAATTCTCAAAGGCACAATGCCCAAAACATGCTCTCACTTCTCTCTACTTTCTCTCTCTAAAAATCCTTTTCCAATCACTAACTTGATCGTCGGAGGCGGATCTCCGATAAACCGGAGATCCGTTGTTTTGCAGGTGTTCAAGCCATAACGAGTGTAGCGTTCTAGATCCATCTCCCAAGGGAATCCATACCCTCCTTCAGGTTATAAAAAAAAACCTTGAAACACTTCTGACTTTTAGATGATAGTCAGTGAAGTTCCAAGAGGAGTGAATAAAGATAAGGTGGTTGGTATAATTTAAAATTTTAGAGGGGGCGAAGGTTAGAAGGAAATGATGTGCAGAAAGGAGAGGACTATGATATTGAGTTTAGTTAAGTGTTCATTTTGATTTTTGCACTATTCATGTACATAATTTTGATCAATGTTTGTGCATTAGCTATATAGAAACATAGTTGTATGGTACTTGTTAAAATTGTCTAAATATTTTATATCTCATAAATAATTCTTTAATGTTGCAAATAATATGAAGGAAATTTTGGAATTTGGTACCTTAAAAATGGGGGATGTTGAATTTTGGTAACCGTTTAAAACTTTATTTTATTTTGGTACCCATCAAACTTTAAAAATATAGCTTTTGGTATTTTTGTCTATCTTCTGTTAAGTTGCCGTTAATAGGGTCCATTATCTAATAATTTAATTAATTAAAAAAAAACCTTAAAAATAAATAATAACCCAACCAGCCACTGCCCCCCCGGTCAGCCACCCTTCCCCCTCCCGACTACCAGTGCCCAAACAATCCCTCGGCACCGGCGAGCCCACCTCCTCCCTTCCAAGCCGCTAAACCACCGCACACGTACCGCCGCACAGTTGCCCTCCAAGACAACCACCATTTGCCGAAAATAACCCCTTCTATGTTCGCCGGCTTCCTCTCTCCCCTTGAAACAACCACCCTCCCCCTTTTTGCCGCCCCCCGAAACCCTAAAACGCACCTGAAACAACCCGAAATACAAAACCCGTTTAGGGTTTTCAAACAACCTAGAAAATGGGTGGTTTTCTGGGTTGTTTTAGGTGTTTTTGTGGGGGATGTTTCGGGTGGGTTTTGCTAGTGCGTGTTGCAGGGGGGTAATTTTGGTGATTGTGGTGTGATGGAGCGGCGAATTGGAGGTGAATTAGGGAGTTTCGAGTGGTGGTGGTGGCGGCTGGAGTGTGTTTAGCGGCTTTGGTGACTGTGGGCTGCGTGCCTAACTGCAGCAACAAGTTGCTAGGGCTGGGCTTCATCTTGGGCGCGATGGTAGGCTGCTGTGGTTGGTTGCGCACCTGATAATTGGTGTTTTGGTGGCTGTAAGGTGGTTATCGGGGTTGCCGACAACCACACAGGGAGGGGGGGGGGATGGGGCTAAGGGTGGCTGGGAGGTGGTAGGACTATGGCTAAGCCCCACTAACTGCAAATTCAATAGAAGATAGACGGAAGTACCAAAAGCTATATTTTTAAAGTTTGATGGGTACCAAAATAAAATAAAGTTTTAAACGAGTACCGAAATTCAACAACCCCCATTTTTGAGGTATTAAATTCCAAAATTTCCAAATATGAAATAAGGTAGTATTAATACCTATTTAAAAATAATTTAATGATAAAATTTGTGTTTTACATGTTACGGAGTACTAAAATACAATGGACAAATTTACTAAAAAATAATTGTTGGATGAATAAACAATTATTACAATTATTTAGAATAAGATAGATTTCAAAAAGAAAACAAATAAACTAGAAATTCCAAATTTCTCAATGTGACACAAAATACTCTCTGTCCCATAATATAGTTCTTTATTTGTGTTTCTTCCTGGTATTTAAAAAATAGGAAGAAAAAGTAGATGAAGTACATTAACTTAAAGGAAAAGTACAATTTTAGATAAAAATTAAAGAGAGGAAGTGAAAAAAAGTCGTACATGATATGTGCAATAATTTAAGGGTAAATACAAGTTAATCTCTGAGATTCACAAAATTTGTTTATCACATGACAATTTTGTAAATAAATCAACAACTTTTTCCATAAAAGTGGGTCCTACAGTGATGATGACTGGATAAAGTTGTTGATTTATTTACCAAAATGCCATGTGATAAACAAATTTTCCGAGAGATTAACTGGGGCTTTCTCATAATTTAAACAAGAGAGTATGTTTTCTTTTGGGAGGTGTTAAATACCGCCAACAAAAATTATCAAAACCGCCAACTTTTTAAGCAAAATGTCATTATTGCCCTTACTAAAATACTAAATCCAAACCCATCTTTCTCCTCTTTCTTTTTTCTCTCTCATCAACAACCCCTCAAGATCCCCAAAAACAGCCACCACCACCACCACCACCACAGAGACAACCGACGTACCAGTCAGCGGCGTTCAAGAGGTGGTGGCGCGTACATGGGTGACGGTGGTTGACGGTGGGGACATGGCTGGAAACCGGGGAAGGAGGTAAATTTGTCGATTAGCTTTTTGTTATTATTCTTGGCAATCTGGTGTAGATGGTGGTGGTTGACGCGGTGGTTGTGGGTTTGTAGTGGTTGACATGGTGGCGTGGGTGATACCGGTGGTGTGATTGGTGGTGGTTGATGTGGTTGCTTAAGAAGTGGTGGATGGAAATCATGGAATGAAGTTAAGAGAAAGAATATGGGGAAGATTTTAGTAAGGGCAATGTTGTCCCTTTACTTGAAATGTTGGCGGTTTGATAAATTTTATTGGCGGTATTTAGCAATTCATTTTCTTTTTACTATGTAAATAAGATTCTACATTTCTACCTATAATTTTACAAATTTAAGTGAAAATTTTAAGTGAAATTTTTGAGAAACTAAAAAAGAAACAAAAGGGTCCTCCTTTCTCTCAGTTCCCCACATAGAAGCGCACTTCTGATATTTCCATCCGCCATTGAAGCAGCTTCTGAGGTTAATATCAATCTCACAATCTAGGGTTTATCGTTAATTTCATTGTTTGTACAATCAATTTAGCTTTTTTATAAAGTGGATTATTGAATTATTGGTTATAATTACTAAGGATAGGTTTGGGCTCAAATCTTTCTGCAGTCGCTCCCAGGTGGTATCTCATTTTATGGCACTCTGTACACCCGGTGGTTGTCACCTTGTCAACCCCAAATTTAGGGTTTCTCCAACCACTCTCCATCTCCCTACCCAATTACCCATCTTCAACAACCCCATTTCTAAGAATCTCAAATTAACAAACTCATTTGCTGCAACTCCTCGAGCTTCAATGGCGGATGACAATGGCTTTCCTGCCACTTCCGCCTCCCAAAACACCGGTGATCATCTTCACTATTTATACTCTCATTTTCTGTTCAATTTTTATGTTTTATATCTTGAAAATATTGCAATAGCTAATAAATTGAAGTTGACTGCAGTTGCCATCACTGTAGTTCAAATTTAGTTAATACAAAGTACATAATCAGGTTTTTAATTTTTTATTATTCTCTCTCTTTATTTTTTGTGGTGGTTGATAGTTGGTCGAATTGGGGAGGTGAAGAGAGTAACTAAAGAGACAAATGTGTTTGTGAAGATAAACTTGGATGGTAAAGGGGTTACTGATAGCAGCACTTCAGTACCTTTTCTGGATCATATGTTGGATGTCAGTATTTTCAATCCTATTTGCTTATTATATTTTTCTTTGTTTCCTAAAGGCTGAAGATATTCTGATCATGGATTTTGTATGTATGTAGCAATTGGCTTCACATGGGCTATTTGATGTACATGTGAGAGCTACGGGTGATATTCATATTGATGATCATCACACTAATGAAGATGTCGCGCTTGCCCTGGGAACGGTATGCTCAGAATTTAGGTCTTTTTTAAATTTTTATTCTATTTGTTTTTTTTTTTTTTTTTTTTTTGTGGGCATTAATCTTTATCTTCCATGAAATTTGATTTAAACTCTTTATTACTATAAATAGCTAGTGATGATATAGCGTTAGTTTTGACAACTACGTCTGAAAAATTGTTTTTTGCTTTTTTGGGTTGCTATGAATTGATTATCAATCGAGTTGTATTGCTGGCCTTTTCAACTAAAATCTAGATAAAAACCCGGCTTAAATGCTTTTTACTGTTAAATATGAAGAGAAAATATAGAGAGATGAGGGAATATTGTTACGTTGTATTTCATATTCCATCATATATATAATGTACATTACCTAGGGTTCCATCAATATATAAGACCAAATACCCAACTCTAGAATATTCTAGATTGTACATGGGATAATAGTCATCCATATTTAGATATTATCATAACACTCCCCCTTGGATGACTATATATTGAATAAAACAATAACTAACATTTACTACAAAACCCGTACAAAATAATACACTATAATGCGCATAAGATGCTGCCTTGTTAAAAACCTTACCAGAAACCCAGTGGGAAAAAACCACGGTTAAGGAAAAAAGAGTGCAACACGCATTAACTCCCCCTCATGACTACATCACTTGAGATCTTTAAGACGACGTAATCCAATGCCGTAAGCTAACTTTTTGAATGTTGCTGTCGGAAGAGCCTTAGTAAATAAGTCTGCTAAATTCTCACTCGAACGAATTTGCAATACATTTATATCTCCATTCTTCTGAAGATCATGAGTGAAGAAAAATTTGGGTAAGATGTGCTTTGTTCTGTCGCCTTTGATGTATCCTTCCTTAAGTTGAGCAATACAAGCAGCGTTATCCTCATATAAAGTTGTTGGTGCCTCTTTCCCAGATGATAAACCACAAACTTCTTTTATATGTTGAACTACCGACCTTAACCATACACATTCACGACTAGCCTCGTGAATTGCTAAAATCTCAGAATGATTGGAAGAAGTAGCTGCAATGGTTTGTTTCATGGAACGCCAAGAAATGGCAGTACCACCATATGTGAACACATATCCAGTTTGTGACCGACCATTATGAGGATCAGATAAATAACACCTGCATCTGCAAAACCAATCAAATTTTCTTTGGACAACTTTGGGAAAAATAAATCCATATCCTTCGTACCTTTGAAGGTAACGAAGTAAATGTTTAATCCCATTCCAATGCCTTCGGGTTGGACATGAACTAAACCTTGCTAATAAATTAACTGAAAATGATATATCAGATACGGTACTTTAGGACCAAGAATTTCTTCATCATTTTCCCGAGGTCAGAATGGATCTTTCTCTATTTCAAGTGATCTTACAACCATAGGGCTGCTCAATGGATGTGCTGTATCCAAAGAAAATCTTTTAAGAACCTAGTCTATGTATGTTGATTGATGCACAAGGATTCCATTCTCTAGGTGCTCTATTTGTAATCCCAAGCAGAATTTTGTCTTTCCTAGATCTTTCATTTCGAACTCTTTCTTTAAATTATTGACACTCACTGAAATCTGTTCAGGAGTTCCAATGATATTCAAATCATCAACATACACTGCAATTATAACAAATCCTAATCCAAATTTCTTTATAAAAATACATGGGCTGATAGGATCATTCTTATAACCTTCTTTCAACAAATACTCACTTAGACGGTTATACCACATACGCCCAGATTGTTTCAATCCATAAAGAGATTTGTTCAATTTAATACAGAAATGTTCTCGAGAACTAGATTTTGCTGTTAACGGCAGCTTGAATCCTTCTAGGAGCTTCATGTAAATGTCATTATCCAGTGGGCCATATAAATAAGCTGTGACTACATCCATCAAACGTAAGTCAAGTCCTTCTCTTATTGCCAGACTAATAAAAAATCTAAAAGTAGTTGCATCCACCACAGGAGAATATGTCTCCTCATAATCAATACCAGGTCTTTGTGAGAATCCTTGTGCAACTAAGCGTGCCTTATATCTTACAACTTCACCCTTTTCATTTCTCTTTCGCACAAAGACCCATTTATATCCCACTAGCTTTACACCTTCCGGTGTACGGACTACAGGTCCGAATACTTCTCTTTTTCCAAGAGATTTTAATTCTGCTTCAATTGCTTCTTTCCATTTTGGCCAATCATTTCTTTGTCTACATTCTTTAATGGATTTTGGTTCATGATCCTTATTATTATCCATAACATCTAATGCTACATTGCATGTAAAAACATCATCGACGTCGATTTGATTTCGGTTCCATGTAATTCCAGACATGATATAATTTATTGAAATTTCTTCATTATCAGGTACCTGAATTTCTTCTTGTATCATGTCTAAAGTCTCTTCTGGAGATCCTTCGGAAATTGTTTCTTCAATTTGACCATCATCAACCAATGCTCCTTTTCTTTTCCGAGGTTTCTTATTTTTGGAACCTATTGGTCTTCCACGTTTCTGGCGTGGTTTAGACTCATTAGCAATTTTATTTTGTCCTTCCGGGACATCTATTTTAAATGGAGCATTAACAGCTGGAATATGTGACTTGGTCACTCTTTTTGGGTCAGCAAACGAGTCTGGCAATTGATTCGCTAAACTTTGTAAATGAATTATCTTTTGAACTTCCAGTTCACATTGTTTAGTTCAAGGATCAAGATAGGATAATGATAATTCATTCCATTTAATTTCATTTTCCAGCTCTCTCTATTCTCCCCCTAATGTTGGGAAAAGTGACTCGTTAAAATGACAATCTGCAAAACGAGCCGTAAATAAATCCCCTGTTGTAGGCTCAAGATATTTAATTATTGACGGGGATTCAAACCCAACATATATCCCCAACCTCCTTTGAGGACCCATCTTAGTGCGTTCTGGTGGAGCTATTGGAACATAAACCGCACATCAAAAAATTCTTAGATGGGAAATATTTGGTTCCTGACCATAAACCAATTGTAATGGGGAGAACTTGTGATAACTTGTTGACCTAATGCGAATTAGTGCTGTTGCATGTAATATAGCATGCCCCAAGCAGAAATTGGGAGATTGGATTTCATAAGCAATGGTCTAGCAATTAACTGAATACGTTTTATTAATGACTCTGCTAGACCGTTTTGTGTATGAACATGTGCTATAGGATGTTCAACATTTATCCCAATGGACATGCAATAATCATTAAAAGCTTGAGATGTAAATTCACCAGCATTGTCAAGCCGAATAGTCTTAATGGGGGGCCCGTAACTTAATCAATTGGGCAAGTAATCTCGCAAACGTCAGGTTATGAGTTGATAACAAAGACACATATGACCATCTAGTTGATGCATCAATTAAAACCATAAAATATCTAAATGGTCCACATGGGGGATGTATGGGCCCACAAATATCTCCTTGTATACGTTCCAGAAAACTAATTGATTCAAAATTAATTTTAGCGGGTGATGGGCGAATAATCAACTTGCCTTCCGAGCAAGCAGCACATGGAAAATTAAATTATTATAAAGAATCTGCTGGCTCTTCAAAGAATGTCCACATGAATTCGTAATTATTTTTTGCATCATTATTGAACCGGGATGGCCTAACCGGTCATGCCAAACAACAAAATCATCAGTAAACTTCTGGTTTACTATAGCATGAGCTTCAATAGCATTGATTTTTGTGTAGTACAAACCGCTAGAGAATGTAGGTAGTTTCTCCAAAACATGTTTTGAGCCTTGAGTTATATTTGTGATTTGAAGGAATTCGTTATTTTCTTCATTGATTGTCTCAATATGATAACCATTGTTGCGAATATCCTTAAAACTTAATAAATTTCTTTGAGACAATGGGGAGTATGAAGCATCAATTATTTTAATTTCAGTTCCCCAAGGGCCAAGGCAATTTTATAGTGGCTCTTCCGGAGCCCTCAATGATATTTGTACTACCCGATATGGTACTAACATTAATCCTTTTCATCATCAAATGAGAGAAATATTTTTTATTTTTAAGTATTGTATGTGTAGTTGCACTGTCACCAAGACATAATTCTTCACCATTCATAGCAAATTGAACTTGAGTAATATCCATGTTCTTCATGAAATAAAATACATGTCAAAATATTAAGCATAAAAATAAAGATGATGAAACAAATAAATCAATAAAAACACTCAAATAGTTCATAAATTTATGAAGCAAAAATCCTTATTACAACGTAAGAAATAAACTTAAGTAAATCACTAGAATAAGCAAACATAAGTCTAATACTTAAAACTGACATAAAACAATATAATTTTAATTATTCCCTTCTGGGGCATTGAAGAAATCAACAACTTCTAAATGAGTTGTACTGCCAAAATCAAAATTATTCCCTTCAGGGGAAGTAAGGAAATCATCAACATCAAATTGATTGGCATTGCCAAAATCAAAATCACCTTCACCATCTTCGAGTACAAGGTTTGCCTCAACTTTCATTCTTTTCTTCAATGATTCTTGGTAAAGTTCAATAAGATGCTTTGGAGTTCTACAAACCCGAGACCAATGACCTTTTCCTCCACAGGAATGTGAGTTTGTGAAATGACCTCCACGACTTCTACCATATCCACGTCCACGACCCCGGCCGCGCCACTGGTTACGACCCCGGCCGCGCCACTGGCCACGACCACGACCTCTACCTCGACCACTACTGCTGGAATGGTCTCTGCTTTTAGTTTCTTTCCTGTTATGGGTTGTCACATTCGCTTCAGGGAATGGAGTTGGAGTAGAGCCCGTAAGACGTGATTCATGATTTTTCATTAACAGCTCGTTATTTTGCTCGGCCACAAGAAGACAAGATATTAATTCAGAATATTTCTTAAAACCTTTTTCTCTATATTGTGTCTGCAGGACAATATTATTAGCATGGAAAGTGGAGTATGTCTTTTCAAGCATTTCTGCATCAGTAATATTTTCTCCACATAATTTCAATTGAGAAGTTATTTTAAACATAGCTGAGTTATATTCACTAACAGATTTAAAATCTTGCAATCTCAAATTTAACCATTCGTAACGAGCTCTAGGGAGTATCACTGTTTTTTGGTGGTCAAACCTTTCCTTTAGATTACTCCAAAGGATTTGTGGGTCTTTCACGGTTAAATATTCATTTTTGAGCCCTTCATGGAGGTGATGGCGAAGAAAAATCATGGCTTTAGCCTTATCTTGAGGTGTTGCCTTATTAGCCTTTTTGATTGTTTCACCGAGCCCTTTAGCATCTAGGTGTATTTCAGCATCTAACACCCATGATAAATAATTCTTTCTGGTAATATCAAGGGCCACAAATTCAAGTTTGGCAAGATTCGACATTATTCACTATATAAAATAACATTAAAAAAAATAAGTATACATAAATAGTATCCAAAATATGTACTAAACGTTATAATCATGCATAAATAAACCTGATACAATTCATGCATAAATAAGAACGAAATAGAATATGAGAACGTTAGCATGGAGAAAAATAAGAATGGAACCTTAAATTATATATCATGCCCTGTATTCGTTATATATGTTGATATTCCAATAAATAAGCATCAAAAGTAGATAAATGTTAAATTATAATTGTTATGGGCTGCGATCATACTTACATGATAATAATAATATGGGATTCTAGATAAATGTTTGGTAATCCTACTCAGTAGACTACTAGCAATGGTGCTGATAACGTGTTAAATATGGAAGAGAAAATATAGAGAGATGAGGGAAGATTGTTACGTTGTATTTCATATTCCATCTAGTACGGGATATATATAATGTACATTACCTAGGGTTCCATCAATGGATAAGACCAAATACCCAACTCTAGAATATTCTAGATTGTACATGGGATAATAGTCATCCATATTTAGATATTATCATAACATTTACATTATAATTTCTTGTTTTCTTGATGTAGGCTTTGCTACAAGCTCTTGGTGACAGAAAAGGAATCAATAGATTCGGTGACTTCTCTGCACCTCTAGATGAAGCTTTGATTCATGTGTCACTGGTATGTTGTCATTATGTGCACTTTTAGTATCTTATATCTTATACTGTTGTACACTTCTATTCCATAAATGTGCCAGCTAGTTGTTGACTGTACATGAAGTTTAAGGATGTACGAAGTATTCAACTTTATTCAATAATGTTTTGTTTGGCTTTCCTTATATCTTCATACATGCCTCTTTTATAAAACTTTCACGAACTTTATTTTTATATTCTCATTTTGTGTTTTCACTTTACGCTGCCCTTGTCCTTTGCTCTAAAGTTTTTTCTCTTTTTTTTGTCCATAAATGGAATCTAATAATCCCACCTTTAGTTGGTCTTCCATAAACAATCCCACCTTTTGAAATTCCAGAAACAATCCCACCTTTTGAAATTCCAGAAACAATCCCACTTTTGACATGGATCTTCCACTAACGATCCCATTGACCTACAACCTGTTAAACAGGTTAATTTTTTTTTTCTAAACTACATTTCTTCTCAAGCCACCAGTCCACCACCATAGCCACCCCAACACTCACCCCTTACCGCCACCCCCACCCACCAAACCACCACATAACTTTCCAACCATGTCGGAAAATCCTATAACCACCCCCAAAACCCAACCCTGCCTCGAAATCTCCACCCATAGCCTAAAAAACCCCACACTGCTTGAAATTCAACCCCGAAAAACTCCACCCACAACCCTAAAAATTCCAAAAAGCGCCACCCATCCTGAAAACTCAACCCTCATCCTTGATACTCAACCCCGACAGCCCCAATCACCTCTCAATTCGATTTTTGGTTTGAAATTAAACGCAAATTATGATTTCAATCATCTGAAAAATCGAATTGAAAGGGAAATTGATGAACTTAGAGGAGAGAGAAACATATAAAAGAGAAGAGAGAAAGAGAAGGAGCAGTGTCTGAAAAGGCGAGCCTAAGGCGCGCTGAGGCGCAAGGAGTTAGAGTTCATGCGCTTTTTATGGTCTAGGCGAGGCGACTTCAATGAGGCGCACCAAGAGCTTTTTTCAGAATTTTTTTTATTTCTTATTATATGCGCCTCACTTCAATGAGGCGCGCCTTAGGCGCAAGATACTCCAAAACGCCTTGGTGCGCCTTGAGCCTTTTTATACATTGAGAAGGAGAAAGAGGGGTTCTGGTGCTAGTGTGCGAAGAACAATAGCGTGATATGGGCTGCGGTTTAGGTTGGGTTTTTGGAGAAGCAAGGCAGCTGCGGCAGTGGTTGCGGGTGCTGATATTCAGGTTTTGGCGCCTTGGAGGGGTAGGTTGGGTTGTCGGGGAAAGCAAGGGCGGGGATGGGGAAGGGATGCGGTGGTGGGGCTCACTGGGTTTTTTTTTTATTATTAAAAATAGAATGAACCTATTAAAATCCGACACGTGTCTTATAACCTAAGAAAATCGATTACCAAAACAGTCCAACCGGTCAGGGATTGTTAATGGGAGATGGGGATCAAAGGTGGGAATGTTTATGGAATTTCAAAAGGTGGGATTGTTTATGGAAGACCGACTAAAGGTGGGATTATTAGATTCCGTTTTTCGTTTTCATTTTATCACTTTTCTAATCTTTGTTCCATTTTTTTGTGGATGGTTCCTTATTACGATTCATGTTAGTCAAACCCAAACCATATTGGGATCAAGGCTTTGTTGCTGTTGTTTATCATCAATGTTGCCGTATGAATGATGAAGGGATAAAAGGTGTCCCAACTTCAGAATCTTTTACAGTCTGTTAGATATTAGTTATAACTGGCACAGTTGGTCTCATGACATATGAAATTTATGTCCCCCACCCCCCCCCCCCCTCCCCCCTCCCCCAACCAAAGAGTGTAAAGAAAAACAACCTTCAACTGTGATGGAGATTCCTAATGGAGTGGATATACCTATGAATGGTTTTATGATTCTTGGGAGGGTTTTAAAAAGCCAAAAGATGCTCAGAGAGATATTAGTATCATTTCTGTGTCTTAGATATTAAGTTATATACATTGTTACTTGCAATGATAATTAAAGTTGGGAAGGCCCACACTGAAGGATATCTTTTTTTGGATGTTGGATGAAGCTAATGCTATGAAGGCTTCAGAAAGAGCCTTGAAGTGAATAAAATAGACATAAGAAAAGGAGAAAACTCTTTTATGAACTATATCATGAACAAATCTTCTGCACACTATTCATGTATCCATTCTTGCATGTTGTGAGATAATTAATGTTAGGTTTTGAAAAAGACTTAAGTTTAATACCGCTGATCCAAAACTGAAACTCTAATATGAATTAAGTCTAATGCTACAATGACTTGTCATTTATCTGAGTGACCATGATTGAACTACTGGTGGTTTAGGAAAGATGGATAATACTAATGAAAGAGTAAAGGACAAAAGTTATGTAGTTTGCCAGTCGTAACTCTGCAAAAAAGACTTTAAACTTGGAGGACGAGAATTTATAATTTCGGAAATGCTAAACAAGAGCTTAGTCAGTAACACATATACCATACCTTTGTGCCTTTTTAATTAAATTGGCTAAAATTAGCCATAAGAAAATTAGAGATTTTTCTGTTCTTGTTTCATTATGCAAACTAGGCAGTAAATCTTCCTATTTGCTTGAAGAAATATATCATTAGAAGGAATCACCAAATTCCTCTGTCCCTAAATAATTAAGGCAAAAAAAAAAAAATATGGCACTCTCATGTCTGTGGAAAGTAGCATCACTGTCAATGAACAGTACTCTTTTGTAGGGGAGCCGCAGGCTAAAAAGTAACTGATTGTGACTTCTATGAATGAATGGAATTTGTCAGTATTCCTGAAACCAATTTTTGTGTTATGACAGTAAGTGTTTGAACTTTGAAGGACTCACTTATTTGAAACATAATTTGTGCTTGGCATGAAATATGCATCTTCTGATCTATTGGGGTAAATCTATATAATGACTTACTTTCATGCATTGTTGCTGTCATCTAGAATGTCTGAACTCTGAGAAACCAGAAGACATTAAGAAGCAAAGTGAAGGATCTGACTTTTCTCAGCCCTTTGGCTCTGAAACAACAGGATGATGAGCCAATGCTAGATCTTGTTGTCTTTGTTTTGTTCTGCCATGACACTTAGGTTTTTTTTTTTTTTTTTTTTTTTTTTTTTTTTTTTTTTTTTTTTGTGAAAGAAATGATGTTTGTTGTTCAGTTAATAAATATGGTAAACTATTGCATTTAACTTTTTAATGGGTGTGTATCGGGTTTTTTTTTTCCATGATAATATACCATGGCTTGTGGGTAAAAAGCTACTCCCATTGAAGATTCACCATGTTTTGCCTGAATAATAGATCAGTTAATATGAATGAAAAATATATACTACCTCCGTTAACAGTTATTTGCAGCATTTACCAAAAAAGGGTGCTACCTATTATTTGCAACAAAACTATTTCTTTCCTATTATAGTAACCTTTTCTGGTAAAATGACTAAAATACCCTCATTTAAAAAATTTTAACCCATATTATCATACATAATTACAAATTATTATGACCCTAATCTAACTTAATCATCTAAGTTTTTTTCCTCCAAAAATCAGATTAATCCTAATTTCATCTCCCCACCATCTCTCTCCTCCATCTCTCTCCTCCATTTTATCATCATCATCTCTAGTTCATCATCATATTTCATCTTCTTCGACCTTCTGATCAGACCTTCATCTCTTATCTTTCATCTTCTTCCTTCCTTCTTCCTTCTTTATCGCTCATCTCTCATCTTCTTCTCCATTGTCATCTCTCATCTCAGTCCGTGGGTGGATGTTGGTGGTTTGTGGGTGGGTTCGGTAGATCTGGTGGTAGTTGTGGTTCGTGGGTGGTTTTTGTGGTTCGTGGGTGGGTTTCGGTGATTCTTGGGTGGATTTCAGTGGTTTGTGGGTGGCGGTTCGATGATTCTTGGGTGGATTTCGGTGGTTTGTGGGTGGGTTTCGGTGATTCTTGGGTGGATTTCGGTGGTTTGTGGGTGGCGTTTCGTTGGTTTTGGGTGGATTTGCTGGGTTTTGGCTAGGTTCGGTGGTGGTTTTCTTGGTATTGGTTGGGTTCGTGGGTGGTTTATTGGGTTTGTGGTCGGGTTTCGGTGGTTTTTGTTGGGTTCGTGGTCGGATTTCAGTGGTGGTTTTGGGTTCAAAGTGTCGGTGGGTTTGGTTGTTCCGGCGGTTGTCGATGGTTTTGGGTTTAGTGGTCCAGGTGTCAGTGGTTATGGGTTTTTGTTTAATTTGTTTTTTTTTTTTTTTTTTTTTTTTTTTTCAAGTAGGATTAATACTTAACCAAGTGCCCTTATTTTTCAATAATCATACTTTAAAAGTTGTCTAGGAGTCCGTGCTACCCCCTTTGTTGCAACTAACTATTAACGGAGGTTGTACATTTTATTGCAATTTGCAAAGCTTCAACTTCCTTTGAGTTGCTTCTATTGTTTATTGAGCTTTTGAAACACACATGTTTCTTTTTCAGGATTTATCTGGAAGACCCCACTTGAGCTATGATCTACAGATACCTACTGAGAGAGTTGGAACTTATGATACCCAGGTTACTTCTATACTTCTATGACTTAATTATTCTTGGGATAAGTAGTACATATTTTTTTTTTCGAATGTTTATTATTAAGATATTAGTGTATAATATCAAAAGTTTAATGCCTATATTATGGAAAAAAAGGCTGGTTTTGTCACACCTGCACTTCATTAGTTGACAAGCAAATTCGCTTAGAGTGTCAACTCTGTTAAAACATTGTTTACCTAAAAGTTTTACCTAACTCTGTTAAAACATTGTTTACCTAACTGTTAAAACATTGTTCACGGATCTGGGTCTTCAAATTTTGGACCCGACGGATCCGGGTCGGATCCGGGTGGGTCTGGGTCTGGGCCCTAGACCCGGATCCAGATTCGTGGACCCGTTTTTTTTATTTTTCCTATTAAAAAAAAACTAAAATTGTTTGTTTCTTTATTAAAAATGTTGATAATGTTAGTAATGATAAAGATTAACCCTTTCAAGAGATGAATTTTGGATGCTCATATTATATACATCATCGTTGTTTTTTCACTTAGCTCATATGTAACATCGTATTTTTTTTTTGTTTATAATTTTAATTCAAAATATGAGTGTATAAGTTGGTTAATTTGGGGTTGAACTTAATAACCAACAACGTAAGTTTGAAATAAATTTTTTGACCCAAACATTACATTTATTGCAAAAAATTAGGCAATCCGGACCCGGATCCGTTGGACCCGACGGATCCGGATCCGGGTCGGATCTGGATCCTATATACAAAAACGGATTTGGATCCGGGTCCATCCGGACCCGGTCCAGATCCGACCCGTTGCCATCCCTAGTCACAAGATTACAACTTACAAGATTACTTTTTCCCTTTGTTTATTCAGTCACAAGATTACAACTTACAACCTAAATGTGGAAGTTAATAATTTGTGAAGATAGCGTTTTTGCAAGTTGGCCTACTTTATATTCGTTGTTGTAAATTGTAATTGATAGGTCTACTAATTTTCTGGGAAATATGCTGCGGTTTTTGCATATATTAATTGCTGCATTGGTACATTTTAATTTTTATTAAAATTTATGCCTGATCTTAATGTTTCTACTTAACATAAGCTGCATACAGATTGAACACCTTCTATCCTAGCCAAGTATGCTAAGATGACTTATCTAATAATGTGTTTTTCACCATCACATATAAGAAGTTTGAAAAACCAGTTCCTTTAGGCTGGCTGTCCGGTTTTTTTTTTTTTTTTTTTTTTTTTTTTTTTTTTTTTTTTTTTTTTTTTTTTTTTTTTTTTTTTTTTTTGTTTTTGTTTTTTTTGTTGTTGTTGTTGTTGTTGTTGTGCTCTTTGTTGTTTATAAGCAAGAATGAAATGTATAACTTACCATGAGGTCTCTGTATTTAGCTTGTGGAGCACTTTTTCCAGTCCTTGGTGAACACTTCTGGCATGACGCTTCACATTCGGCAGGTTTGCTCTCTTTCTTACACTAGCAGCCAAATTAGATAATAATTCAGTATCGTTGGTGCATTTAGAAACTTTTGTGAATGAATGTGATGCATTCTAGTCACAAGCTATGTTAATCATCCTCTTACAAGTATTTCACAAGATGTTGGAGCTTTATAATGTCCTTTTTTCTTGTTATTTGTCAAAGAGTCAAAAATCATACCCAAGTATTCATTTTGTTCAAGGTGGGTAGGTGATGGACATGGGTAATTTCCTAATTGAGCTAGGCATGATATTCATTGTTCACAGTTAATATACTTATTTATTAACTTGAAAATAAAAGGCTTTATAAAAATTTGAAATGAACAACGAATGCTCATCGTGTAAAATAAAGAACATCAGGCCTTCAACTTTCTTCATTAAGAGAAATTGAGAGAGTATTGACATTTCATTTTTATTGATGAAAGTAAGTTTTATCTATGACACAGCTTGCTGGGAAAAATTCTCACCACATTATTGAGGCAACTTTCAAGGCCTTTGCCAGGGCTCTCAGGCAGGCTACAGAATATGACTATCGTCGTGCAGGGACAGTGCCAAGGTTTGTAATTTTAGCACAAAATAAACATAGCTGATATCAGACTTATAGGCCTATGAAATTCACACCTGAGTCAGCCGTTGAACTTTTTTATGGTTAGAGTATATGTTCTCCTGGAATTTGCTGCATATAATTGTGTTTTAACTCAATTATGCCATCCCTGATTCCACCCCCCCTCCCCCCTCTTTTGCCCCCACGCGTACGCAGATCGGTGATCGGTGTTAATACAAATAATTATTTAGCTACACTATCACATTTTGTCTTGGCATATTCCTGGAGTATGCTGATGGGTTTTACCATTGCACCCTGTTATATAATTGGGTAACATGATATTTTGTCCTGTATCTTAGTTCTGGCCTCCTGTATCAATCTGTGCAGAAATTTGTTTGTTGAAATTTTGGTTGTCTTACGTATCCTATCCCTGAATCCATGATGTAGTAACCATGAGACTTCAGTGTCTTAGGAAAGAGCGAATGAGGCTAAGCCCTAAAGGTACTTTCAGAATGTCCAATTAATTAGAGGATGAGTAGTTGCATGAAAGGAGTAAATTATTTATTTATGATTAACAGTAAAAAATAATTGTTGTGGATGTGCTCTTTATTGTATTATACACTGTTGTTAAGGATGGGAGGGAAAGCATCTACTTCTCACATCTATGAATATGATTTAACTGGAAATTGGCAATCAGTTTCTTGGATACTCGTTGTCTGGAGCTTTGCCTTGTAGGTTGTATTTTCAAGATGTCTAATTGTGTTTTTCTGATTGGCCAGTTCAAAAGGGGTTCTATCACGTGCTTGATGCAAGTTCATCTGTGTCCATGGCAATTTCCATTGCTTCTGCACTATATGATGCCTCAACTTCTTAAAGATTCTCTCCAGGTGTCAGCAGCAGCAACACTGATTATTTTTTCAGTTCAAACAGATCATTATGTCGCTTGACATTTAAGTGCACACTAAGGGTGTGCTACATTTGCCAGTAATATTGTTGGCATGCTAAGGCTAAGATCACAATTTTAAATGAACATTAGAGCTGGGTTTTTTTGTTTTGTTTTTGTTTTTATGTGATCTGAGCAACTTTTGTAGAAGCTAAACATGTCTGAGTAAATATTAATGTTGCCAGTATTATTGTTATATACGCTTGGATCTGAGCAAATACAGTAAACATGTCTCTAGAATTGTATCTGAATTTTCTGTACTCAGATTGGGCTTCAAATAATGTATCAATGAGCAGCAAGCTGGGACCTTATATCCTTATATAAAGGGCTTGTAAGATTCTAATTACTGTTGTTTTTATGCTAAGCCTTGACTCATTAAGGTTCCTACCTATGCGCTCAATTTGGCTGAATTATAATGCTGGTAACTAACTAATTCCTCTATATAAAATTAGTCATCATATTGTCTCAGTCCCTGTTGATTAATGATATTATTGATTTAACTAAAAGATCTCTATAATAGTTTACTATCCGATCCCTGTCATTCAATTTAAGTGGTTGTATATTTGGAAAATCAATTCTAAGTCATTACCAATTTAGAAAGGTGACTGTTTTTAGGACACCATAAAAGAAGTTACTGTGACAATTTCGGATAAAGGAAGCATAGCCATATATCAGCAACAACTTGAGGCATTAAAGCCAGAAATCATGTTAGTAGTAGTGCAAAAGGTTGAAGCCTGGGAGTGATTACTTTGCAAAATCATAAAACGGAATCCCTGTTGATTATACAGTTATGTTGAATCCAACATTTTTTTTTTTTTTTTTTTTTTAATTATTTTTTGTAAGTATACCAGTAAAAAGACTGGTTGGATGGCAAGAAATATGCAGCAGAAAACACAGGTTACAGCTCTTTCAGTAAGAATGTAGTATACACAAAGAACAGGAAATCAATATACAGGCAAAATTTGTCCAGCTACAGGTATTCTTCAACAACATCTAAATCGTGCAAGATTTCAGACTTGACTTCATCACTGAGTGAAGCTGATGGACCTGCTTTTGAATAAAAGCGAGCAAGCGATCTAAATACTTCCTCCAGCTTCACATAAGATTCCTGCAAGACCAAAACACCTCTTAGCAGAATGCTTAGTGGAACTAATATTATTTATCTTTGGCTGTCTTCATTATTAATCTAAAAATTAGTAGTATTTGGAAGTGTGATACATCATAAGAAAAGTTGAGAGATAAATTTTGCAGTTTGCTGCAAGTATACTATCATAAAATACTTACCTCTTTGGTAACAGCTTGCTGCCCTCTCCAGTTACTTAAATAATCCCGTATAGATTCTTTTGCAGCGTCTGCAGTTCGTCTGAATTTAGACATATCTTGTGGATCCTCCTTCAAGGACTCTCGAAGCGTTTTCAAAACTTCCCTGGCTGACTTTAGATAGGCTTTTGGCAACACTTTGCCTGACTTTGTTTTTTCATTGGGATCAAACAATGATTTGATTGGGCCCAATACACTGTCATCTTGTTGATTATCATCTGCTTTATCTACAGCCTTTACTGGTTCCGATATCATACCCTGTTGGAATGTTAATATGGCCACCAATGAAGCTGCAGTACATAACTGTCTCCGATTCAATTGGGTTTTCTCAAGAAATAGCACCAACTGATGTTCAGACTCCCGTTCGCCTGTGACACAAAATGGACAGCATCTTTAAGGAAAGGATGTATTATGTTCCTTACTCGAAGATTATGTACTGGTCGGTATAATTTTATGCTTAACAAAGTACATTTTTTTTAAAAAAGAGCTTTAGAAGCTGCAGCCATTGATGCACCTCATGAAGCTCCCATTTCCTTTTTCGAATCTTGAAAATTCAGGAACTCAAGAAAAAATTATCTCCGAAAGGCAGCAAGTTTTCCTCCTCAAAGACCTTTAGAGTAACAAAATAACCTTATTTTCCTAAAATCCTCAGTAAACCAAGCTCACATAGGAGAAGAGTTTAAACAAGATTTCATCTTAAAACCAATCGACTATAACCCACCAAACTCATCCTCCCTAGTCCCTCCTCATCTTCGGCGTAAGACAACTAGTCCCAACTCCCATGTGGCGCATTATCTTCACAAAACTATTGGCTATCTTATTTGCATAACTAGACACTATGCAATGCAACCATACTATCATATGGATAAATGTATACCGGTATACCATATATGAAACTCAGGTTGCTCAAAATTTAAAGAGTGAAGAAAGAAAAAGTGCACGGAAAACTTACCGTCTTTGTCGACTTTTATCGCCGCCTTGCCCCTACTCGGAGTACCATCCCTGAGATAGGGCAGAAGGGGCGGCCGAGCTCGGGCCACGGAGAAAAATTCGATTTTCATAATTCAATCCTAACATTCAAGGGTTTAGCAAAACAATAACAAACAAACAAATTTGACTCAATCATTAGATTAAGGATATCAATACCAATTTAGCACTTTAGTAATTAAAATTTATATAACCAACAGTTCAATAAACAATCCACTTTAAAAGAACCATGAATTGAATTAAATTAAAGATTAACATTAGATTGTTAAACTGTTATTCAATGGTTATGAAAAACATCTTACCTAAGCTTCAATGGAGGAGAGAAAACTCAGAAGCTGGTTCAAATGAGAATTCAGAGTAGCCGCTTCAAAGGGAGGGTGCTTTGAGTGCTTGTGAAAAGCTCAAGAATCCTTTCATAGTGCCGATACTGTTACTCGAATTATTATTATATGGTTGTTAATTTGGTACTTATTCCGTTTCATAAAATCGTAACCCAATTTTTTTTTGGGAAATTATCACCGGTACACTCCAATTTTTGGCTTTTATCTTTGGTACACTTCAATAAATTTTCATTATCAACGGTACACTAATAATTAACAACTAATTGCTACAGTAAGTACACCGTTAAGCAAACGTCAATTAAAGGTTAATTTTAGGTTATGCCACTTAAAATAAACTGACTAATTTGCCCCCCTTATCCCACATACATTAAATAAACACATTCAAACTCTCAACAACCTATATTAAAAACTCAGAGAAGATCGTTCATCTTATTGCTTCTTCTCACTCTCTCCCCTGCTGGTGCGAGGTTCCTTAATTGACGTGCAATTTGAACAAAATTCGAGCATAATTTGCACTTCATTGTTGATCTTTTAAGGTGAGTGTTCATCTGAGCCTTTGATTTTCTGAATTTCGCTTAGTTTGGTAGTGTATGAATTTTTTGTTTAAATGGTTGAATTATGATTTTCATGTACAATTGTTAGCGAATTATGGTTTTAATTATGCACAATATGCCTGTGATTATTATTTGTTGCTTTAATGTTGTATTTTTTGCACAAATAATTCGAATTGGGTGTGTTTGAGTATATATATGTATGTTGGTGTGTGATAGGTAACCCTAGGTTAGATTATTTGTTAAGTATTGTTGCATTGCATGTTAAATTGAAACTGGGATTAAAATGTGCTGTTTTGACCTAATTTTGTAGAATGGATGACAAGGTTTTGTTTAGATTTAAGTATAAGGTTCATATTATTGATATTAAAGTGGATCGTGATCTTTGCAATATGCTGGATTTAGTGATTGAGTTTGAAGATAGGCTACAAAAGAAAGGTGTAGTTATATTGAACCCTATCTTTGCATATGCATATAGGGGGAAACATTGGCCTATTGATGATGATGGTGGTATACAGAGGATGTTTAGGACATTTTCTAACAACAATGTATTTGAGATTTTAGTTGGAATAAACCCATTGAAGTCTAGCTATATGAATGACTTAGTGTCTGAGTATAGGAGGAGAAATGCAGCTGTTGAACTAGATAATCAACCACCTAATTTGGATGAACCAGAAACACCTCCACTTCCACCTGTGAATGAACCACAAACACCTCCACTTCCACCCGTGAATGAACCACAAACACCTCCACTTCAACCTGTAAATGAACCAGACTCACCTCCAATAGTCTTTCAACACATAATTATACCTAGCAGTGAAGAACATGTCACAGAAACACATCCTAATCAGCCTTTGAGTGAACCACAACCTCACCAATCCTCAAATGAACCACTGACCGAACTCAAACCAAGGAGGAGATTGATAAAGAAATATTAGTCCACCACTGATGCTAATGCTACTGACCCATCTTTAGATGACATTGTTCCTGACCCTTTAGTAGATCAAATGTTCCCTACAGAGTTTAACTATGATCCAGATGTCACTGCTGCTGATTTGGAAAATGAGGATCACAATGAACAGGCTAATGACATGTCTAATAAGGAATATACTAAGGGTAGGAAAGCATTTGAGAAGGCAGAGGCAAAAATTGCAGCATCTAAGGGAAAGGGCAAGGGTAGTGGGAAGGGTGAAAGTTCTGCTCTAGGTAAGGGAAAGAGTAAGGATAAGGGTAAGGGCAGGGGTAAGGGCAAGGGGAAATCTACACAGTCAGTTTCACTTGGGCATGGGAGTGACAAGTTACCACCTTCTCCAATTTCACCACACACTTTGTTCAAAGAGTTACCTTTGAGAAGAAGTCCTAGGTTTTCACCTGCCCAAAACACAACTAAACACAACACTCCCCTACCTAGATCAAGTCCAAACAGCCAACCATCTAATATACTCACTGACCCTACCCTATTTTCTAGAAAAATTCCTAAGACAACTCAATTTAGGAAGGGTATATGAAGTGGTCAGAAAGGGAGAGTTCCTAAACAGGGTACATACCTCATTAAGTTAGGGGAGAGTACTGGACCTAGTGCTAGAAGGAAGGTTACTTTTGGTTTGGGTGGTGCTAGTGGTGATCCTGATGGTTCTGGTGATGACTTTGAAGCTGAATCTGGATCTGATGATTCTATGGATGAGGATTATGCAGTTGGTGAGGGTTCTGGTGAATTTGTAGACTCTGATGAAGATATTGTACCTGATGGTGATGTCCCTGAAGATGAATTAATTGAATTAAACAGTGTTCCCCACATAGAAGACAACTGGGAACCTAACTTCTGGTCAAATTTTATTGATGATTCTGATGATGATGTTTACATGGCCAAGCTATATAAGCATGGAGAAATGTATGAAGAAGTCAAATTTGGGAGATAGTGCTTAGACCTTGGATGATATTCATTGACAAGGCTCATTTGAGAGAGACCTTGAAGGATTATGCAGTTCAAGAAGGATTTGCAATTGCTGTGGTTGCTGTAGACAGCAAGAGGTATACTGTGACATGCTTGGCACAATGCTGTGAATGGAGGATTCATGCAAGTAGGCTGCCTGATGGAAAGACTTGGGCTATCAAGAAGATTTGGCCTAATGTGCATAATTGTAGGGGGTTAGAGATGTATAATCCAATCTGTACTGTGAGATGGGCTACTCCTAAAGTGATGGAAGACATAAGGGCAAATCCAGATATTCTAGGAAAGGCTCTTAATGAGCTCCTTTTTCAGAGGTTTGGAATTTATTTGAAGCAAGCCACTTTGTATAGGTTGAAGAGATATGTTGTTCAAGAGTTATTTGGAGGACATGATGAGTCCTATAGACACTTGCCTAGATATGCTAAAGTTGTTATGAGCACAAACCCAGGATCTAAAGCATTTGTGGCATGACATCAAAGTGAGAGCATTCCAAGGGTTAATTTGTTCACAAGCATATTCATATCCTTTGTTGGACAGTGGAAAGGATTCCTAGCTGGCCGCAGGCCATTGATTGGGGTTGATGGTGCTCATTTGAAGGGCAATTATGGTGGAGTTTTGTTTTCTGCTGTAGCTTTAGATCCTAACAATGAGATATATCCACTTGCATATGCAATTGTGAGCAGTGAAGACAAAGAGAGTTGGAGTTATTTTTTCTGGAACATTCATTGCATAGTGAAAGAATCAGAAAGAAAAGATTGGACAATAATATCTGACAGGTAGAAGGTGAGATTATTTACCCTGTTTTCATGTTTTTTTGCCTAACTTGAATAAAGTTATATGTCTCACATTGAAAATGTTGTATGTTTTAGGGTGTTGATGTGGCATTGAAAGATAGGTGGCCTGAAGCTAAGAGAAGATACTGTTGTAGACATATGTCTAGAAATTACAAGAAAGCTTTTCCAGGTCCACTTATGTATATACTTTTCTGGAGAGCTTGCAATGCAACAAACAAATTCACATTTAGGAAGGCAATGGAAAGACTTCAAAAGGAAGGAGGAGAGGATGTGATGAACTGGTTTGCAGATCTAGGTGACCAGTCTAAGTGGAGTAAGCACAAGTTTGATCCTAATATGTGCAATGACTCCAACACTTCAAACTTTGTTGAGAGTTTTAACTCAACACTTGGAGCTGACAGATGTAGGCCAGTTATGACCTTACTAGAAGGTAATGACCCTTATCACTTGCTTTTAAAATTTGTTTGGAATTATTACATGTCTAATTTTGTTGTTTTTCATACTAGGCATAAGGAGAGTTTGCATGGTCAGGATAGCTTCAAGGCATGAGGCTGCAATGGCCTTGAGTGATGATGAATTATGCCCTAAAATAGCAAAGCTAGTAAGAGACATCAGTAAATCCACAACAACATGCAGAGCTTTTCAGTCTAGCCCAGGAGAATATGAGATTCATGAGGGAAAATCACAGTTCCCATTCAGCCTAAACACCAAGATTTGCTCATGTAGAGCTTGGCAGCTGTCTGGCATACCTTGCAGACATGCTATAAGGGCAATGACTCATGCTAAAGTTGACCCTCACAAGTATGTAAGTTCCTGGTATTCTGCACAAACCTAAAAAAAGGTGTATAGCCATTCCATTGCTCATATACCAGACCTCAGTCAGTGGCCTGAATCTGCTGTTGAGAACCCTGTTGATGTTCACCCACCAAAGATGAAAAGGGGGGGTTGGTAGACCAAGCAGAAATAGAAAAAGGGAAGCTGGAGAAAAGCAGTCAGGCAAAAGGTCAAGGACTGTTAGATGCTCAAGCTGTGGTTGTTTTGGACACAACAAAGCCACCTGCAAAGGAGGGCTTATTGGGAAAGAGTTAAGGTCTGGAGAGGCACTTGTGATCCAAAACCCAAGGGTCAGAGATCAGTCAAATGCTGCAAAGGATGCCAGGGCAAAGTCAAAGGGTTAAGGGTCTGGTGCAACTGAGCTCACAAGTTCTCAGTTCTCAAGTCAGCCACAAGACCTGTCACAATCCTAGAACTGAGTATGATGCTCACAAGTGCTGCTGTAGCTGTTTTTTTTAATCTAATTTAAGTATATATGTACTTGATGTTTTGAACAGATTTTGGATAGGTTTTTTTTTGGTGAAAAAAAGTGTAGTTATTTTTTAACAGAATTTGGATAGGTTTTTTTTTGGTGAAAAAAAGTGTAGTTATTTTTGAACAGAAATTGGATAGATTTACATTAAGTCACTACAACAAATTGACCTTTGTGCCACGAGTAAAAACGTGGCACAAGTTTAAAATCCCCGTGGCTATGTAATTTAGCCACGGGAATTTTGAAATTTACTCTCGTGGCACAAGAGGCCGTGGCTAGGAATTTGCCACGGGAAAACGAATGTCGTGGCAAATTTCAAATTTTGTGCCACGAGTATTCACGTGGCAAATAAATTCATTGCCACAAATATTAATGTGGCTAATAAATTATTTGCCACAAATTCTACCGTGGCTAATAAATATCATTGCCACAAATATTACAGTGGCTAAATAGCTTGTTTGCCAAAAATACTACCTTCGCTAATAAGCTATGATTCAATAAATTTTACTGTGGCTACTAACACTAGTAGAAGATAGCAATTAGGCACCGATTTTGCATTTGTTCACCCAAATTGATCAACTGACTTAGTGCATATATACACATAAAACTTAGATATTTTCATTAATAGCTTGTAAATATACACTGTTCATCCAAAAAAATGAAAAAAAAAATATGCTTAAGAGTACACTATAATTGAAGCAGTAATAATCAACAAGACAGAAGCAGAAGCAATAACAATGTTCCAACAGTAGTTGTAGCAGCAGCAACAGCGCCCAAATACAGCAACAGTGGCAAACCCTCGAGCATCTAAAACATCTTGCTTTCTCTGACCATCCTAAGCCACTTCTACTTCTGTTATGAATGCATACCTCTTCAAATATTTTGGCAAATAGTGATAGAGCAACAGGAGCATTAAAGATTCCAGCACATCCACAAGAACATTCTTTCTTCCACCTCTCATGAGGACCATTATCAGTCCAAGATAATATTTTTACTCCCACTAGTTGCTGCTGAAACAAGTGCCTGCATGTACAACCAAAAGGTACAATCAGAGCACGCAAAGAGCAGAAAATATGACAGAATTTCATGTCAAAGACACAACAGAGCAAATTTCATGGTTTTCTTTGCTTGATTAGTCGTAGCAAACTACACACCTTATCTAAAATCTCACCCTAAAAAAAAGAAGAATTTTTTTTTAATTTAATTCATTATTGATTTTAAAGCACATACTATGGATAACCCTTTTTGGAGCACTGGAAGACTATAGTTATGTGGCTGCAAGCCTCTTTGGAAGAGAGAGTTCCTTTTCAGAGCAAGGGGTTGAGGAGTCACAGCGGCTGCTACAGTCCCTGATAAATTTAAAAGGAGCAAGATTAATAATAAGTTCACATCCCCTGATCTCAATTAACTTTTTTCTCATCAAACAATTTCATTGTAATGAATCGGTTGAACTAAAATCGCAAATCATCAATCTCGCGATTTAGCATATGTTGCATTGGCAAGGATAATGGTGATTGTCAATATTCACCCTTCACCACAATTTAATTTGTTTCAGAACACATTATATCAACAAAGGTTAAAAACTCGCAAAGTGTAAATGTGAAGGCACCAATTTCTACCATCAATTGCTCATCAACAACCACTTATATCACATATGACCATAAATTATATTCAAAATGCAGATATACACAACAAACATCCATCACCAAATTCAGGAAACATAGATAATTTGATTTAAAAAAAAATAACAAAATTTATAAAAAAAAAACATTTAGATTTTATAAAGATACGAATTGTGAAAGTACCTAAAAAAAATAAATACTAACTCATAATGTTCCAGATGGGATTCCTAGGCGTCTTTTCAGTCCAAATCCATGGTCTCCTGGTGCTTATTCAAATTGGACTATCATCAAGGAGTTTATAGTGTATTCTACTTGGTTTTCTAGTAAGCATTCTATCCCAGGATTTAATCTAATTTCTTCATGATGTTTGAAGTAAGATTTGATTTTCTACTTTAGTTTAAAGTTTTATAAAGCTTATTTTTATTTGTCAAATTGACATTCCACAGGTCATATTTTGTGGTCTTATAGGTATACCCCCCTCAAATGGAGTCGTTCCTCAATCTCCCATGCATACAAGAAGCTTGGCTTCTCTCAAACACCGGGTATCATTCACTCATTACTTGGCTAATAGTGATACAACTACAAACAATATTTGAAACCTGTTTATATGAAAAGCACTTTCTTTGTGACCATCGATCAACATCATTGCCTACGGAAGCTGGAAATATGGACTGGCATGAGTGCAGGATAATAAAAATGGGCCTAAATACAATGACATGCTGCTATATAATTTATTTATTTTTTTCAAATAAAGCATACAGGACTAGTTAGAATCACTTCAAGTTGGGCAATCATAGGGTACCTTATTAACGTGACTATATATTGTTATTAATGTAAATGGCTTAATTTGTTACCCAAATATTGGGAACCAAAAACAACTGTTATGCAGAAACCTCAGTTAATTTTGAACCTGAAATCAACAAGCATCTCATATTCTCATGCATGAGTAGAACTCCCACATTTATACAAGTAGATTTTCAAATCTAAGAGATGCTATTCTAAGATGATTTACTGGCTTTTGAAACAGCTTTTAAGGAACAAGCTTGTAGCAGCAGCAAGAGATAGCATACAGAAGAATTCAAACTTGGGTCAGTTAAACAGAAACATGCAAGACGCTTACCAAGATATGCAGACACTTCTTGTCTATCAGATACCATATTCTCTGGTAAAATAGCTGACCTAAATCTGTAATTAGTATTACTAATACGGATTATAGTGTTGCTTCCTTTATGTTGAACTCAAAACTCCTAACAGGGACTTAAGGAGTTGAAAGAATTAACAATTCAGAAGTTCTCAGAGGGTGGCAGCATTGACACACCAGTTGAATAGTTAATGAAACTGTTTTTGACGTAGACAACCCAATTAAAAGAAGAAAAAAAGGGAATTTCACCTTTAAAATAGAATTGCAAGTTCAATCACGCGAAACTAAATTGAAATAAACTCAAACACAAATCATGCAAAATGAAACACAAAGTTAGCAAATTTATATATATAAACAAAATTCAAAAGTTGTTTCACCTATTTACTCAGAAAAAAATAGAATTTTGGGGGAAACAGGATTCATCAAAATTAACCGCTGAACAATTTGCATCAATTTAACCCTGAGAAATCAAAGCATTTAACATGAATAATTGGACTAAAAAAAGCCCTGAAAAAACGCAAAGCTAAATAAACCAGAAACCCTAACCTTGAATTTGATTCGAATTTGTTTTTGCTTGAATTATGGCATGAAGCCCCTGAAATTGGTTCGAAATTCAGTCTGGAATTTTCGATTTTCCTTGATTTAAGGCTGCATATTTTCGATCTTGAGGAAATTTCATTCGCATTCTACCTTATTAATCGCAAAAATTGAATCCAGGACTTGCAGACGATGGCCAAGGATGATGTGTCAAAGGCCGTGAAATGGAGGAAGGCAATCAGGCATGGAGGTGAGGAAGTCGTGGAGGTGATGAGGAAGATGGAGTCATTGAGTACTTGAAAAACTTTGAGATGAGAGAGATGAAGTACAGGAGGGGTTTTTCTTTTTTTCTTTTTACGAGAGATATAATACAGTGATTTTGAGACGAGAAAGATGAAGCATACGCATAACTGCATAAGTGGGTATTACCATTTACCTCATTTTCTTCAAAAAAAAAAAAAAAAAAAAAATTACCACATAGTCACTACTTCGGTAAAAAAAATTATGTAATAGCCATAGGTGGGTAGTATTACCGTATTGAACTATTGGGGTAAGAATGAATGACTAAAAAAAAGGAACAAAAATAATACTACTAATCAAAATCAAATTCAAAATCAAAATACCGATCAAATGAAAAATGCTACGATTGAATTTTTTTGGCACTGATCTTCATTTAACGGATTATTTATGTCTAATCCGATTTTTATTTATTAACCACATTTTAAGGGGTTTTTTTTCGGTCTACGCATCCACTAAAATTTGGTGTCTTTCTCTAAAAGTCTTTTTTCTTTTTTCTATTAGTATAATTTCATATCAACAAAATCGAGTTCAGTAACTATAAACAATAGTTCACTATATGCGTTTAGGTGAACCCTAAAATGAGTGTATTGAGAATAAAATTAAGGATAAAACCCTAGATTGTGAAATTGAATTGGATGATGACAAAAAGAATGGAAAACTAATGCATTGCTTTGGTGTCATTTAAGTTTTTCCAACTAGTGATTAGTGATATTTCAAAAAAAAAAAAAAAAAAATAGTGATTAGTGATATCACTTGTAGTCATTGTTTGAAAAAAAAAAGTCACATAAGTGTATGCTTATCATGGGAAAATTATTATTTGTGACACGTACTAGTGTAAAGTTTGCAAGGGGAAAAAACTATTCGTAACACATAAGTAAAGTTTTCCACGGGAAAAGAGCTACTCGTGGCACAAATGTAAAGTTTGCCACGAGAAAAGCGCTATCCATGGCACAAGTGAGATAATTGCCACGGGAAAATAAATGCCCGTGGCATAAATTAATCCTCTTATTTAGGTATTGTATTATAGTTCATTTTTCCCGTGGCTAGATGAAATTATGCCACGAATTTGGAATTCCCATGGGATAATTCATGGCACAAGTGATGATTTGTTGTAGTGAGTGTAGGTCTTACTTTTTTTTATGCAACCTTTTGAAACAATATGTTTGGGATGCTATTGCTATAACAGTTAATATATGCCTTTTCTTTGTCTCATTTCCTTAACCCTTATTGTACTATCATATTTATGTTATTCACAACATTATGTGCTATATTTGCTTCAAAAATAGAGGAAATAACATAGAGCAAACACCTTTATTTATCATTTCATATTACATGTCATAACTAAGTTCTCATTGCAACTAAAACTGCATCTACTTTAAAACAACAACCAATATGACTAAATACATAACAACAACAATTTTTACAATTAGATGAACAAAATCAGCAAAATCATCTGTCTTCTTCATGAACTCATTAAATTCTGCCCTAAGTAGTTGTACACATGATACTTCTGACATGTCACCGGGTCTGCCACCAACATCCCTCACAATGTGTTCTTCACTAACCCACATGAAAAATTGACAGAGCCTGCACTTGTAATACGGCTTGCCAGGATTTGCAACTGAATTTGAAAACCTGATGTCAGCACCTCTTGGAGGATCACAATTGCAGGTTATGGTTTTAACCCACAAGCCTCCTCTATTGTTTCTGTTGCTTGAAATTGACCTTATCGCAGAAGAGGAAGACATGGCAGAAAAATGGAGCAAAGGAAAAAGAGATAGAAGATGCAAATAAAAGTACCTTTGAGAAGAAGACAATGTATTTATAAGTGCAAATGTGGTGGGACTTGAAAAAAAGGAGGGAACTGTTGGAGGGAAAGGTTGGAGGGAACTTAAATGGGAAGGCTTTGAGCTCTTTTCCTCCTTTTATGCTTAAAACGTGTGTAATTAACGTTTGCTTAACGGTGTACTTACTGTAGCAATTAGTTGTTAATTATGAGTGTACCGTTGATAATGAAAATTTATTGAAGTGTACCAAAGATAAAAGCCAAAAGTTGGAGTGTACCAGTGATAATTTCCCTTTTTTTTTTAACATCCAATTAACAATATTTTCCATCAGTTTTTAAGTGTTAAATTTACTAACTGTGGTCGTTTTTTACTTGTTACACTTACTTTAATGGCCTAAAAACTGTATTTTAATATAATATCTCACTCATTTCATAAAAAACTAATACATGCATCTTAATTATGTGCGCTCCATATACATAAGGTCTAATTGTGACATATAAAGATAGGCAACGGGCCGTGCCGGCTCCGCAGCGGGCCGTGCCGTGCCTAAATTTGGCACACCCCAACCCACGACACGACCCACGTGCCTGGCGAGCCGTGTCGTGCCGGGTCGCGGGCCAAACCATGCCAATTTTTTATATATTTTTTTTAAAATAATAAATGTAAATAAAAAACGATATATATATTTTTTAGTACAACTTAATTTATGTTTATGTTAATGTTAATATATTTTGTTTTGAACAACTTTATTTTAATTAAGGTTATATAAATTATTTATCTAAATATGTTTAAGTTTATATAAATAATTTTATTACTTTAGCAGAAAACAACAATGCATATAATAAAAAACAAAAATTTACGAGTGCGATAAGCCGAAAACACAAAAAATTGAAGAATAACATATTTTATTATATGCCGGTAGCCGGTATGATAAATCGATCATACAATAAAATGATAATTAAAAATCGTACAATAATTGGTGAATAACTTCATTTATTATATGGAATACGAGATTCGATAATACAAAATTTGTAAAATAGTGTATAATTATGGCGGGCCTCGTGCTGTGCCGGGCCGTGCCACGTACCGTGCCCTCGTGCCACGTGCCGTGCCGGCGTGCCGACCCACGGGTTGGCCACCGTGCCTCGTGCCATGCATGTGCCGATTCCCAGATTTGTGTTCATGGCACGGCCCACGACCCACATGTGGGCCGTCGTGCCGTGTTGTGCCGGCGGTCATGCCGTGCCAGAATCGTGCCGGGTCCGTGCTGCCCGCGTGCCGGCACGGCCCGTGCCCATCTTTAGTGACATGTCATAAATCTTAAAATTCAAATAGGTTGTGATATACAAGGCAAAGACAGAATATATTTTGGCCTTTTCTCACCTGCTAAGTCTCTAAGCGCGATTTTGACGGCATGATTCCAAAATAAGGGTGGTTCGTTAGCGGCAAAATGAAAAACAATTCTTTAATTATGGAAACATCAATTGTTGTGATCGTTGTATATTTTCCGACAAAGAGAAGAATCAAGCGTGTAAACTCTCAACAAAATACACCACCGTTGAATTTGACTCCGACAAACTATATTTATAAATTTGTAATAAGGTTACATCTCTGCATTTTAACCGCACCATACGTTGTTCTAATTTAATGGCATAATTCCAGCAAACGTATCTTCATACGAATTTTATAATTTATTGCTTAGATCAAAATATATTGTCTGGTTAAATTTAACTAACTGATGTATTGTTTTAAGTATTTTACGGTTATTGTTATTCACTCTATTTAATAAATTAAACAACTAATTACTCATACCAATCCAACAACATCTCTTATTTATTAGAAAATTTCAAGAACTAGAGTGAGCAGAAAGAGAAAATTAAAGAACTAGCGTGAGAAGGAGGGAGAACATTGTATTGATGTTTAAGAAAGAAGAATATTGTGATTGTTATATATCATTACCTCACCTAATTACAATATTTATAACAATTGTAATAACAAACTCTAGGCTAATAGTTTGTGATAAATCACATTTATATAGGATTTGTAGGCACGTTTATGCTAAGTTAATAGTTGCTTTTTAGGTATTTTTTGTCGCTTTTTAGGTCGTAAATACATAAGTTGTTTGTTTTGTACTCTATTACGCTCCGTTTGTGTTTTTCTAAATGTTTCAGGTGATTTGATAGACATTTGGACGCTTTCGTAGTGTTTGGAGTTGATTTGGATGATATTTGGATGGAAGTAGATAAATTGAATTTATAAATCAAAGATCCCACGTTCGTGGATGTTGATTTTGAGATTTATATGCATGAGGAATGAATATAGTATCAACAAGGGCGTTATGCACTTTACAAAAATGAATTTGAGTTAAAAACGAAGAAAAACGAAGGTTTGCAAAATATAAAAAATGACCTTTGCTTACTACTTTGATCATATCTTAAGTTCTACAGATCGGATTGAAGCGATTCAAGTTGCATTAAACACTAGACTTGAATAGCTTTCCAATAATAGGTCACACGCCCCGAAAATATTTCTAGAACAAAAGTTATGGCCATTTTAATCCGAGTTATGTACCCTGCGACCAAAGCCCGCGCCCACGCGAGCCTTCAAATGCCACTGCCAAGCCGCGGCCACCAGCCTGCGCCCGCAGGTTCTGACGGGTATCCAAGGCAGCCCACGAGGCTTCGTTGCTTCACATCTTCACTCGTCCCTCGATTGCATCGTCATCTTTGTGCCACGTCATCGTCTATCGTCCAATATTATTGCAACTTATGTATTTATTATTTTCTTATTTCTTTTCTGTATTTATCTTTAGATTAGTTTTAGGATAATATAAATACTTCAAGGGATTATAATTTTTCCCTATGCCTTTTTATTCTTTTGATTATTTTACGTTCTTTTGAGTTTTCTCTTGAACCCTAGTTTCTCATGGCATCTCCAAGAATTCTTCCGTGGATGATTCTTGGGTTTACTATTTTAATTCATTGAGGTATTTTATTTCTATTTCTTGTTTTTAATTATGTTTTATTCCTTAGATCTAGTTTTAATTATTTCTTCCATGTTTGAGTAGTTTATTTCTAGGGTTTGGTAATCCATGATTATATGATTAATCTTGATTGGTATTTTTAATATTTTGATTACTCATTTCTCTAATTGATAGTGTTTGATTGTTAATCTTGCAACCTGATCAATTGTTTGATTAATTATTGATAATAAGAGTTTGAATTGAAAGATCTTACTTTTAGAGGCTTACCTACAATTAGCAATTGTGATTATGTTAGCGACTGTACTGCATATGTTGAATTGAGAGCGTTAAGACCCGATCGTAGGCTTAGTAATTGCTCTAGATAATTGATTGAATTGTTATTGATATTTGATAGATTAAGAACTATAAACATGGTGAACCATAACCCTAGTGTAGGGAATATTTCAAGCATTATCCCTAGCTTGTACCCCACTGTGATCATACACTTTAGCATGGTGGCGTCCAAAGGGAAAGAAGATAGAGCAAAAGAGTCGCCAACAAGTTTTAGGAACTTGTAAACCGTTCACGAGGTGAAGGTTCACGAGGTGAAGGTTACATCCCTTAACGATCTAGGAGATCGTCAACTCCAATAGGTCTGGAACCATGACTGGTAGTTCGGGGATGAAAGTACAAATCCAACCTAAAAGAGATTAAATCTGCCCTAATAATAGGCCTCTACTTTATTCTGATCGTATTCATGTGCGCTTTCTGATTAACATGCAATCAATAGGATTAACCCTAAACCTGTTTATCTATGTTGGTTGAATATTAATGCACAAATAAATCTATTATTGGCGATCACTTGAATTATAATCAAATTAACCCTAAACAAGATTATTAATTATCTTATTAAGCGTGATTACAAGTACCAATCCCTTTAAACATGCATAAAAGGCGTGATCAAGAAATAACAATAAATATAATCAAGAAACATAATAATAATCATAAATTATAAAAATAATAATTATGTTAAAGCATAATAATAGAAATATCCTAGGCATGATACTAACAAGATTAACACAAACCCTAGCATGTCACTAAACAATAAAGATCAAATATATAGCCCTAACATGATACTAACATGAATATTAGGAAGAAAATAGGAAGCATTGCAGGAGTCACAATTGTCGTATTTGATATTAGAAATTATAGTTGTTATCCTAAACATGATACTAGGAAAATCAAAACGCCCTAACATGACACTAGGAATCATAATAGCAACCTAGACATGATTTCTATATCATAATAACAATTAAACAATTAAAGTACTTACTTGGATGCCTCGTACCTCTTTCTAATAACAAAATACACGCGTTAGTAACTTCAAGGATAATAATAATCAAAAATTAAATTAAACAATTGAAATAGAGATTTGGGACTAAACCCTCAGAAATTAAAACCTTTCACATCTAGGGCGAAGGCAACTTCGAAATTTGGCTAGGTGTGTCTAGTGCTAATGTATGAGGAGTTGTGTTTGTAAAAGGGTTGGTTAGAAAAGAGGGAGAGAGAATCAAGAAATTCCTGATGAGAGTTGATGATTGAAAAAGGGGAGATATGACCTCTATTTATAGAGAAAAAAGAGAGTCGAAGAATAAGAAAAGAATCCGAATTCGAATCGAAATAAAACTCGATGGACAACAGTTTTTGCGGATTTTGTTTTTATCATATCTTTTGATTTAGAAGTCCAAATAAGTCATATAATATGTAGTTGGAAATCTATTGAAGTCTAATTTTCAACCCAATTAGAATAAGATTAAAATATTTTGTAGATAAAAAGATATAGCCGAAATAGTAGGACAGTGTCAGTTTTGGATAGAGTTTTGTATCTCATTCATATCTTTTTTGTTATAGCTCGGAATTAATATTATAATATATCATTGGAAAGATAATTTCAAGATCTATCCAACCATATAAAACTTGGATAAAGATTATGTGGCAAGAAAATAATATTTGACTATCTTTGAATATCTTTAAATTCGAATAGAATTAGGATTTAAGAAAAGGAAAGTTTTTAAAAAATTAAAGTTTTTATTTAACTCAAATTCTTTAATCTTATCTTTTCAAAAAGGATAATTAGGTTCTTTTAGAAACTTATAGAAGCTTCTAATTAATCCTAATTAGTTTAGGAATAGGATTAAACCTTTGGACCCTCCACATGATCATTGGGTCGTAGGTAAAATCCGGTTTGGGCCCAGTTTAGTATTTTGGCCATAACTTCCTCATTATTCATCGGAATTGGGCTTATAATATATCGTTGGAAAGTTCTTTTCAAACCCCATCCAATTAAACCATTATTGGACCCTTATAATGGACCAAACTAAACTGGAATGCACATTTTTCAAAAATAAGGTAAGAAAAGAAATATTTTCAAAAACAGAAAGAAGAGATATTTTAATAAAAACATCCTCATCACTAGAATTTCACACTTTCGCTTTGTTCGATAATCAAATGACATGAAAGGTACTCATCACCGGGTTTGATTTTGGGGAGACACATTTGGGTGTCTACACCTAGGTGTTTTTATTAATTGTTTATTCCTATTTTAATTTAGACTACATTTTAATCCCAATCTCGTGACATAATTTAGTTTCTCCATAAAAGCTATATTTAATAGCCATCTCTCCGTGGATTCGACCCTAATTACCCTACTACATTGTTAGTTGGTTTTGTTAGGAATTTATTTTACGACAACCTATCAAATTTTGGCGCCGTTGCCGGGGAGACGGCTAGATTAGTTTTAGTTTGATTGTCTGAACTGTTTCCATTGTCCCATTGGAACTTCTAGTTTCAATTGGGACATTCTCATTGCTTTCTTTTTTTTTTTTTTTTTTATGCCCAGGTTAACACGAACAGGTGATTTGATCCCTACGGATCCAGACTCTGACAAGACCCTTAGGCAAATCAAAAAACAAGGGAAAAGGAAGCAGAAAAAGACCCACTCACAAAAGAGCTCTACAACATAGTCTGACACACGCAATGAGATGACTGATAATAGGTCTCTTAATTCTTACGAGGTACCATCCCAAGATGGCATTCCAACGGGTCTTAAATTGCCAGCAATCACTGTAGAAAACTTTGAAATTAAACCCGCATTGCTTAGTATGGTCCAACAAAATAAGTTTAGCGGCCATCCTACTGACGAGCCAATTAATCACTTGCAGCGATTTCAACAATTGTGCTCCACTGTTCATAACAAAGGAGTCACTCAAGATCAATTGAGAGTGATGTTGTTCGGATTTTCCCTTCGCGATAAAGCTCAAAAATGGTTGAATACCGTCAAGGAGACGGAGTGGAGCAAAATTTCTCAAGCATTCCTCAAAGAGTATTTCCCTCCTGAAAAAAATGAAAAGATTCGACATCAAATATTAACATTTTCTCAAGAGTCGGGGGAATCTCTTAGGGAAGCATGGGATAGATTCTTAGATCTTCAACGATCATGCCCGCATCACAATTTTGAGAAGTGGAATCTTGTTCGTATTTTCTATAACGGACTAGAACCCGAGACTAAATGTATTGTTGACTCTACCGCATGTGGTGTGTTCCTTGACAAGACGATCAAGGAAGGGTATAATTTTCTTGCAAATCTTGCAGCCAATCATTTCTCTTCTCCAAGAACGCAAGTAAAGAAAGGGAAGATGGAAGTTGAAGCCTATTCAATCTTGACTTCTCAGATGGCTCAATTAACTGCAAAGATTGATGCATTACAGGCCACTCAGGACTCCTCTCTTGTATATGTTAATGCTATGTCTTCTCAACCTCTACAAACTAATTTTTTTGTGAATTGTGTGGTATACAGGGTCACTTTGGATATCAATGTGCTCAGAATTCTTAAGATACCAATCAGATGGAGCAGGTGAATGCCTTTCAACAAAGGCAACCAAATGACCCAAATTCTAACACATTCAATCCAGGTTGGAGGAATCATCCCTACTTTTCATATAAAAGCAATAATGTTCAAAATACTCAACTTCAGCAACAGTGGTCACAACCTCAAAACCCTCAACCTCAGCAAATATGTCCCAAGGCCTCCACTCAATCAACAAGGAGCCTCTTATCATGCTCCTCCGGGTTTCAATAGACCACAACCTCAACAACCTACTCATGGAAATGCTAGCACTCAAGAGCCGACTATGTCTGACCTTATGAGAATGATGACATCCATGAAGCAAAACACTGAAAATAACATCAAGGAGTTGAAAAATACGACAAAGCATTTAGAGAACCAACTCGCATAAGTCACAGGTACCAATATCCAAAGGCAACCTGGCCACTTACCAGGACAACCTGTCCTTATGGAGACCGCCAATGCTATCACTACTCGTAGTGGTGTTAGCTATGAAGGGCCCCAAATGCCTATTGATGATGCAAATCTTGAGAAGGAGAATAATGAGGTTGTAGAGAAGGCCTTGAATGATGTTCCCACTCGAAGGATGGGAAGGCTAAAACAAGTGATGCTGAGAAAGAGAAAAAGAAAGGTTCCGAGCCTCCATCCATCGAGCCAAAGCTGCCATTCCCACATCGGATGCAAAAAGACCAAGATAGATCAACAATTTGGTAATTTCTTGAATTTGGTCAAGAACCTTGAGGTAACTGTTCCTTTTATTGATTTAGTATCTCAAGTTTCGATGTATGAAAAGTTTATAAAGGAATTAATTACTAAGAATAAAGACTTTGGTGGTGTAGAATCAGTTGCTTTAACTGCATAGTGTAGTTTTGTATTGCAAAATAAATCCCCACCTAAGCTTAAGGACCCTGGTAGTTTTTCCATCCCATGTCATGTAGGTGCATTATTCATTGATGAAGCTTTATGTGATTTAGGTGCTAGTGTGTCTGCTATGCCTATTTCAGTTTGTAATAGGTTGAATATGGGAGCTTTAAAATGCACACAAATAACCTTGCAAATGGAAGATCGTTCTATAAAATACCCTTTAGGTGTTCTAGAGGACGTCCCCGTTCGGGTTGGGAAATTTTTCATTCCTGTTGACTTTGTTGTTCTAGATATGGAGGAGGATAGTAATATCCCGATCATTTTAGGTAGACCTTTCTTGTGTACTGCAGGTGCTGTTATTGATGTCAAGTCTGGGTCTCTTACTTTGTCTGTTGGTGATGATACAGTGACTTTTAATCTAACCAATGCGATGAAATCGCCTATGCTTGAGAATACTTGTTGCAGGATTGATGTGCTTGATGAGATTGTGAGAGATGATACGCCTCATGAGTTAGCTAATGATCCATTAGAAGTTGTTCTCACCTTGGAGGTTTCTGAAGGAGAAGAAACGAGGAATGCCCTGTAATTGTTAGTGATAAACTCGATGATAGCCAACTTTCTAAGCTTTTGACTATGCTTCGCATGCATAAAAAGGCAATTGGGTATAGCATTGATGATCTTACAGGGATAAGTCCTAATTTTTGTATGCATAGAATCAATTTGGAAGAGAATCATCGCCTCTGCATCCAACCACAACGTCGATTAAATCCTAATATGCAAGAGGTGGTGAAGAAAGAGGTAATGAAACTTCTTGACACGGGCATCATCTACCCCATCTTAGATTCTAAGTGGGTGAGCCCGGTACAAGTCGTTCCTAAGAAGGGGGGACAACTGTTGTTAAAAATGATAAGAATGAACTAATTCCTACTCGTGTTGTCACAGGCTGGCGTATGTGTATCGATTATCGTAGGTGAATACCGCTAACTTGAAAGATCACTTCCCCTTACCTTTTATAGATTAAATGCTTGTAAGATTAGCAAAACATAGTTTTTTCTGTTATTTGGATGGATATTTAGGTTTCTTTCAGATTCCCATTCATCCGGAAGATCAAGAGAAGACAACGTTCACATGCCCCTATGATACATTTGCTTAACGCAGAATTCCATTTAGGTTGTGTAACGCCCCTACGACATTTCAAAGGTGTATGATGGCCATTTTATCTGATTTGAACATCATGGAGGTATTTATGGATGATTTCAGTGTTTATGGTTCTGACTTTGATATATGCTTGAATAATCTTTCTAAGGTGCTTAAACGTTGTACTGACGTTAATTTGGTATTGAATTGGGAAGAGTGCCACTTCATGGTCAATGAAGGAGTGGTACTTGATCATCTTATTTCTGATCGTGGCATCCAAGTTGACAAAGTAAAAATTGAGATGATTGAGAAACTTCCTCTTCTCGTGAATGTCAAGGGAGCGGAGTGAGAAGTTTTCTTGGTCATGCAGGGTTTTATCGCCGATTTATAAAAGATGTTTCGAAAATAGCGAAAACCCCTTACTCAATTGTTGCTTAAGGATGCCACATTTGAGTTTACAAATGCTTGTATGGAGTCTTTCAACAGGATTAAGGAGGCATTGATAACTGCTCCAATCATACAGCCTCCTGATGATCATTTATTCTCTGTTTCTTCTGTATCTCCATGGCATGCTAACTATGCTAATTTTTGTGTAGGTGGTTCACATCCTCCGGATTTGACTTACCAACAACGCAAGAAGTTCTACCATGATGCCAAGCGGTACTTTTGGGATGACCCTCATTTGTATCGTAAGTGTGCTGATGGAATGTTTCGGAGATGTGCAGCTGTAGACACCCATTTGTGTCTCCCCAAAACCAAACCCGGTGATGAGTACCTTTCGCGTCGAATCATAATCGAATGAAACGAAAGTGTGGAAAGGTCTAGTGTTGCGGAAAGTTTTAATTTCTTTCTCCTCTCTCTGTTTTTGAAAACTTTATTTTAAGAAAACAGCCAATCCAGTTTGGTTGGTCCATGATATGGGTCCAATAGTAGTGTAGTTGGATGGGGCTTTCAAAGACCTTTCGAACGATATATTATAAGCCCAATTCCGATGAATATTGAGGAAGTTATGGCCAATTTACCAAACTGGGCCCGGTTTGAGCTTTATATGCGGCCCAATGATCTAGAGGAGGGCCTAATATGATTTATCATTCCTAATGCAATTAGGAATGGTTTTAGTCTTCTAGAATCTTCTAGAAGGTTCTTTTCATTCCTAATTCAATTAGCATTGATAAATTGACTTTGTTATCTTTTCAGAGTTTTATTTAAAATCAAATAGCATTTTCGAAGAAATTATATTATTTTATACTCCAGTACGGTAAACTTATTAGATTTTCGAAAACGCGTTAAAATCAAGCTTGGCGTCCAACCCTAGGCCTTGGCGCCTAGAACCAGGCCTGGCGCCTGGCGCTAGTGCACGCGCCTGGCGCCAGCTAGCCAGGGTTGGCGCCAGCTCTGTTTCCTGAGCGTCAGACTCTGTTTTGTTAATTTATCTTTTTTTGGCTGATTTTCTCTATAAATATCGTATTAAAAACTCCGTTTTCATTCACCAACTCTCATCAAGTTTTCTTGATTCATTCATCTCTCTCCTAAACATAGTTTTCATACAAAATTCCGCATTCATTAGATCTAGAAACACCTAGCCATATTCGAAGTTGCCTTCTCCCTAGACGGGAAAGGTTTTAATTTCTGAGGGTTTGGTCCCAAATCTCTCTTTCAATTATTTAATTTAATTGTTTTGATTATTATTTTCCTTGAAGTTACTAACGTGTGTATTTTGTTATTAGAAAGAGGTACGAGGTATCAAAGTAAGTACTTTAATTGATTAATTGATATTATGATGTAGAAATCATGTTTATATTATTATTATAAATTCCTAGTATCATGTCTAGGTTAATTTTAATATTAAACATGATTGTTGTGATGCTTCCTATGTTCTTCCTAATATTTATGATTGTTAGTATCATGTTAGGGCTAAAGATTTGATTTTTATTGCTTAGTGACATGCTAGGGTTTGTTATTAATCTTGTTAGTATCATGCCTAGGATCTTGCTATTTTTATTATGCTTTAATATTAACATGAACATGAACATGATTATGATTATAATTGTTATAATTTATTATTATTTTGATGATGATTATTTTATTTATGATGATTATGATTATTATTATGATTATTATAATTATTATTCATGATTATTGATTATTATTATGTTGCTTGATGATATTTATTGTTATTGCTTGATCACCTTTTATTGCATGTTTAAAGGGAATTGGTACTTGTAATCACGCTTAATAAGATAATTAATAATCTTGTTAGGGTTAATATGATTATAATTTCAAGTGATCGCCAATAATAGTTTATTTGTGCATTAATACTCAACCAACATAGATTAAACAGGTTTAGGGTTAATCCTATTGATTGCATGTTAATTAGAAAGCGCACATGAATACGATCAGAATAAAGTAGAGGCCTATTATTAGGGCAGGTTCAATCTCTTTGAGGTTGGATTTGTACCATCATCCCCGAACCCTTATTTGGTTCTAGACCTTATGGAGTTGACGATCTCTTGGATCGTTAAGGGGTGTAACCTTCACCTCGTGAATGGTTTACAAGTTCCTAAAAAACTTGTTGGCGACTCTTTTGCTCTATCTTCTTCCCTTTTGGACGCCACCGTACTTTAGTGTATGATCACAGTGGGGTTCAAGCTAGTAGGATTTAAAAGCTTGAAATTATTCCCTACAGTTTTTGGCGACTCCACTGGGGAGGATTTCTATTTTAATTCCTGAATTTGTTTCGGCAATGATTTAGAATGAGTGGATGAGACTCGAAAAGTTCTAAGTATTTCATGTGAGTAATTTTGATTAACATTATTGTCATATGCATAAAAAAGATCTCATTGGAAAGACCGTCCGTAATGAGTTAAAAACATAGGATTTTACACGTAGGAAATTTGAGAAACGTATTTCACAACTAGGACTGAAATAACATCGCGCGAAACTGGAAAATTTTATCGAGCACAGAAAGCTGTTGAGGCATGTGGGAAGTAGCGTCAGGGGCCAGAGCTTGGCGCCAGACTTTTAGCCGTAGCGCCAGACGCCAGTATTGGCGCCAGGCGCTACAGTTAAAAGCTGGCGCCAGTATCTGATTGCTGGCGCCAATTTCCCCCAATACCGAGCCAGAAATATGCGTTCTAATTTCGACCAGTTTTTCGTATTGTTTGCTCGATCCTACTTCCTGATTGAATTTTTTCTCACTTTTCTGAAACCCATATGTGTTCTACATATGGGCATAACCCTCTGGGAATTCATGCTCCATCTACCCGATTGAACGCTCCGTGCAACAAAGGGTACATCCGAGATGTTGAATTCACCAAACCATGGAAGCGATTTTTTTCTAAAACTCGCGGTGTCCCATCCACTCGCGCCAACCCTTCACAGTTAGGCTTCCGCGCGGTGCATCCGGACAATTAACCATGGACCCTCTTTGACTAGACCATATCCCGAACTTTAGAGAACTAGAGCCATGGTTAGGTTGCGAACGCATTGCATCATATTGTGCCTACTTGACTAATTGTGCATTATTTGTTGTGCATATATATTCTATGTTTCTCTTAACTGTTTGTTGACTTGTGTTGAGATTAAATAAGTTAATGACTTAAAGAACTTTGCCTAATTAATTAATTATTTAATTTGAATCAATAAAGTCTGATTTTTTTAATCGGAATTGACCTAGTACGACTTTAGGCATACCGCAGTTGACTAATAACACCGAAAACAGTCCCAGACCGAAGCTCCACTATTGGCGCCAAGGTCTGAGCTGTAGCGCCACACTATGGAGTGTAGCGCCTGACGACAGCTGTGTTGTCTGGCGCCAAGCTCCACGGTGTGACGCTAGTCCTGTCGCTTGGCCGCCAGTTCGGATTATTTGTCGAGTCATCACTTAAGGTCTAATTAATCAGTTTTCTGTTTAATTCGGTTAATTTTGTTGTCAATAATGTTTAATTGAATCAATGATCGAGTTTAGGCACTAAGTCCCATGGTCTTACACAAGAGTCCAAGCATGTCACTTACACACAACGCACACACCAACACACATACCTTGATCATGATTAAGAGAGTCTTGTGTGCGCGTTTTTTCGTCATTTTTTTTAGGGGAGTAAGTCGGATATTAATCCTCCAACATAAAAATATATACATTATTTTTGCCAAAAATAAGCACCCTTTTTTCTTTTTTCTCTTTTTCCCTTAAAATAAACCATAAAGTCAAGTTGATTCGAGTCAAGTAATTAAAACGCAAAATGGTTTAATTTACAGCGCGTGGTCAAGAAAAGAAGGACGATTAATCAAAGATAACCTCTTCGTACAAGTCCAACTTTTCGACAAACCTATAGCTCGTAAGAGGAAAGCAAGAATTATAATGGCAATTAACTCAAGAAGAAGTCAATGATCTTAAGAACCAACTGGCTACTGTGACTGAGACACTTAAGCTTCTCGCACTTAGGATCGACGATCCCGTGAAGCAACAACAAATGGACCTCATGCAAGAGAGTTTAAGAAAGTTGTCTAGTGACTACAAGTTTCAAGAGCTTACATCACAAGGGGTCTCGGTGGACAAAGATCTTCTTCCGCAGAAGTTCAACGCCAACGACATCCCAAAATTCAGAGCAGTTCACAACCCTTACTTCCATTTAAGAGCATTTGAAACAATAATGAGTATCAAGGGTATTGATAAGAAGGTCTTCCCTTCTCTTTTCTCACTATCTCTCGAGACCATTTGCCAACAATGGTTCTTTTCTCTCGAGAAAGAAAAGACCTCCACCTGGGAGTCTATAGCAAACGCTTTTGTTGATAGGTACAAGTGCAACATTCAAGTCGAGACTGACCATAGAGAACTTGAAATCCTCAAACTGAAAGAGAATGAAGGCTTCACCTCTTTCTTTAACAAGTGGAGAGAAACCTCAGCTAAAATGATTGAGGTGCCAAGTGAAAAAGAGTCTGTGAGACTGTTTATCAAGAATCTCTAAGAAAAATATTCCAAGCATCTTAAATATCAAAATAATCTCCATACCTTTAAGGCCGTTTATGACATTGGGATCAATATTGAAGATGACTTGGCTAAGTCAAAAGTTGCCAACAATAACTCCAACAGTGGCCGGAAAGGAAAGAAGAACGACAATCCTTCTTCTTCCAAAACCGCCCACTCAAATAATGTTAGCACCTTTAATTTAGGAGAAGTTCTTGCCATGAACAACCAAGGACAGAAGAAACCATTTAGGAGGAATTCACTCCTATTGGCATGAGTTATGACACCGAATTTGATCGATTAAATGCAAAAGGTCTTATAACTCCCATTGGACCATTTGGGGACCCACCAGTCGAGAAGAGGTCGGTTAACTGGAACCCCAACGCACACTGCAAGTATCACCAAGGTAGGGGCCATTCTACTAAAAGCTGTTGGAAGCTTAAAGAAGTCATCCAAGACCTAATCGACAATAACAAACTGCCGTTGCCCCCTGCCAGTAAGAAGCCAAGCATCGACAATTCACCTCTAGCTCATACTCTGGCTATCTCCGACGAGGAAAACGAGATTGACCCCTCATCTCTCATTAAACCTGTTGAAGAAATCAATGCCATAGAAAAAGAAGAGGAGACCTTCTTTGATGTCAAAGATAGCCTTCCAGAACCGACGAATAAGGAAGATATACAATTGCTCACACTTTCTATGAAGGAGGCATCGCAACTACTACGTGAAGCTCTCAAAGTTATGAACGAACTCCATAAGAAATATGATGAGCTTCCACTTCCAAAAGAAGAACCTAAAAGAGAATTCACACTAGTGAGAACGACTTATGAGGCAAAGTATTTTCCCTTACAAGTCACTGAAAAACCCAAGAAGAGCAATAGAATCTACAATCCAATTGGGATCCCATATGCGCAAATGTTCAAAATGCTCTCCGAGAGTGGCGAGGTCAAACCTCTCGAACCGAGACCATTCGAGTCATTAAAAAGGACAGATAGATATTACTGCCAATATCATTAATCAGGGGGGCACACTATAGAAAGCTGTTTCAAATTCAAAGATTTGGTACAGAAAATGATTGATGAAAAGAAACTGGTCCAAACCCAACAAGAAGAGGATATAACCATCAATGGAGTTTGGGACAGTGATGAAGAAGATGTCTACCTAAAGGACATAGTAGGACCTTCACCCTCTGTATCATACACCACAGATGACATTTGGGCTGAAGAAGATTCATCAATAGATGTCCTCACAAGATCTGGGAGAATGCAACCCCCCGTTTCAACGCAACCTATGCCCACCGTACAACAATTTCCCATACCTATCATCGAAGACAACGACATTGTTAAACAGTTTAAGAAGACAAAAGTTGAGATGAATGTGTGGAAACTTCTGGCAACATCTCGAGAACATAGGTTGGCTGTAATGAATGCCTTGGATAAAATCGGGATAGATTCTGACACTACTCCTGAGGGACTAGCCAACTTCCTCACAAGTGACCTTCCTACTCCGATTAATTTGATCACCTTTTCTGACAAAGATTTACCCCCAGAAGGTGACAAACATTACAAGGCATCAAACCTCACGGTAGTCTGCAAAAGGATGAATGTTCCTATGACCCTTGTAGACAATGGATCGGCTATCAATGTTTGTCCACTTAGAACCGCGAGGATACTCGGCATAAGGGATGAAGACCTAACTCCGTCCACACAAGGAATAAGAGCCTACGATAATACTCGTCATCAAGCTCTTGGCAAAATAACCCTAAATGTAACGGCAGGAGCAATAGAACATGCCACTACTTTTCAAGTAGTAGACATCAAAGCCTCATTCAACTTGTTGTTGGGACGCCCTTGGCTTCATGATCTAAAGGCCGTCCCTTCATCTCTCCATTAACAAGTAAAATCCATAGTTGGAGGAATTCCAATCACTATCGATGCTTCGCCAATGAGAATAAAATCCATAGAAAATCCAATCATTAATGTGGAGCACGACGAAGATGATGAAGACCTATGGGGCTTTAACAAAGAAGTCTCCTTAATCCAGGAGGATGAAAGGACATCTCTTTGCCATGACCCCCATTCCAACATGATTGTCAACACCATGCTGAAGAAACAGGGACACTTCCCTGGGATGACCCTAGGAAAGAAGAAAGGGATAGCAAAATCGCTGGAGTCACCTGGCCTCCCTAAGCTAGATACTTTCGGACTTGGTTTCGAACCGACTCGGAAAGATCTCAAGCGAGCCCAGGACAAGTTGAAAGCACGTAGGGACACTCGCATTCAAAAGAAAGCAATTCCAATGGATCAGTACCCTCTTACGCTCAATGGTCAATTCATAAAGGAAGGAGAGGACTATCCATGCCATGAATTTCCCGAGCCATTTGTTGTAAACGACATAAGACAACCAGGATTCGAGATTTTCTTGGATTGCTACTTCACTGATGAAATCCCAACTCCCGTCCACAAGGAGAAAGCACCCCCATGCTTTGACTTTAACGTCATGGGATTACTGTTTGGACGAGAAAAGAATGAGCTAACTTACGAAGAAGATAACTCCTCGCTCATTCAAACGGTCCTACAAAGTGAAAGCTTCGACCCCTAGAAGCTAATTACTCCAGCCGAAGGATCACTACAAGGGTGGCACAAGACTATCAAAGTGACTACTCCAAGTGGAAGGAAGATATCAATCGCGACGGGGCAAGGACCGATGTTAGAAGAGTCGTCTGAGTCAGAGTCTTCCCCTTTAGAGTCTTCTAAGTCTTTAGTAGTAACACCTCCCCCTCCTATTTCTTCTCCTAGGATAGTTAGTGATCCATTCCCTGAGGACATATCACTCTTTGATGTAATGATCTCAGAGTACAATAATATCTCTCATTCTCCTTACTTCTTGTGTTCTTCTCTAACCCAAGATGACGAGCATTGATTAGCTAACGATGAAAAAAACAAAGAAATTATTAAAGCAATGGAAACACTCGAAAGGAAAACACCGGTAATTGAAGAAACTGAAACAGTTGACATCTCGAATGATTCAACTCATAAAAGAGAAGTTAAAATCGGACTAACATTGAATAAACAAGAAAGAACCGATTTAATTAACTTGCTTAAAGAATTTATCGATGTATTTGCTTAGTCATATGAAGATATGCTAGGCATTAATAGAGAAATAGCTCAACAAACTATACCACTAATTCTAGGAATGAAACCTGTAAAACAAAAGTTACGTCGAATGAAACCCGACGTAGCACTTAAAATAAAAGAAGAAGTTCAAAAACAAATAACTGCAGATTTCATCAAGGTATCCAAATACCCCGAATGGGTTGCCAACGTCGTCCCAGTTCTAAAGAAAGACGAAAGGGTAAGGATGTGTGTAGACTACCGAGATCTAAATCAGGCAAGTCCAAAGGACGACTTCCCTTTGCCACACATCGATATTCTGGTAGACAACACGGCAAATCATGCGCTTCTCTCATTCATGGATGGATACGCAGGGTACAATCAGATTCTCATGGCAGAAGAAGACATGGAGAAAACAACCTTTATAACACCATGGGGCACTTACTGCTACACGGTAATGCCATTCGGGTTGAAAAACGCGGGTGCTACTTACCAACGTGCAGCAACTGCCTTACTCCATGACATGATGCACAAAGAAGTCGAGGTATATGTCGAAGACATGATTGTAAAATCAAAAGACCGTCCAGGCCATCAAGTAGCCTTAAGGAAATTCTTCGAAAGGCTAAGAAAATATAACATGAGGTTGAATCCATCAAAATGTGCTTTTGGAGTCACCTCAGGCAAGCTCTTGGGATACGTCATAAGCTCTAGAGGAATAGAAGTAGATCCAACCAAGATTAAAGCAATCATGTCAATGCCATCGCCCAAGACCGAGAAACAAATTCGAGGATTTATTGGCCGGTTGCAATACATAAGTAGGTTCATATCAAAACTGACGACGATATGTGAACCAATCTTCAAGAAGCTCAAGAAGAATGTACCAGTAATATGGGATGACGAGTGTCAAAAAGCCTTTGAAAATATCAAAGCCTATCTCGCAAATCCTCCCGTATTAGCGCCAGCACTTCCCGGAATACCTCTTAGGTTATATTTGACGGTTACCAAAGAGACAATGGGAGCCATGCTAGCACAAGAAATAGAAGGAAAAGAGAACGCAATCTATTACCTAAGTAAAAAGATGCTCGAATACGAAACACGCTATACACCGCTCGAGAAATTGTTCATCGCCTTGGTGTGGGCCACAACTAGGCTAAGACATTACATGTTGGTGCATACCGTTTTCGTAGTCTCCCGATTAGATCCACTTAAGTATCTGTTCGAGAAATCTACGCTCAATGGACGCATATCAAGATGGATAGTCAATGTAGCCCAGTTCGATGTACGGTTTATGCCACAAAAAGCTATCAAAGGATCCGTGGTGTCAGATTTTTCTAGCAGACTTTCCAATAGAAGACTCGACACCAATCTCAATAAAGCTTGATTTCGACGTTACCAACAACGCTGCTGAATATGAAGCATGCGTGGTAGGCCTTGAAACAGCTTTGGCATTGGGAGTAAAGAAGTTAAGGATATTCGGAGACTCTTCTTTGATCATCAATCAGATATCTAAAATGTGGAAAGTAAGGAGCGAAAGCCTAGCCCCTTACCAAACCTATCTGGAAACTCTTACCGATCAGTTAGAGAAGGTAGAATACACATATCTACCTAGAGAAGAAAAACAGTTTGCTAATGCCTTGGCAAGATTAGCATCAATGGTTAGGATTCCCACGGAAATCGAGCAAATGCCTCTAACCATCGAAAAAAGGCACAAACCAGCATATATCCAGGCTATAGAAGACGACGACTTAGTCCAAGGCGAAGAAAAAGAAGAAGAAGAACCGTGGTACACAGACATACTCAACTATGTCACCAATGGAGAATACCCTCCTCATGCTGATAAAAGAGCAAAGCGAGCATTAAGACTTTTGGCTTCTCAATATGTACTCATAGACAACGAGCTACATAAATGGGTACCTAAAGGTCGAGCTCTCCTATGTGTAGGAAAAGTGGATGCACAAAGAGTAATGAGAATAGTTCACGAAGGAATCTGTGGCACTCATGTAAATGGCAAAATGTTAGTCCAGAAAATAATGCGAGAAGGATATTATTGGACTACAATGAATAGGGATTGCCATCAATATATAAAAAGATGCCCTAAGTGCCAAATTTATGCCAATTTACAACATGTCCCTCCATCTTTGCTCTACACCTACACATCGCCATGGCCATTCTCTACATGGGGAATTAACATAATTGGCAAAATCACTCCCCCAGGAACAGGAGGCCAAGAATTTATTCTAGTAGCAATCGATTTACTTTACGAAGTGGGTCGAAGCGCAATCATACGCTAAAATCACTGCAAAACATGTAGCACTCTTTATCGAGAGAAATATTATTTGTCGATATGGAGTCCCACATGAAATGATAAGTGACAATGGAACTCACTTTCAAGCCGAATGTGAAGAATTGCTACAAAAATACGGCATTCAACATCATCATTCTTCCCCTTATAGACCTCAAGCAAACGGAGCAGTCGAGGAAGCTAATAAAAATCTAAAGACTATCATCGAAAAAATGACAGAAAATTATAAGGATTGTCCTGACAAGCTTCACTTCGCATTGTGGGGTTATCGCACGTCAATCCGTACATCAACAGGAAATACGCCATTTTCCTTAGTATATGGAATGGATGCCGTACAACCTGTCGAACTAGAAATACCATCTCTACGCATTGCGTTAGAGAGTAAACTCGATGAAGTTGAATGGACTAGGGCAAGATATGAAGAATTGATTCTACTCGACGAAAAAACGACTAGAAGCTCTACATCACACTCAGTGTTACCAAACTCGTATGGCTAGGCATTTTAATAAGAAGGTTAAGACAAGAAATATCAAAGTAGGAGATTTGGTATTAAAAGCACTAAGGAAAAATGTTTTAGACCCAAGGGGAAAATTTAGACCTAACTAGTCTGGCCCCTACATTGTCAAAACAATCCTGTCAGGAGGTGCAGCAAAACTAACTGATATGGATGGCAATGAATTCTCAAACATGACTAATCTTGACCAACTTAAAAAATACTACCCATAATTACTTGAGTAGGATACTCAAGAGAGCTACGTTCGGCCCGATTCCTTAAGAAAGGATACGTAGGCAACCCTTTACGGGTGCGGCCACTTTATTTTTCGATATCCCCGCATTCCAAAATTAATTAAAAAGTCAACAGAAAATCGGCGAATTATTGGCGTCGCAAAGCAGAGCCTGGCGCCAGCCAGAAGTCATCAGCGCCAGCCAATGGAATTGGCGCCTGGCGCCAGACTTCAATGGCAGGCGCCAAATGCCAGTAAGTGGCGCCAATCTGGAAATAAAATCTGGGCGAATTTCGGTGTTTTTCGAAAAATTTTCGACTTCCGTACTCGAAGAATTTCTGGAAAATTAATTTTTTTCGATTTTCATTGCTTTCATAAAATAAATTTAAAGTAAACAATTTAATTAAAAGATAAAATTTCATTAATAAAATTACATTGTTGATGGAATTTAAATAAGGCTGAAATAAATTAACTTTAAATAAAAATAACAATCTAAGTCTAATAAATCTAAAGCTAAGCAATGCTTTTAATCTTTCTTTTCCTTTCTAGCTCTTTTCCAATTCTTTTCTGCTTCCTCCTCTTCATCCATTACTTTAGCTAGTAGGCATCCTTTAGAGGACCTACATTCAATCTTGGAGTAGATGGTCTCCCCTTCAGCTAGCACTCCATGCTTCTTTTCCACCCATACTTTTTTGTCTGTGGTGTTAGCTTTCCTTTTTCCTTTGTCTTTGGTAGTATTTTTCTTCCTAGGCATTGTAGGTGTTTTGAATTCAATTCTTGCACCTAAGCGTTCTTTGGCAGGAGTCACCCTGTCACCTAGGCGATTCTTCACATCGGATCTACCCTGATCAATCGAAGATTTCTCCAGCAACCATTTCTTTACATCATTAGGCAAAAAAGGAGGAACCTTTTGGGTAATCACTTCCCATAAAGGTCTAGCGCTCCAGTAAGCATCGAATCTATATACTTCTTGAGATACAGAGTACTCATAGGGAGGACGAAGATCCCCGGAAGGAATATTCTGAAGCAAGCCGTATTTTCTTTTTACCCTGCAGGTATAATAATAAGTAACACGAGACAAGCTTGGAAGACGGCAGAAAGGTTGCTTGTTAACACCAACCATCCTTTCTATTTTCCACCATGGGACGACCCACTTGATAGCAAAATCACGTGATTCAAAGACTTTTCTCCACCCATGGCGCCTAATTTTGGGGATGCGCTTCTTCCTTCTCACGAAGCAATTGGGAGTATATTTTTCAATGTCGTCCGGAGTAGTATGTATGAAGTCTAGGTCTAGATCTACCCCTTTGATGCCATAAATTCCCCCCCAAGTGAAATAAATCTAATTCTTTTCTGTCTCTAGCATTAAGAGATCGACACCATTCATGAGTGTATTGGGTGAAGGTTTTAGTGGCTAAAGACATGATTATTATTTTTTCTAAAGAAGAGAATAATTTCATTCGCTGGAATTATGAGAAGAATCGGCTGGGCAGGGGGCTATTTATACACAAATTGCGAAGAATTTTAATCAGAATGAAACACGGAGTCAGCGTCAATTGGCGTCAAACACCCGTGATTGGCGCCAACCGCCAGAGCTTGGCGCCACACGCTAAGTGTAGCGCCTGGCGCCACGCGCCATAATGTGGCGCCAGCTGGCGCCAAGTCACCAAGACAGTCGCGCGTGCTCAGCTTGCGTTTTTAATATTAAACTCGAGTCGGTTAATGACTTTATGGCTCCGTTTAATTCTCCTAAACATCCTTTTTTTTTAATTTTATTTTTATCCTTTTCTTAATTAATTAAATATAGCTATTATTTTTTTAGTTTATATTATTCTTTTTTGACTTTATTTTAAATTCCAAACACCCGACATTCTATTTTTCCTTTTTTATTTTTTCTTTTTGGGGGAGAGAGTCGGATACCCACCATCAATAATAAAAATGACGGAATTTTTGCGCAAAATTGTTGTCACATTTTTCTTGCACACACAAACATACACACAACAATAAATAAAGTCATAATAATACAAAATGTGTCTGAATAATGAGTCAAAGGCAAAGTTCTATAAAAAAAGTCAAAATGAAATATATACAGGAACAAACTACGGCGCCGGAGGACGTAGGCCCATCATGTTATAAAATTGCGCCGTACGAGGAGTCACCTCTCCACCGGCTCCAGCTCCAGCTCCAGCACCAGTTCCAGTCTCCGTAGGAGGAGGAAGACTCAAGATAGGACCACTCCAGCCAGGATCAACCTGAGGCTGAGGCCGCGGAGGCTGCTGCGATGACGAGCCAACCTCGTACATCCCACCACCTCTGAAAGCCGAGGTAGCCTTTCCTACCGGTGCAGTGTGACCACCCTCATAAGAAGATCCCGAGCCCTCTACAACGTCGGCTCGAGCAGCCTCAGAGCGACCGCCTCTACCCCCTGACGAAGTGCGACGACGTCTCGAGCTAGACCTCGCTGGATCCCTCCGCCCCTCAGGTCTCGTGCGGGTGTGAGAAGCGATAGGCTGGCCCTGCAAAAAGAGTTAAAAATCAGAAACAAGGTTTAACTGAAGCAGCAATGCAAAAGAATAATGAGAAAGGCTACCTCTCGGACGACGTCATCCCGACGGCAAGTGGCCGCATTCCTCATCCGGACGAGCTGGATCCGGAAGGCATCTATGCATCGTGCCATAGCCAAAACCACCTCGCGTGAAAACTGTCAGAAAAATAAGTCAGTAAATATACATGATATACATGAACACAAAAATTCTGAATTATAACTAGGCATACTCTAGTCTGGTGGCGAGGAATCGACCGCTCTACGAAGCGCTCGCCCTCGGGAGCCGGAGAAATCATCTCCTCGATCGGCCCGTACATCCCCTGGTAGTGGATAGACATACGGGGCGGCACGAACTGAGCAGCACCATCCTGATAAAAACAGAAAAATCAATAAAGTATTACCTGGGGGCTACTTAGCGAAAATATAAAAAGCTAAGAATCTTACCCTCACATCTTCAGCCGGTACAGGGGCTGGAGCTAACAAAGGTAGTAGCTCCTCAGCATAACACCGCCCGAGGATCACATGGGACCGCCAAGGGGTACCAGCTCCCTCAGACATGCTCGACAACCGCGCCTCGTCGAACATATGACGTGGTGGAGCGGCAGGAACGACGAAGACATCAGAAGAGTGCTGTCTAGCGACCCTCTCTCCTAAGTACGCGACCGCTCCATAGGTCCCCAGAAAATAGCGACGCTCAGCAGAGTACTATGCGGCTAATCTAGGGACTGTCCAACCACCCCACGGTCGATATACCACCTCAGGTCCCTATAAAAAGCATCAATCAGGCAAGAATATATCTAAAACACCGCGGAAAAGCAAGATAAATGATAAAAGTCGTACCGAGATGATCTAGTTCCGGACACGTGCAGTAGACATGTCCACGTGGTGGCCGCCCCAAGAGGCGCTCACTGGAAATCCCCTCGGCGATGGTCTCGCCGGCGCAACGGAAGGAAAGTACTCGTAGAACCAGATCTACAAGGAGTTGAAAGTGTGAGTAAATGTTAACTAATATGTAGGGCTAAACTTTATAGGGAATAATGTTTACCTCTACGACCTTCCAAAAAGCAGACAAAGCGACGTTAGTCCTAAAGGACCGGTGACGACACGAGTCCCTTAGCGCACGAACGAAGTCAGCATAGGCCAAGCTGGCCCAGTCATAAGTCCCGATCCGCTGGAGATCACGGACAGCAGGAAGGTAGTAAAGCAATGCCCTACTACCCTTGTCAGGAGAGAATGTCCCTGACAACAATATCAGCACAAAGATGCGCACCCGCTGCTTTCGGGTGGTCGCATCGTCGTCAAGAGCCGCTGCCAGCGTCGAGCGGCGAATTCCCCTAGCACTGAACTGAGTTGCCTCGACCTCAGCTCGGGCCCGAATAGCGATCGGCCCCAACAACTCCTCGACCTCTGAAGAGAAGACGTCGATCCCACCGTCAAACGGCAGTGGCACAGAAGTGAACTCCAGTCCTGTGATGAGACTGAAGTCCGTAGGGGTGACCATCATCTCGCCCCAAGGGAAATGAAAGGTGTTGGTGGTGTCCCAGAAGAACTCCACCAAAGCGCGCACTACGTGATGACCCCCGCTAATGGCAACCATAGCCTCGGAGGTCTCAAACAGAGTAGCTAGCCCGCAAGACTCCCATAGGAGCCTCGTCTCAAGATCCCTGGCGATGTGCATCCTGTACAAATCGCCTAAACCGTCACAGCCAGAGCCGTGATGTCGTGTCCTCCCGGGCTCGGTACCCTGTCTCACCCTCTCGGAAATGTGGTGGACAGGGGCGAAGAACAGAGTCCGCTCGTCCCACTCCGGAAGCCGACCAAGTGAAGTGGACGGTGTGGCGTCGTCCTCTACGGGCTCATGCTCCCGTCTAGTGTTTCGGGACCGTGAACCTGAGCCTCGTTGTCTAGCCATGCTACATTGTGTAGAATTATCATGAATTAAGGTTCTATAGTATCTAAGGTTCGCATAGCTGCATGATACTATGTTCGTAAAAAACAGAGTACGTAGTACTAAAACAGAGCACAAATTCAAATTGAGCATGACAACATTTTTTCAAGCAATCAAACAATTTCTTGCAATACTATAGTGATTATTGTGACAAATTGGACAAGAATTGCTAGCAAAGACATCAAGAACAAGCCACATTGTTCTTCACGACCTTAAGAGGTCCAACAATGGCAAATTGCTCATTTCTTCACCAAATTTAGTCAAACAAGTCTCAAATTACTCCTAAGGCAATATACAAACATAATCAAGCAAATTCATGGCATAAAACTTGATAAAAAAAGCAAATTGAGCATTATAAATTTCGAATTTTCATGAAATTGATGTGAGTTTGAAGAAAACTTACATAGATCAGGAAAATAGATGAAAAGAGCTTTAATTTGCAACTAATTTGAGTGAATTTGGTTGAGAAACGAGCAAGCAATGAGCAATTGAAGCTTTCGGTTTCCTCGAGCAGTTTCGCGACGAACAGAGCAGCGAAATGAAGAGGAAAGGGGTATTTAAGGGAGATCCCGTGCTGGCGCTAGTCCCTATGCATTGGCGTCACAAATTAGGCTTGGCGCCTGGCGCCAACATCAGCGCCTGGCGCTAACACCAAATAGCTAGCGCTGATGGTTTTTCAGCGACGCCAAAGCATCCAGCCACCTGATGAGGTTGTGCTAGCCTTCTGCAACATATTTTGGGTTCCTTGGTACGCCAGTTAGCCCCTCTAAGAAATTTGACATGATTTAGTAATCGGCTTGATTACATAAAGTGATCGACCTGATAAGAGATCGTCTCACTTAGCTTAAAGCGCCTAAACATTGGCTCATTAGCAAAAGGCACCGACATATAGGTTCAAAAGCAAAGAGCACCGACATACAGGTTCAAAGCAACGGAAGCGCCGACGTACAGGCATAGCGGAAGCAAAGTTCAGGCGAACTTTTAAAGATCGACGGGCGTGGATCTTCGGTAATTTCCTTTGGAAAATTATCGCATCAAATGAGGATGGCTTCAAGAGAAGATATCTTCGACAACGTTCCCTAGCTTGCGGAGAGTTGTCACAAACAACTGGAGGTAATTTCGAGCGAAGTTATCTTCGATAGTATTCCCTAGGATGTGGAATGTTATCAATGCGGATGAGGATTATTTCAAGAGAAATAATCTTCAATAGTATTCCCTAGGATGTGGAGTATTATCATTGCGGAGAGGATAGTTTCAGGCGAAGCAATCTTCTAATTTGGAAGCAGTTACGGGCGTAGCAGTTTTCAAGCAGGATGGCATTCTCTAGCTTGTAGGAGGTCATCAAAGCAAGGATACAATAAAGCGGCAACAATCGGTTACTTTCAGAGACGTGTGCTCGACGGTGGAAGATACGCGTTTCTTAACTCTTTTATCTGTTTAACTAACGCTAGTTTTGCAGGTATCGGCGTTATAAGATTGGTTTAGGGTCGCAGAACGTTCTGAATCATTCTCCGTCCCTATCGATACTTTGACTTTTGTTTTCAAAACTTACGTTTCTCCAAACTCAGTCAAAGTGGGGGCTTCTGTAGACACCCATTTGTGTCTCCCCAAAACCAAACCCGGTGATGAGTACCTTTCGCGTCGAATCATAATCGAATGAAACGAAAGTGTGGAAAGGTCTAGTATTGCGGAAAGTTTTAATTTCTTTCTCCTCTCTCTGTTTTTGAAAACTTTATTTTAAGAAAACAGCCAATCCAGTTTGGTTGGTCCATGATATGGGTCCAATAGTAGTGTAGTTGGATGGGGCTTGAAAAGACCTTTCCAACGATATATTATAAGCCCAATTCCGATGAATATTGAGGAAGTTATGGCCAATTTACCAAACTGGCATGGTTTGAGCTTTATATGCGGCCCAATGATCTAGAGGAGGGCCTAATATGATTTATCATTCCTAATGCAATTAGGAATGGTTTTAGTCTTCTTGATTCTTCTAGAAGTTTCTTTTCATTCCTAATTCAATTAGCATTGACAAATGGACTTTGTTGACTTTTCAGAGTTTTATTTAAAATCAAATAGCATTTGCGAAGAAATTATATTATTTTATCCTCCAGTACGGTTAACTTATCAGATTTTCGAAAATGCGTTAAAATCAAGCTCGGTGTCCAACCCCAGGCCTTGGCGCCTGGAACCAGGCCTGGCGCCAACTAGCCAAGGTTGGCGCCAGCTCTGTTTCCTGAGCGTCAGACTCTGTTTTGTTAATTTATATTTTTTTGGCTGATTTTCTCTATAAATATCGTATTAAAAACTCTGTTTTCATTCACCAACTCTCATAAAGTTTTCTTGATTCATTCATCTCTCTCCTAAACATAGTTTTCATAAAAAATTTCGCATTCATTAGATCTAGAAACACCTAGCCATATTCGAAGTTGCCTTCGCCCTAGACGTGAAAGGTTTTAATTTCTGACGGTTTGGTCCCAAATCTCTCTTTCAATTATTTAATTTAATTGTTTTGATTATTATTTTCCTTGAAGTTACTAACGTGTGTATTTTGTTATTAGAAAGAGGTACGAGGCATCAAAGTAAGTACTTTAATTGATTAATTGATATTATGATGTAGAAATCATGTTTATATTGTTATTATAAATTCCTAGTATCATGTCTAGGTTAATTTTAATATTAAACATGATTGTTGTGATGCTTCCTATGTTCTTCCTAATATTTATGATTGTTAGTATCATGTTAGGGCTAAAGATTTGATTTTTATTGCTTAGTGACATGCTAGGGTTTGTTATTAATCTTGTTAGTATCATGCCTAGGATCTTGCTATTTTTATTATGCTTTAATATTAACATGAACATGAACATGATTATTATTATAATTGTTATAATTTATTATTATTTTGATGATGATTATTTTATTTATGATGATTATGATTATTATTATGGTTATTATAATTATTATTCATGATTATTGATTATTATTATGTTGCTTGATGATATTTATTGTTATTGCTTGATCACCTTTTATTGCATGTTTAAAGGGAATTGGTACTTGTAATCACGCGTAATAAGATAATTAATAATCTTGTTATGGTTAATATGATTATAATTTCAAGTGATCGCCAATAATAGTTTATTTGTGCATGAATACTCAACAAACATAGATTAAACAGGTTTAGGGTTAATCCTATTGATTGCATGTTAATTAGAAAGCGTACATGAATACGATCAGAATAAAGTAGAGGCCTATTATTAGGGCAGGTTTAATCTCTTTTAGGTTGGATTTGTACCATCATCCCCGAACCCTTATTTGGTTCTAGACCTTATGGAGTTGACGATCTCTTGGATCGTTAAGGGGTGTAACCTTCACCTCGTGAACGGTTTACAAGTTGCTAAAAAACTTGTTGGCGACACTTTTGCTCTATCTTCTTCCCTTTTGGACGCCACCGTACTTTAGTGTATGATCACAGTGGGGTTCAAGCTAGTTGGATTTAAAAGCTTGAAATTATTCACTACAGCAGGAGATTGGGATACTCATGGTATCCTTCATCATTTCCATAATCTACCTTCTAGTGGACATCTTGGTTCTACTGCAACTACCTACCGAGTGCTTCAATGTGGCTTCTATTGGCCCTCATTATTCAAGGATGCATGTTCCTTTTGCAATGCATGTGATGAGTGTCAAATAACAGGGAATATATCAAAGAGGCAAGAGATGTCGCTAATGGGATTCTTGAGGTTGAGCCTTTTGATGTCTGGGGCATTGATTTTATGGGACCATTTCCCTCTTCTTGTGGGAATTGCTACACTTTGGTCGCCGTCGACTATGTCACCAAGTGGGTCGAAGCTATTACGTCGCCTACTAATGATTCGAAGGTCGTTATGAAGCTATTTAAAAATATCATCTTTCCGCGTTTCGGAGTCCCAAGAGTTGTTATTAGTGATGGTGGGTCTCATTTCCACCAATGAACTTTTAAAGCTCTTCTCAAGAAACATGGAGTTACTCACAAGGTTGGCTTGGCTTATCATCCTCAAACGAGCGGCCAAGTTGAGGTATCTAATAGACAAATCAAGAGAATCCTTGAAAAGGTTGTCAACAAGTCCCGCAATGAAGTTTGACGATACATTGTGGGCATTGCGAACGACCTATAAGACTCCATTAGGGACAACTCCGTATTGGTTGGTGTATGGCAAGGCATGTCATTTACCGGTCGAAATGGAATACCGTTCACAATGGGCCGTCAAGGAGATCAATTTAGACTTAGAAAAGGTCGGTGAAGCGAGACTTCTTCAATTGAATGAATTACATGAACTTCGACTTGAAGCTTATGAGAACCATAGGTTGTATAAAGAGAAAACGAAGAAGTTTTATGACATGATGATTCAAAAACGTGAGTTGAATGTTGGTTATAAAGTTCTACTTTACAATTCACGACTTCGACTCTTCCCAAGTAAGCTTAAGTCTAGGTGGTCCGGACCTTTCACCATTACTGAGGCTAAAGAACATGGAGCTATTGAAGTTGCTAGTGAAAATGGTTCCAAATTTTAGGTGAACGGACAACGCTTGAAACTCTACACCGAAGGTGCTTTCATTGGTGGATTGGAGACGATTTATCTCTCTAATCCACATAATGATGCTTGAAATTAAGGTAAGAAGTCGAGCTCATGACTCTAAATAAGCGCTTATCAGGAGGCAACCCGATTTCCTATTTCTCTTTTATTTTTATTTTTTTTAATTATTAGCTCATTTAGTTTCTTTTTCTTCTTTCTTTTTAATGTTAGTTTCGGTTTGGTTTTTATTTTGTTTCACTAACTCTATTAACAATCTTTGTTATTACTTAGTGAAGGGTTTTTTTTTATTATATATTTTCAAAAAAAAAAAAGGAAAGCAGTAGGCACCAGCCCGCACAGGCCAGCGCCGCCGCCCGCTGGGCCGAGCCTCCTCCTAGCCACCCAAACAATGTGCCTGGGCCGCTGGAATTCCAGCGCCCGCTCGTTCTGGCGCCCAGGCAGCCTGCACGCATTCCCATAAAAAACTAAAAAAAACAAAAAATATAGAAAACAGCCTGCTACTGCTCTGCGCGAACATTGATATTTGGTTAGTGGTTGATTGGAATTGATTCTACTTTGGGTTTTGGAATTGTGATTACTAGTGTTGGTTGGAGTATTTTGTGCTTATTGCTTTTTGATTGTCACATTGCATCATGAGAACCACAAAAACCACTATTTCTCACCCAAAGTCCACCCCTTCTCCACTTGCACCACTACGATCCACCCCCACAAAGAGAAACCCACCTCGAAAAGCAAGAGCCTCACCTTCAAAGAAGCATCCCAAGCCACCACAAAAATCTACCAAACTACCACATAAATCCCCTCCAAACACTTCTCATACCAACCCGCCTTCCACCTCTCACCCGTCCTCAAGTTTGAGTAAAGAAGGCCTTGGTTTTTCACTTCAAGACTGAAAAATCAAACCAACACTTCGTTATTCACAAGATGATGGTAAGAAGCTTGAGGTTGACGATTGTTTACAAGAAATAGGTAGAAGGTGTGTGTCGGGAATAAATTTCAAGCGTTAAACCCCTAGCTTGAACCCCACTGTGATCATACACTAAAGTACGGTGGCGTCCAAAAGGGAAGAAGATAGAGCAAAAGAGTCGCCAACAAGTTTTTTTAGGAACTTGTAAACCGTTCATAGGATGAAGGTTACACCCCTTAACGATCCAAGAGATCGTCAACTCCATAAGGTCTAGAACCAAATACGGGTTCGGGGACGAAGGTACAAATCCAACCTAAGAGAGATTGAACCTGCCCTAATAATAGGCCTCTACTTTATTCTGATCGTATTCATGTGCGCTTTCTGACTAACATGCAATCAATAGGATTAACCCTAAACCTGTTTAATCTATGTTGGTTGAATTTAATGCACAAACAAAACTATTATTGGTGATCACTTGAATTATAATCACAATTAACCTAAACAAGATTATTAATTATCTTATTAAGCATGATTACAAGTACCAATTCCCTTTAACATGCATAAAAGGTGTGATCAAGCAATAAATTAAAAAAAAAATAAGCATCAAGCAACATAATAAATAATAAAAAATAATAATTATAATCATCACAAATATAATTAAGAATAATCATCATGATAACACCCATATTAATTATAATAATAATTATTATAGCAATAACAAAATTATAATCATAATAAAATAACCATCATCAAAATAATAATAATCATAAATTATAACAATTATAATCATAATCATGTTCATGTTAATATTAAAGCATAATAAAAATAGCAAGATCCTAGGCATGATACTAACAAGATTAATAACAAACCCTAGCATGTCACTAAGCATTAAAAATCAAATCTTTAACCCTAACATGATACTAACATGAATATATATTATGAAGAACATAGGAAGCATCGTAGGAATCATAATAAGCATATTTGATATTAAAGTTACCCTAAACATGATACTAGGAATATCATAATAACAATATAAACATGATTTCTACATCATAATATCAATATATCAATTAAAGTACTTACTTTGATGCCTCGTACCTCTTTCTAATAACAAAATATACACGTTAGTAACTTCAAGGAAAATAATAAACAAAACAATTAAATTAAATAATCAAAATAGAGATTTGGGACAAAACCCTCATAAATTAAACCTTTCACGTCTAGGGCGAAGGCAACTTCGAATATGGCTAGGTGTTTCTAGATCTTGTGAATGCGGAATTTTGTATTTGAAAACAAGGTTTAGAAAAAAAAGGAAAGAAAGAATTGAATGATTAAGAGAATGAAAAAATTAGAGAATGCTAATTAAAACTGTTTGTAGATGAGAACTCGTGAATGAGGAGAATTGGTGAATGATTAAGAGAGAACTAGAGAATTAATGATTGCGAATGAAAACTGATTGTAGGTGAATGAAAACGGAGTTTTTAATACGTTATTTATAGAGAAAATCAGCCAAAAAGATAAAATATCAAAACAGAGCACTTGGCGCACGTAAAACAGAGTTCGCGCACCTAAAACAGAGCTGCCGCCAGCACCAGCTAATTGGCGCCAGGCGTCAATGGCTGGCGCCAGGCGCTAGGCCTGGTTCCAGGCGCTGATTTAAAAAATTCACGCGTTTTTGTTTTTATCATATCTTTTGATCCGGAAGTCCAAATAAGGCATATAATATGTCGTTGGAAATATCTTAAAGTCTACTTTCCAACCCAATTTGAATCTGATTAAAATATTTTTTAGATAAAAAGATATGGCCAAAATAGTGGAATGGTGTCAGTTTTGGATAAAGTTTCATGTCTCTTTCATATCTTTTTCGTTATAACTCGGATTTAATATTATAATATATTATTGGAAAGATAATTTCAAGATCTATCCAACCATATAAAATTTGGTTAAATATTATGAGACACGAAAATAAAATCTGAATATATTCCACTTCGTATAAAACAAGGATTCTTAAAAGGAGTAGTTTTATTCAATTTCAAACTCTTTAAAACATAATTATCAATCCTAACTCCATTAGGATTTAAAAGAACCTTCTAGAGTATTCTAAAAGACTATAATCAATCCTAATAGATTTAGGAATGATAATTAATAATAGGCCCTCCTCTAGATCATTGGGCCGCATATTAAAACCAAATCGGGCTCTGTTTAGTATTTTGGCCATAACTTCCTCGATATTCATCGGAATTGGGCTTATAATATATCGTTGGAAAGGTCTTTTAAAACCCCATCCAACTACACCATTATTGGATCCTTATCATGGACCAACCAAACTGGATTGACTATTTTCTTAAAATAAGTTTTCAAAAACAGAGAGAAGAGAAAAGAATTAAAACTATCCGCAACACTAAAGTTTCCACATTTTTACTTCATTCGATTATGATTCTACGTGAAAGTACTCATCATCGGGTTTGGTTTTGGGGAGACACAAATGGGTGTCTACAGTGTGTCGGTCAAAAGTTCTTAATTTAAAGGAAGAGGTTTATCCGGATTTGGTTATTGAGTTTCTTACTTCTTTAGTAGTGTCTGATAATGGTGACATATCTTTTTCTCTTGATGGAGTGGCACGTTATTCAATGGCACCAAAGGAGGTTAATGAAATTTTCGAGTGGCCTTGTGATGGAACTATTGGCCCATCAGAGTTTGGTTCCTTTAGGGGTGACAAGAAGGAATCATAATTTCACATACATACACTTGAGGCTCATCAAGATGGGAAAGAGGGTTAGGATTTTCAAATTAAACTCTCTCGTCATTCTCAACTCTTTCACCATCACTCATATGCTCATCAAAGGTATCCTCACACTCTATTAGTTGCTCTAAAATATTATTATCATCCTCAACACACACATTGGATTTGAAATTTTCACACACAAGCATCAAAGATGACAATTGACTTTCCAACTCTTCATTCAAAACACCCTCACGCTCTCTAATCTTCTCTATTTGGCTCCTTAAAATTTCTATCATTTGTCTCTCCAAGGGCCTAATATTAGGATTCATCTGTAACTCCCTCAAAGATTCATCAATTTGGCTATACGGGACCAAAGACTCATCACAAGAGTTTGGAGAATGAAAAGGTGAAGAGGTTTGAGGATCAAAAGTAGAAGAAGAGTCACAACCAAAGGTAGGATCATCATCATTACAAACATGAGCATTTTCATTAAATAGGGGAGTGGGGGCACAATCAATTATATGAGATTTGTCAATTCGAGCATGCACCTCATTATCATGAACAAAAGAGGAAGTAGAATTGGAAGCATTTGTTCTAGGTTCAACTATGGGATCTTGTGACACATCATGGGAAATCATGCTAGCATTAGAAGAATTAACACATTGCACATCAAAGATTGAAGCACGATTACCCTTATTATAGACTTCCCAAGCAAACCAAACATAAAAATCCCAAGCATCTTCGATAGAAAATGCTCTAAATCTACCATTATGCATTCCTTGAACTATATCCCTAGTTTGTTCATTCAAACCAATATAACGATTATAGTCAAGAAATCCCTCAAGTTTATAGAAATATTCAAAAAAAGGCTCATTATCATATTGAGGAAAAGATAGACATGCCATTTTTTTTTTCACAAAACAAACAAAAATCAAAGAAGAGAAAAGTATATACAAAGACCTAGACTCAAGCAATTAAAAACACTCAAACATAGACACCGTTCCCTGGCAACGACGCCATTTTGACGAGGGGTGGAACTAGGTTGTTGAAACTAATCCTCGCTCGATCAAACTAAATTTATAAACTTTTAACAAACCTATATACTAGTATAGAGACAAGTCAAGGATCGAACCCAAAGGAACGGTAATTTTCAAGCGCTCTCAATTATGTGCCTAAGCTAGGTCGAAGACAAAGATAAAGAGAGAACACTAACAACTAACAAACAAAGAAACCAAACAAATAAAGCACTAGGAACGGGATCAACAAGCAATCATGACAATTGTAGCAACTCGGAAACAATATGCAAATCAATGGTTGTGAAGACTAATGGCAAGCTCAATCAAAAGAGTCAACAAGCTATATATCTCCTAGAGGTCAAACTAGCGCCAACTACAAGAGACTCTAACTAGGAGCATCACTAATCAAGCTCAATCAACAATTTCAAGCTACAAATCAATGGTCCGTATCAATGTAGATTCACAATGCGATCTAGAATAATTCTCAAGGCCTAATCGAATTACACACATGCAAATTTCCATTAATCACTTTAATCTCAACAGTTAATCAACATAATTCCCAAATTAAGCACAATCAATCAATCATACAATTTTCACCCAATTCCTAGCAAACAACTACACTAACATCATCATCTAATCAACAAACAACTAAAGAAATCAAGAATCAACAATCTATGAAGAACAATGACACTAATCAACAATCAAATATCAAAATCAAATCAAATCAAACAAACTTGAATATTAAACAAAGCAATAAAATGAGATAGAGTTAAGAATGCTCATTGATAATAGAGAAGATCTCCAACACAATTGTCACCATTGAATCTTCAATCTCTCAATCACCATTGAAATTCCCCACTTTCTCTCTCTAAAATCTACTCCTAAACTAACCATAAAATTAGAGAGAGAAGATCTCAACTAAGCTAAGAATATGATAAAAAACTAGAATGAAACTTCTTCTAAATTTTCCCCAAAAATCGGGTATACAAAGGTATTTATAAAGGCGCGAAAACAACAACCGAGAAAACAAATACAAAGGAAGGCGCGCCCGCGCTGCAGGGGAGGCACGCTCGTGCTGCAGGAGTGGCGCACCCGCTCTAGTGCCTTGCGCGCCCTGCCTTGCGCATCTCTGGGTTTCTTCAATCTTCTCGCGGCTTCGTGCGTTCGCTAAGGTCTTCGAATGAACGCACAATTATGATGATGATGAACACTAAGTGAGGTAGTCCCAAAAGCACATGATTGTGGGTTCAACACCCCATATTCATGAGAGCACGGTGATGTGTCTATTTTATATAGTATTTTACCCCCGTCCCTTGGTCATAATTAGTAGTGTTTTTGGCTCTTTAGAGCCACTTTTATTACTAATTGGTGTTTTCTAGTGTTTTCGTAGATTTGGTTGACTTTTGCAGGGATTTATGCTTTTGGAGTATTTTCCCGAGATATTTTGGAGCAATCATGAGCATTGGAGAAGCACGACCGGAGTTTATAGCCCAGGGCCGGTTAGAGCCATCGAACCGGTGATTAAGGGCTCGGTATAGGTGATACCGGGGCATTTTGGACTGAGTATTCAAGACCGGAAGAGGAAATCCAGATTGGCCTGAAGAGTTGGAGCCTAATCGTAGTCCAAATGGCGGCCCAAATGAGCTGCCCGGCCAAAGAGGCTGGCGCCCGGAGGCGCGCCCGGCCGGGCGAGAGAAGTTAAGGCTGGCGCCCGGTGACGCCCCCGGCCGGGCGCGAGATTAGTAGTAATGAGCAAAAAAGGCGCGCCCGATCGGGCGGTGCCTCGCCCGATCGGGCGCGTGTATTTATTAGTTGACGCTTAACGTCGTTTTAATTTGTTTTAGTTTAGGATTTTTGTACGGAGTATAAGTACTCCTCCGTAATACGATTTTAGGATCTCTTCTTCTCCTTTTTACTCTTTTTTTACTCTCTTAATTGTTCTCTTAGAATTCTTTCTCTCAACTTTTGTTCTTAACTCTTCCATTAATTCCATATTACTTTTTGGTAACAATTTCTTCCCCTCTTAATCTCAGTTATTTTATTTGCTTCCTTGATTACGCTTTTATTTATTTATTTGATTAGTTTAGTCATGATGATTTGTGAGTAGTTTAATTTCTAGGGTTTATGGGGATCTAATAAATAATATGAAGGGGTAATTTGTTGTTGTTAATTATCAATGCTAGATTAATTTCCTATTGATTGGATTAATGCTCTGTGACTAGATTAGGCCTGATCTTTTATGCATGAGTTTGGCAATATTAATTCGAGATTTGACAGATGAGAATTAATATTTGGGTCTAGTTTCAATAGGCAGGTTAATTTATAAATGGTTAAGTCGAGATTCGAAAGTTGAGATTTAATACCGGTAAATTAATTGTGTGATTATAATATGTAGCGAAAGCTCTTTATAATCTGATTGATATATGCTTGATGAATGACTATTATATTTTACCCTGGAATATTATTTATTGGTGAACCTATACCCTAGATCCTTTCATATATTATTTTCTCTCTATTCTCAATCTTAGTAGTTTAGTTACTTATTCGAATATAAATATTGGTTACTTAGATAATTTAGATTATATTAATTAATTAGGAGTAAAAAGACTTGTTTCCCTGTGGAGATCGACCCTACTTCCCTATCTACTTTAGTTAGAGGATTTAGGTATTATTTTTTATTAGGGGATATGACTTTACCTTGTCAAAATTTGGCGTCGTTGCCGGGGAAACGGTCTTATTTTTATTTCTGATTGTTTTTGTAGTCTAGATTATTTCCCTTTTGTCTCAGAGAGCGTTAGTTCTCTGAGACAAATCTCATATTTGCTTCTTGTTTTTGTTTATGCCCAGGTGTTCCAGATCAGGTTACATCCCATTCGATCCTGAGATCGAACGTTCCTTCCATAGACAGAAAAATTTCTACAAGCAAATCCTGGCGGATTCTGGTGATAATAACAATAATCACCGCGATCCTCCAACTGGTTCTAGCAATTTAGAAACATCATCAGACGCAGAATCAGAGATGACGACTCCAAAGAAGCTTAGTGATTATTCACAACCAAAGCTTACGGATTTCCCACATCTCACCCCTACTCCGGCTCTTGATGGGGTTCAATTTGAAATTAAACCTCAATTTATAACGATGATAGAGAGGAAGCAATTCAGTGGAGCCAAGGGTGAAGACCTGAATCTTCATATTGCCGACTATTGTCAATATTGCAACACCATCAAGCAAGCCGGGGTCACTCAAGACCAAATCAGGGAGATTCTCTTTCCCTTCTCTTTAACTGGAAAAGCTAAATTATGGTTTAATGGCTTAAATAGAACTACACTTGGTATAACTGACTGGGAAACTCTTGTTTTGAATTTCTATAACAAGTATTACCCTGCAGAGAGAACAGCCGTACTACGGAGTGCGATCCAGAATTTTGCCCAAGAAGCCGATGAATCTTTATATGAGGCTTGGGAGAGGTTCAAGGATTTACAAAGAGATTTCCCCCACCATAATTTAGCACAATGGCAGTTAATCCAAGCCTTCTATAATGGCCTTGGAAATTCTTCTCGAATAATTTTAGACTCTGCAGCCAGTGGGAGGTTTATGAATCTTGATGTTGATGATGCAGGTCAGGTTATTGAAGACATGGCGATACACAATTCCCAATATGGGAACCCTAGAGGATTTGCTAACAAGGGGAAGCATAGTGTCGACTCTGTATCCTTTTTGCAAGCTCAATTAACCTCTATTTGCCAAATATTAGATAATCTGAGCACTGCTAATGTAGCCAATGTTTCTGCGATTAATAATAATTCTAATGAGGCTTTCTGTGAAAATTGTGGTATTGTAGGTCATTGGGAGCAGGATTGCAGGAGTTCCGTGGAGCAAGTTAATGCCTTCCAAGCTTATAGGCAGAATAACCCATACTCCAACACTTACAATCCTGGGTATCGGAATCATCCATACCTTTCCTACCGGAGCACTAATGTTCGAAATCCACCACCACAAGAACCACAGGCGCCACAGCAACAACAGCAGAAATATTATCATCCCAATGCTAGCCAGAAGAACCAACCACAACAACCCTCCTCATATTCTGACCCTTCTCTGGTGGAAATTAGAGCAATGTTGGCCAATATGCAAAAGCACATGGAGAGCAGAGATGCGACAATTGATCAAATTCTAGCGCATAATAAAATTGTAGATAATCAAATTGCGCAACTCTCCGTTACTCTACAAGCCCGCCAACAGGGAGCTCTGCCGGCACAGCCGACTAGGCCTACGGATCAAGCATTTGCAATTACTCTAAGGAGTGGTTCAAACTATGAAGGGCCCTCTAAGCCCAGAGTTGATGAACCTGTTTTATCAAATAATGCTAATCTTGATTCCATTAAACCAAACAATGTAGTTGATAGCCCTGCAGGGCTAAAGGATAATACTAACATATCTAATTCTACATTGCAGGGTACAACTCCAAAGAAGGTGGCTACTCCAGACAAGAGTAATAATGCTCCAAAGCCAATTATCAAACTTCCTTTCCCCAATCGTCAATTGAAGACAAACTTGGATAAGCAGTTTGGTAAGTTCCTGGAGGTGATAAAAGATTTGAAGGTAACAGTTCCCTTTACTGAATTGATCACTCAAATCCCATCCTATGCAAAATTTATGAAAGAAATATTGACGAGAAAAAGGTCTATTAATGAGGTAGAGACGGTAGCTTTCACTGCAGAGTGTAGTGCCGTACTTTAAAATAAGTCTCCACCTAAATTAAAAGATCCGGGTAGTTTTTCTATCCCTTGTCATATTGGCAATCTCTTGATTGATAATGCATTATGTGATTTGGGTGCTAGTGTTAGCGTCATGCTATTATCTGTGTGTTCTAAGTTGAATATGGGTAAATTAAAAGCCACCAATATAACTCTACAAATGGCCGACCGTTCTTTCAAATACCCCTTAGGTGTTTTAGAGGATGTCCCCGTTAGAGTGGGTAAATTTTATATACCTGTAGATTTTGTTGTTCTTGACATGGCTGAGGATATGCAAACCCCAATTATTTTGGGTAGACCATTCCTTAACATTGCAGGAGCAGTCATAGATGTAAGAAGTGGTAAGTTAACATTATCAGTAGGGGATGATAAAGTCGTTTTTAATCTGAATAATGCCCCTAAAAGCTCCATGACTGAGGAGAAATGTTTCAGTGTTAATGTGGTTGTAAATTATTCTAACAAGCCCCAAGCTCTTGATAAAGATCCCTTGGAGGCGGTATCTTGTGTTGCATCCTGTTCAGATGAGATATCCAAATGGCAGAAGGAAGTCGATGCAATAGAAAGAGCACTCTATAATGTTGGTCTTGGTTTCGAGGATGAACATGTGGAACCGATCGAGCAAGTTGTGCAAATCGAGCCTACGGTAAGTGTTCCGCCAGATCAAGTAGCAAGTGTTGAACGCAATGACAATTTGAAGCAACCTCTGATCGAAGAAGGATTTTTAGTGCGTAACATTGAAGATCCCTCAGTCCAAGTCAAGGAGGATCCACCAGATAAGGTGATTTGGCGTCCCACAGGGTATGTCAGGAAGCCGCATCGCAGCCTGAACACCGCTAGACCGGGTGAGAAACCACCCAATCAAGCGTTAGGCCAAGGGTCCTAAATACTGTACTTGGTAAGACGGTCGTGCGGGACCTAGATAAACCAGTGCTTTGCGGGAGGCAACCCGTATTTTTATGCTTTTTAGACTAGTTTTTATTTCCTTTTTCTTATGAGAGGAGAGATGAGGGAATTTCATGAGTTTTATAAGTGTTTGTACAGGTTTGAAGGAAAAGAGTTAGCCAAATTTTGAAGAAAAGAAGAAAATATCGATTGGACGATTTAGCCTCGGGCCCGATCGGGTGAAGCTCGCCCGACCGAGCGCGAGAGTAAGGTCTAGAAATAGAGTAATTTCGCCCGACCGGGCGAGTCGCGCCCGATTGGGCGCGAAACTTGTCGTTTACGGACTTAATTGTCCGCCCGATCGGGCAAGCCTCGCCCGACCGGGCGCGAGAAGGGCAAATTTTTGAACCTCAAGATCGCCCGATCGGGTGAAGGCCGCCCGACCGGGCGAAGGGCGCCCGACCGGGCGCGAGAATTGGTCAAAATTTAATTGAAAGATCGCCTGACCGGGTGAACGCCGCCCGACCGGGCGCGAGGGCTCGCGTACCATTTGTGATTAGATCGCCCGACCGGGCGAGCTGGTGCCCGACCGGGCGCGAGCCCTAACCGTGCCTTATCTTCTTCTTTCTTCACCTTTTCTCATTCTTTCTTCTTACCTCCATAACTTTCTCTCTCTAAAACTCAAATTCTCTCTACATTCTCTCTAAGATTTCTCCTCCATTACCAACCCAAATTCAAAACTCTTTACATATTTGTGATCCTCTCTTCATCCTCTACACTTTCATATAAAATTTTTTCAGTTTTAATTCAATAAATTTTCAAACCCATTTCTTAAACATGGCTTCAAAGAGGGCTAGGTCCATTTTTGGTAGGAGCTCCAGTTCGAGGGAGGAATACGACCCGGACTTGCAACACCCGTACTGGCCGACGATCCGGATTGTGAGCCGAGAGCAAAAGGAACGGCTAGAGCATTTGATCGGTCGTGAGGTAATTCCTTCTCGGTGGTTACACCGCCCTACCCTAGAATCATTTGGTTTGTATGATTTTGTAAAACGATTTTTGAATGACATTGGCATGAGAAAATTTGTTGATATGCACTATCCTACATACCGAGAACTTACTTGTGAATTCCTGTCCACTTTTCATGTTGTTAGTAGTAGAAATGGGCCAAATTTATTTTTCAGGTTAAATAATAGAAATGTTAGTTTAACTTTTGTAGAATTTTGTAAAATTTTTGAATTAAATTCTGAATTATCTCACTAGTGGCATGCGGACTATAAAATGGGTGACTTATATTATGCTTTGACTGGTTTACCTACCCCCGACCCCCCAACATGCTAGTACCAAACCTATTCACCACCCTGTCCCAAAAATCTGGCAAAGATTTGCGGGTTTCTGTTTTTTAGGTAGGGCCGAGCCTCATAACGCTCAATCTAACGAATTAGCTGTCATAGGACACTATGTGTACGGGTACGGGAAATTGAACATAGGTAGGTTTATAGTTCACCATTTGAGTAGGCATGCCACAGCCAGCACCACTTCCAAGACCCCTATCCGTTTAGGTGGCCTTATCACTCGAATAGCGTGAAAAAGGCCGGTTTTGTAGTAGACGGACCCCACCAGCCGACCAACTGTGGACCAGATACCTACATGACTGCTAGGTATTTTGAGGATGTGGGGTGGGTTAGACCGGATAGCGAGCAGACACCCTTTTGGTGTATTTGGACTGGGAACGAGCAACCTTTGCCCATTTTTCCCTTACCCAGTCCTGACTTGACCGCCTTTCCCCCAGGGAAACCTTCTTACACTCATGATGTTTTAGTTGCCAACGCTAGGGGGCAGGCATCACCACCACCAGTTCCACCACCCCAGCCTCAGCCCGAGGTGGCTTTCTCTCCACCTCGTATGTCCCACTCCGTCCCTCATGTTGACTCTGACCCAGTTTGGGATCTTCAGAGTATAGGTCAAGCCCTAGGACGTATCGAGCACTCACATACTGACCTTAGGAGGATGGTAGGCTCCATTGACAAGAGGTTAGGGTACCTAGAGAGAAACCAGGGTAGAGCTCTCTACCCTATGTATGATGATTATGCTCGTCGGGGCAACATTCCCGACGACGCTATTCACCCTGACTGGTTTCAGCCTCCACCCCAGGGATACGATAGGGATCCCACTGCCCGTGGTATTTACACTGACTATTCCTCTTTCTTCGGGTACGGCCAGGACATTCCTTTTGGGGGACCGACGGGGGGGAGTTTTCACGCAGATTATTTTGGTGGTAGCTCTTCTGGTGCAGGTGGTGCAGGTGGCAGTGGAGGCGTGGGTTTCGGCTCGATGGATGAGGATGATGAGGAATAGCTATGCTGGGCTAGTTTCCGAGCCAATGAGGACATTGTCTGATTCTGGCTTGGGGGAGATTTTGGTTTGGTATTTTTTCTTTTTCTTTTTCTCTTTTCTTTTATTTTTGGTGTGTTTTCTTAGGTTAGAATTCTCTCTTTCTAGGTTAGTTTTATTGCTTTCTTATATATATATATAAAAATACAAAAAAATTGAAAAATAAAAAAAATCAAAAATACGTTCCAATGAATTGTAAATTATGCTTCCCTGTGCCCCTTACTTGAGAAAATTGTTTTGATTCTTGGTATTTGATGATAGGCATTGTGGATTAGTTAATCATGATTTGATGTTTGATTGCCTTGAAACCTTTACATGCGTCAATTTTGTCCAACTACTTGTGAATATAATGCTTGACTAGTTGATTTGGTAAGGAATGTGTGATAGTTCCATAATTCCTGGTATGTCAATGAATTTGAGTATTTGTTTGCAACTACTACTAATATTTATATGATTCATTATTATGCACATTGAGGAGGACGAAGGCATTTGTTCTTTTAGGTAGCCTCCAGATATTGTAGATACATTTGTTCCCTTCTTGCTACCCATGTTGTTGCCTTGACCTTTTGTTGTTTACTAGCCGCATTACAAGCCTATTTTTCCCCGTTGGTTACTAGTCCCAAGCTTGGCTTGGGGGAGCTATTAGTGAGTGAGGTGAGGGAGTTTGTAGTGTGCTTATTATTTGCACAATTTGGGTGGGATTTCAGAAGTTGTTTTGTTGTTATTCATGTTTATTTTTGATGAGTTTGAGAGTTATATTTTCTTGAAAAAATAAAGCATGATATTATGAAAAAAAAAAGCGAAGTTGTAGGCGTCGCTCGAAGTGCGCCTACGTTAAAAGCATGTGGTGAATATGCTTGGCACTCATAGGAAGTGGGAATTGACATTACGATTAGGGACAAGGAAAGTAGGGAGCCGCCAACAAGTTTTTAAGGAACTTGTAAACCGTTCACGGATCATAAAAGGCAACCACGATAAGGGACAACGAAGGCAACAACAATTGACCCGTGAAGGTTACACCCCATTAATAATCCATGAGATTACTAACTCCATATGGTTCGGAACCACGAAAGGAGGATCGGGGATGATGGTACGAAGTGAGTCATGGAGTCACATTCGCCCGTATTGGCCTCTACTCGATTCTTATAGTGAAAAGTGATTCCTGTGATCTCAAAGGCATACAAACAAAATATTCAATTTGCTCCAAACTATTATTTAACTAAATTGGTTTAATATTAATGCACACATAATTCTAAAATATTGGTGATCACTTCAATTAATAATAAGATTAAAAGGATCATAAACCGGTTGTCCAAATTATCTTATTAGGCGTGATTTTCAATTACATATTCCCTTTAAACATGCAATATGGTGATCAATAATAGAATAACATTAATATTAAAACCAATTTAATCACAATTCCAACAACATAAAATCGTTAGAAAAATAATAAAAATAAAAGGAGCATGACTCTTACTTTGATTCTGTTTGTTTGCAACTACAAAATAATAAACGAGTTAGTAACTTCAAGAAAATAATAAAGCAATGATTAAATTAAATTAAATAAAGTAAAGTTGATTTTGGGGCCAAACCCTCAAACAATTCTACCTTTCACGCCTTGGCTTAAGGATGGAACCACGAGTGAAGTATGGACTCCTTTGAGTACTTGAAGAAGGAATTTTGAAGTAGAAAAGGGTAGGCTAGTGTTTAGGCTAAAGCATAGAAGAGAGAAAATAAAATAATCGAATTACTCCCTGCCCCGTACATCAGAAATGAGGGGGTATTTATAGGGAAAATGTGCTGAGGGAGCATACGGAACCCTAAAATGATAAAAACCCTAAAAAAGTATCCCGTGACACGGTCAAACTGTACCGTGACACGGGAAGCCCCACCGTCAGACGGTACACTTTCCCGTGACACGGTACACTTTTGGCGTGACGCGGGAAATTTTCAGAAAACGGGATAGAAAACGCGTCAAAGGTTTACGCGGAAAAGACACGGAATGTCCCGTGTCACGGTAGGTACCTGCCGTGGCGCGGGAAATTCCTGCCTGTTTTTCCGTCTAAATACATTTTTAACCCTAATTTCCTTCGGCATTTTAAGTGCCGATTGATAATTTCGGGCCTTTTCTGACTTTTTATTATTCGGGCTAAAATAAGAAAATAATTAAATTAAAATAAATAAAGGGTTTGGGCCAAAAATAAATAATAAAACAATAAAATAAAAAAGGCTTGGGCTAAAAATTAATTAATAAGTTTGGGCTGAAATTAAAACTATGCTTTTACCAAACATCAAGACTAATCCATGGACTGTTCAAAAATATGAATTTAATAAAATACGATTTTTAAGCACTCTCGGGATTAAATACTAAACCCGACCAATAGTGGCGGTGAAAGGTTGTTTATCATCGGGTTTGGTTTTGGGGAGACATTTTTAGGTGTCTACAGAAGTTCAAGAAAAAAATGTGAAAAAAAATAAGTGAACTTCGAAAGAAAAAAAAATGTTCAAATGTTCTATTTGGAGGTTGATCAAAGGAAAATAATTTTGAGCCTCAATGAAAAATATTCAAGTTTGGAAAATAAGTTTGTTTATTCACTCTACTTCTTCATTATTATATCTTATGAGTGAAATTGTAAGAGTTGGGTTTATTTATTATGATTGGAGTATATTTGGTTGATGTTAGAGTTGGTTATGTAGGAGATGTATGATCATTATTTATTTTGATCATGGGTTTTATTAGGATATGGCTCCTTTAAGCATAGCTTTTCTCTCACTTATTCCCAAATTTATCCTACCCTTCACCCTAGCCTTACATTACAAGCTTTAAAGACCTTTCGACCTTTGTGCATAGAATTGTATGAATGTGAAAGTGTTGTTTATTAATGCAAGTTATGATTTGGCATATTTCAAGTCGACTAGTAGGATTGAGCGTTCATTGTTTTATACACACGAGAGTGTGAGTTGGGAGGGCATTGTTCACATAAAGGGGTTGGATGGAGAGCGATCGAGTACATCTTTTACTCGCCACATAAATGAGAGTTGAGTGTGTGAGCACTAGTCTTGAATTCTATATGCTCTTGTGGTTTTCTCTATTTCACAATTGTTAGGGAAGAAAAGTAATTAGATGGATTTGATTGGTTGACTTTGAAGCATGTTTATTTGATTTACCCTGGATCCTTTGTGCTTAGTTTTTACTTTTTGGGGCGAAGCATATTTATTGATTCATTGATGAGATCTTTGCTTAGGGACAAGCAAAGGTTTGGCTTGGGGGAGTTTGATGTGTCTATTTTATATAGTATTTTACCCCCGTCCCTTGGTCATAATTAGTAGTGTTTTTGGCTCTTTAGAGCCACTTTTATTACTAATTGGTGTTTTCTACGTAGATTTGGTTGACTTTTGCAGGGATTTATGCTTTTGGAGTATTTTCCCGAGATACTTTGGAGCAATCACGAGCATTGGAAAACCGCGACCGGAGTTTATAGCCCAGGGCCGGTTAGAGCCATCGAACCGGTGATTAAGGGCTCGGTATAGGTGATACCGGGGCATTTTGGACCGAGTATTCAAGACCAGAAGAGGAAATCCACATTGGCCCAAAGAGTTGGAGCCCAATCGTAGTCACAGAGTCGAATCATAATCGAATGAAGCGAAAGTGTGGAAAGTCTAGTGTTGCGGAAAGTTTTTATTTCTTTTCTCTTCTCTCTGTTTTTGAAAACTTATTTTTAAGAAAACAGCCAATCCAGTTTGGTTGGTCCATGATATGGGTCCAATAGTAGTGTATTTGGATGGGGCTTGCAAAGAGCTTTCCAACGATATATTATAAGCCCGATTCCGGTGAATAATGAGAAAATTATGGCCAATTTACCAAACTGGGTCCGGTTTGAGCTTTATGTACGGCCCAATGATCTCGGGGAGGGCCTAACATGATTTATCATTCCTAATGCAATTAGGAATGGTTTTAGTCTTCTAGAATCTTCTAGAAAGGTCGTTTCATTCCTAATTCAATTAGCATTGATAAATTGACTGTTGACTTTTCAGAGTTTTAATTAAAATCGAATAGCATTTTCGAAGAAATTATATGATTTTATCCTCTAGTACGGTAAACTTATCGGATTTTCGAAAACGCGTTGGTATCAGGCTTGGCGCCTAACCCCAAGCCTTGGCGCCTTGAACCAGGCCTGGCGCCTGGCGCTAGCCATTGGCGCCTGGCGCTAGTGTTGGTGCCTGGCGCTTGGCGCTAGTGTTGGTGCCTGGCGCCTGGCGCTAGTGTTGGTGCTTGGCGCCAGCTAGCCAGGGTTGGCGCCAACCCTGTTTTCTGAGCGTCAGACTCTGTTTTGTTAATTTATCTTTTTTGGCTGATTTTCTCTATAAATATCGTATTAAAAACTCTGTTTTGATTCACCATTCATTCACCATTCATCATCATTCATCATCTACATCTATCATTCACCAACTCTCATCAAGATTTTCTTGATTATTCTCTCTCTCTCTCTTTTTCTAAACTTTGTTTTCACATACAAAATTCCGCATTCGCAAGACTTAGAAACACCTAGCCATGTTCGAAGTTGCCTTCGCCCTAGACGTGAAAGGTTTAATTTCTGAGGGTTTGGTCCCAAATCTCTATTTCAATTATTTAATTTAATTGTTGTTTTGATTATTATTTTCCTTGAAGTTACTAACGTGTGTATTTTGTTATTAGAAAGAGGTACGAAGCATCAAAGTAAGTACTTTATTGATTTATTGATATTATGATGTAGAAATCATGTTTAGGTTGTTATTATGATTCCTAGTATCATGTCTAGGGTATTTTTAATATTAAATATGATTCCTGTGATGTTTCCTATGTTCTTCCTAATGTTTATTCATGTTAGTATCATGTTAGGGTTAAAGATTTGATTTTTATTGCTTAGTGACATGCTAGGGTTTGTTATTAATCTTGTTAGTATCATGCCTAGGATCTTGCTATTTATATTATGCTTTAATATTAACATGAATATGATTATGATTATAATTGTTATAATTTATGATAATTATGAATATTATTATTATTATTGTTTTGATTATGATTATAATTTTATAATTACAATTATCATTCATGTTATTGATTATTATGTTGCTTGATTTTATTCTTTATTGCTTGATCACGCCTTTTATTGCATGTTTAAAGGGAATTTGGTACTTGTAATCACGTTTAATAAGATATTTAATAATCTTGTTTAGGCTTAATTGTGATTATAATTCAAGTGATCACCAATAATAATTTGTTTGTGCATTAATATTCAACCAACATAGATTAAACAGGTTTAGGGTTAACCTATTGATTGCATGTTAGTCAGAAAGCGCACATGAATACGAGCAGAATAAAGTAGAGGCCTATTATTAGGGCAGGTTCAATCTCTTTTAGGTTGGATTTGTACCATCATCCTTGAACCCTTATTTGGTTCATGACCTTATGGAGTTGACGATCTCTTGGATCGTAAAGGGGTGTAACCTTCATCCTATGAACGGTTTACAAGTTCCTTAAAAACTTGTTGGCGACTCTTTTGCTCTATCTTTTTCCCTTTTGGAAGCCATCATACTTTAGTGTATGATCACAGTGGGGTTCAAGCTAGTGGGATTTTAAGGCTTTAATTATTCCCTACAGTTTTTTGGCAACTCCACTGGGGAGGATTTCTATTTTGATTCCTGAATTTGTTTCGGCAATGATTTAGAATGAGTGGATGAGACTCGAAAAGTTCTAAGTATTTCATGTGCGTAATTTTGATTAACATTATTGTCATATGCATAAAAAAGATCTCATTGGAAAGACCATCCGTAATGAGTTAAAAACATAGGATTTTACACGTAGGAAATTTGAGAAATATCTTTCACAACTAGGACTAAAATAACACCGCGCGAAACTGGAAAATTTTATCGAGCACAGAAAGCTGCTGAGGCATGTGGGAAGTAGCGTCAGGGGCCAGAGCTTGGCGCTAGACTTTTAGCCGTAGCGCCAGACGCCAACATTGGCGCCAGGCGCTACAGTTAAAAACTGGCGCCAGTCTCTGATTGCTGGCGCAATTTCCCCCAATACCGAGCCAGAAATATGCATTCTAATTTCGACTGGTTTTTCGTATTGTTTGCTCGATCCTACTTCCTGATTGAATTTTTTCTCACTTTTCTGAAACCCATATGTGTTCTACATATGGACATAACCCTATGGGAATTCATGCTCCATCTACATGATTGAACGCTCCGTGCAACAAAGGGTACATCCGAGATGTTGAATTCACCAAACCATGGAAGCGAGTTTTTTCTAAACTTGCGGTGTCCCATCCACTCGCGCCAACCCTTCACGGTTAGGCTTCCGCGCGGTGCATCCGGACAATTAACCATGGACCCTCTTTGACTAAACCATATCCCGAACTTTAGAGAACTAGAGCCATGGTTAGGTTGCGAACGCATTGCATCATATTGTGCCTACTTGACTAATTGTGCATTATTTGTTGTGCATATATATTCTATGTTTCTCTTAACCGTTTGTTGACTTGTGTTGAGGCTAAATAAATTAATGACTTAAAGAACTTTGCCTAATTAATTAATTAATTATTTAATTTGAGTCAATGAAGTCTAATATTTTAATCGGAATTGACCTTGTACGGCTTTAGGCTTACCCCAGTTGATTAATAACACCGAAAACAGTCCCAGACCGAAGCTCCAATATTGGTGCCAAGATCTGAGCTGTAGCGCCACACTATGGAGTGTAGCACTTGACGACAACTATGTTGTCTGGCGCCAGGCTCCACAGTGTGACGCCAGTCCTATCGCTTGGCCGACAATTCGGATTATTTGTCGAGTCATCACCTAAGGCCTAATTAATCAGTTTTCTGTTTAATTCGGTTAATTTTGCTGTCAATAATATTTAATTGAATCAATGATCGAGTTTAGGCACTAAGTCCCATGGTCTTACACAAGAGTCCAAGCATGTCACTTACACTCAACGCACACACCAATACTCATACTTTGACCATGATTAAGAGAGTCTTGTGTGCGCGTTTTTCCGTCATTTTTTTTAGGGGGGTTAGTCGGATATTAATCCTCCAATATAAAAATAATAATACTTAGTTCCCTAAAAATATGTACATTATTTTTGCCAAAAATAAGCACCCTTTTTTCTTTTTTCTTTTTTCCCTTAAAATAAACCATAAAGTCTAGTTGATTTGAGTCAAGTAATTAAAACGCAAAATGGTTTAATTTACAGCGCGTGGTCAAGAAAGGAAGGACGATTAATCAAAGATAACCTCTTCGTACAAGTCCAACTTTTCGACAAACCTATAGCTCGCAAGAGGAAAGCTAGGGTTATAATGGCAACTCAAGAAGAAGTCAATGATCTTAAGAACCATTAGGCTACTGTGACTGAGACACTGAAGCTTCTCGCACTTAGGATCGACGATCCCGTGAAGCAACAACAAATGGACCTCATGCAAGAGAGTCTAAGCAAGTTGTCTAGTGACTACAAGTTTCAAGAGCTTACATCACAAGGGGTCTCGGTGGACAAAGATCTTCTTCCGTAGAAGTTCAACGCCAACGACATCCCAAAATTCAGAGCAATTGACAACCCATACTTTCATTTAAGAGAATTTGAAACAATAATGAGTATCAAGGGTATCGATAAGAAAATCTTCCCTTCTCTGTTCTCACTATCTCTCGAGACCGTTTTCCTACAATGGTTCTTTTCTTTCGAGAAAGAAAAGACCTCTACCTGGGAGTCTATAGAAAACACTTTCGTTGATAGGTACAAGTGCAACATTCAAGTCGAGACTGACCATAGAGAAATTGAAATCCTCAAACAGAAAGAGAATGAAGGCTTCACCTCCTTCTTTAACAAGTGGAGAGAAACCTCAGCTAAAATGATTGAGGTGCCAAGCGAAAAAGAGTCTGTGAGACTGTTTATCAAGAATCTCCAAGAAAAATATTCCAAGCATCTTAAATATCAAAATAATCTCCATACCTTTAAGGCTGTTTATGACATTGGGATCAATATTGAAGATGACTTGGCTAAGTCAAAAGCTGCTAACAATAACCCCAACAGTGGCTGGAAAGGAAAGAAGAACGACAATCCTTCTTCTTCCAAAACCGCCCACTCAAATAATGTTAGCACCTTTAATCTAGGAGAAGTTCTTGCCATGAACAATCAAGGACAGAAGAAACCATTTAGGAGGAACTTCACTCCTATTGGCATGAGTTATGACACCGCATTTGATCGATTAAATGAAAAAGGTCTTATAACTCCCATTGGACCATTTGGGGACCCACCAGTTGAGAAGAGGTCGGTTAACTGGAACCCCAATGCACACTGTAAGTATCACCAAGGTAGGGGCCATTCCACTGAAAGCTGTTGGAAGCTATCCAAGACCTAATCGACAATAACAAACTGTCGTTGCCCCCGCCAGTAAGAAGCCAAGCATCGACAATGCACCTCTAGCTCATACCCTAGCTATCTCCGATGAAGAAAACGAGATTGACCCTTCCTCTCTCATTAAACATGTTGAAGAAATCAATGCCATAGAAAAAGAAGAGGAGATCTTTTTCGATGTCAAGGATAGTCTTCCAGAGCTGGCGAATAAGGAAGATATACAATTGCTCACACTGTCTATGAAGGAGGCATCACAACTACTACGTGAAGCTCTCAAAGTTATGAACAAACTCCACAAGAAATATGATTAGCTTCCACTTCTAAAAGAAGAACCTAAAAGAGAATTCACACCAGTGAGGACGACTTATGAGGCAAAGCACTTTCCCTTACAAGTCACTGAAAAACCCAAGAAGAGCAATAAAATCTACACTCCAATTGGGATCCCATATGCGCAAATGATCGAAATGCTCTCCGAGAATGGCGAGGTCAAACCTCTCGAACCGAAACCATTCGAGTCATTAAAAAGGACAGATAGATATTACTGCCAGTATCATCAATCAGGGGGTCACACTATAGAAAACTGTTTCAAATTCAAGGATTTGGTACAGAAAATGATTGATGAAAAGAAACTAGTCCAAGTCCAACAAGAAGAGGATATAACCATTAATGGAGTTTGGGACAGTGATGAAGAAGATGTCTATATAACGGACGTAGTAGGACCTTCACCTTCTGTGTCATACACCACAGATGACATTTGGGATGACATTTGTCCTCACAAGATCCGGGAGAATGCAACCTCCCGTTTCAACACAACCTATACCAACCGTACAACAAGTTCTCATACCCAATCATTGAAGACAACGACATTGTTAAGCAATTCAAGAAGACAAAAGTTGAGATGAATGTGTGGAAACTTCTGGCAACATCTCGAGAGCATAGGTTGGCTGTGATGAATGCCTTGGATTAAATCGGGATAGATTCTGACACTACTCCTGAGGGACTAGCTAACTTCCTCACAAGTGACCTTCCTAGTCTGATTAATTTGATCATCTTTTCTGACAAAGATTTACCCCCAGAAGGTGACAAACATTACAAGGCATTAAACCTCACGGTAGTCTGCAAAAGGATGAATGTTCCCATGACTCTTGTAGACAATGGATCGGCTATCAATGTCTGTCCACTTAGAACCGCGAGGATGCTCGGCATAAGGGATGAAGACTTAACTCCGTCCACACAAGGAATAAGAGCCTATGATAATACTCGTCGTCAAGCTCTTGGCAAGATTACCCTAAATGTAACGGCAGGAGCAATAGAACATGCTACTACTTTCCAAGTAGTGGACATCAAAGCCTCATTCAACTTGTTGTTGAGACGCCCTTGGCTTCATGATTTAAAAGCCGTCCCTTCATCTCTCCACCAACAAGTAAAACCTATAGTTGGAGGAATTCCAATCACTATCGATGCTTCGCATATGAAAATCAAATCCATAGAGAATCCAATCATTAATGTGGAGCACGACGAAGATGATGAAGACCTATGGGGCTTTAACGAAGAAGTCTCCTTAATCTAAGAGGATGAAAGGACATCTCTTTGCCATGACCCCCATTCCAACATGATTGTCAACGCCATGATGAAGAAACAAGGACACTTTCCTAGGATGACTTTAGGAAAAAAGAAAGGAATGGCAAAACCGCTGGAGTCACCTGGCTTCCCTAAGTTAGATACTTTCGGACTTGGTTTCGAACCGTCTTGGAAAGATCTCAAGCGAGCCCAGGACAAGTTGAAAGCACGTACGGACGCTCGCATTCAAAAGAAAGCAATTCCAATGGATCAGTACCCTCTTACGCTTAATGGTCAGTTCATAAAAGAAGGAGAGGACTATCCATGCCATGAATTTCCCGAGCCATTTGTTGTAAATGGCATAAGACAACCGGGATTCGAGATTTTTTTGGATTGCTACTTCACTGATGAAATCCCAACTCCCGTCCACAAGGAGAAAGCACCCCCATGCTTTGACTTTAACGTCATGGGATTACTGTTTGGGCGAGAAAAGAATGAGCCAACTTATAAAGAGGATAACTCCTCGCTCATTCAAACAGTCCTACAAAGTGAAAGCTTCGATCCCTCGAAGTTAATTACTCCAGCCGAAGGCTAACTATAAGGGTGGCGCAAGACTATCAAAGTGACTACCCCAAGCGGAAGGAAGATATCAATCACGACAGGGCAAGGACCAATGTTTGAAGAGTCGTCTGAGTCAGAGTCTTTCCCTTTAGAGTCTTCTAAGTCTTTATTAGTAACACCTCCCCCTCCTATTTCTTCTCCTAGGATAGTTAGTGATCCAGTCCCTGAGGACATAATCACTCTTTGATGTAATGATCTCAGAGTATAATAATATTTCTCGTTCTTCTTACTTCTCGTGTTCTTCTCTAACCCAAGATGATGAGCATTGCTTAGCTAACGATGAAAAAGACAAAGAAATTATTAAAGCAATGGAAACACTCGAAAAGAAAACACCGGTAATTGAAGAAACTGAAACAGTTGACATCTCGAATGATTCAACTCATAAAAGAGAAGTTTAAATCGAACTAACATTGAATAAACAAGAAAGAACCGATTTAATTAACTTACTTAAAGAATTTATCGATGTATTTGCTTGGTCATATGAAGATATGCCAAGCATTAATAGAGAAATAGCTCAACACACTATACCACTAATTCCAGGATTGAAACCTGTAAAACAAAAGTTACGTCGAATGAAACCCGACGTAGCACTTAAAATAAAAGAAGAAGTTCAAAAACAAATAACTGCAGGTTTCATCAAGGTATCCAAATACCCCGAATGGGTCGCCAACGTCGCCCCAGTTCCAAAGAAGGATGGAAGGGTAAGGATGTGTGTCGACTATCGAGATCTAAATAAGGCAAGTCCAAAGGACGACTTCCCTTTGCCACACATCGATATTCTGGTAGATAACACGACAAATCACGCGCTTCTCTCGTTCATGGATGGGTACGCAGGGTACAACCAGATTCTCTAGGCAGAAGAAGACATGGAGAAAACAACTTTTATAACGCCATGGGGCACTTACTGCTACACGGTAATGCCATTCGGGTTGAAAAACGCGGGTGCTACTTACCAACGTGCAGCAACTGCCTTACTCCATGACATGATGCACAAAGAAGTCGAGGTATATGTCGACGACATGATTATAAAATCAAAAGACCGTCCAGGACATCAACTAGCCTTAAGGAAATTTTTCGAAAGGCTAAGAAAGTATAACATGAGGTTGAATCCATCAAAATGTGCTTTTGGAGTCACCTCAGGTAAGCTCTTGGGATACGTCATAAGCTCTAGAGGAATAGAGGTAGACCCAACCAAGATTAAAGCAATCATGTCAATGCCACCGCCCAAGACTGAGAAACGGATTCGAAGATTTATCGGCCGGTTGCAATACATAAGTAGGTTCATAACGAAACTGACGACGATATGTGAACCAATTTTCAAGAAGCTGAAGAAGAATGTATCAATAATATGGGATGACGAGTGTCAAAAAGCCTTTGAAAAGATCAAAGCCTATCTCGCAAATCCTCCCGTATTAGCGCTAGCACTTCCCGGAATACCTCTTAGGTTATATTTGACGGTTACCAAAGAGACAATGGGAGCCATGCTAGCACAAGAAGTAGAAGGCAAAGAGAACGCAATCTATTACCTAAGTAAAAAGATGCTCGAATACTAAACACGCTATACACCGCTCGAGAAATTATGCCTCGCCTTGGTGTGGGCCACAACTAAGTTAAGACATTACATGTTGGTGCATACCGTTTTCGTAGTCTCCCGATTAGATCCACTCAAGTATCTGTTCGAGAAATCTACACTCAATGGACGCATTTCAAGATGGATAGTCAATCTAGCCCAGTTCGATGTAAGGTTTATGCAACAAAAAGCTATTAAAGGATCCGTGGTGTCAGACTTTCTAGCAGATTTTCCAATAGAAGACTCGACGCCAATACAAGACAATGAATTTCCAGATGAAGACTTAATGGTCACTGAAGATGATACTTGGACCTTGTATTTCGACGGAGCCTCAAACCAAAAGGGATGTGGCGTCGGAGTGCTACTAGTATCACCTAAAGAAGAGCACGTTCCAATCTCAATAAAGCTTGATTTCGACGTTACCAACAACGCTGCTGAATATGAAGCATGCGTGGTAGGCCTTGAAACAGCTATGGCATTGGGAGTAAAGAAGTTAAGGATATTCAGAGACTCTTCTTTGATCATCAATCAGATATCTAAAAGGTGGAAAGTAAGGAGCGAAAGCTTAGCCCCTTACCAAACCTATCTGGAAACTCTTACCGATCAGTTAGAGAAGGTAGAATACACATATCTACCTAGAGAAGAAAACCAATTTGCTGATGCCTTGGCAAGACTAGCCTCAATGGTTAGGATTCCCACGGAAATCGAGCAAATGCCTCTAACTATCGAAAAAAGGCAAAAACCAGCGTATATCCAGGCTATAGAAGACGACGACTTAGTCCAAGAAGAAGAAGAAGAAGAAGAACCGTGGTACACGGATATACTCAATTATGTCACCAATGGAGAATACCCTCCTCATGCTGACAAAAGAGAAAAACGAGCATTAAGACTTTTGGCTTCTCAATATGTACTCATAGACAACGAGCTACATAAAAGGGTACCTAAAGGTCAAGCTCTCTTATGTGTAGGAAATATGGATGCACAAAGAGTAATGAGAATAGTTCACGAAGGAATCTGTGGCACTCATGTAAACGGCAAAATGTTAGTCCAGAAAATAATGCGAGTAGGATATTATTGGACTACAATGAATAGGGATTGCCATCAATACGTAAAAAGATGCCCTAAGTGCCAAGTTTATGCCAATTTACAACATGTCCCTCCATCTTTGCTCTACACCTACACATCACCATGGCCATTCTCTACATGGGGAATTGACATAATTGGAAAAATCACTCCCCCAGGAACAGGAGGCCACGAATTTATTCTAGTAGCAATTGATTACTTTACAAAGTGGGTCGAAGCGCAATCATACGCTAAACTCACTGCAAAACATCTAGCACTCTTTATCGAAAGAAATATTATTTGTCGATATGGAGTCCCACATGAGATGATAAGTGACAATGGAACTCACTTTCAAGCCGAATGTGAAGAATTGCTACAAAAATACGGCATTCAACATCATCATTCTTCCCCTTATAGACCTCAAGCAAATGGAGCAGTCGAGGCAGCTAATAAAAATTTAAAGACTATCATAGAGAAAATGACTGAAAATTATAAAGATTGGCCTGACAAACTTCACTTCGCATTGTGGGGTTACCGCATGTCAATCCGTACATCAACAGGAAATACGCCATTTTCTTTGGTATATGGAATGGATGCCGTACAACCTGTCGAACTAGAAATACCATCTCTACGCATCGCGTTAGAGAGTAAACTCGATGAAGTTGAATGGACTAGGGCAAGATACGAAGAATTGATTCTACTCGACGAAAAACGACTAGAAGCTCTACATCACACTCAGTGTTACCAAAGTAGGCATTTTAACAAGAAGGTCAAGACAAGAAATATCAAAGTAGGAGATTTGGTATTAAAAGCGCTAAGGAAAAATGTTTTAGACCCAAGGGGAAAATTTAGACCTAACTGGTCTGGCCCTTACATTGTCAAAAAAATCCTGTCAGGAGGTGCAACAAAACTAACTGATATGGATGGCAATGAATTCTCAAACATGACCAATCTTGACCAACTTAAAAAATACTACCCATAATTACTTGAGTAGGATACTCAAGAGAGCTACGTTCGGCCTGATTCCTTAAGAAAGGATACGTAGGCAACCCTTTACGGGGGCGGCCCCTTTATTTTTCGACATCTCCGCGTTCCAGAATTAATTAAAAATTCAACAGAAAATCGGCGAATTATCAGCGTCGCAGAACAGAGCCTGGCGCCAGCCAGAAGTCATCAGCGCCAGCCGATGGAATTGGCGCCTGGCGCCAGACTTCAATGACAGGCGCCAAATGCCAATGACAAGCGCCAATTTGGGAATAAAATCTGGGCGAATTTCGGTGTTTTCGGAAAATTTTCGACTTCCGTATTCGAAGAATTTCTGGAAAATTAATTTTTTTCGATTTTCATTGCTTTAATAAAATAAATTTAAAGTAAATAATTTAATTGAAAGCTAAAATTTCATTAATAAAATAAAATTACATTATTGATGGAATTTAAATAAAAGCTGAAATAAATTAACCTTAAATAGAAATAACAATCTAAGTCTAATAAATCTAAAGCTAAGTAATGCTCTTAATCTTTCTTTTCCTTTCTAGCTCTTTTCCAATTCTTGTCTGCTTCCTCCTCTTCATACATTACTTTAGCTAGTAGGCATCCTTTAGAGGACCTACATTCAATTTTGGAGTAGATGGTCTCCCCTTCAGCTAGCACTCCGTGCTTCTTTTCCAACCAAGCGTTTTTTGTCTGTGGTGTTAGCTTTCCTTTTTCCTTTGTCTTCGGTGGTATTTTTCTTCCTAGGCATTGTAGGTGTTTTGAATTCAATTCTTGCACCTAAGCGTTCTTTGGCAATAGTCACCCTATCACCTAGACGATTCTTCACATCGGTTCTACCCTGATCAATCGAAGATTTCTTCAGCAACCACTTCTTTACATCATTGGGCAAAGAAGGAGGAACCTTTTGGGTAACCACTTCCCATAAAGGTCTAGCGCTCCAGTAAGCATCGAATCTATCTACTTCTTAAGATACAGGGTACTCATAGGGAGGACGAAGATCCCCGGAAGGAATATTCTGAAGCAAGCCGTATTGTCTTTTTACCCTGCAGGGATAATAATATGTTACACGAGACAAGCTTGGAAGACGGCAGAAAGGTTACTTGTTAACACCAACCATCCTTTCTATTTTCCACCATGGAATGACCCACTTGACAGCAAAATCACGTGATTCAAAGACTTTTCTCCACCCATGGCGCCCAATTTTAGGGATGCGCTTCTTCCTTCTCACGAAGCAATTGGGAGTATATTTTTCAATATCGTCCGGAGGGCTAATTAATCCTAGCCTCTCCATTAGCCACATCTGTAAAAAAAAATGCAATGCAAATAAATTATTATTACAATACAACAATATATTTTTTGATTTCTGTAATTAAAAATATTATTTTTCTACCTGTAATAAAATTGGAGAGCCGCGAAGAGGCGCTTTTGGGTCTCTTTTCAATTCATCTAGACTAATCATAGTCTCTCCAACTATTAATGGCATTGGATTTCTCCCTGATTCAATTTGTTTTAAAACACTGGTTATAATTGATTGGCCCTCATTATTTTTACCACTACTAAGGAAAAATTGATTAAGCATGCAAAATAGGAACGCCCTTCTTCTATATATATGAAAAGATTCAGAAATAGGTTTATCAAAATAATGGCGTGCAAATTCTTTCAAATTAACTATATTTCCATCTACTATTTATGATAAATCCCTTTCCTTTAAATTAAAAAAGCGTTCAAAATCCTTATAATAGTATGCGTCTACTCTAGGGATTGCTATAAGGTCTATTGCAGGGAAGCCTAAGATTGCACCAAATTCCTCCGACAAGGGGCTAATCTCATCATACCCTATTCTGAAACAATGAGTATCAACATTCCAAAATTCTAAAGCGGTATGTATGAAGTCTAGGTCAAGATCTACCCCTTTGATGTCATAAATTCCCCCCAGGTGAAATAAATCTAATTCTTTTCTCTCACTCGCATTAAGAGATCGACACCATTCATGAGTATATTGGGTGAAGGTCTTGGTGAATAAAGACATGATTATTGTTTTTCTAAAGAAGAGAATTATTTATTCGCTGGAATTATGAGAAGAATCGGCTGGGCAGGGGGCTATTTATACACAAATTGCGAAGAGTTTTAATCAGAATGAAATACGGAGTCAGCGTCAATTGGCGTCACAATCCTGTGATTGGCGCCAACCGCCAGTGCTTGGCGCCACACGCTCAGTGTAGCGCCTGGCGCCACGCGCCATAGTGTAGCGCCTGGCGCCACGCGCCATAGTGTGGCGCCAGCTGGCGCCAAGTTGCCAAATCAGCCGCGCGTGCTCAGTTTGCGTTTTTAATATTAAACTCGAGTCGGTTAATGACTTTATGGCTCCGTTTAATCTTCCTAAACATCTTTTTTATCTTTTTTCTTAATTAATTCAATATAGCTATTATTTTTAATTTATATTATTCTTTTTGGACTTTATTTAAATTCCAAACACCCGACATTTTATTCGATTTTTTCTTTTTTATTTTTCTTTTTGGGAGAGAGAGTCGGATACCCTCCATCAATAATAAAAATGACAGAATTTTTGCGCAAAATTGTTTGTCACACTTTTCTTGCACACACTAACAATCACATAATAATAAACAATTAAATAAACCCATAATAGCATAAATATACAAAATGTGTCTATAAATAATGAGTCAAAGGCAAAGTTCTATAAAAAATTCAAAATAAAATATACACAGGAACAAACTACGGCGCCGGAGGACGTAGGCCCATCATGTTATAAAATTGCGCCGTACGAGGAGTCACCTCTCCACCGGCTCCAGCTCCAGCACCAGCTCCAGTTTCCGTAGGAGGAGGAAGACTCAATATAGGACCACTCTAGCCAGGATCAACTTGAGGCTGAGGCCGCGGAGGCTGCTGCGATGACGAGCCTACCTCGTACATCCCACCACCTCTGAAAGCCGAGGTAGCCTCTCCTACCGGTGCAGCATGAGCACCCTCAGAAGAAGATCCCGACCCCTCTGCGACGTCGGCTCGAAAGCCTCAGAGCGACCGCCTCTACCCCCTGATGAAGTGCGACGACGTCTCGAGCTAGACCTCGCTGGATCCCTCCGCCCCTCAGGTCTCGTGCGAGTGTGGGAAGCAATGGGCTGGCCCTGCAAAAAGAATTAAATCGGAAACAAGGTGAAATCGAAGCAGCAATGCAAAAATAATGAGTAAAGAAAGGCTACCTCTCGGATAACGTCATCCCGACGGCAGGTGGCCGCGTTCCTCATCCAGGCGAGCAGGCTCCGGAAGGCATCTATGCATCGTGCCATCGCCGAAACCACCTCGCGTGAAAACTGTCAGAAAAGTAAGTCATTAAAAATGCATGATAAATGAACACAAAAATTCTGAATTAAAACTAGGCTTACTCTAGTCTGGTGGCGAGGAATCAATCGCTCTACGGAGCGCTCGCCCTCGGGAGCCGGAGGAATCATCTCCTCGATCGTCCCGTACATCCCCTGGTAGTGGATGGACATACGAGGCGGCACGAACTCAGCTGCACCGTCCTGATAAAACAGAAAAAATCAGTAAAGTATTACTTGGGGGCTACTTAGTGAAAAATAAAAGCTAAAAATCATACCCTCACATCCTCAACCGGTACATAGGCTGGACCTAATAAAGGTAGTAGCTCCTCAGCATAACACCGCCCGAGGATCACATGGGACCGCCAAGGGGTACCAGCTCCCTCAAACATGCTCGACAACCGCGCCTCGTCGAACATATGACGTGGTGGAGCGGCAGGAACGACGAAGACATCAGAAGAGTGCTGTCTAGCGACCCTCTCTCCTAAGTACGCGACCGCTCCATAAGTCCCCAGAAAATAGCGACGCTCAGTAGAGTACTGTGCGGCTAATCCAGGGACTGTCCAACTGCCCCACGGCCGGTATACCACCTCAGGTCCCTATAAAAAGCATCAATCAGGCAAGAATATATCTAAAGCACCGCGGAAGAGCAAGATAAACAATAAAAGTCGTACCGAGATGATTCGGTTCCGGACATGTGTAGTGGACATGTCCACATGATGACCGCCCCAAGAGGCACTCACAAGAAATCCCCGCGGTGATGGTCTCGTCGGCGCAACGGAAGGAAAGTACTCGTAGAACCAGATCTACAAAGAGCTAAAAGTGTGAGTAAACGCTAACTAATATGCAGAACTAAACTTTATAGGGAGTAAATGTTTACCTCTACGACCTTCCAAAAGGCAGACAAAGCAACGTTCGTCCCAAAGGACCGGTGTCGACACGAGTCCCTCAGCGCACGAACGAAGTCAGCATAGGCCAAGCTGGCCCAGTCATAAGTCCCGATCCGATGGAGATCACGGACAGAAGGGAGATAGTAAAGCAATGCCCTACTACCCTTGTCAGGGGAGAATGTCCCTGACAACAACATTAGCACAAAGATACGCACCCGCTGCTCCCGGGTGGTCGCATCATCATCAAGAGCCGATGCCAGTGTCGAGCGGCGAATTCCCCTAGCACTAAACTGAGTCGTCTCGACCTCAGCTCGGGCCCGAATAGCAATCGGCCCCAACAGCTCCTCGACCTCCGAAGAGAAGACGTCGATTCCACTGTCAAACGGCAGTGGCACAGAAGTGAACTCCATTCCCGTGATGAGACTGAAGTCCGTAGGGGTGACCATCATCTCGCCCCAAGGGAAATGGAAGGTGTTGGTGGTGTCCCAGAAGAACTCCACCAAAGCACGCACTACGTGTTGACCCCCGCTGGAGGCGATTAAAGCCTCGGAGGTCTCGAACAGAGTAGCTAGCCCGCAAGACTCCCATAGGTGTCTCGTCTCAAGATCCCTGGCGATGTGCATCCTGTACAAATCGCCTAAACCGTCACAGCCAGAGCCGTGATGTCGTGTCCTCCCGGGCTCGGTACCCCGTCTCACCCTCTCAGAAATGTGGTGGACAGGGGCGAAGAACAGAGTCCGCTCATCCCACTCCGGAAGCCGACCAAGTGAAGTGGAAGGCGTGGCGTCGTCCTCCACGGGCTCATGCTCCCGTCTAGTGTTTCGGGACCGTGAAACCGAGCCTCGTTGTCTAGCCATGCTACATTGTGAAAAATCATCATAAATTAAGGTTCTATAGTATCTAAGGTTCGCCTAGCCGCATGATACTATGTTCGCAAAAAAACAGAGTACGTAGTACTAAAACAGAGCACAAATTCAAATTGAGCATGACAGCATTTTTCAAGCAATCAAACAATTTCTTGCAACACTATAGTGATTATTGTGACAAATTGAACAAGAATTGCTAGCAAAAACATCAAGAACGAGCTACATTGTTCTTCACGACCTTAAGAGGTCCAATAATGGCAAATTGCTCATTTCTTCACCAAATTGAGTCAAACAAGTCTCAAATTACTCCCAAGGCAATATAAAAACATAATCAAGCAATTTCATGGCATAAAACTTGACAAACAAAGCAAATTGAGCATTATAAATTTCGAATTTTCATGAAATTCGTGAATAAACATGCCAAGAATTCATAAAAATTGATGTGAGTTTGAAGGAAACTTACATAGATCAGGAAAATAGATGAAAAGAGCTTTGATTTGCAACAAATTTGAGCAAATTTGGTTGAGAAACGAGCAAGCAATGAGCAATTGAAGTTTCGGACTTCTTTCGAGCAGTTCGCGACGAACAAAGCAGCGAAATGAAGAGGAAAGGGGTATTTAAGGAATTCCCCGTGCTGGCGCAAGGCTCTATGCATTGGCGTCACAAATTTGGCTTGGCGCCTGGCGCTAATACTAATAAGGTGGCGTTGATGGTTTTTCAGCGACGCCAAAGCACCCAGCCACCTGATGAGGTTGTGCTAGCCTTCTGCAACATATTTTCGGGTTCCTTGGTACGCCAGTTAGCCCCTCTAAGAAATTTGACATGATTTAGTAATCGGCTTGATTACATAAAGTGATCGACCTGATAAGAGATCGTCTCACTTAGCTTAAAGCGCCTAATCATTGACTCATTAGCAAAAAAAAAGCACCGACATATAGGTTCATTAGCAAAAGGCACCGACATATAGGTTCGAGAGCAAAAGAGCACCGACATACAAGTTCAAAGCAACGGAAGCGCCGACGTACAGGCATAGCGGAAGCAAAGTTCAGGCCAGCTTTTAAAGATCGACAGGCGTGGATCTTCGGTAATTTCCTTTGGAAAATTATCGCATCAAATGAAGGTGAATTCAAGAGAATATATCTTTGACAGCATTCCCTAGCTTGTGGAAAGTTGTCACAAACAACTGGAGATTGTTTCAAGAGAAATAATTTTCGATGGTATTCCCTAGGATGTGGAATATTATCAATGCGGATGAGGATTGTTTCAAGAGAAATAATCTTCGATGGTATTCCCTAGGATGTGGAATATTATCAAAGCGGGGGAGGATCGTTTAAGGTGAAGCAATCTTCTATATTGGAAGCAGTTACAGGCGTAGCGGTTTTCAAGCGGGATGGCATTCTCTAGCTTGCAGGAGGTCATCAAAACAAATCGGTTACTTTCAGAGACGTGTGCTCGACGGTGCAAGATACGCGTTTCTTAACTCTTTTATCTGTTTAACTAATGCTAGTTTTGCAGGTATCGGCGTTACAAGAGTGATTTAGGATCGCAGAACGTTCTGAATCATTCTCCGTCCCTATCGATACTTTGACTTTTGTTTTCGAAACTTGCGTTTCTCCAAACTCAGTCAAAGTGGGGGCTTCTGTAGACACCCATTTGTGTCTCCCCAAAACCAAACCCAGTGATGAGTACCTTTCACGTCGAATCATAATCGAATGAAGCGAAAGTGTGGAAAGTCTAGTGTTGCGGAAAGTTTTTATTTCTTTTCTCTTCTCTCTGTTTTTGAAAACTTATTTTTAAGAAAACAGCCAATCCAATTTGGTTGGTCCATGATATGAGTACAATAGTAGTGTAGTTGGATGGGGCTTGCAAAGAGCTTTCCAACGATATATTATAAGCCCAATTCCGGTGAATAATGAGGAAATTATGGCCAATTTACCAAACTGGGCCCGGTTTGAGCTTTATGTACGGCCCAATGATCTCGGGGAGGGCCTAATATGATTTATCATTCCTAATGCAATTAGGAATGGTTTTAGTCTTCTAGAATTTTCTAGAAGGTTCTTTTCATTCCTAATTAAATTAGCATTGATAAATTGACTGTTGACTTTCCAGAGTTTTAATTAAAATCGAATAGCATTTTCGAAGAAATTATATGATTTTATCCTCCATTACGGTAAACTTATCGGATTTTTGAAAACGCGTTGGTATCAGGCTTGGCGCCTAACCCCAGGCCTTGGCGCCTGGCGCTAGTGTTGGTGCCTGGCGCCAGCTAGCCAAGGTTGGCGCCAGCCCTGTTTTCTGAGCGTCAGACTCTGTTTTGTTAATTTATCTTTTTTGGCTGATTTTCTCTATAAATATCGTATTAAAAACTCCGTTTTGATTCACCATTCATTCACCATTCATCATCTACATCTGTCATTCACCAACTCTCATCAAGATTTTCTTGATTATTCTCTCTCTCTCTCTCTCTTTTTCTAAACTTTGTTTTCACATACAAAATTCCGCATTTGCAAGACTTAGAAACACATAGCCATATTCGAAGTTGCCTTCGCCCTAGACGTGAAAGGTTTAATTTCTGAGGGTTTGGTCCCAAATCTCTATTTCAATTATTTAATTTAATTGTTGTTTTGATTATTATTTTCCTTGAAGTTACTAACGTGTGTATTTTGTTATTAGAAAGAGGTACGAAGCATCAAAGTAAGTACTTTATTGATTTATTGATATTATGATGTAGAAATCATGTTTATGTTGTTATTATGATTCCTAGTATCATGTCTAGGGTATTTTTAATATTAAATATGATTCCTGTGTTGTTTCCTATGTTCTTCCTAATGTTTATTCATGTTAGTATCATGTTAGGGTTAAAGATTTGATTTTTATTGCTTAGTGACATGCTAGGGTTTGTTATTAATCTTGTTAGTATCATGCCTAGGATCTTGCTATTTTTATTATGCTTTAATATTAACATGAATATGATTATGATTATAATTGTTATAATTTATGATAATTATGAATATTATTATTATTATTGTTTTGATTATGATTATAATTTTATAATTATAATTATCATTCATGTTATTGATTATTATGTTGCTTGATTTTATTCTTTATTGCTTGATCACGCCTTTTATTGCATGTTTAAAGGGAATTTGGTACTTGTAATCACGTTTAATAAGATATGTAATAATCTTGTTTAGGGTTAATTGTGATTATAATTCAAGTGATCACCAATAATAATTTGTTTGTGCATTAATATTCAACCAACATAGATTAAACAGGTTTAGGGTTAACCTAATGATTGCATGTTAGTCAGAAAGCGCACATGAATACGAGCAGAATAAAGTAGAGGCCTATTATTAGGGCAGGTTCAATCTCTTTTAGGTTGGATTTGTACCATCATCCCCGAACCCTTATTTGGTTCATGACCTTATGGAGTTGACGATCTCTTGGATCGTAAAGGGGTGTAACCTTCATCCTATGAACGGTTTACAAGTTCCTTAAAAACTTGTTGGCGACTCTTTTGTTCTATCTTCTTCCCTTTTGGACGCCACCGTACTTTAGTGTATGATCACAGTGGGGTTCAAGCTAGTGGGATTTTAAGGCTTGAATTATTCCCTACAGGTCTAGTTTCAATAGGCAGGTTAATTTATAAATGGTTAAGTCGAAATTCGAAAGATGAGATTTAATACCGGTAAATTAATTGTGTGATTATAATACGTAGCGAAAGCCCTTTATAATCTGATTGATATATGCTTGATGAATGACTATTATATTTTACCCTGGAATATTATTTATTGGTGAACCTATACCCTAGTTCCTTTCATATATTATTTTCTCTCTATTCTCAATCTTAGTAGTTTAGTTACTTATTCGAATATAAATATTGGTTACTTAGATAATTTAGATTATATTAATTAATTAGGAGTAAAAAGACTTATTTCCTTGTGGAGATCGACCCTAATTCCCTATCTACTTTAGTTAGAGGATTTAGGTATTATTTTTTATTAGGGGATACGACTTTACCTTGTCACACGGCTTGAGAGCGCAAGAGCTAGAACTTGGAGAATCCACTTCCTTGCATCTTGAGCTTTCCAATTGCCATGAGCTTGCTCCAAAAGCTTCCTCCATATTAGTAAATCACCAATATCAAGAACCGAACCTCGTACAATACCTACAACGACGAAAATAGAGCAAATAAAGGAGAAAATACTAGAAAACCCATAGAAAGGCACAAAAGCTACAAAATAAGAGAGGAAAGGTAAGACTAAGACCAAAAGCGTAAAACTAAGCATTTATTAAGCATGAAAGCCATGAAAAGAAGGTAAAAACAACCTAAATGCTCATCAAATTGGTGCCATTTATGACACCCATCACAGTTCATGGCTAACATTGTTACGTTTGCTCAGGAGGTTATTGATCATTTCTGCAATTTGGAAAAACGGTTTCAGGCTTTGAATTCGAAGGTTGTTTCTCTACGTCAGCAGATAGTAGCTTCTGGCACCACCGCTACATCATTCGACACCTCTTCTGTCGACGAGGCTCCTGCTGAGTGAGATTTTCTTTCCTATATCTCTTTCTTTTATATTTTATTTTGCCACAGTGAGGAAACTGTGTTTCATTCTAGCTTGGGGGAGGGATATCTATCTTTTAATGCTTTAATAGTGTAGTTTTATTGCTTTCCGTAAGCGTTGCATGGTTTGTATAGTCTATTAGGGAGGGAGTTTACATGTAACGGAAAAAAAGTATTGCTTTCTTAGTTTAGTTATGTTTTTGAATAAAGCATTTTTGTGCTTATCTTCCTTATTTTGACTTTGAACCGTGTGCGGATTAGATTAGACTCTCTTGAGCTTCTTCTCATCATGGTTATGATTTTGAAATTTGGTCGGTGTGCTTTATACGTTGATAACTGCGTAGCAATGTAGCTTGTGATTAATGGATTTGTGGCAAGATGTTTTGCTCTTTTTGAGTCTAGCTAGTCAAGATTTTGTAGACTCGAAGCCATGTGAGTTTTTAAAACTTGATTGATTGACTGTCACATTTATAACAGTCTATATTTTTGTATGTGTGATAGTTCCTGGTGCAACTTTGATCTTGATTTTTCCTTGAGACTCGTAGTAATTTGGTTGTGATGAGTGCATGATTGAAATGATAAAGGTCTTTCTTTTTCTCAATTTGAGCCTCTAGAAGTTATTTTTGTACATTTGCTCCTAAATTGTTACCCATGTTGAGCTTTACCCTTAATTGAATTAGCCATATTACAAGCCTTCGGCCTCAATTGGTTACTATTCCCAAGCCTAGCTTGGGGGAATGGTCTATCTTGTGATTTGTGATTTTTATCTGGCTAAATATTTGCTTTGTAGTGCAATAATGGAGATTTTGAATGGAAGCTCAAGGTTGTTAAAAAAACAAAAACAAAAAAAATGAAAAATGAAAAAAAAAAGAGAAAGTAGATAAATGGGGTATGAAAAAGAGAGAATGAAAGGATGAAAAAGAAAAAAAAAATTTATAAAAAAAATTAAATAAATAAATAAGGGTTAAAGAAGAAAGGGAAGAAGAGAAAATCAAATTACTTTGGTGTATAGTGCTTTTTGTCTTGGTTTTTATGGTGTATAGAGAGGCTATGTAATCACCCGTATTTTTAAAATATTTTATAAATGAAATTTTATTTTATTTATAATATTTATTTGTTATTTTCCGGAATTTTATTTCAAAATTTTCAAATTATTAATCTGGGTCGAAAATTATTTGAACAAATTATTTTATGCACCTTTATTCTACAATTTATGTTCAATTAAACAAGCCTAACCCATTTGTTTACTTAATTGACCCATTAACCCATTATTTTTATGAGGCCCAATCTTCCTTTTTACCCTACAATAATTCTCCCCTATAAATATCCCATCAATCCCCAAAATTTTCCCACACAAAAAGGTTAGTCTTATTTTCATCCTCCTTTGTTTCATTATTTTGCTTAATGTTAATTTAATTGTTTTGGGTTTTGATTTTAGTATAAAGATTATATTTTTAGTATCAAATTATATTTTGATGGTATAAAGATTATAAATTTCAGATTATATTTATGTTATAAATTTTCATATTTTATGAATTATAAACCTAGGGTTTCAATTTATTGAAAATCATGATTTTAGGGTTTTTATGAACAATTCATTTAGGGCTTTTATAGTAATGATGTTTTGAAATTTTGGTGATTATAACTACTGATTAGTTTAACTTAATTCCAGATTATTTTGAGCACTTAAATTCGTGTTTTAATTTTTTAGATTTTCGTTCGTTAATATTAATCCCGTTTTAATCCCGATCAGTTTCTGAACTCATCCGATTTTGATAAAAAAAAAAAAAAAGTAGTGTTTTCCATGTGGAAACAATGTTTTAAGAAAGACTCACTACTTTTGGTAGTGAGCACCACCATCTCGTGGCCAAATTAAGCCTCTAAATATGATTTTCGGGCAGTTTTTGTTTTTAACGAAGTTTTTTTTATACTTAAATATTATCCTTGAGTTTAATTAATAAAATTAATTATGTTTAAAGTTAATTAAGAATAAATATATGTTTTTATTGAAGTTTTAAGTGTTGGAAATAGTTTCTAAGTACTACTTTTGATGTTTTATAAAGAGGGTTTAATCACCCATTAAAAAGGAAGATTATTAGGGGTTTTTATATAATTTTCAGATTTTTATTAGACTTTGAACTTGCTGTAATTTCATGTATAAGAGCGTATTTTAAGGTTTTTATGAAGAAAATTTAAAGAACTATATATAAGCCTTTAATTTTAACTAAAGGGAAGGTTTTAAAGTGTTGTTTGATTTGGATTTTGAAGGTTTTAAAGTAAGTTAGTATTGCTGTAAATTTGATTGATTGGGTATTGATTGAGATGTTATTATTTGGTTTAGGAGAGGAGTTTATTGAAGGTGATTTCTAGTTAGTAAAGTGGCATACCAATTCGTTTGCTCAAGGTACGTACAAGTTACGAAACCTTTCTTTTAGGTGCATGTTTAAGGACGGATCGAGAACTTAGTATCATGTATAGGGATGACTGAGTTAAATTATTTGGTTATACATTGTGAATTTCGTATGACGTGCACTATTTTATAATGCAAGTATTATTTGTGCTCTAATTATGCAAGGTGCGCTTAAAGGCAAAGGTATGTGATTGGTATAAAGATTAAATTATTACTCATTCATGATTATGCAAACAGGATGAGTAAAGGAGAAATTCAAGTCTTGTAAGACGAGGTTAAGGTTTTGGGGTGCCTTATGCACTCAAGGTGTTTATACACCGAGGTAGTAAAGGAATAATTAATAAATGTTGTTTGTCACTAATAAATCAAGAATTTAAATTGAGAATTTGCCTTGTTTGTTTGAATTGTGTTTGGAATGTTTGTATTGTGATGTATATGAGTCGTCACCAAGTCTAAACCTGTAAATCACGTAAAGTGCAAGATGGATGAGCAATAAAACTCTAGAATGGTTCACATCTGGAGTAATGACAATCAGGGGTTGGGGTACATGGGGTATTAGCCGTGTACTTTTATCGAGGCCGTCTGATCTGCGAGTCTCTTATTTCAAATATTATTTTTCTAAAACTAGGAGTTAGGTGAGATCTCATACTAACTACGGTCACAGAGTCGCGCCCGTGGTCGTTGGATGTTTATTGATGTTTCCGAAAGGAGGCATGGGGTTTTTCTTTTATTGATGTTCCAAATGGGACATGGGTTGGACAACCTTGTCTATTGCTAAATCCAATGAAATAAATAAATAAGTTAGTTAATATTAACTAGTGAAGTCTTAATAAATTTGATGGTTGAGTCATGTGCTGAGTCTATAATTTAATGATGCTTATGCTTGATTATTAGTAGCATGTTAGGTATTTCTTAATTTATTTCGCAGCTTCTATGTACTCAGCTTTTCTGATTGCGTGCTTTGTGTGTTTTTATTTGGTCATGGCCTTCGCCTTTCAATGACCGTGTGACGATCCAATTTTTACACTTGTAATGTTGGGGAGCAGATTAACTACAGGTTCTTACACATGCAGCATTCGCATCAGGGTTGTGGGATTTTGAGTGGAGAGTTGGTTATTATTCGCAGTTTATTTCTTTTCATAAGTTTGAATTTATTTAAACTCTGGTTTTATTTATTTACTACTTTTGTTGGGTTTTGAATAAGGGCCTTAATGGTTCTAGCTGGTATCATTTAATTTGGTTTTGGTTATTGGTTTTGAAACTTATTTATAACTGAGTTAGTTTTTTTCCGCTGCTATTTTCTGATAAAGCCTTAACGTTTAAACACGTGGCGGTAGCACGCCAGTAATTCTCTTAAATTTTGTTCAGGGTATTTACAGGTTTTAAGAGAGAATTATTGGGGTGTTACAGGCTAGATGCTAAACGAGGTTATCTTCGACATGCATTTGGTTGTGTTGTTATTATAAACTATTATTACCACACTCCCAGCTAGTTCAACTCTCACATCTCCCAAAATGTTTATCCTATCGTGCATAAGTTATGATTGAGTGAACTGAGTTTTGAGTCAAAGTTAAAGAGTATTTGTTGCATTCCCAGTCGACATGGTATAGGTTGAGTGTTTGTTATAACCCTAAGCTGGTAGGGCACTTCTCGTGCTCAACTTCAGCATATCTACAGAAAATCGGCGGAGACTAGCTTGGAAAGAGACTGTTTGTGGCCTCTAGATTGGTGAGTTAATTGCAAGCCTATGAATTTTACGTGGTTCTATATGTATCCGAGCCAAATTACAGCTTTGCTAACTTTGGTTTGATTGTTTACTCGAGAGTCAAGTCGATCTTATTCTGGTTCCTAGAAGTCTTGCTTGTCTTTGTTCATCGTCTTGAGTCTAGTGTTGCTTGGGGATAAGTAACGATTTAGCTTGGGAGAATTTGATGAATCATATTTATATAGGGTTCTTAGGCACATTTATGTTAATTTTAAAACCTTTTTCTTAGTCTTTTTGGTCGATTTTAGGGTCATATTTGCATAAGTCATCATATATCGCTCTATTACGTTTCATTTGTGTATTTCTTAATGTTTCAGCTGATTTCATAGTCATTTGGATGCTTTCGAAGTATTTGGAGATGATTTGAATGATATTTGAATGGAAATCGATGGATCGAGTTCATTGAATGATGGATTTATGCTCGTGGATGTTGTCTCTAAGGATTATATGCATGGGAATTGAAAATAGCATCCACAAGAATTGATATGCACTTTTTGGAATTGAATTTGAGTTAGAAACAAAGGAAAACGAAGGCTTGCAAAGTATAAAAAAGGACCCTTGTGCATTGTTTCAGCCATATCTCAAGTTCTACAGATTGTATGGAGGTGATTCAAGTTGTGTTGGAAACTAGACTTAAATATCTTTACAATGATAGGTTGCACGCCTTCATACGATTCCTATATTATGAGTTAAAGCCTTCCGAAGTTGGTCCTGCAAATCTGCCAGTCAAGCGCCAAGCCATCTGGCGATGGCTGCCCGATGATTTAGCCGCATATACGACCTCTGGAATCTTCCTATCCCAATGGAAATCCATCGGTCGATGGTCTTCGTCGCAGCCCTTGATCACTCGACCATCGGCCACCCATCGGACGATGGGTCTGGCGTGCGGGATATTGCTTGTCGTCGATTGTGATTCTCGCGACCAATTAAAAGAAGACCTTTGTTATTTTTATTTCATTATTTTATTTTATTTTTTTTATTTTACTTAGGATTAGGATTTAATATAAATACTTGAGAGGATTTTATTTTCCTTTTTTGGATGTATTATTTTTCAAGATTAAATGCTTCTTAGTTTTCTCTCTCCATTGTTGAACCCTAGGTTTTCATTCACCATTATTCAATCATTGAGGTATTTTCATTCAATCTTTCGTTCTTTATTTATTTTATTAATTATGAATTCAAGTTTATTTATCTCTTTTGTTTTCTGTATTTTAATAATGAGTGAGAAGTCATTTCCTAGGGTTAAGTGAGGGAAACCATGTTTATACCATGATTATTTGTGCTTAATTATTTATGAATTTATGGATTAGGGTTTGAATAATTTCAATTGATTTGTGGTTTATTGTTTGATTCATGTAATTGGCCAATGTCATGAGTTGATTATATAGCGAATAAAATTTAGAATTGAAAGATCATATTTTTAGAGGCTTAATTACAATTGGCGAATTTGATTATGTTAGTGACCGAACTACATATGTTAATTTATAAGTGTTAATTCCCGACCGTAGGATTAACAAGTGCTTTAATTATTCGACCTAGTTCGTTTATTAATGGAATTTTTGCATTTCTTGGATTGGTATAAGCACGGTGGACCGAACGTATACCCTAGACTTTAATTTATCTGAGAGCAAACTTATTTATATTATTGTCATACTTTGGTTAATTAATCATCAAACCACTCTTCGTTTATTGAAATAGTTTATAATAATTGGGAAAAAACTAATAGAACCTGTCTCTCTGTGGGATTCGACCCGTATTTGCTAAGTCTCTGCTAACAACAGACACCGTGCACTTGCGGTATAACTTTTTATTCATCATCACCATCTTTCTCAAAAACATTATATTGAACCAAGATTGAAATCAATTATATATCGTCATGAATAATCTTTTTTCTTTCTTTCTCCTTTTTCTTAGCCTTTTTCTTTCAATTTTTGGCTTTTTCAATGAAGTTCATATAAACAAGCTTTCCTTTTTCCTTTCCATCTTCAAGTAACACTTCTCAACTATAAATACAACTTTTTTTTTTCAATCTTTATTCCAACATGTTTTGCATAAATTGAAGCTTGACACGCAAACGACACCACATCAATAAGCTACCCAAGCTAGCTAGACTTGGGAATAGTAACCAATGAGGCTAAAGTGGCTTGTAATGTAGCTAAATATCAATCAATGGGCAAGGCAACAACATGGGTGAGCAAAGGGAACAAATGTATCTAAATATCATCTGAAGGTTACCTAATGAACATGGCCTTAATCATGTGCGTCAAGTGTGAATCATAATCAAATTACTAATAAATCTCAAGCCAAAGTCATTCAAATAACAGATTGCATCAATCACAAACATAGAGTAAGGTGACCTAACAAGAGAATTGCCTAGCTATACTTGATATGGGACAACCACTCTTTCCACAAACCATTCAATTGATTCACATAATGTCAAGCAGTTAGCAATGTATAGCACAAACCGATCAAATTTTAGAATTAAAACTAAGATCAAAAGAAGCTCAAGAGAGTCAAATCAAATCCGCACACAGTTTAAATTCAAAAAATGAAAGATAGACACAAGTGTGCAACATCGAAAACAACTATGAATAAACTATGAAAGCATTACATTCTTTATTGTTGTATGTAAACTCCCACTCCTAATAAATGGTACAAACCATACAACTCCTACAAAGCAATAAAAACTAAACTAAAACACATCTAACATTCACAAAGTGATGATGAAAATCATCCTCCCCCAAACTAAACATCACATTGTCCTCAATGTGAACAAAGAGGAACTAAAGCATAAATAAGGGAGAGGCACAACTCACAAAGGGGTGGGTAAGCGAAGGGAGCGTCAAATGTATAGACACCTCCACCACAATTGGTAGTTGTAATTTGGTAGCCGACATAGCCAAGGAACTTAGCTATGTTTGTACATACCAAAAGACGTCATCACTAGAACACACATTAGCATTATTATTTAAATAAAAAATAAAGTAAAAATAGGAAGTAGAAAAAAAACAAAAAGAAAACTGGGTTGCCTCCCAATTAGCGCTGGTTTTTAAGGTCCTGCACGACCATACTCAATTCATCAATCGAAAGACTCCAATTCCTTGAGTAACTTATCATACGCCTCTGCAAACATATCATTGAGCACCATATATGGCTTGACTATAAGCACACAAAACTTGAAATACAGGGGGTTAGAAAAAATAAAAGAAAAATAATCGAAAGAAGAAAAGTTAAAATAATAAGAAAAAGGAGAGTATATACAGCTTACCTTTGCTTGCTCCTTAGGCAATGTAGACCTTTTTGAATAATCATCAAGGTCTACATGGCCTACTGTATCATGAAATGGAGACGTTTTGAGAAAGTACGGAGGATTCGACAAAGTGAATGAAGGAACTAGATCAAGTCTCTGGGAAAATGGGATATAAAGAGGAGATAGGTTAGGCTCAACATAAATGCTTTTACCTATGCTTTTACCTCAATTTTACCCTCATGGATAAGCTTGTCAACAAGATCTTCAACTACCAAAAGATATAAAACCAATGATTTCTCAACCAAGAACTTCACGATAATTGGTAGTTCTTCCTTCTCCACTACTTCTATATCGTCATTCCAAAAATTTTCACCATCAGAATCATAAATATATGGGAAATTATTCTCCTCTATTATAATTTCATTTGATGGGGAGTAAATATTATGAGTCAAATCAACGCTTTCCTCCTTTGAAATACAATCCTCAAAACCAATATCATTATCATCATGTATCACCTGTTGGTTAGTATATTGTTGCACAACAAGTAATTCAATAGATTTTGAAACACGTTGACAATCATGCATCAATTCATTAAGTTCTTCATGCTGATTAACAATAAACTCATTCATCATATTGAAAAGTTCTCTACACTCCGATGAATTGGATTGAGTATAATTATCCACCAGAGGCTGGTAAGAGAAATTAAAATCAGGCATATAAGACTCACTAGGGTAATAAGAAATTTCACAGGAATTCATACACATATTTTGTGAATATTGATAATCATGTGATGCATCAAACATAGAAACATTAGCATTACAATACTTGGAATTATAATCATATTTCCCCTGATAATTAAGATCATTCATCCTATACAAACTATAATCATACCACTCCATGATAACAAAATAAGAGTAAAACAAAAAGAAAGTAAATACAAAATAAATAAATAAATAAATATATATATATATATATATATATATATATATATATATTCAAGTTTAGTTAAGCCAAAAATAAAGTCAAATCAAAATAAGTCGTCTCCCCAGCAACGGCGCCAAAAACTTGATGAATAAAAAGTTATATCGCAAGTGCACGGTGTCTGTCGAATCCCAATGGGAGACAGGTTCTAGTAGTTTTTGCCCAATTATTATTAACTATTTCAATAAACGAATAGTGGTTTGATGATTAATTAACTAAAGTATGACAATAATAAAAATAAGTTTGCACTCAGATAAATTAAAGTCTAGGGCATACGTTCGGTCCACCATGCTTATACTAATCCAAGAAATGCAAACAGTCCATTAATAAACGAACTAGGTCGAATAATTAAAGCACTTGTTAATTCTACGGTCGGGAATTAACACTTACGAATTAACATATGTAGTTCGGTCGCTAACATAATCAAATTCGCCAATTGTAATTAAGCCTCTAAAAATATGTCCTTTCAATTCTAATTTTTATTAGCTATATAATCAACTCATGATATTGGCCAATTACATGAATCAAACAATAAAGCACAAATCAATTGGAATTATTCAAACCCTAGTTCATAAATTCATAAATAATTAAGCACAAATAATCATGCTATAAACATGGCCTCCTTCACTTAACCCTAGAAAACGACTTCTCACTCATAATTGAAATAAAAAAACAAAAGAGATAAATAAACTTGAATTCATAATTAATAAAATAAATAAAGAACGAAATATTGAATGAAAATACCTCAATGATTGAATTTATGGAGAATGAAAAGCTAGGGTTCAACAATGGAGAGAAAAACTAAGAAGCGTTTAATCTTGAAAAATTATACATCCAAAAAAGGAAAATAAAATCCTCTCAAGTATTTATATCAAAGCCTAATCCTAAGTAAAATAAAATAAATAAAAAAAAAATAATGAAATAAAAATAACAAAGGTCGTCTTTTAATTGGTCGCGAGAATCATAATCGACGGCAAGCAATATCCCGCACGCCAGACCCATCGCCTGATGGGTGGCCGATGGTCGAGTGATCAAGGGCTGCGACGACGACCATAAGCTGATGGATTTCCATCGGGCTAGGCAGAATCCAGAGGTCGTATATGCAGCTAAATCATCAGGCAGCCATCGCCCGATGGCTTGGCACTTGACTGGCAGATTTGCGGGACCGACTTCGGAAGTCTATAACTCACAATCTTGGAATTTTATGAAGGTGTGCGACCTATCATTGTAAAGAACTTCAAGTATAGTTTCCAATCCAACTTGAATCACCTCAATCCGATCTGTAGAACTCGAGATATGGCTGAAACAATGCATAAGGGTCCTTTTTTTTTAATACTTTGTAAGCCTTCATTTTCCTTTGTTTCTAACTCAAATTCAATTCCAAAAAGTGCATATTGATCCTTGTGGATGCTATTTTCAATTCCCATGCATATAATCCTTAGAGACAACATCCACGAGCATAAATCCCTCAGTTAATGAACTTGATCCATCGATTTCCATTCAAATATCATTCGAATCATCTCCAAACACTTTGAAAGTGTCCAAATGACTATGAAATCACCTGAAACATTAATAAATACACAAACAAAGTGTAATAGAGCAATATATGATGAATTATGCAAATATGACCCTAAAATCGACCAAAAAGACTAAGAAAAAGGTATAAAAACTAACATAAATGTGCCTAAGAACCCTATATTAAATTTAAATATGATTCATCAATTTGTTATAGGGGAAATTCTAGAATTGAAGTTATAACTAAGTTTGTTGAGGTGGCATATTGTTAGTTAAGCATAATCAGATTCTTCAATACCATTCCTAGCTTGGAGATTGAATTATTAACTCAAGGCTTATATAGCATAGGAGAGATCTAGTCTTGTATAAGTAAAAAAATTAAGCTTGCCAACCTTTTGTATAGAGAAGGATTAGATTTTCATTATGAGGCTTTGGATTTTTTACAACCTTAAGTAGTTTAGTTGAAAGACATTATTGTCTTATATGAAATGGAAATAGAAAAAAAAAGAACTTTTGTAGAAAGAGGGAAAGAGGGGTCCTAATTCCAGGACGGAGCCGGAGATGGAAGGCGCGGTGGGGGAATCCCCCCTGTTCCCCCCCTTATTAAGCGGACCGTTTCCCCCTAACCCCTTGGGGGGAGCTTTCCAGCCGGATTAGATGTATGTTGCCCTCCTTGGACATCTGAGAAGGTATACTACTTGATGTAGCAGGACGTAAGGCAAGGCTTATCTGCTCGGGATAGACAGCTTTTTACCCTTGCTCCCCGTGAAAAGGTTAGTGCCCGGAAAAAGACAAGCGTGTAAACGCGTTGATCTAGGGGTATAAAAGGTCCAACTTGCTGTAAAATTTGCTCTCGGTTACCGGACTGAAGCCGTAAAACCTAGCTCAAAACACCAAAGCCCCAAAAGGGCCCTTGCAAGCCTTATCCATAGACGTAGCAATAACAAAATTATGCCCTTGTTTATTGAAGAAGTTGTCCATATAGACTAAAGAAGATAAATTATTTTCTTTTTTCTAGATTTTGTTGGATATGAAACAACTGAATGCGAGAATGCAATAAGTCTCTCACTTGAGGAGTTGAGGTCATGAGTTAGAATTATAAGTTTGAACAATGGAAAAGGTGGAGTAAAGTAGCACATATCCCGTTAAGCTTTTATGATCATGTGTTGATCTTAGTCTTTTGGAAGAAAATAATTATTGTTCTTTTTTTTTCATCTCAATTCATCATGCAATATTGGACCAACAAACTAATAGAGGAAATATAATAACAAAATCCATTCAGTCAAACCAAAAAAATACAAGTTGACTAGGAGATAACTAAAATGTTGTGTTTATTAAATTTTGTTTAAATCTCAACTAGCAAAAAGATACCAGTCATGTAAGCCACCGGTTGCTTAAAGTAGAAGATTGATTTGAGAATGTTTTATAGGTTTGCTGATTTACTGACCTAACAAGCTTTCATTCTCATAAGTATGACCAAGAAACAGATTTTTGAAATTCTTCAACAACCGTATTGATTGTTGGAAAACAAATATAAGGTCTGTTAAAAAAACCTCTAGCAAGAATAAATAGGAGCATAAGCTCAAACCCCACTCATGTACTACCATATTTTCTACATTCAATTCGTTGATAGGAATATGATATACTTTAATTCTTACTATTATCTCATTACTTTTTAGATGCAACAAGGAAATTTTTTGAGAAATATTAAAAATTTCTTTATTGCAAATAAAAAGTAACGGAAGTAGTACATTTTTCCAAGGTCAATACATAGAAACCAAAACACAATTTTCATCCTACTTTACATCAAAAAAAATCTCCATTTTATCTTCTTGTAACAACTAAAACTAAAATGTACATATAACCAAAGAGCGTGAACATATTCAACGTATAGTATATGAAGATAATATATGATTTCTATTGCTGGCATACAGTAGAATTATAGAAATATTTGATCTTAACTAAATTGTTTCAATGGCATTATCAATGATGATCTCTATCCTCTTTGCAATCTTGAGCCTGAAACCATTAATCATCTCTTTTTTTAGTGTCAATACAGCAAGAGGTGTTGTACTCAACTACAGAAGGTGATTAGAGAGCAAGTTAATCTTGTGCATATTGAAGACTGTAACTCAAAGTTAGAGCAGATTACAAAGAGGTTCAAAAGGAGAGTCATTCAAAGTTGTTTTTCTTGGCTTATTTATTGTATCTGTCAGTAGAGGAACAAAGTGGTGTGGATAAATGTGTGAGAACTTTTGAATTTGTGGTTAGATACCTAAAATTTAAAGTTTTCTATAGAATTAGTTATGTTATTCCTACTAAAACAAGCTAACATCAATTGATTTAGGGAATTGTCATGTAGTTAGGTGTTTGGTCCTGCCGGTGGTATGGTGGTCTAGTAGTATCTAGTCAAATTCAATTTAACAGCTCAATTTTCTCATTCACATGTAAGGAGTGTATATAGTTACAAGAGATATTCCTAACCCTAACTAGAATAGGAATAAGATAAAATATTAACATAATTAGGAAATCTAAAGATATTATACAATCTTTTCAATTATTATCTCAACATCCCCGCTCAAGATGGAGCATGTAGATCTCAAATGTCCATCTTGTCAAGAAAAATTCAAATTACGCCTTTCCTAAGTCTTTTTTAAAAATATCTGCTAATTGAATCTTCGTGGAAACATACGATGGCCTAATCACACCTTTTTAATGGCATCTCTAATAAAATGACAATCTACCTCAATATGTTTTGTCCTCTGATGGAACACATGATTGTTAGCAATATGCAGTGCTGATTGATTATCACAATACATGTTCATGCCTTGCTTATGTTCTACACTCAAAGATCGAAGCAATTATTTCAAGTCTTTCAACTCACATGTCAACCCTATTATTGACCTATACTAGGCCTCCGTGGAGCTTGTCGAAATCGTGTGTTGCTTTTTAGTCTTCCAAGATACAAGAGACAATCCAAGTACTACAAACCAACCAATCAACGATCTACGAGTCAAAGGACAACTTGCCCAATCCGAGTCACACCAACCTTCAATTCCAATTGAAGACTACTATTAGACTTCAAGAGAATACGTTGACCCATACATTTCTTCAAATATCGAACTACCCTCAAAGCTGCCTCCCAATGTTCCTCTTTCGGGCATTGCATAAATTGTGACAAAATATTTCGGGCATTGAATAAGCTAAATCCAGCCTTGTGACTGCCAAGTAAATCAGACGACCAATCAACCACCTATATTGTTCGGCATCTGCGAACTCCTTCCCTTCTACTAGAGCAAGTTTATGATTTCGCTGCATTCAAAAAATCTGCCGTCTTCGCTCCCAGTAGCCCTATGTCATAAATAATATTCATAGCATACTTATGTTGACACACATAGAAACCGTGTTTGCTACGCGCCACTTCTAGTCCCAAAAAATATTTTATGGCTCCCAAATCTTTCATTTTAAAACATTCACTCAAATATGCCTTAAAACTATCCAATGCAAATGTATTATTTCCTGCAAATATCATATCATCCACATAAATCAAGACAATCAACTGCATTCCACCTTTAGACAGAGTGAATAAAGAATAGTCGGAGTATGACTATTTAAATCCATATTTCTTCAAAGCCTTGGACACTTTTTCGAACCAACACTACGGAGCCTGTTTCAATCCATACAATGATTTTTTTCATCTTGCACACCTTTTAAGAATTGTTTTTCTGAAACCGCCAGGAATATATATCTCCTCTTCTAAATCACCATGCAAGAAAGTGTTATGCACATCCATTTAATTTACATCCCAATTTTTAATCGCGGGAACTGCTAGAAAAGTACGTAACGTCGACATATTTTCTACGGGTGCGAACGTTTCATTATAGTCAATCCCCTCCCCTCCTCTAGATGATTGTCAAGGGTAGCCAATCTTGTAGCAATCGCATCAAATTTCCCGCCTCGTCTCTCTTCTCAGTGTAAACCCAATTGCTTCCAAGTGCTTTATTCCCCACTGGAAGATCTTTTAATGTCCACGTCCCCTGATCCTCGAGAGCCTTTATTTATAAGGTCATAGCTTCTATCCAACCTTCATGTTAACTTGCGTCTTTGAAAGATCACGGAATTCTTGCCTCTGTAACCGCATCAATATAATTTCTATGTTTTTGTTTTTGAAAAACGATCATAATTCATAAAATTTGTTATAGGATAGGGATTACCTAACGAGGATGATGTCACGGGTGAATTCGGACCTTTACTTCTATGAATGGTGTGTGTGAGGCAATCACGCAACCTTGTCGAAGGAATTTTACTCTTTTCCCTCGACCCAAATCTTCTCCACGAAAATATCCCCTACATCGTCCTCGTCCCCCTTGCACTGCTATTTTTTCTTAATTCCGACCCCACAAACTGCCCACCAGGTGTTGTAGCAACAGTGTCCTGATGGTGCTGATTCAGCGGGCTGCTAGCTCCTGCTGGTGATGTTGCTTGGCCAGTGCCCGCTAGATTTCCAGCGACCCGAGCAACAGCATCAACCATGCTACCTTGCAGGCTAGTTACAAGTGCTGGGTCTGGTAGCTACTGGCCAACACCCACTGGATTTCAAGCAACCCGAGAAGCAGCATCAGCCTTGCTACCTTGCGAGCTGATTGCGGGTGTTAGGTCTAGCAGCTGTTGGCTGGCTGCGTGTGGCTGCCTTTGCTACATGCAACTGCGCAGCTAGCTCCCCAACACTTGTCTCATCTCCATTATCAATGCACCATTGTGCCACGCCATGAATTCATCATCTCCATCATCGTAAACAAACTTCAAGTCACCCAACACAATTGTATTCTTTAAATGGTCACACTTTATGTCAAACTCTCCTTAAATAGGAACACGCGCTCATGGAATTTCACATCTCGTGAAACAAAATACTCACGAGATTCCAAATCAAACAATTGCCTCCCTTTCTTCCCAAAAGGGTAACCCAAGAAAACACATTTTCTACTCCGCGGCTCAAATTTATCTCCGTTACTTTGTTAATTATATGCGTAACACAAACAACCAAACACTCTTATAAGCTCATATGGAGGAATTTTACCAAATAACTTCTCATATGGGGCTTTATTTGAATCACAGAACTAGGAGTTCGATTAATCAAATAACATGTCGTCAACACACATTCACCCCAAAATTTTATAGGAAGTTTTCCTTGAAAACGCAGAGCCCGAGCCACATTAAGAATATGTTGGTGTTTCCTCTCTACTCTCCCATTTTGTTGAGGCGTTCCAACACAAGATGATTCAAATATAATACCTTTTGAACAAAATAATCTTGAAAGGTGATTGAATTCGGTACCATTATCACTTCTAACAACCACTTCTATTAAATTGTCGTTTAATCAAGGCAATAAAATTGAGAAAGGTAATTTAGCTTTAGTTTTACTTCGAATCAAATAATTCCAAACACCTCTAGAAAAAGCATCCATTATTGTCAAAAAAACTTAGCACCATAAGACGATGCTACCTTGTACATACCCTATAAATCAATGTGAGCTAAATCAAACAAACCACTATCTTTATTCTCACTAACATGATAACTTTCTCTGGATTGTTTTGCCTGAGGAAATACATCACACACATCATTATTCTTTCTAATAGAGTTACTCACAGGTGGAAGTAACTTTAGAACTTTCTCCGACGGATGACCCATTCGTTGATGCCAAAGATCCACCACATAATCCACTGCTAGAACCTTCACATGCGGCACACCTCGAAAAAAGTAAAGTCCATTTTGTCGTTTACCCACGCCAATCACCCTCCTCGTCAACTGGTCCTGAATAACACAAATTTTGTTAGTGAATTGAATTATACATCGATTTTCATCACTAAATTGAGTTATAGAAATTAAATTGCAATTTAAGTTGGGAGCAAATAACACATTATCAAGCATCAAACCACCATCTAAGGTGACCAAACCCAACTAATTTACTTTCATCGTTTGACCATCTAGAAAACCCACTTGACAATTCTGTATGGTCTTGATATTTTTCATGATGGACAAGTCATTAGTAACATGATTAGAAGCTCCTGTATCCACAATCTATAACACGCTTGTATTACCATCCAATCGTGACTTGGGTTTGCTAAACATATCGATTATTTGTTGGGCTTGCTCCGCCAAAACTCCTGCAAGTCCTTGAACAAGATTTTTCTACAATGAAGAGCTACTTTTGAAGTTGGTTGCACCCCCTCCTTGCACCGCATTAGCCCGTGCAAATATAGGGGCAGTATTAGATGAGTTCCCTTACTGCCCCGCATAACACAACCTCCTCTGCCTCCACGATTTCTAGAGCCACCACATCTACGACTTCTTCCTCCTTTTTGATATTCATCCCAGCCGGCAGAAAGCCAATATCTGATAACACCCCTTCTTTTCATGATCCACACGGTTGCAATGGGTACAAAATTGTTGTTCTCCGTATCCCGAATCACTCCTAGCACAAGAATCTACCTTGAATGCCATCACATTCTCATTTAGCTTACTCTCACGACCTCATAATATATCAGTAATAATTACCGTTTGATATGCACTATCCACCATGGGAAGAGGTGATTGTGCAAGTAATTGTGCTCTAATAGACTCATATGGATCATCTAAGCCAATAAAAAAAATAGTGTAAGTAGTCCTCTTCACAAATATCTCCAACTTGCTTTGCAATATTGCATTTGCAACCACCACAAAAACTTTTAGGAACACGGCAAACTGAAACCAATTCCTTCCATATTTTTGATAATCGCCCAAAATAATCGGTTATCAACTCGGAAATTCCTTGTTTACATTCACCCAAATCTTGTTTGAGTTGTCACACCCGAGTCCCACTAACGACGTAATATCTCTGTTGTAAATGCCTCCATAACTCACGCACAATATCATAGTCCTCGATCGTTGATCGTAAACCATCATCAAGAGTATTATTTATCCACGACACTAGCATTAAATTGACAGCTATCCAATGCTTATATTTAGGGGAATCAACGGCTGGTTCTTGAATGTAACCATCTACAAAGCAAAATTTCCACTTTGCAATTAATAAACGGCGGACAGCCTAGCTTGGACCAATCATTATAATTCGATCCCGTTAATTTAATCGATGTTATTACAATACCCGGATGAACACTATAGCCAAGATGATACTCAAGATCAACCAGTGGTGGCGGTGGTGTTTCATCATCCCTTTCACCATCTCTCTACCTCACTGTATTTTGCGGAAAAAAAAAATTATTTCATAACCTAAGCTCTTGATACCATGTAAAATTCAACTAAACGACTCAACTTTATCATTCACATGTAAGGAGTATATATAGTTACAAGAGTTATTCCTAATCCTAACTACAATAGGAAAAAGATATAATATTAACATCATTAGGAAATATAAAGATATTATACAATCTTTCTAATTATTATTTCTGAAAGGAATGGTGTCCTTCGAACAAGTGTATTATTCTGATAGTGGGTTCAGAATTATTAGAAAGCTAATATATTCAGTATGGTCAACTGATCGGAATGCCTAGGTGGAGGTCGCTTCCAATCAGTTATATTAATGCATAATTAATATTACAGTTTAATCTTGACTGAACCCTTCGGGTCACGCCCAAGCAATTAACAAACCGACTCGACGAATTAATTCGGAAGAAATTAATGAGTCGCCCGAGTATTAAATATTTATGCGTCGGAAATTCGAGCTTGGAACATCGAAACCGAGCGTCGGAGAATCTCAAATATCGAGCCAAAATTTAGGATTTGGCGAGACGGGAAAATGCTTCAAGTAACAAGTAAAATCCTAGCCACGCGAAAGGCTAGAAAAGCGCGCCAAATAAGAGTGTGCCACGTGGAAGCACACATGGAAAAACGCCATGTGGCAGCACACGTGGCAGCGCGCGTGGCAGCCACGTTGGCAGCCGCCAAGTGGCAACCACCACGTTGGCAGCCACAAGTGGCAGCGCATATGGCAAGGGTCGTGGATCCAGGTGATGGGTCATGGACACGGGCCAAAAGAAAGTGGCCCAACCGAACCCAACTTGGGGCTCAAGGTTAGGTGACACATGGTTAGTTCACAATGCATGTGAAATGCCTTGGCGACCAAGTGAGAAAGTGGTCCTCACCTAACCATGTGACACTTGTTACTTGTTCCTTTGTTTATTTAACTAAGGGTTGAATTCATCAATCTTTCCATGTGGAATCTTTTTGTGAAAAAGTCCCACATTGAAAGAAAAGTGGAATTCAAAAGCTATCCTTCCTCATAAATTGCCAAAGCATGGTTTGAGAATTCTTTGCTTGAGTAGGAGTTCAATAGAGCATTGCATTAGCAAAAACTCTTAAACTCGTATAATACTCGGGTTTTGGTCGGACCTCGCTAACCTCGAGGTAACAGACCTAAAAGTCGGTAGTTGTTTTTGCGGGTGGATCTCTGTTGGAGGCTCTCGTATTTTCCGGGCTAAGCTTTCAAGTAAGAGCCCAATTTGTGAGGCAAAGCACGCGACAAAGGTATATTTCCTATTTTGCCCTTTTGTGTTTATTTTATGCATTAGTGATATTATTTATTGCGAGCGTGATCCTAGGCTTGGGGTTTTTCCGCGGTGAGTGGGACTCACCAAACCCCAACAGCGGTATCGGAGCCCTGCTCGTTTATTTTTAATAATCATATTTTTTTAAGGTATTTTTATGACTTAATTTTTCTGGTTTTAAGTTATTAATTAGATTAGTAGCTCGTATTATCCATTTTAACCTCGTATTAGAGCTGACTTCAACTCTCGAACTCAGATTTCGACCCAAAAACAGTGAATTTTTGGTGGAAAAGGTGTTCAGGAAATGGTTTTACCCTTTTAGGACTCTATTTTTAGCCAAAAAACGAACAAAAATGCATTTTTCGAGGGGTTTTTCGTTTTTATGAAACATTTTAAGTCTTTCTAACCTTGAAAATTAATTGCATATTTATGGTGGTTATGTAATTGGTTCAATACATATTTTACATGTAATTTTAAACCTCTTTAGGCATGATTACTTGGTGGTAATTTGTGTTTGAAAGCTTGGTTTTATTTTTCACATAATTGCAAATTAATTGCATTAAGTGTGAAATTTTTGTTTTTTGAGGCTTCTAAAGTGCTAAAGATTCAATCTTTAATTATGTTAAGTGATTGAAACTTTAAAAGCTACTAAATTCCATGAATTTTATGTTGAACTTTGTTGTTTTAATCATTTTGGTTGATTGGAAACATTAAGTTTCAAACTTTGTGATAGAAATTTGTTTATCTTCACATTGGAAGATATAATTTTTCAAGGATTCACAAAAGTTAGTAGTTGGAATTTTCATTTTAACATTAAAGTTCATATTTTTTTTTCCAACTCCCTCTTACTTTGTCACAATCTTAAGATTGATTTAAATTGATTAAATTAATAATGAGAAATTGCCTTATTTATTTTGTTGCACAAAGTTAAACCAATTTAATTAAAGAATGGTTCTTGGGAATTATTTTGGTTGAATGCACCTTAATAAATTTTATTTAAGTTAGACTTGTTTAAATTTTCAATTTTTGCTCATTGATTAGTTCTAAAATTAATTTAGAATTAATAATATGTCACGCGAAATTGGGATTGAAATCCCAAGGCTATGGCCCGCAAAACGAGGCAAGAACGTCACTTGGCTAACCGTGCTGCATAGTAGCCTGCATGTGGCTGCCAAGGATGCTGCCCGTACGTGCGTGCAGCCATGTGCGTGGCTAGTGCACCCAGCCACAGCATCAGCGCAGCAGCAGCACCAGCCAAACAGTAGCGTACTACGGCAGTGCTGCGCGCGTGCGTAGCGCAGCACATAGCTGTTGTGGTGCGGCAGTGGTGCACGAGCAATGTGTGTGTTTTGTGTTGCTTAGTGCGGCAAGGATATGTGTGTGTGTTATGATGCGAGGATTGCGATGGTGCGTATAGCTAGAATATGTATGCTTTACATGGTACACAAATAAGGATAATATACGTAGACATTGCTTGTGAAGCAATGTGGTGCAATGAGATTGTGCGAGTTGTGAGCACTCCAAATCTTAGTTCTAGGCACTTAGATATTTTGGACTATGTAAAGTTTTGCTTATTTTTCCGTTTTAATTATTTTATTAATCTAATTTGGTTTTAATTATTTTAATAAATTTTGGAGGCTAGGCCTCGGTTTTTCAAGAGCGGCATTGCAAAAATTTTATTTTGGCAAATAATTGGGTTTTACCGGCTTAATTAATTGGATTAATTGAGTTGGATGCAGAATTTAGTGGGAGCTTCAAATATTAATTGCGCTTATTTACATAATCTGTTAAAACAACTTTGACTAGTTTTAATTTGGCGTGTTAATTGGATTAACCACGTAGATTAGTTACTAGTGCGTGAGCGTGTTTAATGCATTATTACTTGTTTATTGTTGTAAAATGCATGGGTCATTCACATATAGTGAATGGATGAATGGAATGAATATTCTCTCACAGGTTTATAAAAATGGCAACTAGTGGGACCCGATTAAGATAGAAAATACGGACTGCGTGCCGTGATGTATTTTTGTAAATCTAAATACGGTCTACGTACCGTTGAGTATTTTTGTACCTTAATATTTAGATTAATCCCAATCGTAGTTACTAGTATTGCATAATTATGGTAAAGTCTTGAAGATGGAGGTTCTTGGAAGACAAAACCATGAAGTTGCAACAGAAGACTTTTTTGAAGACTTGAAGAATTCAAGGGGTCATGCTAGTTGCCAATATGCATCAAAATGTTTTTGCTTTATATATTCATGATTATTTATATATAAATTATATGTTAGATGCATGTTTAAGGATTTCAAATGTTGTGATGATTAATTAAGTTCACTTAAATCAACCAACATAGAAACTCTAGGTCCCTAAATATTGAGTACAATTGTCATTCCAAAACAACACTTATCGACCTATTGAGAGTAGTGATGGGCTACGCCAAAGCGAGGCATCACTACCACTCCCTAGACTCATAAGGCATATCGGGTATGCAAGTTGGTTTTGGTTGTATTCAACGATATGAGTGGTGGAGTCCTAACATATCGTGGCAAAGTGAATAAATTGTTGATAGTAGGGCTGTTCATCGGTCCAAGACCGAACCGGATCGGACCGACCCAAATTGGACCGAAGACCGAAAATTAGAATTTTAAGAACCTAAGACCGAACCGATTAAGTTAGGACCGAACCCGGACCGGACCGAAAGAATCGGTCCAAAACCTGGACTGGACCGCTTTGGACCGATTCAAGAATTTTTTAAAAAAGAATACTAAATTTTTTATAAAGTTTAGGAAAACACAAAAAAGTATTGGAAAAACTATATTTTTACGTCTTTTTTGTATGTTTAGTGCAAAGAAGCTTATAAAGTTAAAATTTTCTAAGCTTATTAAGAATAATTCTAACCATTATTTAAAGTTTCACACATATTTTTAATAAAAAAAAAAAAAACGGTCCAATCCAAAACCGGTTTTTATAGGGTTTCGGACTGGACCGGACCGAAGATCGAAAAAATGAATTTTTAAGACCCGAAGACCGGACCATTTAAGTGGGTTCAGAATTATTAGAAAGCTAATATACTCAGTAAGGTCAAGTGATCGGAATGTCTAGGTGGAGGCCGCTTCCAATCAGTAATATTAATGCATAATTAATATTACAGCTTAATCTTGACTGAACCCTTCGGGTCACACCCTTTGCAGTAAACGAACTGACTCGACAAATTAATTCGGAAGAAATTCATTCGTCACCCGAGTATTAAATATTTAGACATCGAAAATTCGAGCTTAGAGCGTCGAAACCGAGCGTCGAAAGTCGAGTCAAAAAATAGTAAATAAAAAGACGCGCAAATAATAATGAATCGACAATATTTCCCAAAATACCCCTAGCATCGGAATGCCCCGAGCATCCGAGTGCTAGGGGCATTATGTGCTAAGCATTGGTGGCTAGCATGCGCACCAAGCCCAAAGGCTGGCTGGGGCATGCTAGCGCACCAACACAAGGCAGCCACGACCGCAAGTGCAAGCAGCAGCCCGCACAAGGTGTGCGTGGCTTGCTGGCCGCAAGCAGCAGCACCCGCAAGAGCGTGCTCGGCTTGCTAGCTGCGAGCAGCAGCAGCCCGCATCACCTTGGTGCGGGTGGTGGGCCGTGTGCAATAGGGGACGCAAATAAAGGGAGGGGAAAAGGTGAGGGACATGTGTCACAAGGAGAAAATGGAGTGGGGAGCAAGTATGGTCCCCTACACTCCAAGTGGTCCTCACTTCCCTTTACATATAATAGTGACACTTGTATATTTATTATTAGTTTGCTAATTTATTTTAATTTAGCTTTAAAATAAATTGTGGAATTTCATGACTCCCACATTGATGGGATAGAAGTTCCCACTCTCCCTCTTGCCTATAAATACCCATCTTGGGTTTTTGGGAAGTTGCTTGAGTAGGAGTTCAATAGAGCATTGCATTAGCAAAAACTCTTAAACTCACATAATACTCGGGTTTTGGTCGAACCTCGCTAACCTCGAGGTAACGGACCTTAAAGTCGCTAGTAGTTTTTGCGGGTGAACTTTCGTTGGAGGCTCTCGTGTGAGCGGGGCTAAAGCTTTCAAGTAAGAGCCCCACTTTGAGGGCGAAGCACGCGTTAAAAGTAAATTCCGATATCCTTTTATGTTTATTTGTTATGCTTTATGGTTTTATTAATTGCGAGTGATTCTTTGGGTAGGGGTTGTTTCCGCGGTATGTTGGACTTACCAAACCCCAACAGCGGTATCGGAGCCACGCTCGTTTATTTTTAAAATCATAATATTTTTCAAGGTGATTTTTAAGGCTTAATTTTTCTGGTTTAAGTTGCTAATTAGATTAGTAGCTCGTATTATCTATTTTAACCTCGTATTTAAGCTACCTTCAACCCCGAACCCAGATTTCGACCCAAAAATAGTGAATTTTGTGTGGAAAATGTGTTCTAGAAATGATTCTACCCTTTTAGGGTACGGTTTTTAGCCAAAAAAAACGACCATAAATGCTATTTTCGAGGGTATTTTCGTTTTTACGAAATATTTTAAGTCTTTCTAACCTTGAAAATTAATTGCATATTTATGATGGTTATTGTAGGGAATAGTTTCAAGCCTTAAAAATCCCACTAGCTTGAACCCCACTGTGATCATACACTAAAGTACGGTGGCGTCCAAAAGGGAAGAAGATAGAGCAAAAGAGTCGCCAACAAGTTTTTAAGGAACTTGTAAACCGTTCATAGGATGAAGGTTACACCCCTTAACGATCCAAGAGATCGTCAACTCCATAAGGTCATGAACCAAATAAGGGTTCGGGGATGAAGGTACAAATCCAACCTAAAAGAGATTGAACCTGCCCTAATGATAGGCCTCTACTTTATTCTAATCGTATTCATGTGCGCTTTTTGACTAACATGCAATCAATAGGATAACCCTAAACCTGTTTATCTATGTTGGTTGAATATTAATGCACAAATAAATCTATTATTGGCGATCACTTGAATTATAATCATATTAACCCTAACAAGATTATTAATTATCTTATTAAGCATGATTACAAGTACCAATTCCCTTTAAACATGCATCAAAGGTGTGATCAAGCAATAAAGAATAAACATCAAGCAACATAATCAATAATAATCATGAATAATAATAATAATCATAATCATCATAAATAAAATAATCATCATCAAAATAATAATAAATTATAACAATTATAATCATAATCATGTTCATGTTAATATTAAAGCATAATAATAGCAAGATCCTAGGCATGATACTAACAAGATTAATAACAAACCCTAGCATGTCACTAAGCGATAAAAATCAAATCTTTAACCCTAACATGATACTAACAATCATAAATATTAGGAAGAGAACAAAAGGCATCATAGCAATCATATTTAATATTAAAAATACCCTAGACATGATACTAGGAATATCATAATAATATAAACATGATATCTACATCATAATATCAATAAATCAATTAAAGAACTTACTTGGATGCCTCGTACCTCTTTCTAATTACAAAATACACACGTTAGTAACTTCAAGGAAAATAATAATCAAACAATCAAATTAAATAATTGAAATAGAGATTTGGGACCAAACCCTCAGAAATTAAAACTTTTCACGTCTAGGGCGAAGGCAACTTCGAATATGGCTAGGTGTGTCTAAGTCTTGTGAATGCAGAATTTTGTATGAAAAAGCAAGAAAGAAAGAATGCTAAAGAATTAATGTTTGTTGAGAATTGATGAATGAAAGATGTAGATGATGAATGAATTGTAGATGAAAGCTAATTAAAACTAATTGTTGATGAGAATTCGTGAATGAAAACGGAGTTTTTAATACGATATTTATAGAAAAAATCAGCCAATAAAAGATAATTTAACAAAGCAGAGTCTGAAGATCGCAAAACAGGATTGGCGCCAACCCTGGCTAGCTGGCGCCAGGCACCAGTGGCTAGCGCCTGGCGCCAAGGCCTGGGGTTGGACGCCAAACTGGATTTCAACGCGTTTTCGAAAATCTGATAAATTTCCCGTACTGGAAGATAAAATAATATAATTTCTTTGAAAAATGCTATTTGATCTTGATTAAAACTCTGAAAAGTCAACTTATCAATGCTAATTGAATTAGGAATGAAAAGAACCTTCTAGAAGATTCCAGAAGACTAAAATCATTCCTAATTGCATTAGGAATGATAAATCATATTAGGCCCTCCCCTAGATCATTGGGCCGTACATAAAGCTCAAACTGGGCCCAGTTTAGTAAATTGGCCATAACTTCCTCAATATTCATCGGAATTGGGCTTATAATATATCGTTGGAAAGGTCTTTGCAAGCCCCATCCAACTACACCACTATTGGACCCATATCATGGACCAACCAAACTGGATTGGCTGTTTTCTTAAAATAAAGTTTTCCAAAACAGAAAGGAGAGAAAAGAAATTAAAACTTTCCACAACACTAGACCTTTCCACACTTTTGTTTCATTCGATTATGATTCGACGTGAAAGGTACTCATCACTGGGTTTGGTTTTGGGGAGACACAAATGAGTGTCTACAGTTATGTAATTGGTTCAATACATATTTTATATGCAATTTTAAACCTCTGTAGGCATGATTACTTGGTAGTAATTTGTGCTTGAATGCTTGGTTTTATTTTTTCACATAATCGCAAACTAATTGCATTAAGTGTGAAATTGTTGTTCTTTGAGGCTTCCAAGTATTAAAGATTCAATCTTTAATTATGTTAAGTGATTGAAACTTTATATTACTAAATTCCATGAATTTTTGTTAAACTTTGTTGATTTAATCATTTTTTAGTTGATTGGAATCATAAAGTTTAAAACTTTGTGATAGAAAAATTGTTTATCTTCATATTGGAAGATATAATTTTTCAAGAATTCACAAGTATTAAAGTTGGAATCTTTATTGAACTTATGTTCATTTTTTCCAACTCCCTCTTATTTTGTTAAAAACTCAAGGTTAATTTAAATTAATTAAATTAAAAGTGAGTAATTGCCCTATTATTTTTGTTGCACCAAGTTAAACCAATTTAATTAAAGAATGGTTCTTGGGAATTATTTTGGTTACATGTATTTTAAATTTTTTTATAAGTTAGACTTATTTAATTTTTTTTTATTTTTGCTCAAATGAATTAGTTCAAAAATTAATTTAGAATTAATAATTATGTCACGTAAAATTGGGATCAAATCCCGATGCTATGGCACGTAAAACGAGGCAAGAGCATCACTTGGATAGCCGGGCTACATAGCATCCCGCATGTGGCTGCCAAGGATGCAGCCCCGAGCTTGCGCGCGAGCCGATGCGTGGCTTCTGCTTGCTGCCATCGAAAAAATGAATTTTTAAGACCCGAAGACCGGACCATTTAATTTGGTCCGGTCTGGTCCGAATTCTGTACGGGGTGGTCCGGTCCATTTTTTCGGTCCGTACCGATTTATGAACACCCCTAGTTAAGAGAGCATTAGATGCGACGATTTATTCAACCAAGAGTGGCTTGGAGCCATTAGCAAAGCGTTGCTTACCTTTGGAGATTGAGTGCTAAGACAAGCTAAAACATGCTTAGCCACTCTTTGTTTCCTTGGATCTTGGAATCAACTTATTCTCGCCAAATGGGGACAATTTTAATGCGTGGAAAAAACGTTTAATAAGATTGAAAATTTGCATGAATACCTTTTAATTTTCAAACTTATTATGTTATTTACTTGATAAATGGTTATACTTTGCACTTATATTTGTAGAATTCCAAATCAAACTGCATTGTTTTCCATGATTGGTAAAGGAAATCTTTGAGAATGGTTCTCAAAGAAAAGTAAAGCATTTCTAAAATACAATTCTCATAAATGAGTTTTAAGGACGGTTGGACATCATGTATTCAAAATACTAGGTAGTTTTTATAAAACATGAAGTATTGAGTTGCAAACTCAAATTGTCAATATTGACAACCAACATATCTTTTCGCTTAATACATAGATGAGTAGGACTCATTGATTTAGTAATTCGAGCGTGAATTAAAGGAAAAGATGGAACTTTGTTTCACGGCGCATTAGATGCTTAATTATGTCTAACAAAGTATAAAAGTCAAAGACTCTTAAAGAAATGGTTCTTAAAGATTATGAGATAAAGTATGATAAGAAATATAGGAAACGAGGAACAAAGAAAAGGAATGAGAATCCATTTTACTAAAGAATTCATGCTATTGAAGTTAACTTAGCAACTCATTATCTTCACAAAGTATCGGATACTGCTTGAGTGTTCCACTTTGAAAGTGACCTCAAACTATTGAAGATAAGCTAAGTTATCGACTTACAAGCTTAGAATGAAGCAAGTGGTGCTATATCAATTGTAAGGTCGTATGCTTGTTTAAAGACCTTTAAGCTAAGGCTAGAACAAATAAATGTTTATTGTGTTCCATTATCAGCAATTGATATGTTTACACGCGGAAAGACTCACATTCAAAGCAATGAGCAATAGTTGCAAATTTTTTTGAATGGCATGGTTGTCTAAACCATGAGTCAAGAATGCTTGATTATAGACAAACAATTTCTTAACATGATAAACTAGCAAAAGCTCAAAGTCATGGGCATGATTTGCGTTCCGAACATCTTTAGCAATGTCACATCGACAATAACGTACTCAAGGCTCTATTAGATAGGCTTTTGATAGTTGATCGATTCGGAACCGTTATAAGACAAGCAAGTCTTACTTATTGAAACCGAAAAAGTAAAAGAGCTATTGTTCTTGGTATAGACAATTGACCCCGAAAGCTAAAGAGGATTTATTTACTTCAATGTTTCACAAAGAATTTGAAAGAATATGGCTATATTCATCAAATGTGAACAAACTTGACCTTGAATAGTTCAAGAGTTTAGTGAAGTACAGAATCGACTTGGCAAGATATCAAAACGTCTAGATTAGATAGAGAAATATTTGCTTAAGCCAAGTGTGACCATCACTAAGTTATGAAATTTAAATTTTCATAAATAACTCCACAAAGAACATAGTGTGTCTTCACGGAGACCTTGATGCCATTTAAAAATGACTCAAACGATGATGGTTCACAACCCTTCCTATAAAGTTCTTAAAGATTTGCACAAATGACTAATGTTTCACTAAACAAAATGTCGAAGCTAAGAAAGGACGCCATACTCAGTTATAGATAGAATAAACTTCTAAAGGTCTTTTCAAGTATATGTCTAAAACTCTTAGCCACAGTTGGAGTTCACTGGCTAAGTGGGAGCTAAGTGACTTAGTGAGAGCTCACCGGCTTAGCAAGAGCCAGGTGGTTGAGTGGGAGCTTAATGGCTCATTAAATGCTAAGATAGCTCAAGTGGTACAATGAACTTTTACCCAAAGACAATGTACATGTCTCTTTGTAAGCATTCAAGTGAGACCACGGGCATTACCTCCACTACCTAATTGAGAACATAGTGTTTGTTTCTCTAAGTGGTGTCTTTCTGGAAAGTAACACATTTCCAAAACGACAAGTGGGAGGAAAATGAACTCGATGACATCGAGATTAGCAACAAACTAGAACTGAGAATCTCGAAAGACCTTAAAAGGGCTTTGTGAGAATACTTGATCAAGAATACTCAAAAGGACTTTACAAGTGCCTTAAAAAAGAATTCATTTCTCACAGAACTTTTGAAAAGTTGGAGTAAGATCAAGAAAATCAAAGGGCTTTGGAAGCGCCTTGAAACTCAGTGTTTGATGCAATAACCCCGTATAGGTTTAGAATTCACCAAAGGCTTGGGTTGAATCCTATAAATTTTCTATTAAGTTAGAAATAAACCTAAGACTTACAAGCATACTATTTACTATTAGATAGTAAAGGAATAATGACTTGTAACATAGCTACGACAAATCCAAATTCCGAATAATGGTTAGAGGCCATAAAAATCCGAGATAGACTCCATGTTTGAAAATCATGTTAGAAACTTGATTAATTTGCATAAAGGGATAAAGACCCATCGATTGCAAATAAGTTTTCAAGGATAAAACTAACAAATGTGGAAATGTATATGCATACATAGCTAGATTGGTTGAAAAGGATACAATTAAATTCACGGAGTTGATTTTAATAAAAACCTATTCACCAATCGAAATGCTAAAGTCTTTTCGTGATTGTTTTAGCAAAATTGCTCAAATAAAATATGGCAAAATAGATACCAAAACCGCCTTCCTAAAATAGAATTTTTGAAGTGACTATGAAAATAGTCTAAGGGTTTTGAAAATCTAAATAAATGCTAGATTTAAAAGTAAGCTCAAGGAATCCGTCATGGGATTAATGGAAGCATTGCATATAGGAATTGGAACATGTTTTCTCATGAAGTTAATAAGAGGATTGACTTATGGATAAACATAGAAATTAATTCATAGGAATAAGAAGTTTAGTGGGTGCAAAAGTAAATTATATAAAGGTCCAACGAAAAGCTTATGAACTCTATTGTGAAATAACTAGCTATCAAATGCTAAATGCTTAGATTTGAAAGTATTTTCAACAATGGACCAAGAAAAAGATGATACTTAGTACATATTGGTATTAAGATCTATTGTATAGACTTAATAAAATGTTTGAACGTGTAAAGGATATTACCGTGTTAAACATGAATTGAAGGACTTTGAAAGACTTTCGACCCGTATGTATAAAACTAAGTAAATGTTAGAACTAAGTATAATCTAGGATAAATACTAAGTCAAACATGAAAGACTCTAATAGAGACTTTCCACCATATCACATAGCAAGCAATTTAGCAAAGACTCGGTGAAACTGAATGAGCTAAAACGACAAATTGATGGAATAAGATTGAGAATTACTCTGCAATTAAATCCATCATGTAAAGCTATGATGTGGAATCGTCACATGACTTACTTGCTTAGAGTATGTGAAGTACGTATATAGTACCAATCAACTTGAATCTAAGTATTAGATTATAGTCAAGAACATCCAAAACACATGGATAAGTTAGAGGATGAGTTCTTGACACATGGAAACGAATACAATTTGAGAATTGAGGTTGCAATCACAAACCTTAACAAGGAAGCCGTTTATAAGCACGAGCTAAAAATAAGTCGTGGCTTGAGAATGGTAACATGGACGTGCATCCATGTGTAATGTGCAGGAATTTAAGGAAAATTTCCATGATCACAAGTGATTAGGGTATCCCAAATCATTGTGTTGCTGGACATTAATGATTGTAGGTTGTCAAGTTGAAGGTGTCAATCATGAAAATGAGTGGGAGCCATCACTTGGACAATAAATCCTAAATCACATATAATCCATGAAGCTCTCAAATTTTATCTTCTTATTATGAAAGTGATCAGTAATGAAGATGCTAAGATTAGCAAAGTAGTTATAACTAAACATATGCAATAAGTGAAAGACAACATTCACAATTGCATGAAAGAAATCAAGCATATTAGATATGGGTGTGATTTCTATAGATGTTTTATAAAGAGTGATACTCTTAAAAAGTTCGGAAAAACCATTTATTGTAAGATGAACCATTCAGGTTTTGGAGTAATTTAAAATTTCATGCAATTTTATCACTCCGTTTGCTATTTAATTGTGTTTTAGAATTAAATAATGAGTCCATTCGATTCTTGGAATATTCAAAATAGGGTATCAAGACCAGTCTTGGTAAGGAAACACCTATTAAGTGAACGTTGAATATTATAATAAAAAATTATCCCTAATCAAGGCCATTTAAATGATGGACGATTAATGACCAGTTGAGATTAGTGTGTAGTTTGATTCACAGCACCGTTTCATGTGATACAAGGACATTATTGTCATGAATCATTTACACAAGTATTGGTTTAGAACCATACTGGATCGACCTATAAGAATACTTTAAGAGATTAAAAATCGTCATAAGTATACTTCTCATTATTGCTATCGGAACCTTTTTCCTTGACCATGAGTATTGTGAGCTTTCTAGTTTGAGTACTAGTCCGCTTTGATGATTGTCAAACGTCTGCCGTAACAGGGGATTATAACGGTATCACTCAGGCGGCTAGGTCCTCTTAGTAAGAGAAGCTACATTACAAGACTGGGAATGTCCCCCTACTAACAATAGGGAGCATGTCTTGTTGTTTACAAGGCCTCTCAAAGAGCGAGACTGTGAAAATGCATGGCCGTGCTCAGATGGATTTTAGAAATCATCTGCTTATTGACATTCAAACTCAGATTTCGAGAAAAACTTCTGGACGTAATAGGGAGGACGAATAATCTTACCCTATAATTCATGAAGAAACATAGGTTAGGGGCTATACACTGACAGCTCACTTGTCCGGAAGGACAAATGGGAGATTAAAAGGAATGGTGTCCTTCGAACAAGTGTATTATTCCGATAGTGGGTTCAGAATTATTAGAAAGCTAATATATTCAGTATGGTCAAGTGATCGGAATGCCTATGTGGAGGTCGCTTCCGATTAGTAATATTAATGCATAATTAATATTACAGCTTAATCTTGACTGAACCCTTCGGGTCACACCCAAGCAATTAACAAATCGACTCGACGAATTAATTTGGAAGAAATTAATAAGTCGCCCGAGTATTAAATATATCGGCGTCGAAAATTTGATCTTAGAGCATAGAAACTGAGCATCGGAGAATCTCAAATGTTGAGCCAAAATTTAGGATTTGGCAAGACGGGAAAATGATTCAAGTAACAAGTAAAATCCTAGCCACGCGAAAGGCTAGGAAAGCGCGCCAAATAGGAGTGTGCCACGTGGTAGCACACATGGCAAAAACGCCATGTGGCAGCACGCATGGCAGCGCACGTGGCAGCCACGTTGGCAGTCGCCAAGTGGCACCCGCCACATTGGCAGCCACCACGTGGCAACGTGCCACGTTGGCAGCGCGCCACGGTGGCAGCGCATATGGCAAGGGCCGTGGACCCGGGTGATGGGTCATGGACACGGGCTAAAAGAAAGTGGCCCAACCGAACCCAACTTGGGGCTCAAGGTTGGGTGACACATGGTTAGTTCACAATGCATGTGAAATGCCTTGGGGACCAAGTGAGAAAGTGGTCCTCACCTAACCATGTGACACTTGTTACTTGTTCCTTGGTTTATTTAATTAAGGGTTGAATTCATCAATCTTTCCATGTGGGATCTTTTTGTGAAAAAGTACCACATTGAAAGAAAAGTGGAATACACAAGCTATCCTTCCTTATATATAGCCAAAGCATGGCTTGAGAATTCTTTGCTTGAGTTGGAGTTCAATAGAGCATTGCATTAGCAAAAACTCTTAAACTCATATAATACTCGGGTTTTGGTCGGACCTCGCTAACCTCGAGGTAACGGACCTAAAAGTCGGTAGTTGTTTTTGCGGGTGGATCTCCGTTGGAGGCTCTCATGTTTTTGGGGCTAAGCTTTCAAGTAAGAGCCCAATTTGTGGGGCGAAGCACGCGACAAAGGTATATTTCCTATTTTTCCCTTTTGTGTTTATTTTATGCATTAGTGATATTATTTATTGCGAGCGTGATCCTAGGCTCGGGGTTTTTCCGCGGTGAGTGGGACTCACCAAACCCCAACAGTCTCAACATATCTCTTTGTTCTGCCTTAGTGCAGATTGTAAAGTTTGATATGTGAAATCCAAATGTGTCTCCCCAAAACCCAAACCTATTCATGAATACTTTTCACGTCACTTGATTATTGAACGAGGTGAAATGTGAAAAGTCTTGTGATGAGATCCTTCTAATAAAAAATACTTCTTCTGTTTTCGAAAATATTCTTTTTCTTACTCTATTTATGAAAAACGTCCATTATAGTTTATTTAGTCCATGAAAAGGGACCAATAATAGCTTAGTTGGGTGGGGCTTGAAAAAGGCCTTTCCAACGATATATTATAAGCCAATTCCGATGAATAATGAGGAAGTTATGGCCAAAATACTAAACTGGACCCAAATCGGATTTCACCTACGGTCCAATGATCATGTGGAGGGTCCAAAGGTTTAATCCCATTCCTAAACTAATTAGGATTTATTAGAAGCTTCTATAAGTTTCAAAAAGATCTTAATTATCCTTTTTTAAAAAAGATAAGATCAAAGAATTCAAAATTGAATAAAACTTCTCTTTTAAGAGTCCTTATTCTGTGCAAAACGAAAGATGATCAGATATTAGTTTTTTGCCTCATAATATTGATCCAAATAATATATGGTAGGATATATCTTGAAATTATCTTTCCAATGATATATTATAATATTAATTTCGAGCTATAACAAAAAAGATATGAAAGAAATACGAAACTCTAACCAAAACTGACACTCTTCCACTATTTCAGCCGTTTATTTTATTCTAAAAGTGATTTTAATATGATTTTAATTGGGTTGAAAAGTAGTCTTCAATATCTTTCCAACGACATATTATATGACTTATTTGGACTTCTGGATCAAAAGATATGATAAAAACAAAATTCCCAAAAAATTGTCGCAGCGCCAAACAACAGCCTTGTGGCACGACGACAAACTCTGTCTCCATGTGTTATTCTTGTCGTTTTGCGCTAGGTCCTGTCGTTCAAGAAAGGAACCAATTCTATTTTGATTTAAATTCTAATTCTTTTCTATCATTTTCAGACTATTTTCTCTATAAATAGGGTCGACATTCCTCATTTTGAAATCACCAACAATCAACAAGTTTGATTACCAATCATCTCTCTTCTCTCTCTAATCTAAAGCTTATTCTCTCTCTATTTTTTTCTAAGCTTAGACCTTGTCAAAATACATCATACCTCATTCACGAGACTTAGACACACCTAGCCAAGTTCGAAGTTACCTTTGCTCTAGACGTGAAAGGTTGATAATTTCTAAGGGTTTGGTCCGGCCCAAATCCCTATTTCAATTATTTGATTTAATATTTTACTTGAAGTTACTAACGTGTGTATTTTGTTATTAGAAAAAGATACGAGGCACCGAGGTAAGTAATTTAATTACTTTGTTATTCTTTTGATATAGAAATTATGCTTATATTATATTAATTTCTAGTATCATGTTAGGATGCTTTTATTGTTTTCTAGTATCATATTTAGGTTGCTTTCTATCTTTTCTAATATCATGTTAGTATCATGTTAGAGCTAAATCTTTGATCTGTATTGTTTAGTGACATGCTAGGATTTGTTATTAATCTTGTTAGTATCATGCCTAGGATCTTGCTGTTATTATTATGCTTTGATGAGATTGAGATTGTTAATATTAATTATTTATTGTTGCTTGATATTATTGTTATTGCTTGATCACGCCCTCTCTTGCAGTATTAAAGGGAATTTTTATTTGTAATCATGCTTAATAAGATAAATAATAATCTTGTTTAGGTTAATATGATTATAATTCAAGTGATCGCCAATAACAGTTTTGTTTGTGCATTAATATTCAACCAACATAGATTAAACATGTTTAGGTCTAATGTATTGATTGTATGTTAGTTAGAAAGCGCACATGAATATGAGAAGAGTAAAGTAGATGCCTTTTTTTAGGGCAGGTTCAATTTCTTTTAGGTTGGATTTATACCTTTATTCTCGAATATCCAATCATGGTTTTGGACCACTATGGAGTTAGTGATCTCATGGGTTGTGAAGAGGTGTGACCTTCACCATTTGAATGGTTTACAAGTTCGAAACACTTGTTAGCGACTCTTTTACTTAACTTCCTTCCCTTTATATGCCACCATGCTTAAGTGTATGATCACAGTGGAGGTCAAGTGTGGGATGCTTGAAATATTCCCTACAATATGCTTTGTTGTCAATAATATTCATTTTTTTCTCTTAAAAAAAATAAATAATGAAAGGAATGGTGTCCTTCGAACAAGTGTACTATTCCGATAGTGGGTTCAGAATTATTAGAAAGCTAATATACTCAGTAAGGTCAAGTGATCGGAATGTCTAGGTGGAGGCCGCTTCCAATCAGTAATATTAATGCATAATTAATATTATAGCTTAATCTTGACTGAACCCTTCGGGTCACACCCTTAGCAATAAACGAACTGACTCGACAAATTAATTCGGAAGAAATTAATTAGTCGCCCGAGTATTAAATATTTAGACATCGGAAATTCGAGCTTAGAGCGTCGAAACCGAGCGTCGGAAGTCAAGTCAAAAAATAGTAAATAAAAAGACGCGCAAATAATAATGAATCGACAATATTTCCCAAAATACCCCTAGCGTCATAATGCCCCTAGCATCCGAGTGCTAGGGGCATTATGTGCTAAGCATTGGTGGCTAGCATGCGCACCAAGCCAAAGGGTGGTTGTGGCATGCTAGCGCACCAACGCAAGGCAGCCACGACCGCAAGTGCAAGCAGCAACCCGCACAAGGTGTGCTTGGCTTGCTGGCCGCAAGCAGCAGCACCCGCACGAGCGTGCTCGGCTTGCTAGCTGCGAGCAGCAGCAGCCCGCATCACCTTGGTGCGGGTGGTGGGCCGTGTGCAATAGGGGACGCAAATAAAGGGAGGGGTAAAGGTGAGGGACATGTGTCACAAGGAGAAAATGGAGTGGGGAGCAAGTATGGTCCCCTACACTCCTAGTGGTCCTCACTTCCCTTTACATATAATAGTGACACTTGTATATTTATTATTAGTTTGCTAATTTATTTTAATTTAGCTTTAAAATAAATTGTGGAATTTCATGACTCCCACATTGATGGGATAGAAGTTCCCACTCTCCCTCTTGCCTATAAATACCCATCTTGGGTTTTTGGGAAGGTTGCTTGAGTAGGAGTTCAATAGAGCATTGCATTAGCAAAAACTCTTAAACTCACATAATACTCGGGTTTTGGTCGAACCTCGCTAACCTCGAGGTAACGGACCTTAAAGTTGCTAGTAGTTTTTGCGGGTGAACTTTCGTTGGAGGCTCTCGTGTGAGCGGGGCTAAAGTTTTCAAGTAAGAGCCCCACTTTGAGGGCGAAGCACGCGTTAAAGGTAAATTCCGATATCCTTTTATGTTTATTTGTTATGCTTTATGGATTTATTAATTGCGAGTGGTTCTTTGGGTCGGGGTTGTTTCCGCGGTATGTTGGACTTACCAAACCCCAACAGCGGTATCGGAGCCACGCTCGTTTATTTTTAAAATCATAATATTTTTCAAGGTGATTTTTAAGGCTTAATTTTTCTGGTTTAAGTTGCTAATTAGATTAGTAGCTCGTATTATCTATTTTAACCTCGTATTTAAGCTACCTTCAGCCCTGAACCCAGATTTCGACCCAAAAATGCGCGCGAGCCGATGCGTGGCTTCTGCTTGCTGCCAGCAGCATGGCGCGCCAGCAAGCACCAAGCAGCAGCACAGCGTAGCAGCAGCAAGATGTTGTGCGCGCCTGTGCGTGCTGCCTTGTGTGGCTGGCCGCGGCTGGTGCAAGCATGGGCTAATGGTGCATTGCTTGAGACTTGGTGCATACGTCGTGTAATTAGGGGTATGCGTAGACGTTGCTTGCAAAGCAATGTAGTGCAATGAATTCGTTCAACATGGCCATCAAGGGCCACGTTATTGATGTGGGCGGTGTAACGCTTAGCGACATCGGGCCCACTCCCACGTTCATTGAGCATCAAACGGTTGTGCGAAATGTGAGCACTCCATGTCTTAGTGCTAGGCACTTAGACACTTTGGACTACGTATTTTGCTTTAAAATTGTCGTTTTAATTATTTTATTCATCTAATTTGTTTTAAATATTTTAATAAATTTTGGAGGCTAGGCCTCGATTTTAAGCGGTATTGGCAAAATTTATTTTGGGAATTACCGGCTTAATTAATTGGATTAATTAAGTTGGATGCGGAATTTAGTGGGAGCTTCAAATTTTAATTACGCTTATTTACATAACCAGTTAAAACAACTTTGACTAGTTTTAATTAGGCGTGTTAATTGGATTAACCCCCTAGATTAGTTACTAGTTCACTCGTGTTTATACGTTGTTACTTGTTTATCATTGTAAAATGCATGGGCCATTCACAAATAGTGAATGGATGAATGGAATGTATATTCTCTCACAGGGTTTATGAAATGGCAACTAGTGGGGCCCGATTAGGATAGAAAATACGGACTGCGATATGTGATGTATTTTTGTAAATCTAAATACGGTATGCGTACCGTTGAGTATTTTTGTACCTTAATATTTAGATTAGTCCTAATCGTAGATACTAGTAATTGCATTTAATTATGGTCAAGTCTTGAAGATGGAGGTTCTTGGAAGACGTATCCATGAAGTTGCAAATGAAGACCTTTTGAAGAATTTAAGATCTCAAGGGGTCATGCTAGTTGCCAAATGCATCTATATTTATGTTTTTCGATATATATATATATATATATATATATATATATATATATATATATATATATATATATATATATATATATATATATATATGTTTATGTATATGAATTATATGTTAGATGCATGTTTAGGATTTCGAATGTTGTGATGATTATTTAAGTTCACTTAAATCAACCAACATAGAAACCCTAGGTCCCTAAATATTGAGTAAAACTTGTCATTTCAAGACAACACTTACCGGCCCAACGAGGGTAGTGGTGGGCTACGCCAAAGCGAGGCATCACTACCTCTCCTAGGAGTGTAAGGCATACCGGGTACGCAAGTTGGTTTTGGTAATACTCAACGATATGAGTGATGGAGTCCTAACATGTCGTGGAAAAGTGAATAAATTGTTGAGAGAGCATTAGATGGAACGATTTATTCAACCAAGAGTGGCTTGGAGCCATTAGCAAAGCATTGCTTACCTTAGGAGATTGAGTGTTAAGACAAGCCAAAGCATGCTTAACCACTCTTTGTTTCTTCGGATCTTGGAATCGACTTATTCTCACCAAATTGGGGACAACTTTAAATGTGTGAATAAGACGTTTTAAATAAGTTTGATTAAAATGCATTAATTCAATCTTATTTAAATTTCATGAATGGTTTTTCATTTCAAAATTTTTTCAAATGTAGAATCATGTCTTCAACTATCGACAACAATCTTATGTTCCCAGAACTTCCCGAGAAGTTATCATTTAGCTTGAATTTGGTAAACTTCAAGGAATGGGAAGAGGAACTCTGTTTGACCCTCCGCAATTGCTACCTAGAGCATATCTTGGATACTCCAATCCCGAGTTTCTACTCAAAAGGGATTATGAGAGATATGGCTCATGAGGAGTGGAGTTATGATTGCAAGAGAGTCTCTCGACTCATGGCAAACTCCATTCTGGAACAATGGAAGAATAAATTCTCCAACTACCTTCCGGATGTACTTTTCAAGGCTCTAGAAGATGTGGTCAATTTGAGGGTGACAAAGAGCGACAAGGGCAACTAGGATGGACTCGTGGAAGAAGTGACTAGGTCATTGTCTAACATGAGGATCAAGCCACCGCAAGATGGATGTCTTAGCAAAGAAGGGCAAGAAGTATGGGCTAGGGTCTATAGTGCAAGACTTAGATCCGGGATGTCACTTCAAGCCTATGTGCAAAAGATGACAAGGTTATTTAACCATCTGGAACTGATTGGTAAACCAGTGGAGGATGAGCAAGCGGCTCATATGCTTTTAAGCTCACTCCACTCAGGGTATGTTGCAATTAAGATGCGAATTACCAACAATCGGAACAAACTGTCCTACAAGGAAGTTGTCCAAGAGCTCTAGAAAACCTATTCTTGCAAGGCGGCTACGTTTGCTCTGAGGCTCAAGAAAAAGGAGTTCAAAAATAGGGCAAAGATGCGCTGCTTCTATTGTAGTAAGCAAGGCCACTACAAAAGAGAATGTAGCGAGTATCTGGAAGATGAGGCAAGAGGAAAGATAGCCTCAATCTCAGGTATCATCCATACACTTGAAAATAAGCAATTTATAAGGTATTAGATACCGGAAAATTGACTTATTTTATGCTCTTATTTCAGGAACGAAATGAGCGATGTTTTTCAAGTGGTCATGAGTACACAAGTGGAAGATGAAGAAAATCTATCCAAAGAAAGCTTGTAATCTCATGTATTTTGTCTAAATTCTAAAACTTGTTAAGTTTTATCTACCATACTTTGATCTTGCGACGTTGGACGTCATTTTAAACCTTGATCACTAGACCTTTTGTTTAAAAGTCTTGTTTATATTTATAGAAATTACACCTTTTGTGTGTTTAGACAAAATTGTTTATGATAATACCAAAAGAGCTAAGACCATGGAGTCAAACCTAACTTACTTGTGGCATTGTCGTCTTGGCCACATTAACATCAAACGCATCACGAGACTTCTACAAGAAGGTGTTCTTGACTCTTTCGATTTAGAATCGTTTGAGAACTGCGAGGGATGTTTATTAGGCAAGATGATTAAGAAGCCATTCTCCAAGCTAGGAGAAAGGGCAGGAGGCTTATTAGGTCTAATACACACTGATGTATATGGACCAATGAGCTCAAACACAAGAAATGGACACCGATATTTTATCACCTTCACAGATAACTATAGTAGATATGGTTATGTTTACCTAATGTCGCATAAATATGAATCGTTTGAAAAGTTAAAAGAATTTCAGAGTGAAGTTGAAAATTAGCTTGGCAAGAAAATCAAAGCCCTTCGATCGGATCGAGGTGGTGAATACTTGAGCCAAGAATTCGATGACCATCTGAAAAAAAAAAGGTATACTTTCAGAATTGACACCTCCAGGAAATCCACAATAGAACGGAGTATCCGAAAGGAGAAACCGCACCTTGATAGACATGGTACGATCAACAATGGGTCTTAGTGATCTTCCTATCTCTTTTTGGGGACACGCACTTCTAACTGCGGCACTAACACTGAACCGTGCACCATCAAAAGTTGTAGAAAAGACTCCATATGAATTATGGACAAAGAAACCTCCTAGGTTGTCTTTTCGAAAGATACGGGGATGCGAATCATATGTCAAGAAATTGATTTATGACAAACTTTATCCCAAATCTGACAATGTTTACTTTGTGGGCTACCCAAAAGAAACATAAGGGTATTACTTCTACAAAAAATCGGAGAACAAAGTGTTTGTTGCTCGCGATGGTGTCTTTTTGGAGAAGGAACGCCTTTCCAAAATGACAAGTGGGAGGAAAATTGAACTCGACGAAGTTCGTGAGGATGTGCAACAAAATCAGAATGACAGTTAAAGTGTTCAAACAACATCTGTTGACGCAGGTCAAAATGATCAAAATGTGCAAAGTCAAACCGACAATGCAAATGCTCAATCTATTACCCTACGTAGGTCTCAGAGGCCGAGATCTCAACCTGATAGATATCTTGGTTTAGTATTAACCGAGATCTCGGAGGACATCCTGATTATGGATGGAGATGAACCGGCAACCTACAAGGATAAATGGATAATAAATCTTATCCAAAATAATGATTAGTTTTCAAAATACTTTTGGCGCCAAAATTCAAATATCATTTTGGCTCCAAGTTTTAAATAGTAAGTTGAATTACTAAAATACCCTTTTTAGAAAATAATAATTAATTAATCAATTAGGAAAATACGTATGAAAATACGGGGTATTATAGTGTACCCCCCTTAAAATAAGTTTCGACCCGAAACTTGGCCAAAAGAAACGAAAATCATTTTGAAATTATTGGTTCATGCACATCCTAACTTGACTCAAGACTCCAACTAAACTTAACTAAGACTCGAAATCACTCAAAAATTACTCGAAAAGTAGACGCGCGAAACTCTATCGTCCTCTACCCCCTTAAAAGGAGTTACGCCCCCGTAACTCGACCACTAACCTTAGGCAAACAGTTCTGGGTAACGTTTCCTCATATCAGCCTCAGCTTCCCATGTAGCCTCTTCAGTTTTCTGATTTGACCACAATACTTTCACAATGCTCATATCCTTGTTCCTTGTGCTCCTGACCTTAGAGTCAAGAATCTTTACTGGTCTTTCCTCATAAGTCAAATTCTCATCCATCTCAGTGGTTTCTGGTTGTAACACATGTGTCACATCAGGAATATACTTTCGGATTTGGCTTACATGGAACACATTGTGAACCCTTTCAAGCTCGTTAGGCAAATCCAACTTATAAGCCACTTTTCCCACTTTCTGAATGATCTCATAAGGCCCTATGTTTTTTGGGATTAATTTCCCTTTCTACCCGAACCTCATCACACCTTTCATGGGTGAAATCTTCAACAAAACTTTCTCTCCTACTTCATATTCCTCTTCCCTCCTTTTCAAATCAGCATAACTATTCTGTCGATCTTGGGCTGCTTTAATCTTTTCTTGGATCAACTTGACCTGCTTCACCATATCCTTAATCATTTCTGGTCCAAGTACCATAGTTTCACTTATATCATTCCAACATACTGGGCTTCTACAATTTCGACCATACAAAGCTTTAAACCGTGCCATCCCAATGCTTGCATGGTAACTGTTGTTATAAGTGAACTCTATCAAATCCAAGTGGTCTTCCCAGGACCCTTGATACTCCATCACACAAGCTTTTAACATGTCCTCTAATGTCTGAATCGTTCTTTCTGTCTGACCATCTGTCGCAGGATGAAATGTTGTGCTCATTAACAGCTTAGTTCCCATCGCCTTTTGCAAACTTTGCCAAAAGTTAGACAAAAACCTTGAATCTCTATCCGAAATGATATCCGTGGGTACCCCAAGGTACTTCACCACAAACTTCACATAAGCTCTTCCTAACTGATCCATGGTCCAAGTACTTCTCATGGGTATGAACGCTGCTGACTTTGTCAACCTGTCCACTATCACCCAAATAGTGTCATTTCCTGCCTTGGTCTTTGGCAAAGCTCCCACAAAATCCATAGAAATCGAATCCCATTTCCACTTGGGCACCTCCAAGGATTGGACCTTTCCTTGAGGCCTGCGATGCTCAATCTTCACCTTCTGGCATGTCAAACACTTAGCCACAAATTTAGCCACTTCTCTCTTCATATTGGGCCACCAAAATGTCTTCTTCATGTCCTTATACAACTTATCCCCTCCAGGATGCATTGAATAGGGAGAATTATGGGCTTCTTCCATCAATCTTTGCTTCAAATCACCACGATTCTGCGGTATACACCATCTTCCCTTAAAACGAATACTTCCCTCATCACCAATGGTGAAATCTAACACTTCTCCTTCATCAATCTTCTTCTTGATTGCTTTCAACTTCTCATCTTCTAATTTGCTATCCCTTATCTCATCATAAATGGATGGTTGAACCACCAAGGCATTCAACATCCTTGCCACTCCACCATGTTCCATCACCTCCAAGTTCAACTTCTGAAATTTTACACACAACTGATCTGGGACTACCATCACATTCACCGTATGTTCTGACTTTCTGCTCAAAGCATCTGCCACCACATTAGTCTTTCCTTCATGATATTGAATATCCAATGTATAATCACTCATATACTCCAACCATCGTCTCTGTCTCCCATTCAAGTGCGTCTGGGTGAAAATGTACTTCAAACTCTTATGATCCGTGAAAATCCTACAAGTCACCCCATACAAGTAATGTCTCCAAATCTTCAAGGAAAACACTACTGCAGCTAACTCCAAATCATGGGTTGGGTAATTCCCTTCGTGAACCTTCAACTGCCTCGAGGCATACGCAATCACCCTTCAATTCTGCATCAACACACATCCCAATCTCAACCTCGATGCATCACTATACACGTCATATAGATCACTCCCATCCGGCAAAGCCAGCACAGGTGTTGTGGTTAACCTTTCTTTCAAGATCTTAAATGCCTCCTCACACTCTTGGGTCCATGAGAACTCATGCTCCTTCTTCATCAAACTTATCATGGGCTTCGCGATCCTTGAAAAATCCTTCACAAACCTTCTGTAATGGCCTGCTAAACCCAAAAAACTCCTTACATCCGACACATTCTTTGGGGTTGGCCAATCACTCACAGCTCGACTCTTGCTTGGGTCCACTGAAACTCCGTCCTTGGAAATCACATGGCCCAAAAATGCTACTTTCTCCAACCAAAAATCACACTTAGACAACTTGGCATACAACTGATGCTCTCTAAAACATGACAAAACTTGTCTCAAATGCTCCTTATGCTCTTCTTCATCCTTTGAATATATCAAAATATCATCAATAAACACCACTACAAACTTGTCCAAGTATGGCCTGAAAGTCCTATGCATCAAGTCCATGAACACTGCAGGTGCATTGGTCAAACCAAATGGCATAATTGTGAACTTATAATGACCATAACGGGTCCTGAAAGCACTCTTTGCAATATCTTGCTCCGCAATTCTCAATTGGTGATAACCCGATCTCAAATCTATCTTTGAGAATACCCCTGCTCCTTTCAACTGGTCAAACAAATCATCGATCCTTAGTAATGGATACTTATTCTTCACTTTCACCTTGTTCAACTCTCGATAATCTATACACAACCTCATACTTCCATCTTTCTTCTTCACAAACAATACTGGAGCTCCCCAGGGTGATGAACTGGGCCTAATATAACCTTTCTCCAACAAATCATCCAACTGGGTCTTCAACTCCCTCAACTCAGCTAGATCCATTCTATATGGAGCCTTAGAAATAGGTCCAGTTCCAGGCACTAGATCGATAGTGAACTCAACATCCCTCACTGGTGGCCTACCAGGAATCTCATCCGGAAACACATCTGGAAACTCTTTTACAACAGGAATACCCTCTTCACCTTTCTTTTCCTCACTTTCAACCTCTTGAACACTACACAAAAACAAAGGACAACCCTTCTTAACCAGCTTCTGTAGTTGCATTGCAGACACAATTCTCAACCCCGAGCTTTTCCCTTCCTTTTATACACCACTTTGGTCTTACTTGGGCTAGTCAAGGTGACCTTTTCAGTCGCACAATCTTTGCTTCATACTTTCCCAACCAATCCATACCCAGAATCACATCAAAGTCATTCAAGTCAAACTCGATCAAATCAGCCAGAAACTCAACCTCAGAGATGGAAATAGGCACACTCAAAAACAATCTCGAACAACTCCTCACTTCCCCAGACGGAATAGACACATGTAGAGAAACTGACTCAGGACTCTCTAACCCGAGACTCCCAACTACTTCCTTAGAAATAAAAGAATGCGACGCCCCTGAATCAAACAAGACTTTCACAGGAGAAGAACTTATAAAGAAAACACCAATTACCACATCATTAGCAGACTCATCCTGCCGACTATTCATCACGAACACACGACCCTTTGAGGCACCACCCGCACCGCTACTGGTTCCAGCCTTGGTTGTAGGTCCACTAGACTGAGGTGGCTTACTAGGTGCACTAGACTCTTTTACCTTCCCAGACTTAACATAATAATTAAAATAATCATGTTAAAGCATAATAATAGCAAGATCCTAGGCACGATACTAACAAGATCGATTAATAACAAACCCTAACATGTTACTAAACATTAAAAATCAAAGCTTTAATCCTAACATGATATTAACATGAATATTAGGAAATAAACTAGGAAGCATCATAAAAATCATAATTGTCATATTTGATATTAAAGTTACCCTAAACATGATACTAGGAAGATCAAAACGCCCTAACATGACACTATAGGAATCATAATAACAACCTAGACATGACTTCTAAATCATAATATCAATTAAAATCAATTAAAGCACTTACTTGGATGTCTCGTATCTCTTTCTAATAACAAAATACACGCGTTAGTAACTTCAAGGAAAATAATAAATCAAATAATTAAATTAAATAATCGAAAGAGAGATTTGGGACCAAACCCTCAGAAATTAAACCTTTCACGTCTAGGGCGAAGACAACTTCGAACTTGGCTAGTTGTGTCTAGTGCTAATGAATGCAGAATTATGTTTGTAAAAAGCTAGGCTTAGAAAGAGAGAGAGAATCAAGAATTTCTTGATGAGAGTTGGTGATTGAAAAAGGAGATATATGTCCTCTATTTACAGAGAAAAAAGAGAGTCGAAGAATAAGAAAAGAATCCGAATTCGAATCGAAATAAAAACTCGATGGACAGCAGTTTTTGAGGATTTTGTTTTTATCATATCTTTTGATCCAGAAGTCCAAATAAAGCATATAATATGTCGTTGGAAAGCTTTTGAAGTCTAATTTCCAACCCAATTAGAATCAGATTAAAATCTTTTGTAGATAAAAAGATATGGCCTAAATAGTAGGATGGTGTCAGTTTTGGATAGAGTTTTGTATCACATTCATATCTCTTTCGTTATAGCTCGGAATTAATATTATAATATATCATTGGAAAGATAATTTCAAGATCTATCCAACCATAACAAATTTGGATAAATATTATAAGGCACGAAAATAAAATCTGACTGTCTTTGAACATCTTTAAATTCAAATAGAATTAGGATTTAAGAAAAGGAAAGTTTTTATTTAACTCAAATTCTTTAATCTTATCTTTTCAAAAAGGATAATTAAGATCTTTTAGAAACTTATGGAATGTTCTAATTAATCCTAATTAGTTTAGGAATAGGATTAAACCTTTGGATCCTCCACATGATCATTGGGTCGTAGGTAAAATCCGGTTTGGGCCTAGTTTAGTATTTTTGCCATAACTTCCTCATTATTCATCGGAATTGGGCTTATAATATATCGTTGGAAAGGTCTTTTCAAACCACATCCAACTACACCATTATTGTACCCATATCATGGACAAAACTAAATTGGAATGCACGTTTTTTAAAACTAGGGTAAGAAAAGAAATATTTTCAAAAACAGAATGAAGAGATATTTTAATAAAAACATCCTCATCACTAGACTTTTCACACTTTCGCTTTGTTCGATAATAAAATGACATGAAAGGTATTCATCACTGGGTTTGGTTTTGGGGAGACACAAATGGGTGTCTACAATTACAAGTTCTCTGATACAACTTATTTAGCAAATTTATTGAAGAAAATCAATGTCGATTGTGTCAAGCCTGCGATTGTCAAGCAAAATTCCACTCTAATATCTGTAAAAACATGCAACAAAAAAGGATTAAACCAACTTGTGAGCCCTTAAATCGCCTCAATCATCAAAATACCCAACAAAAACACTAAATAAACATTCATATAATCAAAATACAACAATTTCATACAACACCTAGTACTAATGTTTAACTCATCAGTTCAAAAAAATCACTCATATATACTCAACAACTTAAACAATCCAATCAAACAAATTAATAAAAAAAAATTAACAAAAACTCCACCATAACAACAACGCTTCTACCTTCCACCATCAGCGCACAAAATCAGAACAAACGCACAAAACACCCATAATCGGATCATCGGCGCAAAAAATCAGAACTTATCGCACTAAACAGAAACTTAAGATCTAAAGTAATTTTAAAATGAAAATTCAAAAATTTTAGATCTAAAATAATTGGATATTAACAACAAATCCAAAATCAGAAATTACTCAAATTAGAGAGGTAATATAATTGAAAATTAACGAAAATCTATAATGTATTTAAAAAATTGGAATTAGCTTAAATTAAAATCTTTAGATCGAAAAAAAAATCATAAAAAATCCAATATCCAAAACTTAAATCAACATATAATGTAAAACATAGAGCTAAATCAACTTAAGCAATCATCATTTATAACAGTTAAACTCAAATAACTTGCAATTCGGTATTCGATGATTACAAAGAGAAACTTACTCTAGTGGCTCAACGGTGGGCGTGAGAAGCTTGTAAGGTGGTGGACTGGTGGGCGTGAAGAGCAGCACCACGGTGAGCTAGGATTTAAGGGTGATGATGATTTTGATCTAAAAGAAAGAGAAAAGAAGTGAGAAAGAAAGGAGGATGATGATGATTTTGATCTAAAAAGAAAGAGAAAAGGAGTGAGAAAGAGAAGAGGATAGAAGGGGGCGGCTATAAGTTGTTCCTTGTATTAATTAGGGTTAAGGTGGGTTGGAAATATTCACGTTCATTATTATTATTATTTTTTAAATACTTATAGAACTGTTAAGTAAAAGAGGCAATTTATATTGTTAAGTGTAAAAGTTGGATATATTATATAGAGCGATTACCACTGATAGGCGCTCTATAAGTTATAATATACAAAACGCTTATCTTACATAGGCGATTTGTATTATTCTAGAGATCGCCTTTGTAACTTAACAGTTATGTATTGTGTGTTACTTATTCCCTATTTTGTGGTAGTGTAGGGGTCATAAAACTGAGAGCTGTTGGAAGCTAAAGGAAGCTATCCAACATTTAATCGATAATGACAAGCTTCCCATGCCTCTAGCTAGCAAGAAGAGCGAGTGATGATAAAGCAAACGACACAAGACAAGAGGCGAGCTTCAACGACGAGATCTCGTGACCTCCACTCTTCTATTTCTTTTATTTTACCCTTTCCCCAATAAGTCTAGCATAAGCACCTTTTTATTCTCCTTAGATTTATTTTGTAGGATCATTATTTCTTCTCCTTTAATAAAAATGAGCTATTATTTTCTTGCATATGATCATTTCATTACATTGCAAAATATATATATATATATATATATATATATATATATATATATATATATATATATATATATATATATATATATATATATATATACGCCGAGCTAAGCACAAGGTATACCAATGATTTGAGGCACCCCTTGTAGCCACATCATATTACCTTTCACCCTTCAAATATACAATCCTTTTTTGATAAACCACTTTGAGCCTCGTTTAATGATAGACCTTTCATTTTTCAACCCATATCTACCTAACCTTGGGATGGGATGGTGTGCAACTTATGCAATTTTCAATTTTATAAAAAGCTTGAGTGACTTCAAAAAATTAAAATAGCACAAATTAAGAAGAAAAATAAATAAAAGTGTACAAAAGGGCAAGTGTTCCAATGTCTTTGACATGAACATGTCTTTGATATGAACACTTCTTAGATTGCGTCTCTTATCAAGTGCTCGGTACCGTGCCTGAGAAACACGAATGCCAAGTGAGTGATAGACCGCATGATCGGGATTGCCGACACTTATAAAAATAAAATAAATAAAGCAAAAAAAATGAGCTAAAAAAAGAGTAGAAAACCTCAAGCATGAAAATACAAATATTCAAAAGCGAAGTTGCACACCTTGGGGGCTTATCTAGGGTCTTGAGCCTTTTATCCCCTTCTTCTTCTTCAACCTTTAGCCTAACCACGTTACAACTCTTAAAAGACCTCTTTGAGGTATACACACAATTGTGCGAGGTTCGGCTAGAGCTACGTCCGGCCTTATTCCTAATGGATACGTAGGTAACCTCACATCGAGGTGCGACCGTAATAAAAATGCATTCACATTCACATTCACACATCATGATCATATCAATGGATCTCCTATGCTCATCCCTATCTACTTAGAGCTAGACTTGGGGGCTTGATCCCTACATCATTAGCTTACCTTGCTTAAGAGTCACCATCATTTGACTCTTCTTGAAATAATATGTTTTTCCACACACTTAGCCCTTGCGGCCTAACTTTAGTATCACCATCACACACTGCACAGATACATGACCAAATATACTTCCTTAGGAACCCTTTGTCATGAAATCTTAACACAACGTTGAAGCATGCCTTGTCATATCAACATTAATCATCATTGCATCACAAAGTATGAAGTACTTAGTCTCCGCGCCTAAGTTACCTAAATACTTGAGTCAACTAGGATAGTCTAAGATGCTACAATCCTTATACTATGAGAGACAGCGTTAACAGATTAAGCTTATTCAACATGCACTTTCAAAAACTTCGCTTCTTTCTTTTTTCGCGCCTTTCTTTTTCGGGAGAAAGTCAGTACCCTCCACAAAAATGACGGAAATTTTTTTAAAATTTTTTTGCTTTTTTGCATTTTTGAGTCGCGCGATCACATTACAATGCACACATGAGTCATGTACACATTGAGTCATGTCGTATTATTACATTGAGTCAACACTATGCACACACGAGTCACACGAAGTGAGTTATCATTAAGTCAAGTTTATATCTCGAGTCATGTCAAATCAGTAAGTCAAGCAACACTAAGTCTTAGGTCAACCCTAAAAAAGATAAGCAAAGTCCTATATTCAAAATATAAATGCAGGTGCATCCCAGCAAGCAAGAACATTCCCAGATTTTTTCGAAAAACCGCGAATACGCCGCATGAGACTCTTCCAAGATGAAAGGAGTTTGAGCAAAATTACGTGGATTAGTAAATTGGAGAAGATTTGAGTGGATTTGGTTGAAAGGAAACGACCAAGTTCAAAGTTTGAAGCGAAACCGAGCAACGAACAACAGCAGCAAGGGCAAAATAGGGAAGACCCGACTCTAGCGCCAAACGACAAGGCTGTCGCCTGGCGACAACATCAGTCACCTGGCGACAGAAGAAAAGCACGGCGCCAGGTAGTTCCAGCGATCACTGGTGCAGCGTCGCAATACGTGGCCCCCATATTAGATTATGCGAACCGAGTGCAGCAATTTCTGGGTTTCTTGGTACACCAGTTAGCCCTTATAAGAAATTTGACATGATTGAGTAGTCGGCTTGATTACAATTGCAATAAGTGATCGACCTGACAAAAGATCATCTCTCTTAGCTTAAGAGCGCCTAAACATTGGCTCATCGCAAAGGCACCAACACAATGGTTCATAAACAACAAAGCACCGACGTACTGGTTCACAAGCAGCAGAAGCACCGACGCACTGGCTAAAGCAAAATTCAAGCAGCATTAAGGATCGGCAAGCGTTGGTCTTCGGTAGTTTTCTTCGGAATATTATCACAACAACTGAGGATGACTTCAAGAGAGGTTATATTCGACAACATTCGCTAAGATTGTGGAGGTTGTCACCAAGATTTGAGAATATAGCACGAGATGGGCGGTCTTCGACGGCATTCGCTAAGATTGTGGAGGTTGTCACCAAGATTTGAGAAGACAACACGAGATGGGCGGTCTTCGACAGCATTTGCTAAGATTGAGGAGGTTGTCACCAAGATTTGAGAAGATAGCACGAGATGGGCGGTCTTCGACAGCACTCGCTAAGATTGTGGAGGTTGTCACCAAGATTTGAGAAGATAGCACAAGATGGGTGGTCTTTAATGGTATTTGCTAAGATTGTGGAGGTTGTCACCGAGATTTGAGAAGAACGGATCATGATGAGGCGGTCTTCGACGACTTTTGCTATGATTGGGGAGGTTGTCACTACGATTCAAGAAAAAAAGCTCTTTTGCTCAGAGACGCGTGGGCGTATAAAAAAAAACTCTATTGTTCAGAGACAAGTGAACATCAAAACAGCAAGATGGTGTTCCCTAGCTTGTGGAAGATTGTCACAACGACAAACACAACAAATTGGTTATCCTCAGAGACGTGTGCTCGACGGTGCAAGATACGTGTTTCTTAACTCTTTTATCTGTTTTAAACTAATGCTAGTTTTGCAAGTATCGGCGTTACAAGAATGATTTAGGATTGCAGAACGTTCTGAATCATTCTCCGTCCCTATCGCTACTTTGACTTTTGTTTTCGAAACTTGCGTTTCTCAAAACTCAGTCAAAGTGGGGGCTTCTGTAGACAACCATTTGTGTCTCCCCAAAACCAAACCCAGTAATAAATTCCTTTCACGTCATTTGATTATCGAACATAGCGAAAGTGTGAAAAGTCTAGTGATGAGGAAGTTTTTTATTAAAATATCTCTTCTTTCTGTTTTTGAAAATATTTCTTTTCTTACTCTATTTTTGAAAAACATGCATTCCAGTTTAGTTTGGTCCATAATATGGGTCCAATAATAGTGTAGTTGAATGGGGTTCGAAAAGAGATTTCCAACGATATATTATAAGCCCAATTCCGATGAATAATGAGGAAGTTATGACCAAAATACTAAACAGGGCCCAAACCGGATTTTACCTACGACCCAATAATCATGTGGAGGGTCCAAAGGTCTAATCCTATTCTCAAACTAATTAGGATTAATTAGAAGCTTCTATAAATTTCTAAAAGATCTTAATTTTCCTTTTTAAAAAGATAAGATTAAAGAATTTGAGTTAAATAAAAACTTTCCTTTTATAAAAACTTTCCTTTTTTTTTTAATCCTAATCCTATTCGAATTTAAAGATGTTCAAAGACAGTCAGATTTTATTTTTGTGCCTCATAATCTTTATCAAAATTTTATATGGTTGGATAGATCTTGAAATTATCTTTCCAATGATATATTATAATATTAATTCCGAGCTATGACAAAAAAGATATGAATGGAATATGAAACTCTATCCAAAACTGACACCGTCCTACTATTTCGTCCATATCTTTTTATCTACAAAATATTTTAATCTTATTTTAATTGGGATGGAAATTAGACTTCAAGAGCTTTTCAACGACATATTATATGACTTATTTGGACTTCTGGATCAAAAGATATGATAAAAACAAATCCGCAAAAACTGCTGTCCATCGAGTTTTAATTCGATTCGAATTCGGATTCTTTTCTTATTCTTCGACCCTCTTTTTTCTCTATAAATAGAGGTCATATCTCCCCTTTTCTAATCATCAATTCTCATCAATTCTCAATTCTTCTCATCAACTCTCAACCAAAAACTCTCTAATTCTCTTCTCTTTCGAAGCTAAAGCTTATCCTCTCTCTCCCTCTTTTCTAAGCCAACCCTTTTACAAACACAATTCCTCATACATTAACACTAGACATACCTAGCATTGTTCGAAGTTTCCTTCTCCCTAGACGTGAAAGGTTTGATTTCTAAGGGTTTGGTCCCAAATGTAGTCTAAACTTTCTTAATTCTTTCTTTCAACTATTTAATTTAATTCTTTGATTTTATTATTTTCCTTGAAGTTACTAATGTGTGTATTTTGTTATTAGAAAGAGATACGAGGCATCCAAGTAAGTGCTTTAATTGTTTAATTGATATTATGATATAGAAATCATGTTTAGGTTGTTATTTTGATTCCTAGTATCATGTTAGGATGCTTATTCCTAGTATCATGTAAGGATGTTTTATTGCTTCCTAGTATCATGTTTAGGATAAAGAATAAGTTCCTTAAATCAAGTATGATTGTTATGATGCTTCCTATTTTTCTTTCCTAATATCATGTTAGTATTATGTTAGGGTTAAAGCTTTGATCATTATTGTTTAGTGACATGCTAGGGCTTGTTATTAATCTTGTTAGTATCATGCCTAGGATCTTGCTATTATTATTATGCTTTATTTTTAACATGAACACGATTATAATTATTATAATTCTATGATTATAATTATTTTTGTTATTATGTTGCTTGATGTTTATTATTTATTGCTTGATCACGCCTTTTATGCATGTTTAAAGGGAATTGGTACTTGTAATCACGCTTAATAACATAATTAATAATCTTGTTTAGGGTTAATTTGATTATAATTCAAGTGATCGCCAATAATAGATTTATTTGTGCATTAAATTCAACCAACATTGATAAACAGGTTTAGGGTAAACCTATTGATTGCATGTTAGTCAGAAAGCGCACATGAATACGATCAGAATAAAGTAGAGGCCTATTATTAGAGCAGGTTCAATCTCTTTTAGGTTGGATTTGTACCTTCATCCCCGAACTTCCAGTCTTGGTTCCAGACCTATTGGAGTTAACAATCTCCTTGATCGTTAAGGGATGTAACCTTCACCCTGTGAACGGTTTACAAGTTCCTAAAACTTGTTGGCGACTATTTTGCTCTAGCTTCCTTCCCTTTGGACGCCACCATGCTTTAGTGTATGATCACAGTGGGGTTCAAGTTTGGGGTAATGCTTGAAATATTCCCTACATAATGTATGGTATATTTCCATTTGTTAAGAAACAGATGGCAAAGAAAAAGAACAAAAATAGAGAAGCTGGAACATTGGAGATTAAGGCTGTACAGAATGTCAATAAAGATGCAATCCGAGAAATGCTAATGGAACACATCATCCCAACAATACATCAACAATGGGCACATAATGTACCTAAAAATGTCAAAATACAATGGGATAATGCAAGGCCTCATCAAATTCCTAAATATGAGGAATTTATTGTTGCCTGTCATGCAAATGGTTTCAATATTGAAATGGTGTATCAACCAGCATAGTCTCCAGACTTGAATGTCTTAGACCTAGGGTTGTTCAAAGTCATTCAATCCCTCCAATACCAATCCTCCCCAACAACTTTGGATGACTTAATCAAAGAGGTCATCAATGCATACAATGCATTTGAGGCTAAGGCCAACAAGTACATATGGCTAACACTACAGTCAGTGATGATAAAGGTACTGGAAAAGCAAGGAGGCAATAACTTCTCTCCACCTCATATGAAGAAGAAGAAGATGGACATATTAGGGGTACTTCCCAATCACCTACATGTTCCAAGGGAGCTGATACATCAAGCTGTGACTTATCTAGACACCATGTTCATCCCAACAACACATGCAGTAGAGGAAGAAGCACGCATGGAAGTAGATGCTAACTGAAGAAATAGCAATACAAGAGCCTAACAAGTATATATATGACTGCCACACATAACCTTCAAAGTATTTTGCTGACTCTGGTAAGAAGTATGGTTTCTTATTATAATGTGACTTTGTTATGTTGTAGTAGTTATGTACTTAATGCTTAGGTTATGTGTATTTTGATCATTCACATTCAATACATGTAAGGCAGTCATGTAATGTTAGGGGCTTCTTATTTTGAAATCATGGGTGTACTATTTAACTATTTGGTATTATCATATGAATGTTTGTTATGTAAAGAAGAAGTATTGTTGAACTATCAGCAAGGGTATGCATATATCAAGCAGTTCCTTAATGTAGTTACCTCAACACCAAGGCCATATGACCATTGATGGAGCAAATCTAGCACTAGCAACTATGATTCAAAAGAGTCCCTTCATCATATGGCTTAATCAAGTCAGGCACAAAAAGGACAATAACTAGGGGGGACTCAGTCACACCGCTAACCAAAACCAGAAAATAAGGGTCAATGGGGTTTGCAAACCAAAATACAAACATAGACCTCTGTAACTAACATGTCATTTAGAACACAGTAGGGAATCATAATACCATAAGGCAACAGATTGAACACAATCATAATAACTAGGTAGGACTCAGTCACACAGCTAACCAAAACCAGAAAATACATCACTCATAAGGGGGGTTGCATACCAAACAGGAAAACAGAGTGTTCTCTTATTAACATGTCATTGAGAACATTGTAGGGACTCATAATACCATAAGGCAATAGACAAAACACAATCACCAAGTCAAAATAACATCCATCATTACTAATCAAGATAACATTCCCCTGGCCATTGTCAAACCAACATAAAAGGCAGCAAGTAACAACCAACACCATCAAATGAGAAACCACCCAACACAGAGAATACCATAAGCAAAAAAAAAAAAAACACAACATTGATGCAGGGACTCATAAGGTAATGACAACAACAACATATTAACAACTATAAAAGCAAATAAACATGATTAAGGGTGAAGAAAGGTTATACGCTGCAGGATTAATTGTCAGCGAACCACTCCGGGTGGACATCCCTCGGAAAATCCATGTAATCTTCATCGCACAGCTCCGGTCAACAGGCAACCCAAATCTCACCCTTTTCATCCCTGAGAGGGACCCTGTCTTCTGCTGTTTCGCAGTGAGGGACTCAACATCTTCAACCACCGCCTTAGAGCGAGAACCATAAGACAACCCAGTTCCAACACCGCCGACCATCCTAGAATTAAGGGACTCATTAAGGCCCCCTTTGGTAGACCCAGCAACGTCCCCCTTCCCACTTCCTTCGCCCTCACTCTCCCCTTCCAGATCTGTCACCTCAATTGGATGGTTAAGGTTTTTTCCAGCCTGATCTGACTGCACCTCACTTTCATCATCTTAAGAGACATCAAGCTTTGCACCACAACGAACCCTGTAGGAGAGCGGCCTCATTCTAGCGCGGCGCAGGGGTTTGATCTTCCCAGATCCCCTCTCACAGATGTACCTAGTCGCACTAAGAAGAAGGTCATCTATGGGTTTTTCAGGTGGAAGATTCTCATAACAAAATAGGGAAGCATCGGTTTTTTCAGAGGTACTCATATTTTGTTGAAGGTTCCAGCACAAATCTAGAAGGGGAGTAAGGTGAAAAGGTTGGAAGAGGGAGGAAGCGGCGATTCAGAGAAGAAGAGTTAGGGTTCCAAAAGAAGAAGAGAGAGAAACCCTCTCTTTTAAATGGAGAAGAGAGAGACGAGTAATCCATGGAGTAAATGCAGGTTGGTGGAGATGGCATTGAATGGAGTGGTTGGGAAGATGAACAATTTTGTTCATGTATCTGATGCATAAATAGAGAGGGGAGAGTAAGGGGTGATGATTTTTTTGGTGGGAATGATTATCAGTTGATGATAATTTATCATTTAGATTACAATTAGATTAGGGTGAATCAGCACTTTAATGATACAAAAATAAGGGTAAAATGTAATTTTACCTTAAAAAACATACTAAATAAGGAAAAAAAACTTGTTGCAAGAAATGTGAACCACCCAAATAAGGCAAATGTTGCAAGAAATAAGAAACGGAGGGAGTATTTTTTTAGCGCTAAGGAGAACCCTCACCTTAACTCAACCCTCACGGTTTTTTTGATTCTGTATTTGATGGTCATACACTTTGAGAGTGAGGAGGAAGGATAAAAGATTATCACTCTCAAAAGTGTCTCTAGTGGGTCCTGATTTCACTCACTTGTTATTCATTCTTGTTATTCCCTCCGACTCATAATGTTAGTCCCATTTACGTTATCGATGCAAATTTTTATCGTAAATATCTTTAATCTCACACTAGCTGAAATTATTAAAATTACATATTAATAAAAATACTTATCGAGACTAATAAAACTAGATCTCATATGAGTATATTTGTTCTTATATATTCATAGAAATTTAGAAGACTTCCCCTATTTTTTATTAGTCAAAAAATTCTAAATGAGACTAAGATTATGAACGGAGGGAGTAACATGTATTTTTCTCGATTGTTACATAGTAACTTCGATATTCCATATGTTTTTATAGGCTCAACTTTAAATATTGAACCGACTCGACTCGACTCGACTTGACCTCCTCATCAAATACGATCCAATCATCTTAATTGACACATTTGACATCTCCTAATACCTCATTCCTCATTCCTCATTCCTCATTCCTCATTCGGTATTCCGTATATGGAAGCATGAAGTAGGCAGAAATATAACAAATAGAAGTCACATTAGAGAGCCTAGCCTGAACAAAATTAGGCTTCATCGTTGAAACCCTAACAAACATGGCGGGTAACAACCCCAAATCATCCTCCACCACCACCACCATCACCATCACCAACAACCGTCCTCCTCCTACCTCCGAACGCAAATCTCGCTGGCAATCTTCCTCCTCCGCCACCCCCACCACCACCTCCGCCGCACCCTCCGCCGCAAATCCCACCTCCGGAACCCCATCAAAGCCCTCCCCAAGCACCGCTAAACCCCCCACCAACTCCAACACTAACAACGCTGCAACAAGGTCTTCCTCTGATAAACCCACCCCAAAACGCAGCTCACCTTTCCCGTCTTCCGTTGGCCCTCCACCTCCTCCGCCGCCTCCTACTTATGGGTTCCATATGCTTGATCGTCGCACCATTGTTCTTGCTGATGGTAGTGTTCGATCCTACTTCGCTTTGCCCCCTGATTACCAAGATTTCACCCCACCTCCTAGACCCCCAATTGGGCGTTTTGGGCCGCCTCATGAGTTGGTTCGGGTTGGGCCGATGAGCCCGGATGGTTTTCGCGGTAGGGAGGATCATCCCTTTGGGTCTAATTCTATGTCAATGAAGAGGAAGTTTGGTTTTGGGGAGGAGAGAGATAGAGATGGGGATGAGTTTGCCAGGCAGAAGCAGCAGCTCCTGCAGTATGGCAATGCCGGTGCTGGTGCCAATTTGAGTTCGGGTACTAGTAGTCCCTTTAGACGCGACGATGAGTTTCGGAATTCCAAGATTATGAGGGCTGGTGCTGGGTTTGATAGTGGTGGTGGTAGTAATAATGTGGGTGCGAGGCAGGAAGTTCGGATTGATCCTCCTATTATGAAGGCATATCTTCATTTTATTAAGTTGATTTACGAGAATCCTAATCAGAAAAAGAATTACTTAGAGAATGGCAAGCATCATCACTGCCTCGTCTGTGGCAGGTTTGATTGGAAACTACTCTTTATGCTTTAATTTAATTATTTTTTGTTGTTATAATATGGTTCTATTGAATGTGTTTGTACGTGAATGAGATTTGCTTAGACATGTGTTGAACCCGACTCTATCATTTCTCAGATTCTTGAAATTCTGTAACTAATGGGATAGAAGAGTGGTACGATAGATATATGGAAATTAATGGCGAAAATAGGTGCCTTTAATTTTGGTTATCTATAAGTTTTATAATTTATTTGGTTTTCCAAATATATGTAGTATATAGCTGTGTTTGTCTTTTATTTTAATATATTGCTTTCATGTCTCTATTGTATTTGTACCCTCTCCGTACCTGTATAAGTGCAATTCAGGTGATATATTTTAAAGGTATTACAGTGAGGAAGTTTACTTTCAAGCATTTTAGTCTCACATTAGAGGATATGATTTTTCTAAGATGTGTTCTTTCTTTGATGTGATATACCGGTTAGTAAAGCTCTTGTATTTTGGGGAACCAGACAATTAGGTAAGCAAGGTAGTCATCAAATAGAATATTGCTCAACTAGAAGTAGTGTTACTTGTTTGCTAGTAGGGCTCTTGGTATGTGCCGTTAATTCATACTTTTATTGGCTAATTAACTTTGGCCGCAAAGTGTATATTTATACTGGTTGCAATAATGCACAAAGCTCTCATCTGATTGATCTTTGATTGCCATCATTTTGTTCTTTGCCCAATGCTGCAGCTTGTATGCAATCTTTGGGGAGGTTTGCTTACATTGAAGGCATCCACTTGTATATCTGAGATGGTGTTTTTTTGTCTGACATTGGCATGCATTTATTAGAACATCTCATACTGAAAAGTGAAAACTTTAACTTGTTTGATTGGGACCTAATGAATTTGAGGTTGCTCGACAACTTGGCTTTTGGCTAAATTCCATAAAAAGACATTTGACTGTGCCGTTTAAATGTATTTTGTAAATGTTAGTTGGAACCACATGCTTTGTTAAGCACTGGGGTTTGTTATTTGTTTGGTTAGGACTAGTTTTGTGAGGTCTTATAAGTGTCAGCTATAAGTGACATTTTTCTAGTATCGTGTATACCCTCCTTCCTATTAAATCTATATTTTTACTTATGACCTAATACAAATCAATGTGTCATACTGAAGGAGCTTAGATGCCAAATGATCAACATGCCAAAACTAGATAGTTGTTAACGGAGGGCTACCTATATTTAGAGATATTTAGTTCTTTTATGTTCTATGTTATTTTATAACTTTATTTTACCATATAATATTTCATGCCACATTCACCCAAGCCCTCCATTTTCTTTTATAATCCACTATCTTCTTTTTTTATAGAGCACTCTACTGTACTATTTCCTATTGTTAATATTCTTTATTATTGTCAAGTTCTTTTATTGACTTCAAAGTTGAATGTTGCTGGTACAAAATGCAGACTCACTCTAGTTGTTACTCTGTCACTCCATTCGTCCCTATTTATTTTTTCCCACTGCCCTTCTTCACCCGTTCTAATAAAGTTTGTCCATTTTTTTTGTAGCAATGACTCTCTTTTATTTTTTTAACTTCTCTCTTCTACCCTTGATCCACCACATCTATTTTCTCCTATATTTTTAGTATAAGATTACCCCACAATCTCCCATCACTTCTGCCTTTTTAATTATAATAACAATTGATGAATCTCCTAATACTATGTGCCCTGAAAATTGGGCACATGAAATTGGGATGGAGGGAGCAATTTATTGAATATTCTGATGCCATGATTTGGTTGAATATTAATGCTCGATGTAGGCCTTTAAGCACAAATTGAGCATGAGTGGAGCTACCTTTCTTTAGGGTTTATGGAGGTGGAGTGAATACGAATGCATGTGTTTGAGTCATTCCACTCTATTAAAGAACTGTGCAATTCAAGTTGCTTCGTAGTTGGCATCGAAGGGTGTTAATTTAGCTTCCATCGGTGACTGCTGTGTGTTACTACACTCTTATTGTTTTTTGTGTACTACATTGGCAAAGACACTTTTTTCTTCTTCTAGTTTTACTTTCATCTTTTATCCCTCCCTCATTGAAGTCTTGTGACTTACCCTTAGCATGCACGATCATTCGCTTTTGAAAAGTCAAAGTGTTTCAAGTAAAAAAAAAGAAAAAAAGAGAAAGTATAACCGCAAAGTATCTTGCCTTTACTATCAAGGTTTGAAATATTAATTAAGAGGTGTTGCTTAGGGTTTTGACCTAGCTTTGGAGATACACCTTGACACAATCTCCCCTCTCCCCACCCAAACACCTAAAACTAGAAAAATTTAGTTTAAAATCCTACCATATGAAAGCTTCATACTCTCATTGGAATATTGCTCCATGTGGGTGTGGAACCATGTTAGCTTTTCTCTCTTCATTTATTTTCCTCCTCACTTTGCTTAAAATTATCTCTCTTTAATTTGTCTTTCCTTCATTCTGTCTCTTTTTGGTTTTTTCTCACAGGAGAGCCTCTTTGCTGATTCTGTCTTCTCATCTCCCCTCCTTTTCATTCTTTTTCTTTCATCATCTTTTTATTGAAAAGAAAAGAGTTCAGTTGAGTAGGTTGTTTTCACCTTGTTCTTTCCTATCATATTTGAACTTATTATCTGCTAAAGTGAACTTGGTAGCTCTTATATGAACTTATTCATCCCTATTGGCCCTTATTTTTATGGTGAAAAGAATGGCTGTCAGAACATACTTCACATCTTTTACTGGTTTTGATTTTATGATGTAACAGAAATGTAAATCTAAGTAACCTGCCATAAATAGTAGGGGAGTGGAAATCTAATTTCATTATGTAAGTTGAGTGGGGTTAAGCCTTTTTTATTTGACATTTTTTTAAAAAAAAAAAAATCTTTTTTAATTAGTTCTTTGTTTTAAAATGTTTAAGCTTAGATCCCGTGCCATGCACGGTGATCGTTATAGATTATTAATAGATAAATATTATAATCATAAATTAGTCGAGGAATAATAAAAGTATGTGATATGTTAAATTTTAATTGTAGCCTTTAATACACAATTAAAAATAAATGTAGGCAAAAAATCCGAGCAATGTTTTATTTTTTTTCTTGTAAAACAGATCACAAATATTTTTAAGAATATAATTTTTGGTTTATAGTTGTCCAATTTTCTATTTTAGAAAAATTATTTGTGAATCTTTTTATTCTAAATATACTACATTAATATGGAATATGTACAACAAATAATATTATTTTTGAAATTGATTTGTTTCCTTAATTAATACTTCCTCCGTTTCTTTTTACTTGCAACACAGCCTTGTGGCACGTGTTTTGAGGTCGGGTTTATGTAATGTAAACGGATAAACTATTCATTATAATTTTTACAAATGATACTTAACCCTATTCTAATCTTCGTGTAAAAATTATATTGATAAAATAGCTCGTTTACCCTCACTAATCATCTCCTAAAATTGCGTGCCTAAAAGGTGTGTTGCAAGTAAAAGAAAACGGAGGAAGTAGATTTTTTTATATGAAAAAATAATAATAATTAAGGACACACCAGGAGATGACACATGTCATTGCTGGTGTGTCTTTTAATATATAATATTGAAGTTATATCATGTGACCTTATTGTATTTTATACTTATATTATGTTTTGTATGAACTTATGTGATTCTATCTGAACTTATCTAAAACTTATTTTGTCAAACTTATTATGTCTGAACTGAACTTATCTGAAAATGTGAGTAAAGACTTCTTCCATTTTAACTTATTTTATCTAGACTTACTAAAGTTTTATTAAACCATTATGTTTTTTACTTGCACGTTTTACCACTCCTTTTTAACCTTTATTAAATTTTATTCCCGGTACTCTTTTAAAACTCTCCTTAATTTTACTTGGATGTTATTTCTTTTTCTCACTTTACACACCTTTTTTTTCCAACTTTCCAACTAGTAATCTTGTATGTCCTTTTTTCTTTGGCGGATGGTTCCTTATGATGTTTCTTGTTAGCTGACCCCAAATCATCTTGGGACTAAGGCTTTGTTGTAAAAAGATGAAACACATAGGCCCTTAGAGTAGAAGCTATATTTTTAAAATAATATAATCTAATGTAATTATTTAGATTTTTCAATCAAAATATCAAATTTTAACATATGCATAAAGGCATCTCTCATGCCTTGAGCCTTTTGTGCCATTGAAATCAGTGGCAATGTGCTAGGCTTAATGCTGAGACTCTTCTTTGAGCATCTATGTTTGTTTCTCTTTAAAGCTCCTTAACTAACCGATGCACACATGTCTTGAATTGAAGATGGTCTTAGATATGGAATCACGTGCTATGTCTTTGTTTCTGGTTATCCAAAGTCTTCCGTTGAGTGCTGTGAGAGGTCTTAAACAATTTTGATTTTGCAGAGTTGAGATAAGTTATAGGCTCTCAAACATTTAATTCAATGTTGTCAGGTATCCAAGTTGTATGCAATATGCATCCCTATCCCCTTGTTTAGACCCAACGATATGTTTTAATCACCTAGCAGATGTAAGCCATTTTTTATAGTAATATTAGTAAGGGTAGAAAACAAATAGAAGTTAAGGATGGCAAATGCAAAACAACACAAAGTATAAAGAAGTTGCACACTGAGGTAAGCAAAGAAGTAGGTAAATATGACTTTAGGATCATGGATTGACATGGACCTGTGATCCCCCTTAGATTACATGTTCTAGGAAAAATCCCTGTTTCATCGTCACTTTGAGGATCTTGAAGCAGTAAGGTCCTTTATTTTTTGATTTCTAGTTTGACTTTGAAGTCATAGTAGATCTCATGATTAATGTTGTCTGCATTTTAGGTAATTTGTGCATAGCTCCTGTAGCTTTCAACAAGGCTTGAACGTCAAACTCAGTCAATTATGGTTGATTGAAGTTGTTCCTCTTATAATTTCTGCAGCTTTATCAGTGGTCATTATCTGTCATATTCATGTCCATATACTAACATTATCTGTTAGATGTTTTGGTTGGTTGGGTCCTGTGCTAGATCTATATAATATCTTTTATTTGTGTTGGTTTGTACCATTGTACAAGTATGACACTCTTATTATTGCCTTGTTGCTTCTCCTGCTAATCCAATTGAAGATTTGTTCTTTTTCTCTCTGTATGCTTGCTAAAAATTATGCTGGCTGATTTTGGATGGTTTAATTGTAATAAAGGGTTACAGAGGTAATACCTTTGTCACTGGGTTTATCTTTTTCATGCTGGTTTTTCTAATAACACCTTGCTGACAAGAATATTAGAATCTTAGGCACACAAATTGAGGTTAGATTATAAATCAAGAAATATTGATGCCAAAATTAATGTGAATTGACTGGGGTACCAAATGTTAGTAGGAATTCAAAATAGTTGTGTTGGCAATGTGCCAGGTGAGTTGTTTATCCTGCAAGCCTGCAACAAAGAATCTGGAATTGCAAATGCAAACTGATTTTATCAATTTTAGGTGGAGAAATAGGCATCTAGAGTTTTAGAGACTAGGAAGGAGGTCTTTAATTAGCAGTGAATTGTCATTGTTTACGGATTGCTATTTTCACAGCCTTCTCAACTTCTTGGTCTCTCAGAGAACAATGGAAATTCCATAAGAATGAGTTTGGGCTTTCAAAAAGATGAAAATGGAAGAACAAAGGTTGTGAAAAAGGCATATAATATCTGCAGTTGGCGTTAAGTGGGGAGATGGAGAGGTTGGAATGTTGGATTGCTAAATTCATCATACTGCAAAAGAGGATTAATCTATGGCCTCTCATTACTGTTTGTGAGCATGGTGGTGGGCATTTGGTGTATTGTATAATTGCGGCTCTTAACTTTACTGACCAGCTGCAGATTTTGTTGAGTATGATGTTTTGTTATAATGATGGGTCCTGAAGTATACTTGTTGTACTCTCATTCGATCTGCTCTAGTTACAAAATCAGAACTTTTGCATGCCCTTTATTTGAAGGATCTTATGTTTTATTATATGTTCGGATGACCACCTTTGTCGTTTGTAATATTTTTCTTTTATATCTTTACCCTTGCCGGTATTTGTGTTATTAATAATCACCATAGTTGATATTATGAAACATGCCGAGACGAATCTCTAACAAGACCCCACATGACTATATTTCTTTTTGTATTAATCACAATATTTGGTTGATGAAGATTGTCTGAAAAGTGTCAAGTTTGCGAATGATGCAATATTTCTAGAACGGAGGAGGTTTTTTTGTTTTTTATTTTTTATTTTTTTATTTTTATCATGGTTTTGAAAGAGGGTCTTCCATAGATGATTGTTGTAGTTTGTTGAAGTGAACTAGGTTCATTCTCCTGGTCTTTTCATTTACCTTAGGCTTGGCTGTTGATTTTATGTTCCTGTCATCTCTCTTTGATTTATCTGCATATCAAGATAAGAGATGTATTTGGACCATTTGGGTTCATTAACTTTATGGTGACAAGGAGTTTTGTGCTTTTGTCTTCAACCTCATTTCACTGGGTTGCTGTAATTATGTGAATTTACTTAGTTCTATAGGTCTCATCATTGATATGAAACTTGGCTGTTAATTTTGTGTGTTCTTTTTATTGCTCATATTCAATCTTATGTATTCAATAGTAACATTGTAATTTGGATGACCAACCTTGCCAAGTGGCAATGGAGGCTTGGTTTTAATTTGCTGTCTTGAGGAGCATATTTCCAACTCTGTTAAGTGTGGTTTCTTTTGTATCCATTGAGGAGACAGCTATGCTTATGCTTCTTGCATTATAGTGGTTTACTATGGCAGTATACTAGAGATGCAACCTATGATGTGTTGCTTTTGTTATGTCAGTCATTGATGTGAGCATCTAGTATTATTCTAGTCTAAAATCCAACTTTAAAATCCATATTAGTTTAGATAAATTGTTTTCAAAGCTTATCTTGTAGGGCTTTACGAACCTACTTGTAGACTTTTAGTTGTAGTAAAGTGGGACTTTTGACAAATTTTTAGCCTTAAATAAAAAAAGAAAAAAAAAGTAACTTCTTATTGACTCAGTGTCTACTTGCCTGTATTGGCCTACCAACCAGCTAAATATATAATTAGTGTGATAGTTGTGGGCTGTATGCCTGTGTATATGAACTTTATCTTTCCTTGAATGTATCTGAACTAATTTTATGTCAGAAAAATTTGAGCTATGCATTGTCCGACTCTCTTGGTATTGGAAATTACAGGTCTTCAAAAGAGTTTCCAGATATGCATGCTCTTGTTATGCATACTTACAACTCAGATAATGCTGATTTGCGAGTGGATCACCTGGGCTTGCACAAAGCTCTCTGTGCCATAATGGGGTGGAGTTTTATGAGGCCTCCTGATTCTTCCAGGGCCTATCAACATATGCCTGCCGAAGAAGCAGCTGCATACCAGGATGACTTGATCATGTGGCCACCTATGGTGATTATTAATAACACAAATACCGGCAAGGGTAAAGATGGCCGTATGGAGGGTTTGGGAAATAAGGCAATGGATAGTAAACTTAGAGGTATTGCCCTCAGCTTACTATATAGAATATGGATGCTATAACATATCCACTTTGTTCTTTGCTATATTGACATACATGTGGAGTAATCTTACATAACTAAATCCATGAGATCTATACTCTAGTGATATACTGGAGATCTGGATTTATCCGTTTGACATCCAGATATTACCTTTGTGGGTTATAAACTCTTTTTTGTTGATGGCTGGCATTCTCACTTTCATTTTTACCGAGAAGCAAAATTTTTGCTATCTACATTGAAACTTGCGTTTTTTTAACAGATACGTCAAGCTTCTCATTGTCCAGAATATTATTGTGAAAAGTCCTGTATACTCTTTAAGTCATTTAGACATCTTTGTGTATGCCACCACTTTTTTTTTTTTTACCTCCTAGAAGCGTTCTTGCTCTACCTCTGTATGTGCCAGAGCTTCCATCATTTCTTTTGTGGAGCCCTCTAATGCTATTGTGTAAATTTTAATTTCATAAGCAGATTGTAGGTTAGAGATGGTATGTATAATCTTGACTGCAGTGTATATTACATACTTCTGAGCTCATGGATAAACTTAATGAACTGTTTAGAAGAAACTGTCATCCAATGTGTATTTTTTTTGTGTCTGAATTTGAGTTTTAACTTTAAGTGCTAGTTGTGAGAAAACAAGGGGTGATTGAGCACTCTTTAACTATGCAGAAAACTCTATAGATTAGACGCTGATTATTTATGCTCGGCGTCTAATTGCGCTGTTGCACATCTATTGTCTTACAGTTGAGATTACTAACCTGGAAAACCTAAAGCTAGTTCTTTTGATAATGTATCATGTATTCATGTGGTTGGATGTTAATTCTTCCTGCTTCTACTTGCTATTTTTAGCATCCTCCTCCTTGAGGACTCGTCATTCTTTATGTTGGTTGAAGCAGTTAGTCAATCAATTATGGTATCAGGTTTTATTTAGGATTTGAATTGCCAAAGAATGCAATATTAGTGTTACTAAATATGCTAAGAGTGCTATAGGGATTTATGGTTATTATGACTCCAACAGGGCATATTGCTCTTAATTTCTTATTACACCTTAGATTTGATGGTCTATAGAGTTTCATAAGTGTTCAAATCGAGAAGCTCTAGAGTAGGTTTCTTCTTTTGAAATTTTTTTGTAAGTACTAATTAATGAGCTACTTGTTAGCCGATACTAAATTAAAAAAGATAACAGTAATTTGACATTGATTTTATGTTTTCTAGAACTTGATACTCCCTCTGCCCTGAAATAAAGTTTCTATTACCCAAAACCTGTCCCTAAATAAAATTCCAATATCACCTTTATACATTTTCTTTTAATTCACTTTCAATCTAGCAAGCCCCGCTATTTTTTAAATTTATTTATTACTTTGTATCTATTTATACACTTTTAATCTTCCAAACCCTTTTTAATCAATCAAACCCCACTATCTTTTTATTCTTCACCTCCCTAAAAACTTGTGATTTAGGCTAATGTGACTTATTTGGGGATAGAGTATTATATTTCCTTGTGTATGATAAATGATTGCAGTTACTAGTCCCCGCGTGGAGGGGTTGCTATATGCTCAACCCTTTTAATATTCATTTAAGGATTTCACTATGTTTATGCTATATCTACATTCAACTCTAATTTCTGTCTACTATTCTATTAATTTGCAACACAGAAACTAGATTCCTTGTAATCTTTACATGTGACAAGATATATTAATGACATGTTCTATCTGTCAGCAGTATCTCTCACTGGTTTACAACTTGTACTTTTAATACCAAACTCAGGAATAATTGTTGTCTGTACTATTTCCAATCGTTGGAGTATTTTGGGATCTTTCTTAGTTACAGGATGTAAGGGATTTCCTTCTATTCTAATGTATTCTTTGTAACAAATTGCGTGTTGTTATTTAAGTCATCATAGGACGACTAGAGGTTGCTCTTTATTTTTTTTAGGCCTCCAAAACTCTAACTGAACCCCCCCCCCCTCTTTCTCCTTTTGCTTTATTACTTCTAGTGAGCGGGCATATTCTTTGTTACCGCTGTTGTCCTTCAACTCCGGTGAATAAGGTTCTGAATCCTTCTGATCCTTGGTGCAGGAATGAAACCCTTCTCTGTTTCCCTCCCTATCACTGACACTTTCTGTTAAAAGTGAGCTATTTATAGCATTTTTCTTGAGACATATTGCTTGAGAGAAATTATGGTTCTATAAAGGGAATATGAAATCAAGTTGAAATACTTAGTTATATCGCCTTGAATAAAGTTCAACCTAGAGGTTGGATTTCCTTCTTGATGACTGCCTGACTGGCAAGAGTGTTAACTGATTTACTTATCAAAACTATGGGTTTTTATCTCCCGTCTTCTTTTCCTTTAGTGCCTACTCTCTATTTTCCTATCCATCCCCCCTCTCTCTCTTTTTTGTTGGGGGAGAGGGGTGGGGTAGTGGGTGTTTGTGTGTGTTTGTGTGTGTTAAGGGTTTTGATTGTCTTAATTGCAACTACTCTGTATTGCCTTGAGTTGGATAAGTGAAGTCTTATCTAGATTAGTGAATTATACATTTTTGTGATTGTGATTTGTGAGTTTTGTATGTTTCTTGATTTTATTAGGTGATTTTGATTCATTTTAATAGTCCTGTACCTCATGTTTTCTTTGTTGTTCTTACACACCTTGGTTATTCTGTTGTTTGGGTCTGTTACAATTTGCATTCCTTATTTACAACATGAGAAAACTGATTTTTTTGAGGCATCTTTTGGTCTCAATGTACTGTTTATTTTGTGTGTGAGTAATCTGATTGTAATTATATGAAGTAATGGATTGCTCTCATATTTGAGTCTTCATTTGGAGAAAATGGGAGAATAGAATCTACATCTATTCATCATATTGGCTGTTAGGAGATATATTTATGTTACTTGAAGGCATGGATGGTTGCCTTTTCCTCGGACTCTTCGGACTCTTCATCTCACCTCAAGTATCCATGTCGGACCCTCAACACTCGGACATGGGTAGGACACTTAGGCACTTCATATTAGTTCAAAATGATGGAAATTTTTCATAAAATAGGCGAGTCGGACACTTAAAACACGTATCCGTGTCAGACATGGGTATCTGAGTCCAAGTAACATAGCTTTTCCTATTACGACAGGGCCATGTATGGTTAGAGTATTCATTTTTGATGTCCATGAGGGTGACTATACTTTTGGTTGTTTCTCCTTAGTTGTGAGAATTGGGTATAGGGTTAGCTTTCCTGCAGGTTGTGTTTAGCCTTTGATTTGTCTCCTTCCAAGGTATAATCTTAGTAAAACAAAAAAGATTGCAACAAGGGTTGTCTTTGGTAATTGCTTGAGGTGAATGAGGTCTGCATTCTCTAATAAAAAGTGACCATTCATATATTTTGAATTTTGTTGGCATCAGTGAATGTTCAATGTTAGCTAGGGATTGATATATGTTATATTGATCCAGTTTTATGATTCTGGTAACTTGGTCCAGTGTCCATGGCTCTCACAAAGAACTTTTTTTCCTAGGTGCAGTAGCAGGTGTGTATAGTTTCTGCTTTAGGTTTAATTTTAGTGGTCATTTTGTAGAGCACCTTATTATTTTTTTTCCCAATAATTAAGCCCTATTTGACTTTATCAGAGGCAAATACAAATCAAAAGATGACATGCATTTGCTTGTAATGCCCCACAAGTAGTGTTTTTGTGGACTTTGATAGCTTTCAATTACAAACTTGTACAGCTGTTTTTTGGTATTAAAAAAAGTTTTGAAGGATTCTGTTTAAGCAAATATGTACAGTAGGGTACTTATATCGTTACTTCCCATAATTAATTTTTATTCTCCATATATCCTACCTATGCATTAGTGTTAATTCAAGTAGTGCACACCCCTATCATTACTAAGAACTTAACATGTAGATCGTGTTTCTGATTATGGCCTACTGTTTCGATGTGGTATGCTGTCTGCTCTAAGCCTCTAACACTATACCTTTCATTTGACACAATTTATAATCTGTTAGCTTGAACTTTGATGTGTACACAACATTTGGTGTATTACATAAAAGAATACGAAATTATCACGTGGTCATTCTGTTTTCACTAACTCCGCCAGTGGGTTTCCCGCTGCCAGTCCCAAGCCTGGATAAAGGAGGAGGGTTACGGTAGGCCAGTGACAGCCAGTATAAAACTTCGTCACATCCCATGACATGAGCCAAACAGATATTTTCGTGGGGGCGTTCCCTACTCAGCGACGCGCTGCACTTCCTAGACCCGGGTGTAGTGATAAGTATGCAAGGGTTGCTAGGTCGTCGCCCAGAAGCGACGCGCCACATTGCCCGAGTGTGGTGTCAAATGAGCAAGGGCGTGCCATTGGGGCGTTCCCTACTGAGCGACGCGCTGCACTTCCCAGACCCGGGTGCAGTGATAAGTATGTAAGGGTTGCTAGGTCGTCGCCCAGAAGCGACGCGCCATATTGCCCAATTGTGGTGTCAAATAATCAAGGGCTTGGAGTTGGGATCAGGAGGGAGCGTGGGAGAAAAGAATTTAGTTTGCGGATTGGTTCTTGGAATGTGGGGTCTCTTACGGGAAAATCAGCAGAATTGGTAGAAGTAATGAAAAGACGACGCGTGAACATCATGTGCCTCCAAGAGACAAGATGGACAGGAGAAGGAGCTCGAGGCTTGGTTTTGGGGTATAAGGTATGGTATGTTGGGCAAGAAACGAGCCACAGAACAAGGAATGGTGGAGCTAGGAACGGAGTTGGTGTGGTTCTCGATGAGAGGTTGGCAAAAGAGGTGATCGAGGTCTATCGGAAGAACGATAGGTTGATAAGGCTGAAGTTGCTATGTGGCAAGGAGATTGTGAATGTTATCAGTGCTTATGCTCCCCAAGTGGGTTTAGATGCAGAAGAGAAACGACAATTTTGGGAGGACCTAGACGAGGTGGTGCAGGGTGTCCACCACTCAGAGAAGTTATATATTGGAGGGGATCTAAATGGGCACGTTGGGGCGAGCCGAGATGGCTATGAGAGTGTCCATGGAGGCTTTGGGTATGGGCAGAGGGACGCCGGTGGTGAAGCTATTATGGATTTTGCCCAATCATATGATTTAATTTTGGCTAATACTTGGTTTAAGAAGAGGGATTCACACTTGATAACTTTTCGGAATGGAGCAAATGCAACTCAAATAGACTTCCTGCTCACAAGGAGCATAGATAGACAAAGTTGCATAAACTGTAAGGTTATCCCAGGGGAGAGTGTGGTCACCCAACACCGGCTATTGGTAATGACTATTCGTCTGAAAGAGAAGGCGAAGAAAAAAGTTAGACAAGAAGAACCAAGGATAAGATGGTGGACCCTAAGGGATGCAAAAGCTAAGGTTTTTACAGAAAAGGTAATTGAAGAAGCGGATTGGGATGGAGAGGTGGATCCGGACATGACTTGGTTACGAATGAAGAACTGTTTCCTAAGAGTGGCCAAAGAGGTCTTAGGGGAAGTAAGGGGAAGAACTTCGGTACAGAGAGATACTTCGTGGTGGAATGAAGAGGTGAAAGCAGTAATTAAGCAAAAAAGGGAATGCTATCAAGCCTTAGGAAAATGTAGGAGTGATGAAACCTTTGCAGCGTATAAGGAGGCTAAGAGTAAGGCAAAGGCAGCTGTTCGCCAAGCAAAAGAAAAGGCATATCAGGAGGTTTATGAAAAGCTTGATTCCAAGGAGGGAGAAAGGATCATTTATAAGATGGCAAAGAGAAGACAAGAGGCAAGGAAGGATATTGGCATGGTGAAGTGTGTCAAAGATAAGAACCAAATGGTCCTAGTGCAAGAGGAGGGCATCAAGGACAGGTGGAAGGGGTACTTCGATGAATTATTTAATGGAAGTAATGGAGTTGGGATAGGAGATACCTCTATGAGTGATGAAGAAATCAACATGGAGTATGTGCGAAGGATTAGGAGAGTAGAGGTGGAGATTGCACTGAGGAAGATGAAACCTAAGAAGGCGGTTGGCCCTGATGGGGTACCGATAGAGGTGTGGAGGTGTTTGGGTAAGATTGGTATTGATTGGTTAACAAACCTTTTCAACAAGATATGGACGGCTACAAGGATCCCACAAGATTGGAGGAAGAGCACCTTGGTCCCGGTTTATAAAAACAAAGGAGACGCTCAAGATTGTTCTAACTATCGAGGAATTAAGCTTATGAGCCATACTATGAAGTTGTGGGAAAGGGTGATTGAACAAAGGTTGAGGGCATGCACAAGCATTTCAGATAACCAATTTGGTTTTATGCCTGGGAGATCTACTATGGAGGCAATCCATTTGATAAGACAAATGATGGAGTTTTATAGGGTAAAGAAGAAAGATCTTCATATGGTCTTTATTGATTTAGAGAAGGCATATGACAAGGTGCCAAGAGAGATACTTTGGTGGGCAATGTTGAAGAAAGGTATCCCACGAAGGTATGTAGACCTAGTTAAGGATATGTATCGGGATGTGTCAACAAATGTGAGGACATGCGGAGGGTTGACAAAAGATTTCCCTATTACAATCGGATTGCATCAAGGGTCTGCATTAAGCCCTTTTCTTTTTGCAACGGTTCTAGATGAAGTAACTAGACCAATTCAAGATGAGGTTCCATGGTGTATGTTGTTCGCAGATGATATCGTTTTGGTGGATGAGACTAAGGATGGGGTTAATGTCAAGTTGGAGCAATGGAGGCAAAGGTTGGAATCTAGAGGGTTTAAGCTAAGTCGGAGTAAGACTGAATATTTGGTTTGTCGTTTTGGCACTCAGAGGGGGACAAGCAATGAAGTGGTGAGTTTGGATGGAAAGGATTTGACCATGAGTGAATGTTTTAAGTACCTAGGGTCGATCATCCAGAAGAATGGTGACATTGATCAAGACGTGACCCACAGGATTAAGTCAGGGTGGCTTAAATGGAGAGCGGCCACGGGAGTGTTATGCGACCGCAGCATTCCCTTAAAGTTGAAGGGAAAATTCTACAGGACTGCCATAAGACCAGTGTTGCTCTATGGTACAGAATGTTGGGCTTCTAAGAAAGAGCATATTAAAAAGATGGAGGTTACGGAAATGCGCATGTTAAGGTGGATGTGTGGAAACACTTTAAGAGATAGAATCAGAAATGAGGTTATTCGCAAGAAAGTAGGTGTGGCGGGCATTGTAGATAAATTAAGGGAAAATCGTCTGCGTTGGTTTGGACATGTAAGACGGAGACCCGAGGGTGCACCGGTGCGAAGAGTGGAAGAGTGGGACCATGGAGGGATTAAACGAGGAAGAGGGAGACCAAAGATGACTTGGTTGGAAGGAGTGAGGAAGGATATGAAGTGCATGGATTTACGTGAGGATGAAGTTTTGGATCGTAAGGGATGGAGGAGAAAGATTTATGTTGATGACTACACGGAATAATCAAATTTGGTTCATGTTAGCCGACCCCACTTTTGGGATTAAGGCTTTGATTGATTGATTGATTGATTGATTCTGTTTTCACTGTTATGGTTAGGTCATATTTGTTAATGGTTTACTCCCTCTATACAGATCTTGGCTTCTCTGGTGGCAAATCGAAGTCCTTATACAGTAGAGATGGCCATCTTGGCATTACTCTTATTAAGTTTGCAAGTGACCAGTCAGGCCTGAAGGAGGCCATGCGATTGGCTGACCACTTTGAGAAGGATCACCATGGGCGTAGAGATTGGACCCGTGTACAATCGATTACTACTGATAAGAATGAGGAGAACAATCCAAATCTTGTGATGGTAGATCAGAGGACAGGTGAAAGGAGAAGAATACTGTATGGATATCTTGCTCTAGCCTCTGACCTAGACAAAGTGGATTTTGAAACTCGAAAGAAGGTTGTCATAGAAAGCAAGTTTGAGAAACTCCAACCATCCAAGTGATTTTAGGTAAGCCTCTATTTGTCCTATGTAATTTTTAGTTATCATATGAGTTAAGCAATTAAGGTTACCATATGAAAAAAATAGCTTGGGTTACCATACAGACTGATGTTCTTTTCATTATTCATTAATTTTTTTTTATCATACTTCCATGTTCACTATTACTGTGAGTGGTATGTTTATTTATTATGGTCAGTATATTCTTTTATTTTGAACTGTATGTTCTTTTATGAACAAAGATGAGATGATATATAATCTCTTACCTTTGTACTGTATGTTCATTCGCACATCATGGCCCCTGTTTAATGAAATAATTTGTGGTAGAAAGTTGGGATCCCCTTGTAACATCATTCATAGGGTTCTTGTTATCTGGAGTTCTGGTTGATCCATCTATGCATGAACATTAGATGTAAAATTATTGAACTGTGGCTGTGACATATACTATTATTAGTGTAAAAATGTTCATTTTTTGTGTTCAGATGTCAAATATTGACTAAAATATTCTCTGATGGTGATCAAGAAAGTAATTTTAATCCTTTTATTTTTCAATCTATGTAAACCAACAATAATTTCGTATTGTTGATTGTCAAAGTAGGTGTGAGTATTGACTGCCAAATTTAGATTTTGCTCATTGTCTTGATAATCGTTGAAGTTGTTTAGATATTGCCTTTCTTAAAAATAGCTGACACTTTGTAATTGTTATGCAGTGATTTGTTTTTGCTCTGGTTAAAGAAATCAAGTAGGTATCAAGTCTTTGAAAGCAGCTTCCATCCACACCACCAATGGTTGCAGTATAGGTTGAGTCACGACTTTTCTAGCTCTTGAGAATTGGCAACTTGCAATCTATGATAAATGTGGTAAAGATGGCCCGGTTACTTGATCAACTTGGCATTATCTTGATTTTGTGGGAATGATGAAGAGAAGGTGTTCTTTTAATTCTCCTTACCTTTTTTTTTTCTTCTTTTTTTCCTTTTAAAGTTCATGCGAAAGCCTGCAAGGGTGATTAATGACCTGCTGTTCTTGTATGTTGATTGGAAAATGGAAATTGCTAGTAAATTGGGAGAGTAGAAAGAATCGTAGGCTAATTATACCTTCAAATAGGTATGCCTGTGAATTTGCACAGCATTATCCATGGGCATTGTCTTAAACCTTAATTTATTGCAATTGGCAAGTGGTTATTATGGTGATTGGTGATGCGTAGGTCCATTTGTGCCTGTGAATATTTTACACAATTACTAGTAATAGTTGAGTTCATTGAGCTTTCGTCATACTGTAAGATGCATTAATTTTAAAATTTGTAATTCATAAAAAAACTTATTTTCAAAGGTTTATTAATGAATGGGAATGTATCAGGTGAAGTAGGCAGATAAGTGAGATTTCATATTAGACCTGACAAACGGGTCATTCCGGTTGGGTCATTCTGGGTCGGGTCAAATTCGGGTCAGCAAATGATCGGGTCGGGTTTGGATCGAGTCAGGTAATTTTGGGTTTCGGGTCAAGTTCGGGTCTATAAATTATCGGGTCGGGTTGGGTTTCGGCTCAACTTTGGATCGGGTCAAGTTCGGGTTGGGCGATTTCAAGTCGGGTCAGTTTATGAGTCCATTTATCGGGTCAAGTTTGGGTTGGGACAAGATCGGGTTGGGTCAAGTTTGGGTCTGGTCGACTTTGGGTCGGGTCAATTTGGGTCGATAGTTTGAGTCAAGCAATTAAGCTTAAATTAGTAGATTTGTAGTCCCTCCGTTTTTAAGTACTTGCTCCAATTCTCCATGCGCGGCATTTCTCCATGCGCGGAGTTTTAGGAGAAATTAGATAAAGTAATATTATATGGAGGTAGTGGGGTAGTTGAGAAAATAAAAAAATTGTAAAAAGCAAAAGTATTGGAAGAATAGGAGGAGAGAGAGTATTATGTTGGGTCTACTAAGTGTGAAAAATGAATTAAATATTGTAAAAGCTTTCCAAAAGAGGAAATGACGCAAGTATTTAAAAACGGTCGAAAAAGGAAAGTGGAGCAGTATTTAAAAACAGATGGAGTAATTTTTATACGGATTAATTATTAGTTTTTATTTATTTATTTATTTATTTATTTATTTTTTTACAGGAAATATAGTTGTTTGTGTTAATATCATTGTTTTAGGTCATTTTGCGTATAAGGTAGTTTTAGTTCGATTCAGTTTAGGTTTTGGGTATGTTCGATTCAATTAATTCGGGTTAAATTCAGGCCAAGTTGATTTGGTAATCATGTCGATTAGGGTCGGGTAATTTCGGGTATCGGATCAAATTCGGGTCGGTGCACTTTGGGTCGGGTCATTTCGGGTATCGGGTCAACTTTGGGTCAGGTCATTTCGGGTAACCACTACAAGAAAATAACCTTTTCGTAGCGATTATTTTAACCTTTAGTATCGATTGTAATTGCAACAAAAGGCAATCTCAACTTTTTTTTACGGATTAAAAAAAAAAAAAAAAAAATTCGTAGATGAGTTCGTAAATTTTGCCGACATTACTTTTCTTTTTTTTTTTTTTTTTGAGGAAAGACATTACTCCTTTTCACTTGTGTTATTTTAGGAATATTAAACCAAATCGTCCTAAACCTACGCAAACACAACTTCTATCTTTTATTTTATTTCGTATATAATAATAGATTTTTTTTTTTTTTTTTTTCTTTTCCCTGAGTGAACGGTCACCGAGAATCCTAAGCATAAAAGAACACAACTTGTATTAGTTGTATATATATTGTTAGGTTTTCAGAAAAGGAAGGAAGAAACAATAGTTCTTGATTGTTTTAATAAAATAAACCAATAGTTCTTGATTGAAGCAAAAAATCTCCATATGGCAGGAAATAATCACGATATCAATAATTATAAAAACTGTTGTGTAGTTTGCAAATTGACCGGTGGCAGGGAAAAGAGCCTTGAAGTCAAGGACGAGGAGGATGATTATACTCGTGTGAGAGATAGTGTGGTGGTTTATCTCCATACCAGCATGATTCAAGTGCTTATGACCGAGAATGCTCCGATAGGTTTCGAATTGTTACTTGATTTCCTGCCTTGCTTTCAAACACCTGTGGAAGATCCTTATAAGGGTGGTTGGATTGCTGCGGGCTCGTCTAGTGGTTTATTGTTGTGCACCACCGGCAGATTCAACCAATCCCAATACTACGTCTGCAATCCTTTGAGCAAGCGATGGGTAGCCCTCCCTCCTGCCCCTCGTCTTCATCATCGTGTTCATGTTGGTTTCATTGTCGAACCCTGCGGGAATAACTACTGCCAGCAACCACTCTGCAGCGATTGCAGGTTTGAGGTTGTAAGGTTTCACCATGAACATCAGTGCCAGCAGATGCACCCGCGTACCCAATATGAGGTGGAGACCTACTCATCACACTCTGGTGAATGGACTATTGAAACAGTATTCGCGTTACAAGAAATGAGGTGGTCCTCATGTATAAATGACTTTCAGTCTATACTTCACAATAGACGTCGCCTTCTGGGAATAACATTGTCGTTTACGATCCTTACGAAAAGGTATTCCTCGGTGTCATTCACCCTCCATCACGACAACAAGTTTGCCAAAAACCTAGTATGGAAGGTTTAAGTGTATCTGATGGCTCCTCGTGGATCAGCCAATATGCAGGCTTATCCCTAGATCTTCGATTTTGGCAACTTGAAGGATACGATATGCATACCCGTAATCTTGATGGTTGCTACTGGAAACCAATATGTAAAATCAACGTTTTGGACCTAACAGGGGGGCCTAGATGGGGACCAAAATGTAGTTGTAGCGTGCTTGGTATGCATCCTCGTGACCCTCATATTGCTTATTTGAAGCTGCAAGTTAGCTCTCGTCTTGGTGGCCAAAACGGGTCTTATCTTGTTGGATGCAACTTAAAGACCAAGACCCTTGCTCAACCAAGGTTCTGGAATCTTCAATACCAACGTGCAGGGCATCCTGTAGCTTCGATTCCATCATCCTCAGATGCTATTGCTTCAGATGATCAATCATAGTGTATGATTGTACCAGCTTATAATGCTCAGAAAATATTTGTTTCACTTTAAATTTTCATGGACGTTTTGTTCCGAATAATCCATTAATACTTGCTTTTATTTATTTTTCATTTTTATTGAAGGTCACCTTGTTTATTAATGTCGTTACAAAGTTTCTGCTGAAGAGCATTCATACTAGCTAGTATTATATACCTAATGCAACTTCTTTTTTGAAAGTTAAATTGGACTAGGCGCCAGTTCAAGTCTTCGAAGATACATACTTTTATTTATTTTTATTTATTTTTAATTTTTTTTTTCTTTCGTAATTGAGCGGTTGTAATAGAGGTTGGAAACGAGAAAAGTAGGAATTTTATTAAGAACTAATAAAGTACATTACAACTTTACAAGACAGCATCAGTATAATTATTAAGAACTTCCTAATACCAAACTCACATTTCCTCATAATTAATTATTGCGGATTTGAGCCAATATGTACAACTCAATTGAGAAGTGATACACATACACTAGGTGTATGTGGGGTAAACATACACCCCCAATAAAAAGCCGCCACATCAACATAAACTAAAAAATAAAGAGGGAAAAATGAGAGGGAAATTAATTGGGAAAAATGGCGCTACAATGCAAGTTAGGCGGGAGTAATTCCTTAGTGCTAAACATGCATTAATTGTGGAAATAACTACCCTCCACTAATCCACTTCTTTTCAATTGAAAACCAAAAGGCTATTCCATGTATTAATATAATTGGCCGGAGTAGACAACTTCAACATGGAAGCCATTAATAAGGAGAAATTTTTTGGCAATGTGGTTTTTTTTTTTTTTTTTTTTAAATGCTCTAAAGATCGATAGTATTTTGAGTACTTCATACTCATATTAAACTAATACACTCCATACCCGAATTAAACTAATTTTCAGTCCTTTTTATTCATTTCTAAAGAAAACATTCAACAGTACATAACTTGAATTGTTATTTATCACCAAAGTGTGGTAATCTCTAATTAGTTCAACTATAATCGTTAAATATATATTTGTGTAAAAAATAATCGTTAAATATGTATTCCACTTAATTTATTAGTTTTGTTTTGTTATTTGAATCTACTAATTTATTTTTGACAAACTTCTGGAATTATACAAAACATTATTTGATGACAGAGAAACTCGATAAGAACGTGTATTGAGTTCTAGTTGGTTTTAATAAGATTAATGTTAAGTTAGTAACGAACAAATTATTTTAGTATCATGACAAGGACACGTTATGAGTTTTAGTTGGTCTTATGACCTTTTTAAGTTTATAATATATTAATAAGCTTGGTATTAATTTAGTTACAATCCCTCAAAAAAAAAAAAAATGTAGTGACAAAACCATTATTTTTGTATCCTAAGCTATTTTTTCCTTACAATTTAAATGTTAAGACATTGATCTCTCAAGTCCACAATAATATTGTGAATGAACTAGGTTCACTAAGTATTTATTGTATCTAAATTAGTAACAAAGTGTGTAACTAAGTAACTAACCACCAAATTAAATTAGTAACAAAGTAATGTATTTATGCAAAAATATATATATAAAGTAAGGAATAACTCTTATAAGTTGGAGGGCTAAAATCAAATAGTAAAGGGTTTTTTTTTTTTTTTTTTTTTTTTTTTTTTTTTGAAAGAAAGTAAATGGTTAAAATTAAATAGTGGAAGGTTAAAATAATAACTATTGGAGTATACATAAAATATAGTAATCGGTTACGAATAAATAAAAAAAGAATTTAAAGTTTGTAATATGTTTATAATAAAAAAAATTATACTTTGTTAAACTAATCTTTGCTCTATAATCCTTCTTTTTACATCTTTGTTAGCATTACTAATATGACCGTATTCTTTAATATTGACATTAGATAATTGATTATTATTAGACACTTCAATTAATCTTGTAATGTATAAAAACTAATTATTCGATCAATTGTTTTACCAAAAAGTTAAATTATGTATGCAAAACTAAATATTTTCAAACTATATATCTTTGTTAGCATTGCTAGTATGATCTCATTCCTTAATATTAATATTAGATAATAGATTATTATTTGACACTTTAATTAATCTTGTAATATATAAAAACTAATTATTCGATCAATTGTTTTATCAAAAGTTGAATTATGTATGCAAAACTAAATATTTTCAAAATAAGAAGTAGCCGCTGAAATACTCAATATTGCTTCAAGCACCAATTAAATAACACATTCACAATAAAACTTATATTTTTATACTTTGTTTTATGTAAAAAAATCTCTAACTATTTTTCGTTTTATCATCCTTTTTTTCAAAAGATATAATACAAATGCAATTAAGTAAAATTTTTAAATATCCTAAAAAAAAAAAAAAAAGTAAAAGTTTTAAATCATATTTACAATAAAACTTCTAATTTTCAATACTTTGTTTACTTTTTGTAAGGAGAAATATTACTACTTTTTTTTTTTTACATCAATTACTAGTAATGGTCTCATTATATTACATCCGATTTTTTTAGTTGCAACTTTGGAATATTTATATCTCTCAAATAATACCCCAAAGTTGCAACTAAAAAAAAAAAAAAAAAAAAAAACCGAGGTAGTATAATTGATTAATATAAGGCACACCAAGCCAATTATTAATTTTGAATTTTTTTTTACGTACTAAATAGTGAAGGATTAAAGTGAAGGATTAAAATCAAATAGTGAAGGGTTAAAAAATAATAAAATATCAAATTCATAAAATAGATATAGGTTACTAATAAATATGGCATTATGTGAAATAAAATACAAATAACTAGAAAGTTTCAAATAGCATATTCACAAGAAAACTTATATTTTTTTATACTTTATTTTTACATAAAAGCTCTCTAACTGAGGGTGTGTTCTATTCACCTGATTTTCACTGATCTGAACTTATCTGAACCTTATTAAAACTTATTTTTGTTGTAATTTGTACTTGGGTAACCCTTATTAGAACTTATCAAATCTGATCTGAGGGTGTGTTCTATTCACCTGATTTTTACTTATCTGAACTTATCTGAACTTATTTGAAATTATCTGAACTTATTACACCTTATTAACACTTATTTTCACTTATTTGACCTTATTAAACCTTATTAACACTTATAAGACTTTATTAGACATTATTTGTCATTCTTGAAACATATTGGTAATATGAGTATATATATAACAATATATTAAAATAAAAGCAATAAAATATGAAAATATTAGCATTTTGATAATTTCAAATATTAAAAAAAATAAACACTGAAATAAGCAAAAGTGTATGTTGCAATAATACCAAATAAAATTTTAATCTTCTAATGCTTCATCATCATCATTCTCATCATCTCCTTCTTCTGTATCATCCTCTACTATTTTATAGTTTAGAAATAGTAAAAATTCTCCTTTGGTTTTGTTGTTGATCTAACTTTCATTCTCATTAATTTTCCTTTGTTTTTTTTTTTTTCACAAAAATAATAAACTTGTTGATTTGCTTAACTTTTATATAAGCAAAATTTATCTAGTCTTACCATAATTTATGAGTATAACGTTACTTTAATTTTATTTTTTATGCAAATGTTACTTTATTCTTATATGAAATCATGATAATAAAACACATAAAATTTTACAAAAAAAAAAAAAAAAAAAAAAAAAAAAAAAAAAAAGTGAAAAGCAATCTTGATTAGTAATAACTCTATATAAATATAAAAGTGGAAATAAGGTGAGGAGAACGTTAATTTAGAACTTATTAACCCTGAACTTATCTGAACTATTAACCCTTATATGAATTTATCTGAACTTAACTGAATTTATCTGAACTTATTACACCCGAAATAAGTAAAAATAAGGTGAATTGAACATACCCTTATCTTTGTTTTATAATTACACCTATATGTTCTCCTATTGTGTCAATTGTATAATGTCTATAGTTACTAAACAAATAAAGGGAATACTATTCAAATATATACTATTACTAAACAAATTAATAAAGTGGCAATTGTAAACATATAAGATTCGAACTCCAGACTTGAATACATGGAACTCATTTTGAATGTTGCAGTTGTAACTAAGATTGCGGGATATTCACCATGTTAACAAATTGATGCCCCAAATAATTATAGTATACATCACTCTTATTTACAAACTATAATATAACTTCGAATACTATTCAAATAAATATTGTTACTAAAAAAATACAAATTTACAATCGTTTCGTTAATAATATAGTTGAAATTTATTGCCCAGTTTATGTTTTAATTTCAATTTTAATTATCATATAATAATGGACTTAAACGTTTCATGGATTTAATTTCTTACTAATCTATTATTATGATAAATCAAGGAGCTTCATGTGTTGTCTTTGTGAAGAATCAAGTATTCAATAATCTAATTTTGAAGAAATATAAAGCTTTCATGTTTTATAATCTGGGAAAAATGAAGAGCATCAGAATTAACGATAATTCAATTTCATAATACAACATTATTGAAAAATTATAATCGATTTTAATTTACATTGTTAGGATGACAATATATTTCTATTTGTCTAAAAACAAATTGCTTAATGAAAAACAAAACATTAAAAAAAAAAAAACTTATTAGAAATCAACAACATGAAAGCAAAAATTTAAGACAATCTGGAAAAATAAATTATTTTTAATTTTTTAGTTTCGAACATAAGATTCGTACAAGTCTAAACAAAAGAAAATTTTATAAAATAATTTTTTTTTTTTGTCAAAACATTGCATATTCAACATAATCTTTGTAAAAAGAAACAAATTTTTAAGTAAAAGATGGAGAAAGTATATAATAAATAATTTACATGTTAAACAAGAACATAAAGAAATCTGTAAAATAGATTAGTTTGTTTAAGCATTTCTAAATTCAATTTATTTTATTGAAGCAAACTTGAAAATAGATTTCGTTAAGCAATTACATAAAAATTCTGTTAAAAAAAAAAAAAAAAAAAAAAAAAAAAAAAAAAAAAAAACCTAAGTAGAACATGATGAACAGAAGAGAGAGAAGTGAGAACAAAAATGGAAGCAAAAAAAATTACAGAAAAAAATGAGATGAGAGAGAAGGGGGTAGTTGAGAATTTGGAACTATTAATTATATCTTGAAAATAGAAATATAATTTGAAATTCAAACTAAAATTTTCATTTAAATTTGAAAAAAGAATCTGAAATTTTTATTTTGGGCCCCAAATTAACCACCTATCATCAGTTGACACACTCCAAGTGAATATATGGCCCACATACACCTAGTGTATATGTAGCCTTTACGAACTCAATTGCCCTTTCTGCCTACATGGGAGTATTCAATGAATGAGCAGGCATTCATTTGCAAGCTGAAATATGTCATTGACAATTAAACAAAAGGGCGTGTAATCATATTTTTTGTTCTTGAGATGCTGGATAAGCTTCAAATTGTCAGAATCAAAAGTGATTTTTTTTTATGCTTGCTTCCAAAGCAATTTTAAGAGAATGTCTGGCGCTCAGGACTTCTGAAATCTCCACCTCATATCCATCCTGCAATTTGTGGCAAGTAGCAACCAAAATGTCCCCATGCTAACAACACCATCAGCAAAGCAGGCTGCGTAAGTGTTCAATTTATAGTAGCCTGATGATGGAGGCTTCCATATATGAATTGACATTCAGTCTATCAGTCACTTCAGAAGGTAAATGGGAATTAGCCTTCTCAAATTCCCCAATAATGCTCATAGCTTTGCGGATGACTTCTTGTCAAAGTAGGGCTTAAAGCTTGCCCTTGTTCGTTGATTGATCCTCAAATATATAGAGTACATAGTTTCCTAAAGCTTAACAAAATAATATCTTCAAGATATATCTTAAGCCTATAAATTAGGAAACTAAGTATATGATAATAATCACAAAGATATGATAAGATTTCCTAATTATATTCCTAACACCCCCCCTCAAGTTGGAGCAGGTGGAGTGAAGATGCCCAACTTGCCAAGCAGTAGATCAAATTGAGCTTTGCCGAGAGCTTTTGTAAAGATGTCGACCAGTTGTTCACGTGTAGGAACATAGGATGGATCAATCAAACCTTCTGAAATACCATCTCGGACGAAGTGACAATCAACTTCAATGTGCTTCATCCGCTCATGGAAAACCGGATTCTTTGCAATGTGCAAAGCGGATTGACTATCACAAAATAGCTTGATAGACTTAGGATGTTGTACTCCTAATCTCAACAGTAGCCGTTTCAACCACTTCAACCCCATTGTGGTAGCGCACATACAACGATATTCGGCTTTCGAAGAACTTGTAGAGACCGTCTTCTGCTTTTAGTTTTCCAAGAAATAGGTGACTTACCAAGAAATATTAGCCACCCTGTCAAAGATCTACGTGTCAAGGGACACGCAGCCCAATCCGAATCGCACCAACCCTGCAAGGTTAATTCACTGTTTGAGCGTAGCAAAGTTTCTTGACCCGGAGTTCCTTTCAAATATCTTACAACTCGCAGAGCTGCCTCCTAATGTTCAGTTCTTGGAGCATGCATGAACTGAGACAAAACATGAACAGAATATGCTAAATCAGGCCGAGTGATATCAAGATAAATCAACCTACCAACAAGTCTGTGATACAGTTCCGGATCATCGAGAAGAGGACCACTTGCTAAGCCAAGCTAGTGATTCTGCTCCATGGGAAAGACGGCTGGCTTTGATCCCAAAAATCCTGCTTCTGTAATTATGTCAAGAGTATATTTTCTCTGGCATAGGAACAAGCCTAAAGAGCTACAAGCCACTTCAATTCCCAAAAAATATTTCAGAGTACCAAGATCTTTCATATGAAAACAATCACTAAGATACGCCTTAAAAACCCTTAAACGCAGCGGAATTATTACTAGAAATAATGAGATCATCCACATATACAAGGACATTAATTTGCACGACACCCTTTGTATAAATAAACAATGAATAATCAGAATACGATTGTTGAAAGCCATATGCCTTCAACGACTTTGTTAGTTTGGTAAACCAACATCTAGGATCCTGTTTTAAACCATACAAAGATTTCCGAAGGCGACATACCTTATTCGGATGACATGATTCAAAACCTTGGGGGAGTTTCATATATACTTCCTCCGCAAGATCACCATGAAGAAAGGCATTGTGGACGTCCATTTGATGGAGCTCCCAATTTTTCGAAGCTGCAAAAGCAAGAAAAGCTCTAACTGTGACCATTTTAGTAACCGGAGGAAATGTTTTGGTATAATCAATACCCTCCTTTTGATGATTGCCGAAGATGACTAATCTGGATTTTAGTCGTTCAATACTTTCATCGGAGTTATATTTGATTTTATACACCCACTGACTGCCTAAAGGTCGTTTGCCGGGAGGGAGATCCTCCATTGTCCATGTGCCATTTTTTTCTAGAGCTTGAATTTCATTTTGCATTGATCGTCTCCAACCTACATCTTTCATGGCCTCCTTAAAAGACCGTGGCTCTTTCCCAAAAGTAATAGCTGTAATATAATTTCTGTAATGTGGAGAAAAACTGTCACAATTAATATAATGTGCTATAGGGTAGGGAGTACCTGAGGGATGCCGTGGAGACGAAGTGTTAGGAGAGTGAGATGGAGATGGGATATTTGTAATAATTGTATGCGTAACAAAGTCTCAGTGTTTGACATTTGGAAATTTTTGTCTCATACCTCGGCCTAATTCTCCCTGTTGCTCGGTGTGCATAGGCTGCGGTACGGTTTCTTGTTGCTGTCGAGTTATGGTAGTGGGCTCCGTGCCCTCCCTACTTGCATCATGATGCTGAAACGTGTCTTGGGCACCTGCTGCCGCAGCCTAGCAGTAGACTCCGCACCCTCTCTGCGGCCAGCAGCATCTAGCCGCGGGCTGACTGCGGACTAGTCTGCTTAATGTCCGTGAGTGCTTGTTGCTGGTGAGGGTTGCTCACGACTTAAGGCACCTTACCCCAACTCTCACCAACCTCCCCCATACTCACACCATCAAAGTCATACGGCACATCCAAATGTATTAGAACAATTTTTTCCGGAATGATATTTGTGGAAATTGGATCAAGAAAAGGGAAGACATCTTCAAAGAATTTAACATCACGAGACATAAAAAATTCCTTTGAATCAAGATCAAATAATCTCCAACCTTTCTTTCCAAACGAATAGCCGACAAAAACACATTTATGACTCCGACTTGCTAATTTATCACCCTTAGCTTTTTTATTGTGAGCAAAGCAAAGACATCCAAAAGTACGAATGGTAGAATAATATGGGTGTGTGCCGAATAAAATTTCGTAGGGGGATTTATTTTTCAAGAGAGGGGAAGGAGTTCGGTTTATTAAATGTGCGGCCGCAAGAATACTCTCACCCCAAAAATATATAGGCAAATTAGCTTGAAATCTCAAAGTTCTACCCACATTTAAAATATATTTGTGTTTCCTTTCAACACAACTATTTTGTTGTGGAGTACCTACACATGATGTTTGAAATAAAATGCCAGTTGCAGTAAACAAATAACGCAAACAATTAAATTCGGCGCCATTGTCACTTTAAGCTATTTTAATTGTTTGAGAAAACTGTCTATCCACCATTACCACAAAAGACATAAACATACGGAAAACCTCAGTTTTATCAACTAGCAAATAAATCCAAACAGCACGAGAAAAATCATCAATTATAGTCAAGAAATAACGAGCACCACAAGACGATGTATTTTTATAAGAGCCCCATATATCACAATGATTTTTTTCAAATATTCTAGAGGCTTTATTCTCACTTAAAGGAAAACTAGATCTAGGGTGTTTAGCATGAAAACAAATGTCACATGCTTTATTTAAACTACCCTTACAATGATGAACGAGAGGGAGAAGTTTCACAACTTGTTCCGACGGATTACCCATACGCTTGTGCCATAAATCTAATAATGCTGAAGATTCAGAAACAGCCACATGTTGTACTGAAGCTCATCCTTCGAAATAAAACATTTCATCCCGCCTAACACTCGTTCCAATCAGCTCCCTCGACTGGTCTTGTATAGCACACATATTTGAGTTAAATTAGACAGTGTAATTTGTATCATCAATCAATTGAGATACGGAAATTAAATTGCAACACAAGTCAGGAACAAATAACACATGGTTAAGAACAATTTTTTATGACAATCGAACCGAGCCTTCCTTTGTGACGTTTACAGTTTTGCCATTTGGAAGTCCTACCGGACAATGAGAGATGGGTCGAGTATTAAATAACCATTTGTCATTGCTTGTGACATGTCTAGATGCCCCTGTATCAACAATCCAGAATTCGTTATCAAACTCATTATTCAAGCGATCATCAGGAATTTTTGTATTACCAAGAAATCCGGCAATTGCTTTCCATTGCTCTGCGGTGAATGTTTGTGAGGAGCCAACCAAAGAGTCTAAATTACTTGCATTAGAAGACCCTGCTGCAGTTGCATTTGCTCGGCCCTGAGGTCTCCCTTTGGTGCCTGACTGTTGTGACTTACCACGCTTAGAAGGATTCGTCCACCACTCCGAGGAAGCTCTTTAATTCGAAACAACCAGAAACTAAGTGGTCGTTCTTCTTGCAGTGGGTACATTGAAGACTTCATTTATCAGATTTGTCCTCTGTAGATGCTGTCCTGGTCTTCCCTGTGCTCGTGCGAAGGGCGAAACCTACTACTTCAGGGGGCTGCTCGTTAGGGACCTGTTTAGCAAGACGAACTCGCTCATCTTGCGAGGTCAATTGGTACGCACGATCTAGAGATGAAAGGGGATATTGGGACAATATGTTAGTGAAAGTCTAAGCATAGAAATCTGTATACAAACCCATCAAGAACTCATGTAAACGAGTGGTCTCGCAATGTTTCTCTTGTTCCAAACCCGTTGTGCACTTCTCACAACAAGAACAAGTAATACTAGGCTCATGATTATTTAATTCCTCCCATAATGCAGTCAGTTTACCAAAATAGGAGGCAATTGACATATCTCTCGACTGCTCACACTTTGCAATTGAGGTCTTCAACTGTTGAATTCGAGGACCATTGATGGTGGCAAACCTCATCTTGAGAGTATCCCACAATCGCTTCGCATCCTTGTACTTGGATAGAGTGCTCTTTACCTCGAGTTCAATGGTGTTCATGAGCCACGAAATCAACATAGCGTGGATTGTATTCCAATCCGTTTGAGTACACGGAGAGGATGGAGTGGTGATAGTCCCATCAAGAAAAACAAATTTACGGCGTGCCTCTAACGTGTTTTGAATATCACTGGCCCATTCATCGTAATTTTCTCCACGAAGTCGGGTCGGGGTTATGAAGTCCCCTGGTCTGTCATGAGGACCAAGGTAATAGGGTGAGGTAGTGCAATTCGTGGTGGTGGAACATCATCACCGGCCATGGTGATGTTTTAGAATAATGGTTTTTTTTTTTTTTTTTTAGAATACTCTGGCAACTGATACCATGTCAAAGTAGGGCTTTTTTAGAATACTCTGGCGACTGTTACCATGTCAAAGTAGGGCTTAAAGCTTGCCCTTGTTCATTGATTGATCCTCGAATATATAGAGTACATAGTTTCCTAAAGCATAACAAAATAATATCTTCAAGATATATCCTAAGCCTATAAACTAGGAAACTAAGTATATGATAACAATCACAAAGATATGATAAGATTTCCTAATTATATTCCTAACACTTCTTCAACAGGAACATCTTTTCTCTCAAATTCCCCAATAATGCTCATATTAGGTTGTCTAAAATATTTAGAAGTAATTAATAATGTGAAACAAAAAAGAATGATTGTCTTCAGTTGTGAATCCAGGATTTTGAACTAGGGGTAGCATTGAGCCATTGAATAATAAGAGAGAAAAAAGCGTATGGTATATTATCGTTAATTGGCCTTTAAATTTTAAACATTTATTTTGGTAGTTAAATTTTCATTTTGCAAATATGGAATAATTTATATTTTAGTTATCAATATAATACAATGATTAAATTAAAAGTATTCTATATTTTCAATAAATTACCTTTTTTATGTATTTTGTATCCATCTTTCACAAGTTTAAAATCATAAATTTTATTACTTGATTTTTCATAAATTAAATGAAAGATTTCAGGAAAAAAAATGGTTGAATGCATAATTAATTATGCTCACATAAAGTAGAAGTTCATAAGCAAAAGTTTGGAAAAAAAAGGAAAAAATAAAAATAAAAACAAGACAACCTAAGAGACCGATTGTTAGACACAACTGGTCTCTTTTACTATAAAACTGAAAGCAAAGGAAATTGGTGGTATGGGCCCTACGAGGTACAGTGAATATGCATTGGGCCTATTGGCTGATCAAAGAGACCACCTATACATAATAGCGGGTCTCTTTGATCAGCACTATATTGTTACTTCCTAGGTTCGCCAGTGGTTGTCTGAATCTGTATGTGATCTATTTTAATTTTCTCTAAATATTTAGGGAAAGATTGGTTGCATGCATGTTACTATAATACTTAAGAGAACAGTTGTATATTATAAAAGGTCTCATTGATTTTAAGTTTTCCTTTTGTACCTGAATCTGCCATTTTGTATGAAAATATTTGTATTTTATTGAAAAAAAAAAAATTCAAATCAAAGTTTTATTAAAATTTAAAATAACTTTTTATCCTACTCTACATTAAATATATTCAAATAAATATCATACTAATATTTAATTGTTGCCCACGTGGCATGACACTTGGCGAAAAGTTACAACGCCAAGTATCGTTGTTTCGCAACTTGCCTAAGAGTTTAGCTTTATATATTATTTATATGATAATCCTAAATATAGGTTCAGTTTGCCACCAATAGTCCCAACCAGTCAACGATGAGTGAATGACCTATTATACCAGATGAGTCAATGACCTGTTATATCAGGTAACAACGATGAGTCAATAAAAAAAATATAAAAAAAAGGAAACCAAAATCTTAACAACCCTAGCCTCTCCTCACCCCTAACCTCGCTTGAAACCGGTCGGCCCACCTCCCTTAACAATCAAAACCAGTCGGCCGCCCTACACCACCCATCCCTGGCTCCCAAAACCACAAAAGTCCTCTACCACTTATCTCTGACTAGTTGCTTGCGATTGTTGTTATGGATGTGGAATGGAGCTGAGTGGTTGTAGTTGAGATGGTGTGCGGTTATTGACGAACTGAACTACTAGGGGGTTGTTGTTTTTTGGTGGGCGGTTTGGCTGGTAGGTGCGGCTTGTGGTGTTGCCTATGATTGATTTTGTGTTACGAGCTGTAGTAGGTTGACAATTGTGAAGGGGAGATGCGAGGGGTTGTGTTTGGTGGTTGTTAAATTGTGGTGGATGGTGTGGAAAATAGGGGTTGCGGTTAGTGGTACGGCTTCTATTGGTGGGATGTAGTGTTGGTGGATTGATGGTGATTTGTAGCAGCTGCGGTGGTAACGAGTGGTAATAGCAACGGTGGTGGGGAGTGATGGATGGAGTGATGACGAATGATAGCAACATCAGTGGTGGCATAATGTTGTTGTGTTGTGGTGGCAAGTGGTAGCAACAACGGTGGTGTTGGTGCGTGGAATAAGGAATGGGTGGCTGAAATTTTGGGGTTTTTTTTATTGGTTAATATATATTTTTTTAAAAAATTATAATTTTGAATCACTCATGTGTTGACACGTTGCAATTAAAACAAAAATTTTAGAAAAAAAAAAAACTCTTTCAACATATTATTAGCAGTCATTGGTACCATCAGAGGCAAATTGATCCCATAGTTAGTGTAGGGAATATTTCAAGCATTATTACAAACTTGAACCCCACTGTGATCATACACTTAAGCATGGTGGCGTCCAAAGGGAAGGAAACGAGAGCAAAAGAGTCACCAACAAGTTTTAGGAACTTGTAAACCGTTCACAAGGTGAAGGTTACACCCCTTAACGATCTATGAGATCGTCAACTCCAATAGGTCTTAAAACATGACTGGTGTTCGGGGATGAGGGTACGAATCCAATCTAAAAGAGAAAGAACCCGCTCTATAAAATAGGCCTCTACTTTATTCTACTCGTATTCATGTGCGCTTTCTGACTAACATACAATCATCAGATTAACCCTAAACCTGTTAATCTATGTTGGTTGAATATTAATGAACAAACAAATCTATTATTGGCGATCACTTGAATTAAAATCATATTAGTCTAAACCTAATTTTAATTATCTTATTAGGCGTGATTTTAAGTACAAATTCCCATTAAACCTGCATAAAAGGCGTGATCAAGCAATAACAATGATATATATCAAGCAACATGATATTAATGACAATTATAGTTTTCCCAACAATCATAATAACAATCATAATAATATCATCATTAAAGCATAATAATATTAGCAAGATCCTAGGCATGATACTAACAAGGTAAATAACAAATCCTAGCATGTCACTAAGCAATAAAGATCAAAGCTTTAAACCAAACATGGTACTAACATACAATTGGAAAGAGTAAAAAGCATCATATACATGATACTAGAAAGCAATAATAACATCCTAACATGATACTAGGAATTAATAAAATAATAAGCATGCTTTCTACAAGAATAGAGCAATAAGATTGCGTACTTTGACGTCTCTTGCCTCTTTCTAATAAAAAAATACACACGTTAGTAAACTTCAAGAAAATATAAAATCAAGAACTAAATCAAATAATTAAAAGAAAAAGTCAAAAAGTTTAGACTTGATTTGGGACCAAACCCTCAGAAATTATCAACCTTTCACGTCTAGGGCGAAAGTAACTTTGAACTTGGCTAGGTGTGTCTAGATCTAATGAGTGCGGAATTGTGTTTGTAAAAGGGTTGGCTTAGAAAGAGAGAGAGAGAATCAAGAAATTCTTGATGAGAGTTGATGATTGAAAACGGAGGTCCAAGGACCTTATTTATAAGAAAATAGTCCGGAATCCGAAAGAAAAGAGATAGAGTTTCAAAAGGAATAAAATTCATCATGTCGCCAGGCGCTGCACTGCAGCGCCAGGCGACAACTTTGTCGTCAGGCAATGCTCTGGAATTTAACACGTTTTCCACACGGAATCCACTTCTCAATATAATTAAGTCGTAAAATCCGTGTTTAAGGGTAAAAGCGTATTTTCATAAAAACACTTATTTTAATCCGAGTAAAACTCTAAATACACAATTATCAATCCTAACTCCATTAGGATTTAAGAGAACCCTCTAGATAATTCTAGAAGACTATAATCAATCCTAATATCTTTAGGAATGATAATTAATAATAGCCCTCCTCTAGATCAGCTTCCGTTAGCCATAGTTGCTTTGGTGCATAGGAAGATGCCCATGATCGAAACTATTCCAACGATGATCGACATCCACATAAATGTTAATCTGGAGGTTCATTTGACTTTAAACAAGGAATTGGTATTATACAACTCCTTGGATTTCCATTTGTTTCTTCCCTTTGATGTACCCCAAAGAATAAAGGGAAACCAGAAAGGCCATGAGGTTGGTTGATCTTTGTTGGGATATTTCAACAAATCCACATCTTTTTTATTTTCTTGTATTCTAAACTAACCTTTCTCTAGCGCATTTATACAGAACATGCGTGGTGGTTTCAGTGGCAGAGACAACATAGTTTGCAATTTGCATTATGCTTCTACCCCTTCCCAAACTTCCTCCGTTTCGAGGTTGGATATTAGAGGAGATGCTTGAAGAGTAATTGAAAGTGCTTGAAACTACTCTAATAATGGACTTAAAAACTTATTTCATTTAGGCCCTGTTCATTTAGGCCCTATTCTTTTGAAGTGCTCTGCTCTTCTTAAAAATAATAAATAATAATAATTAGTAATATTTAATAATAGTAATTAATATTTGATAATAATATATTTAATATAATAATTAATATTTAATAATAAATAATAATTAATATTTTATATTTATAATAACTAATATTTAAGATAATAATAATTAATATTTTATAATAACTTATAATTAATATTTTATATTTATAATAATTAATAATTAATAATAATAAATAAATAAATAATATTTCATAATAATAATAATAATATTTATTAATAATATTATTTAATAATTAATAATGATAAATAATTAATATTTAACAATAATTATAATAATTAATATTTAACAATAATTATAATAATTAATATTTAATAATAATAATAACTAATATATAAAGATAATCATAATTGATATTTAAATTTAATTGATATACCCTAGTTGATGTTTGCTATCGTTCTGGGATTTCGGCAAGGAAAGAGGTTGCTATTGGGTTGTCTGAAGGGAACGACGAGGCCCTCGGTGATGTGTTACTTTATTCCTGGGATCGTGGTCGCGATGTCTGTGTAGATTTGACAGGATCTTCTCCTTTGACACAGTCAGGGCTATCTGACTTTATTCCTAGATGGATTTTGGCCGATGCAGCTCATCTGAAGCGGGTTAAGTATGAGGCTCGTTGTCAGGCGATTGGATATGGGTTCATTCCCTTCTCCTTTTCTTCGTTTGGTGAATTAGAGAAGGAGGCTATTGCGTCTTAAGCAAATTCAGAGGTTCTCGACGACGCAAGACATTGGAGCACGTGATGCAACTCATATTTTTACTAGGGTAGGCTTTGCTATTGCTAGAGGAGTGGAGGCCCAGATTGTATCTCGACTTCTACTAATTTATTGTAGGTTGTATGACTTTTGTTTTTGAGATATAATAATAATAATAATAATAATAATAATAATAATAATAATAATAATAATAATAATAATAATAATAATAATAATAATAATAATAATAATAATAATAATAATAATAATAATAATAATGTTTTAATATTTAATATTAATAAATATTTAATGATAATTATAGTTATTAATTAATAATTAATAATAATTATTATTATAATTATAATAATGCGATAATAATAATAGTAATAATAATAATATCCTTATTATTATTAAAATCTACTCTGTTCTACTAAAAATCTGCTCTGCTCTGCTGAAATCTGCTCCGCTCTACTCTGGTGACACCTGCTTTGCTCTGCTCTGCTCTACCCTGAAGCTCAAAAGAACAGATCCTTAGTCCTTACATAATGTTATTGGTGCCCATTCAAGTAATCTCGCTACAAAGGCTAATTTTTTCCTCCCAATTTTGCCCCATGTAATTTCAACGTTGCCTTTTCTTTTAGTGGGATTTACTTGGGTGGCAAAAGATTAGAGGTGGTGTATCAAGTACAAATCTACGAGTAACCTTTTCCTTAACTCTAACCATATCCCCATAAGGTTGAGGTGATGGGGTAGTGGCATTGCTCCCACCTTGTGTCCCTGAGGTCTAGGGATCAAGTTTCATGGGACTCATTTGAGGTATTCCCTAAAGGAGGTGACAATGTGCACTAACTCACTTTCGTAGGAATCACGGTCAATTTTAGCAACTAAAGACAAGCCCTTTAAACCCCTACATCGCCTTAGAGGACGAGTGTGCTATTGTGACGGTTTCCTAAGAGATTAACCCACAACTCTTGACATACACCAACACAAGGCAATAGAATGAAAAGGAAAAGAGAAATAAAAAAGAAAAAGAAAACACAAGTTCATATTTGGAGAAGAGATAGGAACAAGAACCAATGAATGCAAACCTTTCTAAATAGACAAATGTATGCACGTTTCAAGATGTCAATGGTTGATAGAAAAATAAAATATGCTAAGCATAGAAAAATAATGAGGACTCAATCCACCCTCGTCCAAACCAATTGGGCCGCGTGTTCTCCATTACCTTCAAATCACCCTCAAGCTAGCTTCTCATAATTCCTTGAAGGAACCGGAAAAAATATAATGAAATGAAAATTATGAGAAGGTTATCCTGACATCTTAACTATTCATACTCTTTCCATAAGTTTGAAGTCTATCTTCCTCCACCGGTGTTGACTTAACGCTCAAGGGTTTAAGGGTCTTTCAATTCATGGTTTATAACATAAGGCTAGGAGTAGGCGTCGTTTGAAGTGCGCCTACGTTATGCATGTGTAAATATGCTTGACACTCATAGGAAGTGGGAATTGACATATACGATTAGGGACAAGGAAAGTAGGGAGACGTCAACAAATTTTTAAGGAACTTGTAAACCGTTCACGGATCATAAAAGGCAACAGCGATAAAGAGACAACGAAAGGCAACAACGATTAACCCGTGAAGGTTACACCCCATTCATAATCCATGAGATTACTAACTCCATATGATTCGTAACCACGAAAGGAGAATCAGGGATGATGGTACGAATTGAGTCATGGAGTCACATTCGCTTGTATTGGCCTTTACTTGATTCTTATAGTGAAAAGTGATTCTTGCGATCTCAAAGGAATACAAAAAAAATATTCAATTCTCTCCAAAAAATTATTATGCTAAATTGGTTGAATATTAATGCAACATATAATTCTAAAATATCGTGATCACTTCAATTAACAACAAGATTTAAAAGAAACCTAAACCGCTTGTCCAAATTTTTTTATTAGGTGTGATTTTCAATTACATATTCCTTTTAAACATGCAATATGGTGATCAACAAACATAATAAAATAAACATTAATATTGGAAGCATTTTAACAATAAATCCAACAATTAATATATGACAAACATTATAAAAATTGTTAGAAAAATAATAGAAATTAAAGGAACATGATTCCTTACTTTGATTTTGTTTGCTTGCAACTACAAAATAATACACTTGTTAGTAACTTTCAGAAATTAATGTACAATAATTGACATTAAATTAAATTAAGGTTGATTTGGGGCCAAATCGTCAAATAGTTCTTGTAGGCGTCATTCGAAGTGCGCCTACGTTAAAGCATGTTGTGAATATGCTTGGCACTCATAGGAAGTGGTAATTGACATAATACGATTAGGGACAAGGAAAGTAGAGAGCCGCCAACAAGTTTTTAAGGAACTTGTAAATCGTTCACGGATTATAAAAAGGCAACCACGATAAGGGACAACAATAGGCAACAATGATTGACCCGTGAAGGTTACACCCCATTCATAATCCATGAGATTACAAACTCCATATGATTCAAAACCAAAAAAGGAGGATCGGGGATGATGGTACGAAGTGAGTCATGGAGTCACATTCGCCCGTATCGCCCGTATTGGCCTCTACTCGATTCTTATAGTGAAAAGTGAATCCTGCGATCTCAAAGGCATATAAACAAATGTTCAATTTGCTCCAAACTATTATTAAGCTAAATTGGTTTAATATTAATGCAACACATTATTCTAAATTATTGTGATCACTTGATTAAACAACAAGATTAAAAAGGAACCTAAATCGGTTGTCCAAATTATCTTAATAGGCGTGATTTTCAATTACATATTCCCTTTAAACATGCAATATGGTGATCATAAATAATAATAGGATGAACATTAATATTGGAAGCAATTCAACAATAATAGCGTTAGTCAAATCAAATATAAATAAACCTAATCATGATACTAGCAACAATAATAAAAATAAGAGTAATTAAGTGAATCAATTACTCACTTTCCGTGTTTCCTTGAATTGCTACATCATGAATAAACCGTTAGTAACTTCAATAAAAATAAATAAAATGGAAATTAAATTAAATAAATGTAGATTTGATTTGGTCCAAACCCTCAGTTAATTATACCTTTCACGCCTTGGTTGGAGTGCTTAGGGGAAGTATTTTGAGAGAATAGGGTGGCTAGTGTTTAGGCTAAAGAGAGAGAAGAGAATTATTTGATGATCAACCTTGTTGATCCTTGAAAAAGGGGAGATATGACCTCTATTTATAAGGAAAAAGAAGGGTCGAAGAATCGAGAAAAGATAAGAATTCGAATCGGATAAAACTCTTGCGATATACAGCAGTTTTTCCGGTTTTTGTTTTTATCATATCTTTTGATCCAAAAATTGGAATAAGATAAAAAATAAGTCGTTGAAAAGATCTTGAAGTATAATTTATAACCCAATTAGAATCAGATTAAAATATTTTTTATAATAAAAGACATGGCCGAAATAGTGAGACGGTGTCAATTTTGGATAGAGTTTGACATTTTATTCATATCTTTTCCGTTATAGCTCGGAATTGATATTATAATATATCATTGGAAAGATAATTTCAAGGGATATCTAACCATATAAAATTTGGATAAAAAATATGAGGCACGAAAATAATATCTGTCTATCTTTGAATGTCTTTCAATTCGAATAAAATTAGGACTTTCAAAAAAGGAGTTTTATTCAATTTCAAACTCTTTAATCTTATCTTTTCAAAAAGGATAATTAAGATCTATTAGAAACTTATAGAAGATTCCAATTAATCCTAATTGGTTTAGGAATGGGATAAAATAACTTGGACCCTCCACATGATCATTGGGTAGTAGGTAAGGTGGGCTTAGGTTCGGTTTGGGCTCAATTTAATATTTTGGCCATAACTTATTCGTTATAACTCGGATTTGGGCTTATAATATATCGTTGGAAAGCTCTTTTAAAGCCCCATCCAACTATTGAATCATTGGACCCAGATTATATACCAAAATAAATTGGACTAAATGTTTTTATAAAAAGGACACAAAATGAATGATTTTAAAGGACACAAAATGAATTATTTTGGGTTTAAAGGCACGAAAAGAGGAAAATAAGTGAAGGTTTGGGGAAATGGGCTAGGAATTGGTTTTTTTATGAAATGCATATATGGATTTAAGCACTCCAAAGAATAAATACTCAACCCGACCAATAATGGCGGTGAAAGGTTGTTCATCATCGGGTTTTGTTTTGGGGAGACATTTTTGGGTGTCTACAGAAGCCCCCACTTTGACTGAGTTTGTAGAAACGTCAGTTTTGGGAATTTAAAAAAATGATAGTCAAAGTAGTCGATAGGGACGGAGAATGATTTAAGACGTTCTGCGATCCTAAATCACTCTGTATACGCCGATACCAGCAGAAAAATGTTAATTCCACAAATAAAAGAGTAAAGGGATATAATACGTATCTGACACCAGTGTATCGGTGACAAATGAGTTTGGCAGCTTCCTATGCTTGAAGGAATCCACCAGATGACGTTCGTTGAAATGCTTTGTATGCTTGAGGAAAGCCGACAGATGAGTTTTGTAGCTTTCTATGCTTGAAGAAATCTACTGGATGATACTTTCCATGCTTGAGGAAAGTCGACCTATGGATTTGGTGGTTTTATATGTTTGAAGAAATCCACCGGATAATACTTTCCATGCTTAAGGAAAGTCGACATATGAATTTGGCGGCTTTATGCTTGAAGAAATCCACCAGGTGACACTTTCCATGCTTGATGAAAGACTTGTCTGATTTTGGCAGGTTCGATTGTCCCCGAATGTGGGCTGTAGTTGGTTCGCTTGTCCCCGAACGTGGGCTGTATATGGTCCGCTTGTCCCCGGACGTGGGCTGTAGATGGTTCGCTTGTCCCTGAATGTGGGATGTAATTAGTTCGCTTGTCCCTGAACGTGGGTTGTAGATGGTCCGCTTGTCCCCGGACGTGGGCTGTAAATGGTCCGCTTGTCCCCAGACGCGGGATGTAATTGAGACCTGCAAAATAAAATTTGCCAAGGGACTCGTATAGACTATGATTGACTTGACCAAGTGACTTGACCAAGCTTTGACTTGACACGACATGCCATGTGTATGACTTGTGATTGTGTATGCATAAGTATGATTTAAATGTATGAGCAAACACAAGCAATCAACAATGCAAAAAGAAAAAATTTTCCGTCATTTTTGTCATGAGACGAGTGGAGGGTACCGACTTTCTCCCGAAAAAGAAAGGTGTGAAAAATGAAGTTTTGTTTTCGAACTTCCCTCGATGAGAAAATTTTGAAATTTTTTTTTGAACTTCCTTAAAAGAAAAGACATGAAAAAGGGAAGAATTTTTTAACTTCCTCCTTGAGCAAGATAAAATGAATCGTACAAATTGAATTGCTTTTCTTGAAAGTAATGTATGCATGATGCATGTCCTTCGGCCAGGAGGCTAAGGACAATTACATCATGTGACACGATGAATGAACTTAGGTCATGGAGCTAAGCATCATATATGGTGTAAAGAAACGATCTTGAACGTCACTTAGGTCTGGAAGCTAAGCCCGTATATAGATGAAGTGATTATTGCATAATGAACGTTGCTTAGGCCAAGGAGCTAAGAACGATATGCTTTGTATATAAATGTTGCTCAACATATTATGCGACACATGAAACAATGAACATTGCTCAAGTCAGGAAGCTAAGCAAGTATACAATGTTTCTTTTAATGAATGTTGTCCTGAAAGACGATGAAACATGCACAGTGTTTAAACAAGATTTCATGATAAAGAGCTCTTAAAGGGAAGGATGATTGATATAGATAAGGATGTGTGAGTGAAGTGTGTGAATGTGATACTAAGGCTGGCTGCAAGGGTTATGGTGATGGAAATATATGTGAGAATGACAGGCTCAAGTCGTAATCACCCAATCAAAAATAATACCTAAATCCACTAACTATGTAGATAGGGAAAAGGGTCAAACCACATGGAAACAAGACAATATATTTCTAATTAATTAAAAGCAATCTAAATTATCAAGTAACCAAATTATTATTATAAGGGTAACTAAACTATAAAAGTAAGAGTAGGAAGGAATAAAAGTAAGAGGGAAATCAATGAAATAAAAGCCTAGGGCATAGGTTCACCAATAAACAATATTCCAGGGTAAGACATAATAATCAATCATCAATGCATCAGTTAATCAGATCATAAAGGGCTTTCGCTACGTATTACAATCACAGAGTTAATTTACCGGTATTAAATCTCATCTCTCGAATCTCGACTTAACCATTTATAAATTAGCCTGCCTATTGAAACTAAGCCTAAACATCAATTCTCATCTCTCGAATCTCGAATTAATATTGTTAAACTCATACATAAAAGATCTGCGCAAATCTAGTTGCATAGCGTTAAAACAATCAATAGGAAATTAATTAAGCATTGACAATGAACAACAATAATTTACCCTTTCATATTAATCATGGATCCCCACAAACCCTGGAAAAAAAACTACTCGCACATAATAAAATCTAAACTAATCAAAATAATTAAAGAAAACATGATTAAAAGCAAGAACAAGAACTTAAAGAAAATAATAATAAGCTTCAACTTATGGTCATATATAAAACATGAAATTAACTACTACTAAAGAACGAAACAAGATTGACGAAGAAAAGAAACAAAATTGACGAAAAGCGAAATAAAACTAATGAATGTTATAAAGATGCTTAAAGAAAACAAAACTAAATTACTCAAGGAAGCAATTAAAGTGCGTAAAAAATAAAACCCAAAGTCATCTTAACAAAAACTAATAACTAAAATCTAATCCAAAGCTGCGGGAAACAAAACTAAAAGCTAAAAGGAAAAAGTCTGACTCCCTAAAATTAGCCTACTAATGGGCTTTTTATACTACATATCTAACCCACAAAAAAACGAGTAACCAACAAATAGCAACAAACTCGCCCGATCGGGCCAGGCCTTGCCCGATCGGGCCCGGTCAACTGAAGTTGGACTGCTTTGCTTCTCCTTGGACTTGGGCTTCTTGACTTGAGTCCAAGTTCTCTATTATTCTTGGTCCATTAATCCATAATAATAATGTAGACCACTCACTTCTCTAATCGAGCCCTTATTCACCGAACTAAATTCCTTTAACTCGGTCTTGGGCTTTAATATACGGTCATATAATAAGATTCGACTCTAATATTTTCGCAGTGGCTACATAAGCTCGGGTATTGACATAAACATGCAAATTCCTGCAAAACAATACCAACTCTACAAAAACACTAAAAAACATATATTAATAATAAAAATTGCTCCGTAGAGCTCAAATAAGCACAAATATGACCGTGGGACGGGGAATATATATATATATATATATATATATATAGACTCATCAAACTCCTCCAAGCCAAACCTTTGCTTGTCCCTAAGTAAAGCAATGAATAAATAAATCAATACTTCACCCCAAATACCAGTAAAATCAATAAAAATAATTCAAGGTAAATCTGACAAACATGTATCAAAGTCAACCAATCAAGTTCATCCAACTGTCATACTTTCCTAACAATTGTCAAGTAGAGCAAACCACAAGAGCATATAGAATTCAAGACTAGTGCTCACACACTCAAATCTCATTGATGTGGCGAGTAAAAGATGTACTCGATCGCTCTCCAACCAACCCCTTTATGTGAACAATGCCCTCCCAAACTCACAACACTCGTGTGTTTAAAAAGACATACACTCAACCTATTAGTCGACTCGAAATATGTCAAGTCATAAATTGCATTGATAAGCAACACTTTCACATCTACATAACTCTATGCACAAGGTTGGAAGGTCTTTAAAGCTTGTAACGTAAGGCTAGGGAAAAGGGTAAGATATATTTGGAAAAAATGTAAGAGAAAAGCTATGCTTAAAGGGAGCCAAATCCTAATAAACCCATGATCAAAAATAAATGATGACCATACAACTCCAACATATTCAACTCCAACAAAATTCACCAAATACAACTCCAAACATATCAAACAATCCCAACACTTACAATTTCACTCATAAAAATATAATAATGTAGAACATGAATGAATAACAAACTTTAACTCTTCAAACTTGATCTTTCATTGAAACTCAATTTTTTCTTTCTTTCTTTTGATCAACCTTCACTTAGAACATTTGAACATATAAAATTTTTTTTCTTTTTGCTCTTCTTTTTTTTTTTCTTTTGAAGTTCACTCTTTTTTTTCATTTTTTTTTCGAACTTCTTTTTTTCATACCATCATACTTTATTTTTTTTCAAGAAAATTCAACTTTCAAACTCATCAAAAATAAAATACGATCAAGAGCAAATGGCTTCTCAAAATCCACCCAAATTGTGCAAATAATAAGCACACTACAAACTCCCTCACCCCACTCACCAATAGCTCCCTCAAGCCAAGCTTGGGACTAGTAACCAATGGGGCAAACATGGCTTGTAATGCGGTTAATAAACAACAAAAAGTCAAGGCAACAAAATGGGTAGCTAGCAAGAAGGGAACAAATGTATCTAAAATCATCTGAAGGCCACCTAAAGAACAAATGACTTTGTCCTCCACATGTGCATAATAATGAGTCATGAAACAGTACTCATCGTTGCAAACCAATACTCAAATTCATTGACATACCAGGAACTAACACACATTCCTAACCAAATCAACTAGTCAAGCACTATATTCACAAGTAGTTGGGCAAAATTGACGCATGTTAAGGTTCCAAGACAATCAAATATCAAATCATGATCAACTAATCCACATTATTGATCATCAATAACCAAGAATCAAAATAATTTCAAAAAATTTAAACAAGGGGCACATTGAAGCATGATTCATAATTCATTGGAACATATTTTTGGATTTTTTAATTTTTCAATTTTTTACAATTTTTTTGTATTTTTCATATAGGAAAGCAGTAAAACTATGCCATAAAGCAATAAATCTAGTCTAAGAAAGCACACCAAAAAGAAATGGAAAAGAAAGAGTGCCTATATATACAAGAAATTCCCCCCAAGCTAAATCAGACAATGTCCTCATTGGCTTAAAGGGAAGTTAGTAATCCCAATGACTACCCTTCATCAACGTACTTGTATCCACCACCATCCTAAACATTGTAATACATCACCTTGGTGCAATTTTGGACAAAAAAGAAACAAAGTGTTAGTAAGAGAAGAGGCAAAAACGAGTCAGGTTCACTATTTTGCTCATAACTTTTTTTATACAAATTATAATTCAGTGATTCTAATTGAATTGGAAAGTAGACTTGAAGAGCTTTTCAATGATAGGTCACACGTAAAATTTCGTTTAGAAACGCAAAAGTTATAGCGTTTTGGAGTTGGCCAGTTTTGCTGTCTCGCTCTCGCGCCCGACCGGGCGTGCGTGGCCCGATCGGGCCCGTCTCCCACGTCCGACCAGGTATCTTCTTGGTACTTGCTGCTCGAAATTTCTTTTTACACTTGATTTTCTTCGTTTTTCCACAAGATTGAGCATTTATCTCCCGATCAGGTGGGACTTTCACTACAGGCTCAAACTCTACAACTTGCTTCTCTTTCTCCACTTGTTCATCCTCAAACCCAAGTCCTACACAATTTAGAGCTCTTTCTATAGCATCGACTTCATCTTTCTATGCATTAGTTTTTCCTGCGGAAGATGCAACACAAAATATCGCCTCCAAGGGATCTCTAACGGGAGCTTGGGGCTTATTAGAAAAATTATGTACATCAACCACACTAATACTAAAACACTTTTCCTCTAACATGGGACTTTTAGGGATATTATTTAAATTAAAAGTGATATTATCATCCCCTACACATAATGTAAGTTTACCACTTTTGACATCTATTATTGCCCCTGCAGTATGAAGGAATGGTCTACCCAAAATAATCGGAATTTGCAAATCTTCCTCCATATCAAGAATAATAAAATCAACAGGTATATAAAATTTACCTACTCTAACAGGAACATCCTTTAAAACACCTAAAGGGTATTTCACAGAACAATCGGCCATTTGCAGAGAAATATTAGTATTTTTTAATTTACCCATATTTAATTTAGAGCTCACAGATAATGGCATAACACTTAAACTAGCACCCAAACCACATAATGCTTTTTCAATCATCAAATTACCAATATGACATGGAATAGAAAAACTACCCGGATCTTTTAGTTTAGGTGGAGATTTATTCTGTAATATAGCACTACATTCTGCAGTAAAAGCAACAGTCTCTACCTCACTAATAGATCTTTTTCTAGTCAAAATTTCTTTCATAAATTTAGAATATGCAGGAACTTGAGTAATTAATTCTGTGAAAGGAATTGTTACCTGCAAGGATGATTCTAGCGTAGTCGTCAACTACGGACGACTACGGACGACTATGGTCGACTATAATAAGAGATTAAATATGAACCGTTGATATTATTTATTGCTTAATCTTAGCCTTTGAATATTTCATATATAAAAATATTAAAAAAAATTAATTTACACATCATTTAAGTCATGACAAGTCAGCGACCAGTCAGCAAAGTGCTGTTTGATTTGTTACTTTTAGAGGGTAATTTTTTTTTTCCAAATTATAATATTATAATCCATGAACAACTATCAGCCAACGCTATAAAATTGAAATAAGATTTCATCTTCAACCTTCAATATTTATTAATCATCCAAAACACATACAAAAATTATCAAATTACATTTTGAATCAATAAAATTAATGTTTAATCATCATATATATGCTTTAACTTTTTTTATTTCAGAGCTTGTATCAATTTAACTATCTATATTAAAAAATTCGATGGAAAATTACGGATTATAATATTTTGGGATTAACTTTTAGAATTGAAATGATTTTTAGTTTAATTTAGATCAGTCATATGAATTCCAGAGTAATCATCTGCCATTGTTGAATGTTGAAACTTGAGCATGTGAATAAGTGAATTTTTGTTGAAAATAAAATAAAATAAAACAAAATAACTAAATACTGATTTGCATTATTGTTCCTTAATTAAAATTTTTTTGGGGAGGACTTTTGCTATATAATTTGCTATATATAACTAAATAAAGATAAATACAATAAAAAGTGGAATATATGCAAGATTTTTCGGACTCTTTTAATATATATCCTAATATCCTAGATTAAAGATCTTTTCTTTTAATTTGTTTTTTTTTTTTTAAATATATACTAGTATATCCTAGATCAACGACCCATATAGCAAGTCTATCTACTTTCTAGCAAATTAGTCTTGCATCAATGTCAATTAGAGCAACTCCAATGGTAAGCTAATTGTGAAATTAGCTTGCCATGCCACCTAGGATTGCAAAGCTAATCTACTTTGTAGCTAATTAATCCCACAATGGTTAAGCTAATTTTTAATAATTTTTTTTTTATTTAATTTTTTTTAATTCCCACAATTTGCTAAGCTAATTAGCTTAGCTAAGCGAATAGCTTTGCCCAGCTAATTTGGTAATGCAATTCCAATGGTTAAGCTAATTATTTATTAGTTTCATAAATTGCAAGCTAGTCCTAATTTTACACTGTTGGAGTTGCTCTTATACTCGTATTTATTTAATGTCGCCTCTTAACAACAACAACATCAACCAAAAAAAAAAAACAATTTTATTCAATTTTTTTTTTTTTTTTTTGGTTAAAAAAAAAAAGACAGGGGCGTTATTTAGTTATTTAGGGAGGTTATGCATGACAAAATAAATAATTAACTTTTTTATTTGAAGGAAAGTAAATAATTAACTTTTTTTTTTATCAGAAATAAATAATTAACTTATTTTCTCTTAAATTTACTCTTGTTTATTGTAGCCATCATAAAAACAAAATCTATACAATTGATTATCACTATGTATATTATAAATTTATAACCATTGATTTATATTGACCAAAAAAATATCCAAAATATCAAATTTCCTTCATTAGATTTTCATTACTCCATTCTCTACAAAATAAACTGATACGAATGGTCGGATTGGTCGCTAATTTTGTCAAGGAAAATCTAATAATGTCAAAGATATTATATCAATCATTAAATATTCCAATGAAATGGCTTGATTACTGCAAAATTTAATACAGTATATGTATATCATATCTTTTTTTTTTTTCTTTTTTGACAAGAGTATATACCATATCAAACTTTTAAAAAAAATCTGATGTACAATAAAATATTGTACATCCGTTATAAAGTTACCCTAAAATGAGTTAAAGTTACCCCTGAAATGAATAAAAGTTACCCCAATACAAATAAAAATTATCTACGCTTTATTAGTAAAAAGTCACATTTTAAATGATTAAAAATCAATTATTAGTGATTGAATGTAATTAAATTGCCTTTATAAAACTTTTCTTGTTAGCTATTTATATAAAAAAAATGTATTATGTTTAAAGTTAAACATAAAAAGGCAAAAAGTTACCCTAAAATTAGCTAAAGGTTACCCTTATACTGCTCGATGTACACTAATATTAGTGTAAACCGGGTGTATACAAATTTTTTTCTCAAATATTATTCTTCATCCGAATTTTTTTGTGTTATCTTTTATTTGTTAAATGATTAGTTTGGTCATGTAAATGCAATACCATTTTTTTGTTCAAAAACTATTTTGTATTTTTTTCCTATAAATATTACGAAAAAACTTATGTGCACTTGTGAACGCAGGGTCCATAATCGCGTAGTCACATAATTGATATTTTATTGAATATGCATGGTGACCCTAATTTTAATAGTATCCTTTTACCTTTTTTTTTTTTGGAAGGAACCTTTTATCATTATTGTGTGACCTTTACTATTATTGTGATTTTTTTTAAGACACTATTATTGTGAATTTGAAGTATGATATAATTAATATTATATTAAACATTGTGACCTTAGTTTCAACATAGTTATTTTTATAATTCATATTGACCAGTATAGAATGGAGATATAATTAAATTGAAACAGTAGATGAAACAGTAGTAACGTCACCTATTACATAACCTGTTCACTTCAACTTAATTTGAGTTCAGTTCAGTTCAGCTCAGCTCTAATCATTTCAGTTTAGCTCCTAATTTCTTTCTCTCATAAAAAATTCATTTCATCTCTATTCATTTCAGCTCAGCTCAGTTCAGTAAATGTGAACATGCCCTTAGATTGGGAAACCCTCTTATACTAGATTAATTTAAGGATGCACGAAAACATATATTTGAATGTATGCAGTACACAACAATAATAAACAAAATTAGGCGGTCACAAACGTCTACTAGTTAGTCCCAAAATAAAACGCTAAAGATTAGTTTAATTTGCCTTTAATCGAAGGATAATTATTGAAATTCATACTCGCAAGAATCCTAGCAATTTTGATTGTTAGTCCTTTTGTTCACAACGTACGAAGGATTACTCTTGCATAGAAAAAACTATCAATCCCTATAGAGCATACATACATAAATTTCGCTTTTAGATATCCCCAATTTAATGTTGGGCATACCCTAAATTATTTAATTTTGGGCATATTCAATTTTTTTTTAGTTAATTAGAACGATTGACAAAGATAAGACTTGACTAAGACATAGATCACGGTGTATAAAATGTTTCTTATTTTGGGTATACCTAAGTTATATTTGGGCATACCTAAAACGAAGTGGTTCAATTCTTTTTAAAAAAAAAATACAAAAGTTTAAGGTTATTTTAGATAATCACATTCGTTTTTAGTACTTTTGATGACTAGATTTATTGTCACTCTATCTAACCAAGGTCTTATTAACTAATCACGACTCTTATTAAAATTGAAAGACCAATTTTAGATGCTTAAAATAGTTACTCATCCAAAACATTGCCTATAACATAACGATATGATCCTGGTTTAGATTAAGAAACCCCCTTATGTTAAATTTATTTAGGGATCAAGAAAAAATATACTTTAATATACGTAGTACGTACACAAAGAACACAACTAGGCGGTCCCACACGACTACTAGTTAGTCCCAAAATGTAACGCTACATATAAGTTTGGTTTTATTCGTAGGACAATTATCGAAATTCATATGCACAAGAATCCTAACAATTTCGTCTATTAATCCTATTGTTTGCAACGGATTAACCTTGTGTAGAACAAAAATCATAACCCTAGAGAATATGTAAATTTTGCTTTTAGGTATCCCCAATTTAATTGTTGGTGTACCCAAAAATCGAATCTTATTAGTTGTAGGGAATATTTCAAGTGTTAATCCCCTAGCTTGAACCCTGCTGTATGTGATCATACACTAAAGTACGGTGGCGTCCAAAGGGAAAGAAGATAGAGCAAAAGAGTCGCCAACAAGTTTTTTAGGAACTTGTAAACCGTTCACGATGTGAAGGTTACACCCCTTAACGATCCAAGATATCGTCAACTCCATAAGGTCTTGAACCAAATAGGGTTCGGGGATGAAGGTACAAATCTAACCTAAAAGAGATTAAACCTGCCCTAATAATAGGCCTCTACTTTATTCTTATTGTATTCATGTGCGCTTTCTGACTAACATACAATCAATAGGATTAACCCTAAACCTATTTATCTATGTTGGTTGAATATTAATATGCACAAATAAATCTATTATTGGCGATCACTTGTATTATAATCAAATTAACCCTAAACAAGATTATCAATTATCTTATTAAGCGTGATTACAAGTACAAATTGCCTTTAAATATGCAACAAAAGGTGTGATCAAGCAATAACAATAAAAATAAATATCATCAAACAACATAATAATAATCATCATAACAATAATTATAATAATCATCATAGAAATAATAAAAATTATAATCATAAACATGTTCATGTTAAAGCATAATAATAGCAAGATCCTAGGCATGATACTAACAAGATTAATAACAAACCCTAGCATGTTACTAAGCAATAAAAATCATATATTTAGCCCTAACATGATACTAACATGAATATTATGAAAGAAAATAGAAGGCATCATAACAATCATACTTAGTATTAAATTTACCCTATACATGATACTAGGAATATCATAATAACAACCTAAGCATGAACTCTATATCATAACATCAATAAAAACCATTAAAATACTTACTTTGATGCCTCGAACTTTTTTCTAATAACAAAATACACACGTTAGTAACTTCAAGGAAAATAATAAAACAATTAAATTAAATAATTGAAATAGAGATTTGGGACCAAACCCTCAGAAATTAAACCATTCACGTATAGGGCGAAGGCAACTTCGAATATGGCTAGGTGTATCTAGATCTAATGAGTGCGGAATTTTTATATTTGAGAGAAGGCTAGTTTAGAAAAAGAGAGAGAGAGAGTAATCAAGAAAATCTTGATGAGAGTTAGTGAAAGACAGAATAAGAATTGATGAGAATTGGTGAATGAAAACGGAGTTTTTAACACATTATTTATAGAGAAAATCTGCCAAAAAGATAAAACATCAAAACAGAGTTCTGACGCGAATAAAACGTTGTTAGCACCAACGCCGGCCATTGGCGCCAGACGCCAACATTAGCGCCATGCGCCAATGCTAGCGCCAGGAGCCAAGCGTAGCGCCAGGCGCTACAACTGGCGTTTGGCGTTGACTTAGAAATTCACGCATTTTCTTAAAATCAGATAGAAATTGCCTTACAGGAGGATAAAATCGTATTTTCCTCAAACAACGTTCTTTGATTCTGATTAAAACTCTAAAAAGTCAACCAAAGTCAATTTATCAATGCTAATTGAATTAGGAATGAAAAGAACCTTCTGGAAGAATCTAGAAGACCAAAACCATTCCTAATTGCATTAGGAATGATAAATCCATATTAGGCCCTCCCCTAGATCATTGGGCCGCATATAAGTCTCAAACCAGGCCCAGTTTAGTAATTTGGCCATAACTTCCTCAATATTCATCGGAATTGGGCTTATAATATATCGTTGGAAAACTCTTTTCAAGACCCATCCAACTACACCATTATTGGACCCATATCATGGACCAACCAAACTGGATTGGCTGTTTTCTTAAAATAAGTTTTCAAAAACAGAGAGAAGAGAAAAGAAATTAAAACTTTCCGCAACACTAAACTTTCCACACTTTCACTTCATTCGATTATGATTCGACGTGAAAGGTACTCATCACCGGGTTTGGTTTTGGGGAGACACAAATGGGTGTCTACAGAAGCCCCCACTTTGACTGAGTTTGGAGAAACGCAAGTTTCGAAAACAAAAGTCAAAGTATTGATAGGGACGGAGAATGATTCAGAACGTTCTGCGATCCTTAATCACACTTGTAACGCCGATACCTACAAACTAGCGTTAGTTAAAACAGATAAAAGAGTTAAGAAACGCGTATCTTGCACCGTCGAGCACTCGTTTATGAAAGTAACCGATTTGCTGCCGCATTACTGTTGTTTTGATGACCTCCTGCCAAGAGAATGCCATCCCGCTTGAAAACCGCTACGCTTGTAACTGCTTCCTATTTAGAAGATTGCTTCGCTTGAAACGATCCTCTTCCGCTTTGATAATATTCCGCGTCTAAAAGAACACTATCGAATATTGCTCCGCTTGAAACAATCCTCTTCCACTTTGTGACCATCTTCCACGTCTAAGGGAACATGATCGAAGACAACTTCGCTTGAAATCACCTTCAGTTGTTTGTGACAACTCTCCACAATCTAGGGAATGCCATCTTGCTGTTTCGATGTTCACTCGTCTCTGAACAAAGAGCTTCTTTTTTTTTTTTGGATATGTTCACGCGCCTCTGAACAAAGAGCTTCCTTTTTTAATATGTCCACACGTCTCTGAACAATAAAGCTTGAAAGGATTGTCTACGCGTCTCTGAGCAAAAGAGCTTGAAAGGATTGTCCACGCGTCTCTTAACAAAAGAGCTTAAAGGATTTTCCACGCGTCTCTGAACAAAAGAGCTTGAAAGGATTGTCCACGCGTCTCTGAACAAAAGAGCTTGAAAGGATTGTCCACGCGTCTCTGAACAAAAGAGCTTGAAAGGATTGTCCACGCGTCTCTGAACAAAAGAGCTTGAAAGGATTGTCCACGCGTCTCTGAACAAAAGAGCTTGAAAGGATTGTCCATGCGTCTCTGAACAAAAGAGCTTGAAAGGATTGTCCACGCGTCTCTGAACAAAAGATCTTTGATGATATGTCCACGCGTCTCTGAACAATAGAGCTTTTGAATGATATGTCCACGCGTCTCTGAACAAAAGAGCTTCGATGCTTGAATGTTTGTTGCGATAATATTCTGAAGAAAAATTTCCGAAGACCAACGCTTTCCGATCTCTAAAGCTCGCTTGAACTTTGCTTCCGTTATGCCAGTATGTTGGCGGTTTGCTGCTTGTGAACCATTATGTCCGTGATGAGCCAATGCTTAGGCGCTTTAAGCTAAGTGAGACGATCTTTCGTCAGGTCGATCACTTATTGCGATTGTAATCAAACCGACTACTTAATCATGTCAAATTGCTTATAGGGGCTAACTAGCGTACCAAGGAACCCGAAATTTCTGTATGAGGTCGAAATCACCTTTCTGAGAGGCTTCGAGCTCTGTCGCTGCTGAAATATCTCTGGCGCCAAGAATTGGCTCTGTCGCTAGACGCTGAGATCTAGCGCCAGGCGCTGAAATCTATTGCCAGACGCTAAATGATGTTTCCAGACGACAACCTTGTCGTCTGGTGCTGGAGTCGGGTCTTCCCTATTCTGCTGCACCTGTATTTATTTTTTACTATAGAACTTTTCTAATCTCTTTAATTATCTTAGGGTTGACCTAAGGTTTAGCGTTGACTCATTGACTTGATAGGGCTCAAGGTATAAACTTGACTCGCTGTGATTGACTCGAGGTAGACTCGACTCAAAGTTTTTGACACATGTGTTAGACTCAAATCAAGGTTATATGACACGACAAGACTCAATGTGAACATGGCTCGTGTGTGCATTGTAATGTGATCGTGCGACTCGAAAATGCAAAAAAAAAACAAAAAATTTCCGTCATTTTTGTGGAGGGTACCGACTTTCTCCCGAAAAAGAAAGACGCGAAAAAAGAATCGAAGTTTTCGAATGCATGTTGAATGAGCTTAGTCAAATGTTGTTTGATAATATCTCTCAAGGTGCAAGGATTAATTTATCCTAGGCTATCTCAATTGTTGACTCCATGATGAAAGTATTTGGGTAACTTAGGCACGGAGGCTAAGCACTTCATACTTCGATGCAATGACAATTATGATTGATGAGTAATGTTGATATGACAAGGCATGCTTCAACGTTGTGTTAAGATTCCATGACAAAGGGTTCCTAATGGAAGGTATATTTGGTCATGTATCTGTGATGTGTGTGAAAGTGACACTAAAGTTAGGCCGCAAGGGCTAAGTGTGTGGAAAATATTATGTTTAGAAGAGTCAAATAATGGTGACTCTTAGGCTAGGTAGGCTAATGATGTAGGGATCAAGCCCCCAAGTCTAGCTCTAAATTAATAGGGATGAGCACATGGGATCCATTGATATGATCATGGTGTGAGTGTGTGAATGTGAATATGAATGTAATTTTATTACGGCCGCACCTCGATGTGAGGTTGCCTACGTATCCGTTAGGAATCAGGCCGAACGTAGCTCTAGCCGAACCTCGCACAAGTATGTGTATACCTCAAAAAGGTCTTTTTAAAGGTTGTAACGTGGTTAGGCTAAAGGTTATAGAAGAAGGGGATAAAGGCTCAAGACCCTCAATAAGCCCCCAAGGTGTGCAACCTTCCTTTTGAATCTTTATATTTTTTGTATGCTTGAGTTTCTACTCTTTTTTAGCTCTCTTTTCTCTTTTGCTTTAGCATCTATTTTATTTTTATAAGTATGGGCAATCTCGATCATGCGGTCTATCACTCACTTGGCATTCATGTTTATCAGGCACGGTACCGAGCACTCGATAAGAGACGCAATCTGAGACGTGTTCTTATCAAAGACATTTTCATGTCAAAGACATTGGAACACTTGCCCTTTTGCACACTTTTATTATATTTTTTTTGCTTATTATTTTTTATTTTGATCTTTTGAAATCACTCAAGCTTTTGAGATTGCATAAGTTGCACCCTGTCCCATCCCAAGGTTAGGTAGATATGGGTTGAAAAATGAAAGGTCTATCATTAGACGAGGCTCAAAGTGGTTTATCAAAAAAGGATTGCATATTTGAAGGGTGAAAGGTGATATGATGTGGCTACAAGTGGTGCCTTAAATCATTGGTATACCTTGTGCTTAGTTTGACATGGATTTTTAAATTTTTTTTTTTATTTAATGCAATGCAATGTGATGATCATATGTAAGAGAATAAAATGCCCATTTTATTAAAGGAAAAAGAAAGAACCTACAAAATTAATCTAAGGGGAATAAAAAGGAGCCTATGATAGACTTATTGGGGGAGGGAAAAAAAAGAAAAAGAAAAGGAAAAAGAGGTCATGAAATCTTGTCGTTGAAGCTTGTCTCTGTTGTTTGCTTTATCATCACTCGCTCTTCTTGTTAACTGGAGGTATGGGAAGCTTGTTATTATCAACCAAATGTTGGATAGCCTCCTTTAGCTTCCAACAGCTGTCAGTAGCATGACCCATACCTTGATGGTACTTGCAGCGCACATTTGGATTCCAACTAGGAAATCTCTTCTCAAGCGGGGGATCTTGAAGAGGTCCAATAGGGGTAATGAGTCCCTTGGCATGGAGTCGATCAAAAGCATCATCGTAGCTAATTCCAATAGGGGTAAAATCCCTTTTTTTGTTGCTTTCTAAATCCTCGATTATCCATGGCTAAGATCTCATTAAGGTCGAAAGTGCCAACACTGTTACTAGAGTAGGTGTTTTCGGAAGAAGAAGGATAGTCGTTCTTTTTCCCTTTACAGCCACTGTTACTATCGTTACTAATCTTGGCCTTCTTGTCGCGCGGAGGAACATGAAGGAGATTTGAATCAATGAAGTCTTGAACACGATCCTTGAGGGTGAGACACTTTTCAGTAGTGTGACCGCGACCTCTATGGTATCGATAATAAGAATTTGGATCCCAATTGGGAAACCGTTTTTCATGTGGAGGGTCTTGACTAGGACCAACGGAGTGGATATGACCTTGATCGTGAAGACAGTCAAAAGCTTCATTGTAAGTCATTCCTATTGGTGTGTATTCTACAATGGTCCGTTTTGCCCGTGGCTTAGGAGCATTGAGTTCTTCATTAAACCCTTGGCGAGAATTTTGTTCGATAACCATCACCCGATTTGCTAGTCCATCTACCACATTCAAGAGCATGGCAACGACATCTTGCAGTTTTCGAACATCCTCTTTTAGACTTGACGAGTCTTCCCTGGTATTATCTAAGAAAAGACTTTCATCCTCCTCAATTATGGCCACTTCATCGAGAGAGGTTATATAAACTGTCTCGATCATGGGCTCACCTACAGGTGTGATAAGAAGTGATGGATCGAAGGATGTTTGACCTTCTTCAATGGCTAGAACTTCGGAAGTTTTATTGTCGTCGATCAGATCATGAATAGCTTCTTTGAGTTTCCAACACTCCTCAGTGTCGTGACCCTTTCCTTGGTGATATTTGCAGTGCTTACTAGGGTCCCACTTGGGTGGCCTAGCTTCTAGAACTGGATCTTTGATGGGCCCTATGGGCATGACTAATCCTTTGTGATGTAGCTTCTTGAAAGCTGTTTCATAACTCATACCAAGTGGAGTGAGCACCCTTTTTGACCTTTGGATTCGTGATTTAGAGGCGTTCGTGGCATGTACCTCATTAATGGGAGAGGAAGAAGAAGGATGGCCGTTCTTCTTTCCTCTCACACTATAATCTTTCAGAAGGTCATCTTCAATGTCAATGCCTACATTATAGACAACCTTGAAAGTATTCAAGTTATGTTGGTACTTCAAGTGCCTTGAATACTTCCCTTGGAGATTCTTGATAAACATCCTCACAGATTCTTTTTCGATAGGAGCCTTGACCATATTAGCGGAAGTTTCCCTCCATTTGTTGAAGAAAGAAGTGAATCCTTCGTTTTCCTTTTGTTTTAACATCTCAAGTTTTCTGTGGTCTGTTTCGTCTTGGATGTTGGACTTATATCTTTTATATAACAAGAAAATTGATTTTGGGCAACGACAAAGGTTTGCATGTGCAACGAAAATTAATTTGGTCGCCCTTATTTTATAGCTTGGGCAACGAAAATAGAGTCGTTGCCCTATAAAACAAATGGGCGACGAGCAGTCAGATTTGTTGCCCATTTTAACATATTGGGCAACAAGTTATTGGGTTTGTTGCCCAAATGCAATTATAGGCAACACGCCAACACAGATATATTTTGTTGTCCAAAATGTAACATTGTGCAACAAAAATTCCTAATTCGTTGCCCTTAATAGAGATAAAGGACTACAAACAATTCAAACCGTTGCCCAAAACTGTGAAAAATTAAGCGGAATTTTTTCCGCGCTGCTAAATTTTCACCTCAAAATTCTAATTTCAAGCTATGTTTCAGTAATATTTAAATTTTTTTTTACCAAAGTCTCAAAGATCCCAGTATCCCACCTCTCTTTCCCTTAGAACCCTAAATCTATTTCATTATCTTCATCTCTCAACTCCATCTCCATTTCTGTTTCTCTCCTTCACTGAAACGGCTCAGGAGTTCTCTCGCGTCTGTCGTAAAATTTTCCAAGGTTTGATTTTCGTTTCTTTTTATCTTTGGTAATTTAACATCAATTTCGTTATCTAGGTTTTGTTTCAACATTACTTATTAGGGATATTTTGATGTGGACTATTGAACTAATGGTTATGCCGTTATGGGTACCGAAGTTTTGAATGATTATTTATCAGATTGTAACATGAAATTTAATGCTAGAATTTTGTTTTCACCCTTAATTTTTGTTGTGTTTGTTGTACTTTTTCTGGGATCTGATTTGATGTACTATACTTTGGTCATATTTTTCTAATTGTTGTTTTTATTTTGTAACTTTATTGATTTTGTGGTTAATTTTTTGATAGCGTTTTTTGTAAATTATGATGGGTTAGTTTTGTGTTGATTTGTTCAAATTCAACTCTGTGTTAGGTTTGATGTGTTTTGAATATCTTGCAACAGAGAGGTATCCTGTTATAAATCCATTCCTCATACACTTCAATTTACCACATATATTTGAATATAAAAACATTGATTAAGAAAATCATAAAGATCGAAGACTACAATTCTGTTATTTTTCTGTAATTTGTTACTAGAATTTCTGTGCCTGGAGTATGAATTAATGTTGTCTTGATTTTATTTTATTTTTTTTTAAATGAAGGGTCATTTGAGCATATTGAAGTGCAACAAGATCCTATCTACACGATATTATATGAGAATTGAAGACCATAAAGTAAGTTTATGCTACCTCTTTTACTAAATTCTTCCTTCTATCCAGATTATTTGCAATTATAATGTGCCATTTGAGAAACATTTCTTGTTTAATTATTGTGGGTTAATCAATCTTGTGTCATAGTATGGCAATGTACCTCAGTACCTACTATAGTTAATGAAATAGCTATAAAACTAATTGAGTAGGTGACTATCATCTTCTATAAGAATTCTAGATGAACTTAATTGACCTCTTGACATTTGGGTGTGGTATATGATTATATGTCATGGTCTTAGGAATGGAAGGGCCTAACATGAGTAATAGAAATTGATTGTCATGAATAATTGTTACTGAAATACTACTAAGATGAAAACTGATGTGCTAATGTTTTCTCTTTAAGCTATTTTTAGACTTATTTTAAGTACAACAAAAAATATAGATCTGTATGTATTTCGTCATTTTTTTCCTTTTCAATTCAGTTTTTTTTTTTTAAAAAAAAATTTAGTTCACTCTTCTTAGTTCACTCGGTATCTTTACTTCCTTCTTCTATACATGTTTAACATACATCTTTAATTAATGGGATACTAAACAATTTCATAATTTAGAAAAAAGGTCAGATCATTCCCATAAAATTTAATCTTCTAGAGTTTGGACCCATATTCAATGGGGTTTGATGTTATTTCCTTGAATTTAGCTGGGCTTTGGTAGAGATAAATAGTCAGAATATGATAGTTCTTATAGTTTGTTCATTGGCGATATTATAACCAAAGAGAAACTAAACTATCATGTTATTCTTTATCACTTTGATGAAAGTATACAATTTTGTCTTTGACCTTATGAGCACGAATTATATCTTGTTGAATGACTAAAGAAATCAAACGTACGAAAAGTGGATGATATTGGTAGTTCACGATGTGTATTATAAAAAACGTACGAAAAGTGGACACAATGTGTATTATAAAGTATGTATATGACTCCTAATTAATTTTAAGAGAACTAAAATTTTCAATCTGTTGCTAGAATTTATACTTTTAGCTAGTTGAGATTATTCTTAATTTTTCCTGATACTTTTGATGATATTTTTATAATCATGTGTATTTGATTTTGTTTTATTGCCTTTCAGGAACAAGGGATGATGACTTTATTGTAACAAGCTAAGGAGTAAGGAACATGAAGTACATTTTGGATATATTTGTGATCTCTATTACTTATATATAGTGGCTTAGTGGGTATTATCTAGTGATTGACAAATTTAACTTTGTATAGTTTTCTTAGTAGAACAATATAAATATAGATGTAATTTTGATTTCCATGTATTGAACATGGATCAACGTATATTACTATTATACTAATGATTGTTATCATAAGAAGATTATTTTATATCTCGGAATCATGAAATGTAAGTGTTTAGAAAGTAAAACAAGTTTGATGATGAAGATGAGAAATTGGTAGCAACAACAATAAATAATTTGTTGCCCACATACCAAATATAATTTTGGGCAAAAAAAAAAAAATGCTTGCACATTGCATGATAAACCTGCTGCCTTGTAACATTGGGCAACAAACATAAAATGTCCGTGCCTAAAACAGGTTTTCGGCGACACCATTGTTGTTGCCCTTACCTTTTTTTGTGCTGCTGTGAAATTGCCTTTGGGCGACGACAAATAAAAGTTGTTGCCCTAAGTTAATCAACATAGGCAACGAAATAATCTTTTGTAGCCCAAATATGTAAGAAGGGCAACAACCTAACTCGTCGCCCAAAATAGGTTTTGTGCAACAAAAGACCAGCTCGTCGCTCAAACATGCATGGGCGTCGACCCTTGTGCGACGAGCTCACGACGAGTTGGAGGTCGTTGCCCAAGTGTTTGGGCGACAAATTTTTTTGTTGCCCAAAATCATATTTCTAGTAGTAAAGCATTTGTTATTGACTCCCAAGAAGAGGTTTTCTCTTTGTCAAGGGAAAAGAGCCATTGTTGACAAACAGTCTCAAGAGATAGAGAAAATATAGAGGGGAACACTTTCTTATCAATACCCTTAATACTCATTATGGTTTCAAAAGCTCTTAGATGAAACTAAGGGTTATTTGTTGCCTTGAATTTTGGGATGTCAGTGGCATTGAACTTATGCGGAAGAAGTTCCTTGTCCAGCGAGACCCCTTGTGAACTAATGCCTTGAAATTTATAGTCACTAGATAGCTTGCTCAAGCTTTCTTGCATGAGCTTCATTTGTTGTTGCTTCACAGGGTCATCAATTTTGAGGGTTAAAGCCTTTAACACCTCAGTCACGTCATTCAATTGATTCATAAGTTCATTGACCTCTTCTTGACTTGCCATTATCTTTCTAGCCTTCCTCTTTTGACGAATTGGTTTATCAAAAAGTGAAACTTGAATAAAGAGGTTGTCCTTGATTAATCGCCCTTCTCTCCTCGACCAAGTACTGTGGAAAAGGAATTTGGGGATATTTATTGTTAATTATTTGACTCAAACTTTATTCAACATGCAATGGATGGAAGAAGTGAAGAAAGGTTGGAATAGAATATGAAGAAAAATGACGTAGATGGAGGGATATGAAGAAATTAGGAATAGAATGTACCCCCAACTCAAATGACGGAAAAACCGACTCATGCATGAACCTAAGACATGGTCTTGGTGATATATAATCAAAGTGTGTGCTAAGACTAGTAAGTGTAGGTGTCATGTTAATACTCGTGTCATGACCATGTGGCTAGACTATGTGTCTAGACTCAATTAATGACTTGACAAAGTATTATTGACAGCGAAATTTAATCGAATTAATTAGCAAACTGGTTAATTAGACACTAGGTGATGACTCGATCAATAATCCGAACTGGCGCCTCTCTTTGTAGTGTAGCGCCAGACGACAGAGCTGTCGCCGGGCGCCACACTCCACAGAGTGGCGCTACAGTCCAGACTTTGGCGCCATTGCTGGAGCTTCAATCTGGAACTGTTTTCGGTGTTATTAATCAACAGGGGTATGCCTAAAGTCATACTAGGTCAATTCTGATTAAAATATTAGACTTTATTTACTCAAATTAATTAATTAATTAGGCAAAGTTCTGTAAGTCATTAATTTATTTAATCTCAACACAAGTCAAACAAACGGTTAAGAAAACATAGTATATGCACAACAAATAATGCACAATTAGTTAAGTAGACACGATATGATGCAATGAGTTTGCAACCTAACCATGGCTCTAGTTCTCTAAAGTTCGGGATATGGTTTAGTCAATAGAGGGTCCATGGTTAATTGTCCAGATGCACCGCGCGGAAGCCTAACCGTGAAAGGTTGGCGTGAGTGGATGGGACACCGCGAGTTTTAGAAAAAACTCGCTTCCATGGTTTGGTGAATTCAACAATCTCAGATGTACCCTTTGTTGCTCAAAGCGTTCAATCAGGTAGATGGAGCATGAATTCCCAGAGGGTTATGTCCGTATGTAGAACACATATGGGTTTCAGAAAAGTGAGAAAAACTCTATCAGGAAGTAGGATCGAGCAAACAATGCGAAAAACTGGTCGAAATTAGAACGCATATTTCTGGCTCGGTGTTGGAAGAATTTGGCGCCAGCAAAAAGGGGTTGGCGCCAGGTTCTAGATGTAGCGCCTGGCGACATGCCTGTCGTCTAGCGCTATAGTTAAATGTCTGGCGCCAATACTCTGGTCGCTGACGCTAATTCCTACATGCCTCAGCAGCTTTCTGTGCTCGATAAAATTTTCCAGTTTCGCGCAGTGTTATTTCGGACTTAGTTGTGAAAGATATTTCTCAAATTTCCTACGTGTAAAATCCTATGTTTTAACTCATTACGGATGGTCTTTCCAATGAGATCTTTTTTTATGCATATGACAATAATGTTAATCAAAATTACGCACATGAAATACTTAGAATGTTTCGAGTCTCATCCACTCATTCTAAATCATTGCTGAAACAAATTCAGGAATTAAAATAGAAATCGTCCCCAGTGGAGTCGCCAAAAACTGTAGAGAATATTTCAAGCGTTAATCCCCTAGCTTGAACCCCACTGTGATCATACACTAAAGTACGGTGGCGTCCTAAGGGAAAGAAGATAGAGCAAAAGAGTCGCCAACAAGTTTTTTAGGAACTTGTAAACCGTTCACGAGGTGAAGGTTACACCCCTTAACGATCTAAGAGATCGTCAACTCCATAAGGTTTTGAACCAAATAGGGTTCGGGGATGAAGGTACAAATCCAACCTAAAAGAGATTGAACCTGACCTAATAATAGGCCTCTACTTTATTCTGATCATATTCATGTGCGCTTTCTGACTAACATACAATCAAAAGGATTAACCCTAAGTCTGTTTATCTATGTTGGTTGAATATTAATGCACAAATAAATCTATTATTGGCGATCACTTGTATTATAATCAAATTAACCCTAAACAAGATTATCAATTACCTTATTAAGCGTGATTACAAGTACAAATTCCCTTTAAACAGGCAATAAAAGGTGTGATCAAGCAATAACAATAAAAATAAATATCATCAAGCAACATAATAATAATCATCATAACAATAATTATAATAATCATCATAGAAATAATAAAAATTATAATCATAAACATGTTCATGTTAAAGCATAATAATAGCAAGATCCTAGGCATGATACTAACAAGATTAATAACAAACCTTAGCATGTTACTAAGCAATAAAAATCATATATTTAGCCCTAACATGATACTAACATGAATATTATGAAAGAAAATAGAAGGCATCATAACAATCATACTTAGTATTAAATTTACCCTATACATGATACTAGGAATATCATAATAACAACTTAAGCATGAACTCTATATCATAATATCAATAAAAACCATTAAAATACTTACTTTGATGCCTCGTACTTCTTTCTTATAACAAAATACACACGTTAGTAACTTCAAGGAAAATAATAAAACAATTAAATTAAATAATTGAAATAGAGATTTGGGACCAAACCCTCAGAAATTAAACCTTTCACGTCTAGGGCGAAGGCAACTTCGAATATGACTAGGTGTATCTAGATCTAATGAGTGCGGAATTTTTATATTTGAGAGAAGGCTAGTTTAGAAAAAGAGAGAGAGAGTAATCAAGAAAATCTTGATGAGAATTGGTGAAAGAGAGAATAAGAATTGATGAGAATTGGTGAATGAAAACGGAGTTTTTAACACGTTATTTATAGAGAAAATCAGCCAAAAAGATAAAATATCAAAACAGAGTTCTGACGCGAATAAAACGATGTTAGCGCCAACGCCGGCCATTGGCGCCAGACGCCAACATTAGCGCCATGCGCCAATGCTAGCGCCAGGCGCTACAACTAGCGTTTGGTGCTGACTCAGAAATTCAAGCGTTTTCTTAAAATCAGATAGAAATTGTCGTACATGAGGATAAAATTAGGGGTGAGCAAAAATTCCGGGTACCCGGAATTGGAACCGGAACTGGTTAGGAACCGGCGGGTCCAGAACCGAGATTGGACCCGGTGGTTCCAATTCCGGGTAATAAATTAAGGACCCGGTTATAACCAATTCCAATTCCAATTCTCAACTTTTTGGAACCGGAACCGGTTGGGTACCCGGTTACCCAATATATCCTAAACTAAATAAATTTTAGATAATAAAAATATGTATGTTAAATGTATCTAATTTGTAAAATAAAAAAGTATTATTAATACCTAACATGAATACAAATAGCTTAATGCATATATAAATATAAGTATTAAACACTAATAATGATACTAACTAAAATAAGAATTATAATTTTGTATTATATTTTAAAAATTACATACATAAGTGGGTACCCGGAACCGGAACCGGAACCGGTACCCGATGGTACCAATTCCAATTCCTAAATTTTAGGACCCGGTTAAACCAATTCCAATTCCGGTTCCGAATTTTAGGACCCGGTTCCTACCAATTCCAAGTCTGGGTCCTAAAATTTTGACCGGGTACCCGGTTTGCTCACCCCTAGATAAAATCGTATTTTCCTCAAAAAAAATTCTTTGATTCTGATTAAAACTCTAAAAAGTCAACCAAAGTCAATTTACCAATGCTAATTGAATTAGGAATGAAAAGAACCTTCTAGAAGAATCTAGAAAACCAAAACAATTCCTAATTGCATTAGGAATGATAAATTCATATTAGGCCCTCCCCTAGATCATTGGGCCGCATATAAGGCTCAAACCAGGCCCAATTATGATTCGACGTGAAAGGTACTCATCACTGGGTTTGGTTTTGGGGAGACACAAATGGGTGTCTACATATTAGATAAGACATGGTAAGGATAATTGACAAAGATAAGACATGGTTAAAACATATTAGAGGTGATCAATGGGCGGGGCAGGGCAGGCCGGGCCGAGAGCAAAAAAATAAGTCATTCTTGGGGCCGGGACGGAATATAGGTGCCCAAACCTGCCCAAACCATACATGCTTTTCGGGCGAATTTCGGGGCCGGTAAAAAAGATATCTAAAACTGCATTGAATTGATTTCCCTAGTCCACCCAATTTTTAAAAATTTTTCGGGCCAAGCCATTCCGGGCGGAAAAAAACTTTCCAAAACCCGCCAAAATCGGGTTGCGCTCTACTTGATAAGGTCTAAAACATAAACTTAAATGTACATAGTACGTAACACATGGTTAAAACATATACTTGAATGTACGTAGCATCTAACAATAATTTTGGGTGAACTCAAAAGTTGATTTTTATTTGTTAATGTATGACTTCTTGATTGAAACATAGATCAGGGTGTATAAAATGATTCCCAATTTGGGTATACCTAAGTTATATTTGGGCATACCTAAAACATAGTGGTTCCATTTTAGTACTCTTGACTAGATTTAATGTCACTCTATCCAACCAAGATCTAATTTGTATAATCATGGTTCTTATTATTAAAGTAGAAATCCCAAATTAAATTTAGGAAAAATACACTTTAATAATCCCAACTATGGGCGATTTACCTACAATAATCCCAACTAACGTTTATTCTACAATAATCCCAACTATTAAGTCAATTTTCCTCCAGCAGTCCCAAAAACCGGTTACCTGCTGAAATGGTAAATTTTTTTTTTTGGTTTTTTAATTGCCACATGTCAGAACCTGATTGGCTTAATTTAAAAAAAAATTAAAAAAAAAGAAAAATCAGCTCAGCCTAGCCCGCCACCCCCTCCTCCTTTCAGCCACGACAACCACCCTTTATTCCCAAATCTGACCATCGGGAGTTCAACCATCCCGAATCCCAGCCCCGTAGCTAACCCGACCACCGCCTGCGATCTCGTGAAGTAATTTCCGGCGGGGTGTCGCGGATTCAAGCTCCAATCAGTTCACGGGCAAGGGTTTCGGGGCGATTTGGGGCTGCTGGTGGTTTCGCAGGCGAGGGTTTCAGGGGTGCGACTGGTTGTGACGCGCAAGGGTTTCACGGGCAAGGGGGTGTTGGTGGTGCGATTTAGGTGTTTCGGGGGTGCGGTTGGTGGTGCGATTTAGGGGTTTCGGGGATGTTGGTGGTGCGATTTAGGGGTTTCGGGGTTGTTGGTGGTGCGATTAAGGGGTTTCGGGGGTGTTGGTGGTGCGATTCAGGGGTTTCGGGGGTGTTGGTGCTGGAGGTGGTGCGATTTAGGTGGTCGGCAGGAGGTGGAGGTGGTGGTTAGGGCCGGAGGTGGTGCGATTTAGGTGTTCGGAAGGAGGTGGAGGTGGTGGTTAGGGCTGGAGGTGGTGTTTGGGCGGCAGGTGGTGGAGGTGGCTGCCAGATTTTATTTTTTTTAGTTTTCTTTTTTTTTTCTTTTTTTTATTTTTTTTGGAACCACTCACACGCTGACATGTGTCAAACAGCCTACAATAATAGGTTGTTGACTTTTGTTGACCGGTTTGGGACCGCTGGAGGAAAACCGACCTAATAGTTGGGATTATTGTAGAATAAACGGTAGTTGGGATTATTATAGGTAAATCACCCATAATTGGGATTATTAAAGTGTATTTTTCCTTAAATTTAAATACTGGAAATAGTTACTCACTAAAAACATTACCTTACACAACGATCCTTGTATAGATTGAGATTTTAAATTGGAGTAAATATTAAAAAAAAAAATCATCTTATGTAAACTTAACTACTTAAAGGATAATTTGCATAGTTCAAAAGTTAATTAGGCACCAACATTTCACTATATCATATACGAAAGTGGTATAAAAAATGTTAAAAATATGAGAAAATTTATAATTGAATTGTCAAAATTAATAATTCATGTATTTGTAATTCTATATATGAGAAATTCAAAAATTCTATTATAAATGTCGCATACTGCTATGTACCACTAAAGCAGCGTACTGCAGCATAGAGCTGTCAAATAAGGTATTCAAGTCTGGTTTAGGTCGGGTCATGTCAGGTTTCAGGTCAAATTCAAGTCGGATCATGTTGATTATTTTTACTTACAAGTCGGGTTAGGTCAAGTTCGATTCGAATTATGACGGACTTTATATTTTTTCGGTTGTAGTTCGTGTTTGATTCGAGTCAATTTTGGGTCGGGTAATGTTTTGGGTTCTGTTTGTGTCTAGTCGAGTTACAAACAAGTTTGCAGCAGGTAAATTTTGGTTGGATGAAATTCAGGCCAGGTCAGACTTGGGTCAAATTTTAGTCAGGTAGGGTAAAGTCAAGTCGGATTTAATTTCAAAACTTGAGTCTACTAAATTATTAAGTCCATACGAGTCAAAATATGAATAGGATATTTTTTCGGGCCAATTTCAAATCGGGTCAGTCGGGTTAGGTTTTGACGTCTCTAGGCTCGTGTGAAATATGAGTCAAGTTTGGTTGACTAGAACACAATAACAAAACAAGAACACCTTAAGCCAGATCGGGTCAAATCGAGGTTTGATAAACTAAATAACGAATGTGGATAAATTTTGATAGATTAAACCACAGTTAGATCATACTAAGTCAATTCTTGATTAATTAAATATACTTCCCCTGTTACACATTATGTGCAACAAAGAGGTGTGCACACTTTTTGTATTTTTAAAAAACATTTTCAAACATTTTTAAACTTTAGCTAACACAACAAAAATTTGCGTAAGATGTTGTATTATTTATTGAATTAATAAGACTATTCGATTGACCTTGGCTAAATATATATTAGCATAATCGGATAATATACATGTATTCCTTTGTCATTGAAGACATATATGTAATTTTTGCAACTTAACATTTGTTTACTATTAGGGCCTGTTCACATTTATTAAATTTCAGTTCAGTTCAGTTCAGCTCCAATCAGTTCAGTTCAGCTCCTAATTTCCCTCTCTCATAAAATATTCATTTCATCTCAATTCAGTTCAGTTCAGTTCAACTCCAATCAGTTTAGTTCAGCTCCAATCAATTCAGTTCAGCTCAGTTCAGTAAATGTGAACAAGCCCTAAAGTGATTTCAATTTTCCCGTAAAAAAAAAGTGATTTCAAATAGTTGCCTTTTGAATTATTTCATTTATTTTTAAAAATATTTCATTAATATTTTCATCAATATTTTAAAATTGAAACTATAAGGCAAGCTATAACTTTATAAGCTCAAAATTACACTATTTATACACTGCAATAATTATGGAACCACTAATATATGATCAGTCATATTGAGAAAGTTGAGATACACATAGTACATTTTTTATTTACCAAATATGAAAATGTATTAAAGTGAATAAGCATATTATATTTTCGGGCTAGTAAAAATTATAAATAAGAAAATATCTTAAAAATAACTATTCAACTAGTAATTTTTGTAAGTAAAAAATTACCCAATTTTTTTTTAAAAACTACCCAACTTAAAAAAGGGATTTTTTTTTGAAAGAACTAAAAAAAAGGGATTCAAAATAAATGTAGAATTGAAAAAAAAAAAGCAACAACATTTTTTTTTAAAAAATAAGTGAAATAAAAAACTGATTAAAATAATATAAATAAATGATTCTATGAATATGCAAGTACATTATTTATATTTGTAAAAAAAACAATTATACATGCTAAAAAAGTATGACATATAATTATTTATAGCAGTAAAAGTATATTTTGTGGTAAAAATATCCAATTAACATAATTATAAGATTTTAACAAAATTTTGTAGGTATTGATATTTTTTTGTGAAAATATCTTAAGTATAGATAAATGAAGATAAAATTTATCAAAAATAAAATAAAAAACCTAAATTACGCCTAACTTCCTTTAAAAAAAAACAAAAAAAAAATCCCTCATTTCCGCAATTTATGCCTAACTAACTACAATATATTTTTTTCCTTTTCTATCTCATTTCCCTTTTTTTTAGAGCTTTAAAGTCCTTCATCAATGGTGATTATGATTAAAAAAACCCATCAAGTACAATTTTGGACAAATGATTATTGTACATGAACATGATACATTGCCTAAAGAATCTTATTTAACTTTAAATTATATTTGCCTAAAATTGGTACTCGTAATTAAATGTTTCAAAAAAAAAAAAAAAAACTTTTTGTTTGACAATATTCTTATTTAACAAAATAGTTAAAAGTGAAATCCTATATTTAGGAATACAAAAGAATCAATATTAAAGCCTAGCTACTTGTCTACTTCACGTACAAAAAAAGAAATACAAAATAATCTTTTGATATCCTATTATATTTTCCTTAAATTAATTATACAAAGTCTAATAATTATCTCTATTCAAAAAAAAAAAAAAGTCTAATAATTATCTAATAATTGAGCATTACATGTATAAGGAAATAGGGAATGTCTATTTCCCTAAAAAATGCACCTAATAAAGGATTTTTGTAAAATAATAAAATATAACAATATTATTCATCTTCAACCTATAGTCATCTCCAACCTAACATTTAACAATAGCGGATTGCTATTAAAAAAAAATCGGATGAATCATGAAATTATATCAAAATCAAGCACAATATAATTTTGACTAATTAATATTGAAATAATTATTATTCGAATCTTAAAATAAATTACTTTAACTTGATTATTATTAGAACTTTGAAGTTTTTATTGACAAATTCATCTTACAAAATTAAGTGACGAAATCAAATTAAGTGATTTTTTATACAATGATACAAATAATTAAATTGATTATAATCTATGAAATTAAACTAAATATAAGAATTTAATTAACTTGAATCAGAAGAATGAATGTGGTAGGTTGAACATGAAGGTTTTAGATGATACAGGTTGAAGATGAATATTTATTATTTGGAAGATACTATTCAACTTTATGAAAGAGAAAAAAAAAAAAAACCAAGCGTTTGAACAAATTAATTTAACCAAACAAGACTTAATGACTAGACTTGATGACTGTTTTTTTGAGGTGTCGAATTGAACGCCTAGGATTAGTCAATTAACAAATAAACGGTTGAGATTTAATCTCTTATTATAGTCGACTATAGTAGCCCGTAGTTGACGACTACGCTAGAATTTTTATACCTACAAATTCTTCACAACCTCCAGAAACTTACCAAATTGCTTATCCAACTTACTCTTTAAATGTCTATTAAGGAATGGAAGTTTGATAGCAAGACCCTGCACATATCCACTCTTATCCTGGGGTTTACCCTGCAAAGAATTATCAGAAAAGTTAGTTTTACCCGGTAGCCCTGCAAGGCTAGTAACAACATTGTTTGGTTTAACAGGATCAAGATTAGCAATTTTTGTTGTAGAAGGTTCATCATCTTTGGGCATAGGAGGCCCATCATAGTGTGAACCACTCCTCAAAGTAATTGCATTTGCGTATTCTGTTGTTTCACTGGCTGTGATGGTAGGGCTCCATGCTGGCGAGTTTGTAGAGTAAAGGAAAGTTGCGCAATCTGAGTATCTATTATTTTATTATGTGCTATTAATGAGTCAATTTGCGCATCTCTATTCCGCATCTTCTTCTGCATATTGGCTAACATCGTTTTGATTTCTGATATGCCAGAATCAAATGGAGGAGTAACAACCTGTTGTGGTCTCTCATGTGGAGGTTGGTAGTACCTCTGTTGTGGTTGTTGTACCTGTGGTAGAGGGTTAAGCACATTCGTACTATTGTACGACATATTTTGGTTATTTTTCGACCCTGTAATGTAGGTGTTAGAGTATGGACTAATTTGCTTATAGGTTTGAAAATCATTAATCTTCTCAATTGAACTCCTACAGTCATGTGCCCAATGACCTACAAGACCACAATTTTCACAAAATATTGTAGAGTTAGTACCAATAGCAGAAACATTAGCAACGGAAGATGAATTAGAATTATTAATAATGTCTAGTTTCTGGCTAATAGAAGTCAATTGTGTCTGCAAAAAGGATATCGAATTGACTTGGTGTTTTCCCTTGTTTGCAAACCCTATGGGATTCCCATATTGGGAATTATGAATAGCCATCTGTTAATTCGGATGATATACTACAAGAGGGGGGGTGAATTGTAGTATGTTCCTAGTGCCTACTTTTCGCGGAATATAAAACTGATTGCTGTTAGGAACTTAGACAATGCAAAGCGGATTTTACGAGGAAACCATCCAGGGCCCAACTGGAAGTAAAACCTCGACCCTATCTTAGGGATTTCAAACACACTTCACTATAATAGGGCAAACACCAAGTTACAACCTATTAGACACGGACCTTTATTTCACAAGTTCCTCACTGGACTTGCTACTTGATAGGACCCTAACCTACCCAATCTAAGTACCACACTTAGATTCACTCGTACCACCAAAGTACTACCCACTCGGCCTCACAATAGAAGCTCAATTGGCCTCACCTAGAAGCTCACACATTGCACTCTTACAAAATAATTATAACGAGAATCATCACGAACTCTCACACCCCAATACATAAAACACTCAAAACCCTTTTTCACAATTACAAGCTCTCAAAGAATAACTCTAAATACATATAAATGAATAAAGAGATAAAACTAATATGCTGGACACTTCAAGATCTGTCTGGAACTTACTGGACGAACTGTAACTGGAACCTGACTGGAACTTTGACCTGGAGGTTTGACTTAGCTTCGTGGTGAAGGATGAAACCATTAAGCACGACCACTAAGCTTCATCAGCCTCAACTTTGAATGAATACATATGAGCATATTTATAGTACACCCAAATTATTCTTTTCATAAAAGATAAGTTTTATTAAAAGATAGAAATAAAAGATATTTTCCAAATATAAGTTTTCCAAAAATATATCTTTTTTTAAGAATATATTCTATCAATAATAATGAGATATATTTACCATAAAATCAGATTTTATCTAAATCTTATATTTTTCAAATATACTAATATATCTTTTAACAAAAGATATACTTACCATATCTTTTTAACAAAAGATATGCTTGCCATATCTTTTTATAAAAGATATACTTACCATATCTTTTTACAAAAGATATAATTACCATATCTTTTAACAAAAGATATACTTGCCATAAAATTAGATTTTATTTAAAACTTTTTTTACTGAAAATATTTTCCAAAAATAACTTATCTTTTTCCAAAAGGGATTTATTAGAAAATAAATATTTTTATTCTGTAAAACCAAATCCCTAAAAGATATGCACGTATTAGGTAAATATTTATATCATTAAATTCGACCTGCGACCTTTAACGACGTGCTGACCTAAGTTCCGATTAGGTTTTGAAACTCTGACAGTCTCTGAGTTCCTGACAAGTCAGTAACTCTAATTTCATTGACTATCATGAGTTCACCTTGGTTCTTTAGACTTGTTCCAGACTGACTTTTATGCCCAACATACTTACATGAATCCTAGAGCGATATACTTCGATTTCTCCGTCTTCATGTTGTTTCTTTGAAACTCTTGTTATGGAATCTTGTAGTATTGATGTATTCTAGATCTCGGGGCAAGTTCCTGTTAGGGAACTTAGATAGTTCTTGTTAGAGAACTAAGTTCTTGTTAGGGAACTCTTCATGTACCTATTAGGGAACATGGAACTCTTCATGTACCTGTTAGGGAACATGCTCCGACTTTCGTGGGAAAGCCTGCCGAAAGTTCCTTTTGGATCTTGTTAGAGAATACCTTCAGGTTCCTTCGTGGTTTGGTTCTCATGGGAGAACCTGCTTTAGGTTCATTCATTCTCTCTTGTTCCTCTTGAAGTCTTCTATGTTCCAACCCATTGACTTCACCTAAGTCAGTTCCTGTCTTCACATAAACACTTAAGAGAAACATTAGATTGAAGTTTGTTTGTCATAAACAAACTTCAAGTGAGAGAACTAATTAAACTTAAAGCTTATGTAAATACACCTACACATATACAACTCATGTATGCATAGTGTACTTACCTTATGAAGCTAACACATGCAAACACCTATTTACATAGTTACCTTCATGGTTCTTTATCCATCATCATGTTTATCAACCATAACACTCATCATTGTTCTTGTTTCTCTATTGCTTGTCATATATTGCTCAGGTTCCTTATATATATATATGTGACTGCTCATGTTCCTTGTATCCTGTTCCAAGTATAACTTGTTCTTTCTATGCACAACTTAACAAACACATTAGATAGATAATCATCATTAGTTTACAATCATCAAAACCTAATTACTCAACAATTTCCCCCTTTTTGATGATGACAAACTAATGATGCTTATCACACATTAAAGGATAAATCGTTGTACATTTATTCCCCCTTAGTTCTTCAAGGATAAATAACATTTAGAACAAGTTAGGAACATACACAGGAACTTCACATAGTTAGAAACTTAGCAATACACATCCTTATCAATATATATATACTTTCAAAGATCATGTTGTAAGAACTTTAGACTTAACTACTACATACCATAAGCATCATACATATTCTTCCCCCTTTTGTCTTTATCAAAAAGGGTATTGTTCCACAAGTTTGTTTTCCGTAAATTACACACACATAAAGTCATATGTCACACCTACCACCATATAATAAGTAAATATATAATGGTTAAACACTTGTTGTTCCTAAAAGCCTCAAGGTACTCACTTTTCAAACTGGATACTCTTTCCACACTAATTTCCAACTCACAATCTAAAGGCCCAACTTCAAAACCCTTAATTGAACTTGACAAATAAGAAGTTAAAAATCAAGTAAAGATCAAAGCTAAAAAGTTAGAAATGGATTGTATGAATAGGCAAATGAAAGCGCAAGCTCAAAGGATATATAAAGAAGCATATGGAACAAAATAAGTAAAGGGAACATGAAGTGGAATTTGTGCTCTTCGTTTAGACCCTTTGAGATGATAAGGTTCACCACATTTGTTCTTCATTTCATACTCTTGAACCTCCTACTAAACACAACACATATTCATCTTGCTAATTGATAACCAAGTTCCCTTACTTCAACTACCAACTTCTTTGAGGAACATTCTGCTTATTGGAACTTAAACAGATTTCAGCTTCATAGTCAAGTTCCTTCAACGTTTAATGTTGCTCCTTCACTAGCTAGCTTACCAAGTATACGAGTACACGACATCAACATAGTCAATATTCTTCATATTTAGATATCTAGGAAATTAAATATTGGATCACCCTTATTCTTCTTCTTCTTTTTTTTTTTTTTTTTTTTTTTATTTTTTTTATTTTTTTTTTAACATAGGGTGTCATTACAAAGATTTTGCATGCTTTCCTAGAATAACACATTTTAAATAAATGAAGAAAATACTTACTCATTGTAGGGAATAGTTTCAAGCCTTTAAAATCCCACTAGCTTGAACCCCACTGTGATCATACACTAAAGTACGGTGGCATCCAAAAGGGAAGAAGATAGAGCAAAAGAGTCGCCAACAAGTTTTTAAGGAACTTGTAAACCGTTCACGAGGTGAAGGTTACACCCCTTAACGATCCAAGAGATCGTCAACTCCATAAGGTCATGAACCAAATAAGGGTTCGGGGATGATGGTACAAATCCAACCTAAAAGAGATTGAACCTGCCCTAATAATAGGCCTCTACTTTATTCTGCTCGTATTCATGTGCGCTTTCTGACTAACATGCAATCAATAGGATTAACCCTAAACCTGTTTAATCTATGTTGGTTGAATATTAATGCACAAATAAATCTATTATTGGCGATCACTTGAAATTATAATCACAATTAACCTAACAAGATTATTAATTATCTTATTAAGCGTGGTTGCAAGTACCAATTCCCTTTAAACATACATAAAAGGTGATCAAGCAATAACAATATAAAATAATATGCATATCAAGCAACATAATAAATAATCATAATAATCAATCATAATCATAAACATTAGAAAGAACATAAAAGGCATCATAGCAATCATATTTGATATTAAAATTAACCTAGACATGATACTAGAAATCATAACAACAATCTAAGCATGATATCTACATCATGAAATCAATTAAACCAATAAAATACTTACTTGGATGCCTCGTATCTCTTTCTAATTGCAAAATACACACGTTAGTAACTTCAAGGAAAATAATAATCAAAACAATTAAATTAAATAATTGAAATAGAGATTTGGGACCAAACCCTCAGAAATTAAAACCTTTCACGTCTAGGGCGAAGGCAACTTCGAATATGGCTAGGTGTATCAAGATCTTGTGAATGCGGAATTTTGTATTAAAGAGTAAAGTTTAGAAAGAATATATGAATGTTGAAGATGAATGAAAACGGAGTTTATTAAAACTTAAGAATAAAAGAATTGGTGAATCATAGATGTAGATGATTGAATGGTGAATGAATATTGATAATCCGTCCATCAAAACGGAGTTTTTGATACGATATTTATAGAGAAAAACATCCAAAAAAGATAATTTATCAAAACAGAGTCTGAAGATCACAAAACTAACTTGGCGCCAGCCCTGGCTCATTGGCGTCAGGACCAGTGGCTAGCGCCAGGCGCCAATGGCTGGCGTCTGGCGCCAATCCTGATTCCAGGCGCCAAGGCCTGGGGTTGGACGCCAAACCGGATTTTAACGCGTTTTCGAAAATTTGATAATTTTATTGTACTGGAAGATAAAAAAATATAATTTCGGTCGAAAATGCTATTTGATCTAATTAAAATTCTGAAGAATCCTAATTGAATTAAGAATGATAAAACCTTCTAGAATGTTCTAGAAGACCAAAACCATTCCTAATTACATTAGGAATGATAAATCATATTAGGCCCTCCCCTAAATCATTGGGCCGTACTTAAAGCTTAAACCGGGCCCAGTTTAGTAAATTGGCCATAAATTCCTCAATATTCATCGGAATTGGGCTTATAATATATCGTTGGAAAGGTCTTTGCAAGCCCCATCCAACTACACCACTATTAGACCCATATCATGGAACAACCAAACTGGATTGGCTGTTTTTCTTAAAATAAAGTTTTCAAAAACAGAGAGAAGAGAAAAGAAAAGAAATAAAACTTTCCGCAACACTAGACCTTTCCACACTTTCGTTTCATTCGATTATGATTCGATGTGAAAGGTACTCATCACTGGGTTTGGTTTTGGGGAGACACAAATGGGTGTCTACAGAAGTCCCCACTTTGACTGAGTTTGGAGAAACGCAAGTTTCGAAAACGAAAGCCAAAGTATCGATAGGGATGGAGAATGATTCAGAACGTTCTGCGATCCTAAATCACTTTTATAACGCCGATACCTGCAAAACTAGCATTAGTTAAACAGATAAAAGAGTTAAGAAACGCGTATCTTGCACCGTCGAGCACACGTCTCTGAAAGTAACCGATTTGTTGCTGTACTGTTGTCTTGACGACCTCCTGCAAGCTAGAGAATGCCATCCCGCTTGAAAACCTCTACGCCTCGTAACTGCTTCCAAATTAGAAGATTGCTTCGCCTGAAACTACCTTCTCCGCAATGATAATATTCCACGTCCAAGGGAATATCATCGAAAATTATTTCTCTTGAAATAATTCTCATCCGCATTATGATCATCTTCCATGCCTCAGGAACTATGATCGAAGACAATTTCGCCCAAAATTACCTTCAGTTGTTTGTGACAACTTTCCGCAAGCTAGGGAATGATGTCGAAGACATCTTCTCTTGAAGTCATCCTCATTTGATGCGATAATCTCCCAAAGGAAAATACCAAAGATCCACGCCCGTCGATCTCTAAAAGTTCGCCTGAACTTTGCTTTTTGCTATGCCTGTACGTCGGCGCTCTTTGCTCTTGAACCTATATGTCGGTGCCTTTTGCTAATAAACCTGTATGTCGGTGCTTTTTGCTAACGAGCCAATGCTTAGGCGCTTTAAGCTTAGTGAGACGATCCTTTCATCAGGTCGATCACTTCATGTAATCAAGCCGATTACCTAATCATGTCAAATTGCTTAGAGGGGCTAACTAGCGTACCAAGGAACCCAAAATATATTGCAGAAGACTAGCACAACCCCAAAAGGTGGCTGTCTGCTTTGGCGTCTCTGAAAATCAATCAGCGCCAAACATATGGCATTAGCGCCATGCGTTGAAATTGGCGTCTGGAGCCAAGCACAGAATGTGACGCCAATGCCTAGGGACTGGCGCCAGCATGGAAATCACTTTAAATTCCCGTTTTCAGTTCATTTCGTGCTCTGGTTTGTTGCGAACGCTGCTCGAAAGAAGTCGAAACTTCAATTGATCGTTGCTCATTCGTTTCTCAACCGAATTCGCTCAAATTTGTTTCAAATCAAAGCTCTTCTCATCCATATTCCCGATCTATGTAAGTTTTCCTCCAACTCACGTCGGTTTTTATGAATTTTGGCATGTTCATTCACGAATTTCATGAGAATTCAAAACTTATAATGCTCAATTTGCTTTGTTTATCAAGTTTTATGCCATGAAATTGCTTGTTTATGTTTGTATATTGCCTTGGGAGTAATTTGAGACTTGTTTGACTCAATTTGGCGAAGAAATGAGCAATCCACCATTGTTGGACCTCCTAAGGTCGTGAAAAACAATGTGACTCGTTCTTGATGTTTTTGCTAGCAATTCTTGTTCAATTTGTCACAATAATCACTATGGTGTTGCAATAAATTGTTTGATTACTTGAAAAAATGCTGTCATGCTCAATTTGAATTTGTGCTATGTTTTAGTACTACGTACTCTGTTTTTGCGAACATAGTATCATGCGGCTAGGCAAACCTTTAGATACTATAGAACCTTGATTTATGATGATTTTGCACAATGTAGCATGGCTAGACAACGAGGCTTAGGTTCACGGTCCCGAAACACTAGACGGGAGCATGAGCCCGTGGAGGACGACACTACACCGTCCACTTCGCTTGGTCAGTTCCCAGAGTGGGATGAGCAGACCTTGTTCTTTGCCCCTGTCCACCACATTTCTGAGAGGGTGAGACGGGGAACCGAGCCTGGGAGGACACGGCATCACGGCTCTGGCTGCGATGGCCTAGGCGATTTGTATAGGATGCATATCGCCAGAGATCGAGAGACGAGACTCCTATGGGAGTCTTGCGGATTGGTTGCCCTGTTTGAGACCTCCGAGGCTATGGTTGCCTCAAGCGGGGGTCACCACGTAGTACGCGCTCTGGTGGAGTTCTTTTGGGACACCACCAACACCTTTCATTTTCCATGGGGTGAGATGATGGTCACTTGATGTATTCATTTTATATAGTATTTTACCCCCGTCCCTTGGTCATAATTAGTAGTGTTTTTGGCTCTTTAGAGCCACTTTTATTACTAATTGGTGTTTTCTAGTGTTTTCGTAGATTTGGTTGACTTTTGCAGGGATTTATGCTTTTGGAGTATTTTCCCGAGATATTTAGGAGCAATCACGAGCACTGGAGAAGCACGACCAGATTTTATAGCCCAGGGCCGGTTGGAGCCATCGAACCGGTGATTAAGGGCTCGGTAGAGGTGATACCGGGGCGTTTGGACCGAGTATTCAAGACCCAAAGAGGAAACCCAGATTGGCCCGAAGAATTGGAGCCCAATCGAAGTCCAAATATTGGCCCAAATGATCCGCCCGGCCAAAAAGGCTGGCGCCCGGAGGCGCGCCCGGCCGGGCGGGAGGAGCGCCCGGTGACGCGCCCGGCCGGGCGCGAGATAGCTATTAAAGATAAAAAGGCGCGCCCGATCGGGCGGTGCCGCGCCCGATCGGGCGCGTGTTTATTTAGGAAACAATTAGAGTCGTATTAATTTGTTTTAGTTTAGGATTTTTGTACGGAGTATAAATACTCCTCCGTAATACGATTTTAGGACGACTTCTTTCTCTGAATCCTTTCTCTTAGACTTTCTCTCTCTACTTAGTTTTTCTCTCTCTTAATCTCTCTCTAAACCTTTGTTCTTATTTCTTTGATTAATTCCAGATTTACTTTGGTAACGATTTCTCTTCCCTTAATCTTAGTTATTTATTTTATTCCTTTGATCATGATTTATTTTATTGCTTTGCTTAGTCTATATCTAATTATGTGTGAGTAGTTTAATTTCTAGGGTTTATGGGGATCTAATAAATAATATGAAGGGGTAATTTATTGTTGTTAATTATCAATGCTAGATTAATTTCCTATTGATTGATTTAATGCTCTGTGACTAGATTAGGCCTATCTTTTATGCATGAGTTTGACAATATTGATTCAAGAATCGAGAGATGAGAATTAATGTTTAGGTCTAGTTTCAATAGGCAAGTTAATTTATAAATGGTTAAGTCAAGATTCGAGAGATGAGGTTTAATACCGATAAATTAATTGTGTGATTGTAATAAGTAGCGAGAGCCCTTTACAATCTGATTAATTGATGCATTGATGATTGACTATTATTGATTGTTGGTATTGCATGATGATTTCTTATTGGATTGTTCTAATGTTTTACAATTGCGGCTTGTAAAAGTATAGCAATATTAAATTGATGAATCGAGCAGATGTTAATTTGATATTAAAGGCTATTTTCGATAAGAACTTAGATCTAGTAAATTGCGAGAGCCTGTTAGATCTATGTTGGTTAATAAATTGCGAGAGCCTGTTAATCATGTTATTTATGCAATGTCAATGATTGATTACCCTATTTTACCCCGGAATATTATTTATTGGTGAACCTATGCCCTAGATCCTTTTATATATTATTTTCTCCCTTTTCCTACTCTTTTTAGTTTAGTTTTATATTCAACTTTTAATATTGGTTACTTAAATAATTTAGATTATAATATTTAAATTAGGAGTAAAAAGACTTGTTTCCCTGTGGAGATCGACCCTACTTCCCTATCTACTTTAGTTAGTGAATTAGGTAATTATTTTTGATTAGGGGATACGACTTTACCCTGTCAAAATTTGGCGCCGTTGCCGGGGAAACGGTTTTATTTTTATTTCTAGTTATTATTAGAGTCTAGATTATTTTTAATTTATTATTATTATTATTTTTTAATTTTTAATTTTTTTTATGAGTTGAAAATATCCATGCTTATGTCACTACAAGAATTATATAATTTTTATGCAGCACCTAACTACTGTAGTTGTCAACGTCTTTGTCATGAAAATCCTGAATGCCCTTATAGTGAGTTTTTTGTGCGTGCTCCGGATGATTTTAGAGTCTTTCCATATACATATGATCATATTCGGAAACGATTAGTTGCTAATGAAAGTTATTGGAAGGCTCTTGATGAAAAAGTCTATGGACACTATAATAATATGAATGTTATTGAGGATGAAGAACCATCGGTTATAGAATTTGTGGTTGAAAAATCATTGGTTGACGAATCGGTGATTGAAAAATCATTAGTTGTAGAAACGGTGGTTGATAATTCCTTTGTTGATGATGAGGTTATTTGTGAGGGTAAAATTTTAAAGTCATTATTGGATGATAAAGACAATGACTACCTCCATGTTCGTTCTATTAATTCTAAATTTTTAGCGGAGGAAGTAGAAGGTTGTGGTATATTTTCATCTCCCTCTTTTCATTTTTCTTTCTACCTTGAGTTCTCTTTATGTACTCCTAACTTTTTCTTTATAGGGATAAATGTGCTTGCTATTAAGCCCTATATAGTGCTTAATGAAATGTTTGCAGGAGCGTTTGATAAGTTACTCAAGGCATTGAATTCTTCCGATTGAGAGAAGGAGTATGGTCGAGCGGGACCTTGATAAACTAGCGCTTTGCGGGAGGCAACCCGTATTTTGTTGTTTTTTATTTAGTTTTTTTTTATTTATTTATTTGTTTGTGTGTTTTCTTTTTGTTTTGTTTTAGAGAGGTAGAGGAGAGTATATCTTATATTTGTGGGAGTGTGATTTTGTGCACAGATACTAGAAAAGTTGAGAAAAGATCGAAGGGCTAAAGGAATCCCAGGGCAATTAGCAGCAGCAAGCTGCCCCGTCAAATCAGTAGCACGGGCCCGATCGGGCAGATCTCGCCCGATCGGGCGCGCGTACGCGTCAGCAAACTACGTCAACTTCGACAGGCCATAACTTTTGCGTTTCTTATCCGATTTTTGCGTGTGACCTGTCGTTGGAAAGATCTTCAAGTCTAGTTTCCAATGCAATTGGAATCACTGTATTATCATTTATACATCAAAAGTTATGATCAGAATAGTGCACCTGACTCAAATTTGAACTTTTTCCCACTAACACTTTGTTTCTTTCTTGCCCAATTTTGTTCCAAAGAGATGCATTGCAATCCTCGAGGCTTTGGTGACATTGATGTGGTGATGATGAAGAGTAGTCACCTTGACTACTAGCTTTCCTTTAAGACAATGAGGACATTGTCTGATTTAGCTTGGGGGGAGGTTCTCGTGTTCGTATGGTACATCTTTCACTCTCTCTTTTCTCTTTTTATTTTTATTTTTATTTTTCTTAGTATAGATTTTATTATTTTCTTAGGTTAGTTTTGTTCCAATGAATTATAAATTATGCTTCCCTTTTCCCCTTAATTGAGAAATTTGTTTTGATCCTTGGTAATTGATGATAGGCATTGTGGATTAGTTGATCATGATATGATGTTTGATTGCCTTGAAACCTTAACATGCGTCAATTTTGTCCAACTACTTGTGAATATAGTGCTTGACTAGTTGATTTGGTAAGGAATGTGTGATAGTTCCATAATTTCTGGTATGTCAATGAATTTGAGTATTGGTTTGCAGCTACTAGTAATGTTTATATGATTCATTATTATGCACATTGTGGAGGACGAAGGCATTTGTTCTTTTAGGTAGCCTCCAGACATTGTAGATACATTTGTTCCCTTCTTGCTACCCATGTTGTTGCCTTGACTTTTTGTTGTTTATTAGCCATATTACAAGCCTATTTTGCCCCATTGGTTACTAGTCCCAAGCTTGGCTTGGGGGAGCTATTAGCGAGTGAGGTGAGGGAGTTTGTAGTGTGCTTATTATTTGCACAATTTGGGTGGGGTTTGAGAAGTTGTTTTGTTGTTGTTCATGTTTATCTTTGATGAGTTTGAGAGTTATATTTTCTTGAAAAAAATAAAGCATGATGTTATGAAAAAATAGAAGTTCAAAGAAATAAAAAAATGTGAAAAAAAATAATAAGCGAACTTCAAAAGAAATAAAATGTTCAAATGTTCTAGTTGGAGGTTTGTAAAGAATAATTTTGAGCCTCAATGGAAAAATTTCAAGTTTGGAAAATAAAGTTTGTTTATTCACTCTACTTCTTCATTATTATATCTTATGAGTGAAATTGTAAGAGTTGAGTTTATTTATTATGATTGGAGTATATTTGGTTGATGTTAGAGTTGGTTATGTAGGAGATGTTGATCATTATTTATTTTTGATCATGAGTTTTATTAGGATATTGCTCCCTTAAGCATAGCTTTTCTCTCACGTATTTCCAAAGTTATCCTACCCTTTACCTTAGCCTTACATTACAAGCTTTAAAGACCTTCCGACCTTTGTGCATAGAATTGTATGAATGTGAAAGTGTTGCTTATCAATGCAAGTTATGATTTGGCATATTTCGAGTCGACTAGTAGGATTGAGCGTTCATTGTTTTTATACACACGAGAGTGTGAGTTGGGAGGGCATTGTTCACATTAGAGGGGTGGTTGGAGAGCGATCGAGTACATCTTTTACTCGCCACATAAATGAGAGTCGAGTGTGTGAGCACTAGTCTTGAATTCTATATGCTCTTGTGGTTTGCTCTGTTTGACAATTGTTAGGGAAGAAAGGTAATTGGATGGACTTGATTGATTGACTCTGAAGCATGTTTATTTGATTTACCCTGAGTCGTTTGTGCTTGATTTTACTTTCGGGGTGAAGCATATTTATTGATTCATTGATGAGATCTTTGCTTAGGGACAAGCAAAGGTTTGGCTTGGGGGAGTTTGATGTATTCATTTTATATAGTATTTTACCCCCGTCCCTTGGTCATAATTAGTAGTGTTTTTGGCTCTTTAGAGCCACTTTTATTACTAATTGGTGTTTTCTAGTGTTTTCGTAGATTTGGTTGACTTTTGCAGGGATTTATGCTTTTGGAGTATTTTCCCGAGATATTTAGGAGCAATCACGAGCACTGGAGAAGCACGACCAGATTTTATAGCCCAGGGCCGGTTGGAGCCATCGAACCGGTGATTAAGGGCTCGGTAGAGGTGATACCGGGGCGTTTGGACCGAGTATTCAAGACCCAAAGAGGAAACCCAGATTGGCCCGAAGAATTGGAGCCCAATCGAAGTCCAAATATTGGCCCAAATGATCCGCCCGGCCAAAAAGGCTGGCGCCCGGAGGCGCGCCCGGCCGGGCGGGAGGAGAGCCCGGTGACGCGCCCGGCCGGGCGCGAGATAGCTATTAAAGATAAAAAGGCGCGCCCGATCGGGCGGTGCCGCGCCCGATCGGGCGCGTGTTTATTTAGGAAACAATTAGAGTCGTATTAATTTGTTTTAGTTTAGGATTTTTGTACGGAGTATAAATACTCCTCCGTAATACGATTTTAGGACGACTTCTTTCTCTGAATCCTTTCTCTTAGACTTTCTCTCTCTACTTAGTTTTTCTCTCTCTTAATCTCTCTCTAAACCTTTGTTCTTATTTCTTTGATTAATTCCAGATTTACTTTGGTAACGATTTCTCTTCCCTTAATCTTAGTTATTTATTTTATTCCTTTGATCATGATTTATTTTATTGCTTTGCTTAGTCTATATCTAATTATGTGTGAGTAGTTTAATTTCTAGGGTTTATGGGGATCTAATAAATAATATGAAGGGGTAATTTATTGTTGTTAATTATCAATGCTAGATTAATTTCCTATTGATTGATTTAATGCTCTGTGACTAGATTAGGCCTATCTTTTATGCATGAGTTTGACAATATTGATTCAAGAATCGAGAGATGAGAATTAATGTTTAGGTCTAGTTTCAATAGGCAAGTTAATTTATAAATGGTTAAGTCAAGATTCGAGAGATGAGGTTTAATACCGATAAATTAATTGTGTGATTGTAATAAGTAGCGAGAGCCCTTTACAATCTGATTAATTGATGCATTGATGATTGACTATTATTGATTGTTGGTATTGCATGATGATTTCTTATTGGATTGTTCTAATGTTTTACAATTGCGGCTTGTAAAAGTATAGCAATATTAAATTGATGAATCGAGCAGATGTTAATTTGATATTAAAGGCTATTTTCGATAAGAACTTAGATCTAGTAAATTGCGAGAGCCTGTTAGATCTATGTTGGTTAATAAATTGCGAGAGCCTGTTAATCATGTTATTTATGCAATGTCAATGATTGATTACCCTATTTTACCCCGGAATATTATTTATTGGTGAACCTATGCCCTAGATCCTTTTATATATTATTTTCTCCCTTTTCCTACTCTTTTTAGTTTAGTTTTATATTCAACTTTTAATATTGGTTACTTAAATAATTTAGATTATAATATTTAAATTAGGAGTAAAAAGACTTGTTTCCCTGTGGAGATCGACCCTACTTCCCTATCTACTTTAGTTAGTGAATTAGGTAATTATTTTTGATTAGGGGATACGACTTTACCCTGTCATCACTCCTACAGACTTCAGTCTCATCACAGGACTGGAGTTCTCTTCTGTGCCGCTGCCATTTGACGGCGGTATCGATTTTTTTTCTCTAGAGGTCGAGGAACTGCTGGGGCCGATTGCTGTTCGGGCCAGAGCTGAGGTCGAGACGACTCAGTTCAGTGCTAGAGGGATCCGCCGCTCGACACTGGCAGTGGCTCTTGATGACGATGCGACCACCCGAGAGCAGCGGGTGCGCATTTTTGTGCTGATGTTGTTGTTAGGGACATTCTCCCCTGACAGGGGTAGTAGGGCGTTGCTTTACTACCTCCCTGCTGTTCGCGATCTCCGGCGGATCGGGACTTACGACTGGGCCAGCTTGGCCTATACTGACTTCATTCGCGCACTGAGGGACTCGTGTCGCCACCGGTCTTTTAGGACGAATGTTGCTTTGTCTGCTTTCTGGAGAGTTGTAGAGGTAAACATTATTCCCTATAAAGTTTAGCTATATATGTTTAGTTAGCATTTACTCATGCTTTAGCTTTTTTGTAGATCTGGTTTTATGAATACTTTCCTTCCATTGCGCCGGCGAGACCATCGCCGAGGGGGTATCCGGTGAGCGCCTCTTGGGGCGGCCACCATGTGGACCTGTCTACTGCACGTGTCCGGAGTCGGATCATCTCGGTACGATTTTTGGTGCTTATCTTGCTCTTCTGCGACGTTTTAGACATGTTCTTACCCGATTGGTATTTTTATAGGGACCTGAGGTAGTATACCGGCCATAGGGCGGTTGGACAGTCCCTGGATTAGCTGCACAGTACTCTGCTGAGCGCCGTTACTTTCTGGGGACCTACGGAGCGGTTGCGTACTTAGGAGAGAGAGTTGCTAGGCAGCACTCTTCTGATGCTTTTGTCGTTCCTGCTCCTCCACCACACCACATGTTCGACGAGAGAGAGTTGTCGAGCATGGCTGAGGAGCCTGGTTCTCTTTGGCGGTCCCATGTGATCCTTGGGCGGAGTTATGCTGAGGAGCTGCTTCCTTTGTTAGCTCCAGCCCCCGTGCCGACCGAGGATGTGAGGGTAAGATTCTTAACTTTTTGTTTTTTGCCGAGTAGCCCCCAAGTAATACCTTACTGATTTCTTTCTGTTTCATCAGGATGGTCCCACTGAGTTTGTGCCACCCCGTATGTCCATCCACTACCAGGGGATGTACGGGCCGATCGAGGAGATGATTTCTCCGGCTCCTGAGGGCGAGCGCTTCGTGGAGCGGTCGATTCCTCGTCACCAGACCAGAGTAAGTCTAGCTCTAATTCAGAATCTTGTATTCAGTTATCGTGCATTTTTACTGACTTAACTTTCCTTGACAGTTCTCACGCGAGGTGGTTTCGGCTATGGCACGATGCATTGATGCCTTCCGGAGCCAACTCGTCCGGATGAGGAACGCGGCTACCTGTCGTCGAGACGACGCTATCCGAGAGGTAACTTTTCTTTACTTATTGTTTCTGCACTATGCTTCAGTTTTCACCTTGTTTCTGATTTAATTCTTTTTTGCAGGGTCAGCCGATTGCTTCTCACACCCGTACGAGGCCTGAGGGGCGGAGAGAGCCGGCGAGGTCTAGCTCGAGACGTCATCGCACTTTGTCAGGAGGTAGAGGTGGCCGTTCCGAGGCTGCTCGAGCCGACGTTGCTGAGGGCTCAGGGTCTTCTTCTGAGGATGCTCCTGCTGCACCGGTAGGAGAGGCTACCTCGGCTTTCAGAGATGGTGGGATGTACGAGGTTGGCTCGTCATCGCAGCAGCCTCCGCGGTCTCAGCCTCAGGTTGACCTTGGCTGGAGCGGTCCTGTTTTGAGTTTCCCTCCTCCTACGGAGACTAGAGCTGGTGCTGAGGCCGGAGCTGGTGGAGAGGTGACTCCTCGGACGGCGCAATTTTATGGCATGATGGGCCTACGTCCTCCGGTGCCGTATTTTATTTCTGTATATGTATTTTATTTTGACTTTTTATAGAACTTTGCCTTTGACTTGTTATTTAGACACTTTGTTCTGTATTATCTATTATTATGTTAGTGTATGTTAGTGTGTGCAGATGTGATAACGATTTTGCGCAAAAAATTCCGTCATTTTATTATTGATGGAGGGTATTATCCGACTCTCTCCCCCAAAAAGAAAAAATAAAAAGGAAAAATAAAATAGAGAGAAAGGCTGATTTATCAATTTTAAAATCCAAAAAAGGAAATAAAAACTAATTAAAAATAATTACTATATTTAATTAATTAAGAAAAGGATGGAAAGATATTTGGAAGAAATTAAAACGGGGCCATAAAGTCATTAACCGACTCCAATTTAATATCAAAACGCAAACTGAGCACGCGCGGCTATCTTGCTGACTTGGCGCCAGCTGGCGTCAACCTGTGGCACGTGGCGCCAGGTGCTACTGCTAGCGTGTGGAGCCAAGAGCTGTTATGTGACGCCAATATCAGGATTTTGACGCCAATCGACGCTGACTCCGTATTCCAGCCAGATTGAAATTCCTCGCAATTTGTGCATAAATAGCCCCCTGCTCAGCCGATTCTTCACATAATTCCAGCAAAAAAATTATTCTTCTCTTTAGAAAAAAATAATAATCATGTCTTTAGCCACTAAAACCGTCACCCAATATTCTCATGAATGGTGTCGATCTCTCAATGCTAGAGAAAGAAAAGAATTGGATTTATATCACTTGGGGGGAATATATGGCATTAAAGGGGTAGATCTAGACATAGACTTCATACATACCGCTTTAGAATATTGGAACATTGACACACATTGTTTTAGAATAGGGTATGATGAAATTAGCCCTTTGCCAGAGGAATTTGGTGCTATTTTAGGCTTCCCTGCAATAGACTTGGTAATAATCCCTAGAGTAGATGCATATTACTATAAGGATTTTGAGCGCTTCTTTAACTTGAAGGAAAGGGATTTATCAAAGATAGTGGATGGCAACGTGGTGAACTTAAAAGAATTCGCGCGCTATTATTTTGATAAACCGCTTTCTGAATCTTTTCACATATATAGAAGAAGGGCGTTCTTATTCTGCATGCTTAATCAATATTGTCTTAATAGTGGTAAAATTAACGAGGGTCAATCAATTATAACCACTATGCTAGAACAAATAGAATCAGGGAGAACTCCAATGCCATTGATAGTTGGAGAGACTATGATTAGTCTAGATGAGTTGAAAAGGGACCCAAAAGCACCTCTTCGTGGTTCTCCAATTTTATTACAGGTAGAAAAATAATATTTTTAATTACAGAAATCAAAAAATATATTTTTGTATTGTAATATTAATTTATTTGCATTGAATTTTTTTTTTTTTTTCAGATGTGGCTAATGGAAAGGCTAGGATTAATTAGCCCTCCGGACGACATTGAAAGTTATACACCCACTTGCTTTGTGAGAAGAAAGAAGCGCATCCCTAAAATTGGGCGCCATGGGTGGAAGAAAGTCTTTGAATCACGTGAATTCACTATCAAGTGGGTCATTCCATGGTGGAAAATAAAAAGGATGGTTGGTGTTAACAAGCAACCTTTCTGCCGTCTTCCAAGCTTGTCTCGCATGACATATTATTACCCCTGCAGAGTAAAGAGACAATATGGCTTGCTTCAAAATATTCCTTCCGGGGATCTTCGTCCTCCCTATGAGTATCCCATATCTCAAGAAGTAGATAATTTTGACACTTACTGGAGCGCTAGACCTTTATGGGAGGTGATTACCCAAAAGGTTCCCCCTTCTTTACCTAATGATGTAAAGAAGTGGTTGCTGAAGAAGTCTTCAATTGATCAGGGTAGAACCGATGTGAAGAATCGTCTAGGTGACAGGGTGACACCGGCCAAGGAACGCTTAGGTGCAAGAATTGAGTTCAAGACACCTATAATGCCTAAGAAGAGGAATACTACTAAAGACAAGGGGAAAAGGAAGGTTATAGACAAGAAGGCTTGGGTGGAAAAGAAGCATGGGGTGCTAGCTGAAGGAGAAAAAATCTATTCTAAGATTGAATGTAGGTTCTCTAAAGGATGCCTACTAGCTAAAGTAATGGATGAAGAGGAGGAAGCAGAAAAGAATTGGAAAAGAGCAAAGAAGGAGAAGAAAGACTAGACCATTGCTTAGCTTTAGATTTATTAGATTCTTAATTTAAAGTTAATTAATTTCAGCCTTATTTAAATTCCATTAACGATGCAATTTTATTTTATCAATGAAATTTCAGCTTTCAATTAAATTGTTACTTTAAACTTATTTTATTAAAGCAATGAAAAACCGAAAAAATTGATTTTCCAGAAATTCTTCGAGTACGGAAGTCGAAAATATTCCGAAAAACACCGAAATTTGCCCAGATTTTATTACTGAATTGGCGTCAATAATTGCGAATTGGCGCCAGCTATTGAGGTCTGGCGCCAGGCGCCAATACCGTCGTCTGGCGCTAATGGCTTTTTGCTGGCGCCAGGCTTTGTTCTGTGACGCCAGTTGCTTTTCCGACTTTTGTTGACTTTTTGTTGATTCTGGAACGCGGAGATGTCGAAAAATAAAGTGGCCGCACCCGTAATGGGTTGCCTACGTATCCTTTCTTAAGGAATCAGGCCGAACGTAGCTCTCTTGAGTGTCCTACTCAAGTAATTATGGGTAGTATTTTTTAAGTTGGTCAAGATTGGTCATGTTTGAGAATTCATTGTCATCCATGTCAGTTAATTTTGCTGCACCACCTGACAGGATTGTTTTGACAATGTAGGGGCCAGACCAATTAGGTCTAAACTTTCCCCTTGGATCTAAAACATTTTTCCTTAGCGCTTTTAATACCAGATCTCCTACTTTGATATTTCTTGTCTTGACCTTCTTATTAAAATGTCTAGCCATACGAGTTTGATAGCACTGAGTGTGATGTAGGGCTTCTAGTCGTTTTTCATCGAGTAGGATCAATTCTTCATATCGTGCCCTAGTCCATTCGACTTCATCGAGTTTACTCTCTAGCGCAATACGTAGAGATGGTATTTCTAGTTCGACAGGTTGTACGGCATCCATTCCATATACCAAAGAAAATGGTGTATTTCCTGTTGACGTACGGATTGACGTGCGATAACCCCACAATGCAAAGTGAAGCTTGTCAGGCCAATCCTTATAATTTTCTGTCATTTTCTCGATGATAGTCTTTAAATTTTTATTGGCTGCCTCAACTGCTCCGTTTGCTTGAGGTCTATAAGGGGACGAATGATGATGTGGGATACCATATTTATGTAGCAATTCTTCACATTCGGCTTGAAAGTGAGTTCCATTGTCACTTATCATTTCATGTGGGACTCCATATCGACAAATGATATTTCTCTCGATAAAGAGTGCTACATGTTTTGCGGTGAGTTTAGCATATGATTGTGCTTCAACCCACTTCGTAAAGTAATCAATTGCTACTAGAATAAATTCATGGCCTCCTGTCCCTGGAGGAGCGATCTTGCCAATTATGTCAATTCCCCATGTAGAGAATGGCCATGGTGATGTGTAGGTGTAGAGCAAAGATGGAGGAACGTGCTGTAAATTGGCATAAATTTGACACTTAGGGCGTCTTTTTACATATTGATGGCAGTCCCTATTCATGGTAGTCCAATAATACCCTTCTCGCATTATTTTCTGGACTAACATTTTGCCATTTATATGAGTTCCACAGATTCCTTCGTGGACCATTCTCATTATTCTTTGTGCATCCACCTTCCCTACACATAGGAGGGCTCGACCTTTAGGTACCCTTTTATGTAGCTCGTTGTCTATGAGGTTATATTGAGAAGCCAAAAGTCTCAAGGCTCGCTTAGCTCTTTTGTCAGCATGAGGAGGGTATTCTCCATTGGTGACATAGTTGAGAATGTCTGTGTACCATGGTTCTTCTTCATGTTCTTCATCTTCGTCTTGAACTGGGTCGTCATCTTCTATAGCCTGTATATATGCCGGTTTGTGCCTTTTTTTTGATATTTAGAGGCATTTGCTCGATATCCGTGGGAATCCTAACCATTGATGCTAATCTTGCCAAGGCATCAGCAAATTGATTTTCTTCTCTAGGTAGGTATGTGTATTCTACCTTCTCTAACTGATCAGTAAGAGTTTCCAGATAAGTTTGGTAAGGGGCTAGGCTTTCGCTCCTAACTTTCCACCTTTTAGATATTTGATTGATGATTAGAGAGGAATCTCCAAATATCCTTAACTTTTTTACTCCCAATGCCAGGGCTGTTTCAAGGCCTACCACACATGCTTCATAATTCAGCAGCATTGTTGGTAACGTCGAAATCAAGCTTTATTGAGATTGGGACGTGTTCTTCTTTGGGTGATACTAGTAGCACTCCGACACCACATCCCTTTTGGTTTGAGGCTCTGTCAAAATACAAGGTCCAAGTATCATCTTCGGTGACCATCAAATCTTCATCTGGAAATTCATTGTCCTGTATTGGTGTCGAGTATTCTATTGGAAAATCTGCCAGAAAATCTGACACCACGGATCCTTTAATAGCTTTTTGTGGCATAAACCGCACATCAAACTGGGCTAAGTTGACTATCCATCTTGAAATACGTCCATTGAGCGTTGATTTCTCGAACAAGTATTTGAGTGGATCTAATCGAGATACTACGAAAACGGTATGCACCAACATGTAATGTCTCAACTTAGTCGTGGCCCACACCAAAGCGAGGCACAATTTCTCGAGTGGTGTATAGCGTGTTTCGTATTCGAGCATCTTCTTACTTAAGTAATAGATTGCATTCTCTTTGTTTTCTACCTCTTGTGCTAGCATGGCTCCCATTGTCTCTTTGGTAACCGTCAAATATAACATAAGAGGTATTCCGGGAAGTGCTGACGCTAATACGGGAGGATTTGCGAGATAGGCTTTGATCCGGTCAAAGGCTTTTTGACACTCGTCATCCCATATTACTGGTACATTCTTCTTGAGCTTTTTGAAGATTGATTCGCATATCGTTGTTAGTTTTGATATGAACCTACTTATGTATTGCAACCGGCCAATGAATCCTCGAATCTGTTTCTCGGTTTTGGGCGGTGGCATTGACATGATTGGTTTAATCTTGGTTGGATCTATCTCTATTCCTCTAGAGCTTATGACGTACCCCAAGAGCTTTCCTGATGTGACTCCAAAAGCACATTTTGAGGGATTTAACCTCATATTGTATTTTCTTAGCCTTTCGAAAAATTTCCTTAAGGCTACTTGATGGCCTGGACGGTCTTTTGATTTCACAATCATGTCGTCTACATATACTTTGACTTCTTTGTGCATTATGTCATGGAGCAAGGCAGTTGCTGCACGTTGGTAAGTAGCACCTGCGTTTTTCAACCCAAATGGCATTACCGTGTAACAGTAAGTGCCCCATGGTGTGATAAAAGTTGTCTTCTCCATGTCTTCTTCCGCCATGAGAATCTGATTGTACCCTGCGTATCCGTCCATGAATGAGAGAAGCGCGTGATTTGCTGTGTTGTCTACCAGAATATCGATGTGTGGCAAAGGGAAGTCGTCCTTTGGACTTGCCTTATTTAGATCTCGATAGTCGACACACATCCTTACCCTTCCGTCTTTCTTAGGAACTGGGACGACGTTAGCGACTCATTCGGGGTATTTGGATACCTTGATGAAACCTGCAGTTATTTGTTTTTGAACTTCTTCTTTTATCTTAAGTGCTACGTCGGGTTTCATTCGACGTAACTTTTGTTTTACAGGTTTCATTCCTGGAATTAATGGTATAGTGTGTTGAGCTATTTCTCTGTTAATGCCTGGCATATCTTCATATGACCAAGCAAATACATCGATAAATTCTTTAAGCAAGTTAATTAAATCAGTTCTTTCTTATTTATTCAATGTTAGTTCGATTTTAACTTCTTTTTTATGAGTTGAATCATTTGAGATGTCAACTGTTTCAGTCTCTTCAATTACTGGTGTTTTATTTTCAAGTGTTTCCATTGCTTTAATAAATTCTTTATCTTTTTCATCATTAGCTAAGCAATGTTCGTCGTCTTGGGTTAGGGAAGAACACGAGAAGTAAGGAGAATGAGCGATATTATTATACTCTGAGATCATTACATCAAAGAGTGATATGTCCTCAGGGACTGGATCACTAACTATCCTAGGAGAAGAAATAGGAAGGGAAGGCGTTATAGCTAAAGACTTAGAAGATTCTAAAGGGAAAGGCTCTGACTCAGACTCTGACCCTGACTCTAACGATTCTTCAAACATCGGCCCTTGTCCTGTCGTGATTGATATCTTCCTTCCACTCGGAGTAATCACCTTGATAGTCTTGCGCCACCCTTGTAATAATCCTTCAGCTGGAGTAATTAGCTTTGAGGGGTCGAAGTTTTCGCTTTGTAGGACCGTTTGAATGAGTGAGGAGTTATCTTCCTCATAAACTGGCTCATTCTTTTCTCGCCCAAACAGTAATCCCATGACGTTAAAGTCAAAGCATGGAGGTGCTTTCTCCTTATGAACGGGAATTGGGATTTCATCAGTGAAATAGCAATCCAAGAAAATCTCGAATCCTGGTTGTCGTATGCCATTCACAACAAATGGTTCGGGAAATTCATAGCATGGATAGTCCTCTCCTTCTTTTATAAACTGACCATTAAGTGTAAGAGGGTACTGATCCATTGGAATTGCTTTCTTTTGAATGCGAGCGTCCCTACGTGCTTTCAATTTGTCCTGGGCTCGCTTGAGATCTTTCCGAGTCGGTTCGAAACCAAGTCCGAAAGTATCTAGTTTAGGGAGGCCAGGTGACTCTATTGATTTTGCTATCCCTTTCTTCTTTCCTAAGGTCATCCCAGGGAAGTGTCCTTGTTTCTTTAGCATAGTGTTGATAATCATGTTGGAATGGGGGTCGTGGAAAAGAGATGTCCTTTCATCCTCTTGGATTAAGGAGACTTCTTCGTTAAAGCCCCATAGGTCTTCATCATCTTCGTCGTGCTCCACGTTGATGATTGGATTCTCTATTGATTTTATCCTCATTGGCGAAGCATCAATAGTGATGGGGATTCCTCCAACTATAGCTTTCACTTGTTGGTGGAGAGATGAAGGGACGGCCTTTAGGTCGTGGAGCCAAGGGCGTCCTAACAACAGATTGAATGAGGCTTTGATGTCTACCACTTGAAAAGTAGTAGCATGTTCTATTGCTCCTGCCGTCACATTTAGGGTTATTTTGCCAAGAGCTTGACGTCGAGTATTATCGTAAGCTCTTATCCCTTGTGTGGACGGAGTTAAATCCTCATCCTTTATGCCGAGCATCCTCGCAGTCCTAAGTGGACAGACATTAATAGCCGATCCATTGTCTACAAGAGTCATGGGAACATTCATTCTTTTGCAGACTACTGTGAGGTTTAACGTTTTGTAGTGCTTGTCACCTTCCGGGGGTAAATCTTTATCAGAGAAGGTGATTAGATTAATTGGACTAGGGAGATCACTCGTGAGGAAGTTAGCTAGTCCCTCAGGAGTGGTGTCAGAATCTATCCCGATTTTATCCAAGGCATTCATTACAACCAACCTATGTTCTCGAGATGTTGTCAGAAGCTTCCATACATTCATCTCCACTTTTGTCTTCTTGAATTGTTTAATGATGTCATTGTCTTCGATGATAGGTATGGGAACTTGTTGTACGGTAGGCATGGGTTGTGTTGAAACAGGAGGTTGTATTCTCCCGGATCTTGTGAGGACGTCTATTGATGAATCTTCTTCAGCCCAAATGTCGTCCGTGGTGTATGATATGGAAGGTGAAGGTTCTAATATGTCTTTTAGATAGACATCTTCTTCATCACTGTCCCATACTCCATTAACATTTATATCCTCTTCTTGTTGAACTTGGACTAATTCTTTTCTATCAATCATTTTCTGCACCAAATCCTTGAATTTGAAGCAGTTTTCTATGGTGTGTCCTCCTGACTGATGGTATTGACAGTAATATCTATCTGTTCTTTTTAATGATTCAAATGGTCTCGGTTCGAGAGGTTTGACCTTGCCACTTTCGGAGAGCATTTTAAACATTTGTGCATACGGGATCCCAATTGGAGTATAAACTGTATTGCTCTTCTTGGGTCTTTCGGTGACTTGTAAGGGAAAGTGTTTTGCCTCATAAGTCGTTTTTACTGGTGTGAATTCTCTCTTAGGTTCTTGATCATATTCCTTGCGAAGTTCATTCAGAATTTTGAGAATTTCATGTAACAGTTGTGATGTCTCCCTCAGATATAGTGTGAGTATTCGTATTTCTACCTCATTTGCTGTTCTGGAAGATTATCTTCGACATCGAAAAAGGTCTCTTCTTCTTCTTCTTCGACGTTGGTTACTTTGACAGGCTTAATGAGATATGAGGGGTCAACTTCGCCTTCTTCATCGGAGATAGCCAATGTGTGAGCTTATTACTGTCAATCAGGTCTTGTATAGCTTCCTTAAGCTTCCAACAGCTTTCAGTGGAATGGCCCCTACCTTGATGATATTTGCAATGTGCATTGGGGTTCCAATTAGGCGACCTCTTCTCGGCTGGTGGATCTCCAAATGGTCCAATGGGAGTTATAAGACCTTTTGCGTTTAGCCGATCAAACGCGGTGTCATAACTCATGCCAATAGGAGTGAAGTTTCTCCTAAACAGTTTCTTTTGTCCTTGGTTGTTCATGGCGAGGACTTCTCCCAGATTAAAGGTGCTAACATTATTTGAGTGGGCGGTTTTGGAAGAAGAAGGATTGTCGTTCTTCTTTCCTTTCCAGCCACTGTTGGAGTTATTATTGGCAGCTTTAGATTTAGCTAAGTCATCTTCAATATTAATCCCAATATCATAAACAGCCTTAAAGGTATGAAGGTTATTTTGATATTTAAGATGTTTTGAATATTTTTCTTGGAGATTTTTAATGAACAATCTCACAGACTCTTTTTCACTTGGTACCTCAATCATTTTAGCTGAGGTTTCTCTCCACTTGTTAAAGAAAGATGTGAAGCCTTCATTCTCCTTCTGCTTGAGAATTTCAAGTTCTCTATGGTCAGTTTCGACTTGAACATTGCATTTGTACCTATCGACGAAAGAGTTTGCTATGGATTCCCAGGTAGAGGTCTTTTCTTTTTCAAGAGAAAAGAACCATTGTTGGCAAACGGTCTCGAGAGATAGCGAAAACAAAGAAGGGAAAATTTTCTTATCGATACCCTTGATACTCATTATTGTTTCAAATGCCCTTAGATGGAAGTAGGGGTTGTCGATTGCCCTAAAATTTGGGATGTCGTTGGCACTGAACTTCTGCGGAAGAAGATCTTTATCCACCGAGACCCCTTGGGATGTGAGTTCTTGAAATTTGTAGTCGCTGGACAACTTGCTTAGGCTTTCTTGCATGAGGTCCATTTGTTGTTGCTTCGCGGGATCCTCGATCTTAAGTGCGAGAAGCTTTAGTGTCTCAGTTACAGTAGCCAGTTGGTTCTTGAGATCATTAACTTCTTCCTGAGTTGCCATTATAACTCTTGCTTTCCTCTTGCGAGCTATAGGTTTGTCAAAAAGTTGGACTTGTACGAAGAGGTTATCTTTGATTAATCGTCCTTCTTTTCTTGACCACGCGCTGTAAATTAAGCCAGTTTGCGTTTTAATTACTTAACTCGAATCAGTTTGACTTTATGGCTTTTATTTTGTTAAAAAAAAGTATGCATATTTTTAGGGAGCAATAATGTACATGTGTTTAGGGAACTTAAGTACTATTATTTATTGGAGGATTAATATCCGACTTACCCCCCTTAAAAAATGACGAAAAATAACGCGCGCACACAAGACTCCCTTAATCATGGTCAAGACATGTGTATTAGTGTGTGTATTGAGTGTAAGTGACATGCTTGGACTCTTGTGTAAGACCATGGGACTTAGTGCTTAAACTCGAATATTGATTCAATTAAGCATTATTGCCAGCAAAATTAACCGAATTGAACAGGAAACTGATTAATTAGACATTAGGTGATGACTCGACAAATAATCCGAACTGTCGGCCAAGCGACAGGACTGGCATCACAATATGGTGGTTGGCGCCAGACTTTTTAGTAAATGTCTGGCGCTACACATCATACAGTGGCGCTATAGCCCAGATTTTGGCACCAATATTGGAGCCTCGGTCTGGGACTGTTTTCGATATTATTAGTCAACTGGGGTATGCCTAAAGTCGTACTAGGTCAATTCCGATTAAAAAAAAGAAAAATCTTTATTGACTCGAATTAATTAATTAATTAATTAGGCAAAGTTCTTTAAGTCATTAATTATAATCTCAACACAAATCAACAAACGGTTAGGAGGAGCATAGAATATTTATGCACAACAAATAATGCACAATTAGGCAAGTAAGCACAATATGATGCAATGAGTTCGCAACCTAACCATGGCTCTAGTTCTCTAAAGTTCGGGATATGGTTTAGTCAAACAGGGTCCATGGTTAATTGTTCAGATGCACCGCGTAGAAGCCTAACCGTGAAGGGTTAACGCGTGTGGATTGAACACCGCGAGTTTTTAGAAAAAACTCACTTCCATGGTTTGGTGAATTCAACATCTCAGATGTACCCTTTGTTGGCAGGAGCGTTCAATCGGGTAGATAGAGCATGAATTCCCAGAGGGTTATGTCCATATGTAGAACACATATGGTTTTCAGAAAAACGAGAAAAAATTCAATCAGGAAGTAGGATCGAGCAAACAACACTAAAAACCGGTTGAAATTAGAACGCATATTTCTGGCTCGGTATTGGGGGAAATTGGCGCCAGCAAACAGAGACTGGCGCCAACTTTTAACTGTGGCGCCTGGCGCCAATACTGGCTTCTGGCGCTACGGCTAAAAGTTTGGCGCCAAGCTCTGGCCCCTGACGCTACTTCCCACATGCCTCAGCAGCTTTCTGTGCTCAATAAAATCATCCAGTTTCGCGCGGTGGTATTTCAGTCCTAGTTGTGAAAGACGTTTCTCAAATTTCCTACGTGTAAAATCCTATGTTTTTGACTCATTACGGATAGTCTTTCCAATGAGAACCTTTTTATGCATATGACACAATGTTAATCAAAATTACGCACATGAAATACTTAGAACTTTTCGAGTCTCATCCACTCATTCTAGATCATTGCCGAAACAAATTCAGGAATTAAAATAGAAATCCTCCCTAGTGGAGTCGCCAAAAACTTTAGGGAATAGTTTCAAGCCTTTAAAATCCCACTAGCTTGAACCCCACTGTGATCATACACTAAAGTACGGTGGCGTCCAAAAGGGAAGAAGATAGAGCAAAAGAGTCGCCAACAAGTTTTTAAGGAACTTGTAAACCGTTCACGAGGTGAAGGTTACACCCCTTAACGATCCAAGAGATCGTCAACTCCATAAGGTCATGAACCAAATAAGGGTTCGGGGATGATGGTACAAATCCAACCTAAAAGAGATTGAACCTGCCCTAATAATAGGCCTCTACTTTATTCTGCTTGTATTCATGTGCGCTTTCTGACTAACATGCAATCAATAGGATTAACCCTAAACCTGTTTAATCTATGTTGGTTGAATATTAATGCACAAATAAATCTATTATTGACGATCACTTGAAATTATAATCACAATTAACCTAACAAGATTATTAATTATCTTATTAAGCGTGGTTGCAAGTACCAATTCCCTTTAAACATACATAAAAGGTGATCAAGCAATAACAATATAAAATAATATGCATATCAAGCAACATAATAAATAATCATAATAATCAATCATAATCATAAACATTAGAAAGAACATAAAAGGCATCATAGCAATCATATTTGATTTTAAAATTAACCTAGGCATGATACTAGAAATCATAACAACAATCTAAGCATGATATCTACATCATGAAATCAATTAAACCAATAAAATACTTACTTGGATGCCTCGTATCTCTTTCTAATTACAAAATACACACGTTAGTAACTTCAAGGAAAATAATAATCAACACAATTAAATTAAATAATTGAAATAGAGATTTGGGACCAAACCCTCAGAAATTAAAACCTTTCACGTCTAGGGCGAAGGCAACTTCGAATATGGCTAGGTGTATCAAGATCTTGTGAATGCGGAATTTTGTATTAAAGAGTAAAGTTTAGAAAGAATATATGAATGTTGAAGATGAATGAAAACGGAGTTTATTAAAACTTAAGAATAAAAGAATTGGTGAATCATAGATGTAGATGATTGAATGGTGAATGAATATTGATAATCCGTCCATCAAAACGGAGTTTTTGATACGATATTTATAGAGAAAAACATCCAAAAAAGATAATTTATCAAAACAGAGTCTGAAGATCACAAAACTAACTTGGCGCCAGCCCTGGCTCATTGGCGCCAAGACCAGTGGCTAGCGCCAGGCGCCAATGGCTGGCGTCTGGCGCCAATCCTGATTCCAGGCGCCAAGGCCTGGGGTTGGACGCCAAACCGGATTTTAACGCGTTTTCGAAAATCTGATAATTTTATTGTACTGGAAGATAAAAAAATATAATTTCGGTCGAAAATGCTATTTGATCTAATTAAAACTCTGAAGAATCCTAATTGAATTAAGAATGATAAAACCTTCTAGAATGTTCTAGAAGACCAAAACCATTCCTAATTACATTAGGAATGATAAATCATATTAGGCCCTCCCCTAGATCATTGGGCCGTACTTAAAGCTTAAACCGGGCCCAGTTTAGTAAATTGGCCATAAATTCCTCAATATTCATCGGAATTGGGCTTATAATATATCGTTGGAAAGGTCTTTGCAAGCCCCATCCAACTACACCACTATTAGACCCATATCATGGACCAACCAAACTAGATTGACTGTTTTTCTTAAAATAAAGTTTTCAAAAACAGAGAGAAGAGAAAAGAAAAGAAATAAAACTTTCCGCAACACTAGACCTTTCCACACTTTCGTTTCATTCGATTATGATTCGATGTGAAAGGTACTCATCACTGGGTTTGGTTTTGGGGAGACACAAATGGGTGTCTACACTCATACACTTGATTTCCACAACCAAATATGAACCAATTTGATTTATTTGTTCCTACCTTATTCCCCCTGAGTTCCTTACCATTCTTCTTTCTTTTCAAGTGCTTACTTCTTTTCTTTTTCTTCAACTTCCCCCTCAACATGTAATCACTTTCTTCACGTTTCATTGAAACATAAAAAGATGATGAACAAACTTAGAGCACATGGGAATTAAGAATAAGAAGTATGGCTATATGAAAAGATAAGGAAATAGGGTCAATAGAATTCCGAATATATGAAAATATGAAATAAGTATAGCGCAACACGGACACACAACTAAAAGTTGTTGAATAATGTTGCATTCGAAGAAATATGGTGTGGATGCTTGAAAGTTGGCTAATAGATAGGTTAGTTCCCTCTGAAATTTAAACGGGTGAGATACAAACGGTCTGGGAACTTACCTATCTTGTTCCATCAAAGTTTCTTCCATTGTTCCTTTGGCAACTTAGGAACTACGTGTTTGACAGCACCCATAGTTCTATTATGAGACCTCTAATACTCTTAGGCAAGTGAGTATGTCTTTTACAACACAAGAACTAAGTGTGACACATAAACAATAAGAGTACATTCTTTACTTCAAGTTTAACATGCATAAGAACCCAAACTTGACATAACTTAAGGGAAAAATACTTTATACTCATGTTATGTTTCATCAAGTCTTGTTCCATTAAGCAATATACAAGAATATGACAATTTAAGACAGAACCATAAGTTAATCAATTCATAAATTCACATATTGCATTCATACCAAAAATATATCAATTCAATTCATCTAATGTCGTCATGTGAACATGAACTTATATCTTATGTAGTTTTAAACCAGTAAAAATATAACTTTTAAAACTTTTGGTTGATATGATGGCTTACCTTGGAGTTCTTGAAGTGGTTGTTTTGTTCCTTGATGATCTCAAATCTAATATGAACTTCCACTTCTAACTCAAGTTCCATTGTCAATGGTTAATGCTTACAAATATATTTTCTCATCATAGAATCATCAAAAACCAATGCACAATGGCTCGTTAGTTGTACCAAAAATATAATTAATGTAAATAAGTACAACTAATACCTTAGTCCCTCTTGAAAACAAAAATTGACAATTTTAAAGCTCAATTTTCAAGAAGGAACTTGGATAACAATCTATCCTAGAGTATGTTCCACATAGACATCTATAACAGAAAGTTATACAAAAGACATCCATGACATCCATGTGGTACAACTCTAATCCCATATAAACAGCAAGATAAAATAATATTCAATTACCTTCAAGTCTAGCTATACGAGCAACAAGTTCCTGAAAAACAATACATACCTTTGTATTGGTTGTTTCCTATAAGAACCAACATGGCCTTGTTCCAATCACGTGCCTTACTCAACAAGCTTTTTCCAGAACACCCTTTTTAATCTCCGACCCTTTTTAGGTGTTCTAGAATAGGTTCAGGATGTAACAAACACCTTCTTCCTTTTAAGCTCATTGAGTTCTTGTTACACATCTAACCTTCAAGCTCCATCCTCAAATGCTTCAATATCTTGAGGCTCGGTCTTAGTTACATATGCATATAAGACACTGTAGCTCCATAGTTTGTTGAGATTTTGCTGGTCGGAACAAATATTATCTCAGTTCTGGAACTTCGTCGGAACTTGCTTTCTTGTATTGAGTTCATTGAACTTTGCTGCATGAGTTGGAACTTAACATCTAAAAGTTCCTCAACATGTGTAGCTAGCCCTTGCTGTTATCCTTAGTGACATATTTCTTTATTAGGAACTCAGTTAGTTCTACAAGAATTTGTGAGTTCATCTTTTATAACCTGCTTGATGAGAACAAACCTGTTAGTCTCAAAATATGTTCACTTTTTGCACATCAAACATGATAGTGTAAACTCTTTTTGTTTTATTGATCTAGGCGTTTATGGTTAGTCGCCTTGGCACTTCTATCATCAAACATCCCTAAGTGGAACATATGGTGTCTTGTTAATCAAAGATCTATTGCTTTAGTGTTGATGATGTAGTAAGAGACATTGAAAACTATTCCAAAGAACCTGCAAAGACCATTAGCATATAACTTTGTTCTCTTCATGTCTTTCATGATTCAAAGTTGGAAACTTGTTGTCAATCTTGTGTTCCTACTACAAACATCAAACATGACTGGAACTAGGTTCCATTGTTAGATCCATAACTTCATAAATAATGAACATTTAGCAACAAACCCTGTGATAGAAAAGACTTTCAACAAACAGTTCATCATCTCTTCTATTAAGAAAAGTAACCAAGTGTCCATTTGCGTTCATTACTTATAAACAAGACATATCTTTCAATTAGTCTCTAAATGTCACATGATAAACAAATCCATATCACTGAGATCCAACGGATTAGTGTTGCTTACCATCTACCCGATGTTGAAAGAGAATATAACATGTTTAAAGTTTGAAGCATAGAATTATTTCGTAAAACATCTAGAGTTCCAAGCATTTAAAACACCAAAATGTGCATCAAGAAACTCGACAAGAAAAATGTTCACAATGGTATAGGAACTTGACTTACTAACCACCTATTATGCAACAATTTTACCTTATGTGTTAGTCTTATAAGTCAAAGCTCTTCCATTGTAGGTTTATAGCAGGAAATATCTTGATTTGACAATCATCATCCCTTTGGAACCTCGCTGTCGAGATACTACGAGTTCCTTCCTACTATGCACCTTCAACTGTTCATGTTCCTATTGATATTAGGTTGGAACATGCCCTTCTGGTCCTATTGACCATTGAATCTTGGGTAGAGGAACGTGTTGGTTTAATCTTAAGTTCTTCAACACCTTGTCAAAGTTCCTCAAATATTCATTCTGAAGATATAACCTGAAAAATCAAAACCCAAGAGAATTCTTTTGTGCTTTCAAAAGGTTAGTAGGTTAGTCAAGAGAGATAGATAAAACCTAAAGCATAAAAGTATTAAAACATAAAGTTCCAGTAAAAATACTCTCTTTTGGATGTCGTTCCATAAACGAAATTATGGATCTCCAACACGTAGACAAAGATAATCATCTTAACTCATCATCCTTCATAAGAGTCTGTTACAGAAATTTATGCTTGGTTCCAAAGAACTTTGAACAATAGGAACTTGACTGGAACTTGCATAAGAAGCTGAACAGGAACTTGTACACTAACTCCTATAGCACCTTGATATAGAAGCTTTGTTATTCCTATATCCTAAATCTATTTTATCAATTCAAGTTCATCAAGTTCCAACTAGTTAAGCACCAAGTTCCTAACGGAACAAACTTTTATGCACCGATTTATCTCAATGGACAAACCTACAAAACAATCATTAACAACCAGCACCAAACTAGAAGAGAAGTTAGTTTGTCATGATATATGTTATAAGCTTCAAAACAACTTCTCTTTTACATCCATTCACTAATAACCTTCATAGAAATGGGGAATTGAATTTTAATAGGAATTTGTGAAGGATCAATATATACCAAAAGCACATGACCAATATTTATAGAAAAATGTATAGGTGACTTACACACTTTTCCATATTGTCGCTTCACCTACTACAAACCTCTTATAAAGGCTCTCTAGTGAGAGGAACTTGCACATAATTCCTTATATAAAAACAACCAAAGTATCATCATTATTAATAGGTTGTCTCCACTCACATAGCCTGCAAAATCATTCACCTTTTGGCTTTGGTTACCCAATATATATTGGGTACCTTCTTGTTAGTAATAGTCGTCAATAATCCATAATTAAAACAACTACGATTAAGCCAACTATCTTTACTAACAATAAACATCATGTGTCTACATAATAAATATTAAGAATAATAAAAACACATGATAAGGTCATTCTTTGACAAATATTCAAAATATTCGTTTATTACCTTGCCTAAAGAATTAAATTTCCATTCAAGGGTAGTCCAAGTTCCAAAAGACCAAATATGCATAATTCTAAACAATAAGTACCTTAAACTATTTCCAGTAAACAGATTCTTTATTAATAAATCAATTTATAAATCTGAAAAAAATGATTTTTAAATACACTCAAATCAGATTTGAGGTTAAACACAATTGATTTAAAAACATTAATAATAAAATCAACAATTTAACTAAAAATACCGCAAGGAACTCGCACACATAATAACATGCATATAACAAAGAATTCAAAGACGAAACACTTACCTCAAAGATGTTGATCTTTGAATTACTTCTGCTTAACAAGAAGATTTTGGTCTTAATGTGGAGTTGGGAACATTCTCGGGCTGAGTTCCAATTGCTGCATTTCTCGTAGATATACATCCTAGCCTGGAACTTGCTCCTCGGGGTTACCCGGTTTTATCTAGAGCATTGGCTCTGATACCAATTGTTAATTCGGATGATATACTACAAGAGGGGGGGTGAATTGTAGTATGTTCCTAGTGCCTACTTTTCGCGGAATATAAAACTGATTGCTGTTAGGAACTTAGACAATGCAAAGTGGATTTTACGAGGAAACCATCCAGGGCCCAACTGGAAGTAAAACCTCGACCCTACCTTAGGGATTTCAAACACACTTCACTATAATAGGGCAAACACCAAGTTACAACCTATTAGACACGGACCTTTATTTCACAAGTTCCTCACTGGACTTGCTACTTGATAGGACCCTAACTTACCCAATCTAAGTACCACACTTAGATTCACTCGTACCACCAAAGTACTACCCACTCGGCCTCACACTAGAAGCTCAATTGGCCTCACCTAGAAGCTCACACATTGCACTCTTACAAAATAATTATAACGAGAATCATCACGAACTCTCACACCCCAATACATAAAACACTCAAAACCCTTTTTCTCAATTACAAGCTCTCAAAGAATAATTCTAAATACATATCAATGAATAAAGAGATAAAACTAATATGCTGGACACTTCAAGATCTGTCTGGAACTTACTGGACGAACTGTAACTGGAACCTGACTGGAACTTCGACCTGGAGGTTTGACTTAGCTTCGTGGTGAAGGATGAAACCATTAAGCACGACCACTAAGCTTCATCAGCCTCAACTTTGAATGAATACATATGAGCATATTTATAGTACACCCAAATTATTCTTTTCATAAAAGATAAGTTTTATTAAAAGATAGAAATAAAAGATATTTTCCAAAAATAAGTTTTCCAAAAATATATCTTTTGTTAAGAATATATTCTATCAATAATAATGAGATATATTTACCATAAAATCAGATTTTATCTAAATCTTATATTTTTCAAATATACTAATATATCTTTTAACAAAAGATATACTTACCATATCTTTTTAACAAAAGATATGCTTGCCATATCTTTTTATAAAAGATATACTTACCATATCTTTTTACAAAAGATATAATTACCATATCTTTTAACAAAAGATATACTTGCCATAAAATTAGATTTTATTTAAAACTTATTTTACTGAAAATATTTTCCAAAAATAACTTATCTTTTTCCAAAAGGGATTTATTAGAAAATAAATATTTTTATTCTGTAAAACCAAATCCCTAAAAGATATGCACGTATTAGGTAAATATTTATATCATTAAATTCGACCTGCGACCTTTAACGACGTGCAGACCTAAGTTCCGATTAGGTTTTGGAACTCTGACAGTCTCTGAGTTCCTGACAAGTCAGTAACTCTAATTTCATTGACTATCATGAGTTCACCTTGGTTCTTTAGACTTGTTCCAGACTGACTTTTATGCCCAACATACTTACATGAATCCTAGAGCGATATACTTCGATTTCTCCGTCTTCATGTTGTTTCTTTGAAACTCTTGTTATGGAATCTTGTAGTATTGATGTATTCTAGATCTCGGGGCAAGTTCCTGTTAGGGAACTTAGATAGTTCTTGTTAGGGAACTCTTCATGTACCTGTTAGGGAACATGGAACTCTTCATGTACCTGTTAGGGAACATGCTCCGACTTTCGTGGGAAAGCCTGCCGAAAGTTCCTTCTGGATCTTGTTAGAGAATACCTTCAGGTTCCTTCGTGGTTTGGTTCTCATGGGAGAACCTGCTTTAGGTTCATTCATTCTCTCTTGTTCCTCTTGAAGTCTTCTATGTTCCAACCCATTGACTTCACCTAAGTCAGTTCCTGTCTTCACATAAACACTTAAGAGAAACATTAGATTGAAGTTTGTTTGTCATAAACAAACTTCAAGTGAGAGAACTAATTAAACTTAAAGCTTATGTAAATACACCTACACATATACAACTCATGTATGCATAGTGTACTTACCTTATGAAGCTAACATATGCAAACACCTATTTACATAGTTACCTTCATGGTTCTTTAGCCATCATCATGTTTATCAACCATAACACTCATCATTGTTCTTGTTTCTCTATTGCTTGTCATATATTGCTCAGGTTCCTTATATATATATATATATATATATATATATATGTGACTGCTCATGTTCCTTGTATCCTGTTCCAAGTATAACTTGTTCTTTCTATGCACAACTTAACAAACACATTAGATAGATAATCATCATTAGTTTACAATCATCAAAACCTAATTACTCAACACCATCTCTTCGACAATATTGCTCGCTATATTCTCATCCAAATTCATAAATCTTCTGTTAGCTACAGAGTCCAAAATCATTCTTGAATTATATCCAAGCTTATTGTAAAAGGCTTGGATTATCTGCCACTGTGCTAGTTTATGATGGGGACATTCTCTCTGCAAATCCTTAAATCTTTCCCAAGCTTCATATAAACTTTCATCAGCTTCTTGGGAAAAATTTAGAATTGAACTCCTTAACAAAGCTGTCCTCTTTGCAGGGTAATATTTATTATAGAAATTCAAAGCAAGAGTTTCCCAGTCAGTAATACCAAGTGCAGTTCTATTCAATTCATTATACCACAATTTAGCTTTACCACATAAAGAAAAGGGAAAAAGAAACTCCATGATTTGGTCTTGTGTGACCCCAGCTTGCCTAATAGTATTGCAATGTTGACAGAAATCTGCAATGTGAAGATTAGGGTCTTCAACCTGAGCTTCACTAAATTGCTTTCTTTCGATCATCGTGATAAACTGGGGCTTGATCTCAAATTGCACTCCATCGAGATTAGGTGTGGGAGCAAGATGTGGAAAATCTGTCAGGGATGGTTGCGAATAATTGTTAAGCTTGCGAACAGGAGGAGGTGGTGGTGGTGTAGTCATCTCTGATTCTTGATCTGTATAAAACAAATAAATATGAGAAATTGTCCCAAAGAACTTACGTTCTATGAGACGAAAAAAATAAAAAATAAAATAAAAATAATGATCTAGACTAAAAAATTAATCAGAAATAAAAATAAAATCGTTTCCCCGGCAACGGTGCCAAAATTTGACAGGCTCAAGTCGTAATCACCCAATCAAAAATAATACCTAAATCCACTAACTATGTAGATAGGGAAGAAGGGTTGAACCACAGGGAAACAAGTCAATTTATTTCTAATTAACTAAAAGCAATCTAAATTATCATGTAACCAAATTATTATTATAAGGGTAACTAAACTATAAAAGTAAGAGTAGGAAGGAATAAAAGTAAGAGGGAAATCAATGAAATAAAAGCCTAGGGCATAGGTTCACCAATAAACAATATTCCAGGGTAAGACATAATAATCAATCATCAAAGCATCAATTAATCATATCATAAAGGGCTTTCGCTACGTATTACAATCACAGAGTTAATTTACCGGTATTAAATCTCATCTCTCGAATCTCGACTTAACCATTTATAAATTAACCTGCCTATTGAAACTAAGCCTAAACATCAATTCTCATCTCTCGAATCTCGAATTAATATTGCTAAACTCATACATAAAAGATCTGCGCAAATCTAGTTGCATATCGTTAAAACAATTAATAGGAAATTAATTAAGCATTGACAATCAACAACAATAAATTACCCTTTCATATTAATCATGGATCCCCACAAACCCTAGAAATAAAACTACTCGCACATAATAAAATTTAAACTAATCAAAATAATTACAGAAAACATGATTAAAAGCAAGAACAAAAACTTAAAGAAAATAATAATAAGCTTCAACATATGATCATATATAAAACATGAAATTAACTACTACTAAAGAACGAAACAAGATTGACGAAGAAAAGAAACAAAATTGACGAAAAGCGAAATAAAACTAATGAATGTTATAAAGATGCTTAAATAAAACAAAACTAAATTACTCAAGGAAGCAATTAAAGTGCGTAAAAAATAAAAACCAAAGTCATCTTAACAAAAACTAATAACTAAAACTAATCCAAAGCTGCGGGAAACAAAACTAAAAGCTAGGGTTCGTTTGACATTGTTGTGGTTTTCTGTTGTTTGATTTTTTGTTCTCTAAAACTATATGATATGAGTCCCATAATGAATCAAAAATTATATAAACTTATTAAAATTATGATAATTATGAAAACTGACAACAGAAAAGTGGAAACTCATTTTTCTTGTTTCCTGTTTTTGGTTTTTGGTTTTCAAAAAAACAGGAAACTGAAAACCAAAACTGATGCCAAACAAGCCCTAAAAGTAAAAATTCCGACTCCCTAAAATTTGCCTACTAATGGGCTTTTTATACTACATATCTAACCTACAAAAAAAAGAGTAACCGACAAACAACAACAAACTCGCCCGATCGGGCCGGTCAACTGAAGTTGGACTGCTTTGCTTCTCCTTGGACTTGGGCTTCTTGACTTGAGTCCAAGTTCTCTATTATGCTTGGTCCATTAATCCATAATAATAATGTAGAGCACTCACTTCTCTAATCGAGCCCTTATTCACCGAACTAAATTCCTTTAACTCGGTCTTGGGCTTTAATATACGGTCATATAATAAGATTCAACTCTAATATTTTCGCAGTGGCTACATAAGCTCGGGAATTGACATAAACATGCAAATTCTTGCAAAACAATACCAACTCTAAAAAACCACTAAAAAAACATATATTAGTAATAAAAATTGCTCTGTAGAGCTCAAATAAGCACAAATATGACCGTGGGACGGGGAATATATATATATATATATATATATATATATATATATATATATATATATATATATATATATATATATATATATATATATAATAGACTCATTAGAGAAGAGTCAAAGATGATGACTCTTTAGGCTGGGTAAGCTAATGTGATATGGGTTCAAGCCCCCAAGTCTAGCTCTAAATGGGTAGGGTCATAGGATTAAGCATTTGATATTCTTCGACTCGATCATGCATATGAATGTGGCCACACCTCAATGTGAGGTTTCCTACGTATCTGTTAGGAATCAGGCCGAACGTAGCTCTAACCGAACTTTGTACAAGTGTGTGTACACCTCAAAGAGGTCTTTCAAGGGTTGTAATGTGGTTAAGCTGAAGGTATAAGGAAGAAAGAGGTAAAAGGCTCAAGACCCGAGAGAAGCCCCCAAGATATGCAATTATGTATTAGACCTTGCAAGTTTTATTTTTCATATATTTTTTTTTTGTTTTGAATTTCTTTTTTTTTTTTTTTTTTTTTTTTCCATTTTTCCATTCTTGTGAATCAATGTAGGCAATCTCAGATCATGCGGTCCATCACTCACTTAGCATTCATGTTTCTCAGGCACGGTACCAAGCACTTGAGAGACGCAATTTGAGAAAAGTTCATATCGGAGACATTGGAACACTTGCCTTTAGACATTGTTTTTTTTTTTTTTTTTTTTTTTTTTTTTACTTATTCTTTTCCTTTTTTTTTCTTTTTTAATTTGAACTTGCTTTTTGACTGTTACACAAATTGCACACCTTCCCATCCCAAAGTTAAGTGAACGTGGGTTGAATAAATAAGGTCAATCGTTAGACGAGGCTCAAAGTGGTTAACGAAGAAATAGTTATGTGATCAAATGGTTAATAGGGAATGACAGGGTTCCAAAGGTGCCTCAAGTCATTGGTGTACCTTATGTTTAGTTCGGCAATTTTTTTTTTTTTTTTTGCTAATTACGTGATCAAATGTAAGAAAGAGATGCTCATTTATGAAGAACGTAAGAAATGTGACACATAGACACATGGATAAGGAGAACCTATGCTAGACTTTTACGGGGAAGGGTTTGAAACAAAAGAAGAATAAAACATGAAATCTTGGTGAGAAGCTTGCATTGTGCTTTATATTCATGGCTGTTTATGAGTAACTTCTTGCCGCCTGGTGAGGAAAAAAGTTTCTTGTTGTTGATGCTTTGATTGGAAGGAAAGAAGGAATGAGTGATGTTCCCCTTATTCTTCCAACTATTTCCTAGTGATTTTAGACTCAAGTACTGTGTAAGGATGAACTCACTTAATGCATTCACTCAATACTCGAATTGGAAAGGAAGAGTGTATGAAACAATTTTGAAAACTGATGGGAAATACTCCACTCATTCCTATTACGACGGAAAGCGATGCATGCATGGTCCTAGTATACGATCATAAACAGTATAATGCATTACTCGAAGACAAAGTGTGTGCAATGACTCAACATGTGTGATTAGGTGAGTTTATTAAGACTCGTGGTATGATCGCATGGCTAGACATTAGGACGTTGTGAAAAACAAAGGACCCAATGACTAAATACCACGAAAGACTAAAAGACAAACTAACTTGATTAATTTTGTCCAATTTTAATGTTTATGCTATTTACTAGGTGAAAACGGTCCATTGGGAATCGTTATTCATAAATAAGATCAACCACAATCAAAGACAAAGAACACATGTTAATGTTAGCACAAAAATCGATCACAAGAAACTAGGAAGAGGACTAGAATTCTAGAAGAGTTAAGACTCATGGGTATAAAAAAAATAAAATAAAAATAAAAATCTATAATCCTATGTTATACGAGTTGACATGGATTAAAGGACTTGGCTAAGACTAGCTTGACACGAAAAAAAAAATTAAAAAAAAAGGTTGACGCTAAAAAGACACCTAAACTGGATAGGTTGTAGTGAATCAGTTATATCTTTTTATCTGTGACTCTGATTGGGACAAAACCAACGCCAAATGCAAGATAAAACTCGGGGCTACAGATCCATAGTTTGCACAACATGTAACTCTTTCTAGAAATCCGGCTATGACCAAAACAAGTTGACTCTTGTGCAGGATACGAGAATAAAAATCCGGGTTGACTCAAATTTTTTAAAAAAATCTATGACTCGACTCTAAACAAAATAAAAAGGGTTTGATTAAAGAAGAAAGAAAAAAAAAATTAATTAAAAAAATTCAATAAAAAAAATTCACATATAAGCACATCGTCAAGCATGATGCAATGAAGTTCGCAACCTAAAGTCAAGTTCTATGTTCGACTATGGTCAAGCTTATTTGGGTGTCAAAGGGTACCATGGTTAAGAATTTGGACGCGTTAGCAAGGCAGCCTCCCTTGAGGGTGTTGACTCGAATGAACAATACAAGAGGGGGAGGGGTGAATTGTATTGTGGAGGAACTAGGGTAATTTTTGCGGAATTCTTAAAGAAACTTAAACAAATACTTTAAAGTGCAAGAGAGATTTTACGTGGAAAACTTCTTGGCCCAAATCAAGAAGAAAAACCACGACCACAAGGGATTTTAAACTCAACTCTTAATAATAATAGGGCAAACAACCTATTACAAATTAAGACACTAAACTCAAGTTCCTCAATGAACTTAAGTTCCCCCTCAACTGATCCCTCAATCAGTTGAGCTCTCGAATCTCTCTCTTTCTCCTTGCTTCACTCAAAGAAATTTAAACACTCTAGAGTTTACCCAAACTCTACCCCAATACAACTCAAGATAAAACTTCTAAGATGCTAAGTACAAAGACACTCAAGGACTTAAGTGGATTTTTGACTCTTTTAGAAAAGCTAAGAATTGTAATGCTCAAGTGTATTTTTTCAACAGAAAACTGATTCTATTTATAGGAGAAAAGGAAAGTTAAAAACCTTTCCGTTTGCCTCAAATTCCACTAAGCCACAACCTCCATGAAACTAGGAAGTGCAGTTCGTGGGAGCTTGGGCAACAAGTCAAACGATTTATCAGGAAGTGTTTTACTGGCTTCCTAATTTTTCTTAACTTCCTTTGACAAAGTAAACCACACGTTTGAAAGATTATTATCCAAGTTAGATTTTCCAAATAATGAGATAGAATTAAAACAGAAAATCTTTTTAACAAAAAGAAGATAATTTAACTCAAAAAGATATTTTTCGAAAATAACTGAGTTAAAATATGGAAAATAAAATCTTTAATAAATAAAATCAAATCCACTTAAATCCTATCAATTAGACATGTACTTAACATATATACAAGAAGCCTAAAATAAACAGTAAAGATACATTAGACTCCTTGACACACTGTGAAGCTTCTACTCTGGAGCTTCAGTTCCTCACTCAAGGAACTTGGCTTCTGATTGTCTTCTATGCTCGTCCATAGCTCATCCTTAGACCTTGTTCCATGCTCCATTCTGACTCTAGAACTTCGTTGCATATAAAACCTGTCAATACATCAAAGCTAATAGACAAAAGTTAAAGCTCCTATGGGTTTGCTTAGGTTCCTTGAGTCATCATCAAAACTTAAGATCAACAGAGGGTGTGTGCCGACGGGCGGCTCCGCGAGTTCGTGATGAAATCAAACTCGACTCCATGATTTGGGTGGATTTAAAAACTCGGATGAACCCTTATTTTCATGAACGTTTTCGGGTTGATAGAGCATAAATCCCCCGGGCTAGCCACATACGTAGAACACGTACTATTGTGGCAAAATAGGTAACCTAAAAATTATATGCATATGTAACAATGCCAATTAAATCGCAGGAATACAATTCAAGAATCTTTCAAGTCTCATCCACTCATCTCAATTAAATACCGATCACTCAAATCGATAAGTAACCAAGAATCCTCCCCAGTGGAGTCGCCAAATTGTAGGCGTCATTCGAAGTGCCCTACGTTAAATCATGTTGTGAATATGCTTGGCACTCATAGGAAGTGGGAATTGACATAATACGATTAGGGACAAGGAAAGTAGGGAGCCGCCAACAAGTTTTTAAGGAACTTGTAAACCGTTCACGGATCATAAAAAGGCAACCACGATAAGGGACAACGATAGGCAACAACGATTGACCCGTGAAGGCTACACCCCATTAATAATCCATGAGATTACTAACACCATATGGTTCGGAACCACGAAAGGAGGATCGGGGGTGATGGTACGAAGTGAGTCATGGAGTCACATTCGCCCGTATTGGCCTCTACTCGATTCTTATAGTGAAAAGTGAATCATGCGATCTCAAAGGCATACAAATAAAAATTCAATTTGCTCCAAACTATTATTAAGCTAAATTGGTTTAATATTAATGCAACACATTATTCTAAAATATTGTGATCACTTGATTAAACAACGAGATTAAAAAGGAACCTAAACCGGTTGTCCAAATTATCTTATTAGGTGTGATTTTCAATTATATATTCCCTTTAAACATGCAATATGGTGATCATAAATAATAATAGAATGAACATTAATATTGGAAGCAATTCAACAATAATAGTGTTTGTCAAATAAAATATAAATAAACCTAATCATGATACTAGCAACAAGAATAAAAATAAGAGTAATTAAGTGAATCAATTACTCACTTTCCGCTTTTCCTTGAATTGCTACATCATGAATAAATCGTTAGTAACTTCAATAAAAATAAATCAAATGGAAATTAAATTAATTAAATGTAGATTTGATTTGGTCCAAACCCTCAGTTAAGTATACCTTTCACGCCTTGGTTAAAGTATAGAACTTCAGGTATTGCATGGACTCCTTGGAGTGCTTAAAGGAAGGAATAGTAAAAGAATGGGGAGGCTAGTGTTTAAAGCAGTAGCAACAGTATATAGTCAATAATTTGGCTAAATGTTTAAAGCCCAATTGTAAAACACAGCAGTTCATAATATATTTTCTTAATTCTAAATTTCGGTGTTTTGTTTAGTTCGGATCCGATAAGGGTTAATCCGATCCAATCTAAAAATACGAATTTTATAAAATCTCAATCCAATCCAATCCGATCCGATTTAAAGTTCGGATCCGATCCAAATTGATAACTCGGTTTGGATGGGATTCAATTTTGGTTTTAATCCAAATTATGGACATCCTTAGCTAAGTGTATCAATTTGAGCTAATTAAACTAATAGGAAGGTTGTGAGATAGAGAGAGTAACAACTAAAACACTACTATTAAGGAATCAACATATACTAGGGAAAGGGGAATCCAATCACATTAATGAAGTCAATTCAACAACAAAATGAAATTAGATGATCATGATCTCGATTAGAACAATAAACACACTCAACTTACTCCCGTGCAATTAGCATGCTAATTATCCTACTAAGCTAATTCACTCCCGCGCAACTAGCCTAGCAAAGAAATGGAATAAATAAGACTCTCAATCAACTCACTTTTGCACAATAGATAGAAAGCACAACTGGAAACTTAGAATTAATAAGCTAAAAAGACTCTAATCAATGTAAGCATCATCCACACATAATAATCAAGAATCAATTGCATACTAATAACAATCGATCATTCAATTCATCAACATAACTTTCAATCCATTTCCCTAGAACTAAATCTAAGAAAACACAATGAAGAAAAACTTGGAAAACAAAGTAAAACAAGAATTAAAGCAAGAATAAAACAAGTAATCTAATCATCTACTCTAATCAACAAAAAATAAGCAAAAACAAGAATTAAAGAAAGCAATAAAGGTCAAAGAAAGTAAGAACAAAAAGCTCATTGAATAATTAAGAAGAGAATCCACAAATTAAAAATGCTTCTTCAAGCTCTCAAATCTCCATGTGAAATATGAGCTTTATCTCTCTAAAACTACTCCTAAACTAGAGAGAAAATCATAATATAATCCTAATCGTTCTTAAAGGAGAGAGTAAATGTAAAAATCTTCTTAATGAAGTCGTCCTATTTAATTACAATAAGAAAAAGGAGAAAATTCGAAGATTAAACATGAAAAACAACCAGAAGACTACGCATGCGGTGGTAGCATCTTTGAGGCATCTCTAAATGCTAGCCAAAACTAGAAACACGCAGGGCCGCGTCTGCGGGGGTAGCAGCTGCGCCCGCGGTAGTTTGGGTCACACCCTTTCTAGTTAGGGATGTGCCCTCTCCAGTTAGGGCCGCACTCTCTCCAGTCAGGGCCACACTCTCTCTGTGCCATCTCCACGCCATCTCCACTTGAACTTGTTAGCTTTTCCTCTTCTTCTCCGTGGCTCTTGAGTTTAAAGATTTGTCTTTGAATCTTCGTCTTTCCTTGTCCCATAGACATACTTTGGCACTTCAAGTACCTAGACAAAGGATCAAAGAAAGGTAAAACTAAGAGAATAAAGAGGAAAACACGTAAAACTAAGCAAGATATCGAGCATAATGCACGTTTCTGCAAACTAAGGCCAAAAAACATAAACGAAGACAATATTAACCAAAATAAGACTAAAAAGACTAAATATAGTAAATAAAGACAAAGATAGACCAAAAGAAAGGGAGAAAAACTACCCTAAAATGTGTCATAAATGACACTTAACACGGATGCATCGGAAGGGTTGGCGCATATGGATGGACCCCACCAATTAGACTCGCTTTCATGGTTCGATGAATTCACAAACTCGGATATACCCATTGTTACACAGGGCGTTCAATTAGGTAGATGGAGCGTAAATTTCCATAGGGATAAGGCCATATGTAGAACACATATGAGTCTTAGAAAAGAAGGAAAAACTCTATCTGGATGTAGAATCGTCAAAACAGTACTAGAATCGGTCAAAATAAGAAGGCAGACGTCTAGATTGATGTTGGAAGAACTCGGTGCGAGAAAATAGGGTCCATCGCGCTGCGATAACCCTATCGCACCGCGATGGAGCCATCACATGGCGATGGACACTAGTGTCTCGTGATAGTTCCTACACTTCGCGACAGTTTTATGTGTTCTTAGTATTTCTTTGATTTTTGTAGTATTTTTTCGATTCTAGTTGTGAAAGATTTTTTCCAATTTTCCTATGTATAAAAATCCTATGTTTTGTGGCGCATTACGAATGGTATTTTTAATACGAAATTTTTTTTTCTTATGCCACAATTTTAATCAAAATTACACACATGAATATCAGGAACATTTCAAGTCTCATCCACTCATTCTTAGTCAATTGCTAAAATTAAAATAAAATTAGGAATTAAAATAGAAAATCTCTCCAGTGGAGTCTCCAAAAACTGTAGGGAATATTTCCAACAATCAACTTTGAGCCCCAGTGTGATCATGCATTCAGGCATGGTGGCGTCCAAAGGGAAAAAGCTAGAGTAAAAGAGTCGCCAATAAGTTTTAGGAACTTGTAAACCATTCACGGGTGTGAAGGTTACATCCCATTCACGATTACGGAGATTACTAACTCCATAGTGGTCTGGAGCTTTGACTGGATATTCGAGGATGATGGTATGAATCCAACCCAAAAGAGATTGAACCCGCTAAAAATAGGCCTCTAATTAATTCTTATGATATTCATGTGCGCTTTCTGATCAACATAAAATCATTAGGTTAGCCCTAAACCTAGTTAATCTATGTTGGCTGATTATTATTAATGCACAAATAAATATATTATTGGTGATCACTTGAGTTAAATTCATATTAAGCATAACTCAATCTATTAAGTATCTTATTAGGCATGATTTCAAGTACAAATTTCCTTTAAACCTGCAAAAAGGGCGTGATCAAATAATATCAATAAATTATGAATAAAATCAAGCAACATATAATTGACACAACAACCATCATCATAATAATGATATCAACATTAAAATAATTAGCAAGATCCTAGGCATGATACTAAACGGATTAATTACAAATCCTAGCATGTCACCAATTAATAAAGATCAAAGATTTAGCCTAACATGATAATATCATAATATTAGAAATTTAAGCATCCTAAACATGTACTAGAAATCATAATTCATCCTGACATGATGCTAGGTATTAAAATATTATTCTAACCATGATTCTATATCAAAGGAATAATTAAGTAATCAAATTACTTACATCGATGTCTCGTATCACTTTCTATCATAACAGTTACACGTTAGTAACTTCAATAAAAGAATAAATCAAATAAATAAATCAAAGAACTGAAATATAAATTTAGGACCAAACCCTAAGAATTATCAACCTTTCACGTTGAGGTCAAAGGCAACTTTGAGAAGGGATTAGAGTATTCGAATCTCGTGAATGAGGTATGGTGAGTAATCAAAGAAATATCAAGCATGTGTGTTTTGATGTGTTTAGGCTAGGCTTAAAAATTTAAGAAAGAGAGAGAAAGAGAGAATAAGTTTTAAGCATAGAGAGAGATTAAGATGATGATTGTTGGTGAGTAAAAACAAACGAAAATGACCTCTAGTTATAGAGAAAAACGTGAAAAAAGATCAGAAAAAGTGTTAGAATCCAACTCAGAGTAAAACGCTTTTAATCACGTAACGATGGCTATATTGCGACACGATGCTTCTATCGCTACACGATATTATCGTCGTTAAGCGATATTTCCATCGATGCGCGATGCTTTTCAGAAGATATGATATGTGCGGAATCCGACTTCCAATGAAATTGGGTTAGTCGAATACCCGTACTTATCCTTATTTTATCAGAATTAAATCTATTTAAAAACTAGTGTTTAATCCGATATAAATTCTCAGTCTTTATCTTTTCAAAAAGAGGATAAATTAGAACCTTCTAGAAGCTAATAATCAATCCTAATGGATTTAGGACTCAAAACAAGTTCCTAGATAATTCTAGAAACTTGAAATAAATTATAATGGGTTAAGAAAGGATTTAAGGTTAATGTACCCTCCACATGATTATTGGGTCCGTTAGTAAAGCTCCGTTTGGACCCACTTTAGTATTTTGGGCATAATTTACTCGTTATAACTCGGATTTAGGCTTATAATATGTCGTTGGAAAGCTCTTTTCAAACCCCATCAAAAATGCATTTATTGGATCCATATTATGGACTAAAATAAACTGCATTGGGCGATTTTATAGATTAGATAAGAAATGAATGATTTTTTGGTTTAAAACATCTTAGGAAAGGTTAAATTCACAAGACTCTTCAACTTTTCACCTAACTCAATAATCAAAGACGTAAAAAGAACTCATTACTAGGTTCGGTTTTTGGGGAGACACAATCAGGTGTCTACAATAGTTAACGGACAAGTATTGAAATATTATTAGTTACATTAATATTTTTGATTTCTTTTAAGGACAATAAAGTCTTTTATTTAAGGGTGGCCTGGGGAATGAATCGAATTTTTAATGTTAAGGCGACGAATGTTAGTTTTGGTTCTAAAAGGTTTACATATATTTTTATAAGTTTGAACAAATATTATGTTAAAAAGAATCGTAACTTGATTAAAATAAAAATATTTTAAGAATCTCAAGATCTAATATTATATTCAAGATAATAAAAATAATTTGACGTATTATATAAATTATAAGGAAGTATATCCTAGATTATATATACCAGTGATTTCAATTTATATGTCTTATCATACTGAGAAAGTAAATATATCATGGTAATTAGTAGATATTTATATTATTTTATCATATAAACTTTGATTTAGTTCATATATTTAGGGTTTGAAAGTAAAGCAGAAATACTTTAAACCATAGAGCGACACATGGTAAAATATAATTCGAGACCTCTTTGTTTTAGTGTATATATATAAATATATAAATTTTATAGTATTTCAATACATAAAAAATATCTGATAAAGAGAACGTAGCCTATCAGTAAAAAGAACGACAAAAAATTATTGAAAATAAAAGTAACGCATATAATTTACTATCTTAACAATGTAGTAATATTCTTAGCTTTTATTTATAATCATTTAGAAATTTTAAATGATTATTAAATGTTGTTAAATATAAGTAATTTATTTAGGTAAATTTCATTTCTTGAACAAAAAAAATATATTCCTACCAAGATTTTACAGGAAATAAAAGATGTGAGATACATATTCTATTGAAATTGCTTTATTAATGAGCGGGAAAATTTTCAATGGGATAGCAACATGTGTCAAGTTTGCTTATACTGTCCTCTGTTTTAATATATTTATAGATGGTTTAAGTTATGTAAATTTGATGATCAAATATTTTAAATATTGAAAATAAGAATTAAGGAAATAATAGAATTTAAGGAAGATAATTTACTTAAATACAAAAAATACCAAAATAATTAACTAAAAATATTATATGGTGGCAATAAATTTTGAGCTTTTCGAAGCTCATATTCTCGGACCTCCTTATTAATATTTAGGCATTCATTTGCTAGATTTTAAGAAATAAAAATGATTGGGAAAACGATATATTTTGTGTAAAATAATTAATTAGAAAAATACACATTATTCACTAATTAATTTAACTAAGAAAATTGGATTTTCTTCACTAAGAAAATTCAAAAATCCTAGCTAATTAACTTAGGAAAATTCGATCCTATTAAATAAATAGTAAAATATAATTTTTCTTAATTAAAATATCTAAAATAAATATATATAATTCAGTTTTTTAAATAAAATAAACGGATGATCAATCTTATCCAAAATTCCAAAAAAATAGTTGAGTTTAAAATATTTTTGGCGCCAAAATTCAAATGTCATTTTGGTTCCAAAATTCAAATAGTAAAACAAATTACTTAAATCACACTTTTTAAGAAATACTAATTAATTAGAAAATACATTTCAAAAACATGGGTTATTATATCGAAAATCGAAACGACAAAGTGACAAACAACTTATGTGTAGACATTATTTCTTCCGAATCCTCGGCTCTATAAGGAATTTTTTGGTAGTTATTTGCTCTTTTGACCTGATGGTTCACCTAGAGTGTGTCTCTTCCTCTTGAAAGTCCTCTTCACGTAACCCACCTTGAGAATCAATTTTATCTTCATTGACGATCTTTTAGTTCGTTCAAGAAAATCGAGGTTAATATTTGCGAAATCATAACCATGATCAAACATTCAGAAAACTTTAGTTCTATGCATCAAAACACAAAGAAAAATCGATTACCCCTTCTCAGCCCACCCTTCTGTTAGCTAAGCTCCTTAAGTACCTAATGACATCTTCTTGACGAAAACAATGTACTGGGACCAACCCCAATAATTACAGTTAGTGTTCAAAGTCAATGGTTCTTCCTTCTTATACGAACTCACAAAACAATCCTTTCTCATCTTCCAAAGTGAAAGGGTCCTAATCTTTGGTAACCTCTTCCAAAATCGAGAAAATCACCCAAAAGACATTAGTTTCCCAGGTCTTAGTCCCAACACATCAAAGAAAGACTTGGTTAAAGGTTTGAAAGGGTATACATCCCATGTTACCAAGAACAGATACCGAAAGAATACAACGAAACCCTTAGGAAAATCTTCCACTGTAGACACCCATTTGTGTCTCCCCAAAACCAAACCTAGTGATGAATACCTTTCACATTGAATCATAATCGAATGAAGTGAAAGTGTGGAAAGTCTAGTGTTGCGGTTGGTTTTTAGTTCTCTTCTTTCTCTCTGTTTTTGAAAACCTATTTTATGAAAATAGCCAAATCCAGTTTAGTTTTGTCCATGGCAAGGGTCCAATAATAGTGTAGTTGGATTGGGATCGTAAAGAGCTTTCCAACGATATATTATAAGCCCAATTCCGATGAATAATGAGGAAGTTATGGCTAAATTACTAAGCTGGGCCCGATTTGATTTTTATATGCGGCCCAATGATCTAGAGGAGGGCCTATTATGATTTATAATTCCTAATGCAAATAGGACTGATTATAGTCTTCTAGAATCTTCTAGAAGGTTCTTTTGAATTCTTATGTGATTAGCATTGATAAATGAGTTTTAAGACTTTTATTTAGAATAAAAGAAGTGTTTTTAAGGAAATCACAGTTTTACCCCTTCGTACGCTTAAATTTTATCAAAATATGAAAACGCGTGGAAAAACTGATTGCAGTGCCGTACCACAGGCTGTCGCCTGGCGTCGCGGCGACAGGCTCTGTGGTTTGGCGACAGAGGTGTGTGTGGCGACAGCGTCGTGTTTTATTCTTTTCGAAACTCTGATTCTTTTTTATCATAATCCGGCTGATTTTCATTATAAATAGCCTCATAAAATCTCCGTTTTCAATCACCAACTCTCATCAAGAAATTCTTGATTCTCCCTCTTTTTTCTAAACTAGCCTTCTCTCAAATACAAAATTCCGCACTCACAAGATCTAGACACACCTAGCCAAGTTCGAAGTTGCCTTCGCCCTAGACGTGAAAGGTTTGATTTCTGAGGGTTTGGTCCTAAATCTAGTCTAAACTTTCTTAATCTTTATTTAATTTAACTGTTTTGATTTTATATTTTCCTTGAACTTACTAACGTGTGTATTTTGTTATTAGAAAGAGATACGAGGCATCCAAGTAAGTGCTTTAATTGTTTTGTTGATATTATGAGATAGAAATCATGTCTAGGTTGTTATTTTGATTCCTAGTATCATGTTAAGATGCTTTTCTTAATTTGATGTTTAGAATGACAACAATAAGTTCCTAGTATCATGTTTAGGGTAAAGAATATAATGTCAATCATGATTACTATGATGTCTTTTATTGTCTTTCCTAATATTCATGTTAGTATCATGTTAGGGTTGAAGCTTTGATCTTTGATATTTAGTGACATGCTAGGGTTTGTTATTAATCTTGTTAGTATCATGTCTAGGATCTGGCTATTATTATACTTTATTTTTACCATGAACATGATTATTTTAATTATGATTATAATTGTTATAATTTATGATTATTATGATTATGATTATGTTGCTTGATTATATTTATTATTATTGCTTGATCACGCCTTTTATGCATGTTTAAAGGGAATTTGTACTTGTAATCACGCTTAATAAGATAATTAATAATCTTATTTAGGGCAATTTGATTATAATTCAAGTGATCGCCAATAATAGTTTTATTTGTGCATTAATATTCAACCAACATATATAGATTCAACAGGTTTAGGGTAAACCTATTGTTTGCATGTTAGTCAGAAAGCGCACATTAATACGAGCAGAATAAAGTAGAGGTCTATTATTAGGGCAGGTTCAATCTCTTTTAGGTTGGATTTTTACCTTCATCCCTGAACTTCCAGTCTTGGTTCCAGACCTATTGGAGTTAATGATCTCCTGAATCGTTAAGGGGTGTAACCTTCACCTTGTGAACGGTTTACAAGTTCCTAAAACTTGTTGGCGACTCTTTTGCTTTATCTTCCTTCCCTTTGAACGCCACCATGCTTAAGTGTATGATCACAGTGGGGTTAAAGTTTGGGGGTAATGCTTGAAATATTCCCTACAGTTTTTGGCGACTCCGCTGTGGAGGATTTCTATTTTAATTCCCGAAATTTATTTCGGCAATGATTTAGAATGAGTAGATGAGACTTGAAAAGTTCTAAGTATTTCTTGTGCGTAATTTTAATTAACATTATTGTCATATGCATAAAAAAGATCTCATTGGAAAGGTCATCCGTAATGAGTTAAAAACATAGGATTTTTTTACACGTAGGAAATTTGAGGAATATCTTTCACAACTAGAATCGAAATAATGCTGCGAAAAACTGGAAAATTTTACGAACACAGAAAACTGTTGAGGCATGTAGGAACTAGCGTCTAGCAAACAGAGCTTGTCGCCGAGCGACAATTATGTCGCCAGGCGACAGGGCTATATTGCGGCAACAGTCCCTGTTGGCTGGCGTTGCGTTCTTCCAATATCGAGCCAGAAATATAAGTTCTAATTTCGACCAGTTCTAGAACTGTTGACTTAATTCTACTTCCTGATTGAGTTTTTCTCACTTTTTTTAAACCCATATGTGTTCTGCATATGGATATAACCCTCTGGAAATTCATGCTCCATCTACCTGATTGAACGCTCTGTGCAACAAAGGGTACATCCGAGAATGTTGAATTCACCAAACCATGGAAGCGAGTTTAACTCGCGGGGTCCCATCCACTCGTGCCAACCCTTCCAAAGGTAAGGATTCCGCGTGGTGCATCCGGACTCATAACCATGGACCCTCTTTGACTAACCCATATCCCGAACATTAGAGAACTAGAGCCATGGTTAGGTTGCAAACGCATTGCATCATATTGTGCCTACTTGACTAATTGTGCATTATTTGTTATGCATACTCTATGTGTTTTTTCCTAATCGTTTGTTTGACTTGTGTTTAAGTCTTAAAGAAACTAATTAATGACTAAAAGGACTTTGTCTAATTAATTAATTTGAATATTTAAAGTCTAATAATTTAATCAGAATTGACTTAGTACGACTTTAGGCATGTCCTAGATTAATACTTGAAAGCAGTCCTAGATTAATGTCATCACGACGAGTCTAATTAAACGGTTTTCTAATCAGTTCGATTATTTTGTGCCTTTGTTTAGTACTTAATTGAGTCTAGGCACTAATTCCCATGGTCTTACACAATAGTCAAAGCATGTCACTTGCACTCACAAATTAAGCGCACACTAATATGTATGTACACTTTGACCATGTCTAGAGAGTCTTGTATGCGCGTGTTTTTCCGTCATTTTTTTAGGGGGGTAAGTCGGATATTAATCCTCCAATTAAACCACTTGGTTGAACCCATATACTTGATTCCCAAAAATATACACCCTATTTTTGCTTCATTTTTTTCTTTTTCTGTATAAACCCATAAAGTCAAAGTTAATATGAGTCAAGTCATTAAAATAAAAATGGTTTAATTTACAGCGCGTAGTCAAAAGGAAGGGAGTTTGATAAGAGACAACCTTTTTGTTCAAGTACAAAATTTTTGACGAACCAATCGGTTGGAAAAGGAAAGCCAAGAAGATAATGGCGAGTCAAGAAGAAGTTAATGAGCTCAAGAAGAAAATGGCTGATGTTACTGAACTGCTAAAGACCTTAACCCTCCAAATTAATGACCCTGTAAAGAAACAACAAATGGAGCTCATGCAAGAAAGCTTGGGCAAGATATCTAATGATTACAGGTTCCAGGGCATTAGTTCACAAGGGGTCTCGGTGGACAAGGACCTTCTTCTGCAGAAGTTCAGTGCCAACGACATCCTAAAATTCAAAGCAACTGATAACCTTACTTTTATTTGAGAGCTTTTGAAACAATAATGAATATTAAGGGTATTGATAGAAAAATATTTCATTCTTTATTTTCCTTATCTCTTTAAACCGTTTTCCAGCAGTGGTTCTTCTCCCTTGACAAAGAGAAAACCTCTACATGGGAATCAATGGTAAACTCTTTCATTGATACGTATAAATGCAATATTCAAGTTGAAACTGATCATAGGGAACTTGAAATACTTAAACAGAAAGAGAATGAAGGTTTCACTTCTTTCTTCAATAAATGGAGAGAAACCTCTACTAGGATGATTGAAGTACCGAGTGAAAAGGAATCTGTGAGGTTGTTCATCAAGAACCTCCAAGAAAAGTACTCCAAGCATCTTAAGTACCACAACAACCTTCATACCTTCAAGGCCATCTATGATATTGGGATTAACATTGAAGACGACCTTGATAAACAAAAAGCTGCTAACAACAACTCCAACAGTGGCTGGAAAGGCAAGAAGAACGACAACCCTTCTTCTTCTAAAACGACTCACTCAAATAATGTTAGCACCTTTAATTTGAGTGAAGTCCTTGCTATGAAAAACCAAGGAAAAAAAGAACCATTTAGGAGGAATTTTACTCCTATTGGTATGAGTTATGACACCGCATTCGATCGAATGAATGCAAAGGTCTGATAACTCCTATTGGACCATTTGGGGACCCACCAATTGAAAAGAGAACAGCTAATTGGAACCCTAAATGCACACTGCAAATATCACCAAGGCAGGGGCCATCTCATTGAGAATTGTTGGAAGCTTAAGGAAGCTATCCAAGATTTGATTGATAATAACAAACTACCATTGCCCCCTGCAAGTAAGAAGCCAAGCATCAAAAATGCACCTCTCTCCGATTCCTTGGCTATCTCTGATGAGGAAAACCATGTTGATCCCTCATCTCTCATCAAACCTATCGAAGAAATTCATGCTATCGAAGAAGAGGAGGAAACCTTTTTTGATGCCATGGATGACTTTCCTGCTGAACCAAAACTTGCAACCAAGGAAGAAGTGAGAATTCTTATATGGTCAATGTGGGAGGGAATAAAATTACTACGTAAAGCTATTGAATTAGCAAAGAAACAAGGAGAGGAACTTCAAAACAAGTATGCTAAAGTTCCACCCATGAAGAAGAAAACATTCCTCCTCCAAGTAATTGACACACCCAAGAAGAGTAATAAACTCTATACTCCAATTGAGACTTCCTATGCTAAGATGTTCAAAATTCTCTCCGGGAATGGTAAGGTCAAACCTCTCGAACCAAGACCATTTGAATCTCTAAAGAGGACAGATAGATTCTACTGTCCATACCATCAAACAGGGGGACATACCATTGAAAACTCTTTCAAATTCAAAGATTTAATTCAGAAGATGATTGATGATAAGAAGCTAGTTCAAATCCCACAAGAACAAGATATAAGCATTAATGGGGTTTGGGACAGCAATGACGAAGACGTCTACCTTAAGGAAATGGAAGAACCTCCACTTTCAATGTTGTATTCAATAGGGGATTTTTGGGATGAAGAGGATTCACCCATAGACGTCCTCACAAGATCTGGGAGAATGCAACCTCCCATCTCTACACAACCCATGCCTACCGTGCAGCAAGTTCCCATACCCATTATAGAAGACAATGACATTGTCAAATAATTCAAAAAGACCAAGGTCGAAATGAACGTATGGAAAATTCTAGCTACATCCTGAGAACATAGGTTGGCAGTAATCAATGCCTTGGATAAGATAGGGATAGATTCCAACACCACTCCTAAGGGGTTGGTTAACTTCCTTACAAGTGATCTCCCTAGTCCTATCAACTTGATCACTTTTTCTGACAAAGATTTACCTCCAGAAGGTGACAAGAATTACAAGGAACTAAATCTCACAGTAGTCTACAAGAGGATGAACATCCCAATGCCTCTTGTAGACAATGGATCGACAATTAATGTCTGTCCACTCAGAACTGCGAGGATGTTAGGCATAAGGGATGAAGACTTAACCCTGTCAACACAAGGAATAAGAGCCTACAACAATACTCATCGCCAAGCTCTTAGAAAAATCACTATGAATGTAACGGCGGGAGCAATAGAACATGCAACTACTTTCCAAGTAGTAGATATTAAGGCTTCCTTCAACTTATTTTTGGGACGCACTTGGCTTCATGACCTCAAGGTCGTCCCTTCATCTCTTCACCAACAGGTAAAAGCCATAGTTGGAGGAATCCCTATCACAATCGATGCTTCACCTATAAGGATTAAAGTTGTTGAAAATCCGATCATTAATGTGGAGCACGATGAGGACGATGAACTTGTGGGGCTTTAATGAAGATATCTCCTTAATTGAGGAATATGAAAGGACCCCTCTTTGTCACGACCCCCACTCTAATATGACAGTAAATGCTATTCTCAAGAGACAAGGGCACTTTCCTGGAATGACTCTAGGAAAGAAAAAGGAGATAGCAAAACAAATGGAATTACCTGGCCTCCCTAAGTTAGATACTTTTGGACTTGGTTTTGAACCGACTCGGGGAGATCTTAAGCGATCCCAGGAAGGTCTAAGGCGCGTAGGAATGCTCGCACCAAGAAGAAAGCAATCCCAATGGATCAATATCTTCTTACTCTCAATGGGAAGTTCATAAGAGAAGGAGAGGACTATCCATGCTATAAATTTCCCGAACCTTTTATTGTAAATGGCATAAGGAAATCTGGGTTCAAAATCTTTCTGGATTGTTACTTTCTAGATGAGATCCCAACTCCTATTCACGAGGAGAAAGCACCCCCATGCTTTGACTTTAATGTCATGGGACTACTATATGGGCGAGAAAAGGATGAGCCGAAATATATAGATGATAATTCCTCGCTCATCCAAACGGTCCTACAAAGCGAGAACTTTGACCCTTCGAAGCTCATCACTCCAGCGGAAGGATTAGTGCAAGGATGGCGCAAGACGGTCAAGGTGACTACTCCAAGTGGAAGGAAAATCTCCATAACAATAGGGCAAGGATCGATGTTTGAAGATTCGTCTAAGTCAGAGTGAGAGTCAGAGTCTTTTCCTGTAGAGTCTTCCGTGTCTTTAGCTATAGCATCCCCTATTCCTCATTCTTCTATTTCTACTCCTAGGATAGTTAGTAATGAAGTCCCTGAGGACATTTCCTTTTTTGATATAATGATTTTAGAATACAATAATATGTCTTCTTCCGCTTATGATGAGTGACATTTATGTCACTCTTAGGGAGTAGTTTTAGAGTTAATTCTGTGTTTATTTTCCTTTATTTTCCCTTTTATTCTCTTGTTTTCTTTTTAATAACGTTTCTAGTTTATTTCTTAGTTTTAGTATGTTTTATTTTAATTTATTTATTTAATTGGTTTCTAGTTTATTTTCGTATTTTTAGTTAATAATTCCTAGTTTCTCTCTTTTTATTTATTTTCTTTTAGTTTCTTATTTGTTTTCTTTATTTTATGTTATTTCATTTAATTTTATTATTTCTTTAGTTTTAGTATTTTATTTTACTTTATTTATCTTATTTTATTTTATTTTATTTTATCTTTTGATAATCCCCTCGTGTTTGGTTTTTGGTTGTAGGTGTGTTCGGGTTGACGCTCGATTTCCATGTTCAAATCAAGTTCGAAATTCCGAGTTTAAGTAAAATGTGTCCAAGCCAAGCATCATGGCTGCTGCCCCAAGTTGCTCAACTTGTGCTGCCTCCTACACCTTCATACCACCGCAACCAATTCCCTTGCTCCATCTCCACCACAATCAGCCACGCACCTGACAACCAGCTCACAACCTCCGCATCTACCAACCACTACCCCAACTGCAACAACAACAACAATCACAACCAATTGCACAACCACCACAATCCTCTGCCCCCTCACTCAACTCAGCGCAACCAACACCAGCGCAACCACTTCCTCACTATCCTACACCACCCTCACCTCGCAACAGCCCCTGTACCTCCCTCACCAACACGAGCTGCAACCACCACCACCTCCAATCAACCCAATTACCAACCACAACAACAACCCTTACACCACCTTCCACCTGCACTCGCAACTCCAACCAGCCATGCCACCAGTCCAACCTTCAATTACAGCAGCATCCGCGCAATTTCCGGCCACCGCGCAACCCACAACAACAAACTGCCTACACCACCGTCAATAATCAGCACCAGCCGCGCCAGGTCACCTTCTAACCCTCAATATCCAGCCACCGCACAGCAACACCAGAACAACCCCTCAATTTCAGCCACCCAATCTCCTCATCCACCATAATTACTCAACCCTTCAATCAAGCACCCAAAATCAGATCAAATAGCAAATCAATCGGGTTCGAGCAAACCGTTGAGCGTTCGGTCGAAATGCCAAGAAGCCAAAAACAGTCAAGAACTTTTGAGGTTTTGTAATTTGAAGAGGTGTGGTCGAACTCACCCATGGTTCGACCAAACCAACCCCGTAGTTCAGCCACACCAACCCATGGTTCGACCGAACCATTTCACGAGCCTCGCACATGATATTTATGAGACCAAACGGTTGAGATTGCAGATGAAAGATGATGTTTGATGATTACCCTTGATTATTGTTGTTGATGGTTGATAAACGGTAGTGATGTGATGAAGAGGCGCTTCAATGGAGTTCAAGCAGCTAGGAAATCGAAGGAGATGAAAAAAAAAAGTCTGATGTTTTTGGGGGATTTGTGGGTTTTATTTTTATTTCCTTTTATTTTATTTTCTTTTCTTTATTTCTTTTCCTTTTCTTATTTCTTTATTTATTTTATTTTCCCCTTTTATTTTCCTATTTTTTCCTAAGTTAGTATAAATACCCATTTTTGGGGTAATTAGAGATTATACAATTATCAATTATACTATTCTCTAATTAGTTTTTAGGAGAGCTTCTCTCTCTAGGTTTAGGTTAGGATTAGGGTAGTTTAGAGAGAGAAAGTAAGGGTTTCACCATTGTTGAGTTTGGATTTTGAAGAAGAAATTGATCATCTTTTTCTATAGTCTTTCATCTTCAATCAATGAGAATCTCTAACTCTCTCTCCTCTATTTTTATTGCTTTCTTTTGATTATTATTTTAGTTGTTGGTATTACTTGTTATTAGTTGAGACGATTAATACAAGAGGGGGGTGAATTGTATTGAGTTCCTAATGACTACTTTTTGCGGAATAATAAACAATGCAGATAGGAACTTGCTAGAACACACAGATTTTACGAGGAAACCTTCCAGGGCCCAACTGGAAGTAAAACCTCGACCTTGCCTTAGGGATTTCAAACACACAAACTCCACTATAATAGGGCAAACACCAAGTTACAACCTATTAGACACGGACCTTTATTTTCACAAGATCCTCACTGGACTTGCTACTTGATAGGACCCTATCCTACCCAATCTAAGTACCACACTTATATTCACTCGTAACACCAAAGTACTACACGTACTGCCAAAGTACAAACTACTTGCACCACCTAAGTACAGAACTCTCAGCCTCACCTCGAAGCTTACAAAACTGTATGTAAAGCAAACAATAAACTCACACAAATAACCCAACCCAATACAAGTGAACGACACCTAGTATGATAGGTAAGCAATGCACGAAATCCGAAACTAATATGACAAGTTAGAAGCTTGGTAAATTTACTCAATTATAGCACTGTGATTTCTCCACGCATAAACTCACAAAAACCTAAAACCATTTTGCTCTCTACTATTTATACAAGTATCACTCGTATAGAAAGTAGGTTTTCTAAAAGATAAATAAGTTCACTTAACTTATCTTTAAACACGGTTTTATGTAAATCAAGTGGAATAAAATCTTTTCCGGAAAATAAGATTAAAAAGATATTTGTTAAAAATATTTATCTTTTTAACAAATTGATTTAAAGAAAACAATCTTTTTAGAAAATCTTTTCCTAAAATATATCTTTTATAATTTTCCATAACATTTTATTTACCAAGCCAACTTGTCACGCTTCTAATAAATTTCGTGCAATAACCTACTTATCTTATTAACAATAATCTAGAAGATAAAAACCTTAACTAAATATAATTGATGCGCTGCGCTTTTAATCAGGTAGATTACTTGGGCTCCAAGCTTATTAAGTTCCACCAAAGAACTTAAGCTTGCTTTCTTCAAGTTCCTGTTAGGGAACTCAATTCTTGTTAGAGAACTAGTTCTTATTAGAGAACTCTTCTTCTGATTTGTTTAACTCCTTCAATAAAGATCCTTTCATGTCTTCTTAGTTCCAGCTACTTCTTCCATCACCACGATCAACTTCACCTAAACTAATCAAACACTTGAAAACCTTTATTAGTTGAGTTTTTTTTGGTTTAAGGTCCTCATCATCAAAACCTTTATGCTTCAACAATTTCCCCCTTTTTAATGATAACAAACTTAAGCAAACTCTAGAAACAAGTTAAATAAAATAGAAGGTCGTATTTTTGTGTTTTTGGTTTATTGACAGAAAGTAAACACACACAGAAATAAAAACAGAAACAGAAAGAACAAAACAAAAACAAAAATAAACAAAGCAAATAAAACAGAAATAAACTAAACTACTATAAACTACTATAGCATCATATCAGAGAAATTTCTGATACTTTCTCAACTGGAACCCAGAACAACTTTAGCCTCCAAGTTTGCTTCTTCTTTTCCCCCTTTTGGCATTATCAAAAAGTCTTGTTTTTCAAGTTATTGAGCATCTAGCCACAGCCCCACAAGCAATTCATCGAGTGTGGGAAACTGAAGGCAGCGCTGCTAAGTTACCTAAAGCAAGTTCAACTTTCCTGCATAAGTGTTCATTACATACATATACACACAAGTATAAGAAAAGTTCCTACTATTCATTAAAACCAAAAGATTTATCATCCTGTTGAACAATTTTAGAAAATTTACAACCAAAATCAATTGTTCAAACACTAAAACAGAAATTAAAATTGTTCATGACTGAAATAGAGAAGCAGAAAATAGGCTAGGCTTGGATATAGGCTGAAAAAGGTATGATAGGCTAGGTTTCAAGGAACTCCAGAATTTTCTTGTAGTCCTCCTTTGTTTGCTGTGAAGAAGCTGCCAGATTATCTTCAAGACTCTTGAGTTTCAGAAGAAACTCCTCCTTTTGTTCCTGTAGAGCCTTGTCCTGTTCTTGCTGAAACTTCTTTTGCTCTTGAAGTTTTTTGTCCTGTTTCAGAACCAGCTTCTTGAGCTCTTTTAACTCCTTTCCCTGCTCCTGCACTAGCTTTTCCAGAGTTAACAACTGAAGTTTTCCAGCAGAATCCTTCATTTGCTTCTCAACCCTTTCCATCCTGTCCACCAATTCTGCAACTTGCCCATCGAGGATACCCTCCTCAACATCCAACTCTAGAGGCTGTTTCATGCTTCTCTGAGGAACAGAACTGGCAGATATCCTCCTACTCTTCCTTACAGGCTGCTCAGACACCTCTTTCTCTTTTCTCTTCCCTGTCACCTTATCTTTCTTTTTCTCTCCCTTCTCTATTCTTTGAATTTTTCCTTTAACTACCTCCAAACTCAGTCCAACTAGTGTTTCCTCATTTAGCACATTCTCTGGCTTCTCATCCAGAGCACCATACCTACCCTTCAGAACCACTCCAGCATTTTCAAACACAGTTGACAAAATGGCTCCATAGCTCACTTTTTTCCTACTTGGAATACAATGTGCTAAGTGTTGATACATCAACGCAGGGAAATTAACTTTAATTTTCTTAGATAGATAGAAAATTACAGCCATATCCATCAAGCATGCTTCTGTCTTCTTTGCATTTCTTGGCAAAATGGTTTTGTTAACTAAGTTGAACAACAACTTGTTTAACGGGTTCAAATCATTGTGACTCATGATCTTCTTCCCCCTTTGACCACCTAGGGCTTCAACAATGTCACCAGTCAAGTAATTTCCTGCTTTGACACTAGCTTTTCCCTTAATGTATGTTTCATACCCCTCAGTCGGAGTTTTTAGAATTTTACCTAGGGTTTCAACATTTAATTCAATTTTTACACCATCAACTACACTAGAAATTACCCCCAATTTTACTTGAAAATTTGACAGAACTCGGTCACAGCAATTGGATACAAATAGTTTGCTGAATCTTTTGACAACAAGTATTCCCAGCCTTGAAACTTAATCAAATCAGGAAACTCTAAGAATCTAGCCTTCCTACACTAATCTAGATCAATACGATGTCCTACAACATACCTCCCTGCCTGTGACTCAAGTTCGGCCTGATCAGTTACCTCCTCTTCTTCATCTTCTTTTTCTGATTCTTCCTTTTCTGAAATGTTGGGTTCTTCTTTGTCTTCCTCTCCCTCATTCATCTCTCCTCCTTCTTCGTCATCTTCTTTGGTCTCTTCTGAATGTTTTTCTTGAGCAAACTCGTCAACTTCTTCAATTTGCTCCTCAATAGACTTCTCTCTTTGTTTCTTTCTTTCCACTCTTTCAGCCTTTGAAGGACACTCGAAACAGATGACTCTTCTTGATCATTCTTAGTTTCCACTTCTGTAGGTTTTGGAGATGAGGTTTTAGGATTTTTAGCGGTTTTTGTTGAAGTTGAAGAAGGTTTGTAGTTCACCATGGCTAAAGGCGATGTTTCCTCTTGAATGGTGTTTTCAAAGCTTTGAAAGTTTTCTGATGAGACGATTTCAGCAATGATGACCATTGTTGTTCTAGAGATGGTTTTTAAAATTCAAGAGGGATTTTTACTGGAAAGAGGTTAATTGATTTGACAGTGAGGTGAAAGAGGTAGGTGAAATCAGCTTTTAAAATTAATGAAGTGGTGTGAGGGATTTGAAAAGATTTCACTATTCAGTCATTAATTGATCAAATTCAATTAATTTTTCCAATTTAAATTCACAGGATGAATTTGCCAAAATACTTTTCTTTCCAAATTCATTTAATTTAAAAGAAACTTTCTATAAATACACAATTAAAACACGCTTTTTACATATGTGCAATGTACATATTTAATAACTTACACAGTTAAGCAATTTAATGAACTTACCTTTAGTAATTAACAACGGTGACACTTCAGTTATGTTTAGCACACCATAATTGTGCTAAATACTCTTTTTGCTCTATTTCCAATATTTTTGACTTTGCCATATCTAGGAACTTCAGAAGCAATCAATTCAGCTTGATCATCCCAAGTTCCAAACTCAATTTCTCAAATCTTTCTCTGTTCAAGGGTTTGGTCAAAATATCTACAAGTTGATATTCCGTATTACAAAATTTCAATTTAATATTCCCTTGTTCCACATTATCTTTTAGAAAGTGATGCCTAATGTGGATGTGTTTTACCTTAGAGTGCTGAACTGGATCCTTAGAAATACATATAGCACTTGTGTTATCACAGTAAATAAGACCAAAATCTCTAACCTATTGCTTTATCCAGAGTACTTGTGAACAACATGTTGCTGTTGCCATGTACTCAGCTTCAGCCGTAGATAATGCAACTGTGTTTTGCTTCTTGGAACCCTAGGAAACTAAACAAGGTCCTAAAAACTGTACCATACCTGAAGTGCTTTTTTTATTAACCAAATCACCTGCATAGTCAGCATTAGTAAAGCCATTTAAATCAAATGAGTCACTTTTAAGATAGAAGAGACACAAGTCATCTGTTCCTTTCAAGCATCTAAGGATTCTCTTTACTGCTTTCAGATGAGACTCCTTTGGGTTTACTTGGAACCTGGCACACAAACCTACACTGAAAGATATGTCAGGTCTACTAGCTGTTAAGTAAAGTAGAGATCCTATCATTCCTCGATACATAGGTTGATCAATACAAGTTCCAGTTGGATCTTCATCCAATCTAGTTGCTAAACCCATTGGAGTATCATTGGTCTTAGCATTTTCAAGCTTGTATTTCTTGATCAGTTCCTTAATATACTTTTGTTGATAAATCATGATTCCTTCTTCAGTTTGCTTGATTTGCAATCCGAGGAAGAAATTTAATTCTCCCATCATGCTCATTTCAAACTCTCCACTCATAAGGTCAGCAAAATACTTGCACAAAGATTCATTAGTTGCACCAAATAAAATATCATCAAAATATATTTGTACAAATAGGATATCAGTTCCATTTGATTTCAAAAATAAAGTTTTATCTATTTTGCCTCGTTTAAAATCATTTTTCAAAAGAACTTTGATAACCTTTCATACCATGCTCTAGGAGCTTGCTTCAACCCATAAAGAGCTTTGTCAAGCTTATAGACATGGTTTGGGAACTCCCGAATTTCAAATCTAGGAGGTTGTTCCACATAGACCTCTTCATTTAGAAATCCATTTTAAAATGCACATTTAACATCCATCTGGAACAACGTGAATCCCATATAAGCAGCAAGAGAATAAGTAAACGAATAGCCTCTAACCTGGCTACTGGAGCAAATGTTTCTTCATAGTCTATTCCTTCTTGTTGATTGAAACCTTGTACAACAAGTCTTGCTTTGTTTCTGACAATAATCCCATGCTCATCTAGCTTATTTCTGAACACCCACTTTAAACCTATAGTCTTCTTATTATTGGGTCTAGGTTCTAGATGCCAGACTTTATTTCTTTCAAACTCATTTAGTTCATCTTGCATAGCATTAATCCAATCTGCGTCAGTTAAAGCTTCAACATAGTTCTTAGGTTCCATAGAAGAGAGGAATGCATCGAATGCACAGAAGTTTCTAAGCTGAGATCTGGTCTGAGTTCCTTTTGTAATATCACTCATGATTGCATCTACAGGATGTGACTTCTGATATTTCCATTGCTTAGGTGTAAAATCCTTTACTGGATACAATCTTTCCTGATCATTGTTGACTGGTTCTTCTGTAGGAACTCGTTCTTGAGCCTCAGTTTGAACTTCAACAGGATCTTCCTCATTCTGATTTTGATTCTGTTCTTGAGGAGGAGTTCCTGGTGCATTCTCCATTTCTTGATCTTCATTTGCTTCAGGATTTGTTTGCTCAACAATTTTAACTTGCTGCTTCTGCAATGATGTTGATTCTTCTTCTAGATCTGTCTTGCGTACAAGTCCAATTTCAAAATCATCATCACAATCCTGTACATCATTCAATTGTTCAGTTTCATCAATATGATATGTACAAATTCCTCAACACACATTGTCCTTTTATTATAAACTCTATATGCTTTACTATTAGAGGCATATCCTAAGAATACTGCCTCATTACTACGTTCATCAAACTTTCCTAAGTTTCTTTTACCATTATTATGAACAAAGCATTTACAACCAAAAGATCTAAAGTAAGAAATATTAGGATTTCTCCCTTTGATTAGCTCATAAGGAGTTTTGTTGGTGATGGCTCTAACTGATACTCTATTAAGAATATAGCATGCTGTATTCACTGCTTCTGCCCAGAAGTTCCAAGGCAAACCACTTGAGATCTGCATTGTTCTAGCCATGTCTTCAAGGCTTCTATTCTTGCGTTCCACCACTCCATTTTGTTGTGGGGTCCTTGGGGCAGAGAAGTTGAGATCCATTCCATGCTCAATGCAAAATTCATCAAATTTTGAATTTTCAAATTCAGTTCCATGGTCTGAATCTGAGGTGAATCAATGGATTACCTATTCTTCTCTGTTCTTTCTTTACAAAAGCTACAAATTCATCAAACGTTTCATCTTTACTAACAAGAAAGAAAACCCAAGTAAACCTTGAAAAGTCATCAACAATAACCACAACATATCTCTTACCACTTCTGCTTTAGATTCTCATAGGACCACATAGATCCATATGAACAAGTTCCAAAGGTCTTTTGGTGCTTACCATTTTCTTAGACTTAAAAGAAATTCGAGTCTGTTTTCCTCTAATAGAAGCATCACACACTTTGTCATACAGAAACTTAATGCAAGGAAGTCCTTCCACTAGTTCCTTAGATCTCAATTTATCAAGTAAAGTAAAGCTTTCATGGACAAATCTCTTGTGCCATAATAGAGGATCATTCTCAATGACACTAAGACATGTTAAACTGCTATTAGGAACCTTGTTAAGATCCACAACATATGTGTTCCCTTTACGAGTTTCTTCTAAAATAATGTTCCCAGTGTCATTGTGAATGATTCTGCACTTATTAGAAGTAAATCTTACAGAGTTACCTTTGTCACAAAATTGTGAAATACTTAACAAGTTGTGCTTGAGGCCCTCGATCAAAAATACATTCTCAATTGCATGGGAACTTGACCTTCCTACTTTAACAATAGAAACTATATCTCCTGTCATGTTATCACCAAAGGTCACAGTTCCCCCATAGTAGGCATCTAGTGAGAGAAATCTAGATTTATCTCCAGTCATGTGCTTAGAACAACCACTGTTGAGGTACCAAGTGTTGTTCCCCCTCACTGGAACCTGCATGAGAAATCAAATGTTAGTTTCAGGAACCCAGGTCTCCTTGGGTTCCTGTGTAACAACAGCAGGTTCATCATTCTTCTTGATCCAAATATGCTCTACATGTTTTTCATTTTTCTGTGTACTCTTTTCTTTCTTAGGACACTTAACCTGTTTGTGTCCAGTATTGCCACTGAAATAACAAACAATACTACTAGGCAGGTCAACATACTTCTTTTCCTTTTGGAACTTCTTTTTGAAACCCAAACCTTCTGTTCTTTTAGTTTGAGCTTTGGTGATCCAATCTGTAACTCTGTATCCTACAGGTTGTTTACCTTTCCTGGATTTCTCAAGTTCCCCCTCAAGTCTTACCTTATCCGCTTTTATATCTTCTAAATTAGATTTTAGTTTTTCAAAATTCAGATATTGAGCAAGTGGAGGAACTTTAGAATCAGAAGTATCAAGACAGAGTATCATCAAGGATAGTTCCACATTTAACATTATGTTATCATGTTTCAACCTGTCTATAGTTTCTTTCAAATAATCATTATCATCAAACATACTAAAGAATCTATATTGAATATCAAATTTCATATTATCAACCCACTCACTATTTTCTTTAAAAGTTACCAAAGCTTCATCACTTTGCTGTTTAGCTCTATGCAATTCTTTCAATTCTTCTTGAATTTCTAAAACAACAAATATTAAGTTTTCTTTAGAGAAATGTCTAAGTTCTTTTTGATAAAACCATACCTCAGATTCTAGTTCCTTCAGTTTTTCTTTTTCATCAGCTTTTGCCATCAAGCATAGATGTGCAGTTTCTTCTGACGGTTGATCTTCCTCTTCTTCTGAATCTGAATCTCCCCAAGCAGCCAGCATGGCTTTCTTCACATTGTCCTTGGTGAATTAAGGCTTATAGACTCTTGATTCTTTGGATTGCTCCTTGCCCTTTGTCTTTCCTTTCTCACCATCTGGTAGTGGACAATCTTTGATGAAGTGATCTTTAGACCCACATTTGAAACAAGTTGTGTTTCTAGAACTTGCATACTTCTTGTTCCTATCAAACTTCTTGTAGTTCATCATCCTTTTGAACTTTCTAACTAGCATTGCCATTTCTTCCTCATTAGCTTCCGATTCCTCTGAGTCTTGAGCCTTAAGAGCAAGACTCTTGTTCTTGGAACTTTCAGTATGGGAACTCAGGTGAAGTTCATGAGTCATCAATAATCCAGCTAGTTGTTCCATGTTAAACTTCGTGAAGTCCTTGGCTTCTTGCATGGCAGTAACCTTGGATCTCCATCGCTCATCTTGTGGTAGGCTCCTTAAGATCATTCTTTCCTGTTCATCAATAGGAATGTGTCTTCCAAGGGAATTCAATTCATTAATAATATCATTGAACCTAGTAAACATTTCCTCTATAGATTCCTTTGATTTCATTTCAAAACTTTCATATCTAGACATTAATAAATCAATCTTAGAACGTTTTACCTCATTAGTACCTTCATGAGTTACCTCTAGTAGATCCCAAATCTGTTTAGCAGACTTGCATCCCATGATACGATTATGTTCATGAGGTCCAAGTCCACAGTGCAAATACTTTATGGCTAAAGCATTCAATTCAAGTTTCTGATAATCTTCCTTATCATAATCAGAAATAAGTTTAGGAACTACCTCGTTCTTATCATTGGTTACAGTTATTGCAAAATCACCAGTTTCAATAACACGCCAAACCTGGTAATTTTCAACCTTGATAAAGATCTCCACCCTGTTCTTCTAGTAGGTGTAAAACTTACCATTGAACATGAGTGGACGTTGGGTGGAATACCCTTCTTCAAGTTTCTACTTGTAATTCATCTCTCCAGGAACTTACTCAGCAAAGTTATCTGCTTACACATGAGAACCTTGCTCAGATACCAATTGTTAGTTGAGACGATTAATACAAGAGGGGGGTGAATTGTATTGAGTTCCTAATGACTACTTTTTGCGGAATAATAAACAATGCATATAGGAACTTGCTAGAACACACAGATTTTACGAGGAAACCATCCAGGGCCCAACTGGAACTAAAACCTCAACCCTTCCTTAGGGATTTCAAACACACAAACTCCACTATAATAGGGCAAACACCAATTTACAACCTATTAGACACGGACCTTTATTTTCACAAGATCCTCACTGGACTTGCTACTTGATAGGACCCTATCCTAACCAATCTAAGTACCACACTTAGATTCACTTTTACCACCAAAGTATTACACGTACTGCCAAAGTACAAACTACTTGCACCACCTAAGTACAGAACTCTCAGCCTCACCTCGAAGCTTACAAAGTTGTATGTAAAGTAAACAATAAACTCACCCAAATAACCCAACCCAATACAAGTGAACGACACCTAGTATGATAGGTAAGCAATGCACGAAACCCGAAACTAATATGACAAGTTAGAAGCTTGGTAAACTTACTCAATTATAGCACTGTGATTTCTCCACGCATAAACTCACAAAAACCTAAAACCATTTTGCTCTCTACTATTTATACAAGTATCACTCATATAGAAAGTAGGTTTTCTAAAAGATAAATAAGTTAACTTAACTTATATTTAAACATGATTTTATGTAAATCAAGTGGAATAAAATCTTTTCCAAAAAATAAGATTAAAAAGATATTTGTTTTAACAAACTGATTTAAAGAAAACAATCTTTTTAGAAAATCTTTTCCTAAAATCTATCTTTTATAATTTTCCATATCATTTTATTTATGAATCCAACTTTTCACGCTTCTAATAAATTTCGCGCAATAACCTACTTATCATATTTACAACTGTAGACACCTAAAAATGTCTCCCCAAAACCAAACCCGATGATGAACAACCTTTCACCGCCATTATTGGTCGGGTTGAGTATTTGATTTTTGGAGTGCTTAAATCCATATTTCCATTTCATAAACCAACCCAATTCCTAGCCCATTTCCCCAAAACATAACTTATTTTCCTCTTTTCGTGCCTTTAAACCCAAAATAATTCATTTCGTGTCCTTTAAAATCATTCATTTCGTGTCCTTTTTATAAAAACGTTTGATCCAGTTTATTTTGGTCCATTATCTGGGTTCAATGATTTAATAATTGGATGGGGCTTTAAAAGAGCTTTCGAATGATATATTATAAGCCCAAATCCAAGTTATAACGAATAAGTTATGGCCAAAATATTAAGCCGAGCACAAACCAAACCTAAGCCCACCTTACCTACGACCTAATGATCATGTGGAGAGTCCAAATGATTTAATCCAATTCCTAAAACAATTAGGATTAATTGTAAGCTTATATAAGTTTCTAAAAGATCCTATTTATCCGTTTTGAAAAGATAAGATTAAAGAGTTTGAAATTTAATAAAACTTTTCTTTTTGAAAATCCCATTTCTATCCGAATTGAAAGACATTCAAAGATAGACAGATATTATTTTCTTGACTCATATTTTTTATCCAAGTTTTATATGGTTTGATATCCCTTGAAATTATATTTCCAATGATATATTATAATATCAATTCCGAGCTATAACGGAAAAGATATGAATAAAATGTCAAACTCTATCCAAAACTGACACCGTCTCACTATTTCGGCTATATCTTTTTTTATACAAAATATTTTAACTGATTCTAATTGAGTTAGAAAGTAGACTTAAAGATCTTTCCAAAGATATCTTATTCATCTTATTTTGATTTCTGGATCAAAAGATATGATAAAAACAAAAACCGCAAAAATTGTTGTCTATCACAAGAGTTTTATCCGATTCGAATTCTTATCTTTTCTTGATTCGACCCCTCTTTTTTCCTTATAAATAGAGGTCATATCTCCCCTTTTTCAATCATCAACAACCTTGATCACAAAATAATTCTCTTCTCCCTATTTAGCCTTAATACTAGCCTCCCTATTCTTCCATAATACTTCCCCTAAGCACTACAAGGAGTCCATACAATACCCAAAGTTCTATACTTAAACCAAGGCGTGAAAGGTATAATTGAATGAGGGTTTGGAACAAATCAAATCTACCTTAATTTAATTTAATTTTCATTTGTTTTATATTTTTATTGAAGTTACTAACAGTTTATTCATGATGTAGCAATTCAAGGAAGCTCGGAAAGTGAGTAATTAATCACTTAATTACTCTTATTTTTATTCTTGTTGCTAGTATCATGATTAGATTTATTTATTATTTGATTTGAATAACATTATTATTGTTGAATTGCTTCCAATATTAATGTTTATTCTATTATTATTTATTGATCACCATATTTCATATTAAAGGGAATATGTAATTGAAAATCACGCCTAATAAGATAATTTGGACAACCGGTTTAGGTTCCTTTTTAATCTTATTGTTTAATCAAGTGGTCACGATATTTTAGAATTATATGTTGCATTAATATTCAATCAATTTAACATAATAATAGTTTGGAGCAAATTGAATTTTTGTTTGTATGCCTTTGAGATCGCAGGAATCATTTTTCACTATAAAAATCGAGTAGAGGCCAATACGGGCGAATGTGACTCCATGACTCACTTCGTACCATCATCCCCGATCCTCCTTTCGTGGTTCCGAACCATATGGAGTTAGTAATCTCATGGATTATGAATGGGGTGTAACCTTCACGGGTCAATCGTTGTTGCCTATCGTTGTCCCTTAATCGTGGTTGCCTTTTATGATCCGTGAACGGTTTACAAGTTCCTTAAAAACTTTTTGGCGGCTCCCTACTTTGCTTTGTCCCTAATCGTAATGTCAATTCCCACTTCCTATGATTGCCAAGCATATTCACCACATGCTTTTTACGTAGGCGCACTTCGAGCGACGCCTACAACAATAATCTAGAAGATAAAAACCTTAACTAAATATAATTGTTGCGCCGTGCTTTTAATCAGATAGATTACTTGGGCTCCAAGCTTATTAAGTTCCACCAAAGAACTTAAGCTTGTTGTCTTTAAGTTCCTGTTAGGGAACTCAATTCTTGTTAGAGAACTCTTCTTCTGATTTGTTTAACCCCTTCAATAAAGATCTTTTCATGTTTTCTTAGTTCCAGCTACTTCTTCCATCACCAAGATCAACTTCACCTAAACTAATTAAACACTTGAAAACCTTTATTAGTTGAGTTTGCTTTGGTTTAAGTTCCTCATCATCAAAACCTTTATGCTTCAGCACTTGTTAATCATGTTTATTCTTGATTATTTGTTAATTAATCTTGTTATTAGCATGATTAGTGAGTAATTCCCCCATTACGGGGATGGTTGTGGTGTAGTTGGATCTTGAGGATGTTCTGGGTTTCAGAATTGATTTATTTGTGATTAAAGTCTTTATATGCTTGATATTCTTTAATCTTCTTGCAAGTGCACATTGTTGGTTGATTAAAGGTGAATATTTGCTAACAAGGAACGGAAGTTGACTTAGCTAGGGTTCATTATTATCGATTATTATTTAATAGTACCTCCTAGTATATGGTTCTAATGTGGAACCATAGAGGCTATGTTAGGAAAATCCAATTGACCCCGGAAGGCGGCTAGATTGGACCCTTTACTTCGATATTCGAGCATGTTTAGTTCATAATTAATTCAATTTCTATGCCTGTGTTTATGTTCAAGTGAATGCTATATCTAAACCATTGCCCTTAATGTTTTATTTCTTGTTTTATCATCTTTAGACTTTAGTTTATTTATCTCTTATTCCGGACTATCTTAATTGTCGATAACATTTGGTGGTGTTTATTCGTTCTCTGTGGTTCGACCCCTATGCTTGCCTTATACTCGTATTAGGTTTGTTTAGGTTGTATAAATTGTATTTGATCTAGGGATAAACAATTGACGACGTGTTTATTCCCTTGTCAGCTTACTCCTCGTGTTTTTCATTAACCCAAGATGATGACCATTGCTTAACTAACAATGAAAAAGACAAAGAAGTTATTAAAGGGCACAAATCCCCACCCCTATAAATACAGTAATCATTGATAATGGGAGGGGTGGATTGTGACATAACATTTAATAAAGCACTAAAAGCTCCAGCTTCTCTCTACTTTCTCACTCTACATGTATTCCCTTTTCCATCACTTACTTGATCGTCGGAGGCGAATCTCCGATCACCGGAGATTCGTGATTTTGCAGGTATCCGAGTCCCGTTGCCAGTCAGAGCGTGACCAGTATCCCGAGGGATACCAAAAAACCCCGAAACACTTGAGACTTCCATTGTTTTTGCATGTTCATGAAAATTATGCTATTTTTTTGAATTAAATTGAGTTTAATTGTTGATATTAAGATTTATAGCTAATCTTGTGTACTATTTTTGCAGAATTGGTGATAGTGGTATCACACAAATTAATGAAAATTTTGGCAACAATTAATGCCGCAAAGGTGTGATAGGAATCAAGAAATATATCCTCCTAATAAATTTACGAAGTTATATGTAGTTTTGTGGACTTCATGTTGGTTTATTGTAATTTTAAAGAAATTTGTATGAGATTTGTGAAATTATTTTTGAGACATTTTTAATTTAAACTGTAATTAAATGGCTATAAAGCTTTTTTTTCAATGATTTTCTGTGATTACAAATTACAAGAACAATGAGTTACTGTTCAAATTTCAGGTTAAAATAATCAAGAAAAAAAACAGTAGTTTAATACTTTAACTTTAAACAAGAAATAAAAAAATATATAATGGAACTGGGTACCCGTTCTTAAAACCATTTCCCACCAGTTCCAAAAATTCAGGACTCGATGAAACCAGATCCAAGACGAGTTCTGAAATTCAAGACCCGGTGAAACCAGCTCCAAGACCAGCTGTGTTGAATTCAACCATAATGTAACTAGTTCCACTCACCGCTAGTATACATATTGGCTCTATAAGGTGGTTGAGATGCATTTCACTTGTTTAACCTTTCATATTTCCCCTTGAAAAAAAAAAAAAAATCTTATGTTCTCATATAAACTTAGCTTCTAAAAAAGATGTCGTGCGACGAAAGTTTCAACTATTCTATTTCCTCTTCCCATTATGAAAACTAACTACAACCAACAATATGAAAGACGTATGGATTGTGAAGATGAATAATGAGGTTACTTATTCTCAATCATATCGTTAACAAAATGATGGACGAATTTCTTATTTCCAATCCATTTGAAATCTATCGAATGTTAAATCAAGTTCCAAGGGAACTAAGGATTCATGTTCATAGAGATTGTGAAGATGGACACAATCATTTATGGAATAACTACTTTAATTTGCAGACCCTCTTGCGTCCCCCCACCCTCACCCCACAATTTTTTTGTCTTAGAATTCACATGAACAAACACCTTTATCTCCGTATAAACGAATGTTTAGAAAAACATCATCCATTCTTTCATCACAGGCAAGATGCTACAAGAAGCTTTGGGGCATCGACATTGCAAAAATGAACCGCTAATATAAGACTGATAGCTTATGGAACTGTTAATGATTATGTAAATGTCTACATTTGAATCAGTGAATCTTTACAAGAGATTCTTTACAACATTTTGTGGAAGGAATTATCTCTTACTTTGGTGATTAATACCCTAGAAAACTAAATGAAGAAGATCTTGTCAGACTTTTATGAATCGGGGAACGTTGAGGATTTCCAGGCATGTTAGGTTCTACTAATTGCATACATTGGCAGTGATTGTCCACTTCGACTAAAAGGTATGTTCTCTGGAAGAACAGGTAAACCTACATTGTTTTTGAAAGACATGGCATCATTTAATTTGGATCTAGCATGTTTTCTTTGGGATAAAGGTAGTCGTAATGATGTTAATGTTCTTAATAGATCTCTTTTATTTTACGATGTTTTGGAAGATAGTGCACCACCTAGAAAATATGTTGTGAATGACCGTCATTACGATATGGGATACTATCTCACTAATGGTACATAAATGGTCGGCACTCATTCCTACTATATCATTACTACAAAATGAAAAAGGTCTTTTTTCCATGCTACAAGAAGGTAAGAAAAAGGATATTCAGTGTGCTTTTGGAGTAATACAAGCTTGTTTTCCATTAACAGGTAAACCTGCACTACCTCATGACGCATTAATGCTTGGAGAAGTAATGATAACTTGTACCATAATAGTATAATACACAATATGAATATATGAATTGTTGAAGATGAGAAATACATATAGAACATACTCCGATCCAAATGAATTAATCATATATGCTACTAGGGGTGTACATAAATTAACCGGACCGGAACATAAAGGTCTGGTCCCGGTCCTTAAAAAAGGTATATTCTGGTTTTTGGTCCGGTCCGGGTTTAACCCGGAATTTCCCGGTCTAGACCGAAAACCCGGTTTTTTATTTAAAAAAAATTAAATCTTTTGGGTATAATAAAGAAACAAATCAAACAATTCATTTTCACTCTCAACGTTCAGTTCTCTCTCCTAAAAAACCCCAAGTTCAATTCACTCTCACCGGCGTTCTCCCTCACTGGCTTTCTCCCTCACCGGCGACTCTCTCTAACTGGAATCAAATCTCTCTCTGCAACTCCTCATTCATGGTTAGTGTTTTTTTCTCAATTACATTTACTTGGTTGATGTTTTCATGTTGATTTTTTGAATTGTATTACATTTTTTGAGTGTATTTGTATGGGTTTTAGGGTTTCTTTGAATCTGTGGGTTTATGATTTTTTAATAGCTTTGATTCTGGGTTTTTGCTTTTTCAATGCCCACCACTTGTTCGATAAAATTACAACATTTTCTACTAAGCTCTGAAATAATTTGGTAGTTAGTAATTGTGAAGTTATTTGTTGATTTGACTCTGATTTCAATCTGGGTTTTGGTTATTATGTTTTTTTAAGCACAAAGTTGGGTTTGATAATGGAAATTATGCAATTTTGATTGGTATCTGAAAATTCTCTTATGTGATTTGGGTACTTGCATATAGGGCGATTCATATATGATGCTACATGCTAGAAAGAATATTGCTTTGAAATTGCCCTCACAGAAAAAAAGCACTAGATGATATTTAGCTAGAAAGTTTAGCAGCAGATTCTTTAATTATTTAGGGGTAATATTAACATCTTTTTGGTAAAGAGTTAGGATATATATATATATAGTAAAATGTCCGTACTGTCCTTTTGGTCAAGAGTTAGGATGATAGAAGTCTGTTGATTTCAACATAATGCTAGCTAGTAGGCAGTAGCACAAGTAAGCTGTAATAATTGTGTTCTGTAGCTCAAGATAATTCCAGTGTGTCTGAATTATCTTCCCTGACCTAACCTATATCTTTTTAATGTAGGCGGAGAGCTCCCAAACCAAACGAACGCCCGCTTATTCTCAAGACACAGCACAATCACTTAGTGAAGTGGATGTAGAAGAATTGTATGCTACTTTGCCTCCGAGTAAAAAGTTATAAGTGGGGCGGGAATATCTACAAAATAGAAAGAGTAAGAGGACAAAACCTTATTGGGGAGACTTCATTGATTATGTTGAAGGCGGGAGACTACGAGCCGAATGTAAGTACTGTGACAAAACCTATGCTGCTGATGGAAACCTTAATGGCTCAAAAAATATTTAAAAATATGCAGAATCATATCTTAGTAATCCTACCAATGTAAATAAGGGCAAAGATAAACAAACTGAATTGCTTTTTGATAAAGAAAATGATAGTGGCAAATCGAAGTGTGGGAATGTTAACTTAAAAGAGATTAGGGAAGCATTGATTTACATGATTATTGTTGATGAGTTAGCTTTTAAACATGTAGAGAAGCCGGGTTTTAAGCACTTAATGCAAGTTGCATGTCCACAATTTACTATTCCCTCTCTTGTGACCATTGCTCGTGATTGTGTAAAGCTCTATTGTAGTGAGAAAGAAAGATTGAGAGAAATGTTTAAATCTTGTCAAAGAATTTCTATGACCACTGATACTTGAACCTCGATACAACGAATCAATTATATGTGTCTTACGGCTCATTTTATTGATAGTGAGTGGAAATTGCATAAAAAGATAATCAGTTTTTGTCCAATATGAAGTCACAAAGGTGAGGCTATTGGAAAAGTTGTCGAGGCATGTTTAGAGCATTGGGGTATTGAGGATAAGCTTTTCCCTGTCACTGTTGGTAATGCCTCTTCAAATGATGTTGCTTGTATGCACTTAAATAGAATGGTTAGAAGAACCGAATGTATAAATGATGGAAAAAATCTTCATGTTAGATGTATGACTCATATCATTAATCTAATTGTGTGGGATGGAATCAAACAACACGGTGTGTGCATTGATAGAGTTGGAAATGTCGTGAAACATGTGAAAACTCTCCCGCTAGAATATCTAGGTTCAAAGATCTTGTGCAAAAAGAAAATATAGATTCTAAAGCTTCCTTGTCTTTTAATGTTCCCGCTCGTTGTAATTCTACATTCACAATGTTGGACACGGCTTTGAAATTCAGCGTGTTTTTAGTGGGTTATCTCTTCCCGATGGAGAGGATTTGAATGATAATGAAAGACCTCCCGAAGAAGAAGATTGGAAAAAAGTAAAGAGATTGACTTTGTTTTTGAAGGGGTTCTATGTTTTGACTAAACTTATCTCTAGCTCTCATTATGTGACAAGTAATAGAGGGTTGAGTGAGATTGCTTCCATGTATAATATGTTGAATAAGTGAGAGAAAAGTGGGGATTTGAACTTTTAAGCTATGGCTATTGCAATGAAACAAAAGTTTGATAAGTATTGGAGGAATGTGAATAAAATGAACAAGCCTATTTATGTTGCTTCTATTCTTGACCCTCATTGCAAGTTCATACTTGTTGAATTGTCACTAATTGATATGCATGGAAAAGAAAAGGGTTCAAAGCTTGCCAATAATGAGGTGAAGGAATTCACTTACACTTTATTTGATGAATATAGAAACATGTACACTTCTTCTATTTCTCAAAGTAGCCAACAAGGAGACTCGATGCCAATAGATGTTGATGTTGATTTTGATGTTGATGATAGTGCCTTTGGTATAGAAGGAGGTGACGATTACATGAAAAACCTTGGGTATGTGATGAACGAGTTGGATAGGTTCATACATGAATGCATAGGGCCGGAGGAAGAAGAACTAGATGCATTAACTTGGTGGGGTATTAATGGTCATCGCTATCCGGTTCTTAAGTGCATGGCACGTGACATCCTAGTAGTCCCACTGTCTACAGTTGCGTCTGAATCTGCTTTTAGTACGGGAGGTCGTACTCTAGATCCATTTCGGAGCTCTCTAACACCTAAGGTAAAATCCTGTTTTTATTATAATGAGTTTTTATGAATTCGGTTCTCTAGTATTGTATTTCTTCTTAGTGTTATGAACTCAGTGAAGTTCTTATTCTGCTGTGAATAAAATATCTTCTGTTTGTATAGGCTGTTATTAATTTAGTCAGCTGTTTTTAATTTAGTCAATTCTCTGGTATTGTCTTTCTGCTAGCTGTAGCCTTTTATGCTTCACCTAATTTATGTCACACTCAAGTCTAGCTAATATTATTTGATTTTGATATTATAAAAGTATAGATTAATGGTTAATAACATAATTAGTTATCAAATTATGCTGCATTTTCTACATTTTTTGAATTAGTCTATCTTTTCATGTGACCTTGGCCCTTGGGTGCTTAGAAACATGTACTGTACTTGTATAACTTTAGTTGTAAAGAATACAAATGTTTACTTGTATAATCAAATTATAAGTACAGTAGGATCAATTTTGTTGCAATGCCTTTGTGGCATTAAGATAACTAATGTAAGATAACTACAGTAAACAAATGTATTATGTACAACAAAAATACCTCAGAATTTTAGTTCTACAGATTTTCAAGTGTTTCAGTGTAGTGTAGTGTACTGTACTAATACAATGTATTAAGTAATTGTTGTCTTTATTTTAGGATGGTTCAAGCCCTTATTTGTTCACAAGATTGGTTAAGAGCAAAGGGATTGCCAATTATTGATGTGGAGGTGTAGGGAGTATTTCAAGCGTTAATCCCCTAGCTTGAACCCCACTGTGATCATACACTAAAGTACGGTGGCGTCCAAAGGGAAAGAAGATAGAGAAAAAGAGTCGCCAACAAGTTTTAGGAACTTGTAAACCGTTCACGAGGTGAAGGTTACACCCCTTAACGATCCAAGAGATCGTCAACTCCATAAGGTCTTGAACCAAATAGGGTTCGGGGATGAAGGTACAAATCCAACCTAAAAGAGATTGAACCTGCCCTAATAATAGGCCTCTACTTTATTCTGATCGTATTCATGTGCGCTTTCTGACTAACATGCAATCAATAAGATTAACCCTAAACCTGTTTATCTATGTTGGTTGAATATAATGCACAAATAAACTATTATTGGCGATCACTTGAATTATAATCATATTAACCCTAAACAAGATTATTAATTATCTTATTAAGCGTGATTACAAGTACAAATTCCCTTTAAACATGCATAAAAGTGTGATCAAGCAATAACAATAAATATAATATCAAGCAACATAATAATAATCGTAATCATAATGAAAATAATCATGATAATAATAATAATAATAATAATAATAATAATAATAATAATCATATTAAAGCATAATAATTGCAAGATCCTAGGCATGATACTAACAAGATTAATAACAAACCCTAGCATGTCACTAAGCAATAAAAATCAAAGTTTCAACCCTAACATGATACTAACATGAATATTAGGAAAGAAAATAGAAGGCATCATAGCAATCATACTTGATATTAAAGTTACCCTAGACATGATACTATGAATCATAATAACAACCTAAGCATGAACTCTATATCATAACATCAATAAAAACCATTAAAGTACTTACTTTGATGCCTCGTACCTCTTTCTAATAACAAAATACACGCGTTAGTAACTTCAAGGAAAATAATAAACAAAACGATTAAATTAAATAATGGAAAGAGAGATTTGGGACCAAACCCTCAGAAATTAAACCTTTCACGTCTAGGGTGAAGACAACTTCGAATATGGCTAGGTATTTCTAGATCTAATGAATGCGGAATTTTGTATTTGAGAAAAGGCTAGTTTAGAAAAGAGAGAGAGAGAGAGAGAGTAATCAAGAGAATCTTGATGAGAGTTGGTAGATTGTAGATGAATGTAGGTTGTAGATGAGAATTGGTGAATGAAAACGGAGTTTTTACGACGTTATTTATAAAGAAAATCAGCCAAAGATAAAATATCAAGTTGGCGCTAGACGCTCACCTTAGCGCCAGACGCTAAGATTGGCGCCAGGCGCCAAGTCTAGCGTCAGGCGCCAATCGTAGCGTCAGGCGCTACAGCTGGCGTTTAGCGCTGACTCAGAAATCCACGCGTTTTCTTAAAATCAGATAAAAATTGCAGTACAGGAGGATAAAACCGTATTTCCCTCTAAAAATGTTCTTTGACTCTAATTAAAACTCTAGATAAAAAAGTCAATTTATCAATGTTAATTGAATTAGGAATGAAAAGAACCTTCTAGAAGAATCTAGAAGAATAAAACCATTCCTAATTGCATTAGGAATGATTAATCTATATTAGGCCCTCCCCAAGATCATTGGGCCGCATATAAGGCTCAAAACGGACCCAGTTCAGTAAATTGGCCATAACTTCCTCAATATTCATCGGAATTGGGCTTATAATATATCGTTGGAAAGCTCTTTTCAAGCCCCATCCAACTAATCTACTATTGGACCCATATCATGAACCAACAAAATTGGATTGTCTGTTTTCTTAAAATAAGTTTTCAAAAACAGAGAAAAGAGAAAAGAAATTAAAACTATCCGCAACACTAGACTTTCCACACTTTCACTTCATTCGATTATGATTCGACGTGAAAGGCACTCATCACTGGGTTTGGTTTTTGGGGAGACACAAATGGGTGTCTACAGGAGGAAACTTTGAAAGAGTTAGAAGAAATCGAGAAAGATAGTTATGTTATTTAACACTTTTACTTATTATTATTACTTATTAATTATTAATACAATCTAATATAATCTATTTTTGTTTTGATTTAGATGTGCAATGTGGCGATGTAGACAATGAAGTCATTTTTGTAGACTCATTAGTTTGATTCATTTGAAGCATGTGATTGAAGGGAGAGAAGGGATCAAGCTTCAAGCATACAATCGAATATAATCTATTTTGGACTTTATGTAACTTGTTAAATATGTTTTATACTATGTTATGATGTATATAATAAGTAGATAATTATTATATGAGTATAATTATTTTCCAAAAACAGGTCCTGAAAAACAGGTCAATAGTTTGTCCAAAAACAGGTCTTGAAACATATCATAAATAAGTTCCAAAGGCTGTTATTAAGAATGGAAAGAAAACCGGTCCAAACAGGTCCAAAACCGGTCCGGGCCTGAATTATCAGGTCTAGACCGGACCTGGACCGGCATGTTCAGGTCCCTTGCCAGTCTTTGTAAACCGGTCTATACCGGTCCAAGTCCAACCCGGTTCCGGTCCTGGTCTGGACCGTTGTTCAAACTTGCAATTATGTTGTTGCTATTGTAGAAGGAAAAATTGCCCGTAATAATCTCACCTTTAGGTCGTCCGCTAAAAATAATCTCACCTTTGGTTTATTTTTAAATAATCCCACCTTTGATATTAATCCGCTTTAAATGGTCCCAACTGGTCAACACGTGTCGGTCTATGATTTGTCAAAAAAATTAAATAAAATTAATTTTTAAAACAGTTAAAAATATTTTAAAGAAAAAATTAATATAATTAATAACTATTTACAAACCACCACCGGTCCATGCCTTCCCCGCCGCTGCTGACACCCTGTCCCGTGGCTCCAGTCACCAGGCCCCAGCGACAGCACCTGCACCGACGTTGGCCTGAACCTACTCGAAACCAGGCTCCAAAACCAGCCCAACACGCCTCCTGCCCTCACGAACAAGAAACATCACCCTCAAAAACTCACGCTCCGACGTTGTACACCTCCTCCTGCACGCGAGGACCACCGTATCCCTCCCCCTGAACCACCAAACACCTTCGAAACCATTCCCCGTCCCGGTCCCGACCTCCCGCCCCCTTTCCCCGCCATGCTTTCGCCCCTCTCCTCTTCCTTTGTCCCTTTTCAGCCCATAAATTCATCACGCCAACCTCGAAAATCCCATCTCCTTTCCGGTTCTGGCCTCCCTCCCCTTTTCTTGGCTCGAGTTTGGCCTCCCCGCCTCGATTTCTCTGTTACTCTCCCTGGCCTCAAGCCCGATCCGATCTGCTGCAATTTAGCGATCAAGTGCGGTGCTGGGGCTGGTGGCTGCCTGACTCCCCTTTTTTTATTATTTTATTTTAATTAAAAATTTTAGACAAATTGTATGGTGACACATGTACTTTAAAACTTAAATATTTTATTTTTACCGTTATAACCGGTCATCTAGGACCATTAGGAGTAGATTAGGGGTAAAGTTGGGATTATTTAAAAATAACCCAAAGGTGAGATTAATTTTAGCGGACGGCCCAAAGGTGGGATTATTCCGGGCAATTTTTCCTTCTGAAATAGCAACAACATAATTAATTGCAAGTTTGGAAAATTATTACATATTTAATAGAGTTGGTGTTCGTGATGAAGCTTTGTATAAAGACCTGAAAAAAGACTTTGTAGAACATTTGTAGCTCAAATTCGGTGTTAAAAGTAGGCAAAATTATATGCATTAAACGGTGTGTTCTCGTAACAATTAAATCATTATTCTCAAGTTAATCACGCTTGGTATCTTCTAGGGACTCTTGTTATTTATTAGAATATGTATATTTTTTTATCATTAAGGAATCTAATAAAATAAATAACATGTTAGTAACCACTTAATGTAATTACAAAATAACCCCTAAATAATTGTTTATGTCTTAATTAACAACTAATTACTTTCTAATTCAATACCGAATTGCTTTAATGTTCTAATTATAAGTCATTTTATCTAATATTAATGTATACTTAATTGTTTGACTGATTATCAATATTTACATCATCTATCTATTTATATGATTTAGGAGAGAGATTGTGTAGTGGAGTAGGGTAAAAGCCGAAGAGATAAAATAAATAACCAAAAATCTATGGGCAACCATTGGGAATTGAGATACTATGCATTGATTAATTATAAAATGATTACAATATAGAAAAATAAATCAAATAAATAATGACCAGAATGATTGTAGTTAACCTTTGGATATACTCTTATGGGCTATTTGATTGGGGATATTCATCAAATTATTAAGAAACCAACTGCCCTTATTTTTTTTTTATGTTATTTGTTTGACCTTTTTTCCTTTTTGCTTTACCTTCTCTAGTCCCCTAATGTTTCTATTTCTTTTCCTAAACCACCACACCACCACCCTTCTACCCTAACCCCACCCCCCCATTCCCCTACCCCTCCCGTAATCACCATCACCTTCCCAAAACCACCTTCATCGCTCCCCCCCCCCCACGAAAAAAAAACCCACCAGTAAAACCCCTAATCCCCTTCCATGTCCCCCCACCGCCCCTTCCCTGTCCCCCCAAACTACCATCCCCTTCTCCAAACCCCCTTCCTCCCCCCTACCACTGAAACCCCCAAACCCCCCCCCCCCCAAGCTAGGGGAAGAGTGGCCCTTGGGATGCAATAGGGTGGCTACGTGGTGAGATTTTCACAAGGAAATTTTGTCTAAAATCACCTGCTAAATATTTTTTGTTTTCATCTAAAACTACTCTCTTAAAAATTTATCCTCCAAGACCCCCTAAATTTGAGTTGTTGTTAGTAACCACCTGACTCTAGATTCTGACATTAACCTTCAACTCCGGCATTGACCTTGACCATGTGACTTATGATGAGCCCCTCACCCCTTTCTTTTTTTTTTCCTTTGAATTTTTGCATTCCCTCCATTCTCTTTTCTCTCTCTATTCTCTCTTCTCTATTTTCTCCGAGCTCCATTGTTAGCCCTTGAGTTATGAAATTATTAGCACCCATTATTAAATAGTAACAACATCCTTCGATAATCCCTAATTATTTATTTCAATAACAAGGTTGATGGGTTGTTTTAGGGGAATTAGCAAGAGTACAAGGTAGTGGTCTGGGATTTCAAGGCACGCGAAGGTATTTGGCGGTTGTCATAGTGGCTGGTCAGTGATATCAATGATGTAGTTTGATGGTTGGTCTATAAAAGTCACATAACCCAAATCAACGCCAGAGTTTAGGGTCAATGTCGGAATGTTGAGTCAGGTGGTCATTGACAACAAAATTTTAAATTCGGATAATCTTGGCCAACAAACCTTTAAGTAGGTGGTTTTGGACAAAAAAAAAAAAAAAAGGCTTTTAACGTGTTATTTTAGACAAAATTTCCTTTTCACAATGGCTAGAAAAGGAGGGTACTAGTAGTAAGTTGGTGGTTGTATGGTAGTTATGTGGTGGCTTTTATTTCTTTTCTTGTTTAAAACAAACAACATTGTAAATCAAAGACAATTACATTATATTCTTCTCCTTTCCCTTTAAGTAATTCCCTTTCCTCTCTATGAACCAAATGACCCCTTAATAATTGCTCTAGTTTTACAATTTATGGCATATACACTATCCTTCTACCAATGTTGATATGCAAATATAAAGGCACGCCTGCTGTACAAGAAAACGTACCTGCATGACCATATTTTCCAAGATTGCGATTTACCTCACAAGACACAAGCATCAGCAGAGTAATCTATCTACTAAATTCAGGGTTCACCTACACCCTTGGATAACATTAAAACTTCATCCTAGTTACTTTTTCACAACACCTAGAGCTATCAGTTTGATTAACATTAGAAAATACAAAATATTTCGTAATAAACACACACATCGCTACCATTATAAGGTTAGTGATTACAGACAAACCATTCTTAATATCAGGTGGTCATTGTGGTTACCATACCAGTCTCATGGTTAACGAAGACCAGTCACCTATCAGTAGTAAACCTGTGGATATGATGGTGCCATCCCGTTGCTGTAGCCATATGCTGGGTAACTAATAGGTGCTCCAGAGTATGGACCAGCCATAGTAGGGGGAGGGGCAGCCTCTGGTGAGTAAGGATATGGAGGGCTGTTGCTTCCATACATCGCAGGTGCAGGTCTATCATAAGGATAAGGTGCAACCCCAGCTGGGTACTGGGGGTGCGAAGGAGACCTGACATATGCAGGAGCAGGTGGAAATGATGATACATAAGCATTTGTTGAACGACCAGCTTTGGCTGGAGGCATATAACCATTGTTGCAGGCCCTGGTTCTCTTATTTGCAGGTACTGATGCAGTTTTCTTCTTGTCAGTTTTGAACTTCTCCAACTGCTCAAGCCTCTTCTTGAGGTTCTCTGGGGGGAATTCATCTTCCAGCTTGTATTCTTCGATGCACTTGAGTACTGCACGGAGAGCAGACTGCTCTTTCCGATTAGCTAGTTGCTACAAGACACAAACTCCAAATTAGTCAGCACATTTATAACATACTAATGCAGTTTTCACTTTAGAGAGCATCCCAAGTCTACCCTTAAAAATACCCACTCCTGACCACAAAATAGAGAACAGTATATTAAGGGAATGATCATAAACATTCCCTGCAACAAAGAAAAAGGACAACTCTAACCACTGGCTAACAGAAAGGAGACTCGTATGATTATGAATCGAGAAGTTTCAAAGCGATTAGCTTGACGGCATAAAACAGAACGTGTGCTAGGGAGGGGAGGGGAGGGGGGGGGGGGGGGAAGGCATTATTCTTTATTCTGTGCTAAGTAGAACTACTTCTACTTCTTGTGTTTATATCAACTTCATAATGATTGTAATTCCTATGATCTAGGTCAATAAACAAGACTGTCAAAGATATGGAAAACTATTACATTGGGCAAGAGGATAGAGAAAGTATTCCTTTTGGCAAGCAATATTAAAGAGCTACCATCAAGGAAAAATACTTTGCTGTGAAGCACTGCAGACAAAGGACATAGCTTCCATTAATGGCTAACTGCCTAACCTCTAAGATAAAGCTCCAAAAAGAGCAATCACGACCTTGAGAAGTTGAGGGCATATAGCTAACTTGCTAAAGGGGTGTGCCATGAATGTGCGTACAAGAAAAAGGGAAAACATTACCAAACATAAATCACTAATCCAAGTCCCTTTTTCAGTTCTCTTGGGTGTCAATTATAATTTAAAAGCTTGTTATATAGAAGGAAGCATAGTACAGTACTAAAGTGTAGAAGCAATAAGGAAAGAAAGCTGAAGCAAATCATACTCATGAATAGTAGGCATCCCAACTTAGTAAAAGAGACAATATGAGAAGGGTTTTTTTTTTCTTTTGTGGAGAGGACGAGAGGTTGGGGGGTGGTGTTGAACAGGGACACATACTCCCTTTTTTGCCCCGTGCTGAAAATAACCACAAGGGACCACTACCTAACTTTGACATTCACTACATTTGGTTCCCCAATTTTAGGTCTCATCAACTCCCCCCAACCAAAAAATAAAAAATGTAGCCAAATTCTAATGTGGAAAACTTAAGGAGGAAGAGGGAGTAGAAATTTATTAATGATCTTGGAATGGTCCTTAAAAATAAAAGATAAATGGAAGTAATAAAGTACAAAATATAAAAAGCTAAACAAGAAACTATCAGCGGGAAAATAAAGATATACCGCAGCACGTCCACCATGATTTGGGTCCTCTAAAATTGCAGCAGCAGCTTTTTTTGCATCCTTGAGGAATGACTTCAGTAATGGGACAGGTGGAAACTTATCTACAAGGCCAACTTCAAAGGTAAAATGAACAGCATCAACTTGTTGTCCCCTGCTTATTAATTCTTCAATCATCTCTGAAAATAATAAAAATTTGTATCATCTAACTAACAGACCAAGGCGATTACAATTTATTATGAAAAAGAAAGCAGAAAGCAATCTCTATAGACTAGAAGCAAAACACACCAGAGTCCAGGCAATAAAAGCTATAGTTCTTCCCTGCGTGTAAAATGGAAATAAAAATGGCATTTCCAAAAACAAAAGGGATGCAAACGTCTTAAAACAACCTATTATAGTACATAAATACTAATGAAGATGGGGATCTAGAAAAGGAATTAGGAAAGGTAATGCTGCTAGATTTATGTGATCTTTTCTATTCTGAGATCCTCTCTCTCTCTCTGGTTGACCGCAAATGTTACACACAGTTTAGAAGCTCGGAAACATATTGGGGAGATTTTACTCCAGCTTTTCTATGAGTTTATGAAGCACTAGGATACAAGAAAAGGTAGTAAAGGACGAAAACATTACCATACAACAATGTGTAACCACCAACCAACTGGCCAATTAAGGCAAGATTGATATGCATTTTATTAATAGCTGATAACCCCCCGTTGCCACACCGGCATAAAGTGAAGGCAGAACTCTCTTTAAAAAAGCATTTGTTACAAGGATACAACTATATGCTTCTGAAAACACAAAATAAATGTAAGAGAATGATTGAAAGATTGCCAAGAGAAACTGGCATTTGGATTCAGCCAAGAGATTGTACTTCGAGCATTCTGTGGGGAAAAATTGCCCTTCTATAATCTATACCATCCTTGCCAAATCACTTTCTTTTCTCTGAAAATATCACAACAGTTTTTCTTTCAAGCAAATGATGTTGCTATCCTATAGAAAAGTACAAAATGAGGCTAACTATACAAAACAGATAGAAAAATATTAATAGAAGAGACTTATATCTTCATTTTTGGAGGCACATCGAAGAATCAATAGAATTTTTATTTTCAGGAACATGCCCAGCAAAAACAGGCAGGGATGGAAAGCCTACCATCTCATTTTTGGTTCTTCTCAAAGATTAACATGTGGTTGATGAAAAGCAACAAACTAAATTTTTAACTGGCTTTGATTAATAAACTTTTGGAGTACAAGGATGGGATAAATATGCAGTGTGGCGTCAATAAAATTCTCACATGCTAGCTTCTAAGATAGAGAATGCTAGAAACACACGCATATTCTAGTAAATTCAACACTGGGCCTAATTTTGTTGCTCAAGATGTATTTTGTCAAGTACTTCAGAATTAGCATTTTCCAGGGGAGTTTATAGGTAAAATGTTGCACAAATATTGACTTGCTACAGAGGAAATCAAGTCCGCAGAGCATCTTGAACACGTGTTTACAGGGAGGAAAACGAAGAAAAGATAAAAATTATAATCTAATATATCATAGATTTGTGAGTTCATATATCTATTTACATCCTTCCAACACTCTGAAAATTTGTTGTAAGGGAATTCATCACTACCACACCCTCAGATTATTAACAATTCATTCCACTCAAATCTTTAGTAAATGCAGCCTCAAATTAAAGAGAAAGCACTACATAAAAAAACCACAAATTATTCAATAAATCCCACATATCATATCTTGTATACTTTAAACTTCTTTACCACCTGAATTTGAAGTCCCGACTTTATCTTCCATTGCAAGAACACACACAATCAGCTCATCATTTGGAGCGTTGGAGGGAAAAGAATTATTATACATCTATACAACACCTTCTCCACTATGGGCAATTGGGCACTCCTAGAAAATTTCCTCCTCCGCCCTTCCTTCCCCCCCCCCCCCCCCACCCCAAAACCCGTCCGTCTCATGTATGGGTGGCCAAAGGACATAGTGTAATCAAATCCTCCTTTATCTTAATTTTTCAAAACAATAAAAAAGTACAGCTTACTACACCCTTCTAGATCTTATTATGCCTCGAAACCTAAATCAACTTAAATTAAACACAATTAATGACATAAAACTACAAATCCTTGGATCCATAAATAATGTAGCTCATACATGCAACCAAATCCAAATTATCTGCACAAATCCTTAAGAGAAACAATATTATTCCTCAAAAAGGATTATAAAATAAATCAAAACCATGTGCATTTCATATACAGACAAATTTCATTAGTCTCCCAAGAATGTTAATGCAACATAAATTCCTCTTTAAAAAAATAACCTTGACATAAACATATAATAAAATTCAACACCAAATAAACAAACTTGTATAATTGTAATACCAATAAAACAAAGATATAAGTATTTCTTACCAGGCATGTTATCACCTAAGCCAAGAGAAACAGCAAGCTTAGGCATCTGCTTCCTCCAAGCAGACCCAACAACAAGCTTACGATACAGACCAACATCCTGCTTCTTTACAATACCAAAAGTAACCAAATGCTGCAGAAATGTATGCACATCAGGGGTCTTAACATTCTCGATCCCGCCGCGCTCCTCCAAGCTACGCTTCCAAGTCTCGGCAATACCCTCCGCCTTCTTCTTCACACTAGGAGTCACAATTAAACGATCTTTCCCGACCACGGGATCAACCACAACAGGTATAAGAGATTCCAACAAGAGAACACAAGCCCAACCCAAATCATTCACTCTTTCAATCTTATCCGCCCTCTTATCCACCGGAAAAACCTCGGAAATTGCCTCGAGAACGAATTTAGGCGGATCCACACAATCAGCCAAAGCTAGAGGAATCTTAGCTCGAAGCAAATCAAGCTCCTTCTTCCTGACAGTAACAAACCGCCAAAACCCATCATAATCCATCCAAATACAAAAGCCCTTCAATTTCATCAACAACCCTTCACCATCATCAACCTCCCCAATCAAAACATTATTCTCATTTTCTCTCTCCTCAACTCCGAGACTCAATGCGACCTTCTTGGATTCCTCAGCTCGACCAATTGCGATCTCAACAGAACCTTCAATGGTAACTTCCCTCTTCTTAAGCACCTCAAGAGATTGCTTGGTTTGATCATCTAGGGTTCGAATTTTCCTCTTCAATGCCTCGGATTTGCGACGAATGTCTTCTTCAAGGGTGTTGAAGTGATCTGAGAGCTCCTTCCATAGCAGAGTACATGACGTCATCAACGACGTTTGTTTCTGGAAATCCTCAAAACTAGGCGAGTTATACTGAGCTGGCTCGCCCGGGTCGGGTATCGAACCCATTATCCTCCCTGTTTTTTCTCTCACTCACTCACTGAGTCAGTGACTCGATTGTGCAGCACTTGGTGTTTGCTTGTACCAAATGATGAAATGAAACCCTAGGAATGGGTAAAAAGGGGGAGAATGTGATTAAAGAGAGGGAAAACAGAGAAAAAGAAAGGGGATGTTGGTGTCTTAAAAAAGCAAAGTGGTGGGATGGGGATGACGTGTAATGATGTGACAGTGACACGTACGGAAAATAGGGGAGAGAGTGGGAGTGGGTTTGGGTTAAGTCGTTTTAATAACAAAAAGTAAAGGCTACATTGAGCCAATAGCTAAAGTGTAACAGGGTGTCTCTCACTTGCATTCTATGCTACTATCTATTCTCTCGTGCTATTTGTGATTTTTTTTGTCCAAATAATTCTCTTCAAAACAAAGGAACTTCTTATGTTTGGTTTTGTTTTGCTTTGGGTGGTTTAAAGTTTTTTAATACTTTCTCTGTTTCTATTTAGTTTTGGTGGTTTTAAGTTTTTTTAATACTTCTCCGTTTCTATTTAGTTGACGCGTTTGATTTAGGCACATATATTAAGGAGAGGAGAGAGAATGAAAAAGCAAGTGGGGGTAGATTGTAAATACAAGGTAAAAAAGTTATCAAAAAAGGAAACAGGTCACTAAAAAAAACTTCCTAAAAAGGAATATGTATTAACTAAAAAGAAACGAATGTAGTACTTATTTGCATGAAGAGGTGTTAAAAACTAACCCGATTAATTCGATAAAAAATCAACTTTAAAAAATTCAAACTTCGACTTGTATTTATACAATATTTAACCATGACTTATATTTGAATTCGATTTGACCCGACCACACCGAACCGACTGTAACACCCGAATCGACACCTCTACTTGCTCGAGCAATATTTGACACACATTTTTCATTTTGGTTCGTTTCTATATTTGACGAGCTATTAAAAATGATATGGAACTTACATATTTAATTTATTTGAATGGCTCATTATGAACTGAATTACTTTTGTTTCATTAACACTAGATGAAGCCCGTGCGATGCACCTTTTTTTTTTTTTTTTTTTTTTTTTGTATTTATGAGCTAAAATTTGTTTTATATTTAGATAAAATTCCTAATATTAAAATATAATATTTAATTAATTTAAACTTAAAAATCTCATTCGCACTACTAAGATTTATAATCCTACCTGGCGCGCTGAAAAAATTAGATCTTACGTGACTCTCTAAAAACTCGGGAAAAAACTCCCCTTTATATATATATATATATATATATATATATATATATATATATATATATATATATATATATATATATATATATATATATATATATATATATATATATATATATATATATATATATATATATATTAGATTGTTAGTACTCCCTCCGTCCCTTAATACAATGCCTCTTTCTCTTTATTATGTGATAATAAATGCTCAAAAGAGACATTGTATTAAGGGACGGAGGAAGTATTAAAATATCATTAATGTTTCTAAAATTTTATGTGATTATGTGAGTGTTGTAATAAATTATTCTACAAAGTATATTATTATTTTTATTATTATTATTATTATTATTATTATTATTATTATTATTATTATTATTATTATTATCTAATTTTAAGGTTCCAGAGAATATTTTGTGCTTTTGGAAAAATAAAGTCTTTCTTCTTAGAGTTTGAAATCATTTCATTTATCATCGTTTATTTGACACACATTAACTAGAAATGTTTATTAAATTGCAATCTTTACAATATCTTACATACATCCAAATACTAAAATAAATTTTACTTCGTATTTATTAGTTAAAGCTAGAAGATAGTCAAAATGAGGTATGTGTATAATTATGCAAAGGTCAAAGTAACTCAAATAAAACAAGGACATAGAAAATAAAGTTATTTTATCCATAACCAGAAACAATGTATTGTGGCAGAACATTGACATCAGAAACATAAAACAGGGTTATCATATCCAAAGGTACTTAACATGAAATTATGTCAAACATTAGGCACCGAAAACAGAACAAATAGTAAACCTTAGGCTACCAAAGTTGAATTATCAAAGCTAAATCTCAGGCACCAAAAATTGCGTAACACAATCAGATAATTAAAAAGGATAACACATAAACACACTCATTTCTACAACAACGTTACATTAGCATAAAAAACAATTTCTAGAACAGGTAAAAAAAGAAGAGTAACACAATCAAATAATTAAACCAAGTGAGTGTAATAATTAAGATGTTCCTATAACTTAATAATTAAAGTACAAAAACTGTAATATAATAATCTGGAAAGCTAATGACACAAAATTCAAAACAAAATTAGTCATTAGCAGTAGCTAATTGAAGAGACAACAATTCTTCTTCAGGAATAGTTTTAATACTACAATCTGAACGTGGGTAAGCAACACACAAAAGTGCAAACCCACGTTCAATAACATCATCACTAAGCATTCCTTCACTTTGATCAACTTTTCCACTTATAAGCTTAGCAGGGCATGTCATGCAAACCCCGAGTTTGCAATCGTGCGGGATGTCTAGCCCGCTATCAAGCGCCTTCGAAAGGATGCTCTCGTCGGGTTCCACTTCGAGTTCGGTTGATTGACCTTCGTGCTCTACTACCACTTTGTACGCGGTACAAATGAGGGATTGTTGTCGTCGAGAGGGATGGGATGATGGGGTGTGTGAAGTGATGTGTTTTGCGGGTTTTGAGTGTGGTTGTGGTTGGTTAGTGAGAGTGAGGAATGATGGTGTGGTGAATCGGAGAGTTGTCATGGTTATGGCTAAAGTGGGGAAGAAGGAGTGTGGGTTGTTTGGAAGGGTTGAGAGTCTAAGAAGATTGTGTGGTTGGTGCTAGGATAAGGTTCTCTATCCTTCTTTGAAAGCTTTTGCAAACGTTCTATCCTATTATTTTTATTTTTTTTAATTGTCCTATAATTATTCCGTATACTAAAGCCCTGTTTGATTCACCTTAATTTTGCTGAAGTGAAATTATTTTTACTAAACTGAACTTATTTTTACTGAACTGAAATTATTTTTACTGAACTTAAATAATTTTTACAGATTTTCTATTATAATTCTTCTTTAAGAAAACTGAATTTTACTGAACTGAACTTATTTTTACTGAACTGAAATTATTTTTACCGAACTGAACTTATTTTTATTGAACTGAAATTATTTTTCCTTAATATTATTTTTTTTTAAGATGAAGAGAACAGGGCCTAAATGGAAAATAATATTGTATTTTCATTAATAACATGGATTAAAAAGATCCTAATAGTAAAGTGATTACAGTAAGTCCCTTTATGTAGTATTTATTCGGTTATGTCTTGGTGTCGTGAGGATTTTAGTTATTGAATTGTTTTTCGTGTGTCCAGGGATGCAACATTTTGTACAAGAGATCGTACGTACGCTAATATGGTTGTAGCTTGTAGATTTGAAAGACTCGTCATACAAATTTGCAGACTTTGAGAACCTATCAAGTTATTTCACATTCGCCACAATACAATAATGGAGCTTTATAAAAAAATGATGCTGCAAATACTTTCCAAAAAAAAATTAAAAAAATATAACACAATGCAAAGACATCTAAAAGTATTCAAGAGTAGTTCCATCAGAAGCGATGCTAATAATGTTGCATTAACAATTTAGATCTTGTAAAGGATGGTTTTAAGTGTCAAATACAAAGAACAGTCCTTCTTTGCCCATTGTAAAAAAAAAAAAAAAAAAAGTTTTTAATTGTCGAATAACTTTTATTATTTAATGAAATCGTTCATCCCTTGTTTCATTGTCTATTTATATTCTCTAAAACATACAAAAAGATTTGAACCCCTAATCTCATTGAATGTAAACCATATGTATTACCATTTTAGCTAGAAATAAAAGGGGTTGTTAAATATCACTATCGAATATCTAACTAACGCCCGCAAAATAAAATAAAATTACGTTCTTATCCTAATAATAACGATTATAAAAATAAGCAAAATTTGAATTTTGGTGCCGTAAAAATGACCCTAATTTGATTTTCGCACCCGTTTAAATATTTTATTTTTTTTTTGGTACCCATCAAAGTGCAAAATTATAGGTTTTGGTACCTCCGTCCATGTTCCGTTAAGTTTTCTGATATTGGAGCCTTGCCACCTTCTAACCACCCTTAGCCCCTCTCTCCCCCTCCCTATGCGGCTGCCGGCAACCCCGAGAATAACCACCTCGTCCCATCCACCCTTAACTCCCCTCCCCACTTCCTGTGCAGCTTCCGACAACCCCGAGAACAACCTTGCAGCCACCAAAACACCAATTAAGGGCAAGTTCGCAACCCACCACAACAACCAGGCTGAAACCCAGCCACATCGGCCTGCCGCCGCGGCCAGGCACGAAGCCCAGCCACAGCATCCTGCCGTCGCGGCCAGGCACGAATCCCAACCACTGAAGCCTGCCGCCGCGGCTAGGCACAAAGCCCAGCCACATAAGCCTGCCGCCGCGGCTAGGCATGCATCCCGGCCACGATTCGAGGTTCATGGGAGGGAGGGAAGGCGGTGGTTTTGCAGCAGTTGCGCTAGGGTTTTGGGGAAGGGGAAAAATAGGGGTTATGGCTGAGATTGGAGGAGGGAAAGGGAAGGGTGGGGTGGCCAACGCCGACGTCCGGGGAATTCGGCCACCAACAACCAGAAGTCGGAACGGGGGTAAGGGTGCAGTGGATGGTGTTTTTTTTTTAAGTTTTTTTTTTATATATTTTTTAATTTTTAAGGTTTTCTTTTTTTTTTAATAAATTAAATTATTAAATAATTAGATAATGGGCCCCACAAACAGAAAACTTAACAGAACATGGATGTAGCTACCAAAACCTATAATCTTACACTTTGATGGGTACCAAAATAAAAATAAGTTTTAAACGGGTGCAAAAATTCAATAAGGTCATTTTCGATGTACCAAAATTCAAATTTTCCTAAAATAATTAATTTTACCTTAATTTCACACTTTTATCGTACACAAAATTTTAACCGTTCTCTCTAATGGTCAATGGCCACCAACGCTCATCGGTCAACCACCCCAACCACCGTGAGTTTCAAAGTCAAACAAATTTTTTAAATTTTGCAAAATCAAATTCGTTGGATCTTATGGACAACGACGAAAGACCAGAAATTAAACACAACCTTTGACGCTCTCCAAAGGCTCGTCGAACCACACAAACTCGGTACGTTGTGATAATTTTTTTTATAAAAATTCAAAACCCAGGAAAACGCCTAGGATTTTCGAAAACCCCAGGCTAAACGCCTAGTTTTTTTTTTTTAATTTCCTAGGATGTTTTGAAAAAACTAGGCTTTTCAGCCTAAGATTTCCGAAAATCCTAGGGGTTTCCCTGGGTTTTGATTTCATTTTTAAGATTTCCGAAAATCCTAGGGGTTTCCCTGGGTTTTGATTTCATTTTTTTGTTTGTTTTTTATTTCACGCATACGTTAATTGTTATTGGATTTCACACAGTCAAAATTGTTATTGTTATTAGAATTATTACAGGGTTTAACAAGTTTAGGGTATTATTGAATATATTAAATTTTTATAATTAGTTGTGTTGTTAAAATTGTTATTATTATTGTTGTTATTATTATTAGTCGTGTTATTTGGTTCTAAACTTTTATTAATATTTATATGGGATTCTAAGTCCGAGGATGGTGATGGTGTTAACTATAGCGGACATTTTTTTACAGACGCAGTGTTTCCGAGTTTTGAGGATATTGTTCTATGGGCACAAAATGTTTGTCGGCCGCTGGGATTTATGTTAGTGAAGGATTTTGACAAGACCGGTCGGAGTGGTCGACCGTATCAATATGTTAGTTGTGATCGTGGAAAAAATAGCATGATAAGAGACATGATGAAAGCGATACGCAAAGACACCAAAATCAAGGCAAATAGTTGTCCCTTCAAACTCAAGGTTGATTATGTCAGAGTAGTAAGTGGTTGGAAGCTTTAGACACCTAAAAATGTCTCCCCAAAACCAAACCCGATGATGAACAACCTTTCACCGCCATTATTGATCGGGTTGAGTATTTAATATTTGGAGTGCTTAAATCCATGTTTACATTCAATACATTTCATAAACCAATCCATTTCCTAGCTCATTTCCCTAAACCATAACTTACTTTTCACTTTTCGTGTCCACATCACAAAACCGAGAGAAACTGATTTTTTGGCCAAATAATTTTGATCCAATTATTATTTGTTTGGATAGGCCTTGAAATAATTTTTCCAATAATATATCATAAGCCCAATTCCGATTTAAAACGAATAAGATATGAGCAAAACACTAAACTTTGCCCAAAATCGACACCCTTCTACTAAAACTGCCATATCTTAAAATCTACAAATTATTTTGACCTGATGCTAATTGGGTTAGAAAGTAGACAAAATAATCTTTCCAATGATATATTATATGTCTTATTCCAAGTTACGAATCAAAAGTTATCATGACTTTAAAAACGCGTAAAAAACTGGAATTACCGCGCAAAAGCCAAAATGCCGCGATGTGGCAAATCTTGACGTGGCACGGGGCATATTGCCGTGACACGGTGCCTTTTTTTTTGTATTTTCTGCGTTTTTCTTCACATATTTATGAATTTGGACTCATTTCGGGAAAAGTAGTGCACCGTGACACGGCGCCATATGCCGCGCCACGGTGGAAGTTGACGCGCTACGGTAGCTTCTGCCGTGTCCCGAGATAATGGGTTTTATTTTTTTAGGGCAGCTAATTCCCTGCGTCACGGCATATTTTTCAGTGTCACGACACTTTTTGCCGTGTCACGGTGCCCATTCCGTGACACGGGGCTGTTCCGTGTTTCCTCCGCGTAAACCCTTCACGTGATTTTATCTTCCGTAGGTTAATTCTATCCCGCGTCACTCCAGGTTTCCCTGCGTCACACTATTTTTCCCCGTGTCACGACATATTTTGCTGTGTCGCAACAGTGTTTTTCAGGGTTTTTATCTTTTTAGGGTTCCGTGTGTTCCCCCTACTCATTTTCCCTATAAATACCCCCTCCTTTCTACAGTTCGGGGCACCAAATCATTCTCTCTTCCTCTCTTTAACACCAAAAATCATTCTCTTCTCTTTCTCTCTCATATTCTAAGCCTTAAACCTACATTCTTAATTACACCATTCTTCCCTTAAGCACTCCAAAGAGTCCATACTTAACCCGAGGTTCCGTCCTTAAACCAAGGCGTGAAAGGTATAATTGACTGAGGGTTTGGACCAAATCAACTCTACTTTTTTATTTAATTTAATTGTTTCAATTTGATTAATATTTTTTGAAGTTACTAACAATTTATTCATGATGTAACAATTTTAAGGAACACACGTAATGTGAGTAATTAATTAATTTAATTACCTATTTTATTTTAATATTGCTAGTATCATGTTTAGGTTAATTTTATTTGATTTGACTAACGCTATTATTGTTAAATTGCTTCCAATATTAATGTTTATTCTATTATTATTTATGATCACCATATTGCATGTAAAAGGAAATATGTAATTGAAAATCACGCCTAATAAGATAATTTGGACAACCGGCTTAGGTTTCTTTAGTATTGTTATTAAATCAAGTGATCACGATATTTTAGAATTATATGTTGCATTAATATTCAACCAATTTAGCATAATTATAGTTTGGAGCAAATTGAATCTTTGTTTGCATGCCTTTGAGATCGTAGGAATCACTTTTCACTATAAGAATCGAGTAGAGGCCAATACGGGCGAATGTGACTCCATGACTCACTTTCGTACCATCATCCCCGATCCACCTTTCGTGGTTCCTAACCATATGGAGTTAGTAATCTCATGGATTATGAATGGGGTGTAACCTTCACGGGCCAATTGCTGTTGCCTTTCGTTGTCCCTTAATCGTGGTTGCCTTTTATGATCCGTGAACGGTTTACAAGTTCCTTAAAAACTTGTTGGCGGCTCCCTAATTTATTTGTCCCTAATCGTATTATGTCAATTCCCACTTCCTATGAGTGCCAAGCATATTCACAACATGCTTTGCGTAGGCGCGCTTCGAACGACGCCTACAATTTGGCAAATCCACTAGGGATGATTCTTGGTTATTTATCGATTTGAGTGATTGTTATTTAATTAAGATGAGTGGATGAGACTTGAAAGATTCTTGAATCGTATTCCTGTGATTAATTTGGTATTTTTGCATAAGCATAGACGTTTTAACGTCGCATTTAGGTCTATCCCGTAGGAATAATTGAATAACCTGATTGCAAACGAAGAAAAAAAAGGCATCAGTCAGATTTCCTGACTGCCGCGCCACGGCAAAACCTATCGTGTCACGGCGCAGGGCACCATCACACGCTGTTCAGCACCGTGACACGCTTCATTTCGGTCGTGTCGCGACAATCCTGAAATCTTTCTAGTGGCTTTATTTTTCTTTTTCACAGTCAACTTCCTTCGATTTTTCCAGAAAAAACGTGTGTGTTCTACATACGTCTTAGCCCCGGGGATTTAAGCTCTATCAACCCAAAAACGCTCATGGCAATAAAGGTTCATTCGAGTTTTTAAATCCACCCAAACCATGGAGTCGAGTTCAATTTCATCACAAACTCACGGAGCCTCCCGTTGGCATACACCCTCAAGGGAGGTTGCCTTGCTAACGTGTCCAAACTCTTAACCATGGTTCCCTTTTGACACCAAATAAACTTGACCATAGTGGAACATAAAACTTGACCTTAGGTTGCGAACTCTTCTTTGCATCATTGTGCCTATGTTTTCTATGTGTGTATATTTGATCATTTTGATCCTAACCTTAATGATCTTTCTTTGTCTATGGTGGTTTATTATATGAATTACTAATGCCAATGGACCGTACTCACTTAGGAATTAGCGCAAACACTAAAATAAAATAAAACTAAAAACACAAAAATACCTTAAACTGATCACTGCGTCACGACAATCAATGTCGCGTCACGCAAATCAGTGCCATGTCACGGCAACTTGTACCGCGACATGCTACAGTTTGTCGTGTCATGGTGCCCGGGGAATAATTCCAGTAAGCTTTTTTTTTAGTCTTCCGTTCTAATTTGGTCCTCGCTTCGGTCACTTTGGTGGTTGTTCACATGTCTAGCCATACAATCATACCACGAGTCTTATAACATCACTTAATCACTTACGAGTCAAGTATAGTCCACACACTTTCTTTATTTTTCAACTCGAGTCGTACACCATGTCGTTTATGATCGTATACTAGGTTCATGCACCCTGTTTCCGTCATAATAAAAGATGAGTGGAGTTTTTTCTCACCTGTTTTCAAATGTCTATTTTTTCCCCTTCCTTTCCTATCTTGAGAAATGAGTCAAAAAATTAAGTGAATTTATTTCATTTCACAGTACTTGGTCAAGAAGCAGGGGTAGATTGGTACGGTTCGAGTCATTACCGCAGCAACCTCTTACGTCTAAGAGCGTCCAAAGAAAACTTCGCCATCTCCACATCACTTATCACCTTCAAACTACTTTCAGTTTGTTCGAATGCCACTAAGGAAGATTTTGAGAATATCAATAAATCCATCGAGGCACTGTTTGCCATGATGCAAACTCTCACTACCAAGGTCACCACCATAGAGCAAAACAATATAATGTCACTATGACTGCAATGGACAAGATCAAAGAATAAATTAGCAAAAATTCTGAAGACTTCACCTATGTGGAGCAACCACCCACTCCTTTGGATATGAAGGAAAGACTACCTGAGAATTCTCCACTGCAGATATCCCCAAGTTCAACCCAACTGACAACCCAATGCTCCATTTGAAGGCATTCTCTACAACCATGGCTCTCAAGGGATTGGACGTAACACTCTTCCCTACGGTGTTCCCTCTCTCCTTAGAGCATGCTTGCCATCAATGGTTTTATTCTCTAGATGCCAAGCACATTGCAACTTGGCAAGATGTCACTGAAAGCTTCATGAATTGTTACAAGTGTCACATTCAAACCAGAACTTCTGAACGTGAACTCTCCTTTCTTAAACAGAAAGAGAATGAAGGCTTCACCGCTAATCTGAACAGGTGGAGAGAAACGGCTGCACTCTTAGTAGATCCTCCCAAAGAAAAAGAGATGGTTCGCCTCTTCATCCAGAACCTAACTTACAAGTACAAGCAACACCTTAGGTTCTTGCCTTTGATCACTTTCGAAGCTTTATATGAAATTGGCATCAATATCGAGGATGAGCTAATAAAAACTGCTGGTAGTAACAATATAACACTTGGAAAAACAAGAAGAACAACCTTCCTTCTTCTTCGTCTTCTAAGCTCGAAAGTACTACTAACAATGTATGTCAGGTCGATCTCAATGAAGTGTTAGCCCTTGATGCTCCATTGCCCAAGAAAAGGAGAACTTACACTCCTTTAGGAATAACTTATGATGCGGCCTTTGATCTCCTTTACGGTCAAGGATTGATCACACCTATTAGGCCATTTCCAGAGCCAAAACCTAAAGAAAGGAGCGCCAAGTGGAACCCCAATTCCCATTGCAAGTTCCATCAAGGAAGGGGCCACACCACTGAGCAATGTTGGAATTTTAAGGACGTCATTCAAGACTTGGTGGATGCAAACAAACTTCCTATCCCTCCAGGCGGCAAGAAGTAATGAAGACCAAGCGCACAACTAGTTCATCATGCATGATTTCATGATTTTTTTTAATCATTTCCCTTTTCCCCATTAGTTTACCATAGATTTCTGATGTGTCCATTTTATATAGTATTTTACCCCCGTCCCTTGGTCATAATTAGTAGTGTTTTTGGCCCTTTAGGGCCACTTTTATTACTAATATGTGTTTTCTAGTGTTTTCGTAGTTTTGGTTAAGTTTTGCAGGGAATTGCACCTTCGGAGCATTTTCCCGGGATTTTTATGAAGCGACTACGAGCATTGGAGGAGCACGACCATTTTCGGAGCCCGAGGCAATTGGACCATGTATTCGAGACCCAAGAGGAAATATGGATTGGGCCGAGAAATCTAGCCCAAATCGAAGTCCAAACCTCCAAGATGAAGCCGGGCCCGATCGGGCAAGCTTACGCCCGATCGGGCGAGCTGCGCTCATGCCAGCTGCCAAGGAGATGCGCGCCCGATTGGGTGAGCGTAGGCTCGATCGGGCGCAGCACTGAAGGATAGGCATAGAAAAAAAGGCGGGCCCGATCGGGCGCCCCCTTCGCCCGATCGGGCGCGTGTTTTGTTAGAACCTGATTAAGCTTTGTTTAATTCGTGTTTTAGGGGAGATATATATATTCGTTTTGTACGGATAATTAAGGACTCCTTTCTCTTAGACTTTCTCTCTCTACTCTTGTACTTAATTCCTTCATTAATTCCAGATTTGTTTTGGTACAATTTCTTCCCTTTCTAATTTCAGCTATTTTAATTGTTTTCTTGTTTATGTTTTTAATTGTTTATTTGATTGGATTAGTTATGATGATTAGTGAGTAGTTTAATTCTAGGGTTCATGGGGATCCATAATTAATATGAAGGGATAGTTTGTTATTATTGATTGTTGATATTGCATGATAATTTCCTATTGAATTGTTTTAATTCTTTGCAATTAGATTATGAATCGAGCAGATGTAATTTGATTGTGAATGTTTAGCAATATTGAATTGATGAATCGAGCAGATGTTGATTTAATATTAAAGGCTATTTTTAATAGGAACTTAGGTCTAATAAATTGCGAGAGCCTGTTAGATCCATGTTGGTTAATAAATTGCGAGAGCCTGTTAATCATGTTATTGATGCATTGTTAATTATTGATTGCTTCGTTCTATCCCGGAATATTAATTATTGGTGAACCTGTGACCCTAGATTTCCTTATTATTGATTCTTTTCTCCTTAAATTCACCCTTCGTAGTATAGAAATCATATTTAAAATATTGGTTACTTGGATAATTTAGATTATATTAATTAATTAGAATTAAAAAGACTTGTTTCCCTGAGGAGATCGACCCTACTTCCCTATCTACTTTAGTTAGAGAATTTAGGAATTATTTTTGATTAGGGGATACGACTTTACCCTGTCAAAATTTGGCGCTGTTGCTGGGGAAACGATTTTATTTTTATTTTCTGATTATATTTTTGTAGTTTAGATTATCCCCCCATTTGCCTCAGAGAACATTAGTTCTTTGAGGCAAATCTCATATTTGTCTTTAGTTCTTTGTTTATGCCCAGGTGTTCTAGATCAGGTGACATCCCTTTTGATCCTGAGATCGAGCGTTCTTTTCATAGGCAAAGGAGACTCTACAGACAAATTCTGGCGGGTTCTGAGGAGGACAACGATCGAAGAGATCCTCCCACTGATTCTAGTGATACAGATATTCCTTCTGATTCAGAATCAGAGATGACGACCCAGAAGAAACTCAGTGATTATTCGCAACCGAAGCTCACAGATTTCCCGCACCTTACTCCTACTCCGGCTCTAGATGGAGTTCAATTTGAGATCAAGCCCCAATTTATCACTATGATAGAGAGGAAGCAGTTCAGCGGAGCTAAGGGTGAAGATCCTAATCTTCACATCGCAGATTTCTGCCAATATTGTAACACCATTAGACAAGCCGGGGTTACGCAGGACCAAATCAGGGAGATTCTTTTTCCCTTTTCTTTATGTGGCAAAGAAAAATTATGGTTTAATGGTTTGAAAAGAACTGCACTTGGTATTACTGACTGGGAAACTCTTGCTTTGAACTTTTATAATAAATATTATCCTGCAGAGAGAACAGCGGTGCTAAGAAGTGCTATTCAGAACTTCGCTCAAGAGGCCGACGAAACATTATATGAGGCTTGGGAAAGGTTCAAGGATCTACAGAGAGAGTGCCCCCACCACAATCTAGCACAATGGCAATTGATCCAAGCATTCTATAATGGACTTGGAAATTCTTCCAGATCAGTACTAGATTCGGCAGCTAGTGGGAGGTTTATGAATTTAAATGTGGATGATGCAGGACAGGTTATCGAAGACATGGCAATACACAATTCCCAATATGGGAATCCGAGGGGGTTTGCAAATAAGGGGAAACATAATGTCGATTCTGTATCCTTTTTGCAAGCTCAATTAACTTCTATTTGTCAAAAATTAGATAATCTTACTACTACTCCTAACTCTGTAGCTAATGTTTCTGCTGTTGCTAACCATGAAGCTTTTTGTGAAAATTGTGGAATTGTAGGTCATTGGGAGCAAGATTGTAGGAGCTCTATGGAACAAGTTAATGCCTTTCAAACCTATAGGCAAAATAACCCCTATTCCAATTCCTACAATGCCGGTTATAAAAATCATCCTTACCTTTCATACCGGAGTACCAATGTACAAAACCCTCCACCTCCACAACAACCACAACAGCAACCCCCACCACAGCAAAAATATTATCATCCTAATGCCGGCCAGAAAAGCCAAGTATCACCCTCATCATCTTCCGACCCTGCCATGACAGAAATTAGAGCGATGCTAGCTAATATGCAAAAGCACATGGAGAGTAGGGATGCGCAAATTGATTCTATCCTAGCCCACAATAAAATCATGGACAATCAAATTGCATAACTTTCATCTACCCTACAATCCCGTCAGCAGGGGGCTCTACCGTCACAGCCTATCCATCCTACAGATCATGCTAATGCAATCACTCTAAGGAGTGGTTCCCATTATGATGGACCTCCTATGCCACAGGAAGATGGACCAGTTTCTAATCTAGATTCCTCTATACCAAACGGTAATCCTGCTAGCCCTGCAGGGCTACAAAAAGATACTAACCCTACTAATGTTTCTGTGCAGGGTAAATTGCAGGATAAGGGAGGAGTTGTGCAGAGCCCAGTTATCAAGCTTCCATTCCCTAATAGACAACTGAAGAGTAAGCTTGATAAACAATTCGGTAAGTTTTTAGAGGTTGTGAAAAACCTGCAGGTAACAGTCCCCTTCACTGATTTAATCACTCAAGTACCTGCTTATGCTAAATTCATGAAAGACATTCTGACTAGGAAAAGGTCCTTTAATGAAGTAGAAACTGTAGCTTTCACAGAGGAGTGTAGCGCTTATTTACAAAATAAATCACCTCCTAAATTAAAGGATCCCGGTAGTTTTTCTATCCCTTGTCACATTGGGAATGTTTTTATTGATAAAGCTTTATGTAATCTGGGTGCTAGTGTCAGCGTCATGCCATCATCTATATGTGCTAAATTAAATATGGGGGAATTAAAAATTACTAATATAACTTTACAAATGGCAGATCGTTCGGTAAAATATCCCTTAGGTATTTTAGAGGACGTACCTGTCAGAGTTGGTAAATTTTTCATTCCAGTTGATTTTGTTGTTTTAGATATGGCAGAGGACACACAAATACCCATTATATTAGGTAGGCCTTTCCTCCACACTGCAGGAGCTATTATTGATGTGAAAAATGGTAAACTGACCCTTTCTGTAGGTGACGATAATGTTACCTTTAATTTAGGGAAGGTTTTGAAAGGGCCTATGTTGGAGGAAAATTGTTGTTATATTGATACAATTGATATAATGGACAATATTTGTGTTGATAGCTTGCCACAGGTTCTTGCGAAGGATCCCTTGGAGGAAGTTCTCTGCGGGAATTTATCTAGCGATAATGCAAGCATTTGGGGTAATGAGGTACAAAATATTGAAAAAGCTCTTTCCTTAGAAGAGTTAAGCCCCAAGGAGACAATGAAGGTAGTAAATTTAGTTCAGGAATCAAAACCTGCAGAGGTCAAGAAACCTGAGCTAAAACCTCTCCCTTCTCATGTAAAATATGTTTTTCTAGATGAGCAGGAACTACACCCCGTGATCATCAGTACTACACTCACTGACCTACAATCTTCCCAACTTCTAGGGGTTCTCAAAACCCATAAGAAGGCTATAGGGTACAGTATTGATGATCTTAAGGGTATTAGCCCTGATTTTTGCATGCACAGGATTCATCTAGAGGAAAATTATAAGCCCTGCATTCAACCCCAACGAAGATTAAATCCAAACATGCAGGAAGTAGTCAAGAAAGAGGTGATGAAATTACTCGATGCAGGTATCATCTATCCTATTTCTGACTCCAAGTGGGTAAGTCCTGTGCAGGTAGTACCGAAGAAGGGTGGGATGACTGTGATAACCAATGATAAAAATGAATTAATTCCCACCAGAACTGTAACAGGGTGGCGTATGTGCATAGACTATCGTAGACTTAATATCGCCACTAAAAAGGATCACTTCCCTCTCCCCTTTATTGACCAAATGCTTGAGAGGTTAGCTAATCACAAATTCTTTTGCTATTTAGACGGGTATTCGGGATTTTTCCAAATTTCGATTCACCCTGAAGATTAGGAAAAGACCACCTTTACATGCCCTTATGGCACTTTTGCATATCGTAGAATGCCCTTTGGTTTATGTAATGCACCTGCTACCTTTCAACGTTGCATGATGAGCATTTTTTCTGATTTCATAGAGTCTATTATGGAGGTCTTTATGGATTATTTTAGCGTATATGGTTCTTCATTTGATTCATGCTTAATTAATCTCGCTAAAATTTTGAAAAGATGTGAGGAGTGCAACTTAGTGCTTAATTGGGAGAAATGTCACTTCATGGTGACAGAGGGAGTAGTCCTTGGTCATATTATATCTGATAAGGGCATACAGGTAGACAAAGCTAAAATATCAGTGATTGAGCAATTACCTCCCCCAGTCAATGTCAAGGGAGTTAGAAGCTTCTTGGGTCATGCGGGGTTCTATCGCCGCTTTATCAAAGATTTTTCTAAAATTGCTAAACCACTGACACAGATTTTGCTCAAGGATGCCCCATTTATTTTTACTGACGAGTGTCTTGAGGCTTTTCACAGGATTAAGCAGGCTTTGATATCGGCACCCATCATATGTGCTCCCGATTGGAACCTCCCTTTTGAGATCATGTGTGATGCAAGTGACTTTGCATTAGGAGCCGTGCTCGGACAGAGGAAGGATAAGGTTTTGCATGCTATTTATTATGCCAGCAAAACCTTAGATGAAGCCCAAGTCAACTATGCCACCACAGAAAAGGAGTTTCTTGCTGTTATATATGCTTTAGAGAAATTTAGATCATATCTAGTTGGTTCTAAAGTTATTGTTTTTACTGATCATGCAGCATTAAAATATTTGATAGCCAAGGCGGAATCAAAGCCAAGGCTACTCCGTTGGGTTCTCTTGCTCCAAGATTTCAACATTGAAATAAAAGATAAAAAGGGAGCAGAGAACGTAGTGGCAGACCACTTGTCACGTATCAGGTATGATGAGGGTAAGGATTCTTTACCTATAGATGATTCTTTCCCTGACGATAACCTGTATGCAGTTGTTGAGCATCACCCTTGGTACGCCGATTTTGCTTATTATATAGTGGGTGGTACTCTACCTCCCGACTTGTCCTACCAACAGAAAAAGAAATTCCTCTATGATGTTAAACATTATTTTTGGGATGACCCTTTTTTGTTTCGTGAGTGTGCAGATGGATTATTTCGCAGGTGTGTTCCCGAATGGGAGGTTCACGGCGTCCTTACCAGTTGTCATACTTCACCCTATGGTGGACATCATGGCCCCACTAAAACAGTGGCCAAGATTAATGAGTCAGGTTTCTTTTGGCCTAATATGTTTAAAGATGCTAACACTTTTGTGTAGGCTTGTGACTCTTGCCAGAGGACTGGCAACATTTCGCGGAGGCATGAGATGCCCCAAACTGGGATTCTAGAAGTTGAAATATTCGATGTTTGGGGTATCGATTATATGGGGCCGTTCCCATCTTCCAATGGGAATTGTTACATACTTGTAGCCGTCGATTATGTGTCCAAGTGGGTTGAAGCCATAACTTCACCAACAAATGATTCCAAGGTAGTCATTAAGCTCTTCAAGAAGATCATATTTCCCAGGTTTGGTGTTCCACCAGCTAATATTAGTGATGGGGGTACCCACTTCCATGAAAGACAATTGGATAACCTCCTCAAGAAGTATGGCGTATATCACAGAATAGGGCTTAGTTACCACCCTCAAACTAGTGGTCAAGTTGAGGTCTCTAATAGGGAAATCAAGGCGATCCTAGAAAAGGTAGTAGCCAAGTCAAGAAAAGATTGGAGCATGAAGCTTGATGACACACTTTGGGTATACCGGACTGCATTTAAAACACCGATCGGTACTTCACCTTATAGATTGGTTTATGGTAAGGCATGTCATCTTCCGGTAGAATTGGAGTACAAAGCTTTTTGGGCGATCAAAGAGCTTAATATGGATTCTAAGGCCGCGGGAAAGAAGAGACTCCTTCAACTCAATGAGTTGGATGAGTTTAGATTGTCGGCATATGATAGTGCGCGGATCTACAAGGAGAAGACCAAGAAGTGGCACGACAAGAGGATCCTACCAAGAGAGTTTGCACCGGGCGATAAGGTTCTTCTCTTTAATTCTAGATTGAAGATTTTCCCAGGAAAGTTGAAGTCTAGGTGGTCCGGTCCCTTCACTGTCACAAAGGTAAACAAATTTGGTTCGGTAGAGTTGGTGAATGACAAAGGTGAAGAATTCAAGGTGAATGGCCAAAGGTTGAAAGTGTATCATGAAGGTGCTACCATTAGAGATGTGGAGGAGACTCTCCTAACTCCACTTCCAACATGAGTTTCAAGGTGGTGAGAAGGTCGTGCGGGACCTAGATAAACCAGCGCTTTGCGGGAGGCAACCCGTATTTCATGCTTTATAGGCTAGTTTTCCTTTTCCTTAATTTTCCTTTTTTATTTTTATTTTAGAGAGGCGAGGAGAGTGATATTTCACCGGTTTTAAGTGTTGTTGTACAGGTATGAATTTCACAGGGTATAAAGACTTAAAAAATTTTTGAAGAAGAAACGGAATCGGAGGAAAAAGGCTCTCTCGGGCCCAATCGGGCGAGGCTCGCCCGATCGGGCGCGCAAGTGAGCCAGAATTTAGGGTCAATTTCGCCCGATCGGGCAAAATTTTTGGAAAATCGAGTAAAAGAAAAAGAAATGTCGGGCGAAGTTCGCCCGATCGGGCGAGAAAAAGGGCGAAAAATCGTTCGCGTTCGCGCCCGATCGGGCGCGCAACTTGAATTTTGGAGAATCACACCCTCGCCCGATCGGGCGGAGCTCGCCCGATCGGGCGCGCCATCAGGACGACACCCCCTTTATTTTCTTTTCTCTTCTTTCTTCCCTCATTTCCTCCTTATTTCTTCTTCTTCATTCACTTTCTCTCTCTAAAACCTCCATTTTCAAACCTTAAACTTTCACTTCAATCTAAGATCTTCTCCAATTCCTCCATCCAAAATCAAAATTTTTTACATATTTCATCTTCCCTCACCTTCCTCTACACTCTATCCTAATTTTCCCCAATTTTCTCTCAATTTTTCTCAAACCCTAAGAGAGAGAAACCTCAAATTTTCTACTATTTTCAACGACAATGGCCTCCAAGCGTTCAAGAAATCAAAGGGGTGAGAGCTCTAGTGCGGCACAACCAACAATCAACCCGGACCATCAAATTCCGGGATGGGAGGAAGTTGTAATCGTTTCGGAGGAGCAACGGGTTCGGATGATCAACCTCATCGATCGTCAGGTAATTTCTACCCGTTTCATACATCATCCTACTTTAACTAGGTTAGGTCTTGACAAATATGTAGAAAAATTGTTTAAGGGCATAGGCATGAGTGGGTTTTTTCAAATGTGCCACGATACTTATGATTATTTAACATTGGAATTTGTATCAAGTTTTAATGTTATCAAAATGAATGCACTTATCACTCATGTCCAATTTCGATTGTTAAACAATAATGTGAGATTAACTTTAAAGGAATTTGGTAAATTGTTTGACTTGAAATCGGACAAGCCTATTGAACCTTCTCAAGACCACACCGCCGTGGTCTACAAGAGGTTAACAGGGGAGGATTTGGTGAACCTCCAACATGCCAAAGGGACATGGATTCAACATCCCGTCCCCAAACTTTGGCAAAGATTTGTCGGCCTCACCATTTTTGGGAGGCATGAACCGGCAAATGTTCGGAGGGATGAATTGGAATTGTTGGCTTCCTATATAATTCCTAATGCTGAAAAATTAAATATACCTCATAGGATAGCCAACCATTTTCAAAGGGCGGCCAATGCGGCCGAAGCTAGTAGGTCTAGAGCGCCTATTTACTTTGGGGGGTTAGTGACCCATATAGCTAGGAAGCATTTAGGTTGGAACCCCGATGGCCATAGAAAAGTTGTGGGATCGAACCTAATGGACCTACCTTATTTTGGGAGTTTGAATTGGGTACAACCGGTGGGGAGTGATACTTGGTGGATTGTCCACCGACAATCGGGTAGGAGGGATCAAGCCTTTACCTTACCCCACCCCGCCTTGACAAAATTCGAGAGGGGGAAGCCCTCTTATACCTTCGAGTTAGATGGTCAAGGTGAGGTTCAACCACCTCACCCCTCACCACAACCTCACCAATCCCCCATTCACCACTAACCCCACTACACACCACCCCCACCTTTCACCTACGGCATGCCCACAATGCCTACTTCCTCGGTCGACTATAATGTCGACCCAAATGCCCCATATGACTTTTCGGCTTTTAGGAGCCAACTAGACCGTATTGAGACGGGGCAAGGAAGGGTAGAGGGCATGATGCAAAACCTAGACTCTAGGTTAAGCACCCTAGATGGGAGGGTTGGTCTTATTGAGAGGAACCTAGGGAGGGGCCTTTACCCCATGTATGATGATTATACCCGTCGAGGGGCTATTCCTCCCGATTCCCTTACTCCCGATTGGTTCCAATACCCCCAAGGAGGGTATTCTCACCCCGGTGCTTATGGTACTTATGTGGACTACTCTTTGGTCCACGGATATGGGGGTATGGGTGGGAATGTAGACCCTAACTACTATGCCGGTGGTTCGGGGTATGGTGGTGGTGGCTCTAGCCATGGCGGGGCCGGCTCTAGCCACGGTGGGGAGTACTCTAGGATGGATGAGGATGAGGAGTAGGCTACTCTCCCAAGTCAATGAGGGCATTGCTTGATTTGGCTTGGGGGGGTGTTCTTTCATATTGGAAATTCTCTTCCTTCTCTCTCTTTATTTGCTTTCTAGATAGTTTTTATTTGCTTTCCTAGTGTATTTTTTATTGCTTTCTTATTTATGAAAAATACAAAAAAATTGGAAAAAATAAAAATTCAAAAATACGTTCCAATGAATTGTAAATCATGCTTCCCTGTGCCCCATACTTGAGAAAATTGTTTTGATTCTTGGTATTTGATGATGAACATTGTGGATTTGTTGGTCATGATTTGAAGTCTAATTGTTTGGATTCCTTAACTTGTGTCAATTTTGTCCAACTACTTGTGAATATAGTGCCTGACTAGTTGATTTGGTTAGGAAAAAATGTGTGATAGTTTCATAATTCCTGGTATGTCAATGAATTTGAGTATTGATTTGTAACTATGAGTAGTGTTTCATGACTTTATAATATGCACATGAGGAGGACGAAGGCGTTCATTCCTTAGGTAGCCTTAAGAGATATTTAGATACATTTGTTCCCTTCTTGTCACCCATGTTGTTGCTTGTGCCCTTTTATTGTTTATAGCCACATTACAAGCCTAAATTGCCCCATTGGTTACTAGTCCCAAGCTTGGCTTGGGGGAGCTATTAGTGAGTGAGGTGAGGGAGTTTTGTAGTGTGCACTTTATTTGCACAATTTGGGTGGGTTTTGAGAAGTAATTCGTTCTTGATCATATTTTTGTTTTTATGAGTTTGAAAGTTGTATATATTTTGAAAAAAATAAAAGTGTGATGGAAAAAAAAGAGAGTGAACTTCTAAAAAGAAAAAAAAAAGAGGAAAAATGTTTGACGTTCAAATGTTCTAAGTGAAGGTTAATCAAAAGAAAGGAAAGAAAGAAAAAAAATTGAGCCTCAATGAAAAAAATTTCAAGTTTGGTAAATAAGTTTGTTTATTCACTCTATTACTCCATTATTATATCTTGTGAGTGAAATTGTAAGTGTTGGGATTATTTATTATGATTGGAGTTTATTTGGTTGATGTTAGAGTTGGTTATGTTGGAGATGTGCATGATCATTATTTTTGATCATGGGTTTATTAGGATTTGGCTCCCTTAATGCATAGCTTTTCTCTCACATAATCCCAAATTTATCCTACCTTTACCCTAGCCTTACATTACAAGCTTAAAAGACCTTCCGACCTTGTGCATAGAAGTTGTGTAAATGTGAAAGTGTTGTCTTTCAATGCAAGCTATGACTTGACATATTTCGAGTCGACTAGTAGGATTGAGCGTTCATTGTTTTATACACACGAGAGTGTGAGTTGGGAGGGCATTGTTCACATTAAAGGGGTTGGGTGGAGAGCGATCGAGTACATTCTTTACTCGCCACATAAATGAGAGTCGAGTGTGTGAGCACAAGTCTTGAATTCTATATGCTCTTGTGGTTTGCTCTACTTGACAATTGTTGGGGAGGAAGGGTGATTAGATGAATAAGATTGATTGACGTTGAAGCATGTTTGTTTAATTTTACCTTGAATCGTTGGCTTTTGATTTGTTGATTGGGGTGAAGTATGTTTTATATGTTCATTGACGAGCCCTTTGCTTAGGGACAAGCAAAGGTTTGGCTTGGGGGAGTTTGATGTGTCCATTTTATATAGTATTTTACCCACGTCCCTTGGTCATAATTAGTAGTGTTTTTGGCCCTTTAGGGCCACTTTTATTACTAATATGTGTTTTCTAGTGTTTTCGTAGTTTTGGTTAAGTTTTGCAGGGAATTGCACCTTCGGAGCATTTTCCCGGGATTTTTATGAAGCGACTACGAGCATTGGAGGAGCACGACCATTTTCAAAGCCCGAGGCAATTGGACCATGTATTCGAGACCCGAGAGGAAATATGGATTGGGCCGAGAAATCTAGCCCAAATCGAAATCCAAACCTCCAAGATGAAGCCGGGCCCGATCGGGCAAGCTTACGCCCGATCGGGCGAGCTGCGCTCATGCCAGCTGCCAAGGAGATGCGCGCCCGATCGGGTGAGCGTAGGCTCGATCGGGCGCAACACTGAAGGATAGGCATAGAAAAAAAGGCGGGCCCGATCGGGCGCCCCCTTTGCCCAATCGGGCGCGTGTTTTGTTAGAACCTGATTAAGCTTTATTTAATTCGTGTTTTAGGGGAGATATATATATTCGTTTTGTACGGATAATTAAGGACTCCTTTCTCTTAGACTTTCTCTCTCTACTCTTGTACTTAATTCCTTCATTAATTCCAGATTTGTTTTGGTACAATTTCTTCCCTTTCTAATTTCAGCTATTTTAATTGTTTTCTTGTTTATGTTTTTAATTGTTTATTTGATTGGATTAATTATGATGATTAGTGAGTAGTTTAATTCTAGGATTCATGGGGATCCATAATTAATATGAAGGGATAGTTTGTTATTATTGATTGTTGATATTGCATGATAATTTCCTATTGAATTGTTTTAATTCTTTGCAATTAGATTATGAATCGAGCAGATGTAATTTGATTGTGAATGTTTAGCAATATTGAATTGATGAATCGAGCAGATGTTGATTTAATATTAAAGGCTAATAAATTGCGAGAGCCTGTTAGATCCATGTTGGTTAATAAATTGCGAGAGCCTGTTAATCATGTTATTGATGCATTTTGTTAATTATTGATTGCTTCGTTCTATCCCGGAATATTAATTATTGGTGAACCTGCGACCCTAGATTTCCTTATTATTGATTCTTTTCTCCCTAAATTCACCCTTCGTAGTATAGAAATCATATTTAAAATATTGGTTACTTGGATAATTTAGATTATATTAATTAATTAGAATTAAAAAGACTTGTTTCCCTGAGGAGATCGACCCTACTTCCCTATCTACTTTAGTTAGAGAATTTAGGAATTATTTTTGATTAGGGGATACGACTTTACCCTGTCAATTTCCCTTCCCTTTCTTTAATTTGATAATTTTGTTAGCTTATTCACCATTTTCATCAATAAATTGAGTTTTCTTTACATCTCGATCATTTTTTTTAAAAAAAAAAAAAAAAAAAAGAAAAAATCAATCGCCGAACTAAACACAAGGTACACCAATGACTTGAGGCACCTTTGCAACCCGTTATTCCCATTAACCTATTCAATCACATATCCATTTCATCATCAACCACTTTGAGCCTCGCCTAACGATTGGTCTTATTTATTCAACCCACATTCAACTAACCTTGGGATGAGAAGGTGTGCAATTTGTGTAACATTAAAAAACAAGTTCAAATAAAAAAGAATAGGTAATAAAACAATGTATAAAGGCAAGTGTTCCAATGTCTTTGATACAAACACGTCTCGAATTGCGTCTCTCATCAGCGCTTGGTACCGTGCCTAAGAAACATGAATGCTAAGTGAATGATAGACCGCATGATCCGGGATTTCCTACATTGATTCAAAAGAATAAGAAAAAAATGTAAAAAGTAAAAACTTGCAAAATCCAAAATTTCAAATTCACAAATTACACACCTTGGGGGGCTTCTCCCGGGTCTAGAGCCTTTTACCCATTTCTTCCTTGAACAATCAACTTAACCACATTACAATCCTTGAAAGACCTCTTTGAGGTGTACATACACTTGTGCAAAGTTCGGTTAGAGCTACGTTTTCCTAACGAATACGTAGGTAACCTCACATTGAGGTGTGGCCACATTCATATGCATGACCGAGTCAAAGAATATCCAATGCTTATCCCTATGACCCTATCCATCTAGTGCTAGACTTGGTTGCTTGAACCCACATCATTTAGCTTACCTAGCCTAAAGAGTCACCATCTCGACTCTTCTTACATCTATTTCCCTCACCATAGCCTTTGCAGCCTCACCTTAGTATCACTTTCACACACTTCTTGCACACATACATATCCATATCATTTTTCCCTTAGGAACCCTTTATCATGAAATCTTGTTTCCCTACCGCACATGCTTCATCATCTTTCAAGACAACATTCAGCTGAACAGAAAGATATCCCACTATTGTTTATCTATTCTTCTCGGTGAGACGAACAGGATGTGAGGGTTGAGTACGGATATCCATTGACGTTGTGGGTGTGCTCTACGTACTACCCAAGGGTTACCTTGTGTGTGCCAAATATACGACTCGATTGCTGTAGGGGAGGGGTTGTATTTGAAGAAAATTTATCCATATTGGAGGACCCTAGTCATTGGAGATGGTGTCGACATTCCTAATATTGTTGATGAAAATGATGAGGATCGAGCTCATTTTCGCACCCTTATTGATCAAGTTATTGCCAGCGATCCTGTGATGCTTAGGCACGTGTCACGAGTTATTGAGGGTGAAATGGATCCTAACTACGATGACCTTCAAGAGCCTATAGTCAACCCCCGTGTAAGGGGACGACCACCAGAGAAAAGTAACAGGTGGGATCCTTCATTTTTCGAGCATGTTCAACGTAATGGGCTAGATAATCGATCCAGAAGTAGACCACCCCCATCTGATATAGGTGATTATCGATCACTAGTAGAAAAACATACATTTGCGTCGCCTTATTTGCGCCACTCATACAAAAGAATGAAGCAAATGCTTTTTTTTAGCATCCTTAAAAGTAATTTGCGTCGCACATTAACCAAGAAGCGATGCAAAATGCAAAAGTCAGATACATTTTGGCTTTCTGTTATTTGTGTCACTCTTAATTATTGAAACGACGGATATTATAATCTTATTTGCGTCACTCATTTAGTGACAAGTGACACAAATGAGTGATAGAATAAAAATGCGTCACTCCTTTAATTAATAAGCGACGTAAATAAATAATGTGCAACATTATACTTTTAATTATTTGCGTCACATATTATTAGTTGAGTGACGCAAATAACTATTTTACATTTAGGTTATTTCTGATTCCACTTGCTAGCTTCCACCCTTTTACTAAAACAAAAAAACAGTTGCTACTCCTATCTTCCAATACAGCGATTTCCTACAGCTAAACACCCAGAAATTCGAGCTAAAAACCCCAGAAATTAGACCCAGACACCCCAAGAAATTTGAGCAAAAATCACCCGAAAATTCAACCCAAAAACCCCGAGAAAATGGACCCAAAACCCCGTAGAAATTCGACCAAAAATACCCCCACAAATTCAACAACCTAACTGCAATCAAATCAACACCCATAATCGGAAACAATTCAGAGCTAAAATCCCCCAATTTTGAGCAAAACACCAAAAACAACCCTAAGAAATTCGAACCCATACTAACCCCAGGAAAATTGAGCAAATTCGAGCAAAAAAATCGAATCAAAACCCTAGGAATTCGAACCCTAGAAACCCCAAAAAATTCGAGCAAAATTATTGGCCTTATATTCGAGCAATGTCGGGAATTTTCGAGTGAATACTTGATTAATTTCGCCCCCCAAAAATCCGAGGATGGTCGAGAAAATTATAGCAAAAATAATTGAAGTTCGATTAGTGTAGCAGTTCGACCAGTGTTCGCCCCTCCAAATCAACTGCATTTAGGCTTGACATTGTTTAATTTGTGAAGTCGATTTCACCTAAGATAAGATTGCTTCTATTTATGTTTAATATTTTCATGGTAGATAGAATGTAGCACCTGACTTGAAAAAGGACGTAGTTTAATTTCAGGTTTACTGTTAATTCATTAATTAGAAAATATTTAATAGTATGATTGAATTTTGTTGGTTTAATATATGTAATTTTATATGGCAGATTTTTAATTATGCGGAAGTGAATTCCACATGTTGCTCGAGGTTCTAGTTGTGGACAAACGATTAAGGCGGTAGTACACATACGAGATTGTCTTCACTTGTGGTATATATATCTGAACCATTCTTTGCAATATTAAATTATTTTTTGTGGTTGGTATAATGATTGTGAATTGTATGAGATTTTTAATCTTGATATAATTGATTAGAATTGCAATAATACTTGCATCATTGGCTTAGATACCCGTTTAGGGCTTACTCATTAGGAGTAAGTCTTGAATAGTCCCCGGTTTGGGACTGTTCTTGAATGTTCTATCTCATTTAGGTGATAACTACTTGAACTGTTTTTGGGTCTAAGAAGATCATGGCTCACTATTGCATTTTAATTTCAATTATTGGCGTTAGCATATTACGTTATACCACTATCAAGGGAAACATGTACTACAAACATATACAAGCAATTATTATAATTAAAAAAAAAACTTCACATCATTTGCGTCACTCATTAAACAAACAAGTGACGCAAATAACTCGCTTTTGCATTGTCTAGTTAGCCATTTGCGTCACTCCTATATAAACAAGTGATGCAAATAAAAAACAAGAAGTTGCTCAGAACAGCTATTTGCATCACTCCATTATAAAATAGTGACGCAAATAACTTTCATTTGCGTCACTTGTTTATAAAGGAGTGACGCAAATGATTTTAAAGTCATTTGTGTCACGAGCAGTTGCGTCGCTCATAGAAGCGACGTTAATACACAATAAATGAGCGACGCAAATGAGTCTTTTTCTACTAGTGGATTTAATAATATTTTTATACATCGTATATTTTAATTTAATTATATGTCATATTATGTTTTTGATTTTGTAGGTACCGGGTTCAATCGACAAAGCAGATATAGCTACGCTATTCCCAAGATCATTTGGCCTTGCATCGTAGGTGTTAAGGACGTAATTGGGGATGGGAACTGCATATTTCGTTGCGTAGCAGATTTATTATACAGAAATCAAGAGGAGTGGCGATTGGTTTGACATTAAATGGAAAATGAGGTTGGTTCTCACCCTTGGTTGTACAACATGATTTACTACAACATATGGGGTCAAGGGCTGGTTTAGGACTATAGAGGGAGGTAGACCGGATCAGATGGGACAGTGATGCGTGTGGAGAGGAGCACTGGATGGTAGCACAACAGGATTTTTTTTGCTATTGCCACAATATGGAATGTGATGGTGATTTGTTATGGATTAGAAAATAGACCATCAAGCTACTATCCATCTACCACTGTTTTACCGTTAAACAATCATGGACGCACTAATAGCTAGGCCTTCTACAGAGTTCGTGATTGGAACTGTTGGTGGATTGTATTTCATTCGATTGCATATGGATCGTGACCACCCACTTCCTCCAATTTCACCAATGTGGTTTAACGCTCGTCAGACAAGTGTAGACGCATGGGAGACAAGGTATGAGAGAAGGCTTCAATTGTGGTAGACATTAATCAACTCTTGAGTACCGTTGAGTACTGTTATGGATTTTGATTAAACTTTATATAAATTTATTAATAAACATTTTTTTTTTTTAAATTTATTATAAGGAATTATTTTTAAATTTACTAAGCAAGTACTACGTAATTAGAAAATAAAAAACTAATACATAAATGTCAACTTGATAATTTCCAAAAAATGTGTAAAACTTAAATGTCCACTAACAACATCCTGAACATAGTCTAATAAATTAACAATGTCCAAGCTAAAATACATATTACAACTAATCTGCAAGTCCTTTTATTGCATTTCAATCATCAATCACCTGTGCCAACATTGCTCTGGTGTCTCTCGATAGCGTAGGGTACTCACTAAGTGATCGTTGCGCCGTAACAATTATTCTCCCTACCCACTGCACAAACAAATATAATTGTATTAAATAGTAATAATAGGAAAAAAAAATTAAATAAAACAAAACTAACAAAAAAACTTACGTTATCAACGTTTGTTGGTCCTCTCAGGAAGACCGTGATCATCCTCAAAATTAGGAGTGATAATATGTTGGCTAACTTTCCTAAATCATGATAGGTACTCAGGTGCACAAGTATGTCCGCCACGTGGAACTCTAGTATATCCACCAAGCAAAAGACTGAACTAAAAATGTCTCCCCAAAGCCAAACCCAATGATGAACACCTTTCACCGCCATTATTGGTTGGGTTGAATATTTAATCTTTGGAGTGCTTAAATCCATGTTCTATCCAATACATTTCATAAACCAATCCATTTCCTAGGTCATTTCCCTAAACCATAACTTGTTATCCACTACGTGTTCACATAGAAAAATCGAGAGAAAATGATTTTTTTGTCTTATAATTTTGATCCGGTTATTATTTGGTTATATAGGCCTTGAAATAAGATTTCCAACCATATATCATAAGTCCAATTTCGAACTATAACGAAAAAGATATGAGCAAAATACTAAACTTGGCCCAAAATCGACAACCTTCCACTAAAATGGCCATATCTTAAAATATAAGAATAATTTTGACTTTATTCTGATTGGGTTGGAAAGTAGACTTGATAAGATTTCCAATGATATATTATATGCCTTATTCCGAGATACGGATCAAAAGTTATGATGATTTTAAAAACGGGTAAAAAACTTGAATCACTGCGCACAATGCAAAAGCACCGTGTCACGGGAGTGTGCCCCGTCTGAAGGTGCCTGGCACCGTGTCACGGTACTGAACATCGTGTCACGGTGAAATTTACGAGGCTTTTCCGCGTCAAATTCCACCGTGGCACGGAACCTGTTGCCGTGACACGGTACCTGGTGCCGTGACACGGTACTGAACACCGTGTCACGGTGCTTTTTCGTGTAATTTCCGCGTTTTCCCATACCGTGACACGGTGTATTGTACCGTGCCACGGTGGACACTGCCGTGTCACGGTACGTGTACCGCGTCACGGAATTTTCTCGTTTTTTTTCTGCGTAAACCCTTCACGCGTTTTCACTTCCCATAGGTCAAATATTTCCCGCGTCGCACTGTTGTCCACCGGGTCACGAAAGTGTGCCCCGTCTGACGGTGCCTTCCGCCGTCTGACGGTTCCTGGCACCGTGTCATGGTGTTTTCTGCCGTGTCGCGGTGTTAATTTTTAGGGTTTTTTTTTTTTTTATCTTTTTAAGGTTCCGTGTGTTCCCTCTACTCATTTACCCAATAAATAGGACCCTCATTTCTGCAGTTCGGGGCATCAAATCCTTCTCTCTTCCTCTCTTTTACACCAAAAATTATTCTATTCTCTTTCTCCCATATTCTAAGCCTTAAACCTATATTCCTAATTACACTATTATTCCCTTAAGCATTCCAAGGAGTCCATACGACACCCGAGGTTCCGTCCTTAAACCAAGGTGTGAAAGGCGGTACAAATAACTGAGGGTTTGGACCAAATCAAATCTACATTTATTTAATTTAATTTTTATTTGATTTATATTTTTTTATTGAAGTTACTAACAATTTATTCATGATGTAGCAATTTAAAGGAACGCATAGAATGTGAGTAATTAATTAATTCAATTACTCTTATTTTATTTTAATATTGCTAATATCATGATTAGGTTTATTTATATTTGATTTGACAAACGCTATTATTGTTAAATTGCTTCCAATATTAATGTTTATTCTTTTATTTATTGATCATCATATTTCATGTTTAAAGGGAAGATGTAATTGAAAATCACGCCTATTAAGATAATTTGGACAACCGGTTTAGGATCCTTTTTAATCTTTTGGTTTAATCAAGTGATCACGAATATTTTAGAATTATGTGTTGCATTAATATTCAACAAATTTAGCTTAATAATAGTTTGGATCAAATTGAATATTTTGTTTGTATGCCTTTGAGATTGCAGGAATCATTTTTCACTATAAGAATCGAGTAGAGGCCAGTACGGGTGAATGTGACTCCATGACTCACTTTGTACCATCATCCCCGATCCTCCTTTCATGGTTCCGAACCATATGGAATTAGTAATCTCATGGATTATGAATGGGGTGTAACCTTCACGAGTCAATCGTTGTTGCCTATCGTTGTCCCTTTTCGTGGTTGCCTTATAATGATCCGTGAACGGTTTACAAGTTCCTTAAAAACTTGTTGGCGGCTCCCTACTTTCCTTGTCCCTAATCGTATTATGTCAATTCCCACTTCCTATGGGTGCCAAGCATATTCACACATGCTTAACGTAAGTGCACTTCGAACGACGCCTATAATATAAGCCAAGTTTATCTCAATGAAATCGTTGTTGCCTATCGTTGTCCCTTTTCGTGGTTGCCTTATAATGATCCGTGAACGGTTTACAAGTTCCTTAAAAACTTGTTGGCGGCTCCCTACTTTCCTTGTCCCTAATCGTATTATGTCAATTCCCACTTCTTATGAGTTCCAAGCATATTCACACATGCTTAACGTAGGCGCACTTCGAACGACACTTACAGGAATAAATATATCCCACATGCGAGTAGTCATCTGAGCTGCAAAACTGACCTTATAAGACGTAACACTAAGTGGTCTGTGAGCATCATCAAGCCTAATCATTTCACCGGAAATCTCTAGTATAAACCCTAACTGTCGAACAACCCGATCGGGCAAATATGGCTCTATAATGCCTTGATAGCGAATACATCCGGTAAACATAGTTCTAGACATCTACAATGCAGGAAAAGCTCTGTACGGCAACCAGCATACCTACAAATCAAAACAAGTGTAAATCAACTATAAATAAAAGCGTTGTAATACAAATAGTATAACGTATATGTTTATACCTCATGCTCACCCAGCTGGTCAAGCCGAGAACGAATGGACATGAGACGACGGTGTTGATGATTCCGCGCCATACCAAAATCTTATAACCCTGAACGAGCATGAGGAACGTTTCGCGTCAACACACCCTGGTGAGGACAAAAAATGGAAAGTACTCGTATATCTAAGCCTGTAAAAGAGTTATACATACAACCCGCGATAGAACCACATCTATTTTGGGTGGCATGCTCGAGCTGACGATATAAGTACACTAGTGTGGCTGAACCCCGAGAGTATCTCGTCAACCTCTCCAAGTAATGCTCCACAATCAACTCGGTGAGAAAAGAAGGGTGGGTATGAGAACCGCTCTTGTCAGTAAAGAGCGTGTTACCCAAAAGGACCCACTTGTAACCACTAACCAACGACTTTAACCGCCTCTAGTTGCTCTGCACTACGACACCTAGCAATAATTTGGTCAATATGGACGACACCGTTCCCGTAGATGGTAAACTAAGTCTTGACTTGTAGCTCCTTTGTAGTCAACTGTAACAACTCAACTGCAAATGTCCTATACCGGTCACTAGGGAGATCACTGACAACGATATCCCCATCAACCCGAATATCAAGTATGTGTTGTACGTCGTGCAGCATGATGGTCATCTCACCAAAAGGTAGGTGAAATGTGTTTGTGTCTGGCTGCCATCTCTTCACAAAAGCAGAAATCCAGGGAAATCAAGGTGGTAATGCATAATGTTTGGTAGGTGCGACAACCCGGTCTATCGTATCCGTGTAGTAGTGTCGGCTGTAAATCCCTCTATCCATTCAATCATTGATCTACACACACCAGCTCTAGTATGACACCGCAAAAATCGTCGATCTTCCCCATCCCAAATATATCGAGCAACATGGGCCCCAAAACTAGGGATAACGCTCCCATCCTCGGGCCCACCATCCATTGGCCCCTGAATAAGCCAAGACGTTACATATAGAGGTGGTCGTGAACTCGTAAATCTCCCATTAAGAACTCTCGTCACGACAGTTGGATGCTCCTCACATCATCATTAGCCTCAGCCTCAGCTTCATCGTCCTCAGGTTTATCATCCTCGTATCTCGAACCTGAACCCAAAATCGAGCTAGTAGTCTTCAACCAAGCTTTAGGACCACCACCGGCTCCCTCCTGCTCATCCAAATAAGTCCCGAAACTCTCCACTTCTCTGTCGCGCGCTGGTACCGAACTACCTTCCCGCATACTAATCCCCGACCCCCTATCTCTCCTTATTGACGCATTAATGCCGTGTGATCTATCATGCCGTGGACCAGAATCCTCGACTACATTCTAAATTTAGTATAAAATAGCATTAATACTTGTGCTAATCTAATGAGTTTAAAATGGCATTGATATAAAACAAACAAGCTTGACCCATTTTTCACAAAGTTTTATACTTAATAATTCCTATAATGTATTGCCACAAAACTTTGCACCCAAACTCAATTTTAACTACATTTCATAAAATTCAAATCTAACAATAACAATTAATTATAAAAAAAATACAAGAACAATAATTCTAATCAATAACACCCAAATATCCAAACTTTCAACCAAATAATAAATCATAAATTCAATTTTCTAAATAATAAACTAGTATACATATCAACCAATTAATTATTAAAAAACACAAGAAACAATATTCTAATCGATAACACCCAAATATCCAAACTTTGAACCAAATAATAAATCATAAATTCAATTTTCAACCCAAAAAAAAAATCAAATTAGTACAAACCTAAACTATAAACAAACTAACGAAGTTGTTAATATTTTTTTTTGAAAAAAAAACAATAATAATAACAACAATAGTGAAAAATAAAAAAAACGAATTTTAAAAAAAAAATTAAAACCCTGACAAACACCTAGTTTTTTCGAGCGCGGTAGTTCGCACGAACTAGGCGTTTGAGCCTAGGACGTTCGAAAAAACCAAGTGTTTGCTTGCGATTTCATAAAATAATTAAAAACAAACAAACCCTTTCTCCGGCGACCGACTTCTCTTTAATTTGTCCATCCTCGTCATTATCGCGGCTTTGGAGATCATGAAACCGAAGGTAAAAGGAGTTGGTGGTTACAAATGAGGTGGTGGTTGTGGTAATAATGGTGGATAGTATGAAGAGGTGGTGGTGGTAATAATGGTGGATAGTATGAAGTATGAAGAGGTGGTGGTGGTTGTTGTTGTTTAGAGAGAGAATTATGTTTAAGAGAGTGAACAAGGAGTGACGGTTTTGGGGGGGGGGTAAATTCTTTTTTGAGGGGGGTAATTTTATTTTGATAAAATAAGGGTAAATTTGTAAATTTATTTTATTTTGCGAGCATTCGTTAGATATTTGAGGGCGACGTTTAGCTTTCCACGAAATAAATCATGCTCTATTATTAATCCACATATATATTTAAATACAAAACAAAAAAAAAATCTAATATAAGTTATTATTGTTGTCATTATATTCTAATTTACTTAAAATAATAATAAAAAAAAAATCAACATGACTTTATTTTAAAGCATCTAATATAAAAAATGAAATTATTTAAAATATCACCCCAAAGCAAAGACTGGGTCACACACTAGTTAACTAATACTCCCTCCGTTTTTAAATACTTGCTCCATTTCTCTTGGGCACGAATGCCGATGCTAATCTTTGATCAATAATATCTCTAATTGTCAATAAGTATAAATTCTAACAATTGAAATTTAATAATCTATTCATTGAGATAATTCCAACAAGTACCCACAAGACTATATTTTTTCTTATGTATAAATCACAAACATTAGTCAAAGTAGGACAAATGAATAGTGTAAAACATAGAAATGGAGCAAGTATTTAAAAATGAAGGGAGTACTAAAACAAAACATTCTAACATCATTTCTTCTCCAAATTGTACACATGTCACTCTCACATGAATTATTTTCCCGCCAATTTGCTATGATGATGTCATTAGAATTTTTTTATTTATTTTAACTTTTACCTTTGTCTTTTTTATATAATAATAAACCTTTCATTTGCTTTACCCTTTATCGCTATTGAATCCTTTTTTATAGGTATGGTAATTTTTAATGTTCAATAGTGTTCCTTACTATGATTTTTTTTTTTTTTTGGATATTTTATAAGTAACATGCTACAAGTGAAATTACTTACCATGTATACACAAAAATTTACGGAATAGAAAACTCTCTTTCTCCATATTATACAAAAATCTCACATATAATGTGTTGGTTTAAAACGTGCATCGCACGAAAACTAAATTAGTTTTCAAATATAAAAATTGTAAATAGGGTATAGTTTATGTTAGATATAGTATTGTAAACTAGTATAGTCTTTATCAATTATTGTATTATCTAAATGTATGTGTAAAGTAAAGTTAAGTCCAAATTTATGCAAGGATTAGGAATCTGTGCACGGTGAATGGCCGAGACACACCACTAATTACAAATGGCAATCCCAAATCATATGCAATGGAGATTACTCTACCTTGAATCGGTGAGTGGGGTAGAATCGAATCGGTAAAATCGAATCATAGAATCGTACGATTCTACAAAATCGTAAAATTAGGCTTCAAAATATAATTAATGACTACATACATACTTTTCAAGCAACGAGAATAATAATAATATACTTCCTCCGTTCTGTTAATATTGCAACAAGGAGAAAATTACGCATCCCAAAACACATTTTATATGCTAAATATCTATAATTGTGTAAGAGTAAAAATTATAAAAAGTTGATATTGTGAAAGTATTTTATGAGACGAGTCCAACAAGATCCCACTTGACTATATTTTGCTTAACGTATAAATCATATTATATGGTCAAACAAGAGTGATGAATAGTGCAAAAAGTCCGTTGTTGCAATATTAATAGAACGGAGGAAGTACATTGTTCATAACATAATATTGACAATACAAATATAAAATAGTTTTAAAAGTAATTTTGTACGCTCATAACTCAAACAATACACTATAAACTGCAAAGTATGATTATTGGTACACATTCTTAACCACGAAAGTACGAGACAATTGTTGTTAAATTATGAAGGAAAAAAACGTTGTTGACTCGTAAAATTGTTTCCCCTAATAAAAAAATCCAATGATTATAGAAATAAAAGTGTCACGTTAGTTCATTTTAACGTGATAACTAAAGAATGACAAATACAACCAGCTCACGTTATAAAAGTTTTTTTTTTTTTTTTTTTTTTTTTTTTTTTTTTTTTTTTTTTATATGACCACAGTTAAGTGCATAAGACACGTGAATACATTATATGCCCACAAAATTTAAGTGGTTGGATAGAATTTAAAAATTTATTTAAATTGATGTTTCATAAGCTTTATTAAGATTTATAATGGATAATATAGAAGTCATTGACTAAACCTTTCCGCTCTTTATTTTATATCATAAAATATATAAATGATATGAGTACTGGACCAATTCTTTTAGAAAGTACACCTGAAGAGTTTTTCAATGATATATTATAAGCTTAATTTCGACTTCACAATCAAAAGTTATGGGTTTATGAAAATTAGACATTTTGTAGGAGTGGAATCGTTAGAATAAGTATAGAATCGTAGAATCGGTACCGATTCCACCGATTCTATGAGAAATTCTACAACATAGCGATTCTACCTACGATTTACATTGTTTAGGTGGATTTAGATCGTATAATCATACGATTCTACGATGCAAATCGCGATTTTTATAACATCGATTAAATGACAGTTGTACCCTAGAATAACATTTAAAACCAATATTTAATCAAGGAAACAAATCAAATTCGATTCTCCACCAAAAAGAGATCATGCTCATGCTGCGTTGATCCACAAATTCTTCATTGAGGCGCGCTTACATTAATTGTTGTAAAATCGGCCAATTGTCGATTTTTATGGTTGAAAATTTCATCATAAGGAAACTTTTTATATAAGTTGTGCTAATTCCTGTTAAAGTGCTAATGCCTGTTAAAGTGTTACAGCAATTTTTAATTTATGGTTGAAAGTTTTGTTATATTGAAGATATTTATTAGAAGTTCTACCAATTTATGTTAATGTTATAGAAAATTATGTTAAAATTATGCTTGTTAAGTTTAAAGTTATGGCAAAGGTTAAATTTTCTCTTGGTAATACAGAAATTACTGTAAAAAAATATTTAGAGTCACTCTTATATAACATAAAAGTTACCCTGTTCTGGGCACTTTTCTCTTCTTTTTGGTAAGCAAGGTGGAAATGGAAGCTCATTTTATAATAATTTAATGTAAGTCTGTTGTGTGCAAGATGAATTCTGTAGGTGTCTTTCGAAGTGCGCCTACGTAGAAAAATGTGTGAATATGCTTGGCACTCATAAAAGTGGGAATTGACTTATACATTATTAGGGACAACGATTAGGGACAAGGAAAGTAGGGAGCCTCTAACAAGTTTTTAAGGAACTTGTAAACTGTTCAAGGATCATAAAAGGCAACCACGAATAACGAAGAACGATTGGCAACAACGATTGACCAGTGAAGGTTACACCCCATTCATAATCCATGAGATTACTAACTCCATATAGTTCGGAACCATGAAATGAGGATCGAGGATGATGGTACGAAGTGAGTCATGGAGTCACATTCGCCCGTATTGGCCTCTACTCGATTTTTATAGTGAAAAGTGATTCATGCTATCTCAAAGACACACAAACAAAGATTCAATTTGCTAAAATATTATTAGGCTAAATTGGTTGAATATTAATGCAACACATAATTCTAATTATTAGTGATCACTTGATTAATCAATAAGATTAAAAAGGAACCTAAACTGGTTGTCCAAATCATCTTATTAAGTGTGATTTTCACTTAAATGTTCCCTTTAAACATGCAATATGGTGATTAATAATAACAATAAAATCAACATCAAGATTGGAAGCAATTTAACCATAATAACGTTAAATAAAAATAAATCATATTGAAACATAGTTACATAAAAAAAAATCAAATTGAAACAATTAAATTAAATAAAAATTAGATTTGATTTGGTCCAAACCCTCAGTTAATTATACCTTTCACGCCTTGGTTTAAGTATAGAACTTTGGGTATTGTATGGATTCCTTGGAGTGCTTAAAGGAAGGAATGGTGATAGAATGGGGAGGCTAGTGTTTAGGCTAAAGAGGGAGAAGAGAATGAATTTGTGATCAAGCTTGTTGATGATTGAAAAAGGGGAAATATGACCTCTATTTATAGAGAAAAAAGAAGGGTCGAAAAAACAAGATAAGATCTGAATTAAATCATAATAAAACTCGATAGACTGCAGTTTTTGCGGTTTTTGTTTTTATCATATCTTTTGATCCATAAATCGGAATAAGATAAATAAGATATAGTTGGAAAGATCTTGAAGTCTAATTTATAACCCAATTAGAATAAGATTAAAATATTTTGAAGAATTAAAGATATGGCCGAAATAGTGAGACGATGTCAATTTTGGATAGAGTTTGATATTTTATTTATATCTTTTCCGTTATAGCTCGAAATTGATATTATAATATATCATTGGAAATATAATTTCAAGGGATATCCAAAAATATAAGATTTGTATAAAAACTATGAGGCACGAAAATCATATCTGACTATCTTTGAACGTCTTTCAATTCGAATAGCATTAGGACTTTCAAAAAGAAAAGTTTTATTCAATTTTAAACTCTTTAATCTTATCTTTTCAAAAAGGATAATTAAGATCTTTAAGAAAATTATAGAAGCATCCAATTAATCCTAATTTGTTTAGGAATGGGATTAAATCCTTTGGACCCTCCATATGATCATTTGGTCGTAGGTGGGTGGGCTTAGGTTCGGTTTGGGCTCAGTTTAGTATTTTTGTCATAACTTATTTGTTATAACTCGGATTTGAGCTTATAATATATTGTTGGAAAAATCTTTTCAAACCCCATCCAAATATTCAATCATTGGACCCATATTATGGACCAAAATAAGCTGGACTAAACGTTTTTATAAAAAGGACACAAAATGAATGATTTTAAAGGACACGAAATGAATTATTTTGGATTTAAAGACACGAAAAGAGGAAAATAAGTTATGGTTTGGGGAAATGGGCTAGGAATTGGGTTAGTTTATAAAATGTATTGGGATTGAAATATGGATTAAGCACTACAAAGATAAAATACTCAACCCGACCATTAACGGCGGTGAAAGTTTGTTCATCATCGGGTTTGGTTTTGGGGAGACATTTTTAGGTATCTATAGAAGCCCCCACCTTGACCGAGTTTTTAGAAACGTTAGTTTTGAAAACAATAGTCGAAGTAGTCGATAGGGACGCAAAATGATTTAAAAGGTTCTGCGATCCTAAATCACTCTGTATACGTCGATATCTGCAGAAAAATGTTAATTCTACAGATAAAAGAATAAAGGGATAGAATGATTATCTGACACCAGTGTATTGGTGTCAAATGATTTTGGTAGATTTCTATGCTCGAAGGAATTCACCGGATGATGTTTGTTAAGATACTTTCCATGCTTGAGGAAAGTCGACTGATGATACTTTCCATGCTTGAAGAAATCTACCAGATGATACTTTCCATGCTTGAGGAAAGTCGACATGAATTTGGCGATTTTCTATGCTTGAAGAAATCCACCATATAATACTTTCCATGCTTGAGGAAAGGCGACAGATGATGAGATTACAAGTCTCTGTGTATCGAGAACTTTGTGCCTTGAATTGTCTTCGCTTTGGAGATGATCACTAAAATGATGATGGTTCGCTTGTCCACGAACGTGGGCTGTAGTTGGTCCGCTTGTCCCTGACGTGGGCTGTAATTGGTCCGTTTGTCCCCGAACGCGGGCTGTAAATGGTTCGCTTGTCCCCGAACATGGGCTGTAGATGGTTCGCTTGCCCCCGGACGTGGGCTATAAATGGTCCGCTTGTCCCCGGACTTGGGCTGTAAATGGTTTGCTTATCCCCGAACGTGGGTTTTAGATGGTCCGCTTGTCCCCAAACGTGGGCTGTAGATGGTCCGCTTGTCCCCGGACGTGGGCTGTAAATGGTTCGTTTATCCCCGAACGTGGGTTGTTGATGGTCCGCTTGTCCCCGGACGTGGGCTGTAATTGAGACCTGCAAAATAAAATTTGCCAAGGGACGTATAGACTGTGATTGACTTGATCAACTGACTTGAACAAGTTTGACTAGTCACGACATGACATGTATAACTTGTGGTTGAGTGTGTATATGGTGTGTGTGTGCAAACACAAGCAACAAAAAATGCAAAAGCAAAATTTTTTCGTCAATTATGTCATGAGACAAGTGGAGGGTACCGACTTTCTCCCAAAAAAGAAAGACATGAAAACTGAACTTTTATTTTTGAACTCCCCTTGATGAAATTTTTTTGAAAAGTTTTGAACTTCCCCAAAAGCAAAGACATAAAAAAGGGGAAGAAGTTTTGAACTTCCTCGTTAAGCAAGACAAAATGAATCACATGGATTGAATTTCTTTTCTTGAAAATAATGTATGCATGATGCATGTCCTTAGGCCAGGAGGCTAAGGACAACTACATCATGTGACACGATAGATGAATGAACTTAGGTCATGGAGCTAAGCATCATATATGGTGTAAAGAAGCGATCTTGAATGTCACTTAGGTCTGGAAGCTAAGCACGTATATAAATGAAGTGATTATTGCATAACGAACGTTACTTAGGTCAAGGAACTAAGCACGATATTTTTTATGATTAAAAATGGTTGATATATAAATGTTGCTCAGCACATTATGCGATGTGTGAAACAATGAACATTGCTCAGGTCAGGAAGCTATGCAAGTATACAATGTTTCTTCTAATGAATGTTGTCCTGAAAGAGGATGAAACAGGCACAGTGTTGAAATAAGATTCCATGATAAAGGGTTATTAAAGGGAAGGATGATATGGATATGGATGTGTGAGTGAAGTGTGTGAATGTGATACTAAGGTTGGCTGCAAAGGTTATGGTGATGGAAATATATGTGAGAAGAGTCAAAGATGATGACTCTTTAGGCTGGGTAGGCTAAATGATGTGGGTTCAAGCCCCCAAGTCTAGCTCTAGATGAATAGGGGTAATAATTGGATATTCTTTGACTCGATCAAGCATGGATATGAATATAAATGTGAATATGAATGTGGCCGCACCTCGATGTGAGGTTGCCTACGTATCCGTTAGGAATCAGGCCGAACGTAGCTCTAACCGAACTTTGCACAAGTGTATGTACACCTCAAAGAGGTCATTCAAGGGTTGTAATGTGGTTAAGCTGATTGTTTAAGGAAGAAAGGGGTAAAAGGCTCAAGACCCGTGAGAAGCCCCCAAGATATGCAATTGTGTAATTGACTTTGCATGTTTTATTTTTCATATATTTTTTTGTTTTGAATATCATTTTTTTCACATTCTTTGAATCAATGTAGGCAATCTCATATCATGCGGTCCATCACTCACTTAGCATTCATGTTTCTCATGCACGGTACCAAGCACTCGATGAGAGACACAATTTGAGACGTGTTCATATCAAAGACATTGGAACACTTGTCCTTAGACATTGTTTTATTGTTGCTTTGTTTTTTTTTACTTGCTTTTTGAATGTTATACAATTACACACCTTCCCATCCCAGGGTTAAGTGAATGTGGGTTGAATAAAAAAAGGTCAATCATTAGACGAGGCTCAAAGTGGTTGATGAAGAAATGGATCTGTTATTGAGTGGTTAATGGGGAATGAATGGGTTGCAAAGGTACCTCCAATTATTGGTATACCTTGTGTTCGGTACGACAATTTTTTTTTTTTTTTTTTGATAATCACATGATCGAATGTAAGAAAGAGATGCTCGTTTATGAAGAAGGTAAGAAATGTGACACATAGACACATGGATAAGGAGAACCTATGCTAGACTTTATAGGGGGGAAGGGTTTGAAATAAAAGAAGAAGAAAACATGACATCTTAGTGAGAAGCTTGCATCATGCTTTGTCTTCATGGTTGTTTATGAGTTACTTCTTGTCGCCAGGTGAGGAAAAAAGTTTGTTGTTGTTGATGCTTTGATTGGAAGGTAAGAAGGAAGGAGTGACGTTCCCCTTATTCTTCCAACTATTGCCTAGTGATTTTAGACTCAAGTACTTTGTAAGGATGAACTCATTTAATGCATTCACTCAATACTCGGATTGAAAAGGAAGAGTGTATGAAACAATTTTGAAATCTGATGGGAAATACTCCACTCATTTCTATTAAGATGGAAAATGACGCATGCATGGTCCTAATATACGATCATAAACAATATAGTGCATTACTCGAAGACAAAGTGTGTGAAATGACTCAACATGTGTCATTAGGTGAGTTTATTAAGACTCGTGGTATGATCGCAAGGCTAGACATGAGGACGTTGTGAAAAACAAAGGACCCAATGACCAAATAGCACGTAAGACTAATAGACAAACTAACTTGATTAATTTTGTCCAATTTTAATGTTTATGCTATTTACTATGTGAAAACGATCCATTGGAAATCGTTAAGTCATAAATAAAATCAACCTCAATCAAAGATAAAGAACACATGCTAAGATTAGCACAAAAATCGATCACAAGAAACTAGGAAGAGGATTAGAATTCTAGAAGAGTTAGGACTCATGAGTATAAAAATAAATTAAAAAAAAATCAAAATCTATAATCCTATGTTATACAAGTTGACACTGAAAGTGCAGCTGGTACTCAAGAAGGGGGGGGGGGGGGGGTTGAATTGAGTACAGGGCAGTGTTAAGAATTATTGGATTTTCTTCTCTATTTATGTAGGGGGACCAAGTGATGAACTGGTCCTGCAGCGGAAACAGAAAATTCAATAAATAATCAACACAAAGATTTAACGAGGTTCAGCTCAACTCTGAGCCTACGTCCTCCACTACCCTAATTACTTTTATTAATCAACTCTGAAAAACAAAAGCAATTACAAATGATCACACTCGTGATCCCCACACCTAACTCTAGGTGTCACTTCGCACTTGAACTCACAAGCACTTGCACTCACACTCGTAAATGCTACCCAATCACTAACCTCTTAGTGATTCAATACAAACCCTTTGTTTCCCTCTAAATGCTTCCTACTCAAAGCTTACAAGAGATAATTACAAAACAATCCTTACTGTGTGCATAAATAGTTTGTAAGAGATGAACTAACTATTTCCCTTAGAGTGTATTTCGAGCTTTCAAAGATAGAGAAGTTTTTCAGAAAAGCTCACTCGAAATTCTGATCGAGTTTATGCTTTTATAAGGTTGGGAGATGAATTCTTTCGTGATCTTTTCAGATCATAACTTAGGTAAATAGAATATCTTTTATTTTGTAAATAAGAGATATTCTAAGATATTATTCTACTTTCCATAAATGGGTAGAATAATATATTCTAAGTTATATGCGAAATAATTCATCTCCAACTCTGCATAAACTGAATCAATTAGTTTAGTAAATATTCTCTAAGGATAGGAAATATATATTCCAGAAAATATTTACTGAACTAATGTCCAGGTTCATGAAACAAGCTACGAAGCAGCTGTTTCCCAACCTGTTAGTGTCCTAGAGATCAGGTCAACTTTTCCTGATCTCTACAACACTAAATATTCTAAGTAAGGGATACAGATAGCTCACGTACAAACATCCATGCACACTTAACATTATAAAGACTACAAAGATCAACTATCCTAATCTGAGAGACTTCATAATCTTCAAGTCTTGACGACCTTCCTTGATAGAACATTCTGATACAGATTTCTTGAATGCTTTGATTCAAAAGAACTTCATATTGCCTCAAGTACTTGGGATAGCTGTTCCTGTTCAAAATGTCAGTTGATATAATATAAAACCAACAAGAACCAGCTAGTCAGCTGTTTGTCATCACTCAAAACCTTAAGTGACTCAACAAATTCCCCCTTTTTGATGATGACAAACACTTTGAAGTTTCCTGCACCTGCACGTTAGTGAGAAACAGCAAAGTAAAGAAAGTTCTAATCTACACTTAAGAAGACAAGACTTTCTACTAGACTTTCTACACAGGGGATATCTTGTGTAAAAGACTTATGACACTAATGACTGACCAGGATAGCCATCTTTATTTAAAAGAAACAACTTGTTTTTGGATTTTTGGAAAAAGACACTGAAACAGTTAGTTAATCTAACTGTTCTCTCTATTTTAACTTGTTTTTGTGATTATCTGACTCAAGGAAATAAAAGACTCAATCTAATTGTCTAACAAGGCCTTTTCAGAAACTTCAACCTGCTTTTCCCCCTTTTGGCATCATTAAAAAGCATTCAAAAAAAATAGAATTGCACACCAAAATATCGCAAGTAAGCCAAAAATCAGTAGTTTCAACCACTGATCAATCTCAATGTTGCAGGTTAGCACAAACAGGTTATTCAATCACATGAAACAGAAAAAGCTTAAAACTGTTCAGGATTACACACCAGAAGGTTAGAAACATAATAGAAACCACACTGCATGAAAAACAGTCTAGCAGTGTGGGGGAACAGCAAATATTATGGCAGTTAATGGAAGGGGAGGGGGAGACTGAAGTGATCATTCATCATCATCTTCATCCTCTTCTTCATCCTCTGGGTTGATCTCCTCCTCGAAGTCAGAACCTTCCTCAGCTGTCTTTTCTTCTTCCTTCTTCTCCTTTTCCTCTGTCTCTTCTTCTTCTTCCTCATCAAATTCATTTTCCTCTTCTTCAGAACCTTCTCCTTTTTCAGCATCAGGACCCTTCTCACTGGAGGATTCCTCATCATCCGTCTCAATAATCCTACAGTGTGTAGAGTCAAACTGCATCCCAGACTCTGGGGGCAACAGGTGATCAATCACCCTGCAAATAGTGAGGAATTTCCTGTTGTTCATAAGCTTATCAAGCTTCCTTTCTTCTTCAGCCTGCACTAGACTGGCAGCCAACTTTATGATCCTCTCATCCTGCCTTTCCAACTTGGCAAGAAGCATTGCCACAACCTCAGGAGTGATTTCCTCCTGGTTCCCTGCATCCCTTGGGCTACTTTCTTGACCTACAAAAGTCAGCCTCTTTCCAGAGTAGTCAATCTTCTTCTGAGTGAGTATTTTCTTGGAGAACAACTGAAGACTCACCACCTCACCAGAAAAAGAAAACTTGGGATTCTGCTCCTTGATGATTTTGCAGATAAAAGAACCATAAGACAGGGAGTTGTGGGATGAAGCATGGCAGTACAACATGTGCTCCATCATTAGAGCAGGCAGATTAACCTTAACCTTTTTCAGGATCAGATAGATCAGGACCATGTCCATGATCCTAACAGTACCTCTGCCTTGACCCTTGGGCAGAAAGACCTTCAAACACATAGAGTGCAGAACCAACATAATTGCCTCCCTAAAGTCACTAGGGGAACCAGCTTCTTCCTTCTTTCCAAACAAAAACTGAGTAACCTCCTCAGGTGTTACTCCTCCCATTAGGGGCCACCCATCACTGCTATATCTACCAAAACCATCTCTAGGTATACCCAGCAACTCAGATAAAACAGACTCAGAAACATGTACAATACTACCAGAAACAGTTGATGCCACAGACATATCAATGTTTTGCTTTAGATTAACAAAGAACTGACGAACAGGACCAACAAAAGCATCATTTAAATCATTAAACAGAGACATCCATCCTTGGAACTCAAGAAGTTCCTTAACTTGACTCAAAGCAGGAATATCAAAATATTCATTCTCAACACCACAACCAGATAACACAGTCCTAGAACTTAAAGAAGTTGCACCAGTACTGGGGTTAACAGGTTGTTTACCTTTAGCAGTCTTGGAGATACGGGAAACAGATGATGTTGCTGTCCTTTTCTCTCCTCTCTTAGGCTCAGATGGTGTAGTCTCCTTCTCTTCTGAGCCCTTAATGACCTTTGAAGCAGCCCTAGTCTGCCTTTTCCTTACAGAGCCAGTAGTGGTACCAGCAACCACCTTGGTCACCACTACATCTAGATCCTCCTCCATCTTCTTGTCCTCCTTCTCCTCATCCAATCCTTCATCAGCCACTTCCTCTAACTGTTTTTCAAGTTTCTTGGCTATCTTTTTAACAGGTTCCCCCTCAGAAGGTGATTTGGGGTTTGAAGAAACGGTTTCAGTTATTTGAGTGAGGGTTTCGATGGATTTCTCTTTTGGGGCCTTTTTGGATTTGGATTTTTGTGGAGAAGGGTTTAAAGTTTTAGTCTTTGATGGTGAAGCAGGTTTTTCCTTCAAGACATTCTCTTTTGAAGGAGTTTGTCTCAAGGGAACGACCTTGATGGGTTCAGTTTCAGAGGGGTTGATTTCTGGTGTTGCTTGTGAAGGAGTCTGCTCAGAGACGTTCATAAGAACATCCTTGATTGTTTCTTGAGATTTTGACGAGGGGGAACTAGCCAAAATTGCTTTGGAACCTCCTTTCCTTCCTCCTTTCCTTCCAGTTCCAGCCTTTCTCACCATTGTTGCTTGTCTAAGCTTCGAAGAATTGATCTTGTGTAGAGAGAGAAGTTGAGAATTTTTGATGAATGATGAATAATCACGGAGCAAAGAAAGGAAAGCAAATATATAGCAAGAGGAATTATAGAGACAATCAGAAATAAAATCAGAGGATCAGAAGATATTTGGAAGTTATTTTAATTTGGAAATAACTTCCATAAATGAACAACTGCCCATAATTGCAACTGTCAGAACAAATTGCCGTTGGAGGAAAATAACTGCCATATTTTAAAGATTTTAAAATCAAATAAGAATATAAAAAATATTTTCTCACGGTTTAATTTGAAATTAATTTCAAAATTAATCCGTTTGTATTTGCTGCTGTTTCCTCTGCTGGTAGGGTTACTGAAACAGTTGCTTATCTGTTCAATATGGCCTTCAATCCTGAAAGTGATTAGCTGCAATATTGCTCACATAGAGATAAGCAATTAACATTGAGATAATAGACAGATTGCAAAGGTATGATGCATGCACACATTTAAAGAATACTTAATTAGCCAATCATTGGGGAAAAACAGCTGAGAGAGGTCTCTTAGTTTGACCTAGTCAGACCTAACATGACTCTAAACTTGCAGAAAGACTCTTTACCCAATGGCTTAGTGAAGATATCTGCAATTTGTTCTTCACTGTTGCAAAAACTCAGCTCTACAAGACCTTTCTCAACATTATCTCTTAGGAAATGATGTCTTATCTCAATATGCTTTGTCCTGGAATGCTGCACAGCATTCTTAGAAATGTTAATAGCACTTGTATTATCACATAAAATAGGTACATTTTCATAGAAAATACCAAAATCTTTCAACTGGTTCCTTATCCACAACAGCTGGGAGCAGCAAGCTGCAGCAGCTATGTATTCAGATTCTGCTGTGGATAAAGCAACAGAATTTTGTTTCTTTGATCCCCATGAAATCAAGCAGGGACCTAAGAAATGTGCCATACCAGATGTGCTCTTTCTGTCTACTAGGAATCCAGCATAATCTGCATCTGTGTATCCTAATAGTTCAATTGAACCACCTTTGGGGTACCACAAGTACAGATCATCTGTTCCTACTAAGTATCTAAATATTCTCTTGACAGCCTTTAGGTGAGATTCTTTGGGATTGCTTTGAAAACGTGCACACAATCCCACAGAAAACACTATATCTGGCCTACTAGCTGTCAAGTAGAGAAGAGAACCAATCATACCTCTAAACAGTGTAGCTTCCACACTCTCTCCTTTATCATCACTGTCTAGCTTTGCATTTGTAGGTATTGGAGTTGCATATGATTTACTGTCTTGCAATCCATACTTCTTGATTAGTTCCTTTAGATACTTCTGTTGATGTATCATGATCCCATCAACTGTTTGCTTGATCTGCAATCCTAGGAAGAATCCTAGTTCTCCCATCATGCTCATCTCAAATTCACTTTGCATCAGATCTGCAAACTCACTACACAAAATTTGATTAGTAGCACCAAATATTATATCATCTACATATATCTGTACTACAATCAAATCAAAATTCCTGGTTTTGATAAAGAGGGTCTTATCAACCGTTCCTCTTCTATAGTCATGTTCCATCAGAAAGTTGGACAGCCTTTCATACCAAGCTCTAGGAGCTTGTTTAAGACCATAGAGCGCCTTGTCCAGCTTATATACATGATTTGGGAATTGACTATCAGCAAAGCCAGGGGGCTGCTCAACATATACTTCTTCTTTCAAATAACCATTAAGAAATGCTGTCTTAACATCCATTTGAAAGAGCTTAATGTTCTTATGAGCAGCAAAGGCAATCAAGATCCTTATTGCCTCAAGTCTAGCTACTGGGGCAAAGGTTTCATCATAATCAATGCCTTCTTGCTGATTATAACCTTGCACGACCAGTCTAGCTTTGTTTCTGACTATAGTACCCAGATCATCCAATTTGTTTCTGAAGACCCACCTGGTACCTATGACTGACCTGTTCTCAGGTCTTGGCTCAAGATGCCACACTTTATTTCTTTCAAATTGATTTAATTCATCTTGCATAGCCAAAACCCAATCAGGATCTTTTAAAGCCATCTTGTAGTCAGTTGGTTCTATATTAGATAAAAATGAGAAAAATGCACAAAAGTTTTCATAAACTGCTCTCCTAGTCTGAATGCCTTTACTGATATCACTCAGAATTTGTTCAGTAGGATGAGAAGATTTATATTTAAAAATGCTAGATCTAGGTGCATTCTCATTTAATCCATCAGAACCATCATGCATCCCTGGTTCATTTGTGCCATCGAATTGGTTTTGCACAGATGGACCAGTATGCTGAGATGTTCCCCCTACCTCCCTTACCTGGGTGGAAAACTTGTCCTGAAAGTTTTCTGTTCCCCCTGAGGTGTTGCTTTCTCCATTTACTTGGGGGCCTTCATCTCCATCCTCATGAGTATCCACTTGTTGAGGATCTCCTTCATTGTGACCAAGTCCTTCACCAGCAGCATCTGGTGAACCAGTATGTGAACCTGGTTTTTCTAAGGAAACATCAGTTGATTCTCCTGTAAAATACAAAAGTCCTATCTCATCTAAGTCATCAACCTGCACATTCTCACAACACATATTAAATTCATCAAAGACTGCATGAACACTTTCTTCAACACACAAAGTTTTCTTATTGAATACTTTATATGCCTTACTGTGAGAAGAATAACCAAGGAAAACAGCTTCATCACTTCTTGGATCAAATTTATCCAAGCTGTTCTTACCATTATTATGCACATAACACTTACAACCAAAGGTTCTGAAGTATGCTATGTTTGGTTTCCTTCCTCTAAGAAGTTCGTATGGAGTCTTCTTCATTTGAGGCCTTAACATCAACCTATTTAACATGTGACAAGCTGTATTTACAGCTTCTGCCCAAAAAGACTTGGGGAGACAACTCTCAATGAGCATTGTTCTTGCCATTTCTTCCAAAGTCCTGTTCTTCCTCTCAACTACTCCATTTTGTTGAGGAGTTCTTGGGGCAGAGAAATTGTGAGAAACTCCATGTTCCCTGCAGAACTCTATGAAGCTAGAGTTATCAAACTCTGATCCATGATCAGATCTTATGGCACCCAGTTGATGATTGATCTTGTTCTGAACCTGCTTTACTTACCAATTCCAAGAATGGTACCTTTGCTGTTATCACCAAAAGTCACCTTTCCCCCTTCATGAGCTGTAAGTGAGAGAAACTGTTTCCTATCCCCTGACATGTGTCTTGAGCAGCCACTGTCCAAATACCAGTAGGTATTGTCTCTCACTTCAGCCTGCACAGGAAAAATTTAAACATTAGCTTTAGGAACCCAAATCTTTTTGGGTCCCTTTCCAACAACAGATTCAAGCACGTCTTTTCTAACCCAAATCTGTTTAACATTTTTCTCATTTTTATCCAATCTACTTTTCCTGTCTTTACACTCATATTTCTTATGGCCATTCTTGCCACAATGATAGCACACATGCATGTCTTTTGCTAAGACATACTTACCTTTCTTATACTCCTGTAACCATGTAGTATCTCTGGGAGACCAGTTCCTCCTGTTCCCCTTCCCAGTATAACCAAGTCCCCTTCTACCACTGTTTCCAGCAGTTAAGGTTAACTGGTTCAATGAGTTCTGGGATTGGAGGACTTTATCCATTCTCTTCTTAAATTCTATGAACTCTCTATCCTTTAAATTCATTTTCTCATGCAGGGATAAATTCTGGTCAACAACTATCTCAAAGTCAAGCTTAGCTCTTTCAAGCTCAGCTTGCAATTTTGAAATACTTGAATCATGCAAAACTACAGGATCACATGAATTAGTCTTTCTAAGCTGGGCTAACTCAACCTGCAAGCTACAAATTTTAGCTTCACATTCATCATGCATATTACTAGAAACAGTTTCAGAACCAGTACTTTTGCTGTCCTTAACTAGGACATATGCTTTATATAGTTTCTCTACATCATCAACTAACAAGTTGAATCCTTCTAACAGTTTAGACCTATTCAGAGCACTTGCCCTAGATTTTATACTATCAAAGTCGTACAAGTCATCATCACTATAATCAAGCACGTTAATGACACAACTTGTAAACTGTTTCTCACATTCATCATCACTGTCATCACATAAACCCATATCAGATTTTATTCTCTGAATTTCAAGTTTGCTTTGATCTAAAGCAATCTCTAGTTCAGCTACTTCCTGCTTCAAGTTAGCACAGACACTTTCCAACAAATCACAACTTGAATTAGCAATATCATATTCTTTAGACTTTTCTTTAAACTTTCTCTTAAAATCATGATAAGCAATTCCAAGTTCTAAACATTGATCTAAAGCACTACTGGCACATTCCATCAAGTTTTCTCTATCATAAAAGAGCATATCCTTTTTGATCTGATCAATGTTTACCTGATGTTGATCCAAGGGGTGCTTCTTTGCCATGAGGCAGTGGACATCTGAGCTGGTTCCTCTGCTGTACCTGGTATCTTCTTCTGAACTTTGATTTAGTATTGCTGTCATACATACATCTGACTGACTTGAATCATCTCCCTCTTCATCACTGTCTGTATCTCCCCAGACAGCAGCAACCATGGCCTTTTTGTAGGCCATCTTGTCTGCTTCCTTGGACTGGTTGTCCTTCCATTGAGGACAATTCTTCACAAGGTGTCCCTTCTCACCACACTTAAAGCATCCTGTTGCAGAGAAATTGTTAGATTTTTTATTTGATGCATTATTAAACTTACCCTTGATGAATTTTCCCTTCTGGTTTCTGAAACTTCTTTCAAACCTTCTAGCCATCATTCCTATTTCATCATCCTCATCTTCGACTGTTCCCTTTAGTGCAATTCCTTTTGCTGGTACCTTCTCTGACTTAGATCCAACCAGCATTTCATGGGTCATGAGGGAACCTATCAGCTGTTCAACTGATAGAATTGAAAGATCCTTTGCCTCATAAATGGCTGTAACCTTGGGAGTCCATTCACCTGTCAAACTTCTCAAAATCTTTCTAACAAGATCTTCATCAGTAAAGCTTTTACCAAGAGATTTTAAATCATTTACAATAGTCATGAATCTACTAAAACAAGTATTAATATCTTCATCCTTAAACATATTAAAAGATTCATATTTTGACATAAGTAAATCAATTTTAGACCTTTTTACCTCACTGGTACCCTCAAAGGCAAGTTCAAGGGTATCCCAGATCTCCTTGGCAGTGGTGCATGCTGAGATCCTGTTTGTCTCATTCTCAGCAATGGCCTGTTGCAGTATTGACATAGCCTTAGCATTTTTCTCCAGCTTTTTGTAATCAGTGGAGATGTATTCATCTTCAGTCTTTGGGACTAGCTTCCCTTCTGGATCAGACTTCTCAATGGTCAAGGGACCATTCTTAACAACCAACCAGCATTCATAATCAATGCCAATGATGATATTCTTGATTCTGTTCTTCCACCATGCATAGTTCTTCCCATTGAACTTTGGTGTCTTGTTGTCATATCCCATAGCATTCTTTTCCTGAGTACTCATGATCTACTTCTCTAGGTGTTACCCTTACAAGAAGCCGAGGCTCTGATACCAATTGAAAGTGCAGCTGGTACTCAAGAAGGGGGGGGGGGGTTGAATTGAGTACAGGGCAGTGTTAAGAATTATTGGATTTTCTTCTCTATTTATGTAGGGGGACCAGGTGATGAACTGGTCCTGCAGCGGAAACAGAAAATTCAATAAATAATCAACACAAAGATTTAACGAGGTTCAGCTCAACTCTGAGCCTACGTCCTCCACTACCCTAATTACTTTTATTAATCAACTCTGAAAAACAAAAGCAATTACAAATGATCACACTCGTGATCCCCACACCTAACTCTAGGTGTCACTTCGCACTTGAACTCACAAGCACTTGCACTCACACTCGTAAATGCTACCCAATCACTAACCTCTTAGTGATTCAATACAAACCCTTTGTTTCCCTCTAAATGCTTCCTACTCAAAGCTTACAAGAGATAATTACAAAACAATCCTTACTGTGTGCATAAATAGTTTGTAAGAGATGAACTAACTATTTCCCTTAGAGTGTATTTCGAGCTTTCAAAGATAGAGAAGTTTTTCAGAAAAGCTCACTCGAAATTCTGATCGAGTTTATGCTTTTATAAGGTTGGGAGATGAATTCTTTCGTGATCTTTTCAGATCATAACTTAGGTAAATAGAATATCTTTTATTTTGTAAATAAGAGATATTCTAAGATATTATTCTACTTTCCATAAATGGGTAGAATAATATATTCTAAGTTATATGCGAAATAATTCATCTCCAACTCTGCATACACTGAATCAATTAGTTTAGTAAATATTCTCTAAGGATAGGAAATATATATTCCAGAAAATATTTACTGAACTAATGTCCAGGTTCATGAAACAAGCTACGAAGCAGCTGTTTCCCAACCTGTTAGTGTCCTAGAGATCAGGTCAACTTTTCCTGATCTCTACAACACTAAATATTCTAAGTAAGGGATACAGATAGCTCACGTACAAACATCCATGCACACTTAACATTATAAAGACTACAAAGATCAACTATCCTAATCTGAGAGACTTCATAATCTTCAAGTCTTGACGGCCTTCCTTGATAGAACATTCTGATACAGATTTCTTGAATGCTTTGATTCAAAAGAACTTCATATTGCCTCAAGTACTTGGGATAGCTGTTCCTGTTCAAAATGTCAGTTGATATAATATAAAACCAACAAGAACCAGCTAGTCAGCTGTTTGTCATCACTCAAAACCTTAAGTGACTCAACAGACACGGATTAAAGGAATTAACTAAGACTAGCTTGACACAAAAAGATATATAAAAATAAATAAATAAATAAAAAAAGTTGACACTAAAAGGACACCTAAACTGGATAGGCTGTAGTATATTGGTTATAACTTTTGATCTGTGACTTTGATTGGGACGAAACCAACTCCAAATGAAAGATAAACTTGGGGCTACAGATCCATAGGTGGCTCGACACGTAACTCTTTCTAGAACTCTGGATATGACCAAAACAAGTTGACTCTTGTGTAGTATACGGGAATAAAAATTCGGGTGACTAAAAAATTATAAAAAAAAAAAATCTATGGCTCGACTCTAATAATAAAAAAAGGGTTTGATAAGAGAAAAATAAATAAATAAATAAATAAAAAGTCAAAAAATGCACATATAAGAACATTATCACGAATGATGGAATGAAGTTCGCAACCTAAAGTCAAGTTCTATGTTCGACTATGGTCAAGCTTAAAAGGTTGTCAAAGGGTACCATGGTTAAGAGTTTGGATGCGTTAGCAAGGAAGCCTCCCTTGAGGGTGTATGCCAACGGGTGGCTCCACGAGTTCTTGATAAAATCGAACTCGACTCCATGGTTTGGGTGGATTTAAAAACTCGGATGAACCCTTATTGCCACGAGCGTTTTTGGGTTGATAGAGCTTAAATCCTCCGGGCTAACCACATACGTAGAACACGTACTATTGTGGCAAAATAGGTGTTGAGTAATTAGGTTTTGATGATTGTAAACTAATGATGATTATCTATCTAATGTGTTTGTTAAGTTATGCATAGAAAGAACAAGTTATTCTTGGAACAGGATATAAGGAACCTGAGCAATATATGATAAGAAATACAGAACAAGAACAATGATGAGTGTTATGGTTGATAAACATGATGATGGCTAAAGAACCATGAAGGTAACTATGTAAATATGTGTTTGCATATGTTAGCTTCATGTGGTAAGTACACTATGCATACATGAGTTGTATAAGTGTAGGAGTATTTACATAAGCTTTAAGTTTAATTAGTTCTCTCACTAGAAGTTTATTTATGACAAACAAAATTCAATCTAATGTTTCTCTTAAGTGTTTATGTGAATACAAGAACTGAATTAGGTGAAGTCAATGGGTTGGAACATAGAAGACTTCAAGAGGAAAAAGAGAGAATGAATGAACCTAAAGCAGGTTCTCTATGAGAACCAAACCACGAAGGAACTTGAAGGTATTCTCTAACAAGATCGAGAAGGAACTTTCGGCAGGCTTTCCCACAAAAGCCGGAGCATGTTCCCTAGCAGGTACATGAAGAGTTCCATAATCCCTAATAGGTACACGAAGAGTTCCGTAACAGGAACTTAGTTCTCTAACAAGAACTATCTAAGTTCCCTAACAGGAACTTGCCCCGAGATCTAGAATACATCAATACTACAAGATTCCAGAACAAGAGTTTCAAATAAACAACATGAAGACAGAGAAATCGAAGTATATCGCTCTAGGATTCATGTAAGTATGTTGGACATAAAAGTCAGTCTGGAACAAGTCTAAAGAACCAAGGTGAACTCATGATAGTCAATGAAATTAGAGTTACTATCTTGTCAGGAACTCAGAGACTGTCAGAGTTCCGAAACCTAATCGGAACTTAGGTCTGCACGTCGTTAAAGGTCGCAGGTTGAAATTAATAATATAAATATTTACCTAATACGTGCATATCTTTTAGGGATTTGATTTTACAGAATAAAGATATTTATTTTTCTAATAAACCTCTTTGGAAAAAGATAAGTTATTTTTGGAAAATATTTTCACCAAATTAAGTTTTAAATAAAATCTAATTTTATGGCAAGTATATCTTTTGTTAAAAGATATGATAAATATATCTTTTGTAAAAAGATATGGTAAGTATATCTTTTATAAAAAGATATGGTAATTATATCTTTTGTTAAAAGATATATTAGTATATTTGGAAAATATAAGATTTTGATAAAGTCTAATTTTATGGTAAATATATCTTATTAATATTAATAGAATATATTCTTAACAAAAGATATATTTTTGGAAAACTTATTTTTGGAAAATATCTTTTATTTCTATCTTTTAATAAAACTTATCTTTTACAAAAAATATGCTCATATGTATTCATTCAAAGTTGAGGTTGACGAAGTGCAGTGGTCGTGTTTAATGGTTTCATCCTTCACCACGAAGCTAAGTCAAACCTCCAGGTCAAAGTTCCAGTCAGTTCCAGACAGATCTTGAGTGTCCAGCATATTAGTTTTATCTCTTTATTCATTGGTATGTATTTAGAGTTATTCCTTGAGATCTTGTAATTGAGAAAAAGGGTTTTGAGTGTTTTATGTATTGGGGTGTGAGAGTTCGCGAGGATTATAATTGTATTAAGAGTGAAATGTGTGAGCTTCTAGGGTGAAGCCGATTGAGCTTCTAGTGTGAAGCCGATTGAGCTTCTAGTGTGAAGCCTAGTGGGTAGTACTTTGGTAGTACGAGTGAATCTAAGTGTGGTACTTAGGTTGGGTAGGATAGGGTCCTATCGAGTAGCAAGTGTGGAACTTGTGAACAAAGGTCTGTGTTAATAGGTTGTAACTTAGTGTTTTCCCTATTATAGTGAAGTGGTTTGTGTTTGAAATCCCTTGGAGGGTCGAGGTTTTACTTCCAGTTAGGCCCTGGATGGTTTCCTCGTAAAATTCTCTTTGCATTGTCTAAATTCCTAACAACAATCAGTTTTATATTCCGCGAAATGTAGGCACAAGGAACATACTACAATTCACCCCCCCTCTTGTAGTATATCATCCGAAATAACAATTGGTATCAGAGCCAATGCTCTAGATAAAACTGGGTAACCCCGAGGAGCAAGTTCCAGGCTAAGATGGATATCTACGAGGAATGCAGCAATTGGAACTCAACCCGAGAATGTTCCCAACACCAAATGAAGACCAAAATCTGCTTGTAAAGCAGAAGTAGTTCAAAGATTAACATCTTGGAGGTAAGTGTTTCGTCTTTGAATTCTTTGTTATATGCATGTTATTATGTGTGCAAGTTCCTTACAGTATTTCTAGCTAAATTGTTGATTTTATTGTTAATATTTTTAAATCAATTTTGTGTAACCTTAAATCTGATTTGGAGTGTATTTAAAAATCATTTTTTCAGATTTATAAATTGATTTATTAATAAAGAATCAGTTTTTTAGAAATAGTTCAAGGAACTTATTGTTTAGAATTATGCATATTTGGTCATTCGGAACCTGGACTACCCCTGAATGGAAACTTTATTCTTTAGGCAAGGTAATAAACGTATATTTTGAATATTTGCCAAAGAATGACCTTATCATGTGTCCTTATTATTCTGATTATTTATTATGTAGACACATGATGTTAATTGTTAGTAAAGATAGTTGGTTTAACAGTATTTGTTTTAATTATGGATTATTTACGTCTATTACTAACATGAAGGTACCCAATATATATTGGGTAACCAAATCCAAAAGGTGACCGATTTTGCAGGCTATGTGAGTGGAGACAACTTATTAATAACGATGATTTTTGGTTGTTTGTATATATGGAATTATATGCAAGTTCCTCTCACTACAAAGCCTTTATAAGAGGTTTGTAGTAGGTGAAGCGATAATATGGATAAGCGTGTAAGTCACATATACATTTCTCTATAAATATTGGTCATGTGCTTTTGGTATGTATTGATCCTTCACAAATTCCTATTAAAATTCAATTCCCCTTTTCTATGAAGGTTATTAGTGAATGGATGTAAAAGAGAAGTTGTTTTGAAGCTTATAACATATATCATGACAAACTAACTTCTCTTCTAGTTTTGTGCTGGTTATTAATGATTGTTTTGTAGGTTTTTCCATTGAGATAAATCGATGCATAAAAGTTTGTTCTATTAGGAACTCAGTGCTTAACTTTGTTGGAACTTGGTAAACTTGAAATGACAAAACGAATTAGGGATACAGGAACAACAAAGCTTCTATGTCAAGATGCAATAAGAGTTAAAGTATAAGTTTTTGTTCAACTTCTTGTTCAAGTTCCTATCGTTTAAAGTTCCTTGGAACAAAGCATAAATTCCTGTAGCAGACCCTTATGAAGGATGATAAAGAAACATGATTATCTTTGACTACGTGTTGGAGATTTATAATTTGGTTTACATAATAAATTCAAAAGGGAGTATTCTTACAGGAACTTTATGCCTCAAAACTTTTATGCTTTAGGTTTAATCTATATCTTTTGACTAACCTACAGACTTTTTGATTGCTCAAAGGAATCTCTTGGGTTTTGATTTTTCAGGTTATATATTTCGAATGAATATTTGAGGAACTTTAACAAGGTGTTGAAGAATTTGAGATTAAATCAACATGTTCCTTTACCCAAGATTCAATGGTCAAAGGACTAGAAGGACATGTTCCAATCTGATATCAATAGGAACATGAACATTTGAAGGTGAATAGTAGGAAGGAACTCGTGGTATCTCGACAGCGAGGTTCCAAAGGGATGGTGATTGTTGAAACAAGATATCTCCTGATATAAACCTACAATGGAAGAACTATGACTTATAAGACTAACATGAAAGGTAAAATTGTTGCATAATAGGAGGTTAGTAAGTCAAGTTCCTATGCCATTGTGAACATTTCTCTTGTCGAGTTTTTGATGTACATTTTTTGGTTTTTAAATGTTTGTAACTCTAGATGTTTTATGAAATACTTATATGCTTCAAACTGTAAACATGTCAATCTTTTCGTGCTTGTTAAACCTAGTAGGAACTCAAAAATAGGTATATGTATATGTAAGTTCCAAACAAGTGAAGATTGAGAAGCATGAGAATCAAAACATGTTATAATCTCTTTCAACATCGGGTAGATGGTAAGCAACACTAATCCATTGGATCTTAGTGATATGGATCTGTTTATCATGTGATATTTAGAGTCTAATTGAAAGAGATGTCTTGTTTATAAGTGATGAGCGCAAATGGACACTTGGTTACTTTTCTTAATAGAAGAGATGATGAACTATTTGTTGAAAGTCTTTTCTATCACAGGGTATGTGGCTAAGTGTTAATTATTTATGAAGTTGTAGATCTAACGATGGAACCTAGTTCCAATCATGTTTGATGTTTGTTGCAGGAACACAAGATTGACAACAAATATTCAACTTTGAATCATGAAAGACACGAAGAGAACAAAGTTATATGCTAATGGTCTTTGCAGGTTCTTTGGAATAGTTTTCAATACCTCTTGCTAGATCATCAACACTTAAGCAATAGATCTTTGATTAATAAGACACCTTATGTTCTACTTAGGGATGTTTGATGATAGAAGTGCCAAGGCGATTTATCCATAAACGCCTAGAATAGTAAAACATAAAGAGTTTACTCTATCTTGTTTAATGTGCAATAAGTGAACATATTTTGAGACTAACATGTTTATTCCCATCAAACAGGTTATAAAAGATGAACTCATAAGTTCTTGTAGAACTAACTGAGTTCCTAGTAAAGAAATATGTCACTAAGAATAACACAAGGGATAGCTACATACGTTGAGGAACTTTCAGATGATAATAAGTTCCAACTCGTACAACAAAGTTCAATAAACTCAATACAAGAAAGCAAGTTCCAACTAAGTTCCAGAGATGAGATAATATTTGTTTCGACCAGAAAAATCTCAACAAACTATGGAATTACTGTGTCTTTCATGCACATGTAACCAAGGCCAACAACATTAAAGCATTTGAAGATGTATCTTGGATCTGCAGCAGGAACTTAATAAGCTTAAAAGGAAAAAAGTGTATGTCACATCCTGAACCTATTCTAGAACACCTAAAAAGGGTCGAAGATTGAAAAGGGTGTTCTGGAAAAAGCTTGTTAAGTAAGGCATGTGAATGGAACAAGGCCAGGTTGGTTCTTAAAGGAAACAACAAATATAAAGGTATGTATTGTTTTTAAAGAACTTGTTGCTCGTGTAACTAGACTTGAAGGTAATTGAATATTATTAGATCTTACTGTTTAAATAGGGATTAGAGTTGTACCACATGGATGCCGTGTATGTTTTTCGTATGAATTTTTATGTACATCTATGTGGAACATACTCTAGGATAGAATGCTATCTAAGTTTCTTCTTGAAATTTGAGCTTTAAAATTGTCGATTTTTGCTTTCAAGATAGATTGATTTTTTAGTTGTGCTTGCTTACATTGATTATATTTCTGGTACAACTAATGAATCATTGTGAATTGATTTTTTATGATTCTATGATGAGGAAATATATTTGTAAGCATTAACCACTGACAATGGAACTTGAGTTAGAAGTGGAAGTTCATATTAGATTTGAGATCATCAAGGAACAGAACAACCACTTCAAGAACTCCAAGGTAAGCCATCATATCAACCAATGTTTTAAAAGTTATATTTTTACTGGTTTAAGACTACTTAAGATATAAGTTCTTGTTCACATGACGTCATTAGATGAATTGAATTGATATATTTTTGGTATAAATGCAATATGTGAATTTGTGAATTGATTCTCTTATAGTTATGTCTTGACTCATCATATCCTTGTTTATTGCTTAATGGAACAAAACTTGATGAAACATAACATGAGTATAAAGTATTTTTCCCTTAAGTTATGTCAAGTTGGGGTTCCTATGCATGTTAAACTTGAGTAAAGAATGTACGCTTATTGTTTATGTGTCACACTTAGTTCTTATGTTGTAAAAGACATACTCACTTGCCTAAGAGTATTAGAGGTCTCATAATAGAACTATGGGTGCTGTCAAACACGAAGTTCCTAAGTTGCCAAAGGAACAATGGAAGAAACTTTTATGGAACAAGACAGGTTAGTTCCCAGACCGTTTGTATCTCACTTGTTTAAATTTCAGAGGGAACTAACCTATCTTTTTGCCAACTTTCAAGCATCCACACTAAATATCTTCGAACGCAACATTATCCTACAACTCTAAGTTGTGTGTCCGTGTTGCATATACTTTAATTGTCTCATATACAGAAAATCGAAGATTCTTATACACCAAATTCAATTTCCTCTTTCCGTTCATATACGTTTACCTCTTATTCTCAATTCCCATGTGCTCTAAGTTTGTTCATCATCTTTTATGGTTCGATGAAAGGTGAAGAATGGTGATTACATGTTGAGGGGGAAGTTGAAGAAAAAGTAAAAGTAAGCACTTAAAAAGGAAGAAGAATGGTAAGGGACTAAGGGGGAATAAGGTAGGAACCAAGAAATTATAATGGTTCAAATCTAGTTGTGGAACTCAAGTGTATGAGTAAGTATGATCTTTATTGATTTAAAATGTATTATTCTAAGAAATCATGCAAATTGTGTAATGACACCCTTTAAAAAAATGATAAAAAAAAGAAAAAGAAAAAGAAAAAAAAGGGTGATCAAATATTTAATTTCCTGGATATATAGATATGAAGATGACGTGTACTCGTATGCTTGGTGAGCTAGTCAAGGAACAATAATAAACGATGAAGGAACTTGACTATGATGAAGTTGAAATCTACTTAAGTTCCAGTGTGCAGGATGTTCCTCAAAGAAGTTGATGGTTTAAGTAAAGGAGCTTGGTTATCAATTAGAAAAATGAATATGTGTTGTGTTTAGCAAGAGGTTCAAGAGTTTTAGATGAAGTAAAATGTGGCGAACTTCATCTCAAAAGGTCTAAATGAAGAACACAAATTCCACTTCATGTCCCCTCTACTTATTTTGTTCCACATGCTTCTTTATATATCCTTTGAGCTTGTGCTTTCATTTTCCTATTTATGCAATCCATATCTAACTTTTTAGCTCTGATCTTTACTTGATTTTTAACTTCTTATTTGTCAAGTTCAATTAAGGGTTTTGAAGTTGGGCCTTTGGATTGTGAGTTTGAAATTAGTGTGGAAATGGTATCTGTGTTTGAAAAGTGAGTACCTTGAGGCTTTTAGGAACAGCAAGTGTTTAACCATTATATATTTACTTATTATATGGTGGTAGGTGTGACATATATGACTTTACGTGTGTGTAATTTACGGAAATCAAACGTGTGGAACAATACCCTTTTTGATAATGACAAAAGGGGAAAGAATATGTATGATGCTTATGTGCTTATGGTATGCAACAGTGAATTTTAAAGTTCTAACATCATTATCGTTGAAAATATATCTATATATTAATAATGGTGCTTAATGGTGTTTATTGCTAATTTCCTAACTGTGTGAAGTTCCTTTGTATGTTCCTAACTTGTTCTAATGTTATCTTCTTGAAGAATTAAGGGGGAATAAATGTACAGTTATTTATTATTTAATGTGTGATAAGCATCATTAGTTTGTCATCATCAAAAAGGGGGAAATTGTTGAGTAATTAGGTTTTGATTTTTGTAAACTAATGATGAATATCTATCTAACGTGTTTGTTAAGTTATGCATAGAAAGAACAAGTTATTCTTGGAACAGGATATAAGGAACCTGAGCAATATATGATAAGCAATACAGAAACAAGAACAATGATGAGTGTTATGGTTGATAAACATGATGATGGCTAAAGAACCATGAAGGTAACTATGTAAATAGGTGTTTGCATATGTTAGCTTCATGAGGTAAGTACACTATGCATACATGAGTTGTATAAGTGTAGGAGTATTTACATAAGCTTTAAGTTTAATTAGTTCTCTCAATAGAAGTTTATTTATGACAAACAAACTTCAATCTAATGTTTCTCTTAAGTGTTTATGTGAAGACAGGAACTGACTTAGATTAAGTCAATGGGTTGGAACATAGAAGACTTCAAGAGGAACAAGAGAGAATGAATGAACCTAAAGCAGGTTCTCTATGAGAACCAAACCACGAAGGAACCTGAAGATATTCTCTAACAAGATCGAGAAGGAACTTTCGGCAGGCTTTCCCACGAAAGCCAGAGCATGTTCCCTAATAGGTACATGAAGAGTTCCATCTTCCCTAACAGGTACATGAACAGTTCCCTAACAGGAACTTAGTTCTCTAACAAGAACAATCTAAGTTCCCTAACAGGAACGTTTCATAACAGGAACTTGCCCCGAGATCTAGAATACATCAATACTACAAGATTCCAGGACAGGAGTTTCAAAGAAACAACATGAAGACGGAGAAATCAAAGTATATCGCTCTAGGATTTATGTAAGTATGTTGGACATAAAAGTCAGTCTGGAAAAAGTCTAAAGAACCAAGGTGAACTCATGATAGTCAATGAAATTAGAGTTACTGACTTGTTAGGAACTCAGAGACTGTCAGAGTTCTGAAACCTAATCGGAACTTAGGTCTGCACGTCGTTAAAGGTCGTAGGTTGAAATTAATAATATAAATATTTACCTAATACGTGCATATCTTTTAGGGATTTGATTTTACAGAATAAAGATATTTATTTTCAAATAAATCCCTTTGGAAAAAGATAAGTTATTTTTGGAAAATATTTTCAGCAAATTAAGTTTTAAATAAAATCTAATTTTATGGCAAGTATATCTTTTGTTAAAAGATATGGTAAATATATCTTTTGTAAAAAGATATGGTAAATATATCTTTTATAAAAAGATATGGTAAGTATATCTTTTGTTAAAAGATATATTAGTATATTTGGAAAATATAAGATTCAGATAAAACCTGATTTTATGGTAAATATATGTTATTATTATTGATAGAATATATTCTTAACAAAAGATATAATTTTGGAAAACTTATTTTTGGAAAATATCTTTTATTTCTATCTTTTAATAAAACTTATCTTTTACAAAAAGAATAATTTGGGTGTACTATAAATATGCTCATATGTATTCATTCAAAGTTGAGGTTGACGAAGTGCAGTGGTCGGGCTTAATGGTTTCATCCTTCACCACGAAGCTAAGTCAAACCTCCAGGTCAAAGTTTCAGTGAGGTTTGGTTTCAGTTCGTCCAGTCAGTTCCAGACAGATCTTGAGTGTCCAACATATTAGTTTTATCTCTTTATTCATTGGTATGTATTTAGAGTTATTCTTTGAGATCTTGTAATTGATAAAAAGGGTTTTGAGTGTTTTATGTATTGGGGTGTGAGAGTTCGCGAGGATTATAATTGTATTAAGAGTGCAATGTGTGAGCTTCTAGGTGTAGGCGTCGTTCGAAGTGCGCCTACGTTAAAGCATGTGTGAATATGCTTGGCACTCATAGGAAGTGGGAATTGACATATACGATTAGGGTCAACGATTAGGGACAAAAAAGTAGAGAGCCGCCAACAAGTTTTTAAGGAACTTGTAAACCGTTCACGGATCATAAAAAGGCAACCACGATAAGGGACAACGATAGGCAACAACGATTGACCCGTGAAGGTTACACCCCATTCATAATCCATGAGATTACTAACTCCATATGGTTCGGAACCACGAAAGGAGGATCGGGGATGATGGTACGAAGTGAGTCATGGAGTCACATTCGCCCGTATTGGCCTCTACTCGATTCTTATATTGAAAAGCATTCCTGTGATCTCAAAGGCATACAAACAATAATTCAATTCGCTCCAAACTATTATTTAACTAAATAGGTTTAATATTAATGCCCACATAATTCTAAAATATTGGTGATCACTTCAATTAATAATAAGATTAAAAAGGATCCTAAACCGGTTGTCCAAATTATCTTATTAAGCGTGATTTTCAATTACATATTCCCTTTAAACATGCAATATGGTGATCAATAAAAAATATAATAGAAAAGCATTAATATTAAAACCAATTTAATCACAATTCCAACAACATAAAATCGTTAGAAAAATAATAAAAATAAAAGGAGCATGACTCTTACTTTGATTCTGTTTGTTTGCAACTACAAAATAATAAACGAGTTAGTAACTTCAAGAAAATAATAAAGAAATAATTAAATTAAATTAAATAAAGTAAAGTTGATTTTGGGGCTAAACTCTCAAACAATTCTACCTTTCACGCCTTGGCTTAAGGATGGAACCACGAGTGAAATATGGACTCCTTTGAGTACTTGAATAAGGAATTTTGAAGTAGAAAAGGGTAGGCTAGTGTTTAGGCTAAAGCATAGAAGAGAGAAAATAAAATAAGAGAATTACTCGGTGCCCCGTACATCAGAAATGAGGGGGTATTTATAGGGAAAATGTGCTGAGGGAGCACACGGAACCCTAAAATGATAAAAACCCTAAAAAATTATCCCGTGACACGGCAAACTGTACCGTGACACGGGAAGCTCCACCGTCAGACGGCACACTTTCCCGTGACACGGTTCATTTTTGGTGTGACGCGGGAAATATTCAGAAAACGGGATAGAAAACGCGTTAAGGGTTTACGCGGAAAATACACGGAATATCCCGTGTCACGGCAGACCTCCCGTGTCACGGTAAATCCCACCGTCAGACGGGAAGGATTCCCGTGACACGGTAGGTACCTGCCGTGGCGCGGGAAATTCCAGCCTGTTTTTCCGTCTAAATACATTTTTAACCCTAATTTCCTTCGGCATTTTAAGTGCCGATTAATAATTTCGGGCCTTTTCTGACTTATTATTATTTGGGGTAAAATAAGAAAATAATTAAATAAAATAAATAAAAGGTTTGGGCCAAAAATAAATAATAAAACAATAAAATAAAAAAGGTTTGGGCTAAAATTAATTAATAAGTTTGGGCTGAAATTAAAACTATGCTTTTACCAAACATCAAGACTAATCCATGGACTGTTCAAAAATATGAATTTAATAAAATACGATTTTTTAAGCACTCTCGGGATTAAATACTAAACCCGACCAATAGTGGCGGTGAAAGGTTGTTCATCATCGGGTTTGGTTTTGGGGAGACATTTTTAGGTGTCTACAGAAGCCCCCACTTTGACTGAGTTTGTAGAAACGTTAGTTTCGAAAACGATAGTCAAAGTAGCCGATAGGGACGGAGAATGATTTAAGACGTTCTGCGATCCTAAATCATTCTGTATACGCCGATACCTGCAGAAAAATGTTAATTCCACAGATAAAAGAGTAAAGGGATAGAATACGTATCTGACACCAGTGTATTGGTGACAAACGAATTTGGCAGCTTCCTAAGCTTGAAGGAATCCACCGAGTGACATTTGTTGAAACGCTTTCCATGCTTGAGGAAAGCCGACTGAAGAGCTTGGTAGTTTTCTAAGCCTGAAGAAAGCTACCGGATACTTTCCATGCCTTAGGAAAGTCGATGAACGAATTTGGTGTCATTCTATGCTTGAAGAATTTCACCGATAATGCCTTCCATGCTTGAGGAAAGCCGACAAAGGAATTTGGCAGTTTTCTATACTTGAAGAAAAATCCACCGATAACGCTTTCCATGCCTGAGGAAAGCCGACTTGGCGGTTTTCTATACTTGAAGAAAAATCCACTGATAACGCTTTCCAAGCCTGAGGAAAGCCGACTTGGCGGTTTCCCATACTTGAGGAAAAATCCACCGAAAACGCTTTCCATGCTTGAGGAAAGCCGACTTGGCGGTTTTCTATACTTGAAGAAAAATCCACCGATAACGCTTTCCAAGCCTGAGGAAAGCCGACGATTGCTGAAATTTATAAGTGTATGATGGATCGATTATCCTCGAACGTGGGCCGCAGATGATTCACAAATTTAAGTCGATTATCCGAGCCTATTAGGTGCTTAAAATGCCGAAAAATAGACTTTGATGCTTGCTAGGGGTAAAATGGTAATTTTAGTCCCCATCAAATACCAGTTAGAATATTTCGCGTAATTCCAGCGAAAAATAACTGTCCAATTTATGCAAAAAAAACGTGCAACTTCAGTCAAAATGTCAGAATATTCGCAAAATAACTGTACCAAAACGGCCGTGTCACAAAAACATTCCCGTGACACGGCAAGGGACCCCGTCACGCGGAGCTGCTTCCCGTGACACGACAAAGGGGTCCCGTGTCGCGGGAATCAAATGGCTGAAAAATGGTCAAAAAGCATCTTTGACCGGTCAAAGCTTGTGCACCACACAAAAATCGGACCGTTACGTGGGAACGGGGTCCGTTGCAAGGGATTTTTTTATTTTAAATATCAACATTTTTTCTCATTTTGGCCATTTTCTTTCTCGCTCGATTCTCATCCAAACAGCTCAAAATTTTTTTTTTGGTTTGCCGTGCCTCGTCGTCTGCTCACCGTCGCTCGGTTTTTCTTCCCGTCGGCCGGCGTTCTTAACCGTGTCACGGCGGTTTGCTTCCTCTTTCTTTTTTTTTTTTATTTTATTTTTTTCTGCGACTTGTTGCTTCTTTTATCACTACTACCTACTGCTGTTGCTGTTTACCGCCTGAGGTTGCCGTCACAGTCACCGGAGCTCCGTCGCCTCTCAAGCTCACCGTGACACGGACTGACTCACCGTGACATGTCATCCAGCCACCGAGCCGCGACCAATCTCAATTGTGTCACGGCGGCTGCGCGGTTTTTCGAAATTTTTCGAGCTTTTGGAGCTCAAATCTTCACCAATTTTTCTCTAATTTTCTGCTACTTTCCCCATTTTCAACCCTCTACAAGGATCTATGTAAGTTCCTCTTAATTTGTGCCTCAAATTTGCTTCAAAAGTAATTTCATTAAAAACCCTTAAAAATCAATTTGGGGATTTTTTATTTTGAGGTTTTATGTTGAAATTCTTGCCATGATTTTACTTGTATATGTATGTATGTGTGTTTGTGAGAAATTTGAGACAAAAATTGCATGATTTGATGGAGAATTGAGCAAATCACCATTTTTGGGTACTACTTTGTGAAATGATGTTCATGTTACTTCTTTGTACTTGAAATGGTGAAAAAATGGTGGTAAACCTTGTGAAATATTTCATGATGTGTTGATTCATTGTTTTTGTGCAACTTCGAGACTTATTTTGGGTATGTACTATATTGTCATGGAGAACATAGTATCATGCGGCTAGGAAAACTGTAGTATTAGTTTGTCATCGAGAAACTAAATACCATAATTTTGCCAATTTTTAGCCTGGAGGTAAAAATTTGGCGTATAATTCGATAAATAACTAAATAACTTAGGAAATGATGCTAAGTATTTAGATTTTTATTTTCATAAAAATGCAACTTAAATTAAATGTCTTAGGAAATGATGCTAAACATTTAGATTTTTATAATAGCATGCCTAGGCGACGAGATTGCGATCTTTCTACCCACGGCCAGCGTCGGGCTTTTCGGGAGGACACTCCCACTATTCTTGAGGGCATGGACGACGTTGCTTTAGAGTCCGAGCCTCGGGCATCCACGAGTAGAGGTAGGTGGGTTCCACCTTCGTGGACTCCAGACCAGTTGGTTTTTTGCCGTGAAATCCATGTTTCTCATCGCCCACTCTCCGGCATAGTCGATGGCACGCTTTGCCACCATGGTTCTGGAGCCGGCGATTTGATCCCTCGACTTTACCAGATCATTACGAGGGATCCTGCTACGAACGCCCTACGAGAATCGGCTAGTTTAGTAGATTTCTATACGGCGGTTGTAGGGTTTCGCAGTCCCCGGGGTTGCGATGCGACGGTTGTTCGCGCATTGTTGGAGTATTTCTGGGATACTACCAAAACTTTTCATTTTGCTTGGGGGGAGATGATGGTGACCCCTCTAGACTTCAGTATGATTAGCGGCCTGCGCTTCACCGACCGGGCTGTAGCTCAGATGTCTGATCTGTCTTGGGGATCGGCTGAGGCAGCTGATTTGTTGGGTCCGATAGTTCAGCACATCAATACCCGACCAGTGTCTCGAGGTGGTCCTAGGAGCGGACGATCGGAGCTGGCTTCAGTTTTAGCTCGTGGCTTCGACATGGAGGATACGACGGCTGAGCAGCGAGTGCGGATCTTCATCCTGATCCTGATCTCTATGACCCTTTCTCCTGATAGGAATTCACGCGTACTGCTTTGGTACCTCCCCTCTTTGGTCAGGATCCATGAGATAGGATCCTATAGCTGGGCCAGCCTTGGATACGCAGATCTTCTCTTATCTCTACGTCATGGTTGTCGGCAGCTGAATGACGAGTCTCCCATCACCGTCTATGGTCTGTGGAGAGTCGTAGAGGTGATGATCTTTTCCCTTTTTGTTTCACTTTAGCTTGTTCGACTAATGTGCTAAAGATTACTTTTCATCGCATTTATGGTTCTACGAGTACTTCCCAGGCTTGGCTCATCGCGGGTGGAGTCCGTCCCTGCACTGCGTGGGCTACTACGCCGAGGCACATCTTCTGTTGGCGTAAGGATTAGTTTTATTGCCTGTTATTTTCCTTCTGACGTTGTTTCCGTCGTTTCACGCCAACTTTTTATGGTTTTCAGGTTGCCATTGACGTCCAGTATCGTCCTTGGGCCGGGATGACTGATCTACCTAAGGCCTTGCGTCTTTCCTCGCACTGCACCATTTTGGTTGGTACCGGACGCTTTGTCTGGTATTTGGGGGAGCGAGTCGTTTGTCAGCATAGCGGCGATCGCTTTGTGGTGCCTTCATCTCTACCTGAGTCGATGCTGGACTAACGCTTGATCAGAGAGTTGATCAACAGGGGAGAGCGCTATACTTTTCCATGGCAGGAGCTTATACACATGGAGAGTGACTATGCGCGGGACTTGCTTCCCTCTCTGGCTCCTCCACCCCATCTTCATGAGGTATGATTTCTTTTGAGGATCTTCGTTACTAGTCTCTGTTTTAAATAGTCGAATAACTTGATTATTCGATCGTATTTTCAGACGACTATTCGCCCTGTGGGGAGGATCGAGATTCCTCCTCAGTCTGTCCGCTATCCAGGGCCGATTGGTATCACCAAGGACCATATCGCTGACGCGCCAGAGGGTTACAGACAGGCGCAGGAGTCTCTGCCCGAGGTCTTTGAGCCGGTAAGTTTTTTTTCTTGATGCATTATTCATCCTTTTAACGCCGCTTGTTACTAACTTTTCTTTGTTTTATCCTTAGCCTAACCGCCCGGAGATGATGGGACTCATGAAGCTGGTTGACGCCCTGAAGTATTGCATCATCAAGCTTCGGCGTGGTGCGAGTTTTCGGAGCTCTAGCGACGTTCTTGAGTTATCATTCATTTTTTACTTCTACCATTTGTTTTATTTTGCATTGTTGACACCTTTTGATTTTGTATTTTTCAGGAGCAACGGAGGTCCCGCTCGCGCTCGAGGCCTAGAGGCTCGGACGAGGAGGAGCTTGGTCGTGGCAGACGATCTCCTGAGATTCACCGGCGTTCTCATTATCAGCGAGAGCCTCAGACTACTCAGCCGTTTCAGGAGGCTCAGTGGCAGCAGCCTCAGTCTTCCCAGCGCTTTCCGGGCCAGAGTCAGGGGCAGCGACAGTCGTTTTCACAGCCTCCACAGCCTGAGCTTGGGTCTGTTTGTTGGGGTTTGGTGAGTCCGACTCACCGCGGAAACAAACCCAAAAACAAGACCGCACTCGCAATAAATAAAACCATAAACATAATTATATTAATCACAAGATTAAGATAAGCTAATTACCTTTGACGCGTGCTTCGCTCCAAAATGAGCTCTTACTTGAAAGCTTCAAGTCCCGCTCACACGGAGACCTCCAACGAAGTCCACCCACGCCAACAAAACCGACTAGGTCCAATGTCTTGGGGTTAGCAAGACCTGACCAATAAAACCCGAGTAATTATATTGAGTTTAAAGGTTTTCACTAATTGTGATGCCTTTTTCAACTCTTACTCAAGCATCATTCCCAATGCCCATACTTGGGTATTTATAGGAAATGATGGGAGTATCATTTACTCTCCCATCAATGTGGGATAGTATGATTTTTCCATTTTATTTTAAAGCTAAAATAAAATTAATAATCAAGCTAGTAATAAATCAACAAGTGGCAAGCTCATGTGAGTGGTTAGGTGAGGACCACTTGGAGAAGGGGGGGACCAAACTTGCTCCCCACTCCCTCTCCCATAACCGGCCACCTCACTCCACACACACTCAAGGACCACAAGCCACATGGCACCCACCCTTGGGCACCAAGGCAGCCAAGGTGGGCTGCCATGTGCTGCTGTCCGTGGCAGCCACGCCCAGCAAGCCCAGCAGGCCCAGCACTTGTATGCGGGCTGCCAGGCGCTGCTGGCCAGCAAGCCCAGCATGCTTGTGCGGGCTGCTGCTGGCCTTGGCCAGCGCTGCTAGGCAGCAAGCAATAGCCTAGCCATGCTACTGCTAGCTTTGGCGAGCTAGCGCGCCTAGCGTGCTAGCTGCTGCAGCTTGTTGCGGCATGGCTTGCTAGCCATTGCGCGCACAAGGCTGTGCCTAGCATGCTAGCACGCACTTGGCAGCGCCTAGCCTTGCGATGCTAGCATGGGTGCGCTAGCACGCACCAGCCAGCCTAGGCTCGGCTTGGTGCGCATGCTAGCCACCATGCTAGGCCATACGCCCTTAGCACTCGGTTTGCTTGGGCATTCCGATGCTAGGGGTATTTTGGTCTTTTGTTGATTTATTACTATTTCTCGTCTCGTTTTTCACTATTTTTCGACTCGACTTCCGACGCTCGGTTTCGACGCTCTAAGCTCGAATTTCGGACGTTTAAATAAATATTACTCGGTTGACTCATTAATTCCTTCCGAATTAATTCGTCGGTTTGGTTTGTTGAATGCTTGGGTGTGACCCGAAGGGTTCAGTCAAGATTAAGCCGTAATATTAATTATTCATTAATATTACTAATCGGAAGTGGCCTCCACTCAGGCATTCCGATCACTTGACCTCACTGAATATATTAGCTTTCTAATAATTCTGAACCCACTAACGGAATAGTACACTTGTTCGAAGGACACCATTCCTTTCAATCTCCCACTTGTCCTTCCGGACAAGTGCGCATTTTGTGTACATCCTTTTTCCTATGTCGCTTAATGTCTCTTCATGAACTATAAGGTAAGATTTATTTTGTCATCCTTATTACGTCCAGAAGTGTTTCCCGATTCCGAGTCCGACTGTCAATAAACAGATGATTTCTAAAATCCATTCGAGCACGGCCATGCATTTTACAGTCTCGCTCTACGAGAGGCCTTGTATACAACAAATACATCTTCCCTATTTTAGTAGGGGACATTCCCAGTCTTGTAATGTAGCTCCTCTTACTGAGAGGACCTAGTCGCCCGAGTGTTGCCGTTATAATCCCCTATTACGGCAGACGTTTGACAACATCAAAGCGAACTAGTACTCAAACAAGAGAACTCAAAATACTCATGGTCGAGGAAATAGGTTCTGATAGCCATAATGAGAAGTATACTTATGACAATTTTTTTTTTTAATTTCTTAAAGTATTCTCATAGGTCGATCCAGTATGGTTCTAAACCAATACCTGTGCAAATGATTTATGACAATCATGTCCTTGTAGCACATGAAACGGTGCTATAAATCAAACTACACACTAATCTCAATCGGTCATTAATCGTCCATCGTTTAAATGACCTTGATTAGGGATAATTTTCGATTATAATATTCAATGTTCACTTAATAGGTGTTTCCTTACCAAGACTAGTCTTGATACCCTATTTTGAATATTCTCAGAATCGAATGGAATCATTATTTAATCCTAAACCACAATTAAATAGCATAACGGAGTAATAAAATATTGCATGAAATTTTATATTACTCCAAAACTTGAATGGTTTTCCTTAGCGTCTTACATTAATTTTTCTCAAAATTAACTAAAACACTAAACAAGGAAATCAAAGCCAGTCTCCTACATGCTTGATTCCCATTGCCTCAACGTGCTTGTTGTGCTTCACTTGAGGCAAAGGTTTAGTAAGTGGATCGGCTACATTGTCATCCGTTCCAACTTTGCAAATTCTGATTTCACCCTCTGATTTCCATTCTCGAATCATGTGAAATCGCCGCTTGACATGTTTGACCTTCTGATGTTCCCTAGGCTCTCTGGCCTGAGCAATAGCTCCATTGTTGTCACAATAGAGGGCTATTGGACCCTTTATAGAGGGTACAACATCAAGTTCACCAACGAACTTACGAATCCAAACAGCCTCCTTAGCTGCTTCAGCAACAGCTAAGTATTCGGCTTCAGTTGTAGAATCTGCAGTTGTACTCTGCTTTGCGCTCTTCCAACTAAACGCCCCTCCATTTAGATAGAACACATATCCAAATTGCGATTTGAAATCGTCTCTGTCTGTCTGGAAGCTTGCGTCGGTATAACCTTCCACAACTAAATCCTCTGCACCACCATACACCAGGAATTTATCCTTGTTCAGGTACTTTAGGATATTTTTGGCCGTAGTCCAATGCGCCTCTCCTGGGTCTGATTGGTAACGGCTCGTAGCACTCAAGGCATACGATACATCTGGCCTAGTACATATCATGGCATACATGATCGATCCAATAAGCGAAGCATATGGAATCTGATTCATTCTTACCCGCTCATCAGGTTTCTGTGGACACTGCTTCTTGCTTAGGGTTATGCCATGTGACATTGGCAGGTGACCTCTCTTGGCCTCCTCCATGCCAAATCGAGCAAGTACCTTATCAATATAAGTACTCTGACATTGGCAGCTTTTAGTCCCGCTCACACGGAGACCTCCAACGAAGTCCACCCGCACCAACAAAACCGACTAGGTCCAATGTCTTGGGGTTAGCAAGACCCAACCAATAAAACCCGAGTAATTATATTGAGTTCAAAGGTTTTCACTAATTATGATGCCTTTTTCAACTCTTACTCAAGCATCATTCCCAATGCCCATACTTGGGTATTTATAGGAAATGATGGGAGTATCATTTACTCTCCCATCAATGTGGGATAGTATGATTTTTACATTTTATTTTAAAGCTAAAATAAAATTAATAATCAAGCTAGTAATAAATCAACAAGTGGCAAGCTCATGTGAGTGGTTAGGTGAGGACCACATGGAGAAGGGGGGGGGGGACCAAACTTGCTCCCCACTCCCTCTCCCATAACCGGCCACCTCACTCCACACACACTCAAGGACCACAAGCCACATGGCACCCACCCTTGGGCACCAAGGCAGCCAAGGTGGGCTGCCATGTGCTTCTGTCCGTGGCAGCCACGCCTAGTAAGCCCAGCAGGCCCAGCACTCGCATGCGGGCTGCCAGGCGCTGCTGGCCAGCAAGCCCAGCATGCTTGTGCGGGCTGCTGCTAGCCTTGGCCAGCGCTGCTAGGCAGCAATCAATAGCCTAGCCATGCAGCTGCTAGCTGTGGCGAAATGGCGCGCCTAACGTGCTAGCTGCTGCAGCTTGTTGCGGCATGGCTTGCTAGCCATTGCGCGCACAAGGCTGTGCCTAGCATGCTAGCACGCACTAGGCAGCGCCTAGCCTTGCGATGCTAGCATGGGTGCGCTAGCACGCACCAGCCAGCCTAGGCTCGGCTTGGTGCGCATGCTAGCCACCATGCTAGGCCATACGCCCTTAGCACTCGGTTAACTTGGGCATTTCGATGCTAGGGGTATTTTGATCTTTTGTTGATTTATTACTATTTCTCGTCTCGTCTTTCACTATTTTTCGACTCGACTTCCGACGCTCGGTTTCGACGCTCTAAGCTCGAATTTCCGACGTCTAAATAAATATTACTCGGTCGACTCATTAATTCCTTCCGAATTAATTCGTCGGTTCGGTTTGTTGAATGCTTGGGTGTGACCCGAAGGGTTCAGTCAAGATTAAGCTGTAATATTAATTATTCATTAATATTACTGATCGGAAGTGGCCTCCACCCAGGCATTCTGATCACTTGACCTCACTGAATATATTAGCTTTCTAATAATTCTGAACCCACTAACGGAATAGTACACTTGTTCGAAGGACACCATTCCTTTCACTGTTTTGACTCCCTTGGATTCTGGTTCATTTTTAGCTCCATTGTCCGGGATTCCTCCACCGGTGTCGGGCTTGTTCTCAGTTCCGATGTATGGGACGATGCCTTCACCGACAATTCCCGTGTCTTTGAGCCAGTCTACACCGTTTTCCGGCTGGACGGGTCCTGCCTTGAGTTTGACTACTGCTGGGGTTACAGGGACTAGTAGGGACACTACTCCCCGTACTCGGATGGTGGAGGGACTCTTCGGCTCACCGTTCCCATATGCGCATGGTGGAGATGATACTGATTCTGGCTCTAGGGACTTTTGACCGAGGGTTTTTATTTGTATATACTATGATGACACTTGACATGTTTATTTATTATGACTCTTTGTACATTATTCATGGTTTATGTATTCATTATTGTGTGTTAGTGTGTGCTTGAAACTCATTGTGTGTGATCGTGTATTTATTAATGACGCGACAAAAAACATAAGTGGAGTAATGGAGGGTACCGACCTTCCCCAAAAGAAAAAGAAATAAAAAGACAAGCAAAAATAAAATTACCTTCCCCAAAAGAAAAAGAAATAAGAAGACAAGCAAAAATAAATAAAGTGATAAAGAAATAAAATAAAATTACCTTCCCCAAAAGAAAAAGAAATAAAAAGACAAGCAAAATTAAATAAAGTGATAAAGAAATAAAATCTTAAAGTGATAAATAAATAAAAAAATAAAGATAATAATAAAAGAAATAATAATAATAGAGATAAAAAAGTTAAGAATTTTATTAGAAATAAAACTCTCAGAAAACTGAAAAATAAACGGTGAAGATAAAATTCTATAAAAAATCCGGATAGATACGGGAAAAGATGAAAAAAGAAAACGCGTGGGGTGCCGTGACACGGCACTGTTCACCGTGTCACGGCAGAACTTGCCGTGTCGGGCAAAATTTCCCGTGACACGGTAGGACTTGCCGTGTCACGGTACGCGTATTACTCAGCGGTGTGTTTTACGCGTATAAAAAGATAAATTCTGGGCAGTGTCGAGCGCTTTTGCTATAAAATAAGACCAGTTTATTCATGATATGCATAATTACGAAACACAAAATAATTTAGAATTTCATATTTCAATAATCATGTCTCAGAATTTCGATAATACATTGCGTGACTGGTCTTATTCTTTGACCAATGCTGAAAAAAGAGAGTTAGAATTATTTCATGTCAGGGGTTTGCTAGCCCTGCGACATTTATATATTGAACATGATTTTCTTAGGGCAGCATTAGATTATTGGAGTCCAGAAACACAATGTTTTATTTGATTATGATGAAATTTGTCCCCTGCCGGAGGAATTCGGTGCAATCTTTGGATTTCCTGCTAGAAATCTTATTGCCATGCCTACCCTACGTGAATATTATTACCAAGATTTTGAACGTCGTCTAAATCTAACAGATGCATATTTAAATAGAATTGTTTGTGGTAATGAAGTAGACTTAGAAAAACTTGCTAATTTATATTTTAATCGCCCTATCTCTGAGTCTTATCATGTATATCGTAGAAGGGCATATATTTTTTGCATGTTTAGCAAGCTTTTATTTGCAAACGGTAGGGTAGGACATGCTTGTCTAGAGTTTGTGCTTGAGCATGTCGAATCTGGAAGATCTCCTATGCCGACGTGCCTTGGAGAAACATTTCGTGGCCTTGACGAGGCAAAAGCTGACCGGAAAGCTATCAGGAAGGGCTCTCTGGTACTACTGCAGGTAAAAATACGCTCCGAGTAACCCCCGTGACACAAAACAGGCACCGTGTCACGGTGGGTGTCTGCCGTGACACGGCAAAACCTGCCGTGTCACGAGAATCTGCTTAATTTTTTTTTTCGACTGATTTTTTTCTCTTTCTTTTTTGCAGATTTGGTTGATGGAGCGTTTGGAACTATTCGAAGCCCCCGAAGATGTTGAAAAATATGGCCCTAATGACCTAGTCCGCAGGAAAAAGAATTACTCTGCGAACATGTCGTATGAAGATTGGAAAAATTTCTTTGCAAAGAGGGAATTTTCCATTTGTTGGGTGGTGCCTTGGTGGAGGCTTACTAGGATGGTTTGGCACGAATGATACTCCATATTGCCGTGTTCCTAGTATCTCAAAACTGACCTTTTATTGCCCTTCTCGACTGATGCGGCAGTATGGACTTGAACAAGTAATTCCACGCTATAATGATAGTCCTTGTGAAGTATCGTTGCATGAAAGTAACGTTTACAAGTATGAGACTTATTGGATTGGAAGACCTTTTTGGACCGTTTCTGCAAGCGACCAAGCCCCTCCTCCTTTATCTAGTGCATACAAGGCATGGTTGAACCCTAGAAGTAGGAGAGAACGATTTGGATCACGCAAGTCTGATGTGAAGAGTCGTCTTGGAAATAAGAAAGCTCCTCCTAAAGATCGTCTAGGTCCGAGAACACAAGGGATTGAGTTTAAGACTCCTATAATTCCAAGAAATAAGAATTATGTGAAAGGAAAGGGTAAAAAAAAGATGGCCTACAGGGAGAAACAACCGAAAAAATTCAAGAAGGTTGAAAGGGTGAAAGTTCGACTAGGGGTGTGACGGTTCGGGCTACGAAAGACACATTAATGGTGAAGGCCGACCTAATTCACCAAGAGAAGGATGTTCCTAAAGAGAAGAGAGATTAGATCAATAGTGTTTTGCTTTTTATGATTTATAATTTTTATTTAAAATAAGGCATATGATGCCAATACTTGTAGTCGCATTTATTTTAATAATAATAGCACATTTATTTCAGCCTTAAAAATAAAAATTACAATGACTTTTATTTATTATTTATTTATCCGAGTCAAGGAGTCGGACGCAATGGAAGAACGAAAATAAAAAAACTCGAACACTGAATTCGCAACGAATGCGCCACTAAAAAAAACGGAAAATCTGAAATTCCATCGTGTCACGGTGAAAAAATCCCGTGACACGTTACAAATTCCCGCGTCACGGCAATTTTCCTTTTTTTTCGCTTAGGGCCACCGTGTCACGGTGAACAGTACCGTGACACGGTGGAATGTCCCGTGTCGCGGCAATTTCCCTTTTTTTTTTTGTCGTGACGCAATACTGAACTGACGCGCATATTTGATCAACAGAGGGAGGATTTTTATTTTTTTAAAGTGGCCGGGCCCCCCTGAGGGGTTGCCTACGTATCCTAAAAAGGAATCAGGCCAAACGTAGCTCTATTGGGTCATGAACCCATGCGACTAGGCATAGAACTTCTTGAGTTGATCCAAGTTGGTTAAATTATGGAAGCCGTTACCGTCCATGTCTACCAATTGTGCCGCTCCGCCAGACAGGATGGCTTTAACAATGTACGGGCCTGACCAGTTCGGTCTGAATTTTCCTCTTGGATCTAACACATTTTTACGAAGTGCCTTAAGCACTAGGTCACCCTCTTTGATATTCCTGGTCTTGACTTTTTTATTAAAATGTCGCGCCATACGCTGTTGGTAGGTTTGGACATGATGCAAAGCTGCCAAGCGTTTTTCATCAAGTAAGACCAGTTCATCGTATCTTGCTCTAATCCAGTCGACTTCATCTAGTTGGCTTTCCAATGCGATTCGAAGAGAAGGGATTTCGAGTTCGATTGGTTGTACAGCTTCAACTCCATAGACCAAAGAGAAAGGGGTAGCCCCCGTTGATGTACGAACAGAGGTTCGTTAACCCCAAAGGGCGAAATGTAGCTTATTCGGCTAATCCTTGTAATTTTCTGTCATCTTTTCGATGATAGTTTTCACATTTTTGTTGGCCGATTCGACTGCACCATTTGTTTGTGGTCTGTAAGGTGATGATCGGTGATGCTTGATATGATATTTCTGTAATAATTCCGCGCATTCGGCTTTGAAATGCGTTCCGTTGTCGCTGATCATCTCATGTGGTACCCCATAGCGGCATATGATATTTCTCTCAATGAATTGAGCCACATGTTTCGCTGTCAGCTTAGCATATGAGGTCGCTTCGACCCATTTGGTGAAATAGTCGATTGCTACGAGAATGAATTCATGCCCCCTTGTCCTGGTGGTGTTATTTTTCCAATGATGTCAATGCCCCAAGTGGAGAAAGGCCATGGAGAAGTATATGTGTAGAGAAGCGAAGGTGGAACATGATGTAAGTTTGCGTAGACTTGACACTTCATACATTTCTTGACGTATTCGTGACAATCTCTCTCCATAGTAGTCCAATAGTAACCTTGTCGTTGAATCTTTTGGACTAACATCTTTGCATTCATGTGCGTTCCACATATACCGGCATGAAGGTTTTCCATGGTTTTATGTGCTTCTTTCTTGGCTATGCATAAGAGATTTCTTCCCATTGCAGTTCTCTTGTTGAGTTCTCCCCTAATGAGCACATAATGTGAGGCTAGGAGCCTCAAAGCACGGCGTGCCCTTTTATCAGTATTAGGAGGGTATTCTCCTCTTGTCACATAATTAAGGATGTTTGTATACCATGGCTCTTCATCTTCTTCCTGTGGTTCTTGTTCATCGTCCAGTGCGTGGACATAAGCCGGCTCATATCTTCTTTCTATGGTCAGTGGCATTCTAATCGTATCAGTTGGAATACGCACAACTGATGCTAATTTAGCTAGTGCGTCGGCGAATTGGTTTTCTTCTCTTGGCAAATACGTATATTCCACTTCATCTAGTTGCTCCGTGAGAGTTTCTCAATGAGCTTGATACGTAGCGAGACTTTCATTTCTCACTTTCCATCTCTTAGAGATTTGATTAATGATTAGTGAAGAATCACCATAGATTTTGAGTTTCTTAATTCCCAAGGCGACAGCTGTTTCTAACCCCAAAATGCATGCTTCATATTCTACGGCATTGTTGGTGACATCAAAGTCGAGCTTCATGGAAATTGGGATGTGCTCTTCATTGGGTGATACGAGCAAGACTCCTACACCACATCCTTTTTGGTTTGAAGCTCCATTGAAATAGAGTGTCCAGCTATCTTCTTCAGTCATGAGTAAATCTTCGTCAGGGAAATCGTACTCATCTTCTTCTTTTTCAGCTTCTTTAGCGGAAAGTCTGCTAAGAAGTCAAAAACCGCAGAACCTTTGATGGCTTTTTGTGGCACAAATCTCAAGTCAAACTGAGCAAGATTGACTATCCACCTTGATAATCTTCCATTGAGTGTTGCTTTTTCGAACAAGTATTTGAGAGGATCCATCTTGGACACGACATGCACTGTATGAGTGAGCATGTAATGTCTTAGTTTCTGTGCAGCCCATACAAGTGCGAGACACAACCTCTCAAGTGGTGTGTATCGCGTCTCATATCCTTGAAGTTTCTTACTCAAGTAATAGATTGCATTCTCCTTGCTTTCGATCTCTTGTGCTAGCATTGCCCCCATCGTTTCTCTTGTGACCGTAAGGTAGAGTCGAAGAGGAAAGTTAGGTATTGTTGGCGCTAGCACGGGTGGGTTTGCCAAATACTCTTTGATTTTGTCGAAAGCCTTTTGGCAATCGTCATCCCATGTGACTGGGACATTTTTCTTGAGCTTCTTGAATATAGGTTCACATATCGCTGTGAGCTTTGATATGAACCTACTTATATACTGCAACCTTCCAATGAAACCTCGAATTTCCTTCTCATTTTTGGGTGGTGGCATGGCCATGATCGCCTTTACTTTTGTAGGATCTATTTCAATCCCTCGAGAACTGATCACGTATCCAAGTAATTTGCCTGACGTGACTCCGAATGCACATTTTGCTGGATTTAATCTCATATTGTACTTGCGGAGTCTTTCAAAGAACTTGCGAAGTGCAACAATATGGCCTGGGCGATCTTTAGACTTAACGATCATATCATCGACATAGACCTCCACCTCTTTGTGCATCATGTCATGTAACAAAGCTGTAGCTGCTCTTTGGTAGGTGGCACCCGCGTTTTTCAATCTGAATGGCATTACCGTATAGCAATATGTACCCCATTGCGTGATGAATGTGGTTTTCTCCATGTCTTCTTCGGCCATCAATACCAGATTATATCCGGCGTAACCATCCATGAATGACAGGAGTGCATGGTTTGCTGTATTATTGACCAGAATGTCAATGTGAGGTAGAGGGAACCCATCTTTTGGGCTTGCCTTATTGAGATCCCTGTAATCAACACACATTCTTACCCTTCCATCCTTCTTTGGAACTGGAACCACATTTGCTATCCATTCTGGATATTTGGACACTCTGATGAAACCTGCGGCCAACTGCTTCCTGATTTCTTCCTTAATTTTGAGAGCCACATCGGGTTTCACACGGCGCAGCTTTTGTTTGATAGGCTTCATACCTGGAATGAGTGGTATTGTATGCTGAGCTATATCCCTGTCAATTCCTGCCATGTCTTGGTATGACCAAGCAAATACATCAACAAATTCACTAAGCAAGTTAATTAGCTCTTTGCAATCATCTTGACTTAGTGTTAATCCAATTTTTACTTCTTTAACAGTCGTATCATTGGAAATGTTAACTGTTTCTGTATCTTCGATAACTGCTGTTTTATTTTCATGTTCTTCCATTGCTTTTATTATTTCTTTGTCATTTTTATCATCAGCAAAGTAATATTGATCAGGGCTAGGGGAATGACACGCATAGTAAGCAAAGGTACTCATTTTATTGAATTCATTGGCTAATACATTAAGAGAGGCAAGGTCGGCTGCGACCTCACCGGAATTATTAGGACTAGAAAGAGAGGACTCAACAAGGGACTCAGGATTGAACTCTATAGCAGAAAAAGGGTCGGCCTCGGACTCTAAGGACTTGTCTACAGACTTAGACTCAGACTCGGACTCGGACCCAGACGACTAAGACTCATCAAACATAGGACCTTTGCCAGCGGTTATTTCCAACTTCTCTCCACTTGGCGTAGTGATCCTCAATGTCTTGCGCCATCCCCTTGAAATGTTGTCAGCTTGGACGATTAACTCGGAGGGGTCAAAATCCTTGTTTGCTATGACAGCTTGAACTAGCTCGGAGTCATCATTGCGGACCGGCTTAAACTCATTCTTCTCCAACCCAAAAAGGAGGTTGATTCCTAAATCATCAGAGTTCGGGCTAACTGGCTTCTCGATTGTGAAGAGCTATTCGTCTTCATCAACGAAGTCACAATCGAGGAACACCTCGAATCCTGGTTCACGGATCCCATCATGGACGAACGGCTCAGGGAATTCATAGCATGGGAAGTCTTCCCCTTCTTTGATGTACTGGCCATTGAGAGTGAACGGATATGGATCCATGGCCATTTCCGTCTTTGTGATTCGAGCATTATTGCGAGCCTTCATCTTTAATAAAGCTTGTTTTAGATTTTCTTTTGTTGGCTTGAATCCCAAGCCAAAAGTATCCTTCTTGAGTGCACCAGGATGGCCCCAAGATTCAGCCAATTTCTTCTTAAGTCAAAGGGTCATTCCATGGAAATGACCTTGCTTCTTCAGAATGGCATTGATATTGGTGTTTGAATAGGGATCGAAGTCGAGATGGCACTTTTCCTCCTCTTCAATCACGAGAACATCATCAAGTGAAAACCCCCAAAGATCTTCATCTTCTTCGTCATGTTCAACATGGACGATAGGAGTATCAATAACTTGAATGCGCATAGGAGAAGCATCAATAGTAATCGGAACCCCTCCAACTATGGCTTTCACTTTCTGGTGCAGCGATGATGGAATCGCCTTTAGCTCATGAAGCCAAGGGCGTCCTAACAACAGATTGAAAGAGGCCTTAATGTCCACCACCTGAAATTTGGTGCGACGTTCAATGGCCCCAGTAGTTATATTCAGTATGATAGTACCCACAGCTTGACGGCGAGTATTATCATAAGCGCGAATCCCTTGAGTGGAGGGAGTCAATTCTTCATTTTTTATGCCCAACTTCTTTGCAGTACGGAGTGCGCACACATTGATTGCAGAGCCATTATCAACCAGGCTCATAGGAACATTCATCTGCCTACACACCACAGTGAGGTGTAAGGCCTTATTATGTTGGTCCCCTTCCGGGGGCAGATCCTTATCAGAAAACGAAATCAGATTGCTAGTACTTGGCAATTCAGTAGTGAGAAAGTTGACCAGTCCTTGAGGAGTCATGTCATCATCAACTCCTATTTTCACGAGAGCATTCATCACAGCCTTTCGATGCTCATGGGAAGTGGCCAAAAGCTTCCATACGTTCATCTCTACCTTGGTCTTTTGCAGTTGTTTGACCACATCGCTGTTCACAGGGTCGATGGGATCAACTATCGGATGTGATTGTGGTGGAGGTGGAGGTGGATTAGGTTGTTGCAACCGTCCACTTCTGGTGAGAACCTTGACCTCAAAGTCCCCCCCAAACATCTTCACTGGTGCCAAGAGATGAACAGGCTATATCCTTGAGATAGACGTCTTCATCGTCACTATCCCAAATTCCATTCACTTCTTCAGTACTTGAGATAAATATAACTTCTGGCAGAGGTTCATTCACAGGTTGAATGAGTATCGATGGATCAAAGGAGACTTCATCTCCCATGATAGCCAAAGCATCAGAAAGAGGACCTGTTTGAATGTTAGGCTTCTTGCCCCCTGGAGGGACAAGAAGTTGATTAGCATCGATCAGGTCTTGGATTTCATCCTTCAGCCTCCAACACTTCTCAGTGTTATGACCCTTGCCTTGATGAAACTTGCAATAAGCATTGGGGTCATAGCTAGCGGTCCTATTCTCAGGTCGAGGTTCTGGGAATGGTCCGATTGGCATAATCAGTCCCTGACCATGCAAACGGTCATAAGCAGCATCATAAGTCATTCCCAAAGGCGTGTAAACCCTCCTTTTCCTTTGGAATCTTTGAGGAGGAGCATTGAGGGCCAGCACATCATTGATGTTGATATTGTTGGTAGCATTATTGGGCTTAGAAGAAGAAGAAGAAGGAGTGCCGTTCTTCTTGTTTTTCCAAGTGCTGTTGTTATTGTTGCTACCAACAGACTTCATTAGCTCATCCTCGATATTGATTCCAATATCGTATACAGCTTCAAAGGTACTCGGAGGCAGAAACTTCAAGTGTTGCTTGTACTTATGAGTCAGATTGGCAATGAACAAACAAACCATTTCTTTCTCCTTGGGGGGATCCACCAGGAGCGCAGCTGTTTCCCTCCACCTGCTTAAGTAAGTAGTGACGCCTTCATTCTATTTCTGTTTGAGAATGGAGAGTTCACGTTCAGAAGTCTTGGCCTGGATGTTACACTTGTAACGATTCATAAAGCTTTCAGCAACATCCTCCCAGGTCGCGACATGTTTGGATTCCAACGAATAGAACCACTGTTGACAGTCATGCTCTAAGGAAAGAGGGAACACTGTAGGGAAGAGTGTCACATCTACTCCCTTAAGGGCCATAGTTGCAGAAAAAGCCTTAAAATGGAAAAGCGGATTATCAGTAGGCTTGAATTTGGGAATGTCAGCAGTGGAAAACTTCTCAGGAAGCTTGTCTCTTATGGACGAAGAGGTGACAGGCTGTTCCACATAAGTGAACTCTTCAGAAATCTTGCTCATCTGTTCCTTAATCTTGTAAATTGCAGCAGTAGTTACATTGTTTTGATTGTCTTGTTCTACAGTGCTGACTCTAGTGGTGAGTGTCTGCATCATGTCAGACAATCTTTCAATTGTCCTGTTGAGGTTCTCGATGTCTTCCTTAGTGGCCATTGGTTGAAAGTAGACTGGAGATGGATCTTGTGGAGATGATTGAGGTGGTTTCCTTGTACGCCTCTTTGGTATAAGAGGTTGTTGAGGTATGGACTCGAACCGTAACAATCTACCCCTGCTTCTTGACCAAGTGCTGTGACACCGAAACAAACACACCTTTAATGACCAAACTTAACCTTGACCCATCCGGATTAAAAAGAAAAAAGGAAAAGGAAAAAAAATTTATTTTTTATTAAAAATCTATAATTTTGAAATTCTACTTGTTTATTTTTTAAAAAGAAAAAAACATATGGGAGGATACCATCCGACTTACTCCGAAAAAAAAACGACACAAAAACAAGACTTCCCTAAAATACGGTCAAAAAAGTGGTGCACGACTTAAAGAAAAAAGTGTGTGAACACGATATGTGAGTGATTAAGTAAGGTTATAGACGCGTGTTTTGACCGTATAGCTAGACACAACACAAAACTGGATACAGCATTCGCAAAAAAAATCGAAAAAAAGACTGACAGGACACTTTCCTAGGCACCGTGTCACGGTGCAGACTATCGTGACACGGTGCAGTCTACCGTCAGACAGTAGACAGCCCCGTGTCATGGCACTGTTCACCGTGGCACGGCAGAACATGCCGTGACACGGTGCGCAGTTCCAGGTCAGTTTTGTGATTTTTCCAGATTTTAACCGATTTTAGGTCCGTACTAATTACTATGTGAGAATAAAAACCCTCAGTCATGGGTGAAATAAAAGAGCCAACACATGAAGGTTAGCACCAAACAACCACATATCATCTAGGCACGGTGATGGAAAAAAAGTTCGCAACCTAGAGTCAAGATCTATGTTAAACTATTGGTTAAGCTTTGTGTGTGAAAAGGGTACCATGGTTAAGAGTTTGGACGCGTTAGGAAGGCAGCCTCCCTTGAGGGTGTATGCCAACGGGCGGCTCCGCGAGTTCGTGATGAAATCGAACTCGACTCCATGGTTTGGGTGGATTTAATAACTCGGATGAACCCTTATTGCCATGAGCGTTTTTGGGTCTATAGAGCTTAAATCCCCCGGGGCTAAGACGCATGTAGAACACATACGTTTTTTCAGAAAAATCGAAGGAAGTCGACTGTGAGGAAAGAAAATAACCACCGGACTGATTTTAGGACTGTCGTGACACGGCAAAAATTCCCGTGTCACGGTACAAAGCACCGTCAGACGGTGCACTGTACTGTGACACGGCAGATTCTTCCGTGGCACGGCAGTCAGAAGATCTGACTGGTGCCCTGTTTTCCTTCGCGCGCAACCAAGTTATCCCATTTTTCCTACGGGACAGACCTGAATGCGACGTTAAAACGTCTATGCAGATGCAAAAATGCCAAATTAATCACAGGAATATTTTTTCAAGAATCTTTCAAGTCTCATCCACTCATCTTAATTAAATACCGATCACTCAAATCGATAAATAATTAAGAATCCTCCCAAGTGGAGTCGCCAAATTGTAGGCGTCGTTCGAAGTGCGCCTACGTTAAAGCATGTGTGAATATGCTTGGCACTCATAGGAAGTGGGAATTGACATATACGATTAGGATCAACGATTAGGGACAAAAAAGTAGAGAGCCGCCAACAAGTTTTTAAGGAACTTGTAAACCGTTCACGGATCATAAAAAGGCAACCACGATAAGGGACAACGATAGGCAACAACGATTGACCCGTGAAGGTTACACCCCATTCATAATCCATGAGATTCTTAACTCCATATGGTTCGGAACCACGAAAGGAGGATCGGGGATGATGGTACGAAGTGAGTCATGGAGTCACATTCGCCCGTATTGGCCTCTACTCGATTCTTATATTGAAAAGCATTCCTGTGATCTCAAAGGCATACAAACAATAATTCAATTCGCTCCAAACTATTATTTAACTAAATTGGTTTAATATTAATGCACACATAATTCTAAAATATTGGTGATCACTTCAATTAATAATAAGATTAAAAAGGATCCTAAACCGGTTGTCCAAATTATCTTATTAAGCGTGATTTTCAATTACATATTCCCTTTAAACATGCAATATGGTGATCAATAAAAAATATAATAGAAAAACATTAATATTAAAACCAATTTAATCACAATTCCAACAACATAAAATCGTTAGAAAAATAATAAAAAATAAAAGGAGCATGACTCTTACTTTGATTCTATTTGTTTGCAACTACAAAATAATAAACGAGTTAGTAACTGCAAGAAAATAATAAAGTAATAATTAAATTAAATTAAATAAAGTAAAGTTGATTTTGGGGCTATACCCTCAAACAATTCTACCTTTCACGCCTTGGCTTAAGGATGGAACCACGAGTGAAATATGGACTCCTTTGAGTACTTGAAGAAGGAATTTTGAAGTAGAAAAGGGTAGGCTAGTGTTTAGGATAAAGCATAGAAGAGAGAAAATAAAATAAGAGAATTACTCGGTGCCCCGTACATCAGAAATGAGGGGGTATTTATAGGGAAAATGTGCTGAGGGAGCACACGGAACCCTAAAATGATAAAAACCCTAAAAAAGTATCCCGTGACATGGCAAACTGTACCGTGACACGGGAAGCTCCACCGTCAGACGGCACACTTTCCCGTGACACGGTTCATTTTTGGTGTGACGCGGGAAATTTTCAGAAAACGGGATAGAAAACGCGTTAAGGGTTTACGCGGAAAAGACACGGAATATCCCGTGTCACGGCAGACCTCCCGTGTCACGGTAAATCCCACCGTTAGACGGGAAGGATTCCCGTGACACGGTAGGTACCTGCCGTGGCGCGGGAAATTCTAACCTGTTTTTCCGTCTAAATACATTTTTAACCCTAGTTTCCTTCGGCATTTTAAGTGCCGATTAATAATTTCGGGCCTTTTCTGACTTATTATTATTTGGGGTAAAATAAGAAAATAATTAAATAAAAATAAATAAAAGGTTTGGGCCAAAAATAAATAATAAAACAATAAAATAAAAAAGGTTTGGGCTAAAATTAATTAATAAGTTTGGGCTGAAATTAAAACTATGCTTTTACCAAACATCAAGACTAATCCATGGACTGTTCAAAAATATGAATTTAATAAATACGATTTTGTAAGCACTCTCGGGATTAAATACTAAACCCGACCAATAGTGGCGGTGAAAGGTTGTTCATCATCGGGTTTGGTTTTGGGGAGACATTTTTAGGTGTCTACACTAGGGTGAAGCCGATTGAGCTTCTAGTGTGAAGCCTAGTGGGTAGTACTTTGGTAGTACGAGTGAATCTAAGTGTGGTACTTAGGTTGGGTAGGATAGGGTCCTATCGAGTAGCAAGTGTGGAACTTGTGAATAAAGGTTTGTGTTAATAGGTTGTAACTTGATGTTTGCCCTATTATAGTGAAGTGGTTTTTGTTTGAAATCCCTTGGAGGGTCGAGGTTTTACTTCCAGTTGGGACCTGGATGGTTTCCTCGTATAATACGCTTTGCATTGTCTAAGTTCCTAACAGCAATCAGTATTATATTCCGCAAAAATTAGGCACTAGGAAAATACTACAATTCACCCCCCTCTTGTAGTATATCATCTGAAATAACAATAGGTAATCTAAAATACATATGCATATGTGACAATGCCAAATAAATCGCTGGAATACAATTCAAGAATCTTTCAAGTCTCATCCACTCATCTTAATTAAATATCGATCACTCAAATCGATAAATAACCAAGAATCCTTCCCAGTGGAGTCGCCAAATTGTAGGCGTCTCTCAAAGTACGCCTATGTTAAAAGCATGTTGTGAATATGCTTGACACTCTTAGGAAGTGGGAATTGACGTATACGATTAGGGACAAATAAAGTAGGGATCTACCAACAAGTTTTTAAGGAACTTGTAAACCGTTCACGGATCATTTAAGGCAACCACGAATAAAGGGACAACGAAAAGCAACAACGATTGACCCGTGAAGGTTACACCCCATTCGTAATCCATGAGATTACTAACTCCATATGGTTTGGATTCACGAAAGGAGGCTCGGGGATGATGGTACGAAGTGGGTCATGGAGTCAGATTCGCCCGTATTGGCCTCTACTCGATTCTTATAGTGAAAAGTGATTCCTGCGATCTCAAAGGCATGCCAATAAAATATTCAATTCGCTCCAAACTATTATTAGGCTAAATTGGTTGAACATTAATGCAACACATTATTCTAAAATTTATGATCACTTTAATTGATAACAAGATTAAAAAGGAACCTAAACCGGTTGTCCAAATTATCTTATTAGGCGTGATTTTCAATTACATATTCCCTTGAAACATGCAATATGGTGATCATAAATAAATAATAGAATAAACATTAATATTGGAAGCAATTTAACAATATTAGTGTTAGTCAAATCAAATATAAAATAACCTAATCATGATACTAGCAATAAGAGTAAAAATAAGAGTAATCAAGTGAATAATTACTTACTTTCCGCGCTTCCTTGAATTGCTACATCATGAATAAACTGATAGTAACTTGAATAAAAATAAATGAAATTGAAACAATTAAATTAAATAAAAATTATATTTGATTTGGTCCAAACCCGCAGTTAATTATACCTTTCACGCCTTGGTTTAAGTATAGAACTTTGGGTATTGTATGGACTCCTTGGAGTGCTTAAAGGAAGGAATATTGAAAGGATGGGGAGGCTAGTGTTTAGGCTAAAGAGGGAGAAGAGAATGAATTTGTGATCAAGCTTGTTGATGATTGAAAAAGGGAAAATATGACCTCTATTTATAGAGAAAAAGAAGGGTCGAAAAAACAAGATAAGATTCGAATTAAATCGGAATAAAACTCGATAGACACTGCAGTTTTTGCGGTTTTTGTTTTTATCATATCTTTTGATCCAAAAATTGGAATAAGATAAATAAGATATCGTTGGAAACCTCTTGAAGTCTAATTTATAACCCAATTTGAATTGAATTAAAATATTTTGAAGAAATAAATATATGTCCGAAATAGTGAGACGGTGTCAATTTTGGATAGAGTTTGATATTTTATTCATATCTTTTCCGTTATAGCTCGGAATTGATATTATAATATATCATTGGAAATATAATTTCAAGGGCTATCCAAAAATATAAGATTTGGATAAAAACTATGAAGCACGAAAATCATATCTGGCTATCTTTGAACGTCTTTCAATTCGAATAGAATTAGGACTTTCAAAAAGAAAAGTTTATTCAATTTTAAACTCTTTAACCTTATCTTTTCAAAAAGGATAATTAAGATTTTTTAGAAACTTATAGAAGCTTCCAATTAATCCTAATTATTTAAGAAATGGGATTAAATTCTTTGGACCCTCCATATGATCATTGGGTCGTAGGTAAGGTGGGCTTAGGTTCGTTTTGGGCTCAGTTTAGTATTTTGGTCATAACTTATTCGTTATAACTCGGAATTGGGTTTATAGTATATCGTTGGAAAGATTTTTTCAAACCCCATCCAACTATTCAATCATTGGACTCATATTATGGACCAAAATAAACTGGACTAAACGTTTTTATAAAAAGGACACAAAATGAATGATTTTAAAGGACGCGAACTGAATTATTTTAGGTTTAAAGATACGAAAAGAGGAAAATAAGTTATGGTTTGGGGAAATGGACTATGAATTGGGTTGTTTTATAAAATGTATTGGGATTGAAATATGGATTAAGCACTCCAAAGATTAAATACTCAACCCGACCATTAACGACGGTGAAAGTTTGTTCATCATCGGGTTTGGTTTTGGGGAGATATTTTTAGGTGTCTACACTTAGGGAAAGGAATAGTGTAATTGGGATAATAGGTTTAAGGCTTAGAATATGAGATATAGTAGAGAATGATTAGGTGCATAAGAGAGGAAGAGAGAATGATTTTTGGTGCCCCAAAACTAAGGAAATCAGCATCGTATTTATAGAGAAAATACGAGGGGTGAGGTATGGAACCCTAGAATTGAAGCTCCACGAAGACAAAACCCTATTACTGTGTCAGGGTATGTGTACCGCGACACGGCGTGGAATACCATGACACAGTATTCATACCGTGTTGCGGTTTTTTCCTGTTTTCAAGCGTTTTTAAAATTATGATAACTTATGATTCATAATTCAAAATAAAGCATATAATATATCGTTGGAAATATTATCAAGTCACTTTCCAACCCAATTAGAATTAGGTAAAAATGGTTTGTCGATTTAAAGATATGGACGTTTTAGTAAAAGGGTGTCGGTTTTAGGCCGAGTTTAGTGTTTTGCTCATATCTTTTTCATTTTAAATCGGAATTGGGCTCATGATATACCATTGGAAAGCTTATTTCAAGGATTATCTAAGAAAATAATTTTTGGATCAATATTATACGGCCACTAAATTAGTTTAGCTTGATTTTGTGATGTGGACACGAAAAGAGGAAAATAAGTAATGGTTTGGGAAAATAGGCTTGGGTTGGTTTATGAAATGTATTGAATTGAATACGGATTTAAGTACTACAAATATTAAATACTCAACCAACCAATAATGGCGGTGAGATGTTGTTCATCATTGGGTTTAGTTTTGGGGAGACATTTTTAGGTGTCTACAAATTGGTGCTTATTTTACATCTTTATCAATAACTTAATACTAAAACCAATAAATGCTGTTTTTTCCCTCTAAAATAACCCTTCTCTTTTTAACCTTTTTTGTTAACATTTGTTTCTATAATAATATAATTCCAAATAATTTATGTTGACTGTTTGATGAAGATATTCAGAGTGTTTAAGCATTAATTTGTGATTAGTTAGTGTATGTTACGTTGTTGGGGTCATGTGATGAATATATATCATGAACTATACATATTTTCCTTGGATCATATGAGGCATTAACGTATGCAAAATTTTCTAGTGATGCAGATCAAGCATCATTCTAGTTTAGATCTATTTTCTTTAGAATATATTTTTCCTTTAATCTACATTAGTAGACGTGTGATTTTATCTTTTTAGTAGTAGTAATCTTTACTTTGGATAAAGATTATTAGGAAAAGTTTTTTTTAATAAGATATTTTAAAATAATTATAGATCATATGCCTATAAATATTTGTTTTCATTATTAATAATGAGAACATAGAACGTAGTTGAATTTATGAAAATATGAAAAATATAAGATCAAGTAAGTTCTAGTGAATCGAATCGTTGCTTTTCTTATTGTTTTAGTCGTAAAGATAAAAACTTATTGAATTAAGTTTACCTGAATTGCCAGTATCCCTTCTATTTTCTTGGTCATTAATTTATCGTCTAGATGTGGTTTAATCCACATCATATAGGGAGTGTAGAATCTTTCTAAATAAGTTTTTGCAATATGTGCAGTAGTATATTTAATTTATGTAATAAGAAGCTGTAAGAAACTTTAGAATGCTTGAACGAAAAACTGAGCAGTTGTTTTCATCACCATATTCTTTCTCTTATTCATTTTGTGATCATCAGTAATATTCTATGGTCATCTCAGTATTCTTAAACTCTTCACTATTGGTGGGATTTTTAATTGAGCTAGATTACGCACGTGCAACACATATGTATGGCCACAAGCCCATACGTAAAGATTGATATAGATGCTAAATTGCTCCAAGACTAGAGCACACATGTTGCTCATATCTTTATTTTATCGCTTACCTTTCTACAGTTTTTTTTTTCTTTTCATTTTTAGTGGCGTGTTACTGGAAATACAATGTAATTTTAGAGTAATTATATAGTATAAAAGTATGTACATTGATAGCATAAATACGTATAGTTGGTTGACAGAGTAAAGTCGTATCCCCTAATAAAAAATAATTACCTAAATCCTCTAACTAAAGTAGATAGGGAAGTAGGGTCGAACTCCACAGGGAAACAAGTCTTTTTACTCCTAATTAATTATTATAATCTAAATTATCTAAGTAACCAATATTTTTGTGAATAAAATCTAAACTACGGAGAATAAAGTCGAAAGGAATAAAGTAGGGAGAAAATCAAATATTAAAGGCCTAGGGCATAGGTTCACTAATAAACAATATTTCAGGGCAATTCATAATAAGCAATCATCAAGCATTGGTTAATCAGATTATAAAGGGCTTTCGCTACGTATTATAATCACAGAGTTAATTTACCGGTATTAAATCTCATCTGTCGAATCTCGACTTAACCATTTATAAATTAATCCGCCTATTGAAACTAAGCCTAAATATCAATTCTCATCTGTCGAATCTCGAATTAATATTGCTAAACTCATACAATTAAATCTGGCCAAACCTAATTGCATAGCTTTAAAACAATCAATAGGAAATCAACCAAGCATTGAAAATTAACAATCACAAAATTACCCCTTCATATCATTTATTAGATCCCCATAAACCCTAGAAATTAGACTACTCACACATCATCATAACTAAACTAATCAAATAAATAAATAATAGCATAATCAAAGAAGTAAATAAAATAGCTGAAATTAAAAGAGAAGAAATTGTTACCAAAAAGAAATCTGGAATTAATGGAAGAATTAAGAACAAAAGTTGAGAGAGAATTTAAGAGAGAGAAAAATTCTAAGTAGAGAGAGAAAGTCTAAGAAAGAAGGTCATCTAAAAATCCGTACAAAAATCGTACTTAAACGTTTTCTAAAACAAAAATTAAAACTAAACTAATCGGGCTACATAAAAACACGCGCCCGATCGGGCGAAGGGCCGCCCGATCGGGCCCGCCTTTTTCTTCGCGTTCCTTCCCATCAGCGTCGCCCGATCGTGCTAGAGGTTGGGCGCGCCATAAGCCACGTACAGCACTTAGAGCGCCGCGCCTGATCGTGCTAGAGGTTGCCCGATCGGGCCCTTGCTCCATTTTGAGGCTTGGACTTTGATTGGGCTTGATTTCTCGGCCCAATCCGGATTTCCTCTTCGGGTCTTGAACACTCAGTCCGAATACCTCGGGATCCCAATTACCGAGCCCTTAATCACCGTCTCTCACCGATCCTGGGCTCCAAAAGTGGCTGTGTCCTTCTAGCTTTCGTAGTTGATCCATAAAGCCCGGGAAAATGCTCCAAGAGTGCAATTTCCTGTAAAATACAACTAAAACTACGAAAACACTAGAAAACACAAATTAGTAATAAAAGTGGCCCGAAAGAGCAAAAACACTACTAATAACGACCAAGGGACGGGGGTAAACCATTATATAAAATGGACATATCATTGGTATTATAGAAGTATATTGTATAAGTACTTAATAAATATCTTGAGTAAATTTATTAAATTATTACATATATATTATTAAGAAGAATGGAGGAAAAATCTATAATAATATCCTAAATAATATGATTATTTTAAGGAATAAGGTGAACAATTTATTTAGTGAATATTTTAGAAGAGAATTTTTAAGTAAAGCTAATATATCTTATTCTCAAAAATATTTTAAGTTTCTCAAGTTCTTATTTTAATTTAAGGAGATTTTTACCATATTTTATATCCTATAAGTATTCCAAACAATTAACCTTGATGGGAAGCTAAATTATTTTAAAGCAAGTAAGCAATTTAATTAATTAGGTTGGGAAAATTGCCTGAAATAATCCGACATTTGCCTCATCCGCCCAAAATAATTCCACCTTTCGATTACTCCCTCCGTTTTTTTAATACTTGATCCATTTCTCCATGCGCCGAGTTTTAGGAGAAATTGGAGAAAATATTAAATATGGAGGTAGTGGGGTAGATGGAAGAATAAAAAAATACAAAAGTAAAAGTACGTAGTTGAAAAAATTGGATGAGAGAGAATATAAAATTAATAAAATATTGTATGATTTATGTTAGGTCCACTTGTTGAGAGAAATGAATTAAATATTGTAAAAGCTTTCCAAATAAGGAAATGGTGAAAGTTTTTAAAAACGGTCGGAAATGGAAAGTGGAGCAAGTATTTTAAAACGGAGGGAGTATTTTTTTAATAATCCGACCTTTATAGGCAATTCGCTCAAAATGGTCTCAAATGCTCATGAAACTTGTTATAACTTTACTTGACACGTGTTGAATTGTGATTTGTTAAAAAAAATTATTTAAATAAAAAAAATTATTTAAAAACAACGAAATTTTTGTAGAGAATTTTTTTTATAAAAAAATCCACCCACCAGCCCAAGCCACCCTTCCCCGCCGCCCCTAACTCCCCTACCTCGTAGCTCCGGCCACTAAGGCCCCCAACCCTAGCACCGGGCTGGCACCATGCCTGACTCCCCTCCCTTGAACCAGTTACCCGCTTCCCTCCCCCAACCAAACCCAAGCAGCGTTTAAACCACTAACGAGCCATAAAACCACCCCCACCCTCAAAAACCCTATCGTCTCGATTTCGGCCCCCTGTCCCGTTCTTGGTCTCGATTTTGACACCTCTCCCCTTCCCCTTCCCTGTCCCGATTTCGGCCTCACTCTTCATCCCTCGGCTCGAGTTCAACTTCCCTCACCTTCCCCGCCCCAATTTCAGCCGCCCAAACCACCCACAATAGCATGATGGCGACACGAGCTCCAATCTCATGATTGATATTCCGATCTCACAATAACTGCTCCGATCTCTCGGTGGATGGGGGTTAGGGAGGGAGTGGTTGGGTGGCTGCCATTATTTTTTTAAAATCAATTTTTTCAATTTAAAATTTTAGACAAATTATATATGTAGTGACACATGTACTTTAAACCAAAAAAAAAATTACCTATTTATTAGGTAACTGGTCCTTGAGACCATTAGGAGGAGATTGGGTATAAAGGTCGGATTATTAAAAAATTATCAAAAGTTGGGATTATTTTGGGCATATGAGGCCATGGTCGCTTTATTTTGAGTAATTTTTCCTTAAAAGTTTGAAAAAAAAACTGAAAAGTGAGAAGGAGTGAGCAGCCGACCACCAACAATAAGAGTAGTATCCAAGACCAACCACCACCACCATGACAACCTACACAAGCACTGTTGGTCACCAGGTCACGGTTGTAGTTGCCGTTGCTACCATCGTGAGGTGGTGGTAACACCCTCAAGTTACTAATTAAAAATAAATAAGAATTATAGGAAAATAAAAAAAAAAACATTTAAATAAAATTGTGGAAGCATAAACCTAAATGGGAGGTACCACCGCCACACTCGACAACCTGTCAAGTGTTAAGGCTTACAAAATCTCAACTATACAACTTAATAAAACTAAGTGATGAGCTATTTTTACAACTTTACAAACTCGTTATAACAACTAATCGAAACACTTGAGCTCCTTTAGCTACGATCACTCAATTAACTTATTACAATATTGAATGTTCACCATTAAGGACAAATTCCAAAATAGATCATTGTAGGGCCACCATAAGAAAAAGGCATGGCCGCAAACACAAGTACAACAAAACAATACACACGTCATCAAAATTTTGAGTAATCACCATTGATCAAAATACAAAGAACAATAGAATAATCAATATAATTAGCTACTTAAACAATGTACTAATTCAAAACTACATTACACGTTGTAATATGGAAATAACCTTTGCAGACTTAACCACGAATAGTAATACGGAGATTTACTCAATTAATTCATTTATCCCACAAGTGTGCCACACTTTTTGTTTTATGCCTAGCCTTGAACATGGTAATTCAAATAAATAAATCAACAAGTATAAAAACTTGAATATTCTCAATATCTAGAAAAACACATTGTAAAACCATGAACATCATACGGCCAGATCCCACTGTAGGGGACCATAAAAAAAATTAAGATTGTACCTCATTCTTAACTTATGATTATTATCTCCTTACCAATATGCCAATGACTAAAATCTATAACGCCGAGTCTCAAACCAAGAACAAAACAATAATGTTCAACCTTTTGATCTCATTCTTCGATCAAATAATCATTCATAAACTAATAGATAATGTCTCTATCATGGCACATGTTTCCAAGTGATATAACAATTCAATTCATAAATATCTCTACTCTTAGGGCAATAATACTAGTACCCGAATACATTCAATTCTCAACTCAATATGCTACTAGTAACCCGCCTAAAACCTCAATGATAATATTTCCTAGAGCAACAACATTAAAATCCATAGAATATCAACATAATCAATTATAAACAACAAAAATAATACGATACTCAAATCCAATCAAACCATATACAATAAATACAAACAATAATTAATAATCAAACAGTTCCAAGAATTAAGATCGTGTGTGATTACCTTTCGGAAAATAATACTACAAGATTTATCAAGGAAACTAAGCTGTTATTGGTTGACAAAATAAAACATGGGAAGTTGGAATTCCTAAGATTTGAAATTCTTTCATGGCTTGTTTGGAAACCATCATTTCATTTCAAATGATGGATTTGTCCCAAATAGCCTGTTTGGGAATTATGAGAATTTGCATTTGGATTTGACTGAAATTCTAGCCTTCAATAATCAAGTTTAGTTTATAGAATTTGAAATTCAATATCAATTGATGTCATTTCAAATTCTTTGAACCATTCTACTTATCTTCCTCATTATGACTTTCCCTAATAATGTAAAACGGTTGTCGACTACTCGATCTTTAGTCACCATTAATAATAGCTAACTTTCTCTCTCTTATCCACTATAAATGACCTCCATCACATCGGCAACCTTCATAGATGCCACCTTCACCTTTCAACAATGGCAGCATAATCTCAAAATTGATAAACTAAAATCTGGAAAAAAAATTGAGTTTAACAAAAGAAGAAATCGGAAGACTTGCAGATCTAGGGACCTAATTTTTCCATATTTTTGGTCGATAATTTGGGGATTTAGGATGAATAGTAGAGGAGGAGAGAGAATGGGAAGGGGAAATGTAAGAGAGGAGAGAGAAAATAGATAATAGCTAGTCTAGGTAATTAAGTGGAGATGGTCATACCAAGTAAACTTGAAATGATTTATTTGAAACTCCAAGTTAATTTGGAATTAGATATAAGTAATTGAAATTACAGATTTCAATTTCCAGATTTGAATTAAATACTTGAATCCAAACACTACCTCATGGTATTTGGTTGACAAATTCATAGGAACTTTCAACAAAATGGAGGAACTGAATTACCTAGGGGGGCCAGGTAAATGGAACTTCCCATGGAAATTTCCACTTTTATTGGTTAACCAAACACTTTTCAGATTGCAATTCCCACACACAACCAAACAATTCTTAAGGTCATACATGAACAATATTCTGCACACATATACTGCTTTTCAACTTATATTAGATGCATATATTTTCCCATTACATAGGTTCTGTTCGGCAAAAGTAGCGGTAGCGGATAGCTTTTAGCGGTCGAGTAGAAGGTAGCTGTTAAGGTAGCGAGTAGTAGTCAATTAGTAGTGGGTAGAGGTTAGGTGTCAAAGTAACGGTTGAAAGTATGAGTGTTTGGAAAAATTAGTGGTTGCAATAATGAAATATATCAAAATTCATATAAATATTATTTAAAAAGTAGTAAAATTTTGCCAAACGTTACCCACTACTTCTAAACGCTACTATTTTTAACGTTTGAGAAAAGCTATCTAAGCGTTACCTCTATCACTAACCGCTACTAGAATCGCCATCTTACCAAACACTCTCAAATTTTTTCTAGTAGTATTTTAACTGGTCAACGCTAACCGCTACCTCAAACGCTACCACCAAACAGAACCATAGAGTATGAAAAAAAACAAAAAATATTAGCTAATTAAAATAATTCATCCTTATGTACACTAAATAAAAGAAGAATTATAGAATCAATAGAAAAAAAGTTTACCAAAAAGTAATATTATACAAGATATTCTTAACTTATATACAAGTAATACATATAAGATAGCGAATCATATAGCGATATTTATCAGTCTCACATTAAGGGCTTGTTCACTTCAGCTTTATTTCAGTTTAGTTTAGTTCACTTCAGCTTCAATCAGTTTAGTTCAGTTCAGTTCCTAATTTTCTTCTCTCATAAAATATTCATTTTAGCTTTATTCAATTCAGTTCAGTTCATTTCAGCTCCAACTAGTTTAGTTCAGTTCAAGTTCAGCTCAATTCAGTAAATGTGAACAGGCCCTAAGACGCTTCTCTTTTAGTATAGCACATAGATAGATAAACTATACGGAAAAGTGCATGCAATTTTGCTATTTTAGAAACTCTCTAGGGAGAGAAAGTCTTTAGTGAGAGAGTTTACTCTACGTGCTTTTAATTTTAGTCCTCTGCTTTTACTCTATTCTTAGCTTCCCCTTTTCACTTCTAATCCAAATCTTTAGTCCAATATGAGCGATTATGAGTTTCCAATTACTTTTGTCTATCCTCATAGGGTAGGCGAATTTGGTGAACCCCTTCCTTTCCATAAAACTAGCTTTTTGGATTGGACTTTCTGTGTTATTGGTCAATTTTGGGACGATCATGACTTTTCTTTATCGTTGGTTCAGCGTTTAGTTCCGCTTTACTGGCATCTCCGTGCCTCGGTGGTAGTTCGACCCTATGGTTCTGACTTTATTTACTTTTGCGGCACGGAGGAGGATGCGTTAAAACTGGATTTAAGAGGTTGGGTGCACTTTAAAGGAAGTCTTATGGTGCTGCAACGCTATCGCGGTTACTCGGTTCCCGACAACCTTAATCTCCATTTGGTGGATATGTAGGTAACAATTGAAGGACTTCCGATTCAACACTCCACTCCGATGGTGGAAGATTTCGTTCTTGCTCGTGTAGGATATATAATCAACAGGGAGGAGGTTCAAGGTCAGTTTCTTATACCCTGACCACAAGTTAAATTACTAGTTGATCTTTCAATTCCTATAATTCCTGGTTGTTATTTCCTTATCTATGGAAATCGAGCTACGTGGGTTCGATTTAAATACGAAGGCATATTCATATTTTGTAAAAAATGTGGTTTTGTCGGACACGGTCGGACTACGTGTCATAAAGAACAAGATGATATTAATTTCCATCAGGATCGTCGCTATTGTCACCTCCACAAAGCAACGCACATGTTTTATTTGGTCCTACGGACGTTTCTTTCTATTAAAATGCAGTTCGTGGTATTCGACCAACTCAGAATGTTTAGACTACGGAGCTGCGTTTTGGTGGCTATGACGAAGATGATCCTTTTGAAAATTCGGGTGACTCATGTCCTTTGGATAAGGAAATTTTTGGGGCTGATCTTGGTGATTCTCCTCCTCCTCCACCTTATCCTAATCAATCTTTGCCTAGATTATTTCTGAATCCTCACCCTGGTGGTTTTCGTGGGGTGGAGGATGAGGTCTGGAGGCATAAGCAGGGTGTTCTCCGGGATGAACAACCACAACTTGAGGTTCCACTGCCACGTCATCGGCAAACTCTTGTGCCACGTGCACCTCATAGATTTACGTTCTCTCATGTTGAAGGATATCAAGGCACTTGGAAAAACAATCCTAACCCTAATCGCCAACTTCATTGCAACCACATGGGTCACATAGGTCATCCTCATCCCATATCACATGGAGCGGTGGTTCTGCCTCATCAAATTTTTCATGGTAATCCATCTAATGTGAATGAGGTCATGACACCTCATGATTCTGCATTTGACATGTCAGCAGGTAATTTGGATTCAATCTCATCTTCAGATAATATTTCTGCAAGGCAATCTCATCACGTGCAGCTTAATGGTTCAACTATTATGACCCTACACCCTATTCTACCTCACACTAGGCCGGTTCATCTAAGAAGCCTAACAACTCATTTGGACCCTACTCATTGTGATTTGGGCTTTGACACTGGGCCTAACAAAATGCATTCAAGTTTTTCAAATATTAAGGAGCCTAGAAAAATTGTGACGCCTATTCTAAAGACTTGGAGCATTTCCTTCTTCGACAATATAATCCAGAGGGTGGCTCACACCATGGCTTTATTCTGAAATCAATTCAGCCAGACTCTTATGCTATTTTCGGCCAGAATTATCCCCGTCCAGCAATTGAACCTGGGGTGCACTTCTCTTCCCCGCCAATTAGGTCGTCTGGCCCGATTTATTCTGATCCTTATGGTGCGAGTTGCAGCAATTGGTTGGATTCTTCTTCTCAGAACACTGACATAGCTCCACCTCAAGTTCCGTTCCCTACTCCTACCTTATCAGCGGCTGCAATGGAGAATGAAGGGGTTGATTCCGGTATATGGCGGATTCATCATCTGGAATGTTGGACGTTTCAGATTAACAATTGTCAGTAACTCTAGGGTCTTCTGAGAGCATTGCCACTAATGGGCATTTTTTTGGTTGCCCAATCTCTCTCTAACCACTTTCTCACTCCTCCTCCCCATGGGCATTTTCTTGGTCATTTTTTTTGTACACCAATGGTCAAAAATTATAATCCCCACCATTCTCTCTCCTATTTTTAACCCTATACCCCACCAATATTTATCTCTCCTACACATCATTAAATTTGTAATAATAATAATAATATTAATAACAAAAATAATAATAACAACAATAATAGTATTAATAACAATACTACTAAAATAATAACAATAATAATTATACTTCCAATAATAAAAATAATATTTATTTTAATAATAATAATAATAATAATAATAATAATAATAATAATATTAAAAGGATGACTAATTATGAGGGAGAAATTGAGAGAAAATGTGAATACTACAAATTTATGTAAATTTTGGAAATATGAAAATATATGCAAAATGGGTCTCTATTTGTAGGGAATTTTTTTTTCTAGCCGTTGGTAAATTTTTTTTTTTTTTTTTAATTTTAAAAGCACAAAATAACGGTTGCAAAAATATAACCGTTGCAATAATCAGGAATTTCCTGATTGGTCCAAGCTCCCTGACAGGACACGTGTCAGCGCCTGATTGGGCGTGCTGACGCGCCTGTCAGGGGTGCATTTAATATTTTTTTTTGCTTTTCCTTTCCTCAAAACGCTGCGTTTTGAGTTGAAGCGCAGCACACGCTTCCTCAAAACGCTGCGTTTTGAGGCGTGGTGAGCAAAAAAAACTCTATTGGCAGCGTTGCACGTGGGGCCCACTCATTCTTGGTCTGATTTTAATTTTGCCCAAACTTTTATCAAAAAATGTTTTGCCCATGGGCATTTTTTATTTAGCCCATTAATGGGGACTTTTATTTTTGGATTAAAACCCAAAAACTCCCCATGGGCATTTTTCTCCCCATTGGTGAGAGTGCTCTGAGCGCAAGCCAACAGCGGATTCTGATATTCTGGTGCCAATGGATTGTTCACTTGCGGTTTCTTCTTGACCTTCAATTCACTCTTCTTCGGCTTAATCAACTTCAGCTAAGAGCAAGATTAGCCCTAGGTCTTAATACTATATATGACATCAACAAATCTCTTTTAAATTGTCTTAAGACAAGACTTCACAAAATTTATGCATTTATGAAGCAAAGTCTTAACAAAGTCTTGAATGGAGTCTTGAAAATTCAAGACTCAACTTAAGATTCATTTAAATACTTTATACGTTGTATTTTGCCTATGTACGTATACCAAAGCACACACAACTTCTTTTTTCTGAAAAATATTATTGTTAACAATAATTAGATTTAATATCATAAAAAAAAATGTAAAGTGTAATATTTAATTGCGGTGGATTGTTGTATTTATTTTTATTGATAAATATGTTTGTTGTATTTTAACATAAAGTATACCTTTACTTGCTTTTTTTTTTTTTTTTGTATTTTAATCTAAAGTATTCTATTATTTGCTATAATTTTCATCAACAAATTTAAATTATAAAAAAACGTAAATTTTACGGCTATAATATTATGTATATATATCTCAATATTCATGTAATGTCATTATTATTTATAATTTTGTATTCAGTGGTTTGATATTATTTTTCAACTATATAAGATATGTAACTTACGACACCATTGCAAATTATACTATTAAAATATCATATATACAAAAGGAAAATAAAAATAATACGTACATTTAAGAAATCTTAAATGAGTATGAGGAATGAAGATCTAAATTTAGTTGAATCTTATTAATGAGTCTTAACATAATTATAAAATATTAAAATATGATGTGGCATGGGAAAAATTCCTAAGACGAAGAGACAGGGCTAATCTTGCTCTAAATATGGGAAGAGCAAGGGAAAGAAGCCTTTGTGTCTGAAATTAGCGAAAAAGGTTGATAAGGTTTGGACTTGGGTTAAAGAGGGTTGCTCTCGTAAACGCCCTGCCTCTTCTCATAAACCAATGACTCCTCCATTGACAATTGGTGATGCTAACTTAGCTATTTTCTCCTGTCTCAAGTCGTTCAAAAAGCGCAAGGGTGCTTCTACGGGAGGTGCATCTTCTTTTGGTTCTACTTCTTCTGAGGGTGAGGTGGCTCCCCAGTCTAGGCCAACATAGCCACCATGAATGTGGCAGCCTGGAACTGTAGGGGGCTAGGTGCAGCGGACTCCCATAAAGTTCCATATGTGTCCTCTTTATTCCGCACTTTTGGGATCAACCTTTTGTTTTTAATAGAAACCTTAGTCTTTGTAAATGTAGTTGTAGATAAGTTGTCATATTTAGCTTTTGATGGGTTTTATGGTTCGGATGCTATAGGGCTTAGTGGGGGTTTGGTAGTTTTTTTGTTTGCCCTGGTTTCAGTTGTACCTATTTCGGTTTCTCCTCAAGTTGTAGTTCTTGGTCAAGCAATAAGATATGTAGTGTTTGTGTACGGTTTGCCTCATGTTTCTTTACGTTCTCATGTTTGGGATGAACTTTTAGAAATTTTGAACCACAACCCAGATGTCGTACTGCTAGGCGATTTTAACCAAGTAGAGTATATAGGTGACAAAGCAACTTCTATTCCTGGCCGTTCTGACTTCTTAGAATGGAAATTAGCTTCTGGTTTAGTTGACATTCCATTTGCGTGTCCCCCCTTTACTTGGACTAATGGCCAATTAGCAAATCCTACCTTTGAGCGAATTGATAAAGGGTATGCGTTCATGGTTAGATTCTCATGTAGACGCTATGATAGTCACCAACCAATTTTATTCTCATACCATGCGGCTATCGTTTTACAAGAATAATTACTTATTCCACTAGGAAATGCCCTTACCATATTAAAAATTGGTGTTAGATAATAGAGAGGTGACCTTAATGATTGACTCTACTTGGCGCACTAACCTTTTAAGGTCGCAAATGTATGCTTTATCTCGAAAATTGGTGAACCTTAGACAAATTATACTACGTTGGCGTGTGGATCATAAAAAGACTTGGGGTATAGACTAGAAAGACTTGCAAGATTTTGTTACTTTGCAGGCCGCCTGTCTTTGAATTCTGCTACTGCAGGTTCTCGTTTCCTTCATAATCGGGATGAGAAACTATCTCAGGCTCATACTTTGTTCACTTACTGGAAACAGAGGTCTAACGTGAGATGGGATGCTTTTGGTGAAACTAGTTCGCAACTCCTTTTCTCCTCGGTTCAAGAGCGTCGCCGTAGGAATAAAATTTTCGATTTGAAGGACAATCAAGGAAATTGGGTTTCCGATCCTGTGAGAATTAAGAATCTTTTAGTTAATCAATTCTCAGATCTCTATAATTGTCAGAATTCTCCTCCTCCTACCATTCCTGGATTCTAGGATGATCTGAATATTCCTTCTCTTTCGCCACTACACCATCAGCAACTTATGGTTCCTTTTTCTACAAAAGAGATTAAGGACGCTATTTTCCATATTGAAAATGACAAATCTCCTGGGCCGGACAGCTTCTCGGCTGCCTTATTTAAATCTCATTGGTCGATTTTTGGTGGCTAAGTCACTTCTTCAATTCAGTATTTCTTTGCTCACGGATATCTGCTTAAAGATTGGAACCACAATTTTCTGATTCTCTTACCTAAGGTGGAGCATCCTGATTCTCCTTTCCAGTTTCGTCCGATTAGTCTGTGTAATGTGCTGTACAAGTGTATTGCTAAATGCATGATGGCTTGTCTGCGTAAAATCATGCCTCTTTTGATATTGGAGGCTCAATTTGCTTTTGTTCTGGGTTGCCTAATGTCAGATAGCAATCTCATTGCTCATGAAATACTCTCCTATATGAATTCCTCTTCTACGAGATTATGTTATGTAGCTTCGAAATTGGATATGAACAAAGCCTATGATAGGGTTAGTTGGGAGTTTTTATGGGATGTGCTCAAGGCCTTTGGGTTTCCTCCTTATTGGATTCGACTAATTAAGCAGTGCGTCTCTACGGTCTTGTACCAGATGCTTGTCAATGGCAGGCCGTCCGCTGTTCTCCGTCCTACTTATTTTTCCTTTGCATGGAAGTATTTTCAATGATTCTTTGAAAGGCCGATGAAACTGTTTTATTTCAAGGATTGCGTATTACTAGATGGGCTCCTTCAGCCTCCCATATGTTCTTTGCTGATAATGTATTATTGTTTCTCTGTGTTTCTCTAGAGGTATGTTCTCATCTTTTGGGAGTGATTAACCGCTTCTGTACCACTTCTGGTCAGATGGTTAATGTTTAAAAGTTATTTGTTAAATTCAGTTCGAATACTCCGGAGGATTACCGCGAGTTCTTAAGTTCCGCTCTGCGTATGCAAGCTTAAAAATTTGGTTGGCACATACTTGGGTCTTCCGGTGGTTTTAGGTCGTGCTAAATGTCACCAGTTTCAACCCTTTGTGGATAAAGTATCGTAAAAGTTGTCAGCATTTAGTTCTCGATATTTATCTGCAGACGGCCAAGTTGGTCTTATCAATACAGTGGTCATAGCTAGCGTCTTTAAATCATGTGCTCTCGGTTTTCATCAAGTTGCCTACGACTATTTTTGACCGTATTCATCAGATTCTGACTTGTTTTTGGTGGAAAAATAGCAAATCCACTAGAGGTTTAGCTTTAACTCTTTCAACCCTTCATCTTCCTCGAGGCTTAGGGGGTTTGGGCATCCGCCATGTGCTCTCCTTTAACTTGGCTTTGCTAGCTAAACAAATGTGGCGTCTTGTAGGCGTCGCTCGAAGTGCACCTACGTTAAGCATGTTGTGAATATGCTTGACACTCATAGGAAGTGGGAATTGACATATACGATTAAGGACAACGATTAGGGACAAGGAAATTAGGGAGCCGCCAACAAGTTTTTAAGGAACTTGTAAACCATTCACGGATCATAAAAGGCAACCACAAATAAAGGGACAACGATAGACAACAACGATTGACCCGTGAAGGTTACACCCCATTCATAATCCATGAGATTACTAACTCTATATGGTTCAAAACCACGAAAGGAGGATCGGGGATGATGGTACGAAGTGAGTCATGGAGTCACATTCGCCCGTATTGGCCTCTACTCGATTCTTATAGTGAAAAAGTGATTCCTGTGATCTCAAAGGCATGCAAACAAAGATTCAATTAGCTCCAAACTATTATTATGCTAAATTGGTTTAATATTAATGCAACATATAATTCTAAAATATTAGTGATCACTTGATTAACACAACAAGATTAAAAAGGAACCTAAACTGGTCGTCCAAATTATCTTATTAGGCGTGATTTTCAATTACATATTCCCTTTAACATGCAATATGGTGATCAATAAATATAATAAAATAAACATTAATATTGGAAGCAATTTTAACAATAATAGCGTTAGTCAAATCAAATATAAAATAACCTAATCATGATGCTAGCAATATTAAAATAAAATAAGAGTAATTAAATTAATTAATTACTCACATTTCGCGCGTTCCTTAAAATTGCTACATCATGAATAAATTGTTAGTATCTTCAATAAAAAAATATAAATCAAATGAAAATTAAATTAAATAAATGTAGATTTGATTTGGTCCAAACCCTCAGTTATTTGTAACTTTCACGCCTTGGTTTAAGGACGGAACCTTGGATTAAGTATGGACTCCTTGGAGTGCTTAAGGGAAGAATGATATAATTAGGAATATAGGTTTAAGGCTTAGAATATGGGAGAGAGAGAATCGAATGATTTTTGGTGTCAAAAGAGAGAAAGAGAGAATGATTTGATGCCCCAAACTGCAGAAATGAGGGTCCTATTTATTGGGAAATGAGCAGAGGGAATACATGAAACCCTAAAAAGATAAAAACCCTAAAAAATAATGCCGCCACACGGTACACTTTAGTGTGACGCGGGGTAATTTGGTGTGACACGGGACAAAAACAAACCTACATAGGATAAAACGCGTTTAGGGATTACGGGATTACGCGTAGAAAACATGGAGCAATCCCGTGTTACAGGATGTGCACTGTGACATGGTAAAATATGTCGTGACTCGGCAATATTTCCCGTGGCGCGGCACTTTTTCCCGTGACACGGTGCAGTTTTTGCGTCCAGATTCTTAAGCGCAAGGAAAAGAAACACGGAAAAGACACGGGAAAGCATCGTGACACGGTGAAAAATCCCACGTCACGGTACTATGCCCCATGCCACGTCATCATCTCCCGTGACGCGGCAGGTATGTTGTTTGCGCGGCAATTCTAGTTTTTTAACGCGTTTTTAAAATTGCGATAACTTTTGATCCGTAACTCGGAATAAAGCATATAATATATCATTGGAAAGATTATCAAGTCTACTTTCCAACCCAATCAGAATCAGGTCAAAATAATTTAAATATTTTAAGATATGGCCGTTTTTGTGGAAAAGTGTCGGTTTTGGGCTGAGTTTAGTGTTTTGCTCATATCTTTTTCGTTATAGCTCGGAATTGGGCTTATGTGATATATGGTTGGAAATCTTATTTCAATGCATATCCAACCAAATAATAATTAGATCAAAATTATAATATAAAAAAATTAGTTTCTCTCGATTTTGCGATTTGGACACGAAAAGTGGATAACAAGTTAAGGTTTAGGAAAATAAGCTAGGAAATGGATTGGTTTATGAAATGTATTGGATAGAACATGGATTTAAGCACTCCAAAGATTAAATACTCAACGCGACCAATAATGGTGGTGAAAGTTGTTCATCATCAGGTTTGGTTTTGGGGAGACATTTTTAGGTGTCTACACATCTAATTCATCATCCACGGCTTTTGGTTTTGAGGATTTATCGTGCTCGTTATCCTCACCTTATAAACTATAAAGCTATTATTTCTTCTCCCCATCCTTCTTGGGGGTGTAGGAGTTTTTTTGGAAGGGGCTCGCGTTCACTCACATGGAGTTATCTAGAAGGTGGCTCAGGTTCTCAGATCAACATTGTGGACGACTATTGGGTTACAAGGGTTTTTGTTCGGTTCAAGGATTCTGTTCCCCCCTCCGAGCTTCCTTCCAAGGTGTCGAAGATAATTGATCCTATTTCTCAAGCCTGGGATTATTCCGACGGCTTTTTCCTCCTACTACAGTAGATTTCATTCTTGGGATGGAAAGACCACAGGAAGAAATGGATAATTTTGTTTATTGGAAATTCACTCGGGATGGTTCGTTTAAAACTACTACGTCCTCTTATGCTCAGTTGCTGAACCAGACTTGTTTGGAAAGATCTATGCCTTCTAATATCCTCCCAATTTGGTGATAGAAATTTTGGGGTCTCCAATTTTACCAAAATGGAAGCTCTTCATTTGGAAAATTTTACACAATGGCCTTCCCACAGTGACTGTTTTGGCCTTAAAAGGCGTTCTAGTTGATGCTAATTGTGGGTTCTGCCATCAATCTCTTGAAACAGTTTCACACATTTTTCAACAATGTGAATTTACTAGTTTGGTCAGGGCTTCTCATCCTTTAAATGCCCTTCGGACATTGCCCCAAGATCGAGATTTCAGTATTTGGTTGTCTAAGGACCGGAGTAGTTTGGATGGCCTTATTACTTTTTTGTGGGTTGTCTGGTTAACTAGGAACAACCTTCGTTTCCGCTCGGAGGTCTATTCTCCAGCTAGGATCTTTGATATGGTTGCTACTTTTAAAAAAAATTACTAGGAGTGTAGAGGCTCGAGATTTGTCTGACCTTACTCAACCCCTGTAACCTCTGGGGTTCGTTTTCTCTTCTCATCGATCTCTAAGGTTGGGTGGACCCTCTGAAGAGTTTGGCATCTGTCTTACCTTTGATGGTTCTTGGAGTGCCAGGGATCAACGTGAAAGCATGGGTTGGTATTTATCTTTTGATTTACCTTCCCCGTCTGTTGGGGGAGGGGCCCCGCCGGGTTTCACTTCTTCGCCCCTTCATTCTTAACTGATGGCTTGCTTACTTGGTTTGCAGCATGTAAGGGATAAAGGCTACTCCAGTGTGCGAGTTTTTACGGACTACTGTTTAGTTCGGACGCTAATTTGGGGTCAAACTTCATATACTATCTCGGTTATTTGGATACTGCGGGAAATTTGGCAGATTGTTGCTGGATTCCATAGGTTTAACGTTCAAAAAGTCTCAAGACAAGAGAGGTTATGCTCATCTTTTGGCCGGTTTAGCTCGTTGTCGTCATTTTATTTGTTTTTAGTTTTAGTATTTCTTATTTGTAATCTTTGTCAAAAAAAAAAAAAAAAAGATAAACTATAAGCTAATATAGTAATATTAAAAAATGCAAATACTAATATATCACATATTTTTATTATTTATAGACTAAGGTTTTATTCTCTGTAGACGCCTAAAAATGTCTCCCCAAAACCAAACCCGATGATAAATAACCTTTCACCGCCACTGTTGGTCGGGTTTAGTATTTAATCCCGAGAGTGCTTAAAATCGTATTTTATTAAATTCTTATTTTTGAAAGGTCTATGGATCAGTCTTGGTGTTTGGTAAAAGCATAGTTTTAATTTTAGCCCAAGCTTATTAATTAATTTTAAGCCCAAACCTTTTTATTTTATTATTACATTATTTATTTTTGGCCCAAACATTTTATTTATTTTTATTTTATTTTCTTATTTTAGCCCGAATAATAAAAGTCAGAAAAAAGCCCGAAATTATCAATCGGCACTTAAAAAGCCGAAAGAAATTAGGGTTAAAAATGAATTTAGACGGAAAAATGGACTGGAACTGACCGTGTCACGGTACAGCCTGACCGCGTCACGGGAACCCTTCCCGTCTGACGGTGGGACTTCCCGTGACACGGGAGGTCTGCCGTCACACGGGATGTTCCGTGTCCTTTCCGCATAAACCCTTAACGCGTTTTCTGTTCCGTTTTCTGAAAATTTCCCGCGTCACTCCAAAACTGACCGTGTCACGGGAATGTGTACCGTCTGACGGTACAGTCTAACCGTGTCACGATACAGTCTGACCGTGTCACGGGATAATTTTTTAGGGTTTTTGTCATTTTAGGGTTCCGTGTGCTCCCTCAGCACATTTCCCTATAAATACCCCCTCATTTCTGATGTACGGGGCAACCAGAATTTTATTATTCTTATTTTCTCTCTTCTATGCTATTAACCTAAACACTAGCCTACCCTTTTCACTTCAAAATTCCTTCTTCAAGCACTCAAAGGAGTCCATATTTCACTCGAGGTTCTGTCCTTAAGCCAAGGCGTGAAAGGTAGAATCGTTTGAGGGTTTGGCCCCAAAATCAACCTTAGTTTATTTAATTTAATTTAATTATTGTTTTATTATTTCCTTGAAGTTACTAACTCGTTTATTGTTTTGTAGTTGCAAACAAACAGATTCAAAGTAAGGATCATGCTTTTCTTATTATTATTATTTTTCTAACGATTCTTATGTTGTTGGAATTATGATTAAATTGGTTTTTATATTAATATTGATTCTATTATTTATTTTTATCACCATATTGCATGTTTAAAGGGAATATGTAATTGAAAATCACGACTAATAAGATAATTTGGACAACCGGTTTAGGATCCTTTTAATCTTATTATTAATTGAAGTGATCACCAAATTTTTAGAATTATGTGTGCATTAATTTTGAACCAAATTAGTTAAATAATAGTTTGGAGCGAATTGAATTATTGTTTGTATGCCTTTGAGATCACAGGAATGTTTTTCAATATAAGAATCGAGTAGAGGCCAATACGGGCGAATGTGACTCCATGACTCACTTCGTACCATCATCCCCGATCCTCCTTTCGTGGTTCCGAACCATATGGAGTTAGTAATCTCATGGATTATGAATGGGGTGTAACCTTCACGGGTCAATCATTGTTGTCTATCGTTGTCCTTTATCGTGGTTGCCTTTTATGATCCGTGAACGGTTTACAAGTTCCTTAAAAACTTGTTGGCGGCTCCCTACTTTATTTGTCCCTATCGTTGTCCCTAATCGTAATGTCAATTCCCACTTCCTATGAGTGCCAAGCATATTCACCACATGCTTTTAACGTAGGCGCACTTCAAACGACGCCTACAATTTGGCGACTCCACTGGGGAGGATTCTTAATTATTTATCGATTTGGGTGATCGGTATTTAATTAAGATGAGTGGATGAGACTTGAAAGATTCTTGAAAAAATATTCCTGTGATTAATTTGGCATTTTTTGCATCTGCATAGACGTTTTAACGTCGCATTCAGGTCTGTCCCGTAGGAAAAATTGAATAACTTGGTTGCGCGCAAAAGCAAACAGGGCACCAGTCAGATTTTCTGACTGCCGTGTCACGGCAGAGTCTGCCGTGTCACGGCAGTCCTAAAATCAGTCCGGTGGCCTATTTTCTTTTCTCACAGTCGACTTCCTTCGATTTTTCTGAAAAAACGTATGTGTTCTACATACGTCTTAGCCCCGGGGGATTTAAGCTCTATCGACCCAAAAACGCTCATGGCAATAAGGGTTCATCCGAGTTATTAAATCCACCCAAACCATGGAGTCGAGTTCGATTTCATCACGAACTTGCGGAGCCGCCCGTTGGCATACACCCTCAAGGGAGGCTGCCTTGCTAACGCGTCCAAACTCTTAACCATGGTACCCCTTTGACACCCAAAGCTTGACCAATAGTTGAACATAGATCTCGACCCTAGGTTGCGAACTTTTTTACATCATCGTGCCTAAATGCTATGTGGTTGTTTGGTGCTAACCCTCATGTGTTTGCTCTTTTTGTTTAACCCATGACCGAGGGTTTTTATTCTCACATAGTAATTAGTACGGACTTAAAATTGATTAAAATTTGAAAAAATCACAAAACTGACCTGGAACTGCGCACCGTGTCACGGCATGTTCTGCCGTGTCACGGTGAACAGTGCCGCGACACGGGAAAGTTTACCGTCTGTTGGTAGACTGCACCGTGTCACGACAGTCTGCACCGTGACACGGTGCCCGGGAAAGTGTCCTGTCAGTCTTTTCTCGATTTTTGTGCGAATGCTGTGTCCAGTTTTGAGTCGTGTCTAGCTATACGGTCAAAACACGCGTCTATAACTTCACTTAATCACTCACATGTCGTGTTCACACACTTTTTGCTTTAAGTCGTACACCACTTTTTTGACCGTATTTTAGGGAAGTCTTGTTTTTGTGTCGTTTTTTTTTCGGAGTAAGTCGGATGGTATCCTCCCTTTATAAATAAACAAGTAGAATTTCTACGTCAGCATCTACCGTGGCACGAGAATGGCTGTCGCGCCACGGGAAACCCTACCGTGTCACGGCAAATTTCCACCGTGACACGGTGGAATTTTCAAAAAAAAAAAAAAAAAAAAAAAAAAAAAAAAAAAAAGCGTCAGTCAAGTCTTCCGTTTTAATTTGGTCCTCGCGTCATTCATTTTGGTTATTGTTCACATGTCTAGCCATACGATCATACCACGAGTCTTATAACATCACTTAGTCACTCACGAGTCAAGTATAGTCCACACACTTTCTTTATGTTCCGACTCGAGTCGTGCACCAGGTCGTTTATGATCGTATATTAGGTTCATGCACCCTTTTTTCGTCATAATAAAAAATGAGTGGAGTTTTCTCACCTGTTTTCAAATGTCTATTTTTTTTCCTTCCTTTCCTATCTTGAGCAATGAGTCAAACAATTAAGTGAATTATTTTATTTCACAGTACTTGTTCAAGGAACAGAGATAGATCAATACGGTTTGAGCCATTACCGCAACAATCTCTCAGATCTAATAGGCGTTCAAAGAGAACTTTGTCATCTCCGTTACTCATCACCTTTCAATGGCCACTAAAGAAGACATTGAGAACATCAACAAATCCATTGAGGCATTGTCTTCCATGATGCAAACCCTTACCACTAGGGTCACTACCATGGAACAAAACAAGGTCACTGTTTCCACCCTTGACAAACTGAAGGAACAAATGAGTAAGATTTCTGAGGATTTCACTTATGTGGAACGGCCTCCCACTCCTTTGAATGTGAAGGACAGACTCCCTGAAAAGTTCTCCACTGCTGATATTCCAAAGTTCAAGCCTACTGACAATCCAATATTCCATTTGAAGGCGTTCTCTGCAACCATGGCTCTTAAGGGATTGGACGTAACACTCTTCCCTACGGTGTTCCCTCTCTCCTTAGAACATGCTTGCCAACAATGGTTCTATTCCCTAGATGCCAAGCGTACTGCGACTTGGCAAGATGTCACCGAAAGTTTCATGAATCGTTACAAGTGTAACATTCAAACTAAAACTTCTGAACGTAAACTCTCCATTCTCAAACAGAAAGAGAATGAAGGCTTCACCGCTTACCTGAACAGGTGGAGGGAAACAGCTTCACTCTTGGTAGATCCCCCCAAAGAAAGAAAGACGGTTCGCCTCTTTATTCAAAATCTGACTCATAAATATAGGGAACATCTCAAATTTCTTCCACTGAACACTTTCGAAGCTGTATACGACATCGGCATCAATATCGAGGATGAGCTAATAAAGACTGCTGGTAGTAACAATAATAACACTTGGAAAAACAAGAAGAACGATCATCCTTCTTCTTCGTCTTCTAAGCACGAAAATACTACCAACAATATAAGCCAAGTTGATCTCAATGAAGTGTTAGCTCTTACTCCATTGCCCAAGAAGAAAAGAACTTACACTCCTTTAGGAATGACTTATGATGCGGCCTTTGATCTCCTTTACAGTTAAGGCCTGATCACACCTATTGGGCCATTTCCAGAGCCAAAACCTGAAGAAAGGAGCGCCAAATGCAATCCCAATGCCCATTGCAAGTACCATCAAGGAAGGGGCCACACTACGGAGCAATGTTGGAATTTGAAGGACGTCATTCAAGACTTGATGGATGAAAATAAACTTCATGTCCCTCCAGGCGGCAAGAAGTAATGAATACAAGGCACACAGATCCTTCGTGCAAGATTTCATGCTTTTTTTTATTCTTTTGTTTCAACCCTCTCCCCCAATAAGTCTAGCATAGGTTCCCATTATCCATGTGTACTGTCTATGTGTCATATTTCTTACCTTTTCCATCAATGAGCATTCCTTTCCTTTGCAATCGATCATCGAATTCATTTGTAAAAAAAAATAAAAAAAAAAATCAATTACCGAACTAAACCCAAGGTACACCAATGACTTGAGGCACCTTTGCAACCATGTCATTCCTGTTAACCGTTCAATCACATTCCATTTCTTCATCAACCATTTTGATCCTCGTCTAACGTTTGGCCTTCATTTCTTCAACCCACATTCACTTAACCCTGGGATTGGAAGATGTGTAATTGTGTAACATTCAAAAAGCAAGTAAAAAAAAAAAGAAAGCAGCAAAGCAACAATAAAACAATGTCTAAAGGCAAGTGTTCCAATGTCTTTGATATGAACACGTCTCAAATTGTGTCTCTCATCGAGTGCTCGGTACTGTGCCTGAGAAACATGAATGCTAAGTGAGTGATGGACCGCATGATCTGAGATTGCCTACATTGATTCAAAAGAATGAAAAAAAAAAGTTCAAAGCAAAAAAAAAAAAAAAAAAAAAGTGTTGAAAATAAACTTGCAAAATTCAAAATTTTCAAATTCACAATTACACATCTTGGGGACTTCTCTCGGGTCTTGAGCCTTTTACCTCTTTCTTCCTTAAACCATCAACTTAGCCACATTACAACCCTTGAAAGACCTCTTTGAGGTGTACATACACTTGTGCAAAGTTCGGTTAGAGCTACGTTCGGCCTGATTCCTAACGGATACGTAGGCAACCTCACATCGAGGTGCGGCCACATTCATATTCATATCTATGCATGATCGAGTCAAAGAATATCCAATGCATATCCCTACCCATTTAGAGCTAGACTTGGGGGCTTGAACCCAAATCACTTTAGCTTACCCAGCCTGAAGAGTCATCATCTTTAACTCTTCTCACATCTCTTTCCATCGCCATAACCCTTGCAGCCAGCCTTAGTATCACATTCACACACTTCACTCACACATCCATATCCATATCAATCATCCTTCCCTTTAAGAGCCCTTTATCATGAAATCTTGTTTCAACACTGTGCATGTTTCATCATATTTAAAGACAACATTCAGTAAAAGAAACATTGTATACTTGCTTAGCTTCCTGACCTGAGCAATGTTCATTGTTTCGCATAATGTGCTAAGAAACATTTATATATCAATGATTTTTAATCATACAAAGCATATCGTGCTTAGCTCCTTGACCTAAGCAACGTTCATTACGCAATAATCACTATACGTGCTTAGCTTCCAGACCTAAGTGACGTTCAAAATCGCTTCTTTACACCATATATGATGCTTAGCTCCATGACTTAAGTTCATTCATCTATCGTGTCACATGATGTAATTGTCCTTAGCCTCCTGGCCTAAGAACATGCATCATGCATACATTATTTTCAGGACAAATAATTCAATCCATACGATTCATTTCGTCTTGCTCAAGGAGGAAGTTCAGAACTTCTCTCCCTTTTCATTATTTTATTTTGGGGAAGTTCAAAAAACTTTTTCCAAGTTTTCATCGAAGGAAGTTCGAAAATAAAAGTTCAGTTTTCACATCTTTCTTTTTCGGGAGAAAGTCGGTACCCTCCACTCATGACAAAAATTGACGGAAAATTTTTGCTTTTGCATCTTCGTTTGCTTGTGTCTGCACACACACATATACACACACACACTCACACTCACAAGTCATACACATGTCATGTCACATCAAGTCAAACTTGGTCAAGTTAGTGGTCAAGTCAATCACAGTATATACGAGTCCATTGGCAAATTTATTTTTGCAGGTCCATGTATAGCCCACGTCCGGGGACAAGCGGACCATCTACAACCCACATCCGGGGACAAACGGACCATCTACAACCCACGTCCGGGGACAAACGGACCATCTACAGCCCACGTCCGGGGACAAGCGGACCACCATCATTTCATGACGCAAGGTTCTCGATACACAGAGACTTGCAATCTCATCATCTTTCGACTTTCCTCAAGCATGGAAAGTATTATCCAGTGGATTTTTCTTCAAGTATAGAAAACCGCCAAGTCGGCTTTCCTCAAGCATGGAAGGCATTATCGGTGGAATTCTTCAAGCATAGAATGACACCATATTCATCAGTCGGCTGTCCTCAGGTTTGGAAAGCGTTATCGGTGGATTTTTCTTCAAGTATAGAAAACCGCCAAGTCGGCTTTCCTCAGGCTTGGAAGGCGTTATCGGTGGATTTTTCTTCAAGTATAGAAAACCGCCAAGTCGGCTTTCCTCAGGCATGGAAAGCATCATCAGTGGATTTTTCTTCAAGTATAGAAAACCACAAAATTCCTTTGTCGGCTTTCCTCAAGTATGGAAGGCATTAGCGGTGGATTTCTTCAAGCATAGAATGACACCAAATTCATACGTCGACTTTCTTCAAGCATGGAAAGTATTATCTGTAGCTTTTTTCAGGCTTAGAAAACTGCCAAACTCTTCAGTCGGCTTTCCTCAAGCATGGAAAGCGTTTCAATCAATGTCACTCGGTAGATTCCTTCAAGCATAGGAAAATACCAAACTTGTTTGTCACCGACACACTGGTGCCAGATACGTATTCTATCCCTTTACTCTTTTATCTGTAGAACTAACATTTCTCTGCAGGTATCGGCGTATACAAAGTGATTTAGGATCGCAGAACGTCTTAAATCATTCTCCGTCCCTATCGACTACTTTGACTATCGTTTTCGAAACTGACGTTTCTACAAACTCAGTCAAAATGGGGGCTTCTGTAGACACCTAAAAATGTCTCCCCAAAACCAAACCCGATGATAAATAACCTTTCACCGCCACTGTTGGTCGGGTTTAGTATTTAATCCCGAGAGTGCTTAAAATCGTATTTTATTAAATTCTTATTTTTGAAAGGTCTATGGATCAGTCTTGGTGTTTGGTAAAAGCATAGTTTTAATTTTGGCCCAAGCTTATTAATTAATTTTAAGCCCAAACCTTTTTATTTTATTATTTTATTATTTATTTTTGGCCCAAACATTATATTTATTTTTATTTTATTTTCTTATTTTAGCCCGAATAATAAAAGTCAGAAAAAAGCCCGAAATTATCAATCGGCACTTAAAAAGCCGAAAGAAATTAGGGTTAAAAATGAATTTAGACGGAAAAATGGACTGGAACTGACCGTGTCACGGTACAGCCTGACCGCGTCACGAGAACCCTTCCCGTCTAACGGTGGGACTTCCCGTGACACGGGAGGTCTGCCGTGACACGGGATGTTCCGTGTCCTTTCCGCGTAAACCCTTAACGCGTTTTCTGTTCCGTTTTCTGAAAATTTCCCGCGTCACTCCAAAACTGACCGTGTCACGGGAATGTGTACCGTCTGACGGTACAGTCTAACCGTGTCACGGTACAGTCTGACCGTGTCACGAGTTACTTTTTTAGGGTTTTTGTCATTTTAGGGTTCCGTGTGCTCCCTCAGCACATTTCCCTATAAATACCCCCTCATTTCTGATGTACGGGGCAACCAGAATTTTATTATTCTTATTTTCTCTCTTCTATGCTATTAACCTAAACACTAGCCTACCCTTTTCACTTCAAAATTCCTTTTTCAAGCACTCAAAGGAGTCCATATTTCACTCGAGGTTCTGTCCTTAAGCCAAGGCGTGAAAGGTAGAATCGTTTGAGGGTTTGGCCCCAAAATCAACCTTAGTTTATTTAATTTAATTTAATTATTGTTTTATTATTTCCTTGAAGTTACTAACTCGTTTATTGTTTTGTAGTTGCAAACAAACAGATTCAAAGTAAGGATCATGCTTTTCTTATTATTATTATTTTTCTAACGATTCTTATGTTGTTGGAATTATGATTAAATTGGTTTTTATATTAATATTGATTCTATTATTTATTTTTATCACCATATTGCATGTTTAAAGGGAATATGTAATTGAAAATCACGACTAATAAGATAATTTGGACAACCGGTTTAGGATCCTTTTAATCTTATTATTAATTGAAGTGATCACCAAATTTTTAGAATTATGTGTGCATTAATTTTGAACCAATTTAGTTAAATAATAGTTTGGAGCGAATTGAATTATTGTTTGTATGCCTTTGAGATCACAGGAATGCTTTCCAATATAAGAATCGAGTAGAGGCCAATACGGGCGAATGTGACTCCATGACTCACTTCGTACCATCATCCCCGATCCTCCTTTCGTGGTTCCGAACCATATTGAGTTAGTAATCTCATGGATTATGAATGGGGTGTAACCTTCACGGGTTAATCATTGTTGCCTATCGTTGTCCCTTATCGTGGTTGCCTTTTATGATCCGTGAACGGTTTACAAGTTCCTTAAAAACTTGTTGGCGGCTCCCTACTTTATTTGTCCATATCGTTGTCCCTAATCGTAATGTCAATTCCCACTTCCTATGAGTGCCAAGCATATTCACCACATGCTTTTAACGTAGGCGCACTTCAAACGACGCCTACAATCTCACTGACTGAACTCAGCTGAACTGAACTGAACTGAGCTGAGCTGAACTAAACCGAATATTTTATAAGAGAAGGAAATTAGGAGCTGAAATAAACTGAACTGAATTGAATTTCAACGTATGAGAACATGCCCTAATTTATGATATACTTATAAATTAATAATCTACTTCGTATATAACTAACCTAGTTGAATTAATTAAATAGTCTGAACTTGGTTATTACGGGCCTTTTCTCTTTCGCTTAAGTTCAGGTTAGTTCATTATCCTCCTCTCATAAAATATTCATTTCAGTATTGCTCAATCAGTTAGAACAGGCCCGGCGTCTAACTTATATAGAAATTCTAAAGAGAGTATTGTTATGTTTTTTTATTTGTATTTGTACCTTTTTTCATAAGAGTACAAGAACTTTACAATAATATAGTCACGAAATTTAATGCATTTCCAAACTTCACTAGCTTTAATGTTTTTTAACATTCAGTTAATAAATTGGTAACAATGATGACTCCAAATGGTAGAAAGAACTACCTTCTACAATCCTACATTCTCATATCATCAAATATTGAAATCTATTCTTTTCATAAATCAAAATTGTCAGCTTTTACACAAAGTAGAGTCAAAGTAGAGTAAATTCTACTCTTAATCAAAAGTATACAACACAACACGTGAATACCACCACAAAATTACAGACAATCTTTGATTCTTTTCCCAAACATTCTAATCGGGTTTGGATCGGGTTGAACCCGACCCGAACAACAAATTTTTACCCACCAAAGAAATCCTGAACACCTTTCCCAGCAAAAACCTTATCAGAAAGCTCAGCCAAAACGGCATTAACAGTAAGCAAAACGACACTAGAACCAGCAATAACACCCAAAACGACACCGGTTGTTCCAATCACTTTCCCAAAATCTGGCCATTCAATCTGCCCAATTTCCCCCAAAAACCCGCTCAAAAACCCAGAATCTTCTTCTTCAACCTTTTCTCTTTCCTTCATTGCCTTCTTGATTTCCGTCCCTAATTCCGATAATTGTTCTTCAGAGCTCTGCTGTTGTTCTGTAATGGCAGAATTTTCCTGTTCTTTGTCAGTTTGAGCACCATTTTCGGCTGCTTTGAGGATGAACCTGGTTCGGGTCAGGGAGATAATGGGGTATTTAGGGTTGTTGATTGGTAAATGGAGGTTAGTGAGATGGGGTTTAGAGGGGTTGGAAGATGGGTGGAAGGAAGAGAAGGGGAGGTGAAGGGATTGGCGGAGTGTTGCCATTTTGTGTGACTCAAAGAGTTTGCGGGTGAACAAGATTGAATATTTTGAGGGTTTTTTTTTTTTTGGATAAGGATTTGAATCAATTGAATGGGGTTGGATTTGGGTTTGGTTAATTAATCATTGTGTTTGGTCATTTGGATAGATTGGAACAATTTATTAGTTTGATACTATGATGTAGAAATGGCTTGGGGCCTCCAGATCCAAATCCATTTTTATAGAATTTGGACTTGCAAATTGGACTTAGGTAATCCGTGGTGGACAATGGATCTAGACATTTCTCAAATTAGAATTTGTTCCATCTTTGACAAATCGCAAATCTAAAGCGATCCCAAGTAATCCCTCATTTTGAAAATAAACATTTAATGTAACAAAAAGGGTTTTCTTTTTTCACTTTTATCACCAAAAAAAAAAAAAAATTCAAAAAATGGTTTTTTACCACCAAAACTTCTAAAACAAAAGTTTTAATACCTTCATCATAGTCGTTGATTATATTTTGATGATTTTGTGTTTGGGTTTGGGTTGAGTGAAGCCATTCCACGAAAAGTGGGATTCGGATGGCTAGGATTTGAGTTAGAGGTTGTAGTTTTAAACTTAATGGACGACGGACGAGATTTCTTCTTCTTATTATTAGAAGGGTTACTAAAATAAGGAGGTAAAGGAGGAGGGTACATAATGTCATGATCAAGATGATGAGGGGAAGAACTAACGTAAGTGAAGTTGGTACGTGCTTTGCTTCCACGCATGACACGTGCCGCAGTGTCGTAAGCACACGCCGCTTCCTCGGCATACGTAGTGTCGTACGTGTCGAGCCAGTGGCGTTCCTTAAACTGTGTGTCCTGGATTTCAGCTGCATATCGCCCCCCACGACCTACAATGGACACCTTGGTATCTCGTGGTCGTGATTGTGACCGAGGTCTTAGGGGCCTTCTTAGCGGGTCCAAGGGGTTTCTCAGGAGCATCATCGAAGGAGTTGGTCTAGGTTGTGGTGAAATAGCAGTGATGTTATTTTAATTGTGGATCCATGTTTTTTTTGTATTCTATGTTTATTTTTTGTGCTAGTAGAAGTGGTAGGAAATAAAAGTGAATTTAAAGAAGAGTTGGAAAGTGAGAGTAGTAGCCATGCAAGTATGGTATTTATATAGGCCTAGGGAGAGGGCGTGGGGTGAAGGGTTGTTATTGGCACTAGTAGAAAATAGTAAATGGGAAGCCCCAAATGGCAATCGATTATGGAATTTCGCTTCCAAAATTGTAAATGGCAAGCGGTTTTGGGTGAACCGCTTGCAAAATTGTAAATGGTAAGCGGTTTGTACCATGAACCGCTTCCCATTGGCTTTTTTTTAAAAAAAAACCCTACCCATTTTATAAACCATTTTCACGCCTCTTTTTTCCATTCTCACGCCTCACCAGTTCTCTCTCCTCTCTCCATTTCTCAGTTTCTCACTCTCACTCTCCTCCCCTCTCTTTCTCAGTTTCTCACTCTCCTTGATCTCTTTCTCTTCTCTCCATTTCTCAGTTTCTCACTCTCACTCTCCTCAATCTCTTTCTCACTCTCTGTCTCCCTCCTCTGCTATCTCGATCTGAAGTAAAATCGAGTAAAATCAAGTAAAATTTCTAGTAAATTCGAACCAAAAACCCTAATTCTAGGAGGCGGTGGTGCATGCGTGTGGGTTTTCAAGTTTTCTAGGTCAAATTCGACCATTAAACTCTAGATCTGGAGTTTTTATGGTCGAATTTGACCTTTAATACCATAATTTCAAGCCAAAATCGGCGCTTTCATGGACGCGGATCACGTTTGGGTACAGGTCGTGGTGGGTTAGATGTTTTTTTTTAAAGGTGGGTTTAAGGTGCTTGGTAGTGGTGATGATTCGGGATAAGGGGGCTAATAGAGGTGATACGGGTTAAGGGCGGTTGTGGAGGGTGGGTTGTGGGTTCTGTTTGGGTGGGTTTAGCCGTTTAGGTGATAGATCTGGGTTAGGGTGGGTGGGTTAGGGAGGCTGGAGGTGTGGGGTGGCGGGTGGGTTCCAGTAAGGTGGGTAGGGGTTCTGGTGGCTGGGTATGTGTATGTTGGTGGGTGGATTAAGGTTAGTCGGGCGGTGTAAGGAGGGTGATCCCATCGTAAGGGGGTCCTTCCTTAGATGCTCATGGCCATTTAAAAGCCTAGGACTTTACACTTGTTAGGGTGTATTAGGATTTGAATTCCTGACTGTTTGGGAGACCTTGAATTAGAAATGATACTCTCATCACGCTTTTTTGTAAGAAACAAGTAGGAGTCGCCAATGAGTTTTAGGAAAACTCATAAACCTCTTTCATGTCTTTCTCCCAAGTAGAGTTCAAGGGATAGTTAGCACGAGTCATAAGTTTACCTATGCCCAAATTGATCTACATAAACCAGAAATGAGTTCGGGAGCTAGGGTACTAAGATAACGTTCCCTTTAGAGGGGAATCGCTATCTTAGCCCTAGTACAGCCTCTACTAGCTCTTCCTTTTTTCACAATTTCATTATCAAACAGTATATGCAACGTGATACCTAAAGACTAAGTTAGTTGATTTTATTTACAAGCATTAATCACGTTGGAATTACATTGCAAAAGTTATTATTCTTTGTTTAATCAATATTCGTGAAAAGAACAAAATAAACAATATTTACCTTGTCTTAAGTGATAAAACAACAATTAATTATCAAATTCTATTCTTGATTAACAAAAGAATACTATGTGAATTAATTAATTAAAAGTTTGTTTAAAGTGATCAAACAACACTATTTATTCAATTAAAGTTATTTAAACAATAAAGGAAAAGTGATTTATCTAAGTGCTTAGGAAACTAACCGTTTTTCTTTTATGTTAAATCTCCGTTTAATATGCTTATAGACTTTCTTTCTTCTTCGTACCTTCAAGAGCTTCAATAGATGGATTAGGGCTGAAGAGTAGTTGGGAAGAAAGAGGGAAAAGTAGTATGATAGTAAGAGAAGTAGAGAGATTAGGGTTTTTAGAATAATAGGGTTTTAATTCTGATTTTTCCGGTCCCCGTAATGCTGAACAAAGACCCCGGCCTATTTATAGGCGTAGGGATATAGGTTTAAGGTTTTAGAGCCGCGCCGTCAGGTGGCGCGCGCAACTGATTGAGTTGCGCTGGTTTGCAGTTTACCTTATACGAAAGCGCGTTTTTAAAACTTCCATAACTTTTGATTGCGGAGTCGAATTAAGGCGTGTAGGATATCATTGGAAATCTCTGAATGTCTAATTTCTAATGCCGTTAGAATTAGGTTAAAATATTTTATGAATCAAAATTTATGGCCGTTGGAGTGCAAGGGTGTCGGTTTTAGGGCCCGGTTTAGTGTTTTGATCATAACTTCTTCGTTTTGGCTCGGAATTGGGGCTTATAATATACCGTTGGAAAGCTCTTTGAAAGGGATATCCATCTGTATAGGCGTTTTATGGGAATTTTATGGTTGTTTTACCTTTTTGGCTTGGTTTTTCAACAATGTAGGTTCCATTGGATCTAATCATTATATTTGACGCATTTGGTTCCGTTATTAATCAAGTTTAAACATGAATGAACATGTTTTATGCCTAATTATTAATCTTTCAAGGCTCTAAGATAAATTGGTCTCAAATATGGGTTTCAACTTACTTCATAATGCATTTCGTAGTCCATAAACACTTCAACTTTGATCTAACATGAAGAACGGATTTTTTTAACATCATCGCACTTCCTTTCGGGACAAGAGTCCAAAAGTCGATGTCTACTGTTAGCCCCCACTTTGATTGTGTCTAGAATAGACGATGATCAAAGTAGTCAAGGAAATAAATCCGAGACTCATTCTGTGAAGTTCTCAAAGAATAGAGAATCTTTCAGAAATGTTAAGGATGTGGAAACAATCCTTGGCTCGCTAAGTGTTCGAAACAAGTAGCTATTAAGGCTAGGAAAAGTTTTTTCCTAGTCTTAACGCGCTAAAGAATCTATATCGATCCTTTGCAATTGTAGAACGCTTTTACAAGTAAAAGTGTTTAGGGTGATGTCAAGTCATGAGAAGAGATTGGTTTTAAAAAAGAATAAAAGGGGATGATTTCCTCTCAATCGTGTCATTGTTGGTCTAAATTCCCTCGATATGTCATTGAAACTTTAGCATGACTTTAACAAAGTAAAAAGATGAAAAAAGTGTTTTTGGTATTCGAGCCTAAATGGTCCGGTATTCGAGCCGGATGTCCACAAGATAGAAATACATGTCTCAGGACTAGAGGCATATATCCAAATCCAGTGAGAGGGAAGAAAGTCAGCAACTCTCTCAGCAGTTTTATCCACAATATGAGTACACGTGTCTCAGGAATGGGGGCACGTGACTACATAGGCACGACATCGTCTCTTCGCTTCTTTATACAGGGGGTAGTCGGACACCCTAACTGTCCGGTAAGTTAGTAAGCGCAATAACTACCGTATTTGCTTCCATTCAAGAAGTGCCTATTCCTGATGGTTCGGCGCGCCTGTCGACTCGTGAGCTAACGCCTACAGTAATTCTCTACCTTTTAGTTCCGAGAGGTAGATCTTGCAAAGCTTGGGCTGAAGTGAAATTTTACGCAACACCTACGCCGTACAATTTTGCGCCGTACGATAAGCCATTTGCATTTTTACGCTGCATGAAAACACATTCCTTTTTGCTTCGGACGTGAAAAAAGAAGAAAACCCGGATATTTGTAACATCAGTACAGTAAAATGACAAACCTGTCTATGGGTGCTTTTACATAAAGCACCACCAGGAACGTCTTAAAGCACTCTTACGAAAAACGTTCAAAACGTATGCTTGGGGAAGGCACAAAGCACGGTGTGCATGCAATATGATGCAAAAAACTAACAAATAAGGAACTAAACTACAGAATGCAAAGCAATTTAAAAGATTTTAATAATTTGCGCACCATTACGTCTAATGACGAGCAAAAACCGTTGAAAAATGATCAAATAGATCAAAATCCGGATACCGGTCATTTTAGTGACCAGTATCCGCGCGCAATTCAGTAGGTCGCGATGGCAAGGCGTGCGCATCTTTTTGAGTTGCGCTGGTCTGTCACGCGCAACTAATTCAGTTGCGCACGACATTTTAAGTTAGTAAAAAGAGAATTGCTGAGCGCGATTTTTCATTTCGCTTTCTCTCTCCTTCCTTCACGATTTTTGCTTTTTCTCTCTCTAAAGAGCTTGGATTTTCTTGTTTTTCGAAGCTAAAGGAAGTAGATCTCGTCCCTTATTCATATTTGCCATAATTTGCTCATTCTTGGCTGAATTTGGGTGACTTTTGAACCGTTAAACCCCAAATTTTGAATTTGGGGGGTTTTTTATTCGACTTGGTTTCATGAATCTGTTTGTTTGTCGTTGTGACATGTTTAAGCAATATATTGCATCAAATTTCATGTTAAGTGACAAAGCATTGATCTTGTATGAGCATGTCAAGCATATATATGTTTTTTTTTTGTTCAAATTTTGACTTTGTACTTGATCTTTATTTCCCTCTTTTTTGCTCACATAGTCTATACTTGTTGTAGCATTTGTCAAAAAAAAAAAAAAAAAAAATACTATACTTGTTAATTTTAATGTAAATTGAAGTGTTTAGAACAACAATTATGCATTAAAATTATAAATGATATTTTGAACTTTTATAATAGCATGAATTTGTTCGAGCGACTCATATTGTTTTTTTCATGCGTAAGTTGCAAAATTAGCTTTATCAATGATAAAAATAACCGATGGTTATTATTATTCACTTATAAAACCGTGATTTCAAGATTTGCACAAAACTAGTTAGTTTAGGAAGTTCTTGAAGAATTCATCGAACTGGTGTAGCTTGGTTACATTTCGGGTTCGTAAGCCCCCATTTTACATGTTCGAATGCTGTAGCCCCCAGTGTTGGGTGACTTCGAGGATTTTCTTGTTGTCAATAATTAGACCCTTTGATGTTGCTTAAAATGGGTCTATAAATCTCGTGTTTCGTCTTATTATGATAACAACTAGGATCTTGGAAACGATTAAACTAGTGTGTTTAAACCGTTTTTTGACCATTCATAGTTTTAACAAATAAATTTTCTAAGTCTAGTAATATTGGTCATTCATTAGAACAAGTAAGGGGAAAAATGAAATGTTGTTCAAATTTTTCGTCTATTCTTGCTACTTTTGAATTCTTTCTTTTGAGTTCAAATTTTGTCACTGTTTTGAAGCTCGAGAAAGTAGATGTTATCCTCCTCGCGAAATTCCAATGTTCAACAATGGAGAATAATTTTAAATGAAGACTCCTTAATTCAGAATTTAGGAGTCTTTTGTTTACATTCTAACTCATGAAATTGTTTGTCTTATGTTAATAACGTGTCTTGATACAATTTTCATGATGAATGATTAAGTACTAAACTTTCGTATGAGCAATTATGATTTTGTTTCTTTTGCTCTATACTAGTCATACTCTCTAATCTCTAGAGTAAATTGAAGTATTGAAAAAACAATTATGCACTAAGATTAGTTTTTGAAGTTGAACTTGAAAATGGCTTGAATATGTAACATGTTTAATGGCCAAGTTTAGTTGCAAACTTAGTTTTCAAAGGAACAACATACATGATTATTAAATCATTATGATACATTTGAAAATTTGTAAGGCTCGAGATCTATGTAAACCATTTGTAGTTTAGGCGATTCTCGAAGTAGCTCGAATGACATGAATATCTCATTTTGTTTTTTGGTTGATATTGGATCCCCTATGTGTTGGGTTATGCGCATTCTTTCTATTTCATAAGTCTTGGAGCCCCCAATTTAGGGTAGTTCTAATGACTTGCTATCATTTAGGCCATTCATATGATACTGAGATGGACCTATGTCCTATTTTGTTTTGAGATATTTAGGACAATGATATGGCTTTCACATTTTAGTTAAAGTCATGTTCAAGAAAGCAAGTTAGTTCTTTGCTTGTTTATAAACCAAAACAATTGTGTTTAAGGTTTAGTATATCATACCTAATGTCTAAACGTTTGTAAAGATCATTGTGGTGATTTTATTCTCAAATTTGATTTAGAACATCAAATATTTTCTTTGTTCTTATCAATTTTGATTTTGGTCTAGTAGGTGGTTTGTTTACCATCCCTTAGCCAATAATCGCAGGAGAACTAACTGAGAATAAGTTCGAGTCAAGAAGAAGTCGAATCTTAATTCATTCCTTTTGGAAAAATACATGTATTATCCAAACAGTTATAGAAAATCTGAACATTATTTATTGGAGAAAACAAATATTTGGAAAGGAAATTTTGAATACTATTTTTTATTAGAAACATGTTGTTTCGAACTAGAATTCAAAATTGGAAAAGGGATCCAATAATTATATTATTTTCAAAAAACTGGACCCAAAATGGAAAGAAAAGTCTAGCTCGTAATTGAGTGTGACTTTTTGTCCAACATTGATGAAGATAAGTTGTAATTTGCAACTTATTTCAACAAAGATATGAAAATGTGAGCAAAATTTCATATATCTGATTTTGTTTATGTTTTTCTGCTTGTCATCATTGTCATATTTTTCTAATTAAAAGTGAAGTTCTTTCAATTAAATAAGTATCGTAGTTTGAAAATGAATGTTTATCAAACTTAGGTTTGGTGAAGAATTAAAATAATTTATAAAATCATTCAAATCACTTTCTAAAATATGGTCTCGTTTTAAAATGAAAGTTAAGGTGATACCTATATTTTTAATTTGAAGCCCCCAAGTGTAGACTTTAGGTGGCTTTTGGAATTCATGTATACATATGCTAGGGGATGTTTCTCATGTTTATTTAAAGCCCCAAGACTTGTGTTTTTAATTTGTGGAATATTGCATATGTTTATCACAAATTGTTTGATTAAGTAATATAATTAATTATCTTGATCAAATAATAGGAAGTGGTATTCTTCCCTTTGTCATTCAAAATTATTAAGATGGTTCGTAATATGCTTTGCATGACATTGATTTTGCAGCATAAATAGCGTGTTCAAATATGTAAATAGAGAGAAGTGGGGATGTCTTGGCTTTATTAAGCCCCCAATTTGAGGCAAAGAGCGAAAAAATTATACTATTTTTGAGTATTTTAGATGCCAAATGGGAGGGATCATCCTGACTTACCCCCTTAAAAAATAAATGAACAAAAAAGACGGATTTGTATAAAAAGGAAAGGGAATCCAACTTTCCCATAGAAGAATAAAGAAAGAAAATTAGACATGTTTTTGAAAAGCAAGGATTATTGACTTAATATTTGAATCATCGTGATGACTTGGCAGTGAGGTATACGTGTGATAGCAATAACGATCATTTTTTTTCATGTAGCGATCATGTTCAATCAATATTCCTCGCTTAGAGAAGATGGAGATATCCCACGTAGGCGGACATTTTAGTTACTCATGACAAGTGAAAATACCAATTCTCAAGAGTTGTAAAAGACATCTAAAGTTGACGTTGAGGCTGTCGATATATCAAATCAATTTTTTGTATTAACTCTTTTTCTTTTAGGCAATGTATATAGAACCTGAATTACCTTGGTAATAGCCCTATTATTAAAAGAAACTAAGATGAACGTGTTTTTTTTTAAAGTGATAGTCATCTCATTTTTCTTTGGCAAAGGATATGGAAAACATCGAATTTAGTTTGATTCGATTGCTTTACTAACATGATGTAATCAAGCCAATGGCTATCAAATCATCCAAATCATTTGAATTTTGTTTATATGATCTTGTAATCATAACTCAACACTTCATGCATTTTATTATATGGGCATGACTACTTAATAGTAGGTCCATATGTGAAAAGGCCTAAGATTGGCCATATTTTTACGGAATGATGATTTTGGTATATGGTTATGGTCTACCTCAAGGAGGGCCTTTCCAAGGTCGTAAACGTGGCTAGGCTTGGGGTTATAAAAAACGAACAGGCTCAAATATACTCCCAAAATCCTTTACTTTTGGTGCTTATCAAATTAGAACCTTTCTGCTTTGTGTGACAACTCCTACATTAGGTGCCTTTTCCTTGTCATCTCTCCTTTATTTTTTTTGACTAGTTTTGTTTTGGGTTTAGAACGATTTTTCTTTTTTCTTTTGCATTTGATCTTTCCTTTTGGGTTTAGACTAACTTTGTGTCCCCCTCTTATGTTTCGTTCCCCCAATTTCCTATTTGTATCTTTGCACCATTCTCATCCCAAGGTATGTATGGAATAATGTAGGTTGAATGACTAAGGCTCAATTGACGAGGCTCAAAAGGGCCGCCAAAAAGATGGATTTTCTCTAAGGTTAAGAACATGGGATTATATTTATGGAGTTTCAAGTTGCCTCCTGTGTTGGTGAAATCATCATATCCTTTCTTTGTGGGCCAAATATGGGCCTCTTTTCCTTTGATAAATCTAGTAAGCCAAAGCTTATCAAGATTCTTAAGGTGTTGAGTATGTATGCCTTTTGATATTGCCTGTTTGTATGTATACGTTTTATTTAATTAAAGTCAATAACATTAAAGAGATTGAAAAGAGAACAAGATAGACGTACTTGAAAATATATTTTTTATTCATTAATTAATGAGAAAAATAAGTAGATTCGACAGCATGAATCTCTTAGTCTATCATAAAAAACAAAGGAAAGAAACAAAACAAGACCTAGGGTGCTACATCTTGAATTGTTGACAACTTCTTGAGATTGCGTCTTCGAGCTTTGTCCGTTTCTGACGTAGGTGAAATCCTCTCTAAAATCAAGTCCATCTATATGTTTCATGGTTTCATTTATCAAGTCCCTTTCAATTAATGTTCCCACAGTATAGACTTTTTGAAATATGTCTAAACCAAGGTATTGTAAATGGCACTTGTATGGTGGAGACATATTGTCTATGAACTTTGGGACAAGTTCATGATCCGGAGGTGTTTGTGGAATAAGGGAAACCTTTTATCTCCACTTGGAAAAGAAGTCAATGAAGCCTTCTTCAACCCCCTTGCTTAAGCAATTCGAGATCGCGCAAGGTAGTTGTGAGCTCAATGTTATCTCCATATTGGGTTAAAAACACTTTTACAACATCACTCTAAGTGGAAGTTTGTTTTTCATGGAGGTTATAAAACCATGATCTAGCAGTTGGGTTCAATGAAAGAGGAAAAGTAAATGCATATAGGCTTGGCTCAACCCCTTTCAATGCCATAATTCCAATAAAGCTCATTAAGTGAGTTCTAGGATTGTCTGTAACCTTAAAGGTTGGAAATCCGTAGTCAAGAACATTTCTGGGAGAGTCTTGCCACTAGGTTGTGGTGCAAGCTCATAATTGAAGTACTTATTCCCTGAGTTAGCTCGAAGGGAAAGTTTCTCCAAGGCCTCTACTCTTTCGGCTCTTGCTTTTTCTTGCAGAATGTTTTCTTTTTCTTTTTCTGCTTTTTTATGAGCCTTCATTTGGGCTTCTTCTTCTCGTAGGGCCTTTATGTTTTGGAGTTCCTCTCTAAGTTTCTCCAATGCTGCTTTGTCACCCATGATTGGACTAGTATGTGAATGTGGAAGATGATCTAGTAATGTGTATCACGAGAAATTGAGCGTGTTCACTTAAACCTTTTCCGTCAAGCATTCAAACATCGAACCAAAGTCAAAATGATTGTTTTATTTCTTTTTTTTAATTCTTGTAATACGAATTCACTTTAAGCAAGTTTGTTGATGAAGAATGTCAAAAAATTCACGAACAATCATTAATGGAATGTCATGATTTGTTTTGACTTCAACAAGGTAATCATCTAAGGATTTTACTTTAAATGAATTGTTTTCGAAAAAGGTAGAAGAGAAAGTCAAGAAAGTTGGATTGAAAATGCTCATCAAATTTTAGGAATATTAATCAACCCGAACATACTCCTTAAAATGATAAAATATACTATAGTATTTGTTGATCATTTAGATTACAATAGAGATCAATATCGTTTTTTTTTTTAATTATGATTCTCATATTGCTTATCTTTAAAGGATAATATATTACTATTTGTTTAAAAAGAAATAATTAAATCATTTTCTCGGTTTCATCATTCATCATATATATATATATATTTTTTTGTATCATACTCTATTTTTTTTAATAAATATTTTTTTATTATTTTTTTAAGAACGACATTTTTTTTTCGTTCTATTTCTCTCTCTCTCTCTCTCTCTCTCTCTCTCTCTCTCTCTCTCTCTCTCTCTCTCTTTTTGAGGCAATCATCCCAAGTAAAGTTCTCGGGATTTTCTTTTTAAACCAGAAGAGGTAAATAAATTATACTCTTAAATCAAGGTTGACCAATTACAACTAAAAAAATGATGAACGCGAAAATAGGCACGTTTAAGAATAAATATATTGATGACGTCCTATTAAGAGATGCAGACTTATATGACAAACCTCACAAGAAGTAATGTCATTAGCTCGATTATAAAGTACGTACACGAATCATCATAATCAAAAATAGTATCGCGCGCAATTTTCCGTCTTTCGCTAAGTTGGAAAGTGCATCTTCAAGAGTAGCATCTACCACATGCAAGGGTTTTTTTTTTTTTTTTTCTTTTTTTTTTTGCGAAAACGCAAAAAGAACGATAAATTTTTTATTTTTATTATTTATATTATGTTTTTAAGAAAATGCAAAAAGAACGATAAAAAAAGCATGTTTTTCAAAAAAAGACGATCATAGTAAAAGTTAGACAACGTTGTTAGCCAAAGAGGTATTTTTAACACCTACTTAACGATTAACCTTGAAGCGGTAGTATCGTTTTCTCCGTATGATATTGCTCGTAACAAGTCAAAGTCAACGTTGAACAATGGGCGCGGGCAAGACAAAAATGTTGCGCGGAGGTGCCGCGTGCAACTTCTGAACTTGCGCTAGGAGGGCGCGCGCAACTTTGAATGTTAGGTTCGACAATTTTTTTTTTTTTTCGAACCATAATTTTTGCGAATTTTTTATTTTATTTTTATTATATCTCTAGGTAACAAGTTGGAATTAGTTAGATTAGACACGATGCACATATTCATGTAGTCTCATAAGCACGTAAAAGGAACCGTCAAAGCATACAATGTCATTCTAAGGTCAAGGCTTGGGTGTCCAAAGGTACCATATCTTAAGGGACGATGCACGAATCAATCACTCAACATGTTGACCCACGACATAGCTCTCCCAAAATTTTGTTGGCGATATGGGTGGGATGATTGTTATTGATTTTGGGATAGAAGCCTAGTGTTGGTAACTCCTAGTCAATGAGCCAATCCTCAATGGTTAAACTGTGCTATGATTATGAATGATGCAATGTTGGTTGTTTGATTTTGACATTTGTGAAAAAGGAAGATATTATGCATTCGAGTCTCGCTCTCTAACTAGAGATTATCCAAGTTAGTTCTCGTTACAACCCATAGGCAACCTAGTGTTGGAGACCTTGAATCATAACTACGAACTAATCTTGTAACCTCTAAGTCCCCAGTGGAGTCGCCATTGTAAGGAGGGTGATCCCATCGTAAGGGGGTCCTTCCTTTAAAGCCCATGGCCATTTAAAAGCCTAGGACTTTACACTTGTTAGGGTGTATTAGGATTTGAATTCCCGACTGTTTGAGAACCTTGAATTAGAAATGATACGTACTCTCATCACGCTTTTTTGTAAGAAACAAGTAGTAGTCGCCAATGAGTTTTAGGAAAACTCATAAACCTCGTTCATGCCTTTCTCCCAAGTAGAGTTCAAGGGATAATTAGCACGGATCATAAGTTTACCCATGCCCAAATTGGTCTTCATAAACTAGAAATGAGTTCGGGAGCGAGGGTACTAAGATAATGTTCCCTTTAGAGGGGAATCGCTATCTTAGCCCTAGTACGACCTCTACTAGCTCTTCCTTTTTTCACAATTTCATTATCAAACAATATATGCAACGTGATACCTAAAGACTAAGTTAGTTGATTTTATTTACAAGCATTAATCACGTAGGAATTACATTGCAAAAGTTGTTATTCTTTGTTTAATCAATATTCGTGAAAAGAACAAAATAAACAATATTCGCCTTGTCTTAAGTGATAAAACAAGAATTAATTATCAAATTCTATTCTTGATTAACAAAAGAATACTATGTGAATTAATTAATTAAAAGTTTGTTTAAAGTGATCAAACAACACTATTTATTCAATTAAAGTTATTTAAACAATAAAGGAAAAGTGATTTATCTAAGTGCTCAGGAAACTAACCGTTCTTCTTTTATGTTAAATCTCCGTTTAATGTGTTTATGGAATTTCTTTCTTCTTCGTACCTTCAAGAGATTCAATGGATGTATTAGGGTTGAAGAGTAGTTGGGAAGAAAGAGGGAAAAGTAGTATGATAGTAAGAGAAGTAGAAAGATTGAGGTTTTTAGAATAATAGGGATTTAATTCTGATTTTTCCGGTCCCCGTAATGCTGAACAAAGACCCCTATTTATAGGCGTAGGGATATAGGTTTACAGTTTTAGAGCCACGCCTTTAGGTGGCACGCGCAACTCTCTGAGTCGCTCTGATTCGCGCGCAACTGATTGAGTTGCACTGATTTGCAATTTGCCTTATACGAAAGCGCGTTTTTAAAACTTCCATAACTTTTGATTGCTGAGTTGAATTAAGGCGTGTAATATATCAATAAAAATATCTGAATGTCTAATTTACAATGCCGGTAGAATTAAGTTAAAATATGTTACGGATCAAAATTTATGGCCGTTGGAGTGCAAGGGTGTCGGTTTTAGGGCCCGGTTATTAATCAAGTTTAAACATGTATGAACATGTTTTAGGCCTAATTATTAATCGGACAAGGCTCTAAGATAAATTGGTCTCAAATATGGGTTTCAACTTACTTCATAATGCATTTCGTAGTCCATAAACACTTCAACTTTGATCTAACATGAAGAACGGATTTTTGTAACATCATCGCACTTCCTTTCGGGAAAAGAGGCCAAAAGTAGGTGTCTACAGGCAATTTAGGGTTAAGGAGGCTGGAGGTGTGGGGTGGGTTAGTGTTAGGTGGGTAAAGGTGGTTCTGGTGGCTGGGTTTGGGTTAAAGAAGTTGGAGGTGTAGGGTGGTGGCGGCGGTTGCTAAGGGTGTTTGTTTATTATCAATTTTTTTTGTTAATTTATTTTTTTGTTGAAAATCAGAAACTGTAAAATTACAGGATTGATTAATGAAAATAATGATGTTAGTACATATGTTTTGTTTGTGTATCAATTAAACTGAAAAAAAAACCCAAAAAAAAAAACTTTTTAAAATTTTTTTAAAACATAATGGGAAGCGATTTGGCCAAAACCGCTTCCCTTTCTTTACAAATGGCAAGCGGTTCTGAACCGCTTGCCATTTAAAAGGCTAATGGCAAGCCCCCCAAGCGCATGCGGTTCAAAACCGCTTGCCATTAGGGGGTTTGAACCGCTTGTCATTTAGTATTTTCTACTAATGTGGTTTATGATGTTCATGGGTTGATGTCGATGTTGTATGTTTTTTAGCAATGGGAAATGGCTAAGGTTATTGCTAGGGGTGAGCAAAAAATCAGGGTACCCTGAATCGATTGTAATTGGGACATGCATGCAATATATTTACATCTCTCTTCATATATAAGTGTATGAAAATTGAAAATAAAAAATTGGGAATAGTAAATTTATATTATCTTACCTTCCTGTTTCACGCCTTTGATGTATTTGGATCGAATAGATTTTCGGTCGAGTTGAAATCCATAAAAAAGTTTGCGTTATGACATGGTGATCCCCTAGTAACGAAACAAGCTACACCTCCTAAAATGTCCGTTATCGGCAGTTCGTACTACTCATCGCAAATCGAATTGATTTGGCCGTTAAAACGTCTATTATATTGTATGAAATATGAGAAAATATTAACTAAGGTTGATTTAAACTCCTCAACAAATAGTAATGTACTGCACAAAAGAAAATAAAAATTTGTCTAGTTTAAAACGAATAATACAAAATTGTAGATTAAATAAAGTCTGAATGAAACACACATATATATTTGTATGTATGTATATGTGCAATATATAATATATAGTATATAATATATAGCTGGAAAAATTGTCATGATTAATCCCAACTTTGTTCGATCCGCTAGCTCTTTGTAAATTGATGTTGTTAGTAATGCATGTCTCATGATTTTCTGATCTGCTCGTAACACTTTTCATTGACAATCTATAAAAAAATTATATTATATTGTATTACCCATCAACGTAATCAATATTATTTGTCAAGAAAAAAACATAATAAACATTGTGTTACATATCTTTTCATCACGTCTAACTACTGAACAATATTCATACGCCCATGACTTTTCTATGTCGAAATAGAATTCGGGAGCAGAGGAGGCTAGTGCCCGAAAATAATATGGGGTACTTGAGCCTAAACCAGACAACCAACACTACAAAAAAACGACAATATATATAATCAATGACTTAGATTATATGACTATATGGGTTAAAACATTAAAAAAAAATTTAAATTTTTTTTAATAATTTTTAAATTTAAAATTAACTTACTTTTAGAGTAAGAATAACCAATGACTATGACTGGTGTATGCCGATTGATGTAATAGCCTCTTCTTCACGTAAATGATTATATCGGTGTAGTCCGTCAATGCTTGTTAGTTCGAAAGTAAGACACCCCCTGAACTTCTGTCTTCTAAGGCTATGTCTATAGAGTCGAAAGGTATATACATGCCACAGAAATGGTGCTACAAAATAATTAAGGACAAAAAAAAGTTATGCTGTGAATTAACGTAAACTTTACTTTTTTATTTTTGAAACAAATCAATTCATTAATAAAAAGTCATCCGGCATCTACAAATGAAATCTAAATTGACAAATACATAAAATTGAATCAAATTAGGGTTTCCTTCATCAAAGCTACGATCGTTGAAAAGATCTTACACTGTGGTACATCACTCGCACACATCGATGGAATATACAACATTTTCAGAGAGACAACCTAACGATTTGTTGTAACTCTAAGGATGATTCTCATTTGATTCGCCTGAACTCATTTGAAAATTCGACAACCGTTGCGATCTCGAACAAATCTTTACCAAAGAAATGACAATAGGGAAAAAGATATTACCTTTTTGATAAACCCTAACACACAAACAAACCCTAAACAAACATAAAAGAACAACTAAGGGTACGATTCGTTTGGCATCACTGTGGTTTTCTGTTTTTTGATTTTTTTTTTAAAAAAAAAATCATATAATACATGTCATATAATGAATTTAAAATTACTCAAACTTATTAAAATTATGATAATTTTGAAAACTGACAACAAAAAAGTGAAAACACTCTTTTTTTGTTTCCTGTTTTTGGCTTTTAGTTTAAAAAAAACTGAAATTAAAAACAAAAAACAATGCCAAACAAGCCCTAAACTAAAAAAAACTAACAAGCCCTAAACTAACAAAAACTAACGACTCTACCATAGGGAGACACTCCACCATAGGGAGACGGACGAATATCTACACTACTTGTGTAGATTTATTGAAACCTAAATAGCAAATTAAATAAAATTAAGCGAAAAGGAAATTAGACTATTTTCGGCCTAAACGGCCAAGGTTTTGGAGAAACCCTACAAGAGAGGAGGAAAGAAGCGGAGAGGAGAGGCGAGAGATACGTAAACCTCACTTAGTTACTCACATTATAATCATATAACTAATATTTAAAGCTAAAGTTTTAGTCAGGCCATGAGACAACGACACTTGGCGTCTCAACTTTTTGCCAAGTGTCGTGCCACGTAAGTGACATATAAGATTTAATACGATACCTCCGACGTTAGATAAACGAATTTAAGATAGATTTTAAGGATAAAATATTTGAATATTAGATAGCTTTTTTAGATTAAAAAAAGTTACTTAGAGTTTTATTTCTTAATAGTATTCGATTTAAAGATATCCTTAATCAAAAGGGATATACACCTTTACGAGAAGATTAAATATTTCATTTATAAAATAGCCAAACGGCACTTACAATCAATTTTTGAGAAAATTAAAATTCCAACAAAAAACATAAAACCCTAAAAACAACAACACCGTAGAATCGATTGAAACTAGCCTTAACAAAAAACTTCATTCGAAGCAATACAATCTATGAGTTCGCTCTAATTCGGCATAAGATCTGCATATGCATAATTTTTTGGATGAATATACTTCTGTGGTCTTCTAAACTACGGTAGAAATTGCGAAACCTTCGATCTTCATTCTTTAATAAACAAGTAATTAAAATCCCTACCATGAACACCATCTTGAGGATGATATCTCTTTATTGAAAGAAATTAAAGAGATTTTGGGGCTTTTCACCGGTAAAAACCAGTAAAAGTCCATACAATATTCACAAATAAAAATCAAGAATAAAGGATATCGAGAGAAGTAGGGAAAAATTAAAGAAAAAACAAAGAAAAAACCCTAGCAAAAGAGGCTAGGAAAAACCCTCCCAAGGGAAAACCCTAGAGGGAACTATCTCTCTAGGGATATACACCTTTTACATAACACTATCTATAGCAAGATTGGCATATATATATATATATATATATATATATATATATATATATATATATATATAATGTTGATCTTATTAGTAAATAATCCGGACGATGTCCGGGCACAAAACTAGTGGTAATATATAGTAAAAGTAAAAGATTCTTAAATGCTTTGCTTTTATTTGTTTTTTTTTCAACTTTTTTTATTTTACTTTTTGAAAGCAAAACAATTACAATCCTTACATTGCTTCTTATACACGATCAGATTGTATCCCATGGTCGACTGAGTAACTCCTAAAAAGTACCCCGGTGAAAAGTTAATCGACTCAATAAATCCAGAATAAGTAACCCTTAATCGACTGAGTTTCCCTTGAATAACTAATCCAAGAATTAGTAACCCTGGCCACATAGAAAAGCACCAGATAAGTCAAATCTCATTTTTCCAAATTCAGTTGTCATTAGCAAAAAAAACTATTTCAAAAGCAGTTCAAACCCCTTAATGGGAAGCAGTTTTTAACCGCTTGGGCTTGGGGGGTATCCCATTGCCCATTTAAATTGATAGCGGTTCAAACCGCTTCCTATTTGAAGGTAACGAGAAGCGGTTTTGACGCTAAACCACTTTCTATTTGCATTTCACAAATGATAAGTAAAGTGTTATGGGGAGTGGTGCAGTAGTCCAAATCGCTTCCCGTTTAAAAAATTTTCCTCTCGAAATTATAATTAATAACAATAACGATAAAAATAATAATACCAGCAACAATAACAACAGGGACCTATCATAATAATATTAATAGTGACCTGTCATAATAATATTCATAATTAACAATAATAATAATAATAATGATAATAATAATAATAATAATAATAATAATAATATTACAACACAATAATACAATAATAAAAAGAAATAATTATATTAAAAGTAACACTATTGTAGGGAATATTTCAAGCGTTAATCCCTAGCTTGAACCCCACTGTGATCATACACTAAAGTACAGTGGCGTCCAAAGGGAAAGAAGATAGAGCAAAAGAGTCGCCAACAAGTTTTTTAGGAGCTTGTAAACCGTTCTCGAGGTGAAGGTTACACCCCTTAACGATCCAAGAGATCGTTAACTCCATAAGGTCTTGAACCAAATAGGGTTCGGGGATGAAGGTATAAATCCAACCTAAAAGAGATTGAACCTTCCCTAATAATAGGCCTCTACTTTATTCAGATCGTATTCATGTGCGCTTTCTGATTAACATACAATCAATAGGATTAACCTTAAACCTGTTTAACTATGTTGGTTGAATATAATGCACAAACAAACTATTATTGGAGATCACTTGAAATTATAATCATATTAACCCTAAACAAGATTATTAATTATCTTATTAAGCGTGATTACAAGTACCAATTCCCTTTAAACATGCATAAAAGGCGTGATCAAGCAATAAATAATATATATAATATCAAGCAACATAATAATAATCATCATAATAACAATTATAATAATAATAATGTTAAAGCATAATAATAGCAAGATCCTAGGCATGATACCAACAAGATTAATAACAAACCCTAGCATGTCACTAAGCAATAAAAATCAAAGCTTTGACCCTAACATGATACTAACAACCATAAATATTAGGAAGAAAATAAAAGGCATCATAACGATCATATTTAGTATTAAAGTTACCCTAGACATGATACTAGGAATATCATAATAGCAACCTAAACATGAACTCTATATCATAACATCAATAAAAACCATTAAAGTACTTACTTGGATGCCTCGTACCTCCTCTTTCTAATAACAAAATACACACGTTAGTAACTTCAAGGAAAATAATAATCAAAACAATTAAATTAAATAATTGAAAGAGAGGTTTGGGACCAAACCCTAAGAAATTAAACCTTTCACGTCTAGGGCGAAGGCAACTTCGAATATGGCTAGGTGTATCTAGATATAATGAATGCGGAATTTTTATATTTGAGAGAAGCTAGTTTAGAAAAGAGAGAGAGAGAGTAATCAAGTGAGAGAGAGAATTGGTGAAAATAAGAATTGATGATTGTTGATGAGAATTGGTTATTGTAAGTAAAAACTGGTGAACGAAAACGGAGTTTATACGACGTTTTATTTATAGAGAAAATCAGCCAAAAAGATAAAATATCAAAGCAGATTTCTGGCGCAGATAAAACCGAACCAGCGCCAACGCTGGCTATTGGCGCCAGACGCCAACATTAGCGCCAGGCGCCAAGCGTAGCGCCAGGCGCTACTGTTGGCGTTTGACGCTGATCTGGAAATTCACGCGTTTTCTTAAAATCAAATAAAAATTGCCGTACAGGAGGATAAAATCGTAGTTTTCCTCAAAAATACTCTTTGATTTTAATTAAAACTTCTGAAAAGTCAACAAAAGTCAATTTATCAATGCTAATTGAATTAGGAATGAAAAGAACCTTCTAGAAGAATCTAGAAGACTAAAACCATTCCTAATTGCATTAGGAATGATAAATCTATATTAGGCCCTCCTCTAGATCATTGGGCCACATATAAGGCTCAAACCGGGCCCAGTTCAGTAAATTGGCCATAACTTCCTCAATATTCGTCGGAATTGGGCTTATAATATATCGTTGGAAAGCTCTTGTCAAGCCCCATCCGACTACACTACTATTGGACCCATATCACGGACCAACCAAACTGGATTGGCTGTTTTCATAAAAATAAGTTTTCAAAAACAGAGAGAAGAGAAAAGAAATTAAAATTATCCGCAACACTAAACTTTCCACACTTTCACTTCATTCGATTATGATTCGACGCGAAAGGTACTCATCACTGGGTTTGGTTTTGGGGAGACACAAATGGGTGTCTACAGAAGCCCCCACTTTGACTGAGTTTGGAGAAACGCAAGTTTCGAAAACAAAAGTCAAAGTATCGATAGGGACGGAGAATGATTCAGAACGTTCTGCGATCCTAAATCATTCTTTTAACGTCGATACCTGTAAAATAGCGTTAGTTAAACAGATAAAAGAGTTAAGAAACGCGTATCTTGCACCGTCGAGCACACGTCTTTGAAAGTAACCGATTTGCTGCCGCTTTCTGTTGTTTTGATGACCTCCTGCCACGAGAATGCCATCCCGCTTGAAAACCGCTACGCTTGTAACTGCTTCCAATATCCGCCTTGATAATATTCCACGACCAAGGGAATACTATCGAAGATTGTTTCACTTGAAACAATCCTCTTCCGCTTTGATAATATTCCACGTCTAAGGGGATACTATCGAAGATTGCTTCACTTGAAATAATCCTCAGTTGTTTTTGACAACTCTCCACAATCTAGGGAACGCCATCTTGCTGTTTTGATGTTCACTCGTCTCTGAACAAAGAGCTTCTTTTTTTTGGATATGTTCACGCGCCTCTGAACAAAGAGCTTCTTTTTTTGGATATGTTCACGCGCCTCTGAATAATAGAGCTTGAAATACATGTTCACACGTCTCTGAACAATAGAGCTTTTGATGATATAAATTTCTGAATGATGTGTCCACGCGTCTCTGAACAAAGAGCTTGATAATAGGATGCCCACGCGTCTCTTGATCAAAAGAGCTTGAAAGAAATGTCCACGCATCTCTGAACAAAAGAGCTTGAAAATAGGATGCCCACGCGTCTCTGGACAAAAGAACTTTGAATGATATGTCCACGCGTCTCTGAACAAAAGAGCTTTGAATGATATGTCCACATGTCTCTGAACAAAAGAGCTTTGATAATATGTCCACGCGTCTCTGAACAAAAGATCTTGAAAAGAAATGTCCACGCGTCTCTGAACAAAAGAGCTTCGATGGAAATGTTCACGCGTCTCTGAACAAAAGAGCTTCGATGGAAATGTTCACGCGTCTCTGAACAAAAGAGCTTTGATGATTGAATGTTTGTTGCGATAATATTCCGAAGAAAAATTTCCGAAGACCAACGCTTGCCGATCTCTAAAGCTCGCTTGAACTTTGCTTCCGCTAAAACCAGTATGTCGGTGTCTTCGTGATGAGCCAATTCTTAGGCGCTTTAAGCTAAGTGAGACGATCTTTCATTAGGTCGATCGCTTATTGTGATTGTAATCAAACTGACTACTTAATCATGTCAAATTGCTCATAGGGGCTAACTGGCGCACCAAGGAACCCGAAATTGCCGTATGAGGTCGAAATCACCCTTCAGAGAGGCTTCGATCTCTATCGCTGCTGAAATATCTCTGGCGCCAAGAATTGACTCTGTTGCCAGATGCTGGGATCTAGCGCCAAGCGCTGAAATCTATTTCCATACGCTAGATGTTGTCGTTTGGCGCTGGAGTAGGGTCTTCCCTATTCAGCTGCATCTGTATTTATTTTTGACTGTAGAACTTTGCTAACTTTTATTTAATTATCTTAGGGTTGACCTAAGGTTTAATGTGTTTGACACATTGACTTTACACGACTCAAGGTATAAACTTGACTCTCTGTGATTGACTTGAGGTTGACTCGACTTGAAGTGAAATGACAAGTGTGACTCATGACCCGTGTGTGCATTGCATTATGATTGTGCGACTCGAAAATGCAAAAAAGCAAAAATTTTCTGTCATTTTTGTGGAGGGTACCGAATTTCTTTCGAAAAAGAAAGACGCGAAAAAAAATCGAAGGTTTTGAAGGTGCATGTTGAATGAGCTTAGTCAAATGTTGTTTCTCACAGTACAAGGATTTTAACATCTTAGACTATCCTAGTTGACTCGATAATGAAAGTATTTAGGTAACTTAGGCACGGAGGCTAAGCACTTCATACTTCGTGATGCAATGACAATTATGATTGACGAGTGATGGGACAAGGCATGCTTCAGCGTTATGTTAAGATTTCATGACAAAGGATTCCTAAGGGAAGTATATTTGGTCATGTATTTGTGCAGTGTGTGAAAGTGACACTAAAGCTAGGCTGCAAGAGCTAAGTGTGTGGAAAAAGATTATTTCAAGAAGAGTCAAATGATGGTGAGTCTTTAGGCTAGGTAAGCTAATGATGTAGGGATCAAGCCCCCAAGTCTAGCTCTCTAAGTAAATAGGGATGAGCATAGGAGATCCCTTGATATGATCATGGTGTGTGAATATGAATGCATGTTTATTACGGCCGCACCTCGATGTGAGGTTGCCTACGTATCCAATAGGAATCAGGCCGAACGTAGCTCTAGCCGAACCTCGCACAATTATGTATACCTCAAAAAGGTCTTTTTAAGGGTTGTAGCGTTGTTAGGCTAAAGGTTATAGAAGAAAGGGATAAAGGCTCAAGATCCTAGATAAGCCCCCAAGGTGTGCAACCTTGCTTTTGAATCTTTATTTTTATACTTGAGGTTTTCTACTCTTTTTTAGCTCTTTCTTTTGCTTTAGCATTTATCTCATTTTTATAAGTGTGGGAAATCTCGATCATGCGGTCTATCACTCACTTGACATTCATGTTTCTCAGGCACGGTACCGAGCACTCGATAAGAGACGCGATATGAGACGTATTCATATCAAAGACATGTTTATGTCAATGACATTGGAACACTTGCCCTTTTGTACACTTGTATTTGTTTTTTGCTTTTGCTTATTTTTCCTATTTTAATTTTTTTGATACACTCAAGCTTTTAAGATTGCATAAGTTACACACCATCCCATCCCAAGGTTAGGTAGATATGGGTTGAAAAAATGAAGGGTGTATCATTAGACGAGGCTCAATGTGGTTTACCTAAAAAAAGATTGTATATTTGAAGGGTGGCTACAAGGGGTGCCTTAAATCATTGGTATACTTTGTGCTTAATTTGACATGGATTTTTTTTTTTAATGCAATACAATGAAATGATCATATGTAAGAAAATGAATGCTCATTTTATTAAAAAGGGGAAAAGAAAGAATCTACAAAATTAATCTAAGGGAAAAGAAAGGTGCCTATGCTAGACTTATTGGGGAAAGGGTAAATAAAGAAAAAGAAAAAAGATGTCATGAAATCTCGTCGTTGAAGCTCGCCTCCTGTCTTGTGTTGTTTGCTTTATCATCACTCGCTCTTCTTGTTAACTGGAGGTATGGGAAGCTTGTTATTATCAATCAAATGTTGGATAGCCTCCTTTAGCCTCCAACAGCTCTCAGTAGCATGACTTCTACCTTGATGGTACTTGCAGCGCACATTTGGACTCCAATTAGGCACTCTCTTCTCAAGCAGGGGATCTTGAAGAGGTCCACAAGGAGTAATGAGTCCCTTGGCATGGAGTCGATCGAAAGCATCATCGTAGCTAATCCCAATAGGGGTAAAATCCCTTTTCGCTTGCTTTCTAAATCCTCGACTATCCATGGTTAGGATCTCACTAAGGTTGAAGATACCAACACTGTTGCTAGAGTAGGTGTTTTCTGAAGAAGAAGGATAGTCGTTCTTCTTCCTTTTATAGCCACTGTTGTTATTGTTACTGATCTTAGCCTTCTTGTCACGCGGAGGAACATGAAGGAGATTTGCATCAATGAAGTCTTGAACACGATCCTTGAGGGCAAGACACTTTTCACTAGTGTGACCGCGACCTTTATGGTATCGACAATAGGAATTTAGATCCCAATTAGGAAAACATTTTTCAGATGGAGGGTCTTGACTGGGACCAATGGAGTGAATATGGCCTTGATCGTGAAGACAGTCAAAAGCTTCGTTGTGAGTCATTCCTATTGGTGTGTATTCTTCAATGGTCCATTTTGCCCGTGACTTAGGAGCATTGAGTTCTTCATTAAACCCTTCGATGGCCATCACCCGATTTTCTAATCCTTCTACCACGTTCAAGAGCATGGCAACGACATCTTGCAATTTTCGAACGTCCTCTTTTAAACTTGACGAGTCTTCCCTGGTATTATCTAAGAAAAGACTTTCATCCTCCCCAATCATGGCCACTTCATCGAGAGAGGTCATATAAGCTGTCTCGATCATGGGCTCTCCTACAGGTGTGATAAGAAGTGATGGATCGAGGGATGCTTGGTCATCTTCGATGGCTAGAATCTCGGAAGTTTTATTGTTATCGATCAGATCTTGAATAGCTTCTTTGAGTTTCCTACACTCCTCAGTGTCGTGACCCTTTCCTTGGTGATATTTGCAGTGCTTATTGGGATCCCACTTGGGTGGCCTAGATTCTGGAAATGGATCTTTGATAGGCCCTATGGGCATGACTAGTCCTTTGTGATGTAGCTTCTCGAAAGTTGTTTCATAACTCATACCAAGTGGAGTGAACACCCTTTTTGACCTTTGGATTTGTGATTTAGAGGCGTTCGTGGCATGCACCTCATTAATGGGAGAGGAAGAAGAAGGAAGGTCGTTCTTCTTTCCTCTCGCACTATTATCTTTCAGAAGGTCATCTTCAATGTCAACGCCTATATTATAGACAACCTTGAAAGTATTCAAGTTGTGTTGGTACCTTAAGTGCTTTAAATACTTCCCTTAAAGATTCTTGATAAACATCCTCACATATTCTTTTTCGGTAGGAGCCTTGACCATATTAGCAGAAGTTTCTCCCTCCATTTGTTAAAGAAAGAAGTGAACCCTTCGTTTTCTTTTTGTTTTAACATCTCAAGTTGTCTATGGTCTGTTTCGTCTTAGATGTTGCACTTATATCTATCTATGAAAGCGTTTGTTATCGATTCCCAAGAAGAGGTTTTCTCTTTGTCAAGGGAAAAGAACCATTGTTGACAAACGGTCTCGAGAGATAGTGGGAACAGAGAGGTGAAAACTTTCTTATCGATACCCTTAATGCTCATTATAGTTTCAAAAGCTCTTAGATGAAAGTAAGGGTTATCTGTTGCCTTGAATTTAGGGATGTCAGTGGCGTTGAACTTATGCGGAAGAAGTTCCTTGTCCAGCGAGACCCCTTGTGAACTCATGCCCTGAAATTTATAGTCACTAGATAGCTTTCTCAAACTTTCTTGCATGAGGTTCATTTGTTGTTGCATCACAGGGTCATCAATTTTGAGGGTTAAAGCCTTTAACACCTCATTCACGTCATTCAATTGATTCCTAAGTTCATTGACCTCTTCATGACTTGCCATTATCTTTTTAGCCTTCCTCTTTTGACGAATCGGTTTATCAAAAAGCGAGACTTGAACAAAGGTGTTGTCCTTGATTAATCGTCCTTCTCTCCTCGACCAAGTACTGTGGAAAAGGAATTTGGGGATATTCATTGTTAATTATTTAACTCAAACTTTATTCAACATGCAATGGATGGAGGAAGTGAAGAAAGATTGGAATAGAATGTGAAGAAAAATGATGTAGATGGAGGGATATGAAGAATTAGGAATAGAACATATCCCCAACTCAAATGACGGAAAAGACCGACTCATGCATGAACCTAAGACATGGTCATGGTGATATGTACTCAAAGTGTGTGCCAAGACTAGTGAGTGTAGGTGATACGTTAAGACTCATGTCATTACCATGTGGCTAGACTCAATTAATGACTCGACAAGGTGTTATTGACAGCGAAATTTAACCGACTTAATTAGCAAACTGGTTAATTAGAGACTAGGTGATGACTCGATCAATAATCCGAACTGTCGGCAAAACGACAGGACTGGCGTCGCACTGTGTAGTGTAGCGCCAGACGACAGAGTTGTCGCCAGGCGCCACACTCCACACTCCACAGAGTGGCGCTACAGTCCAGACTTTAGCGCCAATGCTGGAGCTTCAATCCGAGACTGTTTTCGGTGTTATTAATCAACAGGGGTATGCCTAAAGTCGTACAAGGTCAATTATGATTAAAATATTAGACTTTATTTACTCAGATTAATTAATTAATTAATTAATTAGGCAAAGTTCTTTAAGTCATTAATTTATTAAATCTCAACACAAGTCAAACAAACGGTTAAGAGAAACATAAAATATATGCACAACAATTAATGCACAATTAGTCAAGTAGGCACAATATGATGCAATGAGTTTGCAACCTAACCATGGCTCTAGTTCTCTGAAGTTCGGGATATGGTTTAGTCAATAAAGGGTCCATGGTTAATTGTCCAGATGCACCGCGCGGAAGCCTAACCGTGAAGGGTTGGCGCGAGTGGATGGGACACCGCGAGTTTTAGAAAAACTCACTTCCATGGTTTGGTGAATTCAACATTCTCGGATGTACCCTTTGTTGCTCAGAGCGTTCAATCAGGTAGATGGAGCATGAATTCCCAGAGGGTTATGTCCATATGTAGAACACATATGGGTTTCGGAAAAATGAGAAAAAATTCAATCAGGAAGTAGGATCGAGCAAACAATACGAAAAACTGGTCGAAATTAGAACGCATATTTCTGGCTCGGTATTGGAAGAATTTGGCGCCAGCAAACAGAGCTTGGCGTCCAAAGGGAAAGAAGATAGAGCAAAAGAGTCGCCAACAAGTTTTTTAGGAACTTGTAAACCGTTCTCGAGGTGAAAGTTACACCCCTTAACGATCCAAGAGATCGTTAACTCCATAAGGTCTTGAACCAAATAGGGTTCGGGGATGAAGGTACAAATCCAACCTAAAAGAGATTGAACCTGCCCTAATAATAGGCCTCTACTTTATTTAGATCGTATTCATGTGCGTTATCTGATTAACATACAATCAATAGGATTAACCTTAAACCTGTTTAACTATGTTGGTTGAATATAATGCACAAACAAACTATTATTGGTGATCACTTGAAATTATAATCATATTAACCCTAAACAAGATTATTAATTATCTTATTAAGTGTGATTACAAGTACCAATTCCCTTTAAACATGCATAAAAGGCGTGATCAAGCAATAAATAATATATATAATATCAAGCAACATAATAATAATCATCATAATAACAATTATATTAATAATAATAATGTTAAAGCATAATAATAGCAAGATCCTAGGCATGATACTAACAAGATTAATAACAAACCCTAGCATGTCACTAAGCAATAAAAATCAAAGCTTTGACCCTAACATGATACTAACAACCATAAATATTAGGAAGAAAATATAAGGCATCATAACGATCATATTTAGTATTAAAGTTACCCTAGACATGATACTAGGAATATCATAATAGCAACCTAAACATGAACTCTATATCATAACATCAATAAAAACCATTAAAGTACTTACTTGGATACCTCGTACCTCTTTCTAATAACAAAATACACACGTTAGTAACTTCAAGGAAAATAATAATCAAAACAATTAAATTAAATAATTGAAAGAGAGGATTGGGACGTTTATACTAGTGAATGAAAACGGAGTTTATACGACGTTATTTATAGAGAAAATCAGCCAAAAAGATAAAATATCAAAACAGAGTTTTGGCGCAGATAAAACCGAACCAGCGCCAACGCTGGCTATTGGCGCTAGACGCCAACATTAGCGCCAGGCGCCAAGCGTAGCGCCAGGCGCTACAGTTGGCGTTTGGCGCTGATCTGGAAATTCACTCGTTTTCTTAAAATCAGATAAAAATTGCCGTACAGGAGGATAAAATCGTATTTTTCCTCAAAAATACTCTTTGATTTTAATTAAAACTTCTGAAAAGTCAACAAAAATCAATTTATCAATGCTAATTGAATTAGGAATGAAAAGAACCTTCTAGAAGAATCTAGAAGACTAAAACCATTCCTAATTGCATTAGGAATGATAAATCTATATTAGGCCCTCTTCTAGATCATTGGGTCGCATATAAGGCTCAAACCGGGCCCAATTCAGTAAATTGGCCATAACTTCTTAATATTCATCGGAATTGGGCTTATAATATATCGTTGGAAAGCTCTTGTCAAGCCCCATCCAACTACACTACTATTAGACCCATATCATGGACCAACCAAACTGGATTGGTTGTTTTCTTAAAAATAAGTTTTCAAAAACAGAGAGAAGAGAAAAGAAATTAAAACTATCCGCAACACTAAATTTTCCACACTTTCACTTCATTCGATTATGATTCGACGCGAAAGGTACTCATCACTGGGTTTGGTTTTGGGGAGACACAAATGGGTGTCTACAACTATTAATATATTTATTAACATCAAATAATAATATATTAATGTGTAATAATTACGCCAAATATATAAAGATAACATTCACAAATACTACTAATAATTTATGTTAATATATAAAAAACTTAGCTTATAATTAATAATTAAAGTTCATAACTAAACTTCACAAATAAGCTCACTAATTTGGTACGGGGGCACCCACTCCGACAATTCTACAAGCCATAAAATAACATGAAAAAGCCCACATGTTGCCAAATTCATTAATTTTGTTGCTTATTAACGGGCCTTCCCTTTGAATCTTTCAAACCTTAGAAAAAAAAACAAATATTATATTCAAATTACTAAAAATTTCAAAAAAATGTTAAATAATTCGTGTCACAGGCTTAGTTTGTTTCTTTCAGAAACTTGTATGTCATTGAAAAATGTAGAAAGCTAAAGTAAGACCTTTATTTCACATAAATGACCAAGTAGGACAAGTTAAAGTACAAGTAAGAACAATAAATAGGTTTTATTGGCTTCAACCTTTCTCCTTTTTTTTATTTTATTTTTTTTATCTAGTGTACAAATGAAGGAACAAACACTTGGTTAGATCATATACTAGTATATTTGTGAATTTATAGCTAAACATGACATAGATGTGTTAAGTAGATAAGTTTTAGAACAAGAGAGAGCCATAAAGGCCAACAATGTCTTGTTCCTTTCCCGTTTTTGTATCAAATAGTGAAATGGATGAATGAACACCTTTATCATGTCTAACAACATAATATTTGTGTTCTAGAGACCTTGTATTATGACTTAAAAGTCCTTAATTGACAATCTTTAGGACAATCTAGAACAAAAAAGCACCAAAACAAACCTAAAATGGCTTCTCTCTCCCCCTTTATGTGTTCTTTAGTGAACTAAATGGAGTAATGCATGACATCACTGTCATTACTTTTTGATTAGAAGACTTTATTTACATAAATGAGAAAATATGACAAGTTTAAGAACAAGTTAGAACAATAAATTGGGTATTTCGGTGAAATCGGCTTCAACATTCCCGTTGTTTTTATCTAACATACAAATGAAGGAACAAACACTTGATTTACATCATATATGTAATACTCTGTATTTTTATTATATTTTTATGCATATAAATAAATTATTTATTTATTTTATTTATTAAAATGATTATTTCATTTTAAAAAGAATTTATTTATTTAAATAAATTATAAGTGTGTGTAAATAAAATGGACCATGAATTAAGGCAACAAAAGTATGTTTGATTGGGTCAATCCTATTTAAAAGGGTGGATCAACTTATTGGGAATTTAAGGGCCCAATAAGTTGCCCCAAAGGGAGAATTTGAGAGGGAGTAGGAATTAATAATGGCAAAGCTGTAAATATGAGTTTATTTCTTAAAAGGAAAGTATAAATACTTTAAAACTTCAAGGTTTTTCCACTCAAGTTCTTATTTGCCAGATTTCTCTCTCTTTTTTTTCTCTCTCTCGTTTTCCCTTATTTTTCCTTCTCTTTTTCGTTTTTATTTTCCACTTCCACGCCACTATCTCCTCTCTCTTTCTTCCTCTTCACGCATGGCCACCACCACCGGCAGCCCACTGGCGGCAGTAGCAGCGTCGGTAGCCTAACCGGTCGGCGCCTCCTTTCTCTCATCTCTTTTTCGGTTTGTGTGTGTGTTTAAAAAAACACTACAAGAAAAAGGGGAATTAGCGACGGATTTGCAACTACATTGGATTTGCGACGAATTTGCAACTACATTGGTTAGTTGCCAAAGGCCTCATCGCAAATCCATTTTTGTGACTAATTTTTGAATAGTCGCAAATTTAACGATGAATTTGCAACGACTTTACAACTGTTATTTAGCGACTAACTTTCAAATTTTAGCAGCTAAATCATTGTTTGTTGTAAAATATTTGTGACGGATTAGCGACCACAGAGACCAATGTTTTAAGATTACTTTTGCGACGAATTGACGACTATAAGACCAAACTTTTACGGCTGCAGTTTAAACAGTCGCAAATTTAGCAACGAATTCGCAACTGCCATTTAGGGACTAACTTTCAAATTTTTGCAACAAAATCATTGTCCACCATAAAATATTTACGACGGATTAGCGACTACGGAGACCAATCCTTTAAGATTACTATTACGACGAATAGTCACAAAAAGTGGTTATTTGCTCCAGTTTTTAGTGAGCACCGGAACAAAAAGTGGTCAAATTTTTTTTTTTAAAAAAAATTTCTTTATTTATGATTAATTAATATTATCTCAATTATACATAGATAAAAGTTCAAAATCTAATACAATATGTCTTTACACTACAAAAAACAGACTAGAAAATGTTTATCATAATATAAACTATTCTCTTGTAACTTAGTGTAGCGCATGGAAATGGCAGCGATGCTTTAATGGCAGTGCAGCAGTAGTAGCAAACTAGCAATAGCGTGGTAACAGCAGCAACAAGTATGGTAGTAGCAGCAGGAGTAATCTCTTATATCTTGTTTAAATTTGCTTTATTTCCTCAGCTAAGGAAGAGCGCATACCAAATCTGCATCCCTGTCATGCCAAAAAGATAACATTTTAGACTTAATCCTACTCTAGAAAACACCATGATATAATTTCCACACAAACTAAATTGCAATGCTTTTAATTTTAGCAATAAACCAACATGCCACACTATTTTACACAGTAAGTTATCTTGAAGCTACTTGCCAAAAGAAAGTATCCATCATATCATAGATCTTTACAAAGCAAAATTTTTTGCTAGCTAAACAGTAAAATTAACATGTAATTTCAAAAAACTAAGGGATAGTTTATGATATTCACATGAAGCTATTAATAGTTATCATGCTACATGGCTGCATTAATTTTTACTGATTGGGAAAATGGGGTGAAGGAAACAAAGGTTAGAGAAAAAATCTTTATGATCCAACTCAATCGAATAAAATCAACGGTGCCATAATCAATTTTATGAATTAAAAATTATGTAGTTAGGAAAATTGTCAGGATTCGGTCCACTGGTGACCGATAAGCTAGCCCTTGCTTCACTGCAATACATAGCAATAGCAGCGAAGCAACACAAATTACAAAGAAAATAAATATGGTAACAACTAGCCCTTCTCTGACAACGTCAATAAAGATACCGCCTCAAAAGTAATTCAGCGGCAAACTTACCCTCATAGTTGGTGTGATGACTCTATCACATCTTTTATATTCCTGAAAGTATATCTGTGGAAATATTAAGCTCACGCATCAGTATTTTGAGCTTTGGTCACTAGCAGATAATCTAATAAAGCTACAAGAGAATTGAGCAATACATGGAATTAGGTACACAGAAACAACTATCAAATTTAGTTTCTAAGGATACAATAGTATTCCATTACCCCGCAGCAAAAAAGTGTTCAAACATCAAACTCATATCAATTTCAAAGCATAGACAATAGATGATTTCAATAAAGAGAAAGTTATATAATAAAATTATGAACATCACAGGCTCACAGCTTTAATACAAGGCTAAATAGCTAACTTCTGCAAATTAGAGTCCTAAGACAAACCTTTACCCACTTGTAAGATATATCACCCAATATTCCATTGCTTAATATAACATTGCAGCAAACATAACCTAGGCACAAATAATCAAGTACACACACTCACACTGAAATAGATAGAAACTAAAGAGAGGGAGAACATCATTTAGTTCACAATAGAATAGCTCAATTAACAAAGCAGTAGCAGAATTATAATAACTTTTTGGTAGATTGGAAACGTTATTCTATTCGTTAACATACTTGCCAACATAATAATTCGAGTCAAAATAATTCACACAACAATCATGCATAGGAGGGCCTAATGTGTAGCAGTGTATAGATATTATAGAAGATGAGCCTTACTATATCTGATTTTGCCTCCACTTTTCTCCACAATATGGAGATCAGCCAATAAGAAAGCCAACTAAATAATTACGGAGAAATACACAACCTCATTTCAAAATTAGAAGGAAAAGAAATCCACTTTACTTGTCATGATGGCAGGATATACAAAAGAGTTGACAACATAGGCAGTTTTAAACCGCATCCATAATGCACACCAGGTGACCAGGATTATCAACAACAGAATCAAATGGAATTTCAACTCTCTCCACAATGCAACGAATTTCGCCATCTTCCATCACTGCCATTTTACAAGGGGGTCATCGTGAACTGAGTGCTCTGCCTTGACCATTGTCTTGGCTCAGACCCAATGATCACATCAGGGTGCCCTTTTTTGGAAGCTTAGGCTCAAACCCAGCCAAGCTAAGCAGAGAGATGACACTAACAAGGGTAAGCATTGTCTTGGCTTTCCCCTCTTTCTTATTCTTATTAGGGTTTTGAATTTGACCTAAGTAAGATTAATTTGGCGAAAATGACAATCAAATAAATGTAACTCGAATAATTGTAGTGTAACTTGATTGAAATTACTACAATTAGATTGAATTAATTGCGCTAAAAAACGATTGAATTATTTCCCTAAATTTAGTGCTTTGAAGTTTCTTTTAATCTATCTAAAATTCGCATCAAATTACAGTAATTCGATACATACTATGATTATTGAATAATTTGAATGAATATATACATCAATTAGATTGACAAATTCAAATCAAATTACATTAGGAGAAGGCAAATTCAAAAGCCTACCTTGATAGTACACTCGTGGCGCAGCGATGCTTCGGTGTGGCCGTGCAGAGGGGCGGTGTTTCAGCAACAAGGCCGCACAGAGGTATGGCAAACTGGCGGTGGAGTGGTGAAGCAATGAGCGTTGCAAACTCCATGAGTAGAACAACTGACGTTTCTTTTCAGAAAATTATTAAAAGAGGTAAAATATGAAAAGTAGCATGGGTTTGAATGTTTGATTACTTGATACTTTGATTCGATCTCTTAGGGTGATACTTTTTTTTTTTTTTTTTTTTTTTTTTTTTTTTTTTTTTTTTTTTTTTTTTTGACAGAATCTTAAGGTGTGAACTAAGCTAAACTCAATTGTTTATGAGAAAAGTAAATTAGGAAATGAATAGAGTTGAGCTAAGCTGAACTGAACTGAACTGAACTAAAATTAAATTAAACCGTTTTGATATATTTCTAATTCTTATTCTAGTTATTTTAATGGTGCAAGTAGAGTCTACCATAGTCGTGATTGTCATAGTCAACCAAGGCGTTAGGGCTTCTAGGTAAAACTTCAAATTGGAAGGGCAATCCACTCGGTGAACTTACCTTACCCTAAACCAACACAAGTGGATAAAGTAAATCAGTGCATGAGGGTGCTCAAGGGAAATCATGTCGAAGTAAGTCAACAAAATGACTCTGTAACGGTGATAAATGACCCGGTAATTTTAGCATTTAAATAAAATTATGGATTTTTAATATTTTCAAAATTTACGAGTTTGGGCAAGCATTAATTTGTAGCCAAACCTTGGCCTTACCTAACCTTACAAGTTAATATTTTTTAGCCTTTGGCTTAACCTGACCTATGATCACCTCTATCACAAACAAATGAGAAGTAAATGACTCTACTGGACTAATAACACTTTTACAGTTGGATACAAAACCTTAACTTCATCGTATTTAAGAAATTAATCAAATTAACTCTTTTAAAACACCAAACTTGTCAATAGAATATAGAATAAGCTTAAATAACAATTACTTTTTGAAAAAGATGAACATCAAAGTAATACTAAACAACTGAATATTCCGCTCTCTTCTAGTCCTAATTATTGATTTTGCGGCTGAATATTAGGGTAGTTACTAATATCAGTCACAAATTAGCGACCGCACATCAACTATTGCAATATCAGTTGCAAAATTTGCGACTAACAAACTTTTTTAGTCGCAACAATTTTTTTTTTTTACAATTGACTATTAAGTTAGTCGCATATATAAGTTGCAAATTAGCGACTAAATAGCAACTACAACAAAATCAGTTGCAAAATTTGCGACTAACAGTCTTTTTCTGTCGCAATAATTTTTTTTGCGACTGACTATTAAGGTATTTGCATATATTAGTCGCAAGTTAGCGACCGCATAGCAACCACTGCAAAATCTGTCGTAAAATTTGCGACTACCAGTCTTTTTCAGTCGCAAACATATTTTTTGCGACAGTTTATTACGTTAGTCGCAAATAACAATTGCTAATTCTCCTTTTTCTTGTAGTGAAAACTTCTTTAATCCTAAAAAATTTATTCTATTAATTTATTATTCTAATTAAAGGCATGATTTTTATTATGTTTTGGTATTGATTTTGGGATTTTGATGTTGTTAATTTATTGTTATAAATTTCAGATTTTTATTTAATCTAAAACCTCAAATTATAAACCCTAAAAATTGGGGATTTTGTATAATTGGTTAGTGATTGGAGTTAGGTTGTTGTTATTGATTAATTCTTGGCCTAATCATGTTTTTGATGAGTTCAAAGCCTTCAATTTAATGCTGGAATTTATTTACACACACTACTTTTCAATTGTTGAGTTAGGGTTTGATTACCAATAAAAGGGAAAAAGGTTTTAATGATTTAAATATGATTTCCTAGTGATGTTTTATACTATATAAGTATGCTATAAATTTGTGAGAATAGTGGATTAATTATGGTTATGTATTTTTAATTGTAAGAAGTTTCAGGCTAGGTGATTTCTAGCAAGAGTGGCCAAGTTTAGGCATTATTCAAGATACGTATGTGCACAAGAATATTTGTGTATGCGTAGTGCTAGGATTGTGAATTGAGATTGATGTGTTGAATTAGTAGCATGATTGGCTTATTATATGCTTGGAATTAATGTTGTTTGAACAGGAATTATTATGCAAGCATGTGAGTATGATATTTGAAGCATGATACAAGTTGAATATATGTGAATCATGGAAGTATGTTTTATTTTTGAGTATCAAGGAAGCATGAAATTAATAATCAAGGCTTATGCATGTTTAAAAGAGCTATAACTATAATTATTGAGCATGATTCATGAATTTTATTCTCACTCATTTATTATTGGTGTTGAGTCAAGAAGTTAGTTTATTTATTTTCTCACTCAAGTAAGTTAAGATCGAGTCAAGGAAGTTTATTAGTGCATTCTATGCACCATGGTTGTAATCGTGCAATTTTGTGCATAAAACTAGGCAAGGAACATTAATTAAACTAAATAGTATATGCTCACTAAGTAATTCAAGAATTAATTGGAAAAATGTGTTGATTATTGTTGTGATTATTCTTGATTGATTGGTTGGAGTCTTCACATGTTAAATTGGTAAATCACGTAAAGTGTAAGAGGATGCACACCAAAACTCTTGGAACGTATATACCTTGAGTATGAACATATGAGGGGATTTATGTGACTTTATATTTGAGCATAACTTATACAGAGGTACAGGACGCTGTACTTTCTTTTATTATTATTTATGTGTTGGAATTCCGTCACCATGGTGTGACATAGTAGGTGCCAATTGGGGTAGCTCCCTGATTGGAAGCTCTACTTTAATGGGCTATATTTTAAAGGAAGGAAACTCGTTCAATGCGTAATCCAAAACTATTAATTAAATTATTAATATTGCTATTTAAGAGTCAAAGGTAAGTTGACTATGATTGTATGGCAAGCATGTTTTATTTTTATTCTTATTGATAGGTTATTCATATTAGTGTGGTTGTAGGGAATACTTCAAGCGTTAAACCCCTAGCTTGAACCCCACTGTGATCATACACTAAAGTACGGTGGCGTCCAAAAGGGAAGAAGATAGAGCAAAAGAGTCGCCAACAAGTTTTAGGAACTTGTAAACCGTTCACGAGGTGAAGGTTACACCCCTTAATGATCCAAGAGATCGTCAACTCCATAAGGTCTAGAACCAAATAAGGGTTCGGGGATGAAGGTACAAATCCAACCTAAAAGAGATTGAACCTGCCCAAATAATAAGCCTCTACTTTATTCTGATCGTATTCATGTGCGCTTTCTGATTAACATGCAATCAATAGGATTACCCTAAACCTGTTTATCTATGTTGGTTGAATTTAATGCACAAATAAATCTATTATTGGTGATCACTTGAAATTATAATCAAATTAACCCTAACAAGATTATTAATTATCTTATCGTGATTACAAGTACAAATTCCCTTTATACATGTATAAAAGGCGTGATCAAGCAATAAAAATAAATATCAAGCAACATAATAAATGATAATAAATATCATGACAAATAAAATTATAATCATCGTCAAGATAATAAAAAAAAAATAATAATAATAATCATAAATTAAATAATCATCATAAATTATAACAATTATAATCATAATCATGTTCATGTTAATATTAAAGCATAATAATAATAGCAAGATCCTAGGCATGATACTAACAAAATTGATAACAAACCCTAGCATGTCACTAAGCAATAAAAATCAAAGCTTTAACCCTAACATGATACTAACAATCATAAATATTAGGAAGAGCATAGGAAGCATCATAGGAATCATAATAAGCATATTTGATATTATAATCTTTTCCCTAAACATGATACTAGGAATATCATAATAACAATTTAAACATGATTTCTACATCATAATATCAATTAAAACCATTAAAGCACTTACTTTGATGCCTCGTACCTCTTTCTAATAACAAAATACACACGTTAGTAACTTCAAGGAAAAAAATAAAACAACAATTAAATTAAATAATTGAAAGAGAGATTTGGGACCAAACCCTCAGAAATTAAACCTTTCACGTCTAGGGCGAAGGCAACTTCGAATAATGCTAGATATGTCTAGTGCTAATGTATGAGGAATTGTGTTTGTAAAAGAGTAGTTTAGAAAAAGAGAGAGAAAATCAAGAATTTCTTGATGAGAGTTGATGATATTTGATGAGAATTGGTGAATGAAAATGTGTTGTTGGTCAATGAAAACGGAGTTTTTACGTCATTATTTATAGAGAAAATCAGCCAAAAAGATAAAATTAACAAAACAGAGTATTGGCGCAACTGAAACAGAGCTGGCGCCAACGCCAGCTGATTGGCGCCAGGCGCCAACATTAGCGCTAGGCGCCAATAGCTGGCGCCAGGCCTAGTGCCAGGTGCCAATGCCTGGCGTCAGGCGCTAGTCTTGTTTTTGACGCATTTTCTAAAATCAGATAAATTTTGCCGTACAGGAGGATAAAATCGTATCTTTCCTCAAAAAATGCTCTTTGATTTTAATTAAAACTCTGAAAAGTCAACAAAAGTCAATTTATCAATGCTAATTGAATTAGGAATGAAAAGAACCGTCTAGAAGAATCTAGAACACTAAAACCATTCCTAATTGCATTAGGAATGATAAATCATATTAGGCCCTCCTCTAGATCATTGGGCCGCATATAAGGCTCAAACCGGGCCCAGTTTAGTAATTTGGCCAAAACTTCTTCATTATTCATCGAAATTGGGCTTATAATATATCGTTGGAAAGCTCTTGTCAAGCCCCATTCAACTACACTACCATTGGACCCATATCATGGACCAACCAAACTGGATTGGCTGTTTTCTTAAAATAAGTTTTCAAAAACAAAGAGAAGAGAAAAGAAATTAAAACTTTCCGCAACACTAAACTTTCCACACTTTCGCTTCATTCGATTATGATTCGACGTGAAAGGTACTCATCACTGGGTTTGGTTTTGGGGAGACACAAATGGGTGTCTATAGAAGCCCCCACTTTGACTGAGTTTGGAGAAACGCGAGTTTCGAAAACAAAAGTCAAAGTATCGATAGGGACGGAGAATTATTCAGAATGTTCTGCGATCCTAAACCATTCTTGTAACGCTGATACCTGCAAAAATAGCATTAGTTAAACAGATAAAAGAGTTAAGAAACGCGTATCTTGCACCGTCGACCACACGTCTCTGAAAGTAACCGATTGTTTTGATGACCTCCTGCAAGCTAGAGAATGCCATCCCGCTTGAAAACCGCTACGCCCGTAACTGCTTCCGATATAAAAGATTGCTTCGCCTGAAACGATCCTCCTCCACATTGATAATATTCCACGTCCAAGGGAATACCATCGAAGATTGCTTCTCTTGAAAGAATCCTCATCCGCATTGATAATATTCCGCGTCCAAGGGAATACTATCGAAGATTGCTTCTCTTGAATCGATCCTTATCCGCTATGATAATACTCAACGTCCAAGGGAATACTATCGAAGATTGCTTCTCTTTAAACAATCCTCAGTTGTTTGTGACAACCCTCCACAATCTAGGGAACGCCATCTTGCTGTTTGTTTTGACGATCTTCCGCAATCTAGGGAACGCCGTCGATCAATGTTGCTACATCTTGAGCCTTTTCCTTGAATCATAGTGACAACCTTTCCAATCATAGCAAAAGTCGTCGAAGATCGCCTCATCATGAACCGCTCTTCTCATATCTTGGTGACAACCTCCACAATCTTAGCGAACGCCGTCGAAGACCGCCCATCTCGTGCTATCTTCTCAAAACTTGGGTGACAACCTCCACAATCTTAGCGAATGCCGTCGAAGACCGCCCATCTCGTGCTATCTCCTTAAATCTTGGGTGACAACTTCCACAATCTTAGCGAACGCTGTCGAAGACCGCCCATCTCGTGCTATCTTCTCAAATCTTTAGTGACAACTTCCACAATCTTAGCGAATGCCGTCGAAGACCGCCCATCTCGCGCTATCTTCTCAAATCTTTAGTGACAACTTTTACAATCTTAGCGAATGCCATCGAAAATAACTTTACTTGAAGTCATCCTCAATTGTTGCGATAATATTCCGAAGAAAATTACCGAAGACCAACACTTGTCGATCTTTAAAGATCGCCTTTTGCTTCCGCTAAAACCAGTATGTCGGTGTCTCCGTGATGAGCCAATTCTTAGGCGCTTTAAGCTAAGTGAGACGATCTTTCATCAGGTCGATCACTTATTTGCGGTTGTAATCAAATCGACTACTTAATCATGTCAAATTGATATAGAGGCTAACAAGCGTACCAAGGAACCCAAAATTGCTGTTCTGTCGCTGCAGAAATATCTCTGGCGCCAAGAATTGACTCTGCCGCCAGACGTTGGGATCTAGAGTCAGGCGCTGGAGTAGGGTCTTCCCCATTCTGCTGCACCTGTATTTATTTTTTACTATAGAACTTTGCTAATCTCTTTAATTATCTTAGAGTTGACCTAAGGTTTAATGTTGCTAGACTCATCAACTTGACACGACTCAAGGTATAAACTTGACTCGATATGTTTGACTGACTCGAGGTTGACTCGACTCAAAGTGTTTGACTCACGTGTTAGACTCAAATCAAAGTGATATGACACGACATGACTCAATGTGTACATGACTCGTGTGTGATCGTGCGACTCGAAAAATGCAAAAAAGCAAAAAATTTCCGTCATTTTTGTGGAGGGTACCGACTTTCTCCCGAAAAAGAAAGACGCGAAAAAGAATCGAAGTGAAGCTTTTTGAAGATGCATATTGAATGAGCTCAGTCAAATGTCATTTGATACAATCTCTCAAGGTGCAAGGATCAATCCATCCTACGCTATCTCAATGGTTGACTCCATGATGAAAGCATTTGGGTAACTTAGGCACGGAGGCTAAGCACTTCATACTTTGATGTGCAATGATGGTTATGAGTGATGAGCGATGTTGATGTGACAATACATGCTTCAACGTTATGTTAAGATTTCATGACAAAGGGTTCCTAAGGAAAGTAAATTTGGTCATGTATCTGTGCAGTGTGTGATAGTGATTCTAAAGTTAGGCCGCAAAGGGTAAGTGTGTGGAAAACATATTGAAAAGAGTCAAATAATGGTGACTCTTTAGGCTAGGTAAGCTAATGATGTAGGGATCAAGCCCCCAAGTATAGCACTAAGTGAATAGGGATGAGCATAGGAGATCCCTTGATATGATCATGATGTGAGTGTGTGAATGTGAATATGAATGCATGTTTATTACGGCCGCACCTCGATGTGAGGTTGCCTACGTATCCGTTAGGAATCAGGCCGAACGTAGCTCTAGCCGAACCTCGCACAAGTGTGTATACCTCAAAAAGGTCTTTTTAAGGGTTGTAACGTGGTTAGGCTAAAGGTTTGAAGAAGAAGGGGATAAAGGCTCAAGACCCTAGATAAGCCCCCAAGGTGTGCAACATCGCTTTTGAATCTTTATATTTTTATGCTTGAGTTTCTACTCTTTTTTAGCTCTCTTTTATCTTTTCCTTTAGCATCTGTTAAATTTTTATAAGTGTGGGCAATCCCAATCATGCGGTCTATCACTCACTTGGCATTCATGTTTCTCAGGCACGGTACTGAGTACTCGATAAGAGACGCAATCTGAGTCGTGTTCTTATCGAAGATATTTTCATATCAAAGACATTGGAACACTTACCCTTTTGTACACTTTTATGATTATTTTATTTTTGCTTATTTTTATTTTGATCTTTTGAATTACTCAAGCTCTTTTTTAGAATTGCATAATTTACACACCATCCCATCCCAAGGTTAGGTAAATGTAGGTTGAAAAAAGAAAGGTCTATCTTTAGACGAGGCTCAAAGTGGTTTACCAAAAAAGGGTGTATAATTGAAGGGTGAAAGGTAATATAATGTGTGTAGGGAATAATTTCAAGCCTTTAAAATCCCACTAGCTTGAACCCCACTGTGATCATACACAAAAGTACGGTGGCGTCCAACAGGGAAGAAGATAGAGCAAAAGAGTCGCCAACAAGTTTTTAAGGAACTTGTAAACCGTTCACGAGGTGAAGGTTACACCCCTTAACGATCCAAGAGATCGTCAACTCCATAAGGTCATGAACCAAATAAGGGTTCGGGGATGATGGTACAAATCGAACCTAAAAGACATTGAACCTGCCCTAATAATAGGCCTCTACTTTATTCTGCTCGTATTCATGTGCGCTTTCTGACTAACATGCAATCAATAGGTTTAACCCTAAACCTGTTTAATCTATGTTGGTTGAATATAATGCACAAATAAACTATTATTGGCGATCACTTGAATTATAATCAAAATTAACCCTAACAAGATTATTAATTATCTTATTAAGCGTGATTGCAAATACCAATTCCCTTTAAACATGCAATAAAAGGTGTGATCAAGCAATAACATAAATATCAAGCAACATAATAAATAATCAACATCATTAATAATAATAATATCAATCATAATCATAATCATGTTAAAGCATAGTAAACATAGCAAGATCCTAGGCATGATACTAACAAGATTAATAACAAACCCTAGCATGTCACGAAGCAATAAAAATCAAAGCTTTAACCCTAACATGAATTAATATTAGAAAGAATATAGGAAGCATCGTGCTTTTAATCATACTTAATATTAAAGTTACCCTAGACATGATACTAGGAATCAAAATAACAATCTAAGCATGATTTCTACATCATAATATGAATTAATCAATTAAAGCACTTACTTGGATGCCTCTTACCTCTTTCTAATTACAAAATACACACGTTAGTAACTTCAAGGAAAATAATAATCAAAGCAATTAAATTAAATAATTGAAAGAGAGATTTGGGACCAAACCCTCATAAATTAAAACCTTTCACGTCTAGGGCGAAGGCAACTTCGAATATGGCTAGGTGTTTCTAGATCTTGCGAATGCGAAATTTTGTATGAAAAAGCAAGAAAGAATTGAAAAGAATGCTTTTAATTAAGAATCGATGAAAGAAAACTTGTGAATGAAGAGAGTTGATGAAAGAAAGATGTAGATGATGAAGATAGATGGTAATTGGTGAATGTTGGTGAATGAAAACGGAGTTTTTGATACAATATTTATAGAGAAAATCAGCCAAAAAAAGATAATTTAACAAAACAGAGTCTGAAGATCGCAAAACAACATTGGCGCCAGCCCTGGCTAACTGGCGCCAGGCACCAGTGGCTAGCGCCAGGCGCCAATGGTTAGCGTCTGGCGCCAAGCCTGGTTCCAGGCGCCAAGGCCTGGGGTTGGACGCCAAACCGGATTTCAACGCGTTTTCGAAAATCTGATAAATTTACCGTACTGGAAGATAAAATAATATAATTTCTTCGAAAATGCTATTTGATCTTGATTAAAACTCTGAAAAGTCCTAATTGAATTAGGAATGAAAAGAACCTTCTAGAATGTTCTAGAAGACTAAAACCATTCCTAATTGCATTAGGAATGATAAATTATATTAGGCCCTCCCCTAGATCATTAGGCCGTACATAAAGCTCAAACCGGGCCCAATTTAGTAAATTGGCCATAATTTCCTCAATATTCATCGGAATTGGGCTTATAATATATCGTTGGAAAGGTCTTTGCAAGACCCATCCAACTACACCACTATTGGATCCATATCATGGACCAACCAAACTGTATTGGCTGTTTTCTTAAAATAAATTTTTCAAAAACAGGGAGAAGAGAAAAGAAATAAAACTTTCCGCAACGCTAGACCTTTCCACACTTTCGTTTCATTCGATTATGATTTGACGTGAAAGGCACTCATCACTGGGTTTGGTTTTGGGGAGACATAAATGGGTGTCTACAGAAGCCCCCACTTTGACTGAGTTTGGAGAAACGTAAGTTTCGAAAACGAAAGTCAAATTATCGATAGGGACGGAGAATGATTCAGAACGTTCTGCGATCCTAAATCAATCTTGTAACGCCGATACCTGCAAAACTAGCATTAGTTAAAACAGATAAAAGAGTTAAGAAACGCGTATCTTGCACCGTCGAGCACACGTCTCTGAAAGTAACCGATTGTTTTGATGACCTCCTGCAAGCTAGAGAATGTCATCCCGCTTGAAAACCACTACGCCTTATAACTGCTTCCAAATTAGAAGATTGCTTCGCCCGAAACTATCCTCCCCGCAATGATAACATTCCACGTCCAAGGGAACATCATCGAAAATTATTTCTCTCGAAATAATCCCCATCCGCATTGATAATATCCCACGTCCAAGGGAACACTATCGAAAATTATTTCTCTCGAAATAATTCTCATCCGCATTATGATCATCTTCCATGCCTAAGGGAATATGATCGAAGACAACTTCGCCTGAAATTACCTTCAGTTGTTTGTGACAACTTTCCGCAAGCTAGGGAATGCCACCTTGCTGCTTTGACGTTCTGAACAAAGAGCTTCTTTTTCCCGCTGTGATAGTCTTCGAAAAGATCACTGCTTTTTAATATTTGCTATGCCAGTACGTCGGCGCTTTGCTGCTTGTGAACCAGTATGTCGGTGCTTTTGCTGTGATGACAATCCTCTTTTCTTTGGGAATAGTTGCCAACACAACTCTTGTATGATGTATGACAATCCGATTTAGGGAAAGTTGTCAATGCCACGTAAGAATCCATCCTTGGAAATGTTGTCACGATGAAGCGACAATCCGTACCTCGGAAAATTTGCCAAAATCCAATTTTTGGAAAAGTTGCCAATGCTTCGTAACAATCTTTCATAAGAACTTTGCTACGATCGACAATCCACATCTTGGAATATAACTCTTGAAAGCAATCAACCTTGGAAATTTGCCAACGCTATGCGACAATCCTTTTAGGAAAATATTGCCACAATTGACAATCCGCGTCTTGGAACATTTGCAAAAAAGAGTCGACCGACAATCCACTTTGGGAAAATTTGCCACTTGCTGAAGACAATCCACGTTGAGGAACTTTTGCCGAAATTTATGATAGGTAGAGACCTACGACAATCCTTTGGGAAACTTTTCCAGAGATGACAATCCAATCTCGGAAAACTTGCCAACGAGCCGATGAATGTATGACAATCCGAACTTGGAAAAACTTGCCAACAAAGAAGGAGCACGACAATCCACGCTTGGAAACTTTGCCAGAGATGACAATCCAATCTTGGAAAAATTGTCGTTGAAGAAGATGCACGACAATCCGTTTTTGGAAATATTGTTAGTTGGGGATGACAATCCAATTTTTGTAAAACTTTGTCGTTTAATAAGAATGCGCGACAATCCATATTTGGAAATATTGTCGTTTAAGTGCTTGCTTTTGAACTGATGCTTTGGTGCTTGTAATGAGCCAATACTTAGGCGCTTAAGCTAAGTGAGACGATCTTTCGTCAGGTCAATCACTTATTGCAATTGTAATCAAGCCGACTACTAATCATGTCAAATTGCTTATAGGGGCTAACTGGCGTACCAAGGAACCCGAAATTGCTGTATGAAGTCGAAATCACCTTTCTGAGAGGCTTCGAGCTCTGTCGTTGCTGAGATATCTCTAGCGCCAAGAATTGGAGTAGGGTCTTCCCTATTCTGCTGCACCTGTATTTATTTTTTACTATAGAACTTTGCCAAATTTTTTTTTTAATTATCTTAGGGTTGACCTAAGGCTTAACATTGTTTGACTTATCGACTTGACACGACTCAAGGCATAAACTGGACTCGATATGTTTGACTGACTCGAGGTTGACTCGACTCGAAGTGTAATGACACATGTGTTAGACTCAAATCAAAGTGATATGGCACGACATGACTCAATGTGTACATGACTCGTGTGTGCATTGTAATGTGATGGTGCGATTCGAAAAATGCAAAAAAGCAAAAATTTTCCGTCAATTTTGTGGAGGGTACCGACTTTCTCCCGAAAAAGAAAGACGCGAAGAAAGAATCGAAGTTTTCGAATGCATGTTGAATGAGCTTAGTCAAATGTTGTTTGATACTATCTCTCAAGGTGCAAGGATTAATCCATCCTAGGCTATCTCAATGGTTGACTCCATGATGAAAGTATTTGGGTAACTTAGGCACGGAGGCTAAGCACTTCATACTTCTATGTAATGACAATTATGAGTGATGAGTGATGTGACAAGGCATGCTTCATCGTTATGTTAAGATTTCATGACAAAGGGTTCCTAAGGGAAATATATTTGGTCATGTATGCGTGATGTGTGTGATAGTGACACTAAAGTTACGCCGCAAGAGCTAAGTGTGTGGAAAAATATATTATTGAAAAGAGTCAAATGGTGGTGACTCTTAGGCTAGGTAAGCTAATGATGTAGGGATCAAGCCCCCAAGTCTAGCTCTAAATGAATAGGATGAGCACAGGGGATCCCTTGATATAATCATGGTGTAAGTGTGTGAATGTGAATATGAATGCATGTTTATTACGACCGCACCTCGACGTGAGGTTGCCTACGTATCCGTTAGGAATCAGGCCGAACGTAGCTCTAGCCAAACCTCACACAAGTGTGTGTATACCTCAAAAAGGTCTTTTTAAGGGTTGTAACGTGGTTAGGCTAAAGGTTATAGAAGAAGAAGGGGATAAAGGCTCAAGACCCTAGATAAGCCCCCAGGGTGTGCAACCTTGCTTTTGAACATTTGTATTTTTATGCTTGAGGTTTTCTACTCTTTTTTTTAGTTCTTTTTTCTTTAGCATTTATTTTATTTTTATGAGTGTGGGCAATCCCGGTCATGCGGTCTATCACTCACTTGGCATTCATGTTTCTCAGGCACGGTACCGAGCACTCGATAAGAGACGCAATCTGAGATGTGTTCTTATCAAAGATATTTTCATATCAAAGACATTGAAACACTTGCCCTTTTGTACCCTTGTTTTCGTTTTTTATTATTGCTTATTTTTTGCTATTGCTTTCTTTTGAATTTTCTCAAGCTTTCTTTAGAATTGCATAAGTTGCAAGCCATCCCATCCCAAGGTTAGGTAGATGTAGGTTGAAAAAAGAAGGGTCTATCGTTAGACGAGGCTCAAAGTGTTTTATGAAGAAAGGATTGCATATTTGAAAGGTGAAAGAAGATATGATGTGGCTAAAAGGGGTGCCTCAAATCATTGGTATACCTTGTGGTTAATTTGACATGGATTTTTTTTTTTTTTTGATGCAATGCAATGTGATGATCATGTGCAAGGATATAAATGCTCATTTTATTAAAAAGGGAAAAAGGAAAAATCTACAAAATTAATCTAAGGAAAGGAAAAGGTGCCTATGCTAGACTTATTGGGGAAAGGAAAAAAATGAAAAAGAAATAGCAAAAAAGAGGCCATGAAATCTTGTCGTTGCAGCTCGCCTCTTGTCTTGTGTCATTCGCTTCATCATCACCCAGTCTTCTCGCTAGCTAGAGGCAATGGGACCTTGTTTGCTTCTATGAGGTCTTGAATGAGATTTTGAAACCTGTAGCATTCATCAGTGGTATGACCGTTTCCTCGATGGTACTTGCAATAGGAATTTGGATTCCATCTCGAAGATCGATTTTCTGGTGTTGGATCCTCGGTAGGGCCAATAGGTTTGATTAATCCTTGATCATAGAGACGATCGAAAGCAGCATCGTAGGTCATTCCAATGGGTGTGAACTCTCGCCTGGGTTTCCTTTTAGATCCTTGATTATCTATGGCTAAGACACCATTATGGTCAAAGGTACTAACATTATTACTAGAGTGGGCGTTTTCGGAAGAAGAAGGATTGTCGCTCTTCTTTCCTTTCCAGCCACCGTGGTTGCTATTGTTAGTAGCTTTTTGCTTTGCGAGGTCATCTTCGATCTCGATACCTATGTCATAGACGGCCTTGAAAGTATTCAAGTTGTGTTGATATTTTAAGTGCTTTGAATACTTTTCTTGGAGATTCTTGATAAACATCCTCACGGATTCTTTTTTAGTGGGGACCTCAATCATCTTGGCGGAAGTTTCCCTCCATTTATTAAAGAAAGAAGTAAAGCCTTCATTCTCTTTTTGTCTTAGCATCTCAAGTTGTCTATGGTCGGTTTCAACTTGGATATTGCACTTGTACTTATCAACGAAAGCGTTCACTATCAATTCCCAGGTAGAGGTTTTCTCCTTGTCAAGGGAGAAGAACCATTGTTGGCAAACGGTTTCAAGAGATAGTGGGAACAGAGAGGGGAAAACCTTCTTATCGATACCCTTAATGCTCATTATAGTTTCAAAAGCTCTTAGATGGAAGTAAGGGTTATCTGTTGCCTTGAATTTAGGGATGTCAGCGGTGTTGAACTTATGCGGAAGAAGTTCCTTGTCCAGCGAGACCCCTTGTGAACTCATGCCCTGAAATTTGTAGTCACTAGATAGCTTGCTCAAGCTTTCTTGCATGAGGTTCATTTGTTGTTGCTTCACGGGATCATCAACCTTGAGGGTGAGTAGCTTCAGTGTTTCAGTCATGGTAACCAATTGGTTCCTAAGCTCATTGACTTCTTCTTGAGTTGCCATTATCTTCTTAGCCTTCCTCTTTTGACGAATCGGTTTATCAAAAAGCGAGACTTGAATAAAGAGGTTGTCCTTGATTAATCGCCCTTCTCTCCTCGACCAAGTACTGTGGAAATGAAATTTGGGGGTACTGATTGTTAATTATTTGACTCAAACTCTATTCGACATGCAATGGAAGGAGGAAGTGAAGAAAGATGGAATAGAATGTGAAGAAGAATGATGGAGGGATATGAAGAATTAGGAATAGAATGTACCCTCAACTCAAATGACGGAAAGACCGACTCATGCATGAACCTAAGACATGGTCATGGTGATGTGTACTCAAAGTGTGTGCTAAGACTAGTGAGTGTAAATGGTGCGTTAAGACTCGTATCATGACCATGTGGCTAGACTATGTGACCAAGACTAGATTAATGACTCGATAAGGTGTTGTTGACAGCGGAAATTAACCGAATTAATTAGCAAACTGGTTAATTAGACCCTAGGTGATGACTCGACAAATAAACCGAACTGTCGGCCAAACGACAGGACTGGCGTCGCATTATGGTGGTTGGCGCCAGACAATTTAGTAAATGTCTGGCGCTACACACTACAATGTGGCGCTACAGCTCAGACTTTAGCGCCAATATTGGAGCTTCAGTCTGGGACTGTTTTCGGTATTATTAGTCAACTGGGGTATGCCTAAAGTCGGACTAGGTCGATTTCGATTAAAAAAAAAAACTTTATTGACTCAAATTAATTAATTAATTAATTAATTAGGCAAAGTTCTTTAAGTCGTTAATTTTAGTCTCAACACAAATCAACAAACGGTTAAGAGAAACATAGAATATATATGCACAACAAATAATGCACAATTAGTCAAGTAGGCACAATATGATGCAATGAGTTCGCAACCTAACCATGGCTCTAGTTCTCTAAAGTTGGGGATATGGTTAAGTCAATAGGGTCCATGGTTAATTTTCCGGATGCACCGCGTAGAAGCCTAACCGTGAAGGGTTAACGCGTGTGGATGGGACACCGCGAGTTTTTAGGAAAAAACTCACTTCCATGGTTTGGTGAATTCAACATCTCAGATGTACCCTTTGTTGCCAGGAGCGTTCAATCGGGTAGATAGAGCATGAATTCCCAGAGGGTTATGTCCATATGTAGAACACATATGGGTTTCAGAAAAGTGAGAAAAAATTCAATCAGGAAGTAGGATCGAGCAAACAATACGAAAAACTGGTCGAAATTAGAACGCATATTTCTGGCTCGGTATTGGGGGAAATTGGCGCCAGCAAACAGAGACTGGCGCCAAATTTTAACTGTAGCGTCTGGCGCCAATACTGGCGTCTGGCGCTACGGCTAAAAGTTTGGCGCCAAGCTCTGGCCCCTGACGCTACTTCCCACATGCCTCAGCAGCTTTCTGTGCTCAATAAAATCATCCAGTTTCGCGCGGTGTTATGTCAGTCCTAGTTGTGAAAGACATTTCTCAAATTCCCTACGTGTAAAATCCTATGTTTTTGACTCATTACGGATGGTCTTTCCAATTAGAACCTTTTTATGCATATGACAATAATGTTAATCAAAATTACGCACATGAAATACTTAGAACTTTTCGAGTCTCATCCACTCATTCTAAATCATTGCCGAAACGAATTCAGGAATTAAAATAGAAATCCTCCCCAGTGGAGTCGCCAAAAACTGTAGGGAATAATTTCAAGCCTTTAAAATCCCACTAGCTTGAACCCCACTGTGATCATACACTATAGTACGGTGGCGTCCAAAAGGGAAGAAGATAGAGCAAAAGAGTCGCCAACAAGTTTTTAAGGAACTTGTAAACCGTTCACGAGGTGAAGGTTACACCCCTTAACGATCCAAGAGATCGTCAACTCCATAAGGTCATGAACCAAATAAGGGTTCGGGGATGATGGTACAAATCCAACCTAAAAGACATTGAACCTGCCCTAATAATAGGCCTCTACTTTATTCTGCTCGTATTCATGTGCGCTTTCTGACTAACATGCAATCAATAGGTTTAACCCTAAACCTGTTTAATCTATGTTGGTTGAATATAATGCACAAATAAACATTTATTGGCGATCACTTGAATTATAATCAAAATTAACCCTTACAAGATTATTAATTATCTTATTAAGCGTGATTGCAAATACCAATTCCCTTTAAACATGCAATAAAAGGTGTGATCAAGCAATAACATAAATATCAAGCAACATAATGAATAATCAACATCATTAATAATAATAATATCAATCATAATCATAATCATGTTAAAGCATAGTAAACATAGAAAGATCCTAGGCATGATACTAACAAGATTAATAACAAACCCTAGCATGTCACGAAGCAATAAAAATCAAAGCTTTAACCCTAACATGAATTAATATTAGAAAGAATATAGGAAGCATCGTACTTTTAATCATACTTAATATTAAAGTTACCCTAGACATGATACTAGGAATCAAAATAACAATCTAAGCATGATTTCTACATCATAATATCAATTAATCAATTAAAGCACTTACTTGGATGCCTCTTACCTCTTTCTAATTACAAAATACACACGTTAGTAACTTCAAGGAAAATAATAATCAAAGCAATTAAATTAAATAATTGAAAGAGAGATTTGGGACCAAACCCTCATAAATTAAAACCTTTCACGTCTAGGGCGAAGGCAACTTCGAATATGGCTAGGTGTTTCTAGATCTTGCGAATGCGGAATTTTGTATGAAAAAGCAAGAAAGAATTGAAAATAATGCTTTTAAATAAGAATCGATGAAAGAAAACTTGTAAATGAAGAGAGTTGATGAAAGAAAGATGTAGATGATGAAGATAGATGGTAATTGGTGAATGTTGGTGAATGAAAACGGAGTTTTTGATACGATATTTATAGAGAAAATCAGCCAAAAAAAGATAATTTAACAAAACAGAGTCTGAAGATCGTAAAACAACATTGGCGCCAGCCCTGGCTAACTGGCGCCAGGCACCAGTGGCTAGCGCCAGGCGCCAATGGTTAGCGTTTAGCGCCAAGCCTGGTTCCAGGCGCCAAGGCCTGGGGTTGGACACCAAACCGGATTTCAACGCGTTTTCGAAAATCTGATAAATTTACCGTACTGGAAGATAAAATAATATAATTTCTTCGAAAATGCTATTTGATCTTGATTAAAACTCTGAAAAGTCCTAATTGAATTAGGAATGAAAAGAACCTTCTAGAATGTTCTAGAAGACTAAAAACATTCCTAATTGCATTAGGAATGATAAATTATATTAGGCCCTCCCCTAGATCATTAGGTCGTACATAAAGCTCAAACCGGGCCCAGTTTAGTAAATTGGCCATAATTTTCTCAATATTCATCGGAATTGGGCTTATAATATATCGTTGGAAAGGTCTTTGCAAGCCCCATCCAACTACACCACTATTGGACCCATATCATGGACCAACCAAACTGGATTGGCTGTTTTATTAAAATAAAGTTTTCAAAAACAGGGAGAAGAGAAAAGAAATAAAACTTTCCGCAACGCTAGACCTTTCCACACTTTCGTTTCATTCGATTATGATTTGACGTGAAAGGCACTCATCACCGGGTTTGGTTTTGGGGAGACACAAATGGGTGTCTACAATGTGGCTACAAGGGATGCCTTAAATCATTGGTATACCATGTGCTTAATTCGACATGGATTTTTTTTTTATTTTTTTATTAATGCAATATAATGAAATGATCATATATAAGGAAATAAATGCTCATTTTATTAAAAGAAAATATATAATGATTCTACAGAATAAATCTAAGGACAATAAAAAGGTACCTATGCTAGACTTATTAGGGAAAGGGTAAATAAAAAAGAAATAGAAAAAAGAGGTCGCGAAATCTTGTCGTTGAAGCTCGCCTCTTGTCTTGTGTTGTTTCCTTTATCATCACTCGCTCTTCTTGTTAACCGGAGGCATGGGAATCTTGTTATTATCAATCAAATGTTGGATATCCTCCTTTAGCTTCCAACAGCTCTCAGTAGTATGAACCCTACCTTGATGGTACTTGCAGTGTTCGTCTGGATTCCAACTAGGCAATCTCTTTTCAGGTGCGGGATCTTGAATAGGTCCAATGGGAGTAATGAGTCCTTTGGCATGGAGTCGATCAAAGGCAGTATCGTAGCTCATCCCAATGGGGGTGAAGTCTTTCCTTAGTTGCTTCTTATATCCTTAGTTATCCATGGCTAAAACTTTACTGAGATCAAAGGTACTAACATTGTTACTAGAGTGGGCATTTTCGGAAGAAGAAGAAGGATTGTCGTTCTTCTTTCCTTTCCAGCCACCGTGGTTACTATTGTTAGTAGCTTTTTGCTTTGCGAGGTCATCTACGATTTCAATTCCGATGTCATAAACGGCCTTGAAAGTATTCAGATTGTGTTGATATTTTAAATGCTTCGAATACTTCTCTTGGAGATTCTTGATAAACATCCTCACAGACTCCTTTTCGGTGGGGACCTCAATCATCTTAGCGGAAGTTTCTCTCCACTTATTAAAGAAAGAAGTAAAACCTTCATTCTCTTTTTGTCTTAGCATCTCAAGTTGTCTATGATCGGTTTCAACTTGAATATTGCACTTGTACCTGTCAATGAAAGCGTTTACTATCGATTCCCAGGTAGAGGTTTTCTCCTTGTCAAGGGAGAAGTACCATTGTTGGCAAACGGTTTCAAGAGATAGTGAGAACAGAGAGGGGAAAACCTTCTTATCGATACCCTTAATGTTCATTATAGTTTCGAAAGCTCTTAGATGGAAGTAAGGGTTATATGTTGCCTTGAATTTTGGGATGTCAGTGGCGTTGAACTTATGCGGAAGAAGTTCCTTGTCCAGCGAGACCCCTTGTGAACTCATGCCCTGAAATTTATAGTCACTAGATAGCTTGCTTAGACTCTCTTGCATGAGGTTCATTTATTGTTGCTTCACGGGATCATCGATCTTGAGTGTGAGTAGCTTCAACGTCTCAGTCACGGTAACCAGTTGGTTCCTAAGCTCATTGACTTCTTCTTGAGTTGCCATTATCTTTTTAGCCTTCCTCTTTTGACAAATCGGTTTATCGAAAAGCGAGACCTGAATAAAGAGGTTGTCCTTGATTAATCGCCCTTCTCTCCTCGACCAAGTACTGTGGAAAAGGAATTTGGGGATATTGATTGTTAATTATTTGACTCAAACTTTATTCAACATGCAATGGATGGAGGAAGTGAAGAAAGATTGGAATAGAATGTGAAAGAAGATTTAGATGGAGGGATATGAAGAATTAGGAATAGAATGTACCCCCAACTCAAATGACGGAAAATACCGACCTAAGACATGGTCATGGTGACATATACTCAAATTGTGTGCTAAGACCAGTGAGTGTAGATGGTACGTTAAGACTCGTGTCATGACCATGTGGCTAGACTATGTGACTAGACTCAATTAACGACTTGACAAGGTATGATTGACAGCGAAAATTAATCAAATTAATTAGCAAATTGATTAATTAGACACTAGGTGATGACTAGACCAATAATCCGAACTGTCGGCCAAACGACAGAACTGGCGTCACACTATGCAGCTTGGCGCCAGACGACAGAGCTGTCGCCAGGCGCCACACTCCACAGTGTGGCACTACAGCTCAAATTTTGGCGCCAATGGTGGAGCTTCAATCTGAGACTGTTTTCGGTGTTATTAATCAACTGGGGTATGCCTAAAGTCGTGCTAGGTCAATTCTGATTAAAATATTAGACTTTATTGACTCAAATTAATTAATTAATCAGGCAAAGTTCTTTAAGTCATTAATTTATTTAATCTCAGCACAAGTCAAACAAACGGTTAAGAGAAACATAGAATATATGCACAACAAATAATGCACAATTAGTCAAGTAGGCACAATATGATGCAATGAGTTTGCAACCTAACCATGGCTCTAGTTCTCTAAAGTTCGGGATATGGTTTAGTCAATAGAGGGTCCATGGTTAATTATCCGGATGCACCGCGCAGAAGCCTAACCGTGAAGGGTTGGCGCGAGTGGATGGGACACCGCGAGCTTTAGAAAAAAACTCGCTTCCATGGTTTGGTGAATTCAAAATTCTCAGATGTACCCTTTGTTGCACAGAGCGTTCAATCAGGTAGATGGAGCATGAATTCCCAGAGGGTTATGTCCATATGTAGAACACATATGGGTTTCAGAAAAGTGAGAAAAAATTCAATCAGGAAGTAGGATCGAGCAAACAATACGAAAAACCGGTCGAAATTAGAACGCATATTTCTGGCTTGGTATTGGGGGAATTGGCGCCAGCAATCAGAGACTGGCGCCAGTTTTTAGCTGTAGCGCCTGGCGCCAATGCTGGCGTCTGGCGCTACGGCTAAAGGTCTGGCGCCAAGCTTTGGCCTCTGGCGCTACTTCCCACATGCCTCAGCAGCTTTCTGTGCTCGATAAAATTTTTCAGTTTCGCGCGGTGTTATTTCGGTCCTAGTTGTGAAAGATATTTCTCAAATTTCCTACGTGTAAAATCCTATGTTTTTAACTCATTACGGATGGTCTTTCCAATGAGATCTTTTTTATGCATATGACAATAATGTTAATCAAAATTACGCACATGAAATACTTAGAACGTTTCGAGTCTCATCCACTCATTCTAAATCATTGCAGAAACAAATTCAGAAATTAAAATATAAATCCTCCCCAGTGGAGTCGCCAAAAACTGTAGGGAATATTTCAAGCATTAAACTCCTAGCTTGAACCCACTGTGATCATACACTAAAGTACGGTGGCGTCCAAAAGGGAAGAAGATAGAGCAAAAGAGTCGCCAACAAGTTTTAGGAACTTGTAAACCGTTCACGAGAAGAAGGTTACACCCCTTAATGATCCAAGAGATCGTCAACTCCATAAGGTCTAGAACAAAATAATGGTTCGGGGATGAAGGTACAAATCCAACCTAAAAGAGATTGAACCTTCCCTAATAATAGGCCTCTACTTTATTCTGATCGTATCCATGTGCGCTTTCTGATTAACATGCAATCAATAGGATTACCCTAAACCTGTTTATCTATGTTAGTTGAATTTAATGCACAAATAAATCTATTATTGGTGATCACTTGAAACTATAATCAAATTAACCCTAACAATATTATTAATTATCTTATTAAGCGTGATTACTAGTACAAATTCCTTTAAACATGCATAAAAGGCGTGATCAAGCAATAAAAATAAATATCAAGCAACATAATAAATAATAATAAATATCATGACAAATAAAATTATAATCATCGTCAAGATAATAAAAATAATAATAATAATAATAATAATAATAATAATCATAAATTAAATAATCATCATAAATTATAACAATATAATCATAATCATGTTCATGTTAATATTAAAGCATAATAATAATAGCAAGATCCTAGGCGTGATACTCACAAAATTGATAACAAACCCTAGCATGTCACTAAGCAATAAAAATCAAAGCTTTAACCCTAACATGATACTAACAATCATAAATATTAGGAAGAGCATAGGAAGCATCGTAGGAATCATAATAAGTATATTTGATATTATAACCTTTTCCCTAAACATGATACTAGGAATATCATAATAACAATTTAAACATGATTTCTACATCATAATATCAATTAAAACCATTAAAGCACTTACTTTGATGCCTCGTACCTCTTTCTAATAACAAAATACACACGTTAGTAACTTCAAGTAAAATAATAAAACAACAATTAAATTAAATAATTGAAAGAGAGATTTGGGACCAAACCCTCAGAAATTAAACCTTTCACGTCTAGGGCGAAGGCAACTTTGAATAATGCTAGATATGTCTAGTGCTAATGTATGAGGAATTGTGTTTGTAAAAGAGTAGTTTAGAAAAAGAGAGAGAAAATCAAGAATTTCTTGTTGAGAGTTGATGATATTTGATGAGAATTGGTGAATGAAAACTGGTTGTTGGTCAATGAAAACGGAGTTTTACTTCATTATTTATAGAGAAAATCAGCCAAAAAGATAAAATTAACAAAACAGAGTATTGGCGCAACTGAAACAGAGCTGGCGCCAACGCCAGCTGATTGGCGCCAGGCGCCAATAGCTGGCGCCAATGCCTGGCGTCAGGCGCTAGTCCTGTTTTTGACGCGTTTTCTAAAATCAGATAAATTTTGCCGTACAGGAGGAGAAAATTGTATCTTTCCTCAAAAAATGCTCTTTTATTTTAGTTAAAACTCTGAAAAGTCAACAAAAGTCAATTTATCAATGCTAATTGAATTAGGAATGAAAAGAACCTTCTAGAAGAATCTAGAAGACTAAAACCATTCCTAATTGCATTAGGAATGATAAATCATATTAGGCCCTCCTCTAGATCATTGGGTCGCATATAAGGCTCAAACCGGGCCCAGTTTAGTAATTTGGCCATAACTTCCTCATTATTCATCGGAATTGGGCTTATAATATATCGTTGGAAAGCTCTTGTCAAGCCCCATCCAACTACACTACTATTGGACCCATATCATGGATTAACCAAACTGGATTGGCTATTTTCTTAAAATAAGTTTTCAAAAACAGAGAGAAGAGAAAAGAAATTAAAACTATCCGCAACACTAAAATTTCCAGACTTTCGCTTCATTCGATTATGATTTGACGTGAAAGTTACTCATCACTGGGTTTGGTTTTGGGGAGACACAAATGGGTGTCTACAGTGGTGCATATGTACTCAACTTTTATTGATTCGTACTTTGTGTTTGTGTTTGGCTTTCCTTTGGTTGGCCCTACTATGATCCATTTTTATGGTGAGTAGAGGGTTGAATAAAGGGGAAGTGACAGGTATTTAAATCATGAAGAGCTTGATGGGAATGAGTGCCGAGAGTTACTTGTTATGCTTTCCTAGTTTTATGTTTTGAATTATTTACTTATGGACTAACCATTATGTGTTACTTGAAGTTGGTTTTTGAAAGGGCCATGTTTGGAATGGTTCCAACTTGTATTTTACTTATTTTATTTTGTTTTGAGGTTGTTAACTCAAGTTTTATTTTGAAAGTTGGTTTTTAATTTAATCTTCAGCTGTGTGATTTTGAAAAATAGTCTTAGCCGTGTAGACACCCATTTGTGTCTCCCCAAAACCAAACCCAGTGATGAATACCTTTCACGTCGAACCATAATCGAATGAGGTGAAAGTGTGAAAAGTCTAGTGTTGCGGTTAGTTTTTGTTAAAATTCTTTCTTTCTGTTTTCGAAAACCCACTCTATTTTATGAAAACGTCCATTCCAGTTTAGTTTGGTCCATGATAATGGTCCAATAATGGTGTATTTGGATGGGGCTTAAAAAGACCTTTCCAACGATATATTATAAGCCCAATTCCGATGGATAATGAGGAAGTTATGGCCAAAATACTAAACTGGGCCCAAACCGGATTTTACCTACGACCCAATGATCATGAGGAGGGTCCAAAGGTTTAATCCTATTCCTAAACTAATTAGGATTGATTAGAATCTTCTATAATTTTCTAAAATATATTAATTATCCTTTTTTGGAAAAGATAAGATTAAGGAATTTGATTTAAATATAAACTTTCCTTTTTTTTATAAAACTTTCCTTTTTTTAAAGTCCTAATTCTATTCGAATTTAAACATGTTCAAAGACAGTCAGATATTATTTTCGTGCCTCATATTTTTTATACAAATTTTATATGGTTGGATAGATCTTGAAATTATCTTTCCAATGATATATTATAATATTAAATCCGAGCTATAACGGAAAAGATATGAATAAGATATCAAACTCTATCCAAAACTGACACCTTCTCACTATTTCGTTTCATATCTTTTATTCTACAACATATTTTAATCTGATTCCAATTGGGTTAGAAAGTAGACTTCAAGATCTTTCCAACGACATCTTATTCATCTTATTCCGATTCCAGGATCAAAAGATATGATAAAAACAAAATCCGCAAAAACTGCTGTCTACGAGTTTTATTTCGATTCGAATTTGGATTCTTTTCTTAATTCTTCGACCCTCTTTTTTTCCTATAAATAGAGGTCATATCTCCCCTTTTTCAATCACCAACTCTCATCAAGATTTTCTTGATTATTCTCTCTCTCTTTTCTAAACTTTGTTTTCACATACAAAATTCCGCATTCACAAGATCTAGAAACACCTAGCCATATTCGAAGTTGCCTTCGCCCTAGACGTGAAAGGTTTTAATTTCTGAGGGTTTGGTCCCAAATCTCTCTTTCAATTATTTAATTTAATAGTTTGTTTATTATTTTCCTTGAAGTTACTAACGTGTGTATTTTGTTATTAGAACGAGGTACGAGGCATCAAAGTAAGTACTTTATTGATTAATTGATTTATGATGTAGATATCATGTTTAGATTGTTATTATGATTCCTAGTATCATGTCTAGGTTAACTTTAATATTAAATATGATTGTTATGATGCCTTTTATTCTCTTCCTAATATTTATTCATGTTAGTATCATGTTAGGGTTAAAGATTTGATTTTTAATGCTTAGTGACATGCTAGGGTTTGTTATTAATCTTGTTAGTATCATGCCTAGGATCTTGCTATTTTTATTATGCTTTAATATTAACATGAATATGATTATGATTATAATTGTTATAATGATTATGAATATTATTAATATGATGATTATTTTCTTTTATGATTATTATCATGATTATTTCAATTATAATTTATTTTTATGATGATGATATTTATTTATTATGTTGCTTGATACACATTATTTTATTTTTATTGCTTGATCACACCTTTTATTGCATGTTTAAAGGGAATTTGGTATTTGCAATCGCGCTTAATAAGATAATTAATAATCTTGTTAGGGTTAATATGATTATAAATTCAAGTGATCGCCAATAATAGTTTATTTGTGCATTAATATTCAACCAACATAGATTAAACAGGTTTAGGGTTAATCTATTGATTACATGTTAATCAGAAAGCGCACATGAATACGTACGATCAGAATAAAGTAGAGGCCTATTATTAGGGCAGGTTCAATCTCTTTTAGGTTGGATTTGTACCATCATCCCCGAACCCTTATTTGGTTCGTGACCTTATGGAGTTGACGATCTCTTGGATCGTTAAGGGGTGTAACCTTCACCTCGTGAACGGTTTACAAGTTCCTTAAAAACTTGTTGGCGACTCTTTTGCTCTATCTTCTTCCCTTTTGGACGCCACCGTACTTTAGTGTATGATCACAGTGGGGTTCAAGCTAGTGGGATTTTAAAGGCTTGAAACTATTCCCTACAAGCCGTTATCATGGTGGCAGTAATATTTTGGTTATTTCCTTAAAATATTTTTATTTAAAGCAATAAGAGTATTTTTAGAATATGGAAATTTCCGGGGTATTACAATATACGAGTATGTTTATTAGGGGTGAAAGTTCGGTTTGCAGTTCGGATTATAGCCAAAACCGAATCCAATCCAAATTAATTCAGTTTTGAAAATCTCAATCCGAATCCAAACCCGATTTAAGATTTAATCCAATCCAAACCAAAACTAATTAAATCGGTTTTTCAAATTAGAATCCAATCCAAACCGAAATTTGTTCCCTTTATTTGCAACATTCAAATCCAAAATCTGAACTTCACCCAGAAAATTCCTACAATCATTTCTTATTAACAACATTCTTTGTGAGAGAGTAAGATATTGAGAAAGGAAAATTGAAAATTAGGTTTTTTTTGTAAAGTTTATATATGAAAGGGGAAAGTGATTGGATACTTTGAAAAAAAAATGGGCTTAACGTAATCGGTCGAAATTCGGTTTAATTTGTAATTCGGTTTTCGGTATTTTTAAACCCCAAACTGAATCCAATCCGTAATCCAAATTTTTTAATTTTTCCTAACCGATCTAATCCAAATTCTAAAAAAATCCAAACCGAATTACTAATTCGGTTTGGTTTTTGGATTCGGTTCAGTTTTAATCCGAATTACTTACACCCCTAATGTTTATGAATATATAGCTAAATATGATATATAAATATGATATATATATATGTGTGTGTGTGTGTGTGTGTGTGTGTGTGTGTGTGTGTGTGTGTGTGTGTGTGTGTGTGTGTGTGTGTGTGATAAGTAGATAAAGTTTAAGAACACAAACACTTAGTCACCGAAATTCGCAAACACTTAGGCACCAAAATTCAAAATCAATTAGGCACCAAATTCAACAAAAATCACAGACACTAAGTCAGCTAAATGGTGTGGGCTACCTTCCTGGGCTACTACAGTTGTCTAGGCTGCTGCTTGGGCTGTTCAGCCGCTTATGCAGCTCCCTGGGCTGTTGCACCTGCCTGGGATGTTGTAGATACATGGGCAATTGCCTGGGCTACTACGGATTCCTGGGCAACTCCTTTCACGTTGCTTGATGCAAATTTTAGCTATGATATATGCTTGTGTGTTTGTTCGGTGCAATTATGGAAGCAAGTAATTGAAGGAAGGAAATAAAAGCATACCTCATCAAGGTGTTGAGTTTTCGTGCAACTACTGATTGTGTCAAACATAAACATCATCGCGTATAGGCCCAATCAATTTCGTTGTCTTGTTGCGCACACTGACATACCTCAAAGGTAATTTAGTCATGCATAGCCATATCCGAAGCTAAGTTTATTGAACAAATCACTATATCGAGGCATTACCAACCTTTGCATTCCTCCAAGTAAGACCCACAACAAGCTGACAATTTAGCTTTTTCATAACATTTTAGGAAAATAGTTTCAAAGTTAGAAACATAACTACTCAATGACTTTGGTGAATACATCGATCCAATAACTGTGCATCGCATATACAATTTAAAACGTATAAAACAATGCTTGATTTAGGATTGGAATTATTTTTAAAAAAAAAAATTATCTTATCACAAAAGCTATTATCCTAATATGTCACGAACACATTTAAAATTTATTTATATTTAATAAATTCAATTGCCACATAATTAACAACAACGAATTAGGTCGCATTATTTACAAAAATAAAATTAAACTTTTGAATATGCAATAGAAGTTTAATTATCAAATTATTATTTGGTATTTTATGTTTATAACTACAAAGTATTCAATAGTAAAATGAATCAAATAATAATAAATAAAAAAAAAAAACTTAGGTCTAACTAGCATGAAGGAGACATTTTTCAGAAGCATCCGGCGTGTCAAATAAGAAAAGACATTATTTCAACCAATGAAAAAGAGATTTGTGTTTTACTTTAGAATTGAAAAAATTAATCACCACGTAAGAAAATTTAACAGATGATATTTGATAGTTTAAAAATATATGCCGGTTTAAAAAACTACAATTAGTGATCTGTTAAAATTATTTTTAAAACAAAAAAAAAATTAAAAATATTTTGAATTTTACATTTTTTTTTTTTATACTAATAGCATATATAGAGAGAAATTTAGAAGATGGACTCTATTTTTTAATATATAAACAAAAGATTCAAATCGAGAATAACATTTTGAAAATGAAGGAGTATATATATAAAAAAATGCATAAGCAAAAATCCTATTTCGAACAATAAAACAGAAATTATAATTTATTTTTGAATTAAAATTTTAAATTTTCACATAAGCAAAATTAACGAATAAGGTTTGAGATTTTAAATTCAAGTGCTACGTAAAATAAATGAAACAACAGTTAAAATAAATAAAAATATCTTGTGGTATTAGAAATTTTATCCAAATATCCAATAAATGAGATCTATAAATATACATATACTTAAATTAAGTAAAGGATTACAATTTAATTAAGAATTGAAATATAGAGAAATAACAATGAAATTGTTATATCATAAAAAAAAAATTAAAAAAAAATGTCTATCCATAACCATTGAAAAAAAATATTTATAAATTTATTGTGTTTTTACAAAAATCAATGGTCATATAAATAATATATATTAACGAATGAAATTTGATAGTGTTATTTCAAGTGTCGGGGTGAATAACTACTCCTTATGATTTAGGTTTTAAATTATTTTTTTTTAAATTAAATTTTTTGTTATAATATCCAATGAATAATATCACATTTATAATTTAGTTATTAATTATAAGTTATTCTTTAATAAAATTTATGCACGAAAAAAACGTGCATCACATAGGCTTTCATCTATTACTATATATAAATAAAGAGACATAGTAGTAAATAATTCTTATTAGTAATGTACAATAGAATAGTCACAAGATGTTGGGATAAAGCCATTCAAGAATAAGGAATATTTTTTTTTTTAGGAAAGAGTAAGGAATAGTTGGTAACATTTTTTGGATCCCCATTAATTTTGGTCTATGTGACACATATATTAAACCAAAAAGGTTAATAAAGCCAATTATATTATAATGATTTCTAGTAATTAGTGATAAAGTTGTTTGGCTTATAGCTTATTGACGAGGCTTTTTGCAATGCCGGAATCTAAAATAAGTATTCGTTGATGGTTAATTTGTCGGATCGCAATCCGTGGACGTATTAAACTACCGAGAACTTAATTTTAGATTATCAAAACATTGTTCTACGAGTCATTCTCATGCAGGAAGATAAAAGGTCTTATTTATTCATTTATTTATCAATCTATTTATTTATTTTATGGATGTTGTTTTATGTTTTAAATTTGATTTATTTAGCATATCTTGCAGGTACTTATGTGAAAATACTTGCGGAGGAAACAAGCTAGTCCTAGATCTCCATGCAAATTAAATGAGTAGGAATTTAGAGTTCTACGTACATACTTTTACAAATACCTTTATAAACATTCAATAGTAACAAAACCGCTAACACATACAACAAAACCGCTAACACATACAACAATCAACTAAGGGCTTGTTCTCATTGACTGAACTCAGCTGAACTAAACTGAACTGAACAGAACTGAAATGAGCTGAATTGAACTGAAATGAACTGAACTGAATATTTTATAAGAGAAGGAAATTAGGAGCTGAATTGAACTGAACAGAACTGAGCTGAACTAAACTGAACTGAACTGAAATGAACTGAACTGAAATGAACTGAACTGACTGAATTTCAACGTAAGAGAACAGGCCCTAAGCCAAGGTGAACAACTAACTAAGCCAAGATGAACATCTAACTTTTGACAAGCAACAACTAATTATAACAAGGCCATTGGCTTACCAAGTTCAAGACAATTTAAGTTAATTAGATGGTTAAACATGAAATAATTATTTATATTATGCAAAGAAAGCTACATAATAAGACACTACATACTATATAAGTAATATGTATTTGTATGGATCTGAATGGAATAACATTGATTGTTACACACTATTAAAAATGTCCCCAAAGCCATTTACGCTAATAGTTATACAATGTAATGAAAAAGTGATCATGAATTTGAACCAATAATTATGCTAATGTATCTAGATCAAGGAAGAACTACATTGATTTCTTTTACTTTCTATGTGCCAAATAGTTTTATGAAGCTAAATCCAAATAGGAATTTGGAATATATCATTTAACTAAATGAAATGTAGTTTGTCATTAAGGTTAATGACATCTTAAAAGCACAAAACATATAAACCAACATAGAAATTTAATAAAACAATTGATATGAGCACGCCATTAGGTGACACATTACATAGAGACGCCAACATCCCTTGCTTTTAAAGACAGCATTATATTTGTTTTATGCTAACAAACATCAATTCGAACCCCTCTTCAATTGTGATATTTTCCATCGACACATGCAACGGATGAGCTACTTCAATTGGGATTGGTCATTTAAGCACAATTACTCTAAACTAGGTGATACTGTCGTCAAACTTTCTACTAGTTTCGAAATGTTGATCTTTATTTCTTTACTATATCTTTAGTACATTATATTATAGTTCAAGATAAGATATCATATTAGGGATATGGTTCCAAAATAATTAGAGATCCCAAATTTTGAGCCTTGTGAACTACGTCCTGTGATAATGAAAGATTTTCATGCTAATTCTAGCTCGAAATTGTTTGTTAATTAGTCAAAATTTAATAAGTTGATGAGAGAATAAAATATCCTTTGTTACAACTATATTATTTAAACATTTTTTTTATTGCTTAGAGAGCCACATGGGCAGGGGTGGATGAGAATCGATTCTAAAATTTTCTGAAATCGGGAGGAAAGCTTTAGCCACTTGAGTTATCCCTCACTTTCATATTACTTAAACAAATTTTTATATATTACTTTACTCCGTTCGTCATTTATTTTTTGCAGGCCAGGTGAGATTACTTTTTTTAATATCTAGTTGAAGGGAGTATATGAAATAGAAAACGGGTGGGTTTAATATTTTGGTTGTGAGACTAAAAGTGTAGTTGTCCTTACACATTAAAATAGTAGAAAGCGAAGTTAAAGGGACAGATTAAAAAAAAAAAAGGTAGGACAAGTATTTAGGGACATAATTTTTTTTATTTATATTTATTTTATTTTAGAGAGCCACAAGGATAGGATGAGAATCGCTCCTTGAATTTCTTGGAATCATTAGGGAAATTCTAACCATTTGAGTTATCCTTTACCCTCATTTATATGGACATATGTAGCAACATAATAGATGATATAAATGCTCAACTATGGCCCCGTTTGGTTTGATGTAAAATGTTTTCATGGAAAGTGATTTTTCCTTTTTTTCTTTTCATTTTCCATTGTTTGGTTTGTGAAGGGGTGGAAAACAATTTTTCCAAGGGTGGAAAATTCATCTTTAATGATGGAAAACATTTTCCTTTACAAAACAAGGGAAGTCACATTTTCATCTCTCCTCCTTACCTCCTTGTTTACTTCCCTCTCATTCATCCTTACATTTTTACTCCTTTTTGTTTTTTTTTTTTTCTTGAACTTTTCTTGTATGCAGCCAAATAGAGGAAAACTATTTTGCAATTGTGTTTTTTTCTTGAAAATATATTTTCCATGAAAACTAATTTTCCATTGAAAATGTTTTACATCAAATTAAACAGGGCCTATGTGTATCAAAAATTTGTACCAAAAGAGAAATGAAACAAATAAAGGTAATTTCACGAATGAGATGATACTTGTTCAGTCCTATTTCATCACACCCAAAATTCTTGTCATAAAAAATAATTTTTCTTTTCTTCGTTTTCTTGTATCCATTTTAAATAGTTTCGCATGAAAATGGATCCTAAATTGGGTACTAACGAAATCTACTGACGAAGTAACCTTGTCAATAATGAAAATTGTTGATTGCAATCTAATAACTAAGTTTCATCATCAACGAATTTATTTCATGTGTAATTGCTAGAAATCATGTCAATTTCTACAATGTCTAAATTTCATTTCTCCAACATACAAGAAGATTACATGAATTTTCCGTCATTAAATCATACAATATCATACAAAAATGCTTGAAACATAATTTTCTCTAACCAATCAATGTACACATATTAATATAAGTGAACGCTTTGGGGATTTGACGAGCTCAACTCTTCTAGTAGCTTACTCCAAAAAAAAAAAAAAAAAAAAGGAAATTCAATTCCCCGAAGTAACAAGCTTTGCAACAACCGCAGCCTGGAGCTCTAACTCGTATAGTTGCGGTGGGGCAGGGGCGTGGGCGGCATTAGAGACACTAGAAGATCAGCAAAAGCTTCAATAATGAACTTATGAGTATGTTTAGGATTTAAGTTGAGATAACAAAGGAGAAGCTCCCGTAAATACTCCGACAAATCATCACTTTCATCACTAACATCTGCTAGATTATGTTGATTATTTAGCTTCATTTCAATCTTCCTAGCCTCAATCATCTCCTGCATTGACCTTCGGAAGTCAATGTAAGGGTTGGGAGAGTCCTTTTTTATCGGGACTCCTCCGCCCACCAGTTTCTCCTTCATCTGATGCTCATCATCGTCGGAAGAAGGGGATTCCAAAATAGAGTTGGAAAGACCGGGGGTGGAGACAAACAACCGTTGGGAGGCGAAAATAGCAGAAAGATCAGGACATTCGTCAGTGGCAGTGGCTGAAGAGTTGGAGAAAGAGGAGGAAAGGTTATTATCTAGAAAGATGGTTGTAGTTGCCGCACTCGACGATGAGGAGGTGGAGGGGTTGTCGTAGATGATATTGAAGTTGTTAAGTATGGACGATGATGGGTGAGGGTTGTTGTGGATGGTAATGAGGTTGTTAGGAATGTGATCAAAGTATTCGTCGTCGTTGTCGTCGTGGAGGGTTAATGGAGGGGAGAGAGAGGTTGGTAAACACTTGATTTTGGAGAAGCAAAGGTGGAAGTGATTCCTGATAATACTCGGCATTTTGGTGATAGTTTTGGGTTGGTGGTGTGTTGTGGGTTATTCCAGGAAGAAGGGAATGAATGGGTTTATAGAGTTTGTAAACAGGGTTTATTTTATGCGGGTGTTGCCGGACGCTCGGCTTTTTATACGGAGTATGATGTTAGTGGAACTGTTCTATTAGTTTATTTGTTAATTTTTTTTTATTAATTTATAAATTCTACTTTGTAACCTTTTTTTTTTTTTTTTTTTTTTTTTTTTTTTTTTTTTTTTTTTTTTTTAATTCTATATACGACACGTCTAAAAATATGCCCTCGTTATTTAGGTGTCCCAAATTGATTGGTATATTAGTTAATGCACAAGTTTAACTAGTTAAATTATAATTTTTATATCTTCTATTGGTTATATTATGACATTTAAACAATTGTATTAGTTTTGAGCATATATTTCGTATTATATATTGTAATATTTGTTAAAGATATACACAGGTAAAAAGCATTAATATATACAATAGTTTATGTTGATATATAAACTTTTATATATCTAGGTGTACATAAAGATAGTTACATGCTGCTAAAAATTTAAGGTTCCTATATATAACACAAAATCCCAACAACAACTCTCCGGATAGTCCACAGATAAGCCATTTGGAAATCCATGGATGAGAGTTTTGGTGAGGCGGCTGCACCGGATCAGCCCCCGATGGATATATGAAGATCATCTCTTGGAATTGTAGGGGTCTCAATGATACACTAGCCCCTACACATCCATATTTAGTGTGGCTTATCTCTACTAAATTTCCTTTGTTCTTGTTTTTATCCGAAACTAAGATGCCTTTTGTTGATGTAAAACTTGTAGTTAGTTCATTCTCTCCAAATTTTTCTTATGGAGTGGATGCGGATGGTACTAAGGGGGGTCTAGCGGTTTTTAGTTGGTATCAAGGGGTTGTTACTTGTGTTTTGGCTACTCCGAACTACATTTTGTGTAACCTTGATGATGGTAATGGAAGTAATAGAAATGTGATGTTTGTTTATGGAGAGCCTAAAGTAGATTATAGAACTAGAGTGTGGGATGAACTCACTACTCTCCTTTTGATAACTCCTAATTGTCTTTTGATTGGTGACTTTAACCAAGTCGAATTCTTACAAGACAAACTAGGAGGCTCTTTAGTAATAAAGGGTTTGGATGCTTTCATTGATTGGCGGCTTGACAATGGGGTGCTCGAAGTTCCTTTTTCGGGGCCTCGGTTTACTTGGACTAATAAGCGCTTGGATAATGGTCTCATCTTAGAACGGCTTGATAAGGCTTTTTGTACGGATCAATGGTTTGCGGATTTTCCGGAAGGAAGAATTTTTCATGAGCCAATAGTAGTTTCGGATCATGCAGCCATTATTTATGATTCGAATCCTTCTATGCCTCGGTCCAATCGTCCTTATCAGATTGAAAGGTGGTGTCTACGATATAATGCTATCAAAGGGATGACTAACGATATTTGGGATATCACCATGAATGGATCTAGCATGTTTGTTTTAGCCAAACATCTTAATTTATTCAGGAACCGTGCTCAAAAATGGTGCTTGGATAATCGGACTTTTTGGGGTGTCAATTGGCGGTCCATCACAAATGATTTAAGTAACCAAGGCAATGCAATTGTGACGATCGAGGAAGGTGAAGAGTATGTAAAAGGGGTAAATGACATTATCCCTAAGTGTAGGTTGGACTTTCATTACTGGCAACAACGACTGAAGGATAAATGGGTTAGAGAGGGTGATTTGTCTTCTACGACCTTATTTAACAGGGTTAAGCAACGACAAAAACGGAAGGAAATCCTATCCCTCAAAAATGATGATGGTGAGTGGGTTAGTGGCCATGATGATATTGCCGATTTAATCCAAGGTTCGTTGAAAAAAGTCTTCATTCCGAGCCTTTGGACTGGTAATCAGCTGGAGGATGATATTGACCTTTTATTCCGCGAAATGGCTTTCCCTCAATTGGATGAATCAGAAGCGTTGGCGTTGGTTAGACCTTTTAGTGGCCAAGAGATCCGGAAGGCGATGTTCTCTATTCATCATCTCAAATCTCCAGGTCCGGATGGTATCATTGCTGAATTTTTTCATGTCCATTGGGACTCGGTTGGGAGTTCGGTTATAACAGCTGTTCAACATTTCTTTGACACTGGTTTTATGCTAAAGGAGTTTAATGCGTCTCTCCTCGTTATGCTTCCAAAAGTTGAGAGTCCGGAGGTAGCAGCTCATTTTCGTCCTATTAGTCTTTGCAACACCATTTATAAGTGCATCACGAAATGTATGGTGAATAGGATGAAAGGTTCTCTGCCGGCCTTGATTACAGAATTCCAACATGCTTTTGTGCCGGGTCGATATATGGAAGACAATATTCTTCTCAGCCACGAGTTGACTCATGTTATCTCTAGCACGCGAATCAAGGCCCCTATGGTCGCCTTGAAGATTGATATGTCTAAGGCCTATAACCGAGTCAACTGGACTTTTATCCTCAAAATTCTTAAGGCTTATGGTTTCCCTGAGAAGTGGGTTCGATGGGTTGAACAGTGCATTACTACTGTCTCTTACAAGTCTCTAGTGAACGGAAGGGTCACGGAATCTTTTAAGCCTGAGTGTGGTCTGCGTCAAGGGGATCCCCTCTCTCCGTATCTTTTTCTTTTCTGTATGGATATTCTGTCTAGGATGCTCCTCCTAGCGGAAGATATTGACCTGATCAAGGGGATAAAAGTTACGAGGCGTTCTCCCTCCATCTCTCATTTGTTCTTTGCAGACGATGCGATGATTTTCTTTAAAGCCACGTCCTCTTCGTGTGGGTATTTAGCTGATCTTCTAAGGAGGTTTGAAAAGGTCTCAGGCCAACAACTGAATCTTCAGAAATCTTTCATTCGCTTCAGTCCTTTTACGTCAACTCAGGACATGCAAATTTTCAAAGATATTCTGAAAATGGACCAGAAGGATAATTTGGGTACTCATTTGGGATCCCCTATTGATTTCACTAGTAAAAGGGCGGATAAATTTCGTTTCCTGGTGGATAAAGTGGCCAATAGAATTCTACAGTGGAGTTCGCTTAAGATGTCACAATCAGCTAAGCTTGTCCTGATCAACTCCGTCCTTATAAGTATCTCCTCCCATGTGATGAAATGCTTCAAATTACCGGCCTCTACGACAAATGCGATCGGCTCCATCATTGCTAGATTCTTCTGGGCTTCGAACAAGGAGAAAGGGATGCATTGGGTTAAGAAGGATATTCTGCATCTCCCAAAAGGGATGGGGGGCTTGGGAATTAGAGCTATGGGCACGCTAAATGAGGCTATGCTTTTCAGACAAGTTCTGAGAATGCACTGCAATCCCCAACTTCTGGCCTCTAGAGTGCTATACCAAAGGGAGGAGAGTCCGCTTACTACTGGTCATAGAGGCTCAAAGTTAGGCCTCTCTCCTTCGTGGGGAAGAAGGGGTATTTTCTCTGTTTCCAACACTCTAATTGATGGTTTTGCTTGGAAAGTGGGTTCGGGTGAAAGGATCAAGTCGGCGTATATGAAATGGGTAAATGGTAAGGTGCCCATTATGGCCTCCAACCAACCGTTGAGAGGAGTGGGGGCAGAAGTCGTCAGTGAGTTTATGCTCAATGATCCTAGGAGGTGGAATATACCCTTGGTAAGGAAAAGGTTTGAATGGGAAAGTGCAAAGGAAATCCTGGGCATGGAACTGTCTAGTAACCAGGATGAAGATCTACTTTACTGGCCGCACCATAAATCAGGGAGATATACGACTAAGACAGGATATGCCTTCCTTCAGGGCTTAAGAGATGTGGAATCTTATCATAGCAGATATAAGGAGGTGTGGAAGATTCTGTGGCGTCTTAATATTCCCCCCAAATGGGGCCTTTTTCTCTAGAAGGTTTTTTTGAATGGTTTGGCGGTCAAGGCTAATCTCCATCATAGGGGTATTCCAGTGCAGGTAGGGTGTGATTTGTGCGGAGAGATGAAAGAGGATTTCCAACATCTTTTTAGAGAGTGTGTAGTGGCACGGTATGCGTGGGATAATTGTTCGGTTATTTTCAACTTGAATCTTGCTGAATCTACTCCGGTGCGACAATGGATTCAGACATATATCCTGCTCTTCTATAGCGAGGGTGGCATTCATAGCGATAGGATCACTAAAATGATAGTGACTCTATGGAGCTTATGGTTAACTAGAAATGGACGGGTTTTTAGAGGGGAAGATGGTGACGGGGAGGTGTGGCTCCATCATATGAACAAAGCAATGCAGGAGCTGGAGACATTCCGGGAGAAAAAGGGTAGGTGCCCTCAAGGAATAGATGATGTGATGACTCCCGCGAATAATCATCCACCGGGGTTTCTTTATACTTCTGTGGGTATAGAGGACTATACTATTCTCCATTTGCCAATTACAACGCAGGGGGTGACAGTTCTTGTTGATGGTTCTTGGACGAAGAGTAATGGCAATGCAGGGTTAGGGTGGGCTTTTTCTTCAGATGGGTCCATCTCCGAGGATGGTGGAGGGCACTCCTGCAAGGCAGTTTCGGCTTTACATGCGGAGGCTCTTGCCTGCTTAATGGCCTTACGATGGGTTGTTTCGAAGGGGTTCCCTAGGGTTTTCCTATTCTCTGATTCTTCTATTCTGGTTAAAACTCTAGGTAATCAGCTGACAGCGGATATCAGTATTCTGTGGACTATCCAGGACATCCAGATGATGGCTGCGAATATTAGGACTTGTGTTATATGGAAGGTTAGCAGGGACCAAGTGGCTCAGGCCCATGTTATAGCTAATGACTGTAGAATTAATTTTTCCTCTTTTGTTTATTAGTTTCTTGTGTTTTGCTGTTGTCACAAAAAAAAAAAAAAAAAAAAAAAAAAAAAAAAAAAAAAACAAAACAAAACAAAACTCTCATAGTTGTTCATTCTCATGACTGAGGTGTCAATTTAAAATGCTATGTCAGGTTTGATGAAGTCAGGTGGGATCAAGACGGATTTATTTTAAAATGAGTCATGCTAACTTATTGTCTCCAGTATAATTGAAATCTGATTTTATTTTATTTTTTTTAGGTTGGGTCAATTTTATTTTTTAATGTCTCTTTCTATAATTTTCCATGCCCGCGATTTACAAATATCCATGCCCAAATCTTTGTTTTTACAGGGTCATGAAATCTAACACAATCAGTTGTCTATAAATACCACAGTGGTGTCTTTGTATTTTGGTATTATTACAATATTACATACTATATAACAACAAAGATGTACGTCCTCCATAGATAAGAAATAACAACAATCACAAAATCAGGCTTGCCACCTTCAAAAGGTTGATCGATCCTGGGTTATTCCAGCGCATTGGTTGGCAAAACAAGCTCGCCGTCCGCATTTTCTCTTTTTGTCTTTTTAATTCTGTTGTTTGGTTTGTTCTTTTCTTTGTTCTATTTGTCAAAAAAAATAAATAAATCAATAAATAAAAACAATCACAAAATCAGTTGTATTGTAAGCTATATAGTTGACAAAGTTAGATTGTTTTTGCATCATAATTTTGTTTTTTCATGCGTCTATTACGTCCAAGCCACACAATATGCGGGCTTGAGGCCAATCATAAATTGCAATACATTTCATGATTTCAATAAGTGAATCTCATAGTACTGTAGCAGAATATGTCCGTTTTCCATTCGGTAGGAAATATCACTATTTACCACCATTGTGCCGTTGTCGTTATTCATTTCTCAATGATTTAGATTTTATTCAATACACTGCAAAAATTTATGAGGTATCACGTACAACCAAAATCACTACACTGAAATAGTTACTAAAGATAGGTTTTTTTTTTTTTTTTTTTTTTTTTTTTTTTTTTTTTTTTTTATATATATTTTGTGAAAAACTACCTTTTAAATTTTGAATTTTGCGAAAAACTACCCTAAAAACAAAATATTGTAATTAACTACCTTATAAAGTATAAAATGTTGTAATTAACTACCTTGTAAAGTATTAAATGTTGTAATTGACTACCTCCCACCGGAATAACACATTTGATTTTTATTTTTCGGTGTTGACTATGTCATGTGAGGATCACATGACCCTTTAATGACTTAATTCCCCCCTTTCTCCCAAATTTTCCCGCTTTATACCAACTCTTTTCCTTAACAATACGATTATTCATATTTTATATTGTTTATTTGCAACCCCTTTGATAATTATATGGGATGAATGGTGTAAAGCGGGAAAACTTGGGGAAAAAAGGGGAATTAAGTCATTAAAGGGTCACGTGACATGGTCAACGTCGGGAAATAAAATTCATATGTGTCATTCCGGTAGAAGGTAGTCAATTAAAACGTTTTATATTTTATAAGGTAGTTAATTACAACATTTTGTTTTTAGGGTAGTTTTTTTGCAAAATTTGGAGTTTAAAAGGTAGTTTTTTACGAAAAATCCTTTTTTTTTCCCACCATTTCTTTATCAAACGTTAATACTTAGGTCATGTTTAGTTTACCATAAATTTACATATTTTTAAAGGTGTCAGTTTCTAACCTGAAATATTAAACCCAACTGTTTCGAACTGATCCTAAAAGAAATCGAACTATTAAAAATCCTTTTTAGAAAAACGAAAATCGACCCAAGTCAAAATTTTCTAACCCAAAACTGAATCAAACCGAATTTGTGCAAACTGTTAATGACCTGATTGGTCATCAAGCCAAACCGTTAAAACACGAAAACATACGAACCCGATAGTAACCCGACCCATTTTAACCAAAAATCGTTAAATATTTGATCTCATAAACTTGAACCATTCGAGCTTGTTACCTGATGTGATTGAACCTATTTTAACCCGTAACCCGTTATGACCGAACCATTTTGAACCCGTAACCCGTTAAGACTTGAGACCGAATCATTTATAACCCGTAAGCTATTGAGATTGAACCGTTTATAGCTCGTAACCCATTATGATTGACACGTTTACAACCCGTAAGCTAATATATTTATGATTTGATCCGTTTCAACCTACTACTTGATAAACCCAGCTTATTTAAGACTTAATTTGATTATGACCTGACCCGATCCAACCCATTATCTTATTAACCTGGCTCGATAATGATCCGACTTGATTTTAACTGAAACCCGCTTCAAATTTGGTAAACCCGTTTCAAACCGACCCAGTTCAATCCAAACCGATTATAACCTGAATCAATTATCACACGGCCCTATTTCACCTGATCCGTTTTGAACCAAAACGCAACCCAAACTGATAATGACCCGAATCGATTACAACATGAACCGATTAGGATCGGACCCGAATAGGAGCCGCAATTAAAAAAAAAAACAAAATCAAACTGAACCGATAATTTTCAAAACCGACACAAACTAACCCACTAATCATTTCAACCCGTTATTAGCAGACTCGTTATAACCCAAAACCGATAAACTCAACCCGACTGAACTGTTTACTGACAGGCTCAAGTCTTATTCACCTAATCAAAAATAAAACCTAAATCCACTAACTATGTAGATAGGGAAGAAGGGTCGAACCACATGGAAACAAGTCAATTTATTCCTAATTAATTAAAAGCAATCTAAATTATCAAGTAACCAAATTGTTGTAAAAAGGTAACTAAACTACTAAAGGTAAGAGTAGGAAGGGAATAAAATAGGAGATAAATTAATGAAGGAAAAACCTAGGGCATAGGTTCACCAATAAACAATATTCCAGGGTACATCATAATAAGCAATCATCAATGCATCAATTAATCAAATTATAAAGGGCTTTCGCTACGTATTACAATCACAAAGTTAATTTACCTGTATTAAATCTCATCTCTCGAATCTCGACTTAACCATTTATAAATTAGTCCACCTATTGAAACTAAGCCTAAACATCAATTCTCATCTCTCGAATCTCGAATCAATATTGCTAAACTCATACAATTAAATCTGGTCAAACCTAATTGCATAGCATTAAATCAATCAATATGAAATTAATCAAGCATTGATAATCAACAATCACAAATTACCCCTACATATTATTTATTAGATCCCCATAAACCCTATAAATAAAACTACTCACACATAATTAAATCTAAACTAATCAAAACAATAAAATAAGACATGATGAAAGAATTAAAGAAAATAACTGAAATTAAAAGAGAAGAAATTGTTACCAAAAGAAATCCGGATCAAGGAATGGAATTAAGAACAAAGTTGAGAGAATTTAAGAGAGAGAAAATATTCTAAGTAGAGAGAGAAAGTCTAAAAGAAAAGGTAATCAAAATTACGTACAAAAATCGTACTTAAACATCCCTAAAACAAATCCTAATTGAAAATTAAAATCTCGGCTCCAAAAACACGCGCCCGATCGGGCCCGCCTTTTTCTTCAAAGTCTTCCTGGGCAGCCGCGCCCGATCGAGCTAATGCTCACCCGATGGGGCGCGCCTTTTTGCTGGTGCCCTCTTCAGCGCGCCCGCTCGATCGGGCGCAAGCTTGCCCGATCGGGCTCGGTCTCTTCCTCGAGGCTTGGACTTCGATGGGGCTTGATTCTTCGGCCCAATCCGGATTTCCTCTTCGGGTCTTGAATACTTGGTCCAAATGCCCCGGTATCACATACCGAGCCCTTAATCACCGACTCTAACCGGTCCTGGGCTTCAAAGATGGTCGTGTCCTCCTAATGCTTGTAGTTGCTTCATGAAAAACCCGAAAAACGCTCCAAATGTGCAATTTCCTACAAAACTCAAGCAAAACTACAAAAACACCAATTAGTAATAAAAGTGGCTCTAAAGAGCCAAAAACACTACTAATTATGACCAAGGGACGAGGGTAAAACACTATATAAATTGGACACATCAAACTCCCCCAAGCCAAACCTTTGCTTGTCCCTAAGCAAAGAGCTCATCAATGAACATATAAAACATGCTTCATCCCAAGTAAACAAAATCAAGCACAAACGATTCAAGGCAAATCTAATGAACATGCTTCGATGTCAATCAATCTCATTCATCTAATCATTCTTCCTCCCCAACAATTGTCAAGTAGAGCAAACCACATGAGCATATAGAATTCAAGACTAGTGCTCACACACTCAACTCTCATTTATGTGGCGAGTAAAAGATGTACTCGATCGCTCTCCAACCAACCCCTTTATATGTGAAAAATTCCCTCCCAACTCACACTCTCGTGTGTTTAAAACAATGTACGCTCAACCTACTAGTCGACTCAAAATATGTCAAATCATAACTTGCATTGATAAACAACACTTTCACATTCATATAATTCTTATGCACAAAGGTCGGAAGGTCTTTAAAGCTTGTAATGTAAGGCTAGGGTAAAAGGTATGATAAATTTAGGAAAATGTGAGAGAAAAGCCATGCTTAAGGGAGCCATATCCTAACAAAACCCAAGGTCAAAAACATGTAATGACCAAAACATCTCCAATCACAACTTAACTCCACAAAAACTCATCAAGCAATCCCATACATAACAACAATCTCAACACTTACATATTCACTCACAAAGTATGATAATAGGAAATAGAGTGAATTGAAACAAACTTTGAACTACTTATTTTTTCTTTTCTTTCTTTTTTTTCTAACTTGAATTTTTTTTTTCTTTTTTTTTTCTTCTTCTTGAGCAACCTTCAAATAGAACATTTGAAACAATTTTTTTTTTCTTTGCTCTTTTTTTTTTCTTTTTATCTCACATTGGAAATTTTCAACTTTGAAACACAAAGCATCAATATTTTTCCAATCATAATATCAAAAGAAAAATTACTCTTCTTTTATTCCCACATTGTGCAAATAGAGTGCACACCACAACTCCCTCACCTCACCAACTAATAGCTCCCCAAAGCCAAGCTTGGGACTAGTAACCAATGGGGCTCATATAGGCTTGTAATGTAGCTAAATAAACAATAAAAAGGGCACAAGCAACAACATGGGTAGCAAGAAGGGAACAAATGTATCTAATATCGTCTGAAAGCTACCTAAGAGAACAAATGCCTTCGTCCTCCTCAATGTGCATAATATTGAGCCATACAAACATTACTAATAGTTGCAAACCAATACTCAAATTCCTTGACATACCAGGAACTATCACACAATTCCTAACCAAATCAACTAGTTAAGCACTATATTCACAAATAGTTGGCAAATTGACGCATGTTTAGGCATCCAAACAATTAAACTTCAAATCATGATCGACAAATTCACAAAGCTCATTATCATATACCAAGAATCAAGACAATATTTTCCAAGTATGGGACACAGGGAAGCATGAATTACAATTCATTGCAACGTATTTTTGAATTTTTTATATTTTTTAATTTTTTTGTATTTTTTTCATAAAGGAAAGCAATAAAAACTAAACTAGAAAGCAATAAAATCTATATTAGAAACCAATAAATAGAGAGAAGAGAGAAAGAGTTACCATATGTACAAGAAATCTCCCCCAAAGCCAAATCAAGCAATGCCCTCATTGACTTGGGAGTGTAGCTAGGAGAAGCTACTCCTCGTCATCATCCTCGTCCATCCTCTGGTAGCCTCCTCCATAGCTCGAGCCGGCACCACCCTGGCTCGTACCAACACCACCATAACCCGAACCACCTGCAAAGTAGTTAGGGTCTACATTTCCCCCCACCCCCCCAAAAGGAGCATCAGCCCCATAACCATGGACTGAAGATTAGTCCACATAAATACCAAAAGCTCCGGGAGTCGAATACCCTCCTTGGGGGTATTGGAACCAATCGGGAACTAATGCCTCAGGAGGAATAGCCCCTCGGCGTGCATAATCGTCATACATGGGGTATAAACCCCTCCCGAGGTTCCTCTTAACATGGCCTACCCTCCTATCTAGGGTGCCTAACCTAGAGTCTAGGTTTTTCACCATGCCCTCCACTCTCCCTTGCCCTCTCTATATACGGTCTAGCTAGTTGGCTCCTAAAAGCCGAAAAGTCATAAGGGGCATGGGGGTCGATATTATAATCGACGGAGGAGGTGGGTATGCCATAGGTGTAGGGTTGGGAAGGTGGTTGGTATTGAGGTGAATGGTGGGGTTGTGGTGAAAGGTGAGGCTCTTAAATCTCGCCTTGACCGTTTATCTCAAAAGTGTAGGAAGGCTTCCCCTTCTCAAATTTGGTCAAGGTGGGGTTGGGTAGCGTAAAAGCTTGGTCTCTTCTACCCGACTCCCGGTGGACTATCCACCATGTCTCACCGCCCATAGGTTGCACCCAATTAAGGCCCCCTAAGTATGCTAGGTCCATGAGGGTAGAACCCTCCACTTTCCTATGCCCGGTCGAGTTCCATCCTAGGTGTTTCACTGCTATATGGGTCAACAACCCCTCAAAATAGATATGTGCCCTAAACCTACCCCCCTCGACCGCATTGGCCGCCCTTTGAAAATGTTGGGCTATCCTGTGTGGCATGTTCAATTTTTCAGCATTAGGGATCATATAGGAAGCCAACAATTCAAGTTCATCCCTCCTAACGTTTGCCGGTTCATGCCTCCCAAAGCTTGTGAGGCCGACAAACCTTTGCCAAAACTTTGGGACGGGATGTTGAATCCACGTCCCTTTGGCATGTTGGAGGTTAAGTAAACCCTCCCCGGTGAGTCTTTTATAGACCACGGCAATGTGATCTTGGGAGGATTCAATAGGTTTATCCAATTTAAGCTCAAGCAATTTACCAAATTCTTTTAAAGTTAATCGCACATCATTGTTTAGCAATCGGAATTGGACATGAGTGATTAAAGCAATAGTTTAACATTGAAGCTAGAAACAAATTCTAAAGTCAAATAATCATAGGTATCATAATGCATTTGAAAGAATCCACTCATTCCTATACCTTTAAACAATTTCTCTACCGGTTTATCAATTCCTAGCCTAGACAAAGTAGGATGATGTACAAATCGAGTAGAGATTACCTGGCTCTAGATGAGGTTGAGCATCCTAGCTCGTTGTTCGGTTGAGGTTATGACAACTTCTTCCCATCCCGGTATTTAAAGCTCCGGGTCGACCATCGGTTGTTGTTGTTGCCTCGAACCTTCACCTCTTTGTTTTCTTGATCTCTTTGAAACCATTTTAAGTGAAAAAGGTAGGATTTGAAGCTTTCTCTCTCTAAGGGTTTTGAGAAATCTTGAGAGAAAGTGGTAGAAATTTAGTGGAGAATGTAGAGGAAGGTGTAAGGATGAAGAATATGTGAAAAATTTTGAGTTTTGATGGATGAATTTGAGGAGATCTTGAAAGGAAAGTGAGTTTGAAGGTTTGAAAATGGAGGTTTTAGAGAGAGAAAGTGTGAATGAAGAAGAAGAAGTAAGAAAGAAAAAGAAAAGAAAGGAGGAGAAAGAAACTTATGGTCGGCCTATGAAATAGGCGCGCCCGATCGGGCGAAGGTATGTGATTCTGAGTTGTGACATGCGCACCCGATCGGGCGCGAACTCGAGCAAAAATTTCGCCATTTTGCTCGCCCGACATTTCTTTTTATGTCACTCGATTTCTCCAAAAATCCGCCCGATCGGGCAAAATTTCCCTTGATTTTCTTCCTTCCTTGTGCGCCCGATCGGGCCAGCCTAGCCCGATCGGGTGAAATAACACTCCGATAAAATCCAAATTGCGAGCCCGATCGGGACTCCTTGCCCGATCGGGCACTTTTTGCTCAAAATCTGACCCCTAGGTGCGCGCCTGATCGGGCGAGCCACGCCCAATCGGGCCCGTACCCAAATCGGATGGTTCTTTTATTTCAAACTTTTTCTCTTGAAAACTCCTTACTTTATGATCTAATACCTGTACGAAAACACTTATGAAAGGTAAAATTGCACTCTCCTCACCTCTCTAAAAAAAATTAAAAATAAAATAAAGAAAAAGCTAGTCTATAAAGCAAGAAATACGGGTTGCCTCCTGCAAAGCGCTTGTTTATCTAGGTCCCGCACGACCCTCTTACCACATTGAAGCTCAAAATGAACTGGAACCGCTTAGGTGAAGTAGTTCAACTGCACCAATCGTAGCCCCCTCATGATATAGCTTGAGTCTTTGGCCATTAACCTTGAAATCGTTACCATGTTCATCGAATACCTCCACAGAACCAAATTTGTTAGCCCTTTTGACAGTAAAAGGACCCGAGCACCTTGACTTCAACTTTCCTGGGAATAGTTTAAGACTAGAGTTGAACAACAACACTTTATCACCTTCTTTGAATTCTCTCGGAGGGATCATCTTGTCGTGCCATCTCTTTGTCTTCTCCTTGTAGACACGAGCACTATCATAGGCCGTCAACTTAAACTCATCGAGTTGGTTAAGTTGAAGTAACCTCTTTTCTCCCGCTAATTTGGCATCCAAATTGAGCTCCTTAAAAGCCCAATATACCTTGTATTCTAATTCCACCGGAAGATGACATGCTTTACCGTACACGAGTATATATGGAGTAGTACCTATTGGGGTCTTAAACGTAGTTATGTATGCCCAAAGGGTGTCATCCAACTTATCACTCCAATCTTTCCTTGACTTTACCACCACCTTCTCTAAAATGGCCTTGATCTCACGGTTAGAAATTCAACTTGGCCACTAGTTTGGGGATGGTAGGCTAAACTTGTCCTATGGTGGACACCATACTTTTTGAGGAGGGTGTCTAACTTCCGCTCATGAAAGTGAGATCCTCCGTCACTGATTATAGCTCTAGGCACTCCAAATCTTGGAAAGATAGTCTTCTTGAATAGTCTGTGGACCACCTTGGCATCATTAGTAGGAGTAGCAATGGCCTTGATAGGTTGTCGTACACCAGTCAAAAATAAATTGCTAACAAAACCAACTAACTATGTAGTAGGGTAAGTAGGGTCGAATCCACAGAGAGATGGCTATTCAATCTAGCTTTCAAGGTATGGAGAAACTAAACTATGTCACGAAATTGGGATAGATATATATTCTAATTGAAATAAGAAATAAAACAATTAATAGAAAGATCTAGGGTTATGGTTCACCATGTTTATAGTTCGAAATCTATCAAGTATCAATAACAATTCAATCAATCAATTATCTAGAGCAATTGCTAAGCCTACGGTCGGGTCTTAACGCTCTCAATTCAACATATGTAGTTCGGTCGCCAACATAATCAGAATTGGTAATTGTAGGTAAGCCTCTAAAAGTAAGATCTTTCGATTCATACTCTTATTAACAATAATTAATCAAACAATTGATCAGGTTGCAAGATTAACAACAAAACACTATCAATTAGAGAAATCAATAATCAAAATATTAAAATTATCAATCAAGATTCATCATATAAACATGGATTCCCAAACCCTAGAAATAAACTACTCAAACATGGAAGAAATAATTAAAACTAGATCTAAGGAATAAAAGATAATTAAAAACAAGAAATAGAAATAAAATACCTCAATGAATTGAAATAATAAACCCAAGAATCATCCATGGATGAATCCATGGAGATGCCATGAGAAACTAGGGTTTGAGAGAAAACTAAAAAGAACGTAAAATAATATAAGATATAAAAAGGCATAAGGGAAAAATAAAATCCCTTGGAGTATTTATATTATCCTAAAACTAATCTAAAGATAAATAAATAAAATAAAATCAGAAAAATAGCAATTACAATAGTCGTGATATGATTGGTCGATTGAAAGAGTTATAACCGATGTAGGATTTCTCGTGGCTTGCGCGCACACCCCACCCATCGGACGATGGGTGGCCGATGGTCGGAACGACACTCGACCATCGGGCGATGGAAAACCATCGCCCCAACTAGCAGCTCACGCTTGAGCATACATCACGTCCATCGCCCGATGACTGGGCGATGGGTTGCCAGCTTCGCAGGCTTGACTTCAAAGGGATGTATCTCGCGTTCTAGGAACTTTATAGGGGCGTGTGACCTATCAATGGAAAATCTTCAAGTATAGTTTCCAATGCAATTTGAATCACCTCAATCCAATCTGTAGAACTCAAGTTAGGATCAAAAGAGTGAATAAGAGTCAGTTTTACCACTTTGTAAAACATCGTTTAACTTCGTTTCTAACTCAAATTCAATTCTGAAAAGTGCATAACAATCATTGTGGATGCTATTTTTATTTCTCATGCATAAAATCCTCATATTCAACATCCACGAACATGAGATCTTCGATTAATAAGCTCAATTCATCGACTTTTCATCCTTTCATTGACCGATTCTTCCAAAACCACTTCGAAAGCGTCCAAATAGTTATAGAAACTGCCTGAAACATTAAGAAAAACACAAACGAAGCATAATAGAGCACAAAAAGGACAAATTATGCAATTGCGGCCTAAAAAGCGATAAAAGACTAAAAAAAACAACTATAAAACTAGCATAATTGTGTCTATAAACTCTATATAAATGTTATTTATCAGGCCTCAACCCACTTGGATACATAATCAACGACGAAAATTATATAGCGGTTCCCGTTTGAAGAAGGGAACGGTCCCATGTAATCAACACCCCAAACATCAAAATTTTCAACTTCCAAAATTCCAGTCTAAGGCATCTTATGTTGCCGCGAGATGTTGCTAGTCCTCTGGCAAGAGTCACAAGCCTGCACAAAAATATTAGCATCCTTAAACATAGTAGGCCAATAGAAACCTGACTCATTAATCTTGGCCACCGTTTTAGTAGGGCCATGATGTCCTCCATATGGTGAGGTGTGGCAACTAGTAAGCACACCGTGAACTTCAATTCCCATTCGGGAACACACCTGCGAAATAATCCATCTGCACACTCACGAAACAAAAAAGGATCATCCCAAAAATTAATGTTTAACATCAGAAAGGAATTTCTTTTTCTGTTGGTAGGACAAGTCAGGAGGTAGAGTACCACCCACTAAATAATTAGCAAAGTTAGCATACCATGGGTGTTTCTCTACAACTACATATAGGTTTTCATCAGGGAAAGAATCATCTATAGGAAGAGAATCCTTACCCTCATCATACCTAATACGTGACAAGTGGTTTGCCACTACGTTCTCTGCTCCCTTTTTGTCTTTTATCTCGATATTGAAATCTTGGAGCAAAAGAACCCAACGGAGTAGCATAGGCTTTGATTCCGCCTTACTTATCAAGTACTTCAAAGCTGCATGGTCAGTAAAAACAATGACTTTAGAACCAACAAGATATGATCTAAATTTTTCTAAAGCATATATGACAGCAAGAAACTCCTTCTCCATAGTGGCATAGTTGACTTGGGCTTCATCCAAAGTTTTGCTTGCATAATAAATAGCATGAAAAACTTTGTCCTTTCTCTGTCCAAGCACGGCTCCTAGTGCAAAGTCAATTGCATCGCACATGATCTCGAAAGGTAGATTCCAATCGGGAGCTCATATGATGGGTGCCGATATCAAAGCCTCCTTAATCCTGTTAAAAGCCTCAAGACACTCGTCAGTAAGAATAAAAGGGGCATCCTTGAGTAAAAGCTGAGTCAGTGGTTTAGCAATTTTAGAAAAGTCTTTGATAAAGCGACGATAGAACCCCGCATGACCCAAGAAACTTCTAACTCCCTTAATATTAACTGGGGGAGGTAATTGCTTAATTACTGAAATCTTAGCTTTATCTACTTGTATGCCCTTGCCAGATATAATGTGACCTAGAAATACTCCCTCTGTCACCATAAAGTGACATTTCTCCAAGTTTAGTACCAAATTGCATTCTTCACATCGTTTCAAAATTTTAGCGAGATTTATTAGACATGAATCAAATGAAGAACCATACACGCTAAAATCATCCATAAAGACTTCCATAATAGACTCTATGAAATCAGAAAAAATGCTCATCATGCAACGTTGAAAGGTAGCGGGGGCATAAACCAAAGGGCATCCTACGATATGCAAAAGTGCCATAAGGGCATGTAAAGGTTGTCTTTTCCTAATCTTCAGGGTGAATTGGAATTTGGAAAAATCCCGAATACCCATCCAAATAGCAAAAGAACTTATGGTTAGCTAACCTCTCAAGCATTTGATCTATAAAGGGGAGGGGGAAGTGGTCCTTTTTAGTGGCGATATTTAGTCTACGATAATCAATGCAAATACGCCACCCTGTAACAATTCTAGTGGGGATTAATTCATTTTTCTCATTAGTAATCACAGTCATCCCACCTTTTTTAGGCACGACTTGCACAGGACTTACCCACTTGGAGTCAAAAATAGGATAGATAATACCTGCATCAAGTAATTTTATAACCTCTTTCTTGACTACCTCCTGCATAATAGGATTCAATCTTCTCTGGGGTTGAATGCAGGGCTTATAGCACTAGTGGAAAAAATCTCATTCGTAACAGGCTATTTGTAACGGGCAAAGCTATGCCCGTTACATTAAATATATTCGTAACGGGCAAAATAGTGTCCGTTACGAATACTTAGTTATTCGTAACGGGCAAATTAGTGTCCGTTACGAATACTTAGTTATTCGTAACGGGCAAAATAGTGTCTGTTACGAATACTTAGTTATTCGTAACGGGAAAAATAGTGCCCGTTACGAATACTTATTTAGTTGTAACCGTCATCATTTGCCCGTTACGGATATTATATTACATGTAACGGGCATATTGAGCCCGATACAACTGCTTGAGCGTGGCCCAAATGATGAGAGGAGCCCATTACTTGGCTTTGGCTTTTTATTAGGGTTTACCTAGCCGTCATTCACCTCTTTTCTCTCATTTCACACTCAGTCACTCTCTCTCTCTCTCTTCCTCCTCATAGATCTGCTTCTTCAATGGCGAATTTTCTTTTACTTCACTCTCCTTACCTCCATCTTCTCTCTCCTACAACCATTGTTGAAGCTCCCTTCATTTTCACCTCCAATTTCTGCTAACCCCTAAGTTTTTTGAATTCGAATTGTCGCTCTCTTGTGTACAGTTCTACGCCGAACTCCACGAAATTTTCATTAGAGAGCTTCGCTAATGGTGTGTAGCCGTATTTGGTAATTTCCCCTTTTTCGATTTTTGATTTGATTTAGTTCTTTTTTATTTTTTGAGCTTTTGCGATTTCATTTTAATTTTTTTTTAATTTTTTTTTTATTGTTTGGAGTTGATTAGGTGAGAAGGGAAGCAGGATTAGCCGATTAGGGATCCGAGTTTATTTTGCAGAAGAAATTCAATTGCGCTATTACTCTGCGATTTCTTCGTTACAAGCTTTTTCGGAGATCTTGCTATCACAAGGTATATAATTTGTTAAACCTCGTTTTATTGAATTTATGAATGAAATTACAAAGCTATGAATTCCATCTGTAACGCATTGAAGTTAGCAGTCCATTCTTTTCATGTTGTTTTGTTATTTCAATTTGTAGAGTGTTGTTTTCCATCTGTATTAATCGTAGAATGTAAGTATATGTTTGATTTATTCAAATAATTTTCTCAATATATTAATGAGACAGTAAGTATAGAATCTAATCAATACATAGAGTACACTTTTCAAATTCCTATCAATGCTTCACCTTTATACCTTTCAGCAAGTTCAATCACCACCAACTGGAACTATAATTTTAATTTTATGTTTGATGGTTGATGTAAAAAAAATTTGGTAGGATCAAGGCCATTTAATTCTCCCATTAAAAATTAATATTCCTTTCGTTTTTTGTTTTCATTTATTTAAATTATTATCATATCTATAAGATGAGAAAATCTTCAATATTAATCTCAATATGTAAACACATAAAGAAGCCATTAACTTTTTTTTTTCTACTCCATATATCTTTTCAAAAAAAAAAAAAAAAAAAAAAAAAAAACTAATTTCTATATTAATATTCAATTAATTAAGTTAATTATGATAAAAATAATACATACATTGACAAACATACATAATCAAAATGCAAATAACATTATGTAGCTGGAGCTTTGATTAGTATTATATTAGGCATAGCATAGAGGCTGTATTTAAGTTATTTTGAATTTTCTCTCAAAAAAAAAAAAAGTTATTTTGAATTTTCATTTTAATGTGAGTACTCAATTCTTCAACTTTCACTTAGACCTTTCAACTATCTTTGAATCTTGAATCACTTACTCTTAGAAAAAAGATTGTGTACAAAGGGAAAGTGAATAGAAAATTGAACGGCATATGCTTATAGACAGTCTTGAGATCTATATTTACAAAATTAGCAAACAGATAAGTCGCAAATATTTGTGTGTTAGTATAAAACACATGAAATGCCATAATCTAGCACCCATTTCTAGAGCCTCCACGTGTTACACTTTGAGACACGCCTGTAACTAATGCCTGTGTCCAATTGACATTGCTATTCACTTTAGGAGATCTTGTGCTTTAGCTTAAGCTCTTTTGTGCATTTCTTATAAATCTTTTGTCTCTGTATGTCTTCAAATTTGCTTGGCTCTACTTCACCAATTATTAGCTAGTGGTGGTCTACAGATTAGATTTTACAGGAATGACGGATTGTGGGGAAACACTTGCTCCTGGATTCTTGAAACTAATAGTCTACAACTGCATATTATCAAGAAAGAAGCTCTGTGTCTCCACAGCCGCCAGCTGCATTGTCTTTCATGTATTTATTTTTCACTATGTATTGGATTTCTAATTGTATACTTTATTTTCTGCATGGATCAGCATATCAGTGGGTTCTCTTTCAAACTGCTACCCATCTACGTCAAAGGATAGGTCATTGTTGATGGCTGATATTCGGTGTCTTCCTGGTTTGTTCCTCTCCTTTGGTGGTTACCTTTAGTCATTTATAGCTCTTAGGTACTAACTCAGCTTCTGTTTATATATTAGGTATGGAAGGGGGTCCAGTCTTCGGTCAGAATGGATGCCTGGTTGGTATACTGAACAGACCTTTACGACAAGCTGGGGGTGCTGAAATTCAGGTATTTTGACTCTGCCAATTAACCATGATTTCCATTTTCTATAGGGTTCTCTCTTATCATTATGTGTGCTACCAACTACCTAGTGACTTGTTTTACCAAACAAAATATTATGCTTAATCAAATAGATAGATACCGAGTAGCTAACAATAGAAGCTAATTTTTTACTACTAAAATAACCAACAATTATTAGAACAATTAAGTTGTGAGTCTTGCACTCTTGTGACAAAGAGTGCCAGGATTTTCCATGTTTCTTTAGTGTCCTGTCATTTTATGTGAACAATTCATTCCTGGGATTGTGAATTTGTAATTTCTTGTTTAATATAAGTAGTAGAGTTTATATGCGTAATTTGCTTTTATCATTTCATCTGGAAGTGCCTTATGTTTGATGACCTTATTTATATATTTTATTGAAGTGGGGCCAAGATGTTTGTTATTATATTTCTAAAGCCCTTTGTACCATTATTATAGCGATTATAGTATGTTACCGTGATTTCAAATCTATAGCTTATTATCTTTCAAAAAAAATAAAAAAAAATCTATAGCTTATTATCTCATTTATGACTTGCACCCTTTGGTCCAGTTCATTTTATTTCTGTCTTGCATGTAAGTAGTCTTCATTTTTAAATAATGCACTTCCCTCCTTATTTTTCTGGACTGCTCAGACTTTCATTTTATGCATGCTTCATAATTCTTTTTACAGACCTGTGATATGCATTGTGATATGCATCTACTACCCTTCTGTTTTTACACTATTTGGTCTTTCACTCTGACCCTCTTGTATAGCTTTCCCACTAATTCTTTGGAGTTATTCCTATGGCTTGAATACTATGTATCTTCATGTTCTTCCTTTTTATTCCATCTTGCAACTGACCCAATTATTTTTGCTCAACTAGTTAAGTTGATCAATGAAGCAATATTACATGGTTTACTGACATTAGTTCTGTTTCCACTAGCTTGTTATCTTGTACCCTTATCTCGTAATTAAGTCTGCCAATTTTAACTTTGTATCATGGACTTTATGGAATATTGTTTGGAAGTCAAATTTTATACATCTTATTCTAATTTGGCTTTTTGTTAGCTTGTAAAATCATTTTACCGCTTAATACCTTTGGAGTTGATACTTATTACTTGCTAGAACGTTATGTGCATTTTATGTTGATAGTCTTAAACGAGAAGGAATTTATGTGATATTTTGAGCCTAATTTGTTGATTAAGTCAAATCTGGTTTCTAATGTGTCACATTTTTAAGCCGAATTGAGCACATGAGCCGAGGTGAATGCTTATTGTCTCGCTAAAATGCTCAAATAATTAAGAAATATGGTGTGGCAGGTTAGGAGTGTGGTGTTACTTAGGAATATTGTAGGCTTCTTGAATCATTAAATTTTTGTGCAATTGATAACAAGAGTTAAATTAAAAGAACTTGAACACTTCTTATTGTTTGTCAATTTGCTAAAATGGTTGTTGTTGATTATGGTCCTGTGGCAGCTTTGGGTTCGTATGGTTGCTGTTGGTTTAAAAGCTTTTCCTCTTAGAAGGACGAAGAATCATACTGTTGTTGAGACTTGTCGATTATTTGGAGAAGAAGTAGGCGTTGTTAGGCAGGGAAGAAGTAGAAGTATGCGGAGAAAGGCAGATGGGAAACGAGGAAATTCTGATGGGAGTTACCAGTTTAAAGGTTCCCATGGAACTGAATCTGATGGTGCTTTTAATAAAGATAAGAAATATCAAAAGAATCAAGATTAATAAAAGGAAATGATTAAAAGGAGGCTGCTGAAATTAAGAGGGAGTTAAAAGAACGCCTCTGTGATTAGAAGGGGCTGCTGAAATTATTTGTAATTCTAATCTTCTTTTTTTTTTTTTTTTTTTTTTTTTAAGTGGTGTCATAATATATTTTTTGTAACTTCTTTTGAAACATATAGTTGGCTTTTGTATGTATAATGTTTTGATATTTTCATCAGAGATGATAACCAATTTATAGTTAAAAATAAAAGGAAATAAGAAAAGAATTGGGGTATTTGTAACTAGTACCAAAGAGTGCCAGTTACAAATACCCCTAATTTTTAGCATGTTTTGAACATTATTCGTAACGGGCAACTTAAGTGTCCGTTACAAATAATAGGTTATTCGTAACGGGCAACTTAAGTGTCCGTTACGAATAATAGGTTATTCGTAACGGGCAACTTAAATGTCCGTTACGAATAATAGGTTATTCGTAACGGGCAACTTAAATGTCCGTTACAAATAATAGGTTATTCGTAATGGACTTTTAAGTTGCCCGTTACGAATAAACTATTATTCGTAACGGGCAGTGCCCGTTACGAATAACAAAGGCCATCCGTAACGGCTGCGTACGTAACGGCCGCTGCCCGTTACGGATAGGAAGTTTTTGCCCGTTACGGATGGCCTTTTTTCCACTAGTGTAGTTATCCTCTAAATGTATCCTGTGCATACAAAAATCAGGGCTAATACCCTTGAGATCATTAGTACTGTACCCAATTGCTTTCTTATGGGTTTGAAGAACCCCTAGAGTTGGGAAGTTTGTAGGTCATCAAGTGCAGTACTGATGATCACGCGGTATAGTTCATGCTCATCTAGAAAAATATATTTTAAGTGAGAAGGGAGAGGTTTTAGTTCAGGTTTCTTAACCTCTACAGGTTTCGACTCCTGGACTAAATTTACTACCTTCATTGTCTCTTTGGGGTCTAACTCTTTTAAGGAAAGAGCTCTTTCAATATCATGTACTTCATTACCCCAAACGCTTGCATTATCTGCAGATAAATTCCCACAAAGAATTTCCTCTAGGGGATCCCTTGCAAGAAGGCAAGCTATCATCACAAATATCATCCATTATATCAATTACATCAATAAAACAACAATTTTCCTCTAGCATAGGCCCTTTCAAAACTTTCCCTAAATTAAAAGTAACATTATCATCACCGACAGAAAGGGTTAGTTTACCATTTTTTACATCAATAATGGCTCCTGCAGTATGGAGGAAAGGCCTACCTAATATAATGGGTATTTGTGTATCCTCAGCCATGTCTAAAACTACAAAATCAACAGGGATAAAAAATTTACAAACTCTGACAGGGACATCCTCTAAAATACCTTAAGGGTATTTTACAGAACGATCTGCTATTTGCAAAGTTATATTAGTAACTTTTAAATCACCCATATTAAGTTTAACACAGACAGACGATGGCATAACACTGACACTAGCACCCAAATTACACAAAGCTTTATCAATAAAAACATTCCCTATATGACAAGGGATAGAAAAACTACCAGGATCCTTTAATTTAGGAGGGGATTTATTTTGCAATAAGGCACTACATTCCTCTGTAAAAGCTACAGTTTCTACCTCATTAAAGGCCCTTTTCCTAGTCAGAATGTCTTTCATAAATTTAGCATATGCAGGAACCTGAGTGATTAAATCAGTGAAAGGAATTATTACCTACAAGTTTTTCACAACCTCTAAGGACTTACCGAATTGTTTATCAAACTTACTCTTCAATTGTCTATTAGGGAACGGTAGTTTTATAACTGGGCTCTGCACATCTCCTCCCTTATCCTGAGGTTTACCCTGCAAAGAAACATTAGAAGGGTTAGTATCTGTTTGTAACCCTGCAGGGTTAGCAGGATTAGCGTTTGGTATAGAGGAATCTGGATTAGGAACTGGTCCATCTTCCTTTGGCATAGGAGGTCCATCATAATGTGAATCACTCCTTAGAGTGATTGCATTGGCATGATCTGTGGGATGGATTGGTTGTGATGGTAGAGCTCCCTGCTGACGGGTTTGTAGGGTAGATGAAAGTTGTGCAATTTGATTATCCATGATTTTATTATGGGCTAAAATTGAATCAATTTGCGCATCCCTACTCTCCATATGCTTTTGCATGTTAGTAAGCATTGCTCTAATTTTTGTCATTGCAGGGTCAGAAGATGATGAGGGTTGTGCTTGGTTTTTCTGGCCAAAATTAGGATGGTAATATTTCTGCTGTGGTGGAGGTTGCTGTTATGGTTGTTGTGGAGGTGGAGGGTTTTGTACATTGGTACTCCGGTACGAAAGATATGGATGGTTCCGGTAACCAGGATTATAAGAGTTGGAGTATGGGTTATTTTGGCTATAGGTTTGGAAGGCATTAACTTGTTCCATGGAACTCCTACAATCTTGCTCCCAATGCTTTACAATTCCACAATTTTCACAAAAAGCTTCATTGTTAGCAACAGTAGAAACATTAGCTACAGAGTTAGGAGTAGCAGTAAGATTATCTAATTTTTGACAAATAGATGTTAATTGAGCTTGCAAAAAGGATACGGAGTCGACATTATGTTTTCCTTTATTTGCAAACCCTCTCGGATTCCCGTATTGGGAATTGTGTATTGTCATATCTTTGATAACCTGTCCGGCGTCGTCCACATTTAAATTCATGAATCTCCCACTAGCTGCAGAATCTAAAACTGATCTAGATGAATTTCCAAGTCCATTGTAGAAAGCTTGGATCAATTGCCATTGTGCTAGATTGTGGTGGGGGCATTCTCTCTGTAGATCCTTGAACCTCTCCCAAGCCTCATATAAAGTTTCATCGGCCTCTTGATTAAAGTTCTGAATAGCACTCCTTAGTATAGTTATTCTCTCTGCAGGGTAATATTTATTATAGAAATTCAAGGCAAGAGTTTTTCAGTCAATAATACCAAGTGCAGTTCTATTCAAACCATTAAACCATAATTTAGCTTTGCCACATAATGAAAAGGGAAAAAGAATCTCCCTGATTTGGTCCTGCGTGACCCCGGCTTGTCTAATGGTGTTACAATATTGGCAGAAATCTGCAATGTGAAGATTAGGATCTTCACCCTTAGCTCCACTAAATTGCTTCCTCTCTATCATGGTGATAAATTGGGGCTTGATTTCAAATTGAACTCCATCAAGGGCCGGAGTGGGAGTAAGGTGCGGAAAATCTGTGAGCTTTGGCCGCGAGTAGTCACTGAGCTTCTTTTGGGCCGTCATCTCTGATTCTAAATATGAAGGAACTTTTGAGTCACTAGAACCAGATGGAGGGTCTCTTCGATTATTGTCTTCCTCAAAACCCGCCAGGATTTGTCTATAAAGATTCCTTTGCCTATGAAACAAGCGCTCGATCTCAGGATCGAATGGGATGTAACCTGATCCGGAACACCTGGGCATAAACAAGGAACTAAAAGAAAAATATGAGAATTGCCTCAAAGAACTAACGTTCTCTGAGACAAGAGGGGATAATCTAGACTACAAAAATAATCAGAAAATAAAAATAAAACCGTTTCCCCGGCAACGGCGCCAAAATTTGACAGGCTCAAGTTGTATTCACCTAATAAAAAATAAAACCTAAATCCACTAACTATGTAGATAGGGAAGAAGGGTCAAACCATAGGGAAACAAGTCAATTTATTCCTAATTAATTAAAAGCAATCTAAATTATCAAGTAACCAAATTGTTGTAAAAAGGTAACTAAACTACTAAAAGTAAGAGTAGGAAAGGAATAAAATAGGAGATAAATTAATGAAGGAAAAACCTAGGGCATAGGTTCACCAATAAACAATATTCCAGGGTACATCATAATAAGCAATCATCAATGCATCAATTAATCAGATTATAAAGGGCTTTCGCTACGTATTACGATCACAGAGTTAATTTACCGGTATTAAATCTCATCTCTCGAATCTCGACTTAACCATTTATAAATTAGTCCGCCTATTGAAACTAAGCCTAAACATCAATTCTCATCTCTCGAATCTCGAATCAATATTGCTAAACTCATACAATTAAATCTGGCCAAACCTAATTGCATAGCATTAAATCAATCAATAGGAAATTAATCAAGCATTGATAATCAACAATCACAAATTACCCCTACATATTATTTATTAGATCCCCATAAACCCTATAAATAAAACTACTCACACATAATTAAATCTAAACTAATCAAAACAATAAAATAAGACATGATGAAAGAATTAAAGAAAATAACTGAAATTAAAAGAGAAGAAATTGTTACCAAAAGAAATCTGGATTAAGGAATGGAATTAAGAACAAAGTTGAGAGAATTTAAGAGAGAGAAAATATTCTAAGTAGAGAGAGAAAGTCTAAAAGAGAAGGTAATCAAAATTACGTACAAAAATCGTACTTAAACAACCCTAAAACAAATCCTAATTGAAAACTAAAATCTCGGCTCCAAAAACACGCGCCCGATCGGGCGAAGGGCCGCCCGATCGGGCCCGCCTTTTTCTTCAAAGTCTTCCTAGGCAGCCGCGCCCGATCGAGCTAATGCTCACCGAATCGGGCGCGCCTTCTTGCTGGTGCTCTCTTCAGCGCGCCCGCCCGATCGGGCCCAAGCTTGCCCGATCGGGCCTGGTCTCTTCCTCGAGGCTTGGACTTTGATGGGGCTTGATTCTTTGGCCGAATCTGGATTTCCTTTTTGGGTCTTGAATACTTGGTCCAAATGCCCCGGTATCACATACCGAGCCCTTAATTACCGGCTCTAACCGATCCTGGGCTTCAAAGATGGTCGTGTCCTCCTAATGCTCGTAGTTGCTTCATAAAAAACTCGGAAAACGCTCCAAATGTGCAATTTCCTACAAAACTCAAGCAAAACTACAAAAACACTAGAAAACACTAATTAGTAATAAAAGTGGCTCTAATTAAAGAGCCAAAAACACTACTAATTATGACCAAGGGACGGGGGTAAAACACTATATAAATTGGACACATCATTTACCCTAATTGACACCCCCTACTTATTTCATATAAGATTAGAAAAAATAAGTTTAGATTAGATCAGATAAGAAAAAATTATTAAGTTATGATCTAACATGTATATTTTATCATAATTATGTGTGATATTTTATCGCTAAATATCTTTAATTTCATAATAAATAAAAATTATGAAAATAACAAATAAAATATACATTATTATGTACGAATGTAACAAGATCCAACTTGATATATTTTTAATTCATAGATTATATTACATAAATTCAAAATTCGGTTGAATCAGACAACCAATCTAGATTAGATCATATAAGACCAGATTACATCAGATCAGACTAGATTAGTTCATATATATATATATATATATATATATATATATATATATATATATATATATATATATATATATATATATATATATATATATATATGCTAAGAGCTTACCACAATAAAATGGCTACTGTCCTTTTTTTGTCCAAATTTTCACTTATTCCGTATTGTAGATCCCTAATATGTCTCCCCAAATCTAAACCCAATAATGAACAATCTTTAATCATCGTCATTGGTTGGGTTGTGACGCGGGTGCATGGAACTTGGTGGAGGGAGTTGAAGACGTGCCACGTGTTGTGACAGGTAGTCGAGCTAAACTCCTTGGTGGTCACCTCTCGGGGTTGACTGTCATCAAACTTGACTAAATTTTGTTTTCTTAGAATAAAGCTCCCAGGATTCCATGTGTTAGCCAAGAAAGAAACTTATAAATGTATGATGCAGCTACTTCATTCAGCCATATCTCCTTCGTTACAAGGAAGTTTTAGGTGATTCAAGTTGGAAGTGAAATTATAGTTCAAGAGCTTTCCAACGACAGGTCACATGCAAAATTTAAGCAAGAAACGAAAAAGTTATGAACGTTTGAAGTTGAGTTGTCCTGGGAGTCTCAAGGTGCGCCCGCTCCCCTTATAAGGAGTGCCCGCTTGCTCAGGAGGAGCACCCGCTCCTATGGGTGTCTTTTGAAGTTTTAGTAGTGAGGAGCGCCAGCTCCTACCCTTTAGAGCAGCCGCTCCCGAAGCCCTGTTTCGAGCGGACAACTTCTTTTCTTTTGTGCTTCTTTTTACTATCTTTTAATCTAGGTCTTTCATTTGTAATCCAAGGGGTGTAAATTAAGAACTTTAGGGTTTATTTGTAAAGCCTTTAAATGGGACTAAACTTTCTTTTGGGATCAACTTTGCTTAATTTTGAAATCAATGAGATTTTCTCTCTCTACCCATAATCTTTGTGATTATTTTCTTTCTTTGTGATTGCTACTTTGTAATTTTTGTGGTTACACCTTAATTAATCCTAGCTTTACTTTGTGTTAACATTGATTAAGAACCCCTATTTCATATATCTTGGTGATTGTTGAGATAGGTTTATCTTGTTTTGTTGATTTGAAATTGTTGTTACTTTTTTTCCCTTTTTTCTTGGTTTTTCTTGGTTATTTTATATCAAAATAACCAAGAAAAGAGGGGGAAAAAATCAAGTAATTAACATTGTGTATTAATGATCAAATATAGATTAAACATGTTTAGGATTAATTTAATGATTGTATGTTAATCAGAAAGCGCACATGAATATGAGAAGAATAAAGTAGAGGACTATTTAGGGCTGGTTCAATCTCTTTAACGTTGGTTTCGTACCATCATCCTCGAAGATCCAATCATGATTAAGGACCACTATGAAGTTAACGATCTATGTGATCGTGAATGGGGGGTAACCTTCACACCCATGGACGGTTTACAACTTGTAAGCGACTCTTTTGCTATAGCTTCCTTCCCTTTGAACGCCACCATGCTTAAATGCATGATCACAGTGGGGCTCAAAGTTGGTTATGGCATTTGAAATATTCCCTACAAAATACACCCATTTTAAATCTATGATTCTTCTAAAATGCTGGATCGATTGTATGAAATGATCAATAAAGGCATGCAATTGAAATTGGTTAGATGATTAGTTTATGATTTCGAAATAGAAAAGAGTTAAAAAATACTTCCTCTGTATTTTTTAGTTGAAACCTTTCTAATATCACGCTTGCTAACGCATATTTTTAACGATTAATATCTCTAGTTATTAACATTGTAAAATTATGAAGTGGAGAAGTTAATGTAACATACATCGAAACGATTCAAACAAACTTCTACATGATTACATTTTATCGTACCCATAAATCACAAAATCGAATCAAAATGTCGTGTGTGAATAGTGTATGAATAGTGTAAAATCTGTAGTTATTAACATTGTAAAATTATGAAATGGAGATATTAATGTAACATATACCAAAACGATTCAAACAAAATTCTACATGATAATATTTTATCACATCCATAAATCACAAAATCGAATCAAAATGTAGTGTATAAAAATATTATAAAATTATGAAATGGAGATATTAATGTAACATACATCGAAACGATTCAAATAAAATTCTACATGATAATATTTTATAGCATCCAGAAATCACAAAATCGAATCCAGTCAAAAAAAAATCGAATCAAAATGTAGTGTATAAAAATATTATAAAATTATGAAATGGAGATATTAATGTAACATACATCGAAACGATTCAAATAAAATTCTACATGATAATATTTTATCGTGCCCATAAATCACAAAATCGAATCAAAATTTAGTGTGTGAATAGTGTAGAAGTCAAACGGTGACAATTAAATAAAACCAGAGGAAGTAAAAGTCTAAATAAACAAATCATTGAATGAATAAAAATCATTCAGTAAAAATCGCAAAAACTTGAGATGAGTCTTAGCACTCTATTGAATTTCGAGTACCATGACATCATACATGGCAAATTGGCAATATTACAATTTTACAAACTCTCTAATTTGTGTAGTCTACCCTACACAATACATGGATACGGATCTTGATGCAACTGTCAAAAATAATACGACTCTAACATATGAAACCAAAAAGATCGGAGGGAGTACTCCTCAATTGTTTCTTGCCCTTTCCATGTTTTCAACGAATAGGTCCTCATCAATTCATCATCATATGGCCTGTAGTCTGTAGACGCATTAAGAAAAATAAATAAAGTGTCTATTATCGTTAAGTACTTGCTTGTGAAAATGTTATTATTCATATTCATTTTGAGAGAAGTTGTTATGTTTCCGACATCTCATACCTCTAACATGTTATGGAGTATGATGTAGTATTAGAATGCAAGGATAATTTTATTTGAATGTAGGAAGTACTGTAGCATTTTATAACCACTTGAAAATGCATAATTAAAAAGATTAATCAATTCCCCGTTTGTGGGTTCTTTAAAAAAAAAAAAAAAAAATTAATCAATTATTTACCTTAGCTTTGAGCACCCTACTATACTAGTTGATCTTCAAGTTGAAGTAATTAGTAGATTTGATGACTAAGCTTGAAAGTTGCAACTTATGTATAGCACCCGTTCAAGCATCCTTCATGCATGTTCATCAATTGCTCTGCAACCTATAATCAACCATTTTAGTTTTAATTTGACCTATTTTCTTATAAGAACTTTTTTTTTTTTTTTTTTTTTTTTTTTTTTTTTGATGTTAAGGAAATCTCATAAAATTAATATACCTCTTCAATGCTTCCATCTTCAATGTCAGTGTTGAAAGAAAATAACATAGTTTCATGTAGAAAATTTTCTAATTCTTCTACACTTAATGAACCTGAAATTGTCACAAAATGATAACTATTATAAGGAGAAAAACAGGGGAAAATGCACTAAAATTTCAATAATTTTTTTTTTTTTTTTTTTGAAAAATGAGTAAATTATATCATTAATTAAATACTCCCTTCAATTCCTTTTGTATCTCAGTTGTTTTATTTTCAATATGACAAGTAAAATAAAATTAATAACAAGAAATCTTCTATATATATAAAAAAAATTACGAAGTACATAAATTTATGTTGAGTTTTACGTATTATTAGATTTATCTCAACGTGTATATATTTTTAAAGTATTAACTTTTGATAATTAATTACTCCGTAAAAATTCATTGTTAAGCATATTGATGATGATAAATTACGTCAATTGAAAATTGTGGGAAAACATAAATGAGACACATAAAAATCAAATAAATTGAAGAAATAATAGACAAAAATTAAATAAATACCTTTAGATTGACAAAACCAAGAGAAGATATCAAAAACAAGTTGTTGGGACTTTTGGTTAGAATCATGGCCACCCCATTCATTTTGGATGGCCATTTGCAAGCCATTCCATTTGGAGAGGACCCTTGATATCCCTTGACAAAACTTAGACATTATGACTTCAGACTCCATATATGAATATGAGGATGATATCGATGTCGGCTTGTTCTTTATCATCATACCATTTTCCCATTGCATCATTGTTTCCATTGCACGAAACGTATACGAATATCAATACCAATATCAATATGATTGTTCTCGCTTTTGCACCTCCGGATCACCCTTACCTCCCACTTGAGGGAGGGGGGAGTTAGGGTGGTTGCGAGGATACAAAAGAGAGATTAATTATCGACGAAGTTGATATAAATCATAAAAATGAAATATATTGTTGTAAGCACTAGATCTTTAATGGATGGTACACGTACAAGTACATAAAATTTGGTAGTTAGCTAGATTTAAGGATGTAATTTTATGGCATTAGTTGTTTGGAATGATGGAGAGTAACACACGGGTTAAAGGGAGTTATATAGGTTTAAGCTTCACACATGGCCAGCTAAATAACTATAATTACTATTGTTATTATTTTTCTAGTCAATAATTACGAGTGCTCCTAAATTCCTAATATATCGTGCTAACATGCCATTTTTTTGTAGTTTGATTGGGTAACCTCTTATTTTTTAGTGGATGAAAGAATATTAATTGGTCCTTTCTGTCAATATGTAGCACCTGGAAGGCTGGATTGGTCAGCTTGTGGTGGATACTAGCAAAAATGATGACTGATCAAAGTAGTGAGTTGTGACATATAATAATAATATGAGTACAAATTTGAAAAATGGCAACCGGCCAAGAAGACTATGTACCCTACGTCATGTGAACTTCCAGCTACGGGCATGTGAGGCCGTGAGGGGTTCACTTAAAATTATATTGCATTCGAGTAATTCATCTGTTTTAATGATTTACTTACTATCTCCGTTATTTTTTAGTTGCATTAAAAGGATACTCCTTTGTGACACATTCGGCAACTGAAAATTAATGGAGGTAACACTTTTGGGGGCGTTTGGTATAAATTTCGTGAATGGAATGGAAAGGATTTATATAAGTAAGGGAAAGGATAATGATACACGTTACCTTTGATATATGTTTGGTATATTAATGGTATGAAAACAAATTGAGGAGTTTATGATTGACGAGGGAAACACATTTTGTTTCCACTAGTTGGATAAGGGTAATAATTTGGGGGATTTTGTTACCCTTTGAAAATGATATTTGTTACTTGTAGCTTATAAATTATACCAAATTAATAGAAATGTAAACACTTATTTGTTTGCATTTTCTACCTTACTAATTTTCATACCAAACACCCCTAATTTTTCGATGTTAGAAACAATTTTCACTTTGGTTGACTTTTAAAGGTCTGGACCCAATTTTGAAGGATCAATGGATTGAGATAATGGACCAACGTCCAACCCCAATGGCGCAATTACATAAAAATAAGCAATTAGTATATATTATGTGCACCATGGTGCACCTAGAAATAGGTGCACCACGACTATACTTTTGAACATTTAGTAAAAGAAATTGAACATTTTACAAAAAATGAACATTTAGTAAAAAGAATATGAACACGTCACAAAAATTGAACATAAACATGCAATTTTAATGTTCATATTTTATCAAGAAATGTTCATTTTGTATACATTAAATGTTCAGTTTATATTACAAAACTATTGAATTATTACGAGTCAGTTCAAAATTTGTCTGACTCGTAATAATTCAAAAGTTGCGATTGTTCAGATTTTTTTACTAAATGTTCAAAATATTTTATTGTTCATATTTTTTTACTAAAAGTTCAAAATTATAGGCGTGGTGCATTGCGATTGTTCAGATTTTTTTTTACTAAATGTTCAAAATTGTGATGTTCAGATTTTTTAACTAAATGTTCAAAATTCTTGATTGTTCAGATTTCTTTTACTAAATGTTCAAAAGTATAGGCATGATGCATTGCAATTGTTAAGATTTTATAACTAAATGTTCAAAATTTGCGATGTTCAGATGTTTTTACTACATGTTCAAAATTTGCAATTGTTCAGATTTTTTTACTGATTGTTCAAAAGTATAGGCGTGGTGCACCTAGAAATAGGTGCACCATGGTGCATCTTAAAATTTGCGTAAAAATAAGTCAAAGAGGCCCAGAAAAGTAAAGTCAATGAATTTAAAATATAACAAGCCCAATTAGATTAAACAAAAAGAGGAAAAAAGCCAATTAGTATTATGTCCACCATGGTGGACCTAGAAATAGATGCACCACGACTATACTTTTGAACATTAAGTAAAAAAATTGAACATTTTACAAAAAAAATGAACATTTAATAAAAAGAATATGAACACGTCACAAAAATTGAACATAAACATGCAATTTTTATGTTCATATTTTATCAAGAAACGTTCATTTTGTATACATTAAATGTTCAGTTTATATTACAAAACTATTGAATTATTACGAGTCAATTCAAAATTTGTCTGACTCGTAATAATTCAGAATTTGCGATTGTTCGGATTTTTTTACTAAATGTTCAAAAATTTTATTGTTCACATTTTTTTACGAAAAGTTCAAAATTGTAGGCGTGGTGCATTGCGAATGCGATTGTTCAGATTTTTTTACTAAATGTTCAAAATTGTGATGTTCAGATTTTTTAACTAAATGTTCAAAATTCTTGATTGTTCAGATTTCTTTTACTAAATGTTCAAAAGTATAGGCATGATGCATTGCAATTGTTCATATTTTTTTAACTAAATGTTCAAAATTTGCGATGTTCAGATGTTTTTACTTCGTGTTCAAAATTTGCAATCGTTCATATTTTTTTTACTGATTGTTCAAAAGTATAGGCGTGGTGCACCTAGAAATAGGTGCACTATGATGCATCTTAAAATTTGCCGAAAAAAGCACCAAAGAAGATATATAACCAGTCACAAGAAATTGTCTCAAAAAAAAAAAAAAAAAAAAAAAAAAAAAAAAAAAAAAAAAAAACCTACAAACTCGTAATCAGAAAACTGTCCCCAAAAAACTCTATAAAAGCACAACCAACCAGATCAAATACTTGCATTTCCAATTTAATTTCGTTTTCTTAGTTCTCAATTCCTAGCACTTTAGGCGTACCCTAGATTTAGTTTGTGAAAGCATGCATTAGTATGCTTTGGTCCTATTGAAGTTGTTTGTAATTTCTGATTGGGATTAATCATAGAGTTATTCTTTCCTCCTCGGGTTTAATTTAATCGTTAGCCTGTTTGTTTCTCAAAAAAGTTTTCTATTTGCACTTTCGCTCTAATTTTGATTAATCATTTATTGTTGTTTTTAAAATTCTTGTTGTCTAGGTTATCATTAATTACATACTCGTACACTAGTAAGGCCTCTAACTCAAAAGTTATTAGTTTTTAATGACATACCCTTAAGGTACTATTGCCCTTCTTTTTACAAGAGTGTCAAGTACCTATCAAAAATAAACATAATTAGATCACTAATTATGTAGACGGACAAATCAAATTCAAGCAATTACTAAGTAACCAAACAAAATATTGAAAACTAAAAGCTAGCTAAATAACTTAATAACAAAATTCAATCTGAATAATAAGAGAAATCAAATTATAAAACATATAAGATCAAGCAGCATCACCACAAATGAACTTTAATCAATGCAATAGTCATTCAATCCATAAAATATAAATTCAATTAAAAAGAGGAAAAGTAATTCCTAGATTGTAACAAAGGTCTTTTTCGAGTTATCAATGACTTTCCTAATCACATTAAGTTTATTTCCGTGAAATCATGCAAATTAAGGACATTAAACACACTACTTATTAATATATATCATAGTAAGGTAATATTTGTTGCAGATTTAGGATTTATTTTGTATACTTATCGTACAACATGATTAGGACTAGTCTTGTAATCCTATAAAAATTAACACAAAGTTTCAAATGTGGCAGGCCACTCCGTATGGCCAACCTTTTTAGGTGTTATTTCGTTAGTGTAATAAGAGTTACTTCGCTAATGTAATAGGGGTTACTTAGTGGGTTATTTCGTCAATGTTATAGAAGTTAATCGGCCAGTGCTACACGGGTTACTTCGTCAGTGTTATAGGGGTTACTTTGTTCTTCTATATATAAGTGGCCATACAGTGTGGCCAACCACACGATGGGCTAATATATTGATTAATCAATGGTACACACTCAGATTTGAGGAGTATTCCCCAAATCTATCATTCATCTTCCTAATCATCCATTCAACGTATGTGACGAACTCCAAACCTAATTCATTTATTCAAATTCCATAAAATCCAACTTCTGTTGTGATTGAAACGATAGATTGATAACAATATTAATTCACTAATCTAGTATTGGTATAAGCACAATTTAATAAAAAAATAATTTTTTTAAAAAAAAATAATTTTTAAAAAAAAAAAAAAGCATGTCAATTGCAATTATTATTAGAGAATTTAAAGAATTAATTTAAGCATCAATCATAATAGGGCTCTGCTAGATTACGAAATAAAAAATTATCTAAAAAGATTTTTGCAAGAAAAGATGGAGAATGATTTTGGAGGGAAAATATTACACCAGAAACTAACACCTGTCATTCTTGATTTCTGTTTTAGTATTATACTAGATTACACCTGGGCGATGCACGGATTAAAAAAATATTAGAGTGAAATAAATTGAATCTATTATTTAATTCCCGATAATTATAAATTAGATCATAAAAATACATCTTTCATTATAAATTACTAAGTAACAAAATATAAAAATGAAAGCCATAATGATCTAGTCAAATCATATGCATACTTATAACTAAGGATTGTGTAAGTAACCTAGCTATAAAGTCATGTACTAATAGACTAATAATATGGTTGTTTGTTATACAAAAATGCACTTATTTAATTAGTTCATTTTTGTATAACAAACAAACATATTATTAGTCTATTAATACATGACTTTATAGCTAGGTTGCTTGCACAATCTTAGTAATACCCACACACAAATAACAGTAAAACCTTAAACAAAAAAAAAAACAAAAACAAAAAAAAAAAAGTCAAAGTCGTAGTTACCTAAATTTTTTTAGCTCAATATCAATTTATTTATTCCAACCAATAAAAAATTATTTATTTATTTACTGACAAAGTCAAAAGATTGAAATGAAAATGATTGAAAATAACCAATTCAAAAAAAAAAAAAAAAAAAAAAAAAAAAAAAAAAACACACACAAAAAATATACTTCCTCCGTTCTTTTATTATTGTACCACTTGCCTTTTTAGGAAGTTTCACAAATATTGCACCATTTCCTCTTTAAGAAAAAAATTATTTGTGTTCACACTACAAATATTCAACATACCCTTGCTTTTTCACACTTACTTTTTAGTTTATCAATATGTCACATGGACAATTTTGTATTTTTACCTTTCTCTCTCTTACTTTTTTCCACTACCAAAATATTAGCACCAAACTCTTATGGTGCAATAATAAAAAAACAGAGGAAAAATTTAACATCATAAGTGCATTAGGCCGGATTTTTTTTTTTTTTTTAAATGAGAGAACGACAGGTATACAATTTGAGGAGAGGATTATGTCAGCAATTTTCTGTTTTAGTAATAGTTAATAGATATTGTGGGATATGAAATGACAAATTAGTTTAAGTTATACTCCGTATTTTTGAAGTATAAGAGATAAAAAGACTATTTTTATATTATACTTCATATTTTTATGTAAAGTGTACTAATTAATTCACCTTTTCTTTATCATGGTGCAAATGAAACATTTTATTTTCTTACATAAATGTACAAGTTGCGGAATGCATAAAGACTTTAACATTATGTAATACATTTAATTTAATTGAGTGAGTTATAAAGACATGTGGCATATGAGCTATTGAGTTGTAAGGACATGTGGCATATGAGTAAGTTGTGAGGACATTTGACATATGAATGATTGTGGTTTGTGTTTTGAAATACTAAAGTATAGAGTATTGATATAGATATAGATATAGATGTGTAGGCCTTATATATACTTCCTCTGTTTTTTTTTAGTTGACACCGTACGACTTTTACACTATTCATAAACTACACTTTGACACTTTTTTTTGATTATAAATACGATAAAATATAGTCATGTGAGATCTTGTTTGAATCATACTTCCTCTGTTTTTTTTAGTTGACACATTTCTATTATCACATTTGCCAACGCATGTTTTTAACGCTTAATAACATCAATTATAAACATTGTAAAATTATAAAAAGTGGATATTAATAAAATATACTTTGAAATGATTCAAACAAGATCCCACATAAATATGTTTTATCGTACCTATAAACCACAAAAGCGAGTCAAAGCGTGTTGTGTCACTTGTGTGAATAGTGTAAAATTCAAACGGTGTAAACAAATAAAACTATTACAAAATGTGGTCAAAGGAAAAAATGTGAATATAAAACTATGTTTAGATGAATTTATATACATAACTATTTTTAGATGAGTTTAATTCATATTGCCCAACATACAAATACAAATACAAATACATATACAAAAGTGGTCAAAGGAAAAAACGTGAATATTACAAAGTTTCAAATATTGTAGCTAAAAGTGAATGGAGGAAATATATATATTAGAAAAAAAAAATATTACAAGTTGTTACTCAAATTGCAGTTGTCTTATGAGTAATTAATATTGTATATATTGCCTATTCCTCTAACTGTGTTCAAGAGCTTGAAGCAAATAAATTTATAATTGTTGGAAATATTTTTGGAAGCTGTTTCGGGGGTTTTTGTCCCTTGGGAGAGTTACAACACTGAAACTGGATTCGACTGAGGATGCCTGTACCTGCAAAGCAAACAGACCGCCGGATGGTCGGTGGTCCGCCTCCGAAGATTAAGTTAGTAAACGTTCGGTAATAAAACGTGCGGAAGTAAAGTTTATCTGCTCGGATTCCAAGCTCAGGTAAAGTGTTGTGTGTTCCTTGAAAACGACAGCTCTGTGGTAAGTGACGTGTTGTCTCGTATTGCGTGTATATCCTCTCTCGTCATAAATGACAGAATGTCCCTATTTATAGGGTCCTTTTGAAAAGTGTGCCCCTCCTAGGATCTGGTGACCTAGGAATTAGGTCACGCCGTTTTGCGGCGCCACGGGATTTGGGCCTTTGAAGGCCGCCATCCCAGGGCCAATACCTGAGTGACACGTGTCACTGAGCCCAAAAGGATTCTGAGGCACCTTTTGGGTGACACGTGTCGCCACCTAAATGGTCCCTGCTGGATCTTCAATCCGCGTAGGACAGAGAAGAGTCCACACTCCACGTGTCATCATTCCATAGGTCCGAATGGCACCTATATGGAGGACACGTGGTGCTTTCTGATTGGGCCACCTGGCCGAGTATAAAATACCCAAATCATTTGCCCCTCACAGGGGTCACGTGCATTGCACGTGACTCCTGTGACAGGTGTCAGTACCTGAGTGATCAGATTCAAAAATTACTGGAGGGAAAAAGTCAGGGTTTTACCCCCCTATAAATAGTGAGGTTTGACCCCCCCCCCTTGGATTCACACCTTTGCGAATCTTGGACTTTTTGACTTAAAGAATCTCAAAATTTCCTAAGCGTTTTTCAAGCATCCGACACTCGGCCAACAGTCCGACCGTTCTTTAGTCAACCAGGCGTCTTTCTCCCTTCTTCTAAAGGTAACGCCTGTATTTCCTTTTACTCTTCATTTTTTCTTTGTTTTCGAAAAAATGGTTCCCCAATTGCATGCGGCACGGCGTAGGATAGTGATCAGCCGGTCACCGGGGACGGCTGAATCTAGAACTAGCAGTGCCGAATGCTTGGCCAAAGACCCTGCTTTGCGAACTTCTCCGAATCCGACCGTTTCCGTGTCTGTGCAGGACACTATGGCCAGAATCAAAAGAACAGCAAGGCAGTGTAGCTCCGATGGAGTTTTCTACCATTCGGACGGGTCGACTGTTTATTCAGACGGCTCAATAAGAGTGCCTCGAAGTGAGCTGTCGGAACACCCTAACATCCCTTCTTATCTTCCTCCAACCCCCACCTATTACCATTCGCCCACATCTAGTGGAACTCCCAGTGATGGAATCCTGGGGGAGGCGGATGAAGAATATCAACCCGGGCCTTCTGGAAAGGCGCCGGAAGAGAGTCTAGGGGAGGACCCCGCTGGCACCAGTCGGCGGTCCCCTAGCTCTGATGAGAGCTCTGATGACGAGTCGGCCTCGTCATCTTCTTCAGAGAATGCCTCCATAACTTCAGAGGAGGCTAGATCAAAAATAGATTCTGCCAGAGAGTCCCTGGCAGTAGATAAGGGGGAAAGCTGGGCCGAGCCGAGCGCTTCCAGGCGCTTGGAAAGAGCCCCCTATTATCAGCATGTTCCGCCCGGCAGGCGGAGCTCCATGGCATCCGGCCTTGCCAATTTTAGGCGCAAGGTCGTCCTAGGCTATGGCTATTCTTTGTCGGTCCCTAACGATGGCGACACCATAACCTGGCCGAGCCTGGCCAGCTATCAGGACAGAGCATTCGACTGCTATGAAGCGGCCTTCCAAGCTGGCCTCCGCTTCCCTCTCCATCCGGCCGTGGAGAGGATCTTGGACGGATACCAACTGGGTATCTGGCAACTTGTACCCAACTCCTGGATTAATATTCTGGGGTACGTTGCCGCCTGTGAGATGCTGCAGGTGGAGGCGAGCTTTGAAGCGTTCGCCCACATGCACTATCTGAGCAGGGCGCCTGCTAGGGGCGGTGAGGGCTGGTACACCTTGACCACTTGCAAGGGGTACATGATGGCTGTTGGCAAAGAGAACAAGTGGAAAGACTGGAGGACTAAGTTTTACATAGTCAAGTCTACCAACAGCCGCTTGAACCAAAAGTATAACAGATGGAATAAGAATCCACCTCTCCTAGCAGGCAGGAGCGCATTGCCGCCTATTCCCAGGCGGGCAAAGGAGGAGATCATGGACGCGGGGTTGTTTACCGTGTCCGTGTGGACGAATGATGAGGGGGACAAGGAGGTCACCCCTCAATGTTATCTCCCTTTGTACAAGTGGTTTGAAGAAGGAACATTCTTAGCCGCCTGTGGGCTAAGTTCTGAGATGCCGAGAGGTAGTCGGCCGTTTGTTTTATATGCAATTTACTTTTGCTTTTCAGTACTTGTTTAATGATGCTAACACTTGTTCATTTTTGCAGACAAAGCAATGGAGAAGCTCTCGGCCACAAGGAAGCCGGCTGTATCTGCTGCTCGATATAGGTCGAATGTCCTAAACAGGGCAGAAGCAACCACTCACACCAAAGTGGACGAGCAGAAAACTGGCGGCACCTCCAAGGTAGGAAATTGTTATACTTTCATTTCTGACCAATATTAAATTTGCCCGAATGATTTCTAACTTGTGTTTATCTTGTGTTGATGTAGGGTACGCCTTCCAAATCTCCTTTAAAACCATCCGACCCTAAGGTCCAAAAGACAAGGGCGGGTGATGTGAGCGCATCCGGCAAGGGCGGCCGGAAGCACATTGCTCATAAGCCCAAGAAGGGCCCAGACGCCTCTTCTGTCGAAGCTGAAAAGGAGATCAGCAAACCGGATGCTCAGAGGGCATCGAAGGGTGGCTTCAAGCAACCCACCGCTGCTGTCGGCTCAGCAGGAGAAAGGAGGAGTCTGGGGAGAGAGGAGGAACCGAAGGACGGTAAAAACCATTCGTCTTTATTGTTCTTCCATTTAGATATACTTGTGTTATTTTTCTAACTTTCTTTCCTTCTCAGTTCCTGTGCAGAGGCCGACTGTAATCCAGATGGCCAAGTCCATGCTGAGGGCGGTTGATCCTGACGACAAGGCGTTTGTCAGAGGAGTCGGCACCCTGGACATGGATGGCATCTTGGGGAACCTCTGCGAGGTATGAGTCTTAACTTAAGCAATTCTTTTTTTTTTTTTTTTTCTCAAGTCTTTATCCGCCTGGTTTTAACCATTCGGCTCTTTTTGCAGGCCATGCTGCGCGTCCAAGGGCTCAGGCAACCCCTCAAGGAGAAGTCCAAAGAGGTAACAGCCGCTAAGGCTCGGGCCGAGTCCGCCTTGGATCGAGCTCAATTTGATATTGCTCAAAATGAGTTTCTGACGTTTGATATGATGTATTCGCAGGCGGAAGCCAATATGCAGGTGAAGAAGGACCTGGACTCGTCCCTCCTGCGCATCACTTCCCTTAAGAAAGAGATTAATCTTAAGGAGAAGCTCGAGCCTCTTCAAGATGCCAAAGAAGAGGCCGAGAGAGCCAAGCAGAAGGTGGGCCGTCTGGAGCAGCGCCTCAGCAACCAGGAGCACCAGCTGAAATCCAAGTTTGAGTCCGTGGCTGAGCAAGAGAGAGAGGCTCTTGTTAAGCAAATGATGAGCGATTATGATGCCATCATGCGGGACACTTGGGCGGCTGTGCATCCAGACTCAGACTATCAGACTTGGAAATCCAAGTTTGATGAAGCCAGCAAAGCATTCGACGCTCGTCTTATTGAAGAGGCTGAGAATGCTGCGGCCGAGGAAAGCTCTGGGTCCGACTCTTCTGGGGAGTCGTCCTCTGGTGGTGAGGAGGAAGATCAGGCGGAGGAGCAAGAGAAAAATGATGAAGAGCAGCCGAAGGACAACAGGCCGGCTGCCAATGAAGAGGCTCTCCCCTGATCACTTAAGCTTTTTATTTTTTCTGTTTCTGCGTCCGAATGGCCAAGTACTTTGTTTTTCCGGCCTTCGTGTCGAGTATTTGTATTTTTACCGACCGAGGGGTCGGGTAATTTGACAATCTTTCTGGCTTTGCCAGATAACAATCTTAACCAATCGTCTGGTGGCGATTGGTCTTTTTTAATTTGAATCATTCGGCCATTTGGCTGAAGTTATCCATATTCTGTCCTTTGAATTTTTTGAATTTTTCATTGCATGTTTTTGGCTAAGTATTATAACCTGTATAGCATGCGAATGTTCTTGCCCCTGGACGGATGTCGAGTGGTTTCGGTTTATTGGATTGATTGAGTTAGAAATTGTTGATACTTAGAAGAGTATTTATGGTTTCTAAGTCAATCAATCACTATGGTGATTGCCCCAAACCACGCGGCAGACGTCCATCCAGAATTGGCAAACATAAGTGTTCATTCGGCCATTGGCTCGAACTAAACTCAAATTTCCACCTTAGCTAATTTGCTAAGGGGAAATCTCCGCCTGTTCTGCCCCATAAGCAAAAACAGGCGCCTCCGGCCATAGGCCTCTTTGAGATTAAATGCTAAGTTTGTAACTTAACCAATTTTGTTTAAAAATAATTGTCCGCCTGTCTTGCCCCATAGGCAAGGATCAGGCGTCATCCGGCCAATAGCCTCAATAAGTGCTAAGTAGTTAACTTAACTCGTATATTAATCAAATATTCCGCCTGTTTTTCCCCTGAGCAATAACAGGCGCATCCGGCTTCATGCCTCGCTTAGCCTCTACTTATGAAACAGTGACCATTTCTGAACTGCGCTAGGACAGATAGAAAATTCGGGTCTTTTAGATTTCACTTTCGATTAAAAAAAACGACTGCGAATGTTGCCTTAGCATTCGGTAGGGCCGCTTGATATATTTGTAGAGCAATGTGCCACCCAAATGGGAGATGCTTCTCCTCGACGAATTCGCCCGAATGGACGTCGCCGGTTATCTGACTCATGTTGGAGCAGACGGTCATACTCATGTTGGAGCAGAATGTGACCATTCGGTCTATTTTTTTTTATTAACATCCGTCCATGGGCCTCATCATGATTTTATCTGGCCTTAGGCCTCTTAAATGATTAAGTCAAGTGTTGGTATAAACTTAATGAATTTCGTAGGAACGATTGTTCTAAAACAATCGGCTCCTTTAGAAGGATTGGAGCGTCTACTGTTGGGACAGACGCTCTACAAACGTATTGGCCGTCTGTATTCAGGCGACACTAAAAAACTTAAATAAAAAGTTTGGGAAATGAAGGCATATTCTCATTATCAAGACTCGAGATTATAAAATTGAGGTCTTCACATTCGTACTTAGAAGTAGTACTTTTTCAAGTTGTCTACATTCCAAGTTCTGGGCAGCTGCCTGCCGTCTGGGTCTTCCAGGCGGTAGGTGCCGTCTCTTACTTCCTCATAGATTCGGTAGGGGCCTTCCCAATTTGGGGTTAGCTTTCCCTGTTCATTCACCCTACCGACTGCCTCCATTTTCCGTAGCACAAAGTCCCCCACTTTGAGAGGACGTTTGTGTACTCTTTTGTTATAAGCCCGAGTCATTCTCATACGGTATATCTCATGGCGCAAGGCAGCATTGCCCCTGCGCTCTGGAAGTGAGTCCAATGCTAGGCGCATGGCCTCCCAGTTCGCCTCTTCATCATACAACATGATTCGAAGAGTCGGCTCATAGTGCTCAATGGGCAGAACAGCTTCTGCTCCATACACCATAAGGAATGGGGTTTCTCTAGTTGCCCCTTTAGCAGTCGTTCTGATGGACCAGAGGACGTGTGGTAATTCATCCGCCCAAAGGCCACTAGCCCGCTCAATTTTCTTTTTAATCCCGTCTGAGATTAACTTGTTGAAGGCTTCAACCTGGCCGTTTGCTTGCGGCCGGCCGACTGATGCACAGAAACTTGAGACCCCCTGGTCTCCCAGCCAAGTCTTGAGTTGAGGCGTCTCAAATTGAGGACCATTGTTAAAAACCATAGACATGGGCACCCCGAAACGAGTGATTATATTCCTCCAGATGAAGGAAATGACGTCTTTAGTCTTGATGTTTTTGACTGCCTCCGCCTCTACCCACTTGGTAAAGTAATCCACAGCCACCAATATATAGCGCTTGCCGCCTGGTGCAGTCGTATATGGCCCAAGAATGTCCATGCCCCATTTGGCAAAGGGTATTGGGCTGTGGATGGCCGTCAGGTCTATAGCCGGACGATGGATGAGCTTGCCAAACTTTTGGCACTTGTCACATTTTTTCACCATTTCCATGGCATCCGACTCCAGGGTTGGCCAGAAGTAAAGCCACCTGGCCTTGGCCGCGAGGGATCTGCCGCCTATATGGGAGGCGCAGAATCCCGAATGCAACTCTTCGAGGACTTCCTTACCCTTTTCAGGGGTAACACACTTCAACAGGGGTTTCAAAAAGCCAGCCCTGAAGAGTTCTCCTTGTCGCAACTCGAAGTTAGCTGCTCGTTTTTTCAGAACAGCCGCCTCCTGTGGTGAGTCAGGGAGCGTGCCATCTGCAAGAATTCCAATGGGGTTTTCCTCAGATATACTTCTTTTTTCCATGACCTCCCAGAAAACTGACTGAGGCGTTTCACCGGAGGCGGATGATGCCAGTTTAGACAGAGCATCCGCCTGATTGTTTGAAGACCTGGGCACTTGAGTTAGATGAAATTCTTCAAGTGACCCAACTTCACTCTTGACCGCCTGCAAATATTTTATCATGGCCGGATGAGTGGCCTCGTACGTTCCATTAACCTGGAGTACGACCAGTTGAGAATCAGAGCAGGCGGCTATCTTCTTTGCCCCTGCCGCCTTGCAGTACCGGATGCCTGCCAGCAAGGCCTCATACTCGACCTCATTGTTAGAGACCTGAAACTTGAACCGTAGTGCGTATTCGTACTTATCTCCTTCAGGAGACTGACAGATAATCCCCGCAGCACAACCGTTAACAGTGGAGCTCCCATCCACATACACTTTCCAAACCTGGTCTGAATTTTCCGGAACAACCGGCCTTGTCATTTCGACAATAAAGTCAGCGAATGCTTGTCCCTTTATTGCCTTCCTTGGTTCGTAAGTGATTTCTAGTCCTTGCATTTCAATCGCCCATTTGAGCATTCGTCCAGAAGACTCCAAGGTTGTGAGTGGCCGTTTGATCGGTTGGTCAGTATAGACCTCTACCGCATGCACCAAGAAGTAGGGTTTAAGCTTCTTGATGGCCATGTAAAGGGAAAGGCCGAATTTCTCAACCATGGGGTACCGAAGCTCCGCGTTTCTCAGAACATGGCTAATGAAATACACCGGGAGCTGGATGTCGTCTCTTTCAGCTAAGAGAACGGCACTGAGGGCATGATCAGAGACGGCTAAGTACATGAAGAGCGTTTCTTTGGGCAGAGGGCTAACAAGCCTCGGCAAAGAGTGCAGATGAGTTTTCAGCTTTTGAAAGGCCGCCTCTGCCTCATCCCCCCATTCAAAGTTTGTCTTCTTTTTTATTGCCTGGAAAAAGTAGAGGCACTTGTCGCCTGACCGACTGAGGAATCTCCCCAGGGCCGCCAGACAACCTGTTAGTTTTTGCACTTCCTTCACAGTACGGGGCGACTGCATGTCGATCACCGCCTGTATTTTCTCAGGGTTGGCCTCTATTCCCCTTTGGTCAATCAAAAATCCGAGAAACTTCCCAGACTCAACACCAAAGACACACTTTTTTGGGTTAAGCATGACCTTGTGCCGCCTGAGTGTGGCGAATGTTTCTCGGAGATCAGCAAGGTGATCCGCCTGTTGTTTGGATTTGACTATCATGTCATCGATGTACGCCTCTACATTCCTTCCGATTTGATTAATGAAGACCGTATTAATCATTCGTTGGAAGGTAGCAGGCGCATTCTTCAAACCAAACGACATCACCGTATAACAGAACAACCCCTGATCAGTGACGAATGCCGCCTTTTATTGATCTTTTTTCCACAGGGGGATCTGATGGAAACCTGAATAGGCGTCCATGAAACTCATCAGGGCATGTCCGGCTGTTGAGTCGACCAGACTGTCGATCTTAGGCAATGGATAACTATCCTTTGGACATGCCTTGTTGAGGTCTGTGTAGTCAACACACATCCGCCAAGTTCCATTCGGCTTTTTTACTAACACAACGTTAGCTACCCACTCAGGGAAATTGCACGGTCGAATGAACTTGGCGTCTAACAGCTTTTTTACTTCGGCAGCTGCCGCTTGACTTCTTTCTTCGCCGTGGTTTCTTTTCTTTTGCCGGATGGGCTTCTTTTTAGGATCCACGGCGAGTTTGTGGACAGCGAGATCCGGGCTGATGCCTGGCATCTCCTCCACTTCAAAGGCAAAGATGTCTTTGAATTCCCTTAGCAGCTGGTGAAGGCTTTCACCCAGCTTTGCAAAAGCAATCGTCCCCACCTTAACAGTCCGCTCTGGACGGCTGTCGTCCAGAGGGATATCAATGTGTTCACCAACAGGCTGGGGACGAAGATCATCCGACCGTTCCCCGGTCAGTGATTGCTATTGCTTTTCTTTTTTAACCACCACCAGCTGATCAGTCTTTCTTTTCTTTCCGGCTGGTGGGGCCGACTGATCTTCCTCGACATCGTCGAGGTCGATTGTTTGCTTGCCCCGACCGGATGCTACGGTCGCGGGCTTGACATCCGAGAGGTAACACTCTCGAGCCGTCTTTTGGTCCCCATTAAGGGAACCGACTGTTCCATCATCCTTCTCATACTTGAGTAGCATGAGAGCAGGGATGATGACGGCCTTACACTCATTAAGAGTGGGACGGCCAAAGATGAGGTTGTAAGCCGTGAGCTCTTCAACCACTAGGAAACGGATGGTCATGTGCCGACCGTCTCCCCTGCTTCCCAGGCGGACAGGTAGGTCAATTCGTCCGACTTGGTGCACAAGTCCTCCCCCAAACCCAACAAGGGTGTGGGTGACCTCCATCATGCTATCCGGTTTTCACTTGAGATTGGATAAGCATTTGAGGCTGATGAGGTCAGAGGAGCTTCCTGTGTCAATCAGAATTCGGCCAACCAGCTGGTTGGCGACCTTGCACTCAATGACAACAGGGTCATCATGCGGCCGACGGACTTTGCCTCTGTCCTGCTCGGTGATGACAACTTTAGGGAAGGTCCTTGGTACCCCGAATAGTTGGGCCACCACCGGCAAATCCGCCTGCTATGGTGTACACCGGTTCTTCATCAGTTTCAGCACTTACAGCAGGCTGGGGAGTCTTTTTCTTGGACTGCCCCGGATTTGCTTTTGAAGTCACTTTGGACTTCACATAGGACTTCAGCTGTCCTTTGTCAGCTAGACGGTCAAGCTCCCGCTTGAGACTAAAGTAGTCGTTCGTGTCATGGCCAACATCCTCATGGAAATGGCAATGCTTGTTTTTGTTCCGATTTTCAGCGGAACCTTTCATAGGAGTCGGCTTTTCAAGAGTCAGCCGATCCTTAATTTTCAAGAGGATGGAGCATCAGTCCTTGTGGAATTCGTACCTTGGGACGTACGGTTTCCACTCCTTTTTCTTTTTCTGGGCCGGTTGATCAGAGTTATCAATGGCTCAGACTTGCTTTTTCTTTTTGCTCTCTTCCGGCTTAGGAGCCGGCTGAGCAGGCCGACTCTCTTTCTGCCGGTCGGACTTCTTATGGTCCGACTGCTTATTGGAGGAGCAGAGTTCGGTCGCCTGTATATAGGCTTCCGCCTCTTGCAAGGCTCCTTGCAGAGTAAATATTTGTTTGCGGACGAGTTCGTACTTAAAAGTAGACCCGTCCTTCAGACCCTTGAAGAAGTCTGTGAAGGCGACCTCATCAGACAGCCCATGAATCTGGATTCGGACCAGATTGAACCGCCTGACGTAGGAACGCAAGCCTTCTCTATCTCCCTGCTGTACATTGCCCAAGTCAAGACTTGTCTTTTTGGCAGGGATGTTCATAGAGAAGTTTGAAGCAAACAAGAACGCAAGCGTCTTGAAGTTATTTATGCATCCAGCCGGCAGGTTGCCAAACCACTGCTGGGCTATGCCCTTCAGGGTGGCTGGAAAGCAACGACACCATGCGGCATCATCCAACACCTGTAAATACATGAGGTGGGTGTATGCTAGCAGGTGGTCTTCTGGGTTGGAGGTCCCGTCATAGGCTCCAACTAGAACGTTTTTAACTTTAGCCGGCTGTACGACTTCAGTTATTTCCCTGGAGAAGGCAGAGGGTTGATCTCCAAGGTGTTGCAGCCTAAGCTGCCAGTCCATCGGCTGATAGCCGTATGCCGCCTGTCCTCCATAGAGGGTAGGTTGCATGTAAGGTACAACTGGCGCCTGGTACAGTGGTTGTGCCATGTACTGGGCGGACTGAATCACATGAGGCCCAGACTGAACTCGTTGGATGCTTGCTGGGGTCTCATGTACAGACTGAGAACACCGCACAGAGGTATTCCGAAAGCTATCATGATAAGTCGACGTTGAAGCCGACTCTGATTGCTGGGTTCTCCTCTCCTCAATGTATTGTCGAGCGTCAGAGAACGTTTTCTTGCTACCATCCGGCTGTATGTGCCGGATGGGTTTTCTTGCGCCCGTTTCTGGGAAACGGAGCCGAGAAAGGTCAAATTGGGGCCTGGCCTTCTCCTTAGGAGCAGGATGAGGAGTCGGCTGACGGTCCCTGACCGACTTCTGTTTGCCAGCTTGGGCTGGCTTCTTGGCCGACCGCTCCTTTCTAGGAGCAGGCGACTTCTTCGAGGCGAGCTGCTTGATTTCACCCCTGAGGCTGCTCAGGAGTGACATTAGCTCATCCCGAGTGACGGGAGTTGATCCTGCCGCCTGGGAAGGATCAACCGGCCGCCCCGAGGGCTTCTTTGGCTGACCAACAGTTTTGCTTGGCCCTGCCTGGTCATGGTGGCGCTCCCGCCTCTCCTTACTGCGGATGCGCTTAGAGATGAGGGATCCATTTGGATCCACATAGGTTTTGACGTCAGCGTCGTCCCCTGAGTCATGGTCCGTTTGGACCAGTATATCATTTGGAGGCCGAATGGCCTCTGGATTTGGTACAGGTTCTTGTGAAGCCATTTCAGAGGTACTCTTCCCACAGACGGCGCCAAATGTTTCGGGGGTTTTTGTCCCTTGGGAGAGTTACAACACTAAAACTGGATTCGACTGAGGATGCCTGTACCTGCAAAGCAAACAGACCGCCGGATGGTCGGTGGTCCGCCTCCGAAGATTAAGTTAGTAAACGTTCGGTAATAAAACGTGCGGAAGTAAAGTTTATCTGCTCGGATTCCAAGCTCAGGTAAAGTGTTGTGTGTTCCTTGAAAACGACAGCTCTGTGGTAAGTGACGTGTTGTCTCGTATTGCGTGTATATCCTCTCTCGTCATAAATGACAGAATGTCCCTATTTATAGGGTCCTTTTGAAAAGTGTGCCCCTCCTAGGATCTGGTGACCTAGGAATTAGGTCACGCCGTTTTGCGGCGCCACGGGATTTGGGCCTTTGAAGGCCGCCATCCCAGGGCCAATACCTGAGTGACACGTGTCACTGAGCCCAAAAGGATTCTGAGGCACCTTTTGGGTGACACGTGTCGCCACCTAAATGGTCCCTGCTGGATCTTCAGTCCGCGTAGGACAGAGAAGAGTCCACACTCCACGTGTCATCATTCCATAGGTCCGAATGGCACCTATATGGAGGACACGTGGCGCTTTCTGATTGGGCCACCTGGCCGAGTATAAAATACCCAAATCAGAAGCCATAAGATAGGACATGGGGTTCCATCTAGGCCCGACTTTGGACATGTTTTTTCACACCCACAGAACAAGGCCCTCAAAATCCAGGGGCCCATAATTTTAAAAAAAAGTGTTGACTCTATTAAAAAAAAAATCTGAAGTACCTTATCACCTTCTTTCGCGTAAAACTAAAAGACCACCATTTTCAAACTAAAACAAAACAATTCATCCTAAATCTTTGACTTTGCCTTTTTAAATTCCCTTGAAAAATTCATCCAAAACCTTTTAAAAATAGTCCTTTAAAAATTTAAGGGCCCAATTTTTATAGTTAGAACAGAGCCACCGAATTGGCGGAGACGGCCCTGGTTCGATCTACTTACAAGTCAAAATGAGCTTCCATACTAAAATCAATAGAAAATAATAAGATTCCAAGCTAAACTTGGTGTAGTGAGAAATATTGCACCTTCTAACTATAGACACTTTGAGGGTATGAATCACTTACCCTCCCCCCCCCCCCCCCCAACTCCCAAAGTGTATGACTTGTAAATATCGAACCCAAAAAACGTAAGGATTGAGGTACAGACAACGTCCTTCTCCTTACCACAAAAAAGTCCCCCGGCCTTCATATTTTATTACTTGGTCCATTTATCCATGTGCGGAGTTTTAGAAGGAATAGTAGAAAGTAATAAAATATGATGAAAGTGGGGTTGGTTGAAGAATAAAAAAATCTAAAAAAAAGCAAAAGTAAGTATAAGTTGGGAGGAGAGAAAATATGAAAAATATTAAAATATGATATGAGTGGACTACTATTGGAAGGAAATTAGTGTAATATTGTATTATTGTTAAAGATTTCCAAAAAAGAAAATGAAACAATTAATAAAATACGATCGTTAAAGGGAAGTAGAGAATGTAATAATACGAAGGGAGTAAATAAATAAAATTGAAGATAAGAGGGATAAATCTTTTAGCTTACAAGGTACTCCCTTCGTTTGAAAACAAATGTCATACTTTAGGCTCGTTTGGTTGAATGTAAAAATTGCAAATTTCTTGGAAATTTAATTTCCCATGAAATTCTGAAAAGTATTTGGTTAACCCAGGGAAGTTCCACTTACCTAGGTCCCCCCTAGGTAATTAACTTCCCCCATTTTGTGGGAAGTGAAAATTCATCGGAATTTTTACTTCCCATGAATTTGTCAAACAAAGGCTACACATACAATTGTTGTATGTGGTCCCTACATACAACCACAATTTGTCATTTTTTATTGGCTAAAATTATGGGTCCAAGTTCTATTTGAATTCAATTTATATTTGACTCCTAGTTTTCTTCCCTTTTTTATGATGTGTCAAATTTCTAGTGGTATTGTATGTAGGGACCACATACAATGATTGTATGTGTATAAGCTCTCGACAACTTCAAAGAAATTCAATTCCTAGGAATTCCAATTTCTCATGCTTTTATTTGTCAACCAAACAACACCTTTGACTTTTTCACTTTTTATAGGAACCACATTAACCTCGGTTTGTGCATTATATATAAGATTAAATATTGTCATGTTTCACGTAGATATTTGTAAAGATTGTATCAATGTATAGTTTCCGATTATCAACTTAATATACTCTTTTGCATATTTTTTTGAAGTAAAACGTTTTGACTTTTTGCACTATTTACCTAATTAACTTTGACTAAAGTTGGTGACTTATAAGAAATAAATATAGTTTGAAAACTCTACATAGTGACCCTCTACTATTGCTTTTTCCAAGTTGTGCCCCTCTTTTTGAAATTTACACATTGTAACCCTGTAACACAATTAATTACTATACGGTGACGTTGTCATTTAGCCGTTAACAAGTTTACATTTTATTTAAATCATCGTTAAAGCGTTAATAGAGCCTACTCTCCACCTATTACTCCTTGAATCCCAAAATTACTAACACAATTTCCATTTTCATCTGTCCTAGAATGCAAGCACATTACTAAATATAGTATAAGACTCTTCCATGACTCGCTGGTTTTTTTTTTTTTTTTTTTTTTTTTTTTTTTTTTTTTTTTGAGATCATGACTCGCTGGTTTTTGGAAACAATTTCAACCACATAAAAAAAAGAATCAAAAGAAATTACTTTTTTGGTCTAGGGTTTTTACTATGATGTAAATATTCTGGTAAGGGTTTAGTAGCAAATTGACCATCTTAGCCTTTAAGAATCCAAATTGAGCTCAAATTTGATAAACTAAAAATATTTTATGATTAGAAGATTGAAAGAACATGTCCTAAGTATATATACCCCGTATTAGATTTTGGATTGGATTCTAGATTCTAAAATTCTCTCTCCTCTTATTTTCTAATTCTGGGTTTCCTCACAAAGAACCCTAGACCAAAGGAGTAATTATCACACCAATTCTCTCCTCGACTATTATTCAGTGTTATAAAACTAAATATTCCTTCACAAACTAAGCTAGTTTGCTAATTTGTGACGACATTGGAAGTTTCTGTCAGATTTGGGGATTGTTCGTTCAGGTAATTTTTTTTTAATTGTACAGATTTTTCTAATTACGGTCGGGTTTTCACGAAATTTTGTTTAAAATTAGTTCAGGTGCAGTGTTCTATAAATTTTATTTTTGTGTTTTTCTAATTACGCCCTTAATCAGGGGATTTGACGAATTCTGGAACAAAGATCAGTTAGGGTTCATGCTACTGTATTTGTTGTTGAAAATTTAACATAGTTGATTAACACGCGAATCTCATATACAAACCTCAAATTGTAGAGGCTGCAATAAGATCTCGGCGTTTGGGTTTCTAAATTCGGTCCCAATTCAAATTTGTTAAATTTGGTTGCTTTTATTTTATTTATTTTTTAATTCATGCTGGAATAAATCAATTAATCAGTTGAATGAGTAAGTATGATGTATGTTTGCTTGGATTTAAAGGTTTCCAATGACAATTGTATGTACCTTTCATTTGTTATGACTATGTCAATGAGACTTCAAAATTGTACTTGTATAATGAATTCTGGTATCTGGTCAATTGAGGTTGTTATTTACCCTTTTCCTTTTGTTGTTCAGAGAAGATGATTAACTTATTCAGAGTGAAAGCAAAACAAAAGGAAAATGCTGAAAATCTTAATGGAAAGACCCATGTCAAAAAACAGTCAGCTGGAGAACTACGTCTCCATAAAGGTATTAGTTCTTAAGAAGCTGTTGTTATTGGGATTCATATTGTTATATAAATGTTGCTGTAGTCTTGGCCTTGTGTAAGTTGTGTTCAATTCAGCATTAGAAGTTTTGGCTCAAATTTCAAAAATCCCATCCTTTTTGTATGTTGCTCCATATTTGTCATACACAAGTAATGAAAAAAAATAAAATTATTTTAGGCGTCGAGCACACTAAAGAATAGCTGATCCACGAAGGGGAAAAAATTTATACGACTTTGTATCATTCTTTTTCATTTTCATCATCTGCGAATGAATTATATGGGGTTCCTCACTCTATTGTTCAATTACCCTAGACTCATGCATATATGAACATGTCTTTAGTTATATGTAAGAGACTGGGATGGAGATTTTACTCTCTCTTTTTGTGCGTGTGGATTGGGTGGATTGGTGAGATTCTTGCTCATCAGTTGCTCTGTTCAGACACATGTCTTGGTTTTAAAAAGCGCGCCTTGCTCCCAGGCTCTGGGAAATGGGCTTTAGCTAGGCGAGGCTCAGTCACCTATGGAAGGCGCGCACCTCAAAGTGCCTTTGGTAAGGTGTGCCTCTGCGCCTCAAGGAAAATAACTAATATTTAAGTTATAAATTGAAGAATGATGGACATTTTTTCAAATTCAAACTACCTGAGCTTTACATATATCATTATTTTATTTATTATGAATCTTGTTAACTGGTATTAAGTACAATCAAAGTAAAAAATAATTTGAAATAAATATATAAATACATGTGCCTTGCATACTAGAGGCTCGCGCCTTGCGCCTCACGCCTAGGCTGCAAGGACCATTTGCGCCTTGTGCCTTTTAAAACTTAGACAGATGTGATGTTGATTGTTTATATCATGATTTGCACTGAAAAGTGTTTGCAAGCTTCACACTTTCTTTCATAATTTGTTGCCAGTTATAAACTGATCTTTCTGCATAATAAAAGAAACACATTATCCTTATTAGAATAGTTTTATGCGGCAATCTATTAACATCTCATCTGCTGCATTTGGTCCTGGACTCCTTGTATCCACTAAATCTGCATTGTGGAGATTGGAGGTTTTTATGAAACGTATGATCAACATATTATTATGCTTCACTTTACTGTTACCTCTTCTGTTTACATATTGTGGCTCTAAACTATTGACTTTTTCTAGATATCAGTGAACTGAACCTGCCTAAATCGTGTACCATGTCATTTCCCAATGGGAAGGATGACCTGATGAATTTTGAAGTTACTATCCGGCCTGATGAGGGATACTATTTGTAAGTTGTCTCTTCTACTAAATCATTCCAACACCTAGATTGCATCACGAGTCTCATAATTGATATCTTCTATTAATACCAGTCATAGGCTATTGCTAACCAGTGTGTAGTTCTTGCTTGTCTTTGTACCTATGTCATTAATTCTTGACTTTGTTTCTTTCCCTTTTTATTTTATTTATTTAATTATAATTATCATCTCTTAGCCATCAATATTGCTTTATTCTTTGTTCTCTTTTTTCTTGTAATTATGGAGGTATGGAGAGGGTGAAATTTTTGTCAAAATCTACTTTACAATGAACACATCATTTTGACTTTTCCCTTTGCCTAAAACTATTTTTAATATGAAATAATTTTTTTTTTTAAAAAAAAAAACTTTTGATGGTATAAATTGAATTTATTCGCACAACATTTCACACATTGATTTATAATTAACTGTATCAGAAAAAAGAAGTCAGAGCTAATAAATGAATAGTGTCCAATGGTCCCAAGGTCCAAACAATGCATATATTGTGTTACTGAGGAAGTAATTATATTAGTGTGGAGTAAATTAGATTAGTATATTTCTATTTGGATCATAGAACTTCATTAATAATTCAGTTGGCTATGCTTTATTTGCATTACTTGTTTCTTTCATCTTATCAAATCCCTCCATTTCAAAAAGTTCTCCTTGACTTTATTATTTTTTTGGTGAGTCACACCATTTAAATAGGTAGAACTTTAAGAGACGGAGCAATAATTGCATAGTGTATTGATATACTTAGGGAACTTTTGATTGCAGAGGTGGCACCTTTGTATTTACCTTTCAAGTTCCATCTGTATATCCTCATGAACCTCCAAAGGTTAAGTGCAAGACCAAGGTAAATACAGTGATTCTCAATGGAAAACCGTCTTATTCTACATAAAATGACAAGTCATAAGTTATGTGTACTTTTTGTATGCATCTGGCAGGTATACCATCCCAACATCGATTTAGAAGGGAATGTCTGCCTTAACATTCTAAGAGAAGACTGGAAACCTGTTTTGAATGTAAACACTGTCATCTATGGGTTGTATCATCTCTTCACGGTACTAACATATCTTTTTTATCTGGATATTGTTTTATCTTTTATTGCTACATGCATTGCGTTATAGTGGGCATTTTATTTGTGTGTGCAGCAACCAAACTATGAAGACCCTTTAAATCATGATGCCGCTGCTGTGTTGAGGGATAATCCGAAAATGTTTGAATCTAACGTGAGAAGAGCTATGGCTGGGGGTTATGTGGGTCAAACTTTCTTTCCTAGGTGTGTTTCTTGATGGTTATGATGCTGTTAACTTGGATGTGAAGGGTGTTGTTTAACCTCCTGGGAATTATATTTAAACCTGTACCAATTTCGCCAAGGGTGTATTTGATGATTGGTATATACTGTGTTGCAATGAGAATTTAGTCAAATGACTTGAAATATGGTTTCCTCTTGTGCCAAAATAAACACTTGTTAAATTGTGCTAACAATTTGGAAATATTTGTCAAAATTTATACCGTATCATTTACTTTTTTACGCTTTCGTTGTTCTTGGTCATTTTTTTCAAGAGTTTTAAAAGTAAAATTAACAGGCAAAACAATCCAAACTGAATATAAATAAGTCAAATTTGCCTAAATCCAGGCACAGGTGAACCTACAAATGTATTGGATAATTTTTGCTTTCTAGAGTGTTTCTTTGTTGTTTGTGATTGTTAATAAGCCATTATGGGTAGTAGGCCGATAATGGAATTGGTAAAGAGTTGATGACCGGGCCTTTGTCCTTATCATACCGGAGGAAATAGAAATGGAGGAATGTTATATATTTGTAAATACATAATATTGATTAAAATATTTTAAAAACACATGGTAGAGAGAGAAAAGAGGAGAGAGATGTGAAGAGAGAAGTATGTAGGTGGATCCCACCTATATTTTGGTCGAATTGTATCACGTGATTGGGGACTACATGTTGATTGTTCCATTGAAAGCTTATATATTACTATTGAATCATCAGTAATACTATTTATAAATTTAGTATAATTGAATGTATATATAATACCACCCATTGAAAGCTTATATATTACTATTGGATCATCAGTGATACTATTTATACATAAATTTAGTATAATTGAATGTATATATAATACCATTATATGCATATATAGTATGTTTAGTGATACTAGTTGATCATTTATTGATACCAGAATATGCATTCGTTTGTAATTACACAAATGCATCTTGTTATGCATTTCTACATGCATAACATTCCTCCATTTAAAAACCCTAGACATATCGATATTGGCACCATCCCATACAAAAATAATTAATATACTTTTAAATACCAATATTGTGGGGGTATCAAGTTCTTTTTTTTTTATAAAAAAAAAAAATCTTTTTTTCTTGAAAGAAGTCCCAAAGGACATTAAATTTCATTAAATAAAGTCATATGACATCTACAATTGACAATTAACAATAATAAAAAGAGATGTAACAAAAGCAAAAGTAAATTAATTGGGGAAGGGCTAAGAATACAAATACATAGATATAACACTTTGGCACATTCTCGATTCGTTGTCTCATAAAACTTTTTGAGTGGATTATCGCTACTTCATAGTTTTGTGAGGAAGAAAATTCTTGTGTTAAATTCGTAACCCGAATCCGAGACATAATCAATTGAAGCCCCGCACAATTGGAGACCTTATTAAGTGCAAATAAAACAACCTTGTCTTTCGAACAGATCGAAAAAACCTTGTCTTTCGAAGGAGATAAACCCTTTCTTTTGAGGGAGACATTATTATAATCCAAAAAACAAAAAAAAAAAAAATGTAAAAGAAATAAAGATTGGGGCTTTCCACCGGTGAAATCCGATGGAAGCCCCTTTAAAGTTAACAATGGAGTCTAAAGTTTAGGTGAGAGAACAGAGAGAGGAGACTAGTTTGTTTTTTGTTTTTTTTTTTTTTTTTTTTTTTTTTTTTTTTTTTTTTTTGTGTCAAGTTTTTAAATATTAGTATATCTTTTTGGATTTTTCAACTTACTAGGTTAAATTTGTTAAGTACTTTTGAGAAATAAGGTGTATGTTAAAAATTAAAAGAAGCAAGAAAAAATATTTAATTACACGTAACAGTTATAATATTGACCGTTACGTTTATGTAGAACTAATGTCATAATTCAGATACAATTTTTTTTCCTTAAGTAACAATGATTTATTTTAAGAAATTACTTTTGGAGGGAAAATTTTTAATACTACAATATTTTTTTTTTCGTTAAGTAACAATTTTTTTTTCCTTAAGTAACAATGATTTATTTTAAGAAATTACTTTTGGAGGGAAAATTTTGGAGGTAGTACATTATTAACAAGTGTTTTTTTATTCGCTTTTAGTAGAATGTAATTGATAGCACCACAAAACAACACAAAAATGGATTTTAATATCACAGAAAACTGAAACTTTTATTAATAGATTCCACCACCACTTAAGATATTCTTGGATCTGTTAAGTGGGATTCACACTGCCACATGTCACCATATTATTAGTTAAAAAAAGAAATAAATAATTATCCCAAAAAATAACCCTAGTCACCCCATCCCCACCACTGGCACCCCCTCTTACGTCGGAACCCTCCCTTCGACACTCCGATAGCCACCAAAACCTACACCACCTCCAACACACCCACAACAACCAAACTCTACACCACTTTTGACACACCCCTAGCCACCAGAACCCCCTCCTTCACCAACAGTCACCTATCAGTTTTTTTTTACTTTCTAAAATAAAAGAGCACCTAAAGGCCTAAATCGATCGATTTAGGGCCGAATTCGACCACTCAGGCCCTAACCGACTGATTTCAAGCGCTAGTGGCACTTTAGGTGGTGGAATGAGAGTTGCGTGTGTTTCTGGTTGCTTAGGGTTTAGGGAGTTGCAAGTTTGGGGTTGAAAATGTGTGGGGGAAAGGGAGGGGGTGAAGTTCACCACAGGGTAAGGAGGAAAGGGAGGGGGGTGACGGTTGGTTGGTTGGTGGTTTTGACAGTGAAGGAGAGGGTTTCGGTGCCAACTTGGGTTTGGCGACACTAGGGGTGTTGGCGGTGGGTTGTAGGCTGCCGGCGGTGGTTGGGTTAGGGTTTATGGTTTTTTTATTTTAAAAAATTTGTTTTTTTATCTACTAGATTAGTGACACGTGTACGTTGTAAGGCCCATCAATGATTTTTTTGGATGACATACAATGGTGTTTTAGTTTTTTTGTAGTATTATAATAAAAGGTTTAAATTTTGTGGTGATTTAAGTAATAAAATCTTATATATTATTTGTATTACTAATGTATGATAGTCGAAGTACTGTCCCTAGATCTGTAAATTTCGATTATAATAAACGGGTTTGAGTCATTATAATACCCGTTTTTGAAAACGGGTTTGGGTCAATGATAGATGAGTCTTATAAATTCCATGTATGATAGTCAAAGTAGTATTATAATAAACGGGATTGGGTCAATTTCGATTTAGGTCGGATCAGTTCAGGTCAATAATTTATGGGTTACATTTGGGTCGGGTCTTCTCCAAGTCGGTTCATATTTGGGTTCGGGTCTCAAATACTCGAGTCAACGCGGGTCTAGGGTTGGTTTCAGGTCGGGTTCGGGTAATCATTTTTTTCGGGTTTAGACGGGTCGGTTAATAATCGGATTTAGGTCGGGTTAGCTTTTGACATCTCTAACAGTCCATGGCATTTTAATTTTGCTTAAAACTCTATGCAGCGTATTTGGTCCAAGGATCAATCTTAACAAGCATGTAATCCCCCCTGAAAGTTATTTTAACATATTTATTTTTTTTTTTAAAATAATAAATTTATTCAATTGACATACCATAAACTTTGTAAACAATTAATGATTTTTTTTATTCAAAATCCCCCTTCCTACAAATTTTATAAATAACTTTTTTTGTATAAAGATGTTATTGTTATGAAATATTGTATCATCCTTTATCATTTCGGAATGTTCTAGAACTAGGGTTTATTGTTATCTAAGCAAACCCTACTTATATATATTCCCACTCTATAAAATAAAATAGATTGATCTATTCTCTCCCTAATTTCTCCTCTTTCTATTTAATTTTATAACACGTTATCAGCACTAAAGCTCTACCCGATTGAATTAGGTTAATCCACTCTAATAACCAGGAAATTAATCTTAGTCGATTAAGCATTAACCTTGGCCGATAAGGCGACTAATCGTTTAATTTAAATCTCAATCAAAGGTACGTATATACTTCAGATTGCTTTATGTAAATAATTCTATGTACAAGCGAATATGAATAATTTCGATTTTATTTCCATCGATTTGATAATATCACTTAAATTAACGTATACTACTTCTATTGCAAGTTATTCTTTTTCCACTTTATTTTGTTTAAGAATGATTATTAGAGCAATTTCATAATGAATTTGTGATTATCCTATTCACATGTGCACAATTTTTTTTTTTTTTTTTATTTTTTTTATTTGTATAATTGTATTGCATTGTATCGTATTGGTCAATATTTCTTTTTTTTTTGTTACTGTGACTTTGAATTAGTATAGAATTTTATAGCATGATCGGCAAATTCCATTAAAGATTTTGAAATATTTGTTGATCATTAGTTGGACTTATTTATCAAAATCTTATCGGCTAATCAAGTCGGTAAATCGGTTACGTTATTTTATCGTTTTGTTAATAAATAATAGGATCAAATTAACTATATCTATGCTAATCTTTATGTTCAGTGTTATAGTTTATGATACTACTTAATTATATTGTGATTAAATAATAATTTATTATTATTTTCTTTATTGGCTATGATACGATAATTTTTAACAATATGGAAATCAATCCTATCCGATTAAGAGATAAGGAAAACCTATCATCATCAAGGTAAATGTTTTGTATTTACTGAAATAATTAGTATGAAATTTATCATGAAATCATCACCTTTTATGTTAAGATTGAACTATATTCTGATTTATTATACATGTACATGTTTTCCATAATGCAAAGTATATATGATAATATGATATGCACCACTTGTTGAAGTTGTGGTATATAGTGTTATTGATTCTTGCTTTTATCAAAATAAATGATTAAATAGTTTGTCTAAACTTCTTATATGCATGAAGAACACAATTTGGTACCTTGCATGCGTCGAAGAGGTTGCAAAATGTTAACAGCCTAACAGAGTATCCATTATTATTCTCTCTTTTATAGGTTCAATAATTATCTTAAAAACTTCCTCCTTATTTAAAGCATATATGCTAGTTTTCTAGTACAATAGAAATAAACTTGTATTAGTCGTGGAGTACGTAAATGTAGATATTAATTGTGTTACATATTTAACTTTAAGAGTCTAAACTATCTTGATTGAATCAAGTGATTATTGTATCATGTTAATACTGTCCTTGGTAGAATAAAGTGAACCAGTCAAGTTGTGTAGCAAAGTACCAAATAGTACTATTTTATTAAAATAAAAGAAAGAGTCATAATTAGGAAGATAATTTTTTTTATATGGTTCTGAAGCTCTTTAAATTATGAAGGGTCAAAAACTCTCCAAAATAACATGAAGATACGTATATGCCTTTAAATTACTATTAGTTTGTAAAGTATGTTGCCTAAATTATCTACCATTCCCAATACTAATGTGGTTTTATAAGCACAATGTTATAAGAGAATATACAAAAGATTTTGTGTAATATTTTATATGAAAACCAAACTCAAGGTGAGAATTGATAATTCATATATTACTTGATTTACTCACTCCCAGAAGTGAATAGGAATTTGAGGAATTAATAGGATAACAAGTATGTTTGCATTATAGTTTCTTGATTATATATGAAAAATATCTATTTGAACAAGAAATAGTGATTAAGTTAAAGAAATTTAGCATGACATTATGAGTTTCGTAGTTGAAAAAAAATGTATTCATTATGCATATACTTTAATTTTGAGAATTTTCAATATAAAGATTCATATAATTGGGCAAGAGGAAAAGAATAGTTTTGTTTTGTTTGATACATGTATTGCTAAAGAATTTATGGCTTAAAAAGACCAAGAGATATAAAGATTGTTGGACTATTTGTATACCCCATATGCAAGGATTAGGGGGAGACAATGTTTATTCCATTGCTTTTATGTAATCCTTGCACATGAATAATTAAATATGTTGATGGTCAGTTTGGTACATACACTAGCCTAAATATCTATGATTTATTTCTTAATAGAGGTGGCCACATGATAATCAAATATTTAGAATGATACCATCCTGAAGATGGATATGAATAAATGTCATTAACTATATACTAGCTATAAATGTATATATAAACTGATGTCCTAGAAGGACAAAATCAGTTGCTATTGAAACTAGCATACCTAAAGTGTGGTAATCCAAAGGGTTACAGCGATAAGAATCCTTGGAAGAGGAAATGAGCAATAATTGACAATGACAAATAAGAGTAAGTGACACATTTTTGATGGACCTCCTAAAGATATCATTTCTATTACATTAAAGAGGGTTATGATTATATAAAGTACTCTAGAAGAGTATAAAATGTTGTCCAACAAAAATTAGCATATATCAAGATTACAATCAATGCTCTAGCGGAGTATGAGTATTAGTTAATTGTCTGCCAGTTGTAGAAAGAAACACATTGGTGTATTTATATCACGACCATGCATAAAGTATCTTTAATAAGGTGATCACCAGTATTATAAAACTGACCATAATTTAAATACTTACTAAAGGAGAAGTGATTATTGGATGTGATAATTTAAAATTAGGCCATTTGGGGTTTAATAAATTCCCGTTATGAAAACCTGAAGTTTCATTTGATATGAAAGAAATAATGTGCTGACGCTCTCTCATGTCAAATATATGAAATAAATTGAATGACAAGACATAACATTGAGATTGAGCTATATTTAGATTGTGATTTTTAATATTTTGTGTAAAAAGAAAAGTTCAAGAGATAATATATTGGTTTTTCTGAATAATTGGTGACCAGAAGTTCACTAGAATAATTTATATGTTGACAAATATTAGGTGACAAGAAGCTCACCACATACAAGTTATATGTGAAAATTTTAGAAAATTTTGTGTATAACTACCCTAAAGATAGGGTCATTTGTGAACAACTACCCAATTTTTTTATTTGTTTAGAACTACCCACAAGTTTGAAAACGTTTGGGTAGCACTACCCATTAACATTTTCCGTCCAATTAAAACGTTATTGGAGCCCACTTTTTCACTTTTGCCACCCAATTAACTCTCCCAATTTGTATAAAGGTTTTAATTTACCTTAATTAACCTAATTAGGATTTTGATTAGAATTCATTTTAGGGTTCATGAATTAAGTATTATTTGGGGATTTTGATTTTTAAGGTTTGGGGGTTTAATTGAATTGGGGTTTTTGCTTATTTTAGCATCAATTGGATATTGTAATTGAAAAAAGTGAAAAATTAGGCCAAAATAACGTTTTAATTGGACGAAAAACGTAAGTGGGTAGTGCTACCCAAACTTTTCCAAACTTGCGGGTAGTTTTAAGTAAATAAAAAAAAAACGGGTAGTTGTTAAAAAATGACCTTATCTTTAGGGTAGTTCTACACAAAATTTTCAAAATTTTAAGTAACTAGTATTACTATAAATGTTTCTAGTGATTCCGAAGATCACCACCTAGTGAAATTACAAGAAAGTTTATATTTGTATAACAATTCTCTTGATTGGGTCTATTGATGTCAGCACATAAGGAATAGAATAAGAAATTAATAACTGCACAATTTATTACCCCCTATTAATATTGATCTCTAGAAGAGAACAAAATTCCATTATTCTCCGAAAGAGATAGAACTTTCTTTGTTGAATATATATGATTATCCTACCAGATAAAATTTGATGCACATGAAATTATATTCTAAGTTGGTGAAGAATTGCCCCAACATTCGAGATATTTTACCAACTTAGGGGGAATAATTGAAGTAAGTTGGCAAAATTATAATACTATAAATAGTTGATCCCTCTAATGATACTTTGTAAAGTTACATGCCAACTTTTGTATCAACATATGTTTCAAATCTATGATTTGATTTTGTATACCATTATGACCCATCTAAAGGAATAGAGAGATATATTTTGATTATGGTGATAATGATATTATGTGCATACATTAAGATAGATCTTGCCAATTTACTTTAAATCACTGCACTTAAAGTGTAGTTTGTATGATCATTTCCAACAATATAAATATGCGATATACAGCAAGATAGTGCAGTTGATATTTTAAAGTATAATAATAGTATATTGATACCATAGTGTGAGAAATACCCTTAATATGTGGTATAGATATCTGAATTATTATAAAAGATGGCCTATTATGTAAGAAAAGTTATGATGGTACCAATGAGAAATGCATTCAGATATCATAGTAAAATAGCATGCGAAATATACGTTATAGGAATTTTATGATACCGGTACACAATGGAACCGATGAATAATATGCATATGCATGATAGAATGGATTAGTGAATAAGGGATCTTAAATATATGTCCATTTTATTGTCGACAAAATGATAAAAAAATTATTATGGACCAGAAGTCCAATGAAATATGGATTTTTAAATCCACACTGTACAGTGTCTTGCATCATTTTGAGTCTTATTTTCATATGCATGTGCGAGTCATAAGTTAATGGATATTTATTGCATATATAGGAAGTTGTTAGATGCATTACTCATTGTATATTTGTTAATAAGTTATCATATTTTCTATATCTCATATTGCATGCATTAATTTCTTACAATAACTGTGGTGTATGTAAATGTTCATTCAAAGTATAGTAAGATATGTTTACAACTTTGATGAAAAATTAGAAAGAGATTAATATTCCAATGGGCTAATAATTGTGATGAAATTATTGATGACATCGATTTAATTGCACATTATGAATTAAGAAGAGTTCCAGAAGAACTTATATACGACCTATTGTAATATCCAGCCCTACAAAGTTTATATCTTGAATTTGCAATTATTATCAAGCTCTTGAAAATCTATATACGTGACAACATTATTAACATCTCAACCTGAATTTTGAGCATATGAGAGTTAATGAGATTTACTATTTGTATTTTCAAGAGAGCTATCGTGTCAGTTATGAAACGTCTAAAGAATATCAATGGATCACTTATGCGTGACAATGTTTTCTTATGGTCCAGAAGAACCATGATTAGCGTATATAATTACGTGTGTTATATTATAATTTATATGAGAAGAATGATATTAATAATATCAAGTCTTGTCATCAAATTATTACTTGTATAAATGAATGTTTGATCAAATAATGATCATCAATATTTATTATCAACGACTTCCAGAAGAAGTCATAACCGTATAAGTTTATCCTTTGAATCATTTATTAAACAGATATTTGAAATAATGATATTAGAGATAAACACATGTATGGTGAAATGAAACACTTCACATGTTTATGTGAAGACTTGAAGATGCAATTTCAGTTTAGGAGTATCGAAGATCAACGAGTAATATTATACTACATATGAGAAGATATCTAACATATTGGATTCATTGTTGCGACACTAGAAGATCTCAAGCTATGTATTCATCAGGGGGAGAAAATACGCCCTGCACTCTTTTTCCCTTGACCATGATTTTGTCCCACATTGGGTGTTCCTGGTAAGGTTTTTAACAAGGTAGCATCTCGAGCGTATTACGAAGAATGTTGTACTCTTTTTCCTTCATTAGGTTTTTATCCCATAGGGTTTTTCTAATAAGGTTTTAACGAGGCACACTCTTTGATAATGGACATCCAAGGGGAAGTGTTATGAAATATTGTATGGATATCCATTATCCTCCTTTATCATTTCAGAATGTTCTAGAACTTGGGTTTATTGTTATCTAAGCAAACCCTAATTATATTGTGTGTACATATATATCCCCACTCTATGGAATAAAATAGACTGATCTATTCTCTCCCTAATTTCTCCTCTTTCTATTCAATTTTATAACAGTTATCAACTATTATAATTATTATTGTTCTTGTTATGATCATAGTAAGTTATTATAATAAATTTTTGTTTACTCTTAAGAGTCTAAGAGTCTAAGGGTTATTCGTTTTTAGTCTCACTCATTTTTATTGTGCATTTTCCAATGCAATATTGTAATTAAATAACTGATGTTATGTATTATTAAAAATAATAAATCTAATAGTAATATATGTAAACTAAAAATCAAGACGTTTTTAAATAAAAATAAGAGTTTGCTTACGCTACCTAGCACTTGCAATCCGTGAAACAACATAGCTCTAACCAGCTATGTAGTTTGAGCTAGCTACATACTATTTCTTCCACACTACCAAGCTTATACCTCTATATTAATGCAAAATTGCAAGCAGGTACATTTCATGTATCGCTGCAGTTGCTCAAACCCTTTGCCAAGTACTTATAAGCCTAAGATGACCAGAATAATTAATCCAACTAATTGAATTGATATAACTTGAAACACTCTAATCCAAACTAACCAGTGTCTTCTTCCTCCCTTGCTCTTTTGGATTACAACAAAAATAATCCCTCATTTAATTTTACGCAAGAAAGAAACATTTTACTTAACTAGATTAAGGCTATATAAATCAAATGAACATCAAATTCCTCATCCCTATACAAGTTGAAAATATGAGGAGAATAAGCAAGCAAAGTTAGAACTATTACTGCTAATTACATGGATACACATTGTTAGTTTAGATGAACTACTACGAGGGGGGGGGGGGGTTGAATAGTAGTAGGTTCCAATTAGGTAAAAATTTGCAGAATTTAAAGACAAAACATAAAAGGAACTTAAAGAACACAAGTTTTTACAAGGAAACCTTCAAGGCCCAACTGGAAGTAAAACCTCGACACTTCTCGGGATTTTCAAACAAACTCCACTATAATAGGACAACTCCTAGTTACAACCTATTAACTGTAAGGAGGGTGTTCCCATCGTAGGGGATCCTTTCTTAGATGCCCATGACCCTTAAAAAGCCTAGTTTTTTTTACACTTGTTAGGGTATATTAGGATTTGAATTCCTGACTGTTTGGGGACCTTGAATTAGAATTGATTATATCATTACGCTTTTTTGTAAGAAATAAGTAGGAGTCGCCAATGAGTTTAGGGAAAACTTATAAACCTCGTTCATGCCTTTCTCCCATGTGGAGTTCATGGGATAATTAGCACAAATAGTAAGTTTACCCATGCCCAAATTGATCTACATAAACCAGAAATGAGTTCGGGAGCGAAGGTACTAAAATAACGTTCCCTTTAAAGGAGAATCACTATTCTACCCCTAGTGCGACCTCTACTAGATCTTCCTTTTTTACAACTTCATCACCAAACAATATATGCAAAGAGATACCTAAAACTAAGTTAGTTAATTTTATTTACATACATGCATCAATCACGTAGGAATTACATTGCAAAGTCGTTATTCTTTTATTTAATTCAAATTCGTGAAAGGAGCAAAAAAATAAACAAGGTTCGCCTTGGCTTAAGTGATCAATCAATCAATTAATTATTCAATTCTAATTTTATTTAACACAAGATACTATGTGGAATTAATTAATTAAATATCCTTATAAAATGGTCAAACAACACTATTTTATTGATTAAAGTTCTTTTAAACAAGAAAAGTAGATGTGATTTATCTAAATGCTCGGAAATTTACCACTTCTCTTTGCTAGATCTCCGTTTAGAACACTTATGGACTCCTTTTTGTTCGGGAACCTCCACTGTAATAACAAAGATTAAGAGGGGTGAGTGTTTTAGACAAAAGGGTTTGGTAGCACAAGTTCACAAGATTTTCTGCCAGAGTTTTAGGTTAATTTCTTTGTGTTTAAGCCTCGTATTAAGCTTCTATTTATAGGAAATGGATGCAATTAGGGTTTTAAGCATTCTTCCGCAGCAGGTGTTGCGCGCATCTGGATGAGTTGCGCGCGGCATCCCAGCGCAAGTAATTTAGTTGCGCTGCTATAGGTAGCGCAACTGGATGTCTTCCGCGCGACATTATGGTAAGATTCAATTTTTATATTGTAGGGAATATTTCAAGCATTATCCCAAACTTTAACCCCACTGTGATCATACACTAAAGTACGATGGCGTTCAAAGGGAAAGAAGATAGAGCAAAAGAGTCGCCAACAAGTTTTAGGAGCTTGTAAACCGTTCACGAGGTGAAGGTTACACCCCTTAACGATCCAGGAGATCGTCAACTCCAATAGGTCTGGAACCATGACTGGTAGTTCGGGGATGAAGGTACAAATCCAACCTAAAAGAGATTGAACCTGCCCTAATAATAGGTCTCTACTTTATTCTTCTCGTATTCATGTGCGCTTTCTAACTAACATGCAATAATTTGGTTTACCTTAAACCTGTTTAATCTATGTTGGTTGAATATTAATGCACAAATAAATCTATTATTGGCGATCACTTGAATTATAATCAAATTAACCCTAAACAAGATTATTTATTATCTTATTAAGCGTGATTACAAGTATCAATTCCCTTTAAACATGCATAAAAGGTGTGATCAAGCAATAGCAATAAATATAATCAAGCAACATAATAATAACCATAATAATAAAATTATAATCATAAATCATAATAATATTCATAGCCATAATCATGAATCATAAAAATAATCATAATCATAATTAATAATCATAAATCATGTTAAAGCATAATAATAGTAAGATCCTAGGCATGATACTAACAAGATTAATAACAAACCCTAGCATGTCACTAAATATTAAAAATCAAAACTTTAACCCTAACATGATACAACCATGAATATAAGGAAAGAAAATAGGAAGCATCGTAGGAAACACAATTATCATATTTGATATTAGAAAGTATAGTTGTTACCCTAAACATGATACTAGGAAGATCAAAACGCCCTAACATAACATTAGGAATCATAATAACAACCTAAGCATGATTTCTATATCATAATATCAATAAATCAATTAAAACACTTACTTGGATGCCTCATACCTCTTTCTAATAAAATAAATACACGCATTAGTAACTTCAAGGAAAATATTAAATCAAAACAATTAAATTAAATAATTGAAAGAGAGATTTGGGACCAAACCTTCAGAAATTAAAACCTTTCACGTCTAGGCCGAAGGCAACTTCGAATTATGCTAGGTGTGTCTAGTGCTAATGTATGAGGAATTGTGTTTGTAAAAAGGGTTGGTTTAGAAAAAGAGAGAGAATCAAGAAGTTCTTTATGAGAGTTGATGAGAATTAAAAAGAATAAGAATTTATTGAAAAGGGGGATATATGACCTCTATTTATAGAGAAAAAAGAGGATCAAAGAATAAGAAGAGAATCCGAATTCGAATCGAAATAGAACTCGATGGACAGCAGTTTTTGCGGATTTTGTTTTTATCATACCTTTTGATCCAGAAGTCCAAATAAGGCATATAATATGTCGTTGGAAATCTCTTGAAGTGTACTTTTCAATCCAATTAGAATCAGATTAAAATATTTTGTAGATAAAAAGATATGACCGAAATAGTAGGATGGTGTCAGTTTTGGATAGAGTTTTGTATCTAATTCATATATTTTTCCTTATAGCTTGGATTTAATATTATAATATATCATTGGAAAGATAATTTCAAGATCTATCCAACCATATAAAATTTGGATAAAGATTATGAGGCACGAAAATAAAATCTGACTGTCTTTGAACATCTTTAAATTGGAATAGAATTAGGATTTAAGAAAAAGAAAAGTTTTTATTTAACTCAAATTCTTTAATCTTATCTTTTCAAAATGGATAATTAAGATGTTTTAGAAACTTATTATGGAAGGTTCTAATTAATCCTAATTATTTTAGGAATAGGATTAAACCTTTGGACCCTCCACATGATCATTGGGCCGTAGGTAAGACCCAGTTTGGACCCAGTTTAGTATTTTGGCCATAACTTCCTCACTATTCATCGGAATTGGGCTTATAATATATCGTTGGAAAGGTCTTTTCAAACCCCATCCAACTACACCATTATTGGACCCATATCATGGACCAAACTAAATTGGAATGCACGTTTTTCAAAAATAAGGTAAGAAAAGAAATATTTTCGAAAACAGAAAGAAGAGATATTTTAATAAAAACATCCTCATCACTAGACTTTTCACACTTTCACTTTGTTCGATGATAAAATAACGTGAAAGGTATTCATCACTGGGTTTGGTTTTGGGGAGACACATTTGGGTGTCTACATATATTTTTATGAAATTCTGAATCTTCCGCAAGCGCATCACTAGAAGTTGCGCTGGGTGTTGCGCGCAACTGAATTAATTGCGCGAGCCAAACCAACACGACTCATTGAGATGCGTGCGGCTTTTTCTGCGGCAGCATTAAATTTAACCTAGGCGCCTCTGAATCCGTCATTATTGGGTCTTAAGCACGAGCTTAAGCCTAATTATGATCGGGTTTAATTAATTGGACCTTGTTTGTATTTTTTTTGGGTCAGGCTAGTCTTTTTGTGTCTTTGCGGTTTAGCCAGCTATCCATAAGTAATCTTCACTTTGATCCAACACGAAGATGGTTTTATTTATCGTCATTGCACTTCCTGTCAGGACAGGAGGCCAAAAGTAGATGTCTACATTAACATAGACCGTTATCATAAGTTCCACCACATACACTTCCTACCTGGTAGGACCCTACCCTACCCAACATAAGTCCCACCTAGGTTCACTCAGCACTCTTGGAGTGCCTACACTCGACTTCTCAGCAGAAGCTCACTCATTGTGCTCTCACAGCTACCACTCGAATTTTAGAGACTTTCAAACTCCTAGACTCATATGGATTTTAGAGAATTCAAACTCCTAAACTAACGTGAATTGTTAAGAATTCACAAACACCCCAAAACCAATTACAACACAAAGACTCACTTCTAATATACAAATGGAAAGCTACACATGAAACCCAAAATCAAAATGATAAGTTTGAATATTTTGGCAAACTTACTCTTAAGCACTAAGCATATTTCACGCTTAAAACTCTCACTTTACTTCGAAGTACTTCTACATTATTTATAGAAGTTCCTCTGCTTACAAAGTAGGGTTTTTGGAAAACTAATAAGCCAAACAGAAATTCGAACTTATCATTTCAAAACTGAAATTAAAACAGAATTAATCTCACGTTTTTGAAAATCTTTATCTAGCTAAATTCGCTTTATAAAAAGATAAAGTTTTATGAAATAGATAAACCAAGTAAATCATATTTTAAAAGATAAAATCAAATAAAATACTTTTTCACAAACTTAAACTTATCTTTTACGAATTACTTAGTTTGCCAAGTTTTATCTGATTTCTAATAAGTCTCATGCATATCAACTAGATACATATATACATCAACCTAGAAAACAAACTCATCTTTAATACAACCTAAATTATGAAGTTCATCTTTTCCGGTTGATATCTCGAGCTCTGCACTGGTCCTTGATTGTTGAGGTTGTGTTCTAGCATTACACCGGAACTAGGTCGTTACAACCTATTGATAAGTTCCTATTAGGGAACTCCATGTAGTTCCATCCAGCTATGTGAAGAGAACTTCTTTCTGGAACTCTTCTTCCGACTTTACTTGTCATCTTGGATCTTCTAAAGTTCCTCTATTTCAGTTCAAACTTCATTCCCAGAGTTTACTTGTCCTGCAAACATCACAACACTAGAAAATGCTTATTAGATGGAAGTTTGCTTAATCATAAACATCATCATCAAAACCTCTTAAGGGTCAACAATTTCCCTCTTTTTGATGATGACAAACTAATGAGCAAACTTCTGGGGATAACAAAGTAAAGCAGAAGGTTAGTTTTTCATTTTCTAATTTTTTTTCTTTTTTTTATATAGAATAAACAACCTCATATTGAATGAAGACATAATAAAATAACCAAAAACAAAAAGAAACAGAAGAAGAAAAAATATATTGGAGAAGAGAACAACCTTGTTACTTACTCAACTGGAACTAGATCAACTTTTGTTTCCAAGTTTTCTCTTGCCTTTCCCCTTTTGGAATTATTAAAAACCTTACTTTTCAAAGATTTTATTCATCTAAGCACATCCCTACAAGAAATTCATTGAGTGTGGGAAGTTGGAAGCAGCGCTGGCTAGTTCTCTTAAGATAGTACTTTCACACAAATTAACCTATATTTTGACAACAAGCAATGCATACATATATAGACAAAGTTCCAGAATATATAAGCATAACAAAAACCAACCATCCAAAGTAATTAAAGATATTACAGACCAAGTTCCAAAATATCCAAAACCAAACCAATTTAAAAATAAAAATAAAAAAATAACATTATTCCATAAACTAGAGCAGGGAAATCAAAATAGGCAGGGAGTTTGGTTAGGGATGAGATGTAGGTTCTGCAGGCAGATCATTCTTCAAGAGTCTTGAGCATCGGCTCAAGGTTTACTTTGTTATCTTCCTCTATCTTCTTCAGCCTGGCCTCCATGGTTGAGACAATCTTCTGAAACTCCTTTCCTTGGGTCAGAGTGCTTCTCTCCATTGTTCTCATCTTCCCTATCACCTATAGGAGCTATCCTTCCACCTGCATAAGTCTGTTAAAATTAACTGCCCAGCTTCGTCTTCCCCGCTACTAAGTTCCAAAGACTCATTTGCACTTGTTTTAGCCTGAGTTCTAATTGAGAGTCTTTGACTTTTCCTGATAGGCTATTTCAGTTGGGAACTCTCCTCATTTGCCTTGCTCTTCTTCCTCATACATTGCACACTTTCCCTGACAACCTCTAGACTTAGTCCCTCTCAGAGTATCCTTGTTGATAACATTTTTGATGAGTACCACTTCTGGCACTCATTTGATGAGTATTTAGGTTGTTTTACCTTCTTTTCATAGCTTTCTTTCTTAATAAATGCTTAGTTTTATTCTTTTTCTCTTTATTTCTCTTTTCTCTCTTGTTTTGTGTTTTTATGGTTTTTCTTATGTTTTCTCTTTTATTTCTTCTCTTTTCGTGGTTGTAGGTATTGAGCGCGGTTTGGGACTTGATGTTGATGGTTTTCTAAGTTGGAAGATGCTTTTAGAGTAAGCTCTTAGCATTGGGAAAGCTCAAGATGCAAGGAAGTGGGTGCTCCAAGTTTTAGCTCTTGCACTCTCAAGTCGTGTCCACATGAAAGGTGGTTTTTGAACCCACCAAAGAGTCCATTTGAATCTACCATGTTTAGTGTTGATCATCATCATATGTGTGCGCTCAATCGGAATGCACGAAGCGGCGAGAAAGAAGGAAGAAACCCAGAAAGGAGCGAGCGCGCAAGCCAGTTGCACGGGCGCGCTCCTTTGCTCGCGCGGGCGCTCCTCCCCTACTTTCCGACTTCGCTCGATTTCCTTTTCAGCGCCTCTTATAAATACCGTTTTCGGCCAATATTTTAAAGAGGTGGTAGACATAATTTTAATCATAATTTTAGCTTAGTTGAGAGTTTCTCTCTCTAGATTTAGTTTCTCTCTCTAGATTTAGGGTTAGTTTTAAGAGTATATTTTAGAGAGAGAAAGTGAGGAATTTCAATGGTGATTTGAGAAATTGATGATACAAGGGTGACAATTGTGTTGAAGATCTTCTCTATTATTGTAGGGAATATTTCAAGCATCCCACACTTGAGCCCCACTGTGATTATACACTTAAGCATGGTGGCGTCCAAAGGGAAGGAAGCTAGAGTAAAAGGGTCGCCAACAAGTTTTAGGAATTTGTAAACCATTTACAGGGTGAAGGTTACACCCCTTCACGATCCATGAGATCGCTAACTCCATAGTGGTCTGGAACCATGACTGGATATTCGGGGATGAAGGTACAAATCCAACCTAAAAGAGATTGAACCTTCCCTAAAAATAGGCCTCTACTTTATTTTTCTCGTATTTATGTGTGCTTTCTGACTAACAAGCAATCAATAGTTTAATCCTAAACCTATTTAATCTATGTTTGTTGAATATTAATGCACAACCAAATCTATTATTGACGATCACTTGAATTAAAATCACATTAGCCCTAAACAAGATTAAGATTATTAATTATCTTAGTAAGCGTGATTAGAAGTACAAATTCTCTTTAAACATGCATAAAAGATGTGATCAAACAATAAAAATAATAATATCAAGCAACATAATAAATAACAATTATCATCGTAAACATAATATTCTCAATAAAGCATAATAATATTAGCAAGATCCAAGATTAATAACAAATCCTAGCATGTCAATAAACATTAAAGATCAAATCTTTATCCCTAACATGATAGGAGGAAAGAACAGGAAGCATCCTAAACATGATACTATAAACATACATGATATTAGAAAATTTAGTTATTACCCTAAACATGATACTAAGAAGCAATAAAGACATCCTAACATGTACTAGGAATCAAAATAATTAAATCATGATTTCTATATCAAAAGAATAATTAACTTACTTACTTGGAAGCCTCGTACCTCTTTATAATAACAAAATACACACGTTAGTAACTTCAAGGAAAATATTAAACAAACAATTAGTTTAAATAATTGAAATAAAGATTTGGGACCAAACCCTCAGAAATTATCAACCTTAGCTTTCACGTCTAGGGAGAAGGCAACTTCAAACTTGGGTGTGTCTAGATCTTGTGAATGTGGAATTTTGTTTAAGGAAAGGTTTAGAAAAAGAATAGAGAGAGAGTAAGCTTCTAGCTTTTAGAGAGAGAGATAATAGAAAATTGTTAATGATTGTGAATGAATAAAAACGGGGGTCTAGGCCCCTATTTATAGAAAAATGGTCCAGAAATCGATCGAAAAGAAATCGAGTCCCATTCGGAATAAAAAACCTCATGTCGCGAACGACAAGAGTTAGCGCCAGATGACAAACACCAGCACCATGCGACAAGTATTAGTGCAAGGCGACAGGCTTGTCGCCTTACGCTGAGTCAGAAATAAAACGCGCTTTGTACGCGGAATCCTCTTTTTAATATGATTAAGCAGCAAATTCCGTGTTTATCAAATTAAAATCGGGTTTATCATAAAACACTTATTTTATTCCAAATAAAACTCTTAAAAATATAATTATCAATCCTAATTCTATTATAATTTAAAAGAATCTTCTAGATTATTCTAGAATATTAAAGTCAATCCTAATAACTTTAGGAATAATAAATAATAGGCCCTCCTCTAGATCATTGGGACGCATATAAAATTCATTTCGGGCCCAATTTAGTATTTTGGCCATAACTTTCTCATTATTCATCGGAATTGTGGTTATAATATATCAATGGAAAGCTCTTTTTGAGCCTAATACAACTACACTATTATTGTAATCTTATCATGGACCAAACTAAATTAGACTGGCTATTTTTATAAAAAGAGTATATTTTCAAAACAGAAAGAGAGATATTTTAATAAAAACAACCGCATCACTAGACTTTTCACACTTTCACTTTGTTCGATGATCAAATAATGTGAAAGGTATTCATCACTGGGTTTGTTTTTAGGGAGACACATTTAGGTGTCTACAATTATTAATGTGCATTTCTAACTTTATATCATTTTATTGTTTTGTTTAGATTTATGTTTGTTTCATTTGATTTGGATGTTTGATTTTGATTAGTGTAATTGTTCTTGATATTTTGTTGATTGTTGATAGATGATGATTCTTGAGTAGTTGTTTGGCTAGGAATTGGGTGAAAATTGTGTGATTGATTGATTGTGGTTAATTTGGGAATTGTGTTGAATGATTGTTGAGATTAAAATGATTAATGAAAGTTTGCATGTGTGTAATTCGATTAGGCCTTGAGAATTATGCTAGATTGCATTGTAATTGCTAATGACACGACCAGTTTATTTAGGAATTGCAATTATCGATTGCTTTGGATTGTGATTCTCTTAGTTTGTTATTCGTAGAGACATTTAGCTTAACGATTAGGAGATAGATCTTTGATTCCAATTCATTGCTCTTATCATTAGTCTTCACAAACTTTAATTGGCATGTTTGTCCCAAGTTGTTGCAATTGTCATGATTACTTGTTGATCTCCATTCCTAGTATTTTATTTATTTGTTTGGTTATTTGGTTGTTAGTTGTTAATGTTACCTCTTTACCCTTGTCTTCAACCTAGCTTAGGCGCATAATTGAGAGCGCTTGAACATTACCGTTCCTTTGGGTTCGACCCTTGACTTACCTCTATACTTGTATTTAGGTTTGTTAAGTGTTTATAAATTTAGTTTGTCTTAGGGAGGATTAGTCAACGACATAGTCTTTTCCCCTCATCAATTTTCTCCTTTCTCCATCATGCGGCCATAAAAGTCCACAAGCTTTACACCTAAATCCTCAAAAAATGAATCAAGGATAGCAGCATATCCCACCTTTATTTCCTTCTCAACATAGTGCTCTAGGTGTTGCATCATTAATGCTGGAAAATAAATCTTAATTCTTTTTGACATGTAGAAAGTTAAGGTCATATCCAAATATCACAGTTTATTTTTCTTTTGTGTTCTAGGAACTAAGGATTTTTTCATAAGATTGAATAACAATTTATGCAGAGGAGACAAGTCATTATGATTCATGACACTCACACCCTTTCTACCACCTAAATAGCTCATTATTTCAGTCTTAGTGTATCTGGCTACCTTAACACTTACTCCCCCCTTCATATAAGTATCAAACCCTTCACAAGGAACCTGCAGCAGAGTTCTTAGTCTCTCAACATCAAATTCTATATCCACCCCATTGAGTTTACTGAAACACATGCCATCTTCAAACTCACATTCTTTGCAAAATTCATTCATAACTTAAGGATATAAGTAATTTTTATCTTTTAGCAAAAACATAACTTCCTATCCCTAAAATCTAATTAGATCTAGAAATTCCAAAAAAATCACTTTCCTACACCATTCAAAATCAATTATGTAGCCTACAACATACCTTTCAGCCTGTTTCCCCCAAAGCATTATGATCATCTTCCCGCTTAGATTAATCCTTTTCCTTGAGATTCCCCCTTAGACATAGCATCTACCTCCTCCATCTGTTCTTCGAGTGACTTTTTAGCTTTCTCTACTTTCCTCTTTTTCCATGAATTGGGTTGATCTATGACATTAGGTAAACTTGCAGTTGAAGAGGTCTCGGTCTCCTTAAGTGGATTTGGCTTTGTATTTTTAATTTCTAAGGTGAGAGATGTTATAATTTCGGGAATTACCATAGCAATTAGCTGTATGGTCGTGGGATCTTGTGAAATATGAAGAGATAGGCTTCAGGAACAATGTATTTACTTGATTTTGAAATAGTTATCTGGATGGATTTTCAAATTCAATGTTTATCTTTTCACATATTCTGAGATAAAAGATTTTAGTTTATAAAAGATAAATTTTTCGAAAAAGAATTTTGAAAAGAAACATCCAAGAATGTGTCACATACATGTCTACATTAACTTGAAAATTATGTACAGTCTAACAAGTATTAATTGCACTAACCTCTATAAATTTACCAATGGTGACAAACCCGTTATGTTTATCACAACAAGTTTGTGATAGACGTTATATTTCTTCTTATTGGTCCTGTAATTGACAATGCCATATCTGGTAACTTCAGTTGCAATCAATTCAGCTTGATCATCCCAAGTTCAAGTCTCATTTTCTCAAAGCATTCTCTGCTCAAAGGCTTAGTTAGAATATTAGCTATTTGATTTTCAGCTGAACAAAATTCTAACTTAATATTACCTTTTTCCACATTATCTTTTAGGAAATGATGTCTAATGTAGATATGTTTAACCTTAGAGTGTTGCACTAGATCTTTTGATATAAAGATAGCACTAGTATTATCACAATAGATTGGAACACATTCAAATTTTAATCCACAATCACGTATTTGTTGTTTTATCCACAACATTTGTGAACAACATGCAGCAACAACTACATATTCAACTTCTACTGTGGACAAAGCAACTGTTTTATGTTTCTTGGAACCCCAAGAAACTAAGCATGGTACAAGGAATTGAGTCATACCTGATGTACTATTTCTGTTAACAAAATCACCTGCATAGCCAACATCAATGTATCCTACCAAATCAATTGACTCATGTCTAGGATAGTATGGGCATAAGTCATCAGTTCCAATTCCTTTCAGATACCTCAGTATCCTCTTTACTGCTTTAAGATGAGATTCCTTTGGATTAGCATCGAATCTTGACATGGTCCTACACTCAACCTTATGTCAGGTCTACTAGCAATTAAATATAGTAAGGAACCTATCATACCTCGATACATCTTCTGATTTATGCAAGTTCCAGTTGAGTCTTCATCCAGCCCGATGTTAGTTCCCATAGGTGTCCTAACAACCTTGTAACTTTCCATCTGGTATTTTTTTCATGAGTTCCTTCACATATATTTGCTGGTGAATCATTATCCCTCTATTAGTTTTCTTAATTTGTAGACCAAGAAAAAAATTCAGCTTACCCATCATACTCATTTAGATTTCTCCACTCATAAGGTCAGCAAAATAATTACACAAAGTTTCATTAGTTGCACTAAAAATAATATCATCTACATAAATTTGCATAACTAAAATGCCAGTTTCTTTAGATTTTAAAACAATGTTTTGTCTATTTTACCACGTTTAAAATCATTATCTAACAGGAACTTGGACAGTCTCTCGTACCATGCTCTCAGTGCTTGTTTCAGGCCATAAAGTTCTTTATCAAGTTTGTAAACATGATTTGAGAATTCTGGATTTTCAAATCCAGGGGGTTGTTCCACATAGACGTACTCTTGTCAGAGACCATTCAAAAATGCACATTTGGCGTCCGTGTCCATCTGTTACAACGTAAATTCCCTGAAAGTTGCAAAAGCAATAAGAATACGTATATCTTCTAACCTGGCAACTGGTGCAAACGTCTCATCAAAGTCTATGCCTTCTTGTTGATTGTACCCCTTGATAACCAACTTAGCCTTATTTCTTACAATGATTCCCTATTCATCAAGCTTGTTCCTATACACCCATTTTAGACATATGGCTTTCTGATTTGGTCTAGGAACTAGGTGCCAGACTTTGTTTCTCTTGAATCCACTCAGTTCAGCTTGCATTGCCATTATCCAGTCTGCATCTTATAAGGCTTCATCACAGGTCTTTGGTTCCACTGTAGAGAGGAAAGAGAAGAATGCACAGAATTTTCTCAAATTGGAACGAGTCTAAGTTCCTTTTGTTATGTCACTCATAATCATGTCCACTGGGTGAGATTTTTAATGTTTTCAATGTTTTGGGGTAAAGTCTTTTATTGGATACAACTTTTCCGGTTCAGCACTATTGTCTTCCACCTCTTGATCCAATGATTCTTCTAGGGAATATTTCAAGTATCCCACACTTGAGCCCCATTGTGATCATACACTTAAGCATGGTGGCGTTCAAAGGGAAAGAAGCTAGAGAAAAAGAGTAGCCAACAAGTTTTAGGAACTTGTAAACCGTTTACAAGGTGAAGGTTACACCCTTTCACGATCCATATATGAGATCGCTAACCCCATAGTGGTCCTAAACCATGAATGGATATTTGGGGATAAAGGTACAAATCCAACCTAAAAAATATCGAACCTGCCATAAAAATAGGCCTCTACTTTATTCTTCTCATATTCATGTGCACTTTCTGGCTAACATACAATCAATATATTAATCCTAAACCTGTTTATCTATGTTGGTTGAATATTAATGCACAAACAAATCTATTATTGGCGATCACTTGAATTATAATCATATTAGCCTAAACAAGATTATTAATTATCTTATTAAGTGTGATTATAAGTACAAATTACCTTTAAACATGCATAAAAGGCGTGATCAAGCAATAACATAATAATATCTCAAGCAACATAATAACAACAAATCATCATAATAATATTCAATAAAGCATAATAATATTAGCAAGATCCTAGGCATGATACTAACATGATTAATAACAAACCCTAGCATGTCACTAAACATATAGATCAAGGCTTTAACTCTAACATGATACTAGAAAGCAATAAATAATATCCTAATTAACATGATACTAGGAATAAATACATTATAAGCATGATTTTTATATAAAAAGAATAGCAAAGTAATTGAATTACTTACTTTGATGCCTCGTATTTCTTTCTAATAACAAAATACACACGTTAGTAACTTCATGGAAAATATTAATTCAAATAATTGAATTAAATAATTGAAATAGTGATTTGGGACCAAACCCTGAGACATTATCAACCTTTCACGTCTAGGGCGAAGGCAACTTCGAACTTGGATAGGTGTGTCTAGAGCTTGTGAATGTGGAATTTTGTAAAAGGGAAAGGTTTAAAAAAAGAGAGAAGAATAAGCTATTGCTTAAGAGAATTAAGGATTGTTATGAATCTTGATGATTCTCAGTGAATGAAAACGGGGAAACACGACCCTATTTATAAAGAAAATAGTCCGGAAACAATAGAAAAGAATCATAATTTAAATCATAAAACTGACCCCTGTCGCCAACGACAGAGCCCAGCGTGAAACGACAAACATCACGCCTGACGACAGGCTCTGTCGTTTAGCGATAGCCTTGTTGTTTAGCGCTAATTAAAATATAAAACGTGATTTTGTACAGAATCCTCTTCTTAATATAATTAAGCAATTAAACTCCGTGTTTATCAATTTTAAATCAGGTTTTATTAAAATAAAACACTTGTTTTATTTCAAACCAAATTCACTATTTTTCTAAAAAAGATAATTATTAATCCTAACGTTATTAGAACTTAAAATAACTTTCTAGACTATTATAGAAAATTAGAATCAATAATAATAACTTTAGGAATAATAATTAATGGGCCCTCCACTAGATCAATGGGCTATAAAACCATTTTAGACCCAATTTAGTATTTTGGCCATAACTTTCTCATTATTCATTGGAATTGGGCTTATAATATATCATTGGAAAGCTCTTTGCGAGATCGACCCAACTAAACTATTATTGGACCTTTTTCATGGACCAAGATAAATTGTAATAGCTATTTTCATAAAATAGAGTAGATTTTCGAAAACAGAAAGAAAGATTTTTATTAAAACAGCCGCATCACAAGACTTTTCACACTTTCACTTCGTTTGATAATCAAGTGACGTGAAAAGTATTCATCACTGGGTTTGGTTTTTGGGGAGACACATTTGGGTGTCTACAATTCTATATTTTTAGGCTCTGGATTCTCAGGCTCTAGTTGTTCCTCTTGAGGAACTTCTGTTTCAGCTACTACATTGTTGTTAGCTACTAGATTCTCAACTTGCTGCTTCATGGATATTGATGACTCTTCATCAGGGTCGTACTTTATAATTAACCCTATCTCAAAGTCATCATCGTCCTTCACATCAATCACATAGTCAGTTTCATAAAAAATTATATGTACAGACTCTTCAACACACATCGTTCTTTTGTTATAAACTCTATAAGCTTTACTATTTAAGGCATATCCTAAGCAAACTGCCTCATCACTCCTTTCATCAAATTTTCCTAAGTTCCTCTTTCCATTGTTGTGTACAAAACACTTGCATCCAAATGATCTGAAGTATGAGATATTTGGTTTTCTTCCTTTCATTTCATAAGGCTTCTTGTTGGTTATTGCTCGTACAAAAACTCTATTTAATATATAGCATGCTGTATTTACTACTTCAGCCCATAAGTTCTTAGGTAGTCCACTGGAAATTAACATTGTTCTTGCCATATCTTTTAGGCTTCTATTTTTCCGTTCAACCACTCCGTTTTGTTGTGAGATTCTGGGGGCAGAGAAGTTATGATCCATTCCATGTTTCTTGCAAAACTTGTCAAATTTTAGTTCTCAAACTCAGTTCCATGATCTGACCTCAGATGAACTAGTTGGCAACTTGTTCTTCTGTGTTCTTTTGTAGCAAAAGTAAAAAACTCATCAAACGTTTCATCCTCGCTGACATAAATGTCACTCATCAAATTCCCCCAAGCTAAACCTTTGCTCGTCCTCGAGAAAAGCTAAGGCAAAAGAGAACAAGATGGAATTATTGAAAGCAAAAGAAACATAATAGAAACAAAGAGAAAGAATGTACACTAACTCACTGTCGTAGGAATCACGGATGCATTTAGCGTATGCATCAAGCCCTTTAAACCCCTATGTCGCCAAAGAGGACGAGTAAGCTCTCGTGAGGGTTTCCTAAGAGGTTACCCCACAACTCTCGACAAAAACCAAGGCAAGGCAACAAAAGGAAAAAGGAAAAAGGAAAAAGGAAAAGAAACACTAAGAGAAAAAGCGAAACACAAGCTCATGTATGGACAAGAAATAAGGACGAGTACTAATGAATGCAAACCTTTCTAAATGGATAAATGTATGCACGTTCCAAGATGTCAATGGTTGATTGAAACATAACACATGCTAAGCATAGAGAACTACTTAGGACTCAATCCACCCTAGCCCCAACCAATCGGGCCACGTTCTCTCCACTAGCTTCAAATCAACCCTTAAGCTAGCTTCTCAAGATTCCACGAAGGAACCGAAAAAAGATAAAGAAATGAAAAATTTTGAGAAGGTAATCCCGACGTCTCAACTATGCAAACTCTTTCCATAGGTTTGAAGTCTATCTCCCTCCACCGTTCTTTTGACCTAACCTACTAGAGTCTAAGGGTCTTTTTATTGGTTGTAACGTAAGGCTAAGGGTTAAGGCGGGGTAAAAATTTAAAATTTGGTGATAATTCCTAAGTGAAGCAAAAAGTGCGTCCGACACTAAAAAATAACTCAAGAATTCACTAAATATCAAGCAAAAATACCACTAATGCCATTCCCCCAAGCTTATTCAACACAAACACACAATATTCCCCCCCAAAGCTTGAACAAAGCATTGTCCTCAATGCTTAAACTAGGGAAGAAAATGAAACTATCGAAAATATTTTTGTTGTTTTGTTTCTTTTCCATTTTTTTTTTACTTTATTCATTGTCCTTGCCTTTTTTTTTAATTTTGGACGGCTTTTTTTTTTCTTGAAACTTCACTTGATTTTCATAAATTTGCATCATTCTTTACAAGCTCAACTCTAACCAAATCTCAAAGTGCTTCTTGTTTATGATCAACAACTCAAAACTCAAACCTCACATGCCAATGCTTCACTAACTAAAAGGGGTGGTAAACATAGGCCATTAGGTTTGTAACATGGTTTAAACAAAAGCGGGAAACATAAGCTCAAATTGGTTAGCAAGTTGGTTTATGCAAAATACAAAATCAAATTTGTAACAAAACAAAAAGAAGATAAAGAAAAAAAAAAAAAAGAAAAAAGAAAGAAGTGCCCTTTTCCTCCCCTAGAGTGCTTCGGTCACGATCTTGGGAGCTATAAGTCAAAACAAGGATCAAGACATGCATAGCCAAGGATCCAAATGCGCCACACAACAAAGTGATGAAGGCTAGAACAATGTTACCTCACACGGGATTATAACTAAGCAAATACCAACTAAGGGTGCCAAATCCACTATAGAGAGCAACACCATCTTACCACATACCCGTGAACTAGGGCTTCATGGATTCCTAAAAGTTCTCAACCCGGCTACCTTAGCATGTAATATCCTAGAGTCAACCAATGACACTCTCAAATCGTGCACACATTAACCACTTAGGAAGAAAGGCATTCAAGAGTAAACAAATCCATAAGATATAATGTCCAATTAAGAACAAACAAAACACAATTTTGCTAAACTTGCCTTGAAGTAAACAAAAATCTTTTTGGGTTTTCCAAAAGCATGAAAAACACGGAAATGCATATACTCACGTGCATGACATATATGAATCGACATCCCACCAAACATGATAGAATACCCTCCCCCAATCTTGAATGAAACCAAGCTGTCAAATCATAAACAATGAAACCAAGGAGGGGAAAACAAGGAAAAATTAATCCAACATTACCAACACATGATCTTCAAGTCACAATAAGTAAGACAGAGAGGGAAAAGAAGGATATTACTGGATATGGGATAAATGCAAAATCACACAAAAAAAAACCCAAAATAACCTCGTATGAGCCATAATCTCTACAAATAAGGCTTGAATTCCACATGATAGGTAAGTTGAGGCACATTTCCTTGATTCTTGATCATCACCAATGCGCAAGAGTATGTCAAGTCGTGTACCTAGCAAGGAACACAAACACGTCCATGTGAGAAAATCTAATCCAAAAACAAAAGAAAATGAAAACAATAAAACACGGGTTACTTCCCGCAAAGGCTTGTTTAACGTCCAAGCGAGACCGCTCTAGGAAATAATAATTCAACGCACGCAAGAGCTTGTCAAATGCACTACTACACATTTCATGGGGGTGTAAATAGGCAAATGACGGAATAAGAACGTGCAACAAAATCATTGCACGCAAGTGAAGAGGGAGATGCCAAAAGAAAGAAGAAGAAGGATCGAAAGGAAACTCAAGAAAGTAAGAAGTAGAAGAAGGAAAAGAATAATGGAAAGAAAAGGAAAAAGGCAAATCCTCATCACATAATTTTTGGTTGACAAAATTCCTCTCTTCCTTAATAATGATGGAATGAGGGACATGAAAATCATCCATAGAGGGCGGCTTCCCAATAGGCTGTTTGAGATAGGAAGGGAGAGAAGTAGAGTAAGGAAGGATGTGGTCGAACCTTAGAGAAAAAGGGGTATGAGAAACGGGAAAAGGGGTAGCTACTCCCTCACCACAAGGTCTCACATCGCCAAAGAGGGCATGAAAATCAATCATAGCATCCTCAAATGATGGGCACTCATGATCTACACCTCCCTCAAGCTCAAAAACTCCAAGGGAGTCAACCTTATCCTCCTTTTCACCACGATAGACAACCTTTCCTTCAACTATCTCAAAACCCAAGGTCCCAAAATCTTGCATGAATGGAGGTAGATTCATCTCAAACTCATCTAAGTCCCAAGAAGCGTTCTCGATGAAATCATCCAATAATCTATAAGTCCTCATATGACTCTCAAAAAATATGTGGGACATTACCTCAAAAGAGTCTATATACTCATAGATTGAAGGGTCAAAAACATACACTTGAGACTCATCAAGATGGGAAGAAGGATTAAGATTTTCAAAATCAACACTCTTTTCATTTTCAACTCCTTCACCATCACTCGAATGCTCTCTAATGGGATCCTCACTCATATGGGGAAGAGAAGAAGAAGGAAGGGCATTTTCTTGAGAGTTGGCTAGTTGGAGAATTTGGCTCTCAAGCATCTTCATTCTAGCTTCCGTCTCCTTATTCTCAACTTCCCTCATCTCGTTATACTTCTCCATCATCTCCATTATCTTCATTATCTTCTCTTCCTTCAAATTTTCCATAGAATTACCCTCATAAAAGGACTCATTTGAAGCATAAGGGAAATCATTTGAAGCCATGTAAGAACAAGAAGATGAGGAGGGAGGATCATTCACATTATAAACATGAGCATCATCATATTGGGGAGAGGGGGTATAATCAAGCAAATGAGATTCATCATCAACAATAGGAGATAGAGAGTTGAAATCACTTGTACTAGGTTCACAAATAGGATCACAAGACAAATCATGGGGATGCATGCCACTAATAAAACTATTATCACATTGAGAGTCAAAATTAGCAACATTACATGCCCTATTGCGTACTTCCTTAGCAAACCGTACATAAAAGCTCCAAGCACTATGAACCGATAATGCTTGAAATTCGCCATTAAACCTACTTTCAACTTCATATCTCGTTTGTTCATTCATGCCAAAGTAACAAATCTCACAAGCTTCACAAGGATTACAACCATTATAGTTCAAAAACCCCACAAGTCTATGGAAGTAGACATAAAAAGGCTCAACATCATATTGAGGAAAAGAAAAATGTGCCATTTTTCAAAAACAAAACAAAGAGAACAAAAACAAATCAAAAGAAAATATATACAATGGACTAGTCTCAATAAGATAACATAACGGTAATGGAAGCTGTTCCCCGGCAACGGCGCCAATTTGACAGGGGAATAAACGCGTCGTCAATTGTCTATCTCTAGATCAAATACAATTTATACAACCTAAACAAATCTAATACGAGTATAAGGCAAGCATAGGGGTTGAACCACAGAGAACGGATAAACACCACCAAATGTTATCGACAATTAAGCTAGTCCGGCGTAGGAGATAAATAAACTAAAGTCTAAAGATTCTAAAACAAGAAATAAAACATTAAGGCACCAAGGGAAATGGGTAGGTGAAGTTGACGCTTGACCATACAATAACAAAGTAGCATATCAATGGTAAACTAAACATGCATGAATATCGAAGTAAAGGGTCCAATCTAGCCGCCTTCCGGGGTCAATTGGCTTCTCCTAACATAGCCTCTATGTTTCCACATTAGAACCATATACTAGGAGGTACTATTAAATAACAATCGATAGTAATGAATCTCAACTAAGTCAACTTCCGTTACTTGTTAGTAAAGACTCATCTTTGATCAACTAACAACGTGCACTTGCAAGAAAGACCAAAGAATATCAAGCATGCAAAGACTTTAATCACCATTAACATAACCCCAACATTAAAAGCATGAACAATTAGCAACTACACCATCCCCACACCCTTGGCTAGGTGACTACTCACAAATCATGTTGAAAACAATATCAATCATCAAATCAATAAGCATCAACATGATTAATAAGCAAAGAAGAAAAATAAAGCAAATAAACAAAATAAAAAACAAAGGTAAAGAGAAAGAGTAAGAGATTGCTCATTAATTGAAGATGAAGGTCTACAAAGGATTGAATTGAACAAGCTCCTTCTTCAAGATCCAAGTTCATTAATGAAGAAAACCACACTTTCTCTCTCTACCAATGAAGACTAATCCTAACCTAACCTAAAACTAATTAGAGAGAAGAATAGATAGTTCTTCAATCTCCCCTCTAATTACCCCAAAAATGGGTATTTATACTAACTTAATAAAACTAGGGAAAATAGAAAAAAGAAGGAAAAGAAAATAAAATAAATTAAAAAGGGAAAGTAAAAATAGAAAAATAAAATAAAAATAAAAATAAAAGAAAGAAAATAAGAAAAAGGGAAAAGAAAACAAAGAAATAAAAAAATAAAAGAAAAAGAAAATGAAATAATAAAATAAACCCACAAATCCCCACCAAAACCATCAGCTCCCCATTTCCCCTTTCAAAATTCATGGCTGCTTCAATATTCATCTTCACCATTCATCAAAATCCATCATCACCGCACATCATCATCGCAAATAAAAGATCAACGGCCATCACCAAGCTTCAATCGTTCGATCCTCATTAAAAATCATGTGCGAGGCTCGTGAAGTGGTTCGGTCGAACCATGGGTTGGTGCAGCCGAACTACGGGGTTGGTTCGGTCGAACCATGGGTATGTTCGACCACTCCTCTTCGAATAACAAAACCCCCAAAGTCTCTGACTCGACGTTCGGCCGAACACTCATTGGTATGCTCGAACTTGATTAATTTTCTATTTGCTCTGATTTGTGATGCAATGGTGGGCGATTTTTAGCTGTGGTTGGAGAAGTGGAGGAGATGCGGCAGGGGGCGGTGCGCGGTGGCCGGAAATTGCGCGGATGCTGCTGTAATTGAAGGTTGGACTGGTGGCATGGCTGGTTGGAGTTGCGGGTGCAGGTGGACGGTGGTGCAGGGGTTGATTGGAGATGGACGTAATTGCTGTTGTGCTCTGGTTGTTGACGGTGGTGTTGGTGAGGGGCTGCTGTGGTGATTTTGGTTTGGTTTGGGTGGCTGCTGGTGTTGGTGAGGGTGAGCAGGGGCTGTTTTGGGCTGTGGTGGTGCGACTGCTTGTGTGTGTTGATTTGGGTGGCTAAAGGTGGAGATGTGTGTGTGATTGTTACGGCTGCTGTGTGGTGATGTTGGTGGCAGCAGCTGGTGGTTGAAATTGGTGGTGGGTTGCTGAGGCTGGAGCGTGGCTGTGTGCGTGAGGGAGCAGGGGAGATGGAGGTGCTGTTGTGGTGGAGGATAAGGGGGTGTGGTGATGGTTAAGATTGGGCATCAGCTTTGGGGCTTGAAAGCTTCTTGGATTGACACCTTTGACCCGAGCCTCCGACCTCCGAGCACGATCCTACACAACCAAATGAAAACAAGGGAGAATCGGGACAAAGATAAAATAAAATAAAATGAAAATAAACAAAGGACGAAATAAAACAAAACCACGACAAATAGAATAAAATAAATAAAATAGAAATAAATAAAATGAAATAGAAAATAAGAGACATAAAACTAAACTAATAAAAATAAAACAAAAACTATACAAGCAAATAAAGTAAAATAAAACACGAAAATAAACTAAAGCTAATAAAATAAAGAAAATAAACTAAAACGCTCCAAAATTACCAAATAAACAAGAAACTTTATTAAAGAGAAAACAAGAGAATAAAAGGAAAATAAGGGAAAATAAACACGGAAAAGACTCTAAAACTACTCCTTAGGAGTGACATAAATATCACTCATCACTCGCTTACAAGAAAGAAAACCCAGGTGAATCTAGAAAAATCATCTACAATAACCATTACATACCTTTTGCAACATCTGTTTTGTAACCTTGTAGGACCACACAAATCCATGTGAACAAGTTCCAATGGCTTTGTGGTACTTATCATATTCTTAGATTTAAAAGATATCCGAGTCTGCTTACCTTTAACACATGCACTACATACTTTATATTTTATAAACTTGATGGAAGGAAGTCCTTCCACAAGTCCTTTTGATATAAGTTTATCAAGCAAAGAGAAACTAGCAAGGCCAAAGTGTTTTTGCCATAATAGGGGATCATCCTCAATGACACTAAGACATGTCAAGCTACTATTTGGAAGTTCATTGAGATCCACAACATATGTGTTCCCCTTTCGAGTTCCTTTAAGAATAACTTTGTTAGTGTCATTGTTGATGATTCTACATAGATTAGAAGTGAAGCTAACTGAGTTTCCTTTATCACAAAATTGAGATATACTTAACAAGTTGTGTTTAAGATCCTCGACTAAAAAAATATTTTCAATAGTATGGGAGTTTGACCTTCCTATTTTACCAATAACAATAATTTCACCTTTCTTGTTATCTCCAATGTTTGGTAGTAGGGAGGAGATGAGTTCCAATGACTTATTCCATCCGAGCCTCATTAAAACCTAGATTCGACCCTCTTTATATAGAGAGTCGTAGAATAGTTTACAAGATAATAATCATATATTCTACGAGATCATGAACATAAATATTTTATATTTTTTTTATATTATCTCCTTATTTACATATATCTGACATCTAATAATTAACAAAATTTCGGTGTCAACAAATATAATGCTGGAATTTTTGGTAGTGCATGGAAAATCAAGTTTCTTTAAGGGATTTTAATTACCCATTAATTGGGATTAAAGTATGATGTTTTAAATATAATTTCAGCTTATTTTAATTAAATTATGAGGGGTTTTATAATAGTATATATTGCTGGAAATTTGTGTAAAAAGGATTTTAATACTCTTCTATGATTTTAAATTGTAGGAGACTTTTAGGTGAGCGATTTCTATTAGTCGTGGCAATTTTAAGATCGTATACAAGGTACGTTCACGTACTTAGCATAATTTTATTGATGTAGTAGCATGCTAAATGTGCTTAATTGATTACAAGTAGTATCATGCTAGATTTAGAATGGAATTTTTGAATTGGTTGTTGTTTTGGTGATTGAATAATGAGGCATGATTTATTTGTGATTGGTTATTTGTTGGAAAATTATAATTTGGAGTATTGTTTATGAACCACATATTTATTTGTGGCATGTTAGAGAGCATGTTTAATTAAACTAAATATTTCATTTGGGTTGGAATATTGGAAAGGAATTTAATTATGGTTCATATAATTTTTATTGATGCTATAAGCATGAGAAAGGAGCTATATAAGTGTCTATGTACACGAGGTATAAATTGTATGTTGGTGCCTTAGTGCACTTAAGGCATTTTTAAAACTGAGGGATAGGATTTGTGGCGTTTTATGCATTTAAGGTGTCATTGACACCGAGGTAGAATTAAAAGGGGTTCAACATTAAATATTATGTGGTCACTAATTATTCAAAAATTAAATTGGTATGTTTGATTGTTTGAATAATTATGGTTTGAGAGTCATCACCAAGTTTAATAATCTGTAAATAACGTAAAGTAAAAGAGATTACGCACCAAAACTCTTGGAACGTATATACCTTGAGTATGAACATATGGGGGAGTTATGGGCTTTTATATTTAACCATAACTTCTACTAGAGTACAGGACGCTGCACATTCTTTTTATTATTATTATTATGCGCAGGATATCCGCCACTTACGAGTGGTTATTGATGCTGGCACGGTTAGCTCCTGTGTCTGTAACCTCAATTTATAGGGGGATGTTAGTGGGGAAACCTGTTTGATGCGTAGTTAACTTTAAATAAATTATGTAGTGTCTAGTGAGAACTTTTATTGAATGTTATATGCTTGAAAAACAGGTGCAACAAGGTAAGTTGTGTGTTGATAGGGAATTGTATGCTAGTGTGTTAATTACGCTTATGTACTCAGCTTTGCTGATTGTGTGTTTGTTGGCCTTGTCTTTAACTTGGCCCTATGATGACCCATTTCTAATGAAGAGTAGTGGAGACAAGTAGGGAGAAGCTTTTTAGGTGATGAATCATATTTATGAATGGGCATGAGTAAAGAGCGAATCATTCTAGTTTTTATAAGTATATGATGTGTTTATCACTTTAATTATTTATGATATCATTATTATGCATGACTAACGCAAAAGGTTTTGAATTTGGTTTGGTTTTAATAAGGGCCTATATTGGTTCCAAGTTGTAGGTTGTTTTTTTTTACTTCGTTTGACTTTGGTTTGACTTTACTTTCGTTGATTGACTTTTCAAGTTGACTTGTTTGAAATGGTTTTGAAATTAGTCTTTCGCTGTGTGTCTTTGATAGTTGCCTTAGCCGTTTTCACGGTGGCGGTAATGTCTTAGATATTCTTATTTAAGTTTTAAATAGGGCAAAAAAGGTATTTTAAAGGAAGGAATTGCTAGGGTGTTACACCTTGGGTTCCGTTGTTTTAGAGAAAGAGTATAATCAGTATTCTAAAGAGTATTTTTAATTCTTGTATGTAGGACATGCTGCACGAAGATGTCCTGTAAGATTACAGAAATAACATATCTTCTTGCTAACATACTTCTTATTTCTTTTAGACTTCTCTTTATATCCTAGTCCTTCATTATGTTTATTCTGAGTATTAGCTATCCAAACTGAAATTCCATGATTGATAACTTCTTTACCTTTCCTAGTTATAGCAAGTTCCTCCTCCAAGGTTTGATTTTTCATTTTCATTTATTCCAAATTATATTTTAGTTTTTCAAAATTTGGATATTGGCTTCAGAGAGGAACTTCAGAATTAGGAGAGTTAATTCCTAGTTTTAGTTGAGCTAACTCTACATTTAACATAATGTTATCATGTTTTAGTTTTTTTACTTGTTCTTACAAAAGGACGTTTTTATCATATAAATCAAAGAATCTAGTCCGAACATCAGTTTTAATATTGTCAACCTATTCAGTATGTTCTTTGTAGATTTTTAAAGCTTGATCACTTTGGAACTTCGATCTATTTAATTCAATACAGTCAATTTGAAGATGCAGAATAATGTCCATAAGATTTTCTTTATTCAAAACTTTAAGCTGTCTATGATCATACCATACCTCCGATTCAAGTTCCTTTAGGTAAGTTGCATTGTCAGTTTTTGCCATCTAGCATAGGTTGGTTGTTTCTTCCAGGGACTCACCTTTTTCTTCATCCTCTGAATCAGAATTTCCCCATGCAGCCATCATGGCTTTTCTAAAATCTTCCTTGGAGAACGATGGATTATATAACTTGTTTTGTTCCTTCCCTTTGTATTTGGGTTTCTCATCCTCTTTAGGCTGAGGACAATCTCTGATGAGATGTTCCTTAAAACCACATCTGTAACAGTTGGTGTAGACACCCAAATGTGTCTCCCTAAAACCAAACCCAGTGATGAATACCTTTCACGTCATTTGATTATCGAACGAAGTGAAAGTGTGAAAAGTCTAGTGATGAGGATGTTTTTATTAAAATATCTCTTTTTTAGTTTTCAAAAACATTTCTTTTCTTACTCTATTTATGAAAATAGCCCGTCCAATTTTGTTTGGTCCATGATAAGGGTCCAATAATAGTGTAATTGGGTTGGGATCGAAAAGAGATTTTCAACGATATATTATAAGCCCAAGATGAATAATGATGAAGTTATGGATTGAATTAAATTTTGCCCAATGATTTTATATGTGGCCCAATGATCTAGAGGAGGACCTATTAATTATTATTCCTAAAGTAATTAGGATTGATTTTAATCTTCTAGAATATCTAGAAGGTTCTTTTTAATGAGATTAGGATTAATAATTATGTTTTAAAGATGTTTTTATTTTGAATAAAATATGTGATTTGTCACAAATATGATTTTAATTTGCTTAACGCAGAATTATCTGCTCAATCGTATTAAGAAGATGATTCCGCGTACAAAGCGCGTTGTACTTTTGACCTAGCACAAGGTTGTCGCCTGGCGCTTACAGCTGACAGCTATCCCCTGGCGCTAACTCTTGTCATTGGCGACAGGAGGTATTTTATTTCGAATATGACTTGATTTGATTCCGAGCTATTTTTTTCATAAATAGGGGTCGTATCTCCCCGTTTTTCATCATTCACAACCATCATCTCTCTATATTCTCTCTCTAAAAGCTAGAAGATTTCTTTCTCTCTCTATTCTTTTTCTAAACCTCCCATCTCTTAAAATTCCTCATACATTAGTTTTAGACACACCTAGCCAAGTTCGAAGTTGCCTTCGCCCTAGACGTGAAAGGTTTAATATTTCTGAGGGTTTGGTCCCTAATCTTTAATTTCAATTATTTAATTTAACTTTTTTGATTTGTTATTTTCCTTGAAGTTACTAATTTTGTTATTAGAAAGAGGTAAGAGGCATCGAAGTAAGCACTTTAATTGTTTTATTGATCTTTTTGATATAGAAATCATGTTTAAATTATATTGTTTATTCCTAGTATCATATTAGGATGTTATATTGCTTCCTAGTATCATGTTTAGGGTTAACTAATATTTATGATATTATTATGATGCTTCCTATTGCTTTCCTAATATCATGTTAGTATATGTTAGGGCTAATTGATCTTTAATGTTTAGTGACATTGTAGACACCCATTTGTGTCTCCCCAAAACCAAACCCAGTGATGAATACCTTTCACGTCATTTGATTATCGAATAAAGCGAAAGTGTGAAAAGTCTAGTGATGAGGATGTTTTTATTAAAATATCTCTTCTTTCTGTTTTTGAAAATATTTCTTTTCTTACCTTATTTTTGAAAAACATGCATTCTAGTTTATTTTAGTCTAGTGCATTCTAGTTTATTTTGGTCCATGAAAAACGTGTAGTTGGATGGGGTTTGAAAAGACCTTTCCAACGATATATTATAAGCCCAATTTCGATGAATAATGAGGAAGTTATGACCAAAATATTAAACTGGGCCCGATTTGGTTTTTATATGCGGCCCAATGATCTAGAGGAGGGCCTATTATTAATTATCATTCCTAAAGCTATTAGGATTTATTATAGTCTTCTAGAATATTCTAGAAGGTTCTTTTAAATCCTAATGGAGTTAGGATTGATAATTATGTTTTGAAGAGTTTGAAATTGAATAAAACTACTCCTTTTGAGAATCCTTATTTTGTACGAAGTGGAATATATTCAGATTTTATTTTCGTGCCTCATAATATTTATTCAAATTTTATATGGTTGGATAGATCTTGAAATTATCTTTCCAATGTTATATTATAATATTAAATCCGAGTTATAACGAAAAATATATAAATGAGACATGAAACTCTATCCAAAACTAACACCCTTCCATTATTTCGGCCATATCTTTTTATCTACATAAGATTTTAATCTGATTCAAATTGGATTAGAAATTAGACTTCAAGATATTTCCAACGACATATTATATGCCTTTTGGACTTCCGAATCAAAATATATGATAAAAACAAAAACGCATGAAACTGATTATTAGCGCTTGACGCTAAGCATTAGCGCCGGGCGCTAATGCTTGGCACCTGACGCTAACCTTCAGCGCCTGGCGCTAATTTCCCGCGTTAACGCTAATCAAGTTTTATGCGCGTGAGAACTCTGTTTCGATTTTCTATCTTTTTGGCTGATTTTCTCTATAAATAGCTTTCTAAAAACTCCGTTTTCATTCACCAACTCTCATCAAGATTTTCTTGATTATTCTCTCTCTCTTTTCTAAACTAGCCTTTTCTCAAATATAAAATTCCGCATTCGCAAGACTTAGATACACCTAGCCATATTCGAAGTTGCCTTCGCCCTAGACGTGAAAGGTTTAATTTATGAGGGTTTGGTCCCAAATCTCTCTTTCAATTATTTAATTTAACCGTTTTGTTTATTATTTTCCTTGAAGTTACTAACGCGTGTATTTTGTTATTAGAAAGAGGTACGAGGCATCCAAGTAAGTACTTTAATGGTTTAATTGATATTATGATATAGAAATCATGCTTAGATTGTTATTTTGATTCCTACTATCATGTTAGGATGTTTTCCTTAATTTGATGTTTAGGGTGACAACAATAAATTCCTAGTATCATGTCTAGGGTAACTTTAATACCAAGTATGATTAAAAGTATGATGCTTCCTACGTTCTTCCTAATATTTATGATTGTTAGTATCATGTTAGGGTTAAAGTTTGATCTTTATTGTTTAGTGACATGCTAGGATTTGTTATTAATCTTGTTAGTATCATGCCTAGGATCTTGCTATTATTTTAATTATTTTAATTATTATTTTGATTATGATTATTTTGATTATTGATTATGATTATGTTGCTTGATGATATTTATTGTTATTGCATGATCACGCCTTTTATGCATGTTTAAAGGGAATTGGTATTTGTAATCATGCTTGATAATGATGAGTGGCATTTATGCCACTCTTTTATCCTTTTTCTCTAAGGATTCTCCCCTCATTTGCACTTGTTTGGCCCTTTTTCTTAGCATTTTTACTTAGTTTTGCTTCCTCTTTTCTTTCTCCTTTATCTTCCCTTTTCTTAGTCTTCTCTCTTTGTTTTTATTGTGATTTTCATGCTTATGCTTTGTAGGAACCATCGGGATTTTCAAGAGGAGGAAGCTAAGCTCAAGGGAAGCTGGAGGAAGTATGATTCAGAAGAGGTTCGACCGAACCTTCTGAAGGTGTGGCTGAACCTGCTCAGTGGTTCGGCCGAACGTCGAGGCAGGGACAAGATGCAATTTGGCGATTTTGCAGGAGTGGTCGAACCACTGAAGTTCGACCAGACCAGGATCAGGGAGGTTCGACCGAACCTACCCAGGTTTCGGCCGAACCTACCTTGTGGTCTGGCCGAACCTTCCCACTGTTCGGTCGGACCATTTCTTTTATTCCAGCTGCTTTGTACGATTTATTTTAGGCGGTTATTTAGAACGTTTTTATGTAATGGTATTGGATTATCTCATTATCCTAGTCAATTAACCCTAATCTTAGAGAGAGCTAGTGTAGTATTGCTCAAGTTATCTCATTGTATGCAACTTTGGTTGAAGCTTTCCCTTCAATCAATCAATCAAGAAACTTGCAAGTTTTCATCTTTCTTCAATCCTTTCTTTAGTAATCTCTTCTCCTTTCCTTTAATATTATTTATTTGTTTTATTGTTACTTATTTTTGTCTATCTTATTAGTTTATCTAGTTATTATTGATTTCATATATTTCAATCATGTTTTGTTTTGAGTTTCTTGTGTTTATTTCTAGTTTTGATATTATGTTTAATCTCCCTTCTCTAGGCTAAACTCTTAGCTAGGGGAAGGGGGTGGAAGATATGTATTGAATGATGGATGAATGATGATAGTTGGATTGATTACATGCCTTAAATTGATGAAAGACATGATTTTTAATGGCTTGAGATTATTGTTGCACTTTATTTGATTGCCTCCTAGTTTAAATGCATGAAAATGATTTGAACTAGATTAAGATCACCTCTATTTTAATGATTGCATGAGAATGAGTTGTTAAAATGGAGTTTCATGTATTGTGCTTCTTTATTCTCTTGATTTGCTTGTGTCTAATAGGATGCATGAGAATGATCCTAATTAGCATAGACTTCTTTTATTGATTTTCCTAGACTATTGCATGAGAATGAATTGTTTAGGTAGAATCTTGTGTTCTTTGGCATGTTCATCATGATAACTATCATTGTTCCCCTCTTCCTAATGCATGTTTGAAACCCCCGAATCCCTAGCGTCATTTTCTATTGATTTTAATCATCATTTTCTTGCTTACTTGTAGTTTTAGTGTTCTACTCAACAAAACCAACAAAACAATTCCCTTTTCACTCTTGCATTAGTGATATTTGATGTTGAATTAGCGTGCTTCCCTAGTGATTCGACCCTTTACTTGCCACTAACTAGTTTAGTGTAGGTTTAGGATTTATAAATGATTAATTTGGTTAGGGTGGTAGCTTAACGACCTATCAAATCCCGATCAAATTTTGGCGCCGTTGCCGGGGAAGCGGCTTGTTTAGCGAATATTTTTGCTTTTGTTAGAGTCATTTTGCTTTCTTTTCTTTTTGTTGTTTTTTTTGTTTTATCATCCTTGTCATTGCTAATTGTTTGCTTAGCTTTGGTAAATGCTTTGGAGGTCTCAAGGAGCACCCTCACATCAAATTAACCACGAAATCAACCGAACCTTGAGACAAGTCCGTAGGCTTTATCAAGACGAGGGAAGAGGTTTTGGTGATATAGTTGATAGTGAGAGTGATACTTACTCTTCAAGTTCACCACGCGAATCAATGGCGGGACAAGAGAATGATGTCTTGTTTCGTGAGTTCGGAAATCCGGAGGATTATGAGCTCACGGGAGGGATTTTGCTACCCGTCACGAAAACCAACTTCTCAATCCATCCACAATATACTCGAATGGTCCAATCGGAGCAATTTTCCGGAAGTGCAAGTGAGGACCCTATTGAACATTTGGACTGATTCCTTGAATTGTGCGCAATGATGCAAACCAATGAAGTGAGTCAAGACTACATTCGTATGCAACTTTTCCGGCAATCTCTCACTGGACGAGCAAAGAAATGGCTAAAGCAAGTAAAGCCTAACTCTCTCACAACATGGAGGGAGGTTGTAAAGGCGTTCTTGAAGCGCTTTATCTCCAAAGAGAAGACCGCCGAAATGAGAAGGAAAATTGCATCATTTGAGCAAGAGGCCGATGAAAGTCTTGGTGAAGCATGGAAGAGATTCAAAGAGTTGGTGCAAGCATGTACCCACCATGAGTACAATCAAGGGTTGCTCATGCGGTTTTTCTACGACAGATTGGAGCCCATGTCAAGAGCCAATTTGGATGCGGGGGCGGGTGGTCAATTAATCAAGATCCCTCAAAATCAAGTTGAAGCCACAATAGAAGAGGTAGAAAAGAATTACTCTTGGGGGGGCCGAAGAAGAAACGCTCCAAAGAGAGGTGGTATTTACGAATTGGAGAAAGTTGATCAATTACAACATCAAATTGATCAACTAACAAAAGGGCTTTCCAAATTGAACACGAGTGTGAATGCAAGTTCAAGTGGTGGAGCAAGCTCTTCTCAAGTTAACTCTTTCTCTTGTCAAAATTGTGGAGGAACGAACCATGATACATCTTATTGTGGATGTTTAAGCCTCGATTATGTAGCGGTATACAACACAAGGCAAGAGGGATTTAGAGGAAGCGGCGGTGGAGTAGCTTGGAGACAACCACCACCCGGGTTTGTACTTCAACCTCAACAATGGAACCAACAAGCTCAACCTTCCTATAACTCCAATCCTCAATATCAAAATCCACCTCCATCTCAACCCCAAAACCCATGAGGAAGCTATTCAAGGAACAACCAATACAACAATCAAACCCAAGCACCTCAAAGAAACCATTAAGAACAAGCACCTCAAGCGGAGCTAACTTAAACTTAACTCCTCCAAGCCATGCATGCGCAAATGAAATCTTTTTGGCAACAAATGCAAGAGATAAGAGCCCACAACAAGATGGTTGATTCACAACTAGCTCAATTGGTCGAGAGAACTCCTTTCAATTCACCATCCACTCTACCCGGACAACCACAACCTAACCCATCTCACAATCCAAAACCCGATACATGCAAGGCGATCACATTGAGGTCGGGAACTTCCTATGAAGGACCAAATGAAGGGGATAGTGAGGAAAAGAAGGGAGGAGAGGAGAGTGTGAATGAAAACAAGGGAGGTGAGAAAGAAAAAGGTGATGATATAGAAAGAGGTTCGGAAAAGAAGAAGATAGACAATGAGAAGACAACTTCAATTCCCAGTGAGGCTAGGAATCTTGATGGACCGGTTCCTTTTCCCGGTCGGCTTGCGGAAAGGAAGTTGAATGACAAGTTCACAAAATTTCTTATTGTCATGAAGAATTTGCATATCAGCCTCCCTTTTCTTGAAGTTGTGATACAAATGCCATCTTATTCCAAGTTCCTCAAAGATATTCTCACCAACAAGAGGAAGCTCAATGATGAGCTTATCACCCTTCCACATCAAGTGAGTGCTCTTGTCCAACATAAGATGCCCAAGAAGGAAAAAGACCGGGAAGTTTCACTTTGCCGGTGAAAATTGGGAACATGGAAGCTAGGGGTGCCTTAGCCGATCTTGGAGCAAGTGTTAGTTTAATCCCTCTATCCATTGCTCAAAAACTCAATATTGAGATGATCCCTACAAGGAAGACAATTCAATTGGCCGATCGATCGGTGAAATTACCTTGTGGAGAGCTTGAGGATGTTCCAATTCAAGTGGGACACATCTACGTGCCTTGTGACTTTGTAGTGATGGATATGGAGGAAGATGTTAACACTTCTTTGATTTTGGGACGTGAAGCTCTTAAAACTTTAGGGGCGGTCATCAATTGCAAGAACAACACCATCACTTGTGAAGTGGCCGATGAAAAAATTGTCATTGAATTTTCGAAGTTGCTCAAGACCCCCATGGTTGAAAAATGCTATAGAGTTGATGTTGTGAATGAGGAGCTAGATCGCTTGGGGAGGGTCGTGATGAGGCCTTAAGATCCAATGATTGAAGCCCTTACATGCAAAGAAGTGTTCCACTCTCAAGAGGCTAAAGAATTTGTCATGGCAATGGAGGAATCCTCAAAGGAGGAAGTTGAACAACAAGTTGAGACCGAGCTTGAGTCCAAGGAGGAAAAATTGGAGGAGAGTTCTAAGCCTCCTCCCAAGGTAGAACTCAAACCCCTTCCCCCTTCTTTGAAATATGCTTTTCTTGATAAGGAGGGAAAATACCCTATTATTGTCAATGCTACTCTAGATGGTCTTAATTTGGAAAAACTTCTTGATGTTTTAAGGAAATATAGGGATGTGATAGGGTATAGCATTGATGATATTAAAGGTATTAGCCCTTCTTTATGCATGCATCGTATTCATCTTGAAGATGATCATTCCACCTCCATTGAACCTCAAAGAAGGTTGAACCCCCACCTTCAAGAGGTCGTGAAGAAAGAAATTTTGAAACTACGTGAGGCGGGCATCAGCTATGCTATCTCCGATAGCAAATGGGTTAGCCCGGTTCATGTGGTTCCAAAGAAGGGTGGAATGACCATAATCAAGGATGAAAAGGGAGAGGAAATCTCCACCTGGACGATGACCGGGTGGAGAATGTGCATTGATTATAGGAGATTGAACAAAAACACCAAGAAAGATCATTTTCCTCTCCCTTTCATGGACCAAATGCTTGAAAGGCTTTCTAACCATGCTTTCTTTTGTTTCTTGGATGGGTATTCCGGATTTTTCCAAATCCCTATCCATCCAAGTGATCAAGAGAAAACAACTTTCACATGTCCATATGGGACATTTGCATACCGAAGAATGCCATTCGGATTATGCAATGCTCCCTCTACTTTTCAAAGATGCATGACTTCCATTTTCTCTGAGATGCTTGAAAAAGAAATTGAGGTTTTCATGGATGATTTTAGTGTTGGTGGCTCATCTTTTGACACTTGTCTTTTTAACCTTGGAAAAGTTTTGAAAAGGTGTCAAGAGACAAGTTTGGTTTTAAATTGGGAAAAGTGCCATTTTATGGTTGAGGAGGGCATTGTCCTTGGCCATAAGGTTTCAAAAATTTGCATTGAACTAGATCTGGCCAAGGTTTCGGTGATTGAAAAGTTTCCCCCTCCTACTTCCATCACGGGGGTACGAGCTTTTCTTGGGCATGCCGGTTTTTACCGGAGGTTTATCAAAGATTTTTCTTCAATCGCCAAACCCTTGACCAAACTTCTCAAAAAAGAGGTTGTTTTTGACTTTAATGAGGCTTGCCTTGAGGCGTTTCGTAAGCTCAAGGAAGCTCTCATTTCTTCTCCCGTTGTGCAAGCTCCGGATTGGAGCTTGCCTTTTGAGCTAATGTGCGATGCTAGTGACTTTGCAGTAGGTGCCGTTCTTGGTCAAAAGAAACAAGGAAAATCATGTGTCATCTACTACGCAAGTCGGACTCTAGATGAGGCTCAAAGGAATTACACAACAACGGAGAAAGAGATGTTAGCGGTAGTGTTTGCATTCGATAAGTTTCGGTCCTATCTCATATGCTCAAAAGTTATCGTGTACACGGATCACATCGCGGTGCGGTATCTCATGACCAAGAAAGAAGCAAAGCCTCGCTTGATCCGTTGGGTTCTCTCTCTCCAAGACTTTCACATGGAAATGAGGGACAAGAAGGGAGCGGAGAACTATGTAGCGGATCATTTGTCTAGGCTACCATTTGAGAACAAGGAGGATGTACCGATTAATGATGAGATAGGATTCGAGGCTCTCATGGATCTGGTGTCAACTTCTACGCCTTGGTACGCGGATATAGCTAACTATCTTGCGTGTGGAGTCGTTCCCCCGGAGTACTCTTCTCAACAGAAGAAGAAGTTTTTCAAGGAGATAAGAAGATACTTTTGGAATGACCCATACCTATTCAAGCAATGTGGAGATGGCCTTTATTGGAAGCGCGTTCCAGATCATGAAATTCAAGGTGTTCTTGAGCATTGCCACTCACTACCATGTGGAGGACATGGTGGTGTTGACAAAACAGTGGAAAAATCTCTCAATCCTTATTGTGGTGGCCGACAATGCATAAAGACGCCCACCAATTCGTTGCGCAATGTGATAGATGTCAAAGGAGCGGAGGCATTACCAAGAGGGACAAAACGCCCCAACAAAGTATTCTAGAAGTGGAACCCTTTGATGTTTGGGGGGTAGATTTCATGGGACCTTTCGTTTCTTCTTGTGGGAATCTATATATCTTGGTAGCGGTCGATTATGTGACAAAATTGATGGAAGCCATACCCTCACCTACCAATGATCACAAGGTTGTGCTTAAGCTCCTAAAGAAGATCATCTTTCCTAGGTTTGGAGTTCCGAGGGTGCTAATTAGTGATGGAGGCTCCCATTTCGCCAAAAAGCAATTTGAAGCTCTTTTCAAGAGATATGGCGTTCATCACAAGGTTGGGCTACCTTACCACCCTCAAACTCAAGGACAAGTGGAGGTCTCGAATCGTGAAATAAAAAATCTTCTTGAAAGGATGGTGAACAAATCAAGGAAAGATTGGTCTCTCAAACTTGATGACACGCTATGGGCTCTTAGGACTGCGTATAAGACTCCAATCGGCACAACCCCTTATAGGTTGGTCTATGGCAAGGCTTGTCACTTGCATGTTGAATTGGAATACAAGGCTTGGTGGGCTATCAAGGAGCTTAATATGGATTTGTTTTTGGCCGGTGAGAAGAGATTGTTGAAGCTCAATGAACTTGAAGAGCTTAGGGATGATGCTTATGAGAGCTCAAGAATGTATAAGGAGAAGACTAAGAAATGGCATGACCAACATATTCGAAACAAGAGCTTTAAGGTTGGAGATAAGGTCTTGCTCTTCAACTTAAGGCTTTGCTTTTTTTCCGGGTAAACTCAAGTCTAAGTGGTCGGGGCCTTTTGTGGTATCGAAGACTACTCCTTATGCTTCTTTTAAGTTAGATGCAGATGGGAACAAGTTCATGGTCAATGGTTCTCGTTTGAAGCATTACTTTTGCAAAGAAGAAGTTGGTGTGATCGAGTGTCTAAGGCTTGACCCTTTGGGTCCTAAGCCACCCTCTTGAATGAATTTTCCTCATGGTCAAGCTAATGACCTTATAAAGAAGCGCTTTCGGGAGGCAACCCGAGTTTCTAACCCTTTTCTACTTTAGTGTATGATCATAGTGGGGTTCAAGCTAGGTGTAATGCTTGAAATATTCCCTACAGACATGCTAGGTGTTTAGGGTAAAAATACCCCATGTACGTGGACCAATCCCGTAGCTGTGGCCATATCAAAGGGTGACACGTGTCACTATGGGAAGATGACGCGTGTCCAAGGCATAAAAAGCCCTTAAAAGCAGCATTAAAAAAGCCATATTACATCATGGCCCAAATCCCGAGAGATCTTCATGAAAGACGCAAAACGACGCCCCTATATTACACGTGGCATCGCATCACGTCACGGAATTTTAGGGTACAAACTCTAAAGGGGCACAAACTCCCACCCCTATAAATACCCCAATCATTTATGATGGGGGGGATCACGACATTACAAGAAAAGAGCATTAAATAGCTCCAACTTCTCTCTACTTTCTCTCTCTAGCCTTTTCCGTTTTAGATCTCTAACTTGATCGTCGGAGGCGAATATTCCGATAAAGGAATATTCGTTCATTTTGCAGGTGTCCGAGTCTCATTGCCTGGAGAGCGCGACCAGTATCCGAGGAATTCCAAAAAACACCCGAAACATTTGGCGCCGTCTGTGGGTGATGAGTGGCATTTATGCCACGATTAAGGTTCATTTTGATGGTCATTTTCCCACATTTGCGGCTTGTTTGCATCCTTTTCTTTGCACTTAGTTCCCTTTCCCTTTATGCATCTTCTTTCCTAGATTTTGCCCCTTTTTCCTACTCTTTACTTTGATTTCCATGCTTATGCTTTGTAGGATCCATCGGGGTTTTCAAGAGGAGGAAGCTAAGCTCAAGGAAAGCTGAAGGAAGCAAGATTCAGAAGAGGTTCGGCCGAACCTCTTGATGGTGTGGCCGAACTAGGGTGTGGCCGTACTTGCTCAGTGGTCCGGCCGAACGACGAGGCAGAGTTAAGAAGCAATTTGGAAATTTTGCAGGAGTGGTTGAACCTCAGAAGTTCGACCAGACCAGGATCAGGGAGGTTCGACCGAACCTACCCTGTAGTCCGGCCGAATCTTCCCAGTGTTCGGTCGGACCACTCCTCTATTTCAGCTGGCTCTGTACGGCCTATATAAGTCCCATTTTAGAACGTTTTGATGTAATTAGATTAACTTAGTTTTAATTTTTCTGCACATTTTTAGCTTAATCTAGAGAGAGAAACACTATTAGTCTTCATTTTGGTAGAGAGAGAAAGTGTGGCTTTCTTCATTGATGAACTTGGATTTTGAAGAAGGAGTTTGTTGAATCCTTTGTAGACCTTCATCTTCAATTAATGAGCAATCTCTTACTCTTTCTCTTTACCTTTGTTTTTTATTTTGTTTATTTACTTTTATTTTCCTTCTTTGCTTATTGATCATGTTGATGCTTATTGATTTGATGATTGATATTGTTCTCAACATGATTTGTGAGTAGTCTCTTAGCCAAGGGTGTGGGGATGGTGTAGTTGCTAATTGTTCATGCTTATAATATTAAGATTAAGTGAATTGTGATTAAAAATCTTTGTGTGCTTGATATTCTTTGATCTTCTTGCAAGTGCACATTGTTAGTTGATTAAAGGTGAATCTTTGCTAACAAGGAACGGAAGTTGACTTAGTTAAGGTTCATTACTATCGATTGTTCTTTGATTGCACCTCCCAATATATGGTTCTAGTGTGGAAACATAGAGGCTATGTTAGGAGAAACCGATTAACCCCGGAAGGCGGTTAGATTGAACCTTATATCGATATTCATGTATGTTTAGTTCACTATTGATTTGCTTTGATGTTATTGCATGATCAAGCAGCATCTACATCTACCCATCTCCCTTGGTGTTTAGTTATATTGATTTTAACTCGTTTTATCTTTAGTTTAATCTCTTAGTCATTCCTATCCTTTTGTTCCGAGATAGCTTAAAGTTTAGTGATGAATGTGGTGTTTACGTGCTTCTCCCTGTGGTTCGACCCCTTTTCTTGCCATATACTTGTATTAGGATAATTCGAGTGTTATAAATTGTATTTGATTTAGGTGTAGTTGTCTAACGAAGCGATTATTCCTCTATCAGTGGGGATACTCCTCCGTTATGGCAATAGATGGTCAGACACCTAATACCGGCCCTTGTCCAGGCGAGGACGGTCATGTAGAGGACATAGTCCCTACAATTCTCACCAGTGATCCATTGACCGCCTCATTTCATGAGGCTGATGACCCTCCTCTTACCGCCGCTTCTTTGTAGGCCACGCTCAACAAACTTTGGAAGGAGTTTGAGAGCAACCGAGCTTCTACCTCTAGGCAGCCGCCTAGGAAGGAGGGAGAAAGATCTTCAAAGAAAGCTCAAAACAAAGCAACCAATGCAACAGATGCTGGGAACACCCCATTTCGCCGGCCGAATGGAAGGTCTCCGAGTTACCACAGACGAATTTATCTAGTCTGTTGGCAAAAACCCAGTCGGCTGGGGGAAGGGATAGACAGCCTCAAAGAGAGGAGACAGAGCCTTCTCACGATGGAAGGACTCAAGAGACTACCTTCGGCATAAGAAACGGGAACGAGCCGCGTACTTAGACACGGCTTCAATTCCCATAATGCCGGATGAATTTTCCAACCACTCCCTTTCCCAGCATAGCAACTCGGCCATCTCTAGTAGGAGTGAATCTGTGCGTACACAAACCCCTATTCCAGTGCAATCTCTTCAGTATCAACCCCCTTAGGGTTTCAACGACATTTTGCAGCCGAGCCCCCAGGTCTTCGGACAATATGGGCCTTTCGGTCAGACGTTCGACGAGACTCCCTATTTGGCCGGGCAGCCTGTGCAACCTCATCCAATTGATTGGCAGATGCGCTTGCTGACTCTTGGAGATAAGCTGCCTCCATTTTCGCAAGAAATTTTAACTGCTCCTCAGTCGCCGAAGGTGAAAAGTGTACTCGTGGGAGCCTATGATGGTACGGGCAACCCCGAGGAACATATCACTTTGTACAGAAACCTGATGTACTTACAAAGCATAGATGACGCTACCTGGTGCAAATGCTTCCCAGCCACTTTAAAGGGTGTGGCGCAGGATTGGTTTAATAGCCTTCTGGCCGGGTGTATCAATTGCTTTACTACTCTCAGTTTGCTGTTCGTGGGAAATTTCTCTTACAACATCCCACCTCAAAAGACAAGTCTTAATTTGGCAACAATTGTCTAAGGAAAAAATGAGGGCCTACAGTCGTACGTCCAGAGATTTAACCAAGAAAAAGCCTAAATTCATAATCTTCCGGATGAAATGGCTTACTCTGAATTTCTCTGGGGATTAAGGCATAATGGTTTTAATTTTGACCTGGTAAGTAAAAAGATTCGGACATACGCAGGTGTTTTGTGGGAAGCCGAAGCTTATATTGAGGTAGCAGACTTTTTTTTTCTCTTACAAAAGCAGAGGCACCGGCCAATAGATTTGAGAAGAAAAAATCTACTCAGCAAGACTTGGCTAGAAAAAAGAAAGATGGAAACAAAAGGAAAGAAGTCTGGGTGGCCAACGGCCAGCAGCCGCAGTCAAAGAAAGTCAAGACGTACGAGCCCTAGTATGAGTTCAACAAGGATTGTTACTCTATATTGATGGAAATCAAAGATAAGTTTGAATTTGAAAAGCCCCAGCCATTAAGAGGCTCGGCTCAGTACAAGAACAAAAACAAGTACTCTCATTACCACAAGGATGTGGGGCATGACACAAACGATTGCATTAATTTGAAGAGATTGTTGGACAAGCTAGCCGAGAAGGGCATGCTGAATTCTTATGTGACGAAGTCCAAGTTCACATATACACGGAAATACAACACGTTCGAGAAGAAGAAGAAAAATTATGAAGAAGATGATGGGAACGGTACCGATTCGGGCTTTGTGGCCGTGATATCGAGGGGATTTGCCTTAGGCGGCCCAACCACGAAGGGAATTAAGCAGAACGCCAGGAATTTGGGAAAGGTGATGCAGGCGGACGCGGTGAAGGCTAAACCTTTCCCCGAAGTGACCATGTCTGAAGCTGACCGGGGGGAGGTCAAAGCCCTGCACAATGACCCTATGGTGTTCATTATGAAGATAACCAATTCAAAGGTGGGTTAAATACTAATAGATACGGGCATTTCATCCGATATCATCAGCCTGGCCGCCCTGAAGAATTTGAAGTTCCCAGAAGATGCTTTGAAAGACATCACTAACCCCTTGGTAGGATTTGGAGGAAACATCATTCACCCATTCGGACAGATAGACCTGCCAGTTCGATTCGGGAAAAAAGGAGAAGGGAGGGATATGGTTTTTCGATTCTTGGTGGTGAATGAATTGACTGGCTACAATGTCATACTCGGCCGTCCCACCCTAAATGCTGCAAAGGCTGTGATCGTCCCCCATTTAATGTTGTTGAAGTTTGAACGTTCATACGGGTTTGGTTCGATCCAAGGGAGCCAGAAAATGGTAAAAGAGTGCAACCAATTAGCTGTTAAGCCTACGATTCACGGACATGGAAACCGTCCGAGTTGAAGGGGGAAGAACCCCCACTCCAAGCATACCAGGTCGATCAAAAGCGAAAGCAGGTCATGACCGACCAAGCATATCAACTAATGACTGTCGGCTGGCCTGAAGAGCTGAGACTCCAACCGGCCGGCAATCATCAAGCTGTAGTGCTTGACCCCGATCAACCAGGTTGGACAGTCAGTGTCGGCACTAAAGCTATGGGTCTGCTTAGAGACGAGTTGGTTCAATTGTTGAGAGAATTCAAGGATGTTTTTGCGTTCGAAGTCAGTAAAATGCTAGGCATAAGCCATGACCTGGCCGTGCATAAGTTGGCTGTGAATGCAGTCGTTAAACCTGTCCGCAAGAAGAAAAGAAATCATGGAGAAGAGAGGAATCATGCGGCCGCAGATGAGGTGAAAAAGCTACTGGACACTGGTTTCATTCAGAAATGCTATTACCTTGATTAGGTGGCTAATGTAGTACTCGTAAAGAAGCCGAATGGACTTGGAGAATGTGCGTGCACTATACTGATTTAAACATGGAATGTCCTAAGGATAGTTTTCCCTTGCCTAAAATTGACCGTTTGATTAATTCTACGGCCGGGCAAGCCCTAATAAGCTTTATGGACACATACTTTAATTTCCATCAAATTCCTCTATGGGAAGAAGATCAAGAGAAGACCGTATTTGTGACTGAGCAGGGGCTGTATTGTTACAAGGTTATGCCGTTCGCCCTCAAGAATGCCCCTGCAACATTTCAGTGACTTGTCAACACGGTATTTAGAGATCATCTTGGCAGGAATATGGAGGCGTACATTGATGACATGATTGTCAAGTCAAAAGAGCCGGCCGACCATCTGAAGGATCTACGAGAAACATTTACTAAACTCAGGCGGCATAAGATGATGTTAAACCCGAAGAAATGTGTCTTTGGTGTTAAGTCCGGTAAATTTCTCGGATTTTTGATTGATCAACGTGGAATTAAGGCTAACCTTGGAAAAATTCAAGCTATCTAGGATATGAATTCTCCAAGAACGATTAAAGAAGTGCAAAGACTTACCGGCTGTTTGGCAGCACTCGGTCGGAGTCTGTCAAGATCAAGGGACAAATGCCGATACCGTTTTCATACCATAAAAAAGAAAGCTATGTTTGAATGGACAAAGGAGGCAGAGGAAGCATTAGTACAGTTAAAAAGTCATCTACATACATTGCCTCGGCTCGTCATTCAACTCAAGGATGAGAATTTGTACATCTATTTCGCTATCTCAGAGCATTCCTTAAGTGTCGTTCTGTTTGTTGAACGGGACAGCCACCAGATCCAAGTCTACTTTATCAGCCATATGCTACACAATGCTGAGCTTCGGTACCCCCCTTTTGAAAAGTTTGGTTTAGCGTTATACATGGCATCTAAAAAGCTGCTGCCGTATTTCCTGGCACATTCAATAGTTGTGTATGCTGATCAACCACTCAAGAAGTCGTTTGCAACTTTAGAAGCAAGTGGCCGCATGCTTAAATGGGATTTAGAACTGAGAGTCTTCGACATCACGTTCGAGCCCAAAAAAGCCATAAAGGGGTAGGCCTTTGCTGATTTCTTGGCTGAGATGACACGGCCGGATTTACAGCTGGTCGGAGACCAGATCTGGAAGGTGTATGTGGATGGTAGTGTAACAGCGACCGGATGTGGCACTAGAATTATTTGTCAATCTCCGGAGGGAGATAATTTTGAGTATGCGCTGAGATTTCAGTTTCAAGCCTCTAACAAAGAGGTCGAATATGAAGCCCTCCTTGCCGGCCTTAGAATGTGTAAGGCGGCAAGGGCAACAAAAGTGGATGTAAGCTCGGACTCCCTACTGGTAGTCGGCCAGGTGAATGGTGACTTTGAGGCAAGGGAGCCGACCATGATGAAATATTTGAAGATAGTCAAAGAGGAGGCCAAGGGCCTAGAGCAGTTTTCACTGCAACAAGTCCCTCGTTTGTCTAATCATCAGGCAGACGCCTTCTCCAAATTAGCATCCTCAGCATCATGTGATACTCCCAGATCGATGTTTTGGGAAGTATAAGAAAAGAGGAGTATTGATGTCGAGCCAATACAAATCATTGATAGAAGCTCTACTTGGATGGAAGAAATCATTTCCTACCTAAGGGATGGATTTCTCCTGGCCGATCCCAAGGAGAGTTGGCTGATGAAAAAGAGGGCGGCCTGGTTTGAAATGGTGGGGAGTTGTTTAAGAAAGCTTTTGTGAAGCCGTACCTAAAGTGTATAACCCTGAGAGGGGACATGATGTGCTGGACAACCTTCACCAGGGGCACTGCGGCTCCCATATTGGAGGACAAGCTGGCTGAAAAGGCCACCAATCTAGGGTACTACTGGCCGAGCTTGAAGTCAGACACCATGAAAATGGTGAATAAATGTGTAGATATCTAATTTTGGCCTCCTATCCTGACAGGAAGTGCAATGACGATAAATAAAACCATCTTTGTGTTGGAGTGAAGAATACTTATGGATAACTGGTTAAGCCACAAAACACAAAAGACTAGCCCAAATTAAAGAAAAAGCCAAAACAAAGGTCCAATTAACTAAACCCGATCATAATTAGGCTTAAGCCCGTTCTTAAACCCTAATAATGACGAATTTAGGAGCACCTGGGTTAAATTTTAGTGCTGCCGCAGAAAAAGCCGCGTGCATCTCAAACAGTCACGCTGGGCTGCCGCGTGCAACTAATTCACTTGCGCGCGACACCCAACGCAACCTCCAGAGTTGCGTTGCGGAAGATTTAGAATTATACGGTAAATATAAAATCAAATCTTACCATAAAGTCGAGTGCAAGACAATTAGTTGCGCTGCCCCTAGCAGTGTAACTTAATCACTTACGCTAAGATGCCGCGCGCAACTCATTCTGTTGCGTGCAACACCTGCTGCGGCAGAATGCTCGAAACCCTAAACCTAATCATTCCCTATAAATACGAGCTTAGACCGAGGCTTAAACAGACATAAATTAACCTAAAACTCTGGCAAAATACTTGTGAACTTGTGCAACCTTGCCCCTTCTCTTGTCCTAAACACTCACCCTTTTGATACTTTGTTACTACGGTGGAGGTTCCCCAACAAGAAGGAGTCCATAAGTGTTCTAAACAGAGATCTAGAAAAGAGAAGTGGTAAATTCCCGAGCACTTAGTTAAATCACATTTATTTTCTTATTTAAAAGGACTTTAATTAATTAATTAGTGTTGTTTGATCACCTTAAAAATAATTAATTAATCAATTCCACATAGTATCTTGCGTTAAACAAAGATTAGAATTGAATTAAATAATTGTTGGTTGATCACGTAAGCCAAGGCGAATCTTGTTTATTTTCTTGTCCTTTTCACGAAGTTGATTAAATAAGAATAACGACATTACGATGTAACTCCTACGTGAATTAAAGCTTGTAAATAAAATCAACTAACATAGTTTTAGGTATTGCGTTGCATATATTGTTTGGTGATGAAATTGTAAAAAAGGAAAAGCTAGTAGAGGCCGCACTAGGGCTAGGATAACGATTCCCCTCTAAAAGGAACGTTATTTTAGTACACTCGCTACCGAACTTATTTCTGGTTTATAGACTAATTTGAGCAAGGGTAAACTTATGATTCATGTTAATTATTCCATGAAATCCACATGGAAGAAAGGCATGAACGAGGTTTATGAGTTTTTCCTAAAACTCATTGGCGACTCCTACTTGTTTCTTACGAAAAAGCGTAATGATAGAATCAATTCTAATTCAAGGTCCCCCAAACAGTCAGGAATTCAAATTCTACTACAAGTGTAAAGTCCTAGGCTTTTAAGTGGCCAAGGGCATTTAAGGAGAGTACCCCTTACGATGGGATCACCCTCCTTACAGTGGTAACTCTGCTAGGGACTTAGAGGTTACATGATTAATTCGTAGTTATGGTCCAAGGTTTCCAACACTAGGTTGCCTATGGGTTGTAACGAGAATTAACTTGGATAATCTCTAGTTAGAGAGCGAGACTTGAACGCATAATATCTTCCTTTTGCACAAGAGTAAAAACCAAACAAGCAACATTGCATCATACATAAGCATAGCACACTTAAACCATTGGGGATTGGCTCATTGACTAGGGGTCGCCAACACTAGGCTTTTATCCCAAAATCAATAACAATCATCCTACCCATATCACCAACAAAATGTTGGGAGGGCGATGTCATGAGTTAACACGTTGAGTGATTAATTTATGCGTCGTTTCTTAAGATATGGTACCTTTGGATACCCAAGCCTTTTTTACCTTAGAACGGCATTGCCTGAATCTTGACTTATAGCATGCTTATGTGATTATGTGACTATATGCAACGTGTTAGGATAGTCTTCTTTCTTCTCTTTTTAGTTTGGTCTAGGTTCCCAATTACGAAGTTGTCTCTTCTTGATTTAGTGTCATATTTAAAGGATAGCATTAAAAAAAATATTTAAAAAAAATAGAATAAAAAAAACGCTTGAATTAAAAAAAATTCTACGAGCAGGTGGCGTGCGCAACTCAATGAGTTGCGCGACCCCTCCCAGCGCAAGTGATTCCGTTGTGCATGAGAGCAGCGCGCAACTAAGTCACTTGCGCACGCCCACTGGACGAGTCCATTTTGATTTCTCAAAAAACAAATTGACTCGTCTAAACAATATCTTCATTGAAGAATTGTTAAGGGCAATGTTATCCGTTTGTAAATATTTTGCGTCTTTTTCTTTTTTTTTTTTCCTTTTTAAACAAGCGTATCGATTTACTTATCCTTTCGTACTCCTTTAGGGTCAGTTTTCAAGCTTGGGAAAGAGGACCCCCGGGCACTCGCATTCTACGTTTACCACCCAAAGATCAACCCCTTTCAAACCACTTTTCTTCAACAACTAATCCTAGTCCAACAACAATGCCAACCATTGAAGAACTTCAACAAGAGATTCTTCGTTTGAGAGAAGAAAATGCTCAAGAGGCCGAGGAGAGAAGAATTAAGAAAATGGAAAAAATTGAAAAGAAAAATGCTAAAGCTTTATTCTTGTAAGAAAATATGGAAAAATTATCAATCAAAGAAAATTCGTTGGAGAAGCTAGTTCTTCGTTCTACAATGGGGAACAAGTACTTTGACGCAGAAAAGTTTGCTCCTCCAGGACTTGCTTTACCGGAAAAGTTCGTAGCTTCGGACTTGCCAATATTTAAGGTGACCAATAATCCACAAAATCATTATATGTGTTTTACTGGCACTATGGCACTAAAGGGAGTTGATCCTAAGCTTTATGATTTGACTTTCCCTTTATCCCTAGACCCAACCGCGAGAGAGTGGTATTATGGGGTAGATCCAAAATTCAAAGCAACATGGGAAGATGTAGTTTCGGCTTTCAATACCCAATATGAGAGTAACGTAGAGTTCAAGTCAACTTTACGTGAACTCGAGATGCTTAAGCAAGGCGACGATTAAGGTTTCCTTGCTTTCTATAGTAGAATGCGAGAAAGGCGGCCCACCTTGCCCAAAGGCCACCTGAACTCGAGTTAGTACAAAAATTCATTTACAACTTTCATGAAAAGTACAACAAACATCCACGTTACCTTGGTATAGACACTTTTCAAAGGGTCTATTCTGTGGCTACTAGGATTGAAGATGATCTTGCTAAAGAAAAAGCAAACAAACCTCATCATCATCATCAACCTAAAAATAACTACAAGAAGAGGAATGATAATGCATCATCCTTTATTGACGTATTTGCGACCTCCACGCAATACAATAACACAAATTGATATGATGATCCTAGAAAAAGATGGACAAAAGAAATAAATTTACTCCATTTCCTGTAAGCTATAAAGAATTTTTAGAAAAATTAAATGAAAAAGGCTTACTTGCGCCAACAGGGCCAACGCCACCCACTCCACCAGAAAGGAGCTGAGATTTCCTCAATGGAATGGTAATGCTTATTGTGCTTATCATAGAGGCGTTAGACATGATACTAAACGTTGCTATGTTTTAAATCACAAAATACAAGATTTAGTAGACGATGGGAGAAATCCCACGCCTAAACCCAACAATAATGCATCCCCATTAGGGGTGTTTCACATCGATGAGGACTATACGGGAAGTGATATGTTCAATCCTTTGGACTATATCACACCTATAGGAGAACCTCTATCCACAATACTCATAGGGGAAACTAATGAAGTATGTGGACTATAGGACGACGACTTTCAAGACTTATATGTCTCTAAGTATGCCGTCGTCCCACCTCCATCTTGTTTACAAAATAAAACAAATGGAGCGCTTGATTGGGATCATTTCTTGGGGAAATCGCAAGATTCATCAAATCTCTCTTTGGATGAACCATGGCATTAAGCACAAGTCATGAAACATCTTGAAATGGAGGCATATCCAAATCCTCTAGAAGAAAGTTGGTTTGTGAATCTTACAACTAACCCAAACGAGATAGATCATTTAACTCGTTCTGGGCGAGTCTACCAAGCACCACCACCAAATGGATCTTTGACCACACAAAATCAAACTCAAGGTCAAGCACAAAATACAATACCACCTCCACTTGAGGTGGAAGATCCATTGGTCAAACAACTTCGCCAATCCAAGGCGAATGTTAGCATTTGGGAACTCCTAAGTACTTCTAAAGAACATAGGAATTCTCTCATGAACGCTCTAACGACTTTGTCTATAAGCACAGACACAACCCCTCAGGATCTCGTTAGCTTGCTTACTAGCGAGAAATCCGACAAATCAATCATTTTCACTAATGATGATTTTCCTTCAAAAGACACTACCCACAACAATGCATTATACTTAACTGTGGGATGCAAGGGATACAATATCCCTCTAACTTTGGTAGACAATGGGTCAGCTGTAAACGTATGGCCATTACGAACGGAAAAATACTTAGGCCTAATTCCAGGAAAAGATTTTCAATCAACAACACAAAGCATTAGGGCGTATGACAATTCGAGAAGATCGGTGTGTGGAACTGTTAAGCTACCAATTACCACAAACCCAATTCAAAATATGGTTGAATTCCATGTTATGGACATAAAACTTACATTTAACCTTTTACTTGGACGTCCTTGGATACATGAGCTTGGTGCAATACCATCCTCACTTCATCAAATGATTAGGTTGAACTATCAAGGGCTTCCTATGACTATACATGCTTCTCCATTCAAAATAGCAATAAATGATTAATCACTCTTAGAAATAAACAATGATAATGATGAAGAGGACATGTGGGGATTCGCTGTAGAGCTAATCTTCACCATTGAAATAGAAGAAGACTTTGAAGAACCATTCAAGCTTGATCCATATTCCACTCGGATAGTAAACAACATCTTACTCAAGAGTGGTTACTTTCCTGGGATGCCTTTGGGAATAGGAATGAAGAAATCTATCTTACTTCCTATCCCAAAGAAAAGCTTCTCCTTTGGATTGGGATATAAACCAACCAAAGAAGAATTGGAGTCTCACGATGTAAAAAACAAAGCACGTAGAGACAATAATAAGAAAGGGATAATCACCTTATTCCCATCCTATTAACAAACCCTTAATGGGCAATTCATTAGGGAGGGAGAAAATTACCCATGCTACGACTTTCCAGAACCCTTAGTTCTAGAAGGAATCAAGAATCCTGGATTTGAAATATTTCATGATTGCTACTTCTTGGATGAAGATCTTAGTATCGTTAAATCAAAACACCCGATTCTAGGATGCTATGATGGGCAAGCATTTAACTTGCTATTTGGACTAGAGCAAAATCATGTCGCTATAATGACCAATCAAAACGCCATTCAAGATGAAGCCTTTGACCCAACCTCGTTGTTCACCCTTTCAAACGAAAATTTTGAGCATGGATGGAGGAAATCTTTCAAATGGACCAATCACAAAGGCGATAAGTCGAAAGTTGTCACAGGCGAAGGGAAGATGTTTGAAGAATCGGACGATGAATCTATTATAGACTCTAGGGAAGCTGAAAATCTAGGCCTTGTGGCCATTACCGAGTCTTTATTTTCTAGTTCTAAGGACGAAGATCCCAAAAAGGATTCTTCTCTTGATGTACTCTCTTTTGATTTTTTTAATATGAGCTCTATTTCCGAGTACATGCCTTCTCTTGAATCTTTCGAATGCTATAACAATCAATCTAATGAAGATGATAACATTAATAAATTGGTTGAACTAATGAATGAACGAGAACAAAAGAGCCCTATCGTTGAAGAAACTGAAATAGTTAATTAGGAATTAATGAAAATAAAAAAGAAGTCAAAATTGGCTTAACTCTAAATCCGGAAGAGCGATCGACGCTCAAAGAATTCGAAGACGTGTTTGCTTGGTCATACAAGGACATGCCTGGAATAGTTAGGGAAATTGCGGAACATACCATTCCCTTGCACCCTACCTCTAAACAAGTAAAACAAAAACTTCGACGAATGAAACCTGATGTCGTATTAAAAATAAAGGAAATTTTGAGTTTTACCACCAAAAATTTTAGAAAAAATGTTTTTTACCACCAAATCTTCTAAAAGTTTTATTATACCACCAAATAAAAAAATTAAAGTTATTTTTTACCACCTTTGTTAAACTCTGATGACTGAAAAAGCAAGTGGGTCCCACTTTTTTACCTTTCCCTCCATATTTATTGCCACCCACCCCGATTTCTCACTCCTATTCAATTGCCCTAACCACCCAATTCATTTCCCCTTTCTTTTCTCACCTTCCTCTCATTTACTTCTCTGAATTTTACTCCTCCTTCTGTTTAATCTCCATAAAAAAAAAATTCCTTTGAATTTTCATATCAACTGTTTGGGTAAAGGAAAACCTGGCACCATAGCAACCAAACAACTCAGCTTGAGGTCGTCATTTACAGCAAGGGTGGGGGGGCCTAAAGGTTGCTACTTTTTCGACTTTAGTGGACAAAGATTCGGGAATCTGACAAGCAAAGGTACTTTTCGCATCTTTACTGTACTTAGTGTGGGTAATTGATGTTTAATTTTGGATTTTTTAGGTTAAATTTGGGGAATAGTGGAAAATATCGTATACATACCCTAAGTTGTTGAATCTGTCTCATTTGAACATGTTATACTGCTGCTTTGTTGCTTAATTGATTAATTAAAAATTGTTGTTGGTATTTGGAATTGGATATGATTTGATAAGTTTATTGTGAATTGCTAATTTTTAAATTTAAATCAAGGATATGTCCTTGATTGCTGTGTGAAATTTGGACTGATTTGAGATATGGTGTTGCTTGTTTATTTGTTGTGTTACAGAATGGATAAAGTGCATATTAAATTCACATTGGGTGGTGGCTTTATACCTTCTTTAATTGGTAAAAAAAAAAGAAGAGATTACTGAGTTGGGATAGGGGATGGGTATACTGGACCAAAAATATTAGGGTGTCAAAGATTGATGTTGAGTTTATAAGGGAAGCTTCTGTTCATGGTTTTGTGTATGTAAATATTGTGCCCCCAATTCAGTTTAATTGCTGGTATAGACAAAAGTGGAGGACATTTTACAACCGGTAAAAGAGAGTTGGTGAATAGTGAGGAGATAAAAGGCTTGTTAGAAACAGTGAGTAAGGAGGGGGTTATTGAGGTGTTTGTGACAACTAGTCAACCTATCCAGGTCACTGCTGACACACCTTTTCAGATAATTGAGGGAAATGCATTGACTACAGAGGATAGGAAAAAACTCAAAAGAGACCCATATGTACCCAGATTCAATTCCAAGCCAAATAATTCCACCCCAAAACCAAAGAACCCTACTGAACAACCACTTAGGAGAAGCCCAAGGATATGTAGTAAAGGTAAGGGAAAGGCTGAGTTGAGTGATGCAACTCCAAATAAATTGAGTGCAAAAGAAAAGGGGGAAGGGGAAGCTTGCTGAGGAGCAGGGGGAAGAGAGATAGAGTAATAAAGTGAGCAGGGAGTTGTTTAAGGATGATGAAGGGGAGTTTAATTTATCAGATTTTTCTGATAGTGAACTTAGTGATCCTGACATAGACTGGAGTGAAGGGAAAGAAGATTTCTATGAAGATGTTGATGATGAGGAGTGGATAAGACAGAACACAGAGGTCCTAAATAGTGAAGTAAATGGGAGTTTGAATTTGAAGGAGGGTGTTAAGAGTAGGGAAATTGTGCCAAAAGGTGAAGTGATAAGGAATTTGAGAGAGCTTGAAGTGTCTCTCCAGCAGGAGGAGGAAGAGGATTCTGATGAGCTCAGAAGTGACAATGGTGATTCTGATGTGGATGAGGACTTAGGTCCATGGTTTAATGCTGAAACTGACTTCAGTAGGCCTATCCAGTTATTGAGAGGCCAGAGGTTCAGTAGTGTGTATGTGCTTAGGAAAGCATTAAGAGTCCATGCAATAGAAAATAGGTATGAATACTATTTTCTTCATAATGACACTAAGAGGTTGAGTATTTATTGTAAGAGGAGGTGTAACTGTGTGTACAACAAGAATAGATGTAGGCTACCTAAGTGTGTGTGTGGAAAGACTGTGAAGTGTCCCTTTAAGGTGTATGCTGCAAAATTGGTTAAGTTTGAAACTTGGCAGATTAAGACAGTCAAATTGAAGCATCTTAGTATGAGGACAAAGATGAATAAGAAAGTCACAACTGAGTTTTTAGCAGAAAGGTATTTGGAAGAGTTCAGGAGCAATCCAACATGGAAGATAAAACAAATTTAGGAAAGAGCTTTGACTGATCTTGGAATTAAGGTGAGTTACTTTCAGGCTTGGTTGGCTAGGTCTAGGGCCAAGCTCATCATTTTTGGTTCAGCAGCTCAGCAATATGCCATGGTTTGGGACTATGGGAAGGCCCTTGTTGTCCATAACCCTGGTACTAGATGTGTGGTGGTGGTTGATCAAGATAATGGACATGAACCCCCCCTTTTTTTAAGGATGTATGTATGTTTAGCTCCACAGAGAGATGAGTTTGTGGCTGGTTGCAGACCTATTATTGGGGTAGATGGCTGCCATCTAAGGGGTGCTTACCCTGGGCAGATATTGGTGGCTGTTGCAAAGGATGGGAATAACAATATCTTTCCCATACCATGGGCTACTGTTGAATGTGAGAGTAAAGAGACTTGGGGATGGTTTTTAGAGAGCTTGGCGAAGAACATAGGAGGTGAAGATGAAGGTGAAGGCTTGACATTTATGTCTGACAGGTAAAAAGTATGTTCTCTTCCATTTCCCATTCCTATTTAAGTTGTATTGTTCATTCAACATTTATGTACTAAATGCATATTGTTTTTGTAATGACAGGGCCTGTTAGAAACCTTTGAGAGTGTGGTCCCTAAAGCTGTGAGACCAAATACTGTGTTAGACACATTTGGTCTAACTTCAAACTTCAATTCCAAGGGTCTTTGTTCAAAGAATTATTTTGGAATGCTGCTAGGGCTTGCACTCAGGTAATACTTAATTATTCTGTATTACATTTTGTCTTCAATTTCTGTCTTAAATTCAGAATATGCATTCTGTCCTTCATTGTTAGTGTGTGTGTCCCCTTGTTTTTTTAATTTTATTGTTGTATGCATTTGGTCAGACTGATTTTGAAGTAGCTATGGAATCAATCAACTTTTTATCTGAAGAGGCATATGACTACCTAGCAAACATACCCACCCAAAATTGGTCCAGACATGCTTTCTCCCCTACTTGCAAATCCAACATGCTATTAAACAACTTGTGTGAAACTTTTAATTTTGTGATAAGGGATGCTAGGGATAAGCCAATTCTAACCCAAATGGAATGGCTTAGAAGATACATGATGAAAAGGACAAATGATAAGTGGCTAGCAGCCCAAGAGTGGGAAGGTTTGACTGTGCCTTTTGTAAAAAAAGTGTTTGATGGGTTGGAGAAATATGCTAGAACTTGTAAAGTCATTTCAGGTAGGGGTGACACCTATGAGGTGGAGTATAAAAATGATACATGTGTTGTGAATCTAGAAAATAGACCCTGCACATGTTACAGATGGGATCTGACTGGATTGCCATGTGTACATGGCTTTGCTGCTATGCTTGTCAATAGGGTTGACCCAGAGCATTATGTGCACCCTTACTACTACAAGGAGACATATTTGGCTGCTTATGAGACCCCTATCAAGCCAATGCCTGGGGCAAAGCACTGGGATAAAGTGCATATGAGAGAGCCTCTGCCACCTGCTTTTAAAGTTCAACCAGGAAGGCCCAAAGCTAAGAAGAGAAAGTTAGAAAAGGGTGAAGGGACTTCAGTTGGAAATGGAGAAGGTGAAAAGGCAAAAAGAAGGAATCAGTGCAAGAATTGTGGGGGTTTTGGTCATTATGCTAAAACTTGTTCCTTGGAACCTGCACCAGCACTAATTATGGTTGCACAATCAACACCCCTAGGAGGCAGACCATCATTAAACACTCCATGGATGAATGAACAAAGAAGAAAGAGTCAAATCTGAGCTGCCAAAATGGTATCTTCCTTATTTTAATGGTTTATATCAATACTGTAACTGTGTTGTATTTAACTTCACAGAATTGTGTATGTGCAGAGTGCTACATTAGGTGGTACTGCAGGACCCAACAGCATAGGAAACAAGAGGTTTCCTCAAGAATAGGCAAGGGCTTAAGCTATGGAACAAGCATCTGCTGCAGCATCTCAGCCATCCCATCCATCCTAGACACCTGTATGTGAAGAATCAGCTAGCCAACCATTAACAAGGAGGAAGAACAAGCTGCTGAACACAGCTGCCACCTCATCCTCTCAGCCAAATCCAACAAAGAAAGCAAACACATCAAAGTTACAAGTGTCAAGGTCCCTACATCAGCATCAGTTCATGCACAAGGATGATGAGTGGGATGCTCCCCATTATTAAGAATAAGCTTATGTAATTTCAACTACTAACAAAATTTCCTATGCTTTTGTGTATGAATTTGAACAAGTATTAAGTAGCTATGGATATTAAACCCCTCTTTTGTGACTCTGCCAAAGACAGATCTTATTTTTGTTAACTGTGGCAGGTTATGTCATATTATGTTAGTATTTTGGATGACTTGATAATTTATCAATTGCTGAAATGAGTATTTTACTTTTGTGTATTTTGCTCATTGTTGTTACTCAATTGATGTTAAGAACTTATTATGATATTTGCATCAAATTGAGAACCATTTCATTTCAACAGTAATAACATCCATACAACTCAATTACATTACAATCAATCAAGACAACCATATCAACTAATTGTAATTATGTGTTACTAAACTGTCAAACTAATAAAAACACCTAACACTAAACCACAACAACAAAGCACAGCAGCCACCACACACAGATTCAATGATGATGCATTCCTCCCTTGAACCTCTTTGCTCATCTTCTTCCTATCAGAACTAAGAGCCTTGCATTTAATCTTCAATTTGTCAATCTCATTTAACAAACATCTTCTCTCCCCAAAAACATCATCAACTTCTCTCTTCAAGTCAGTAACTTCACCCTTTAGCAATTTCTTATCAAAGAGCAAATTATTAATCACCTCTGTTTGCCAAGGAGTACCATCTGGTTGATCAATCAACTCAAATGCTTTTCAGCCCCTTGATTCAGTCACTAGATCATAGAATTTGCAGCTTCTGAATTTACGACCTGGGTTTTCCCTAGTCCAAGCAGTTAACTTTGCAAAAGGAACTCCACATTGACATTTCCTTTCTCTTAAAGGAGAATAACTCATAGAAGACATTGTGAGCTGCAAAATCACACTACACATTCAATTACATGTACAAAGTAATTGGAATCAGCAAATCCTACACCTAATTCCTAAAATCAATCAACAATTCAAAAACCCCCAATTTTTATTTCAACATGAACCCTAATTTTGTGCTACTCAAGCTTTGTTTAAATTAATTACTTATGTTAACAACTTATGAACAAATTATGGTTCAGCATAGCTTCATACATCAAATTAAATTTCGAACAAGAAAATTCGAACAACTTACCAAAATTAACTTCAATTCACACTTCTATCTTTCTATTACGTCTAGCTACAGATGTTTTTAGGGTTATTGCGCTAAATTAGTTGCAAATTGGAAGAAATTGAAAGATTTTAAGAAAAATTGGGAGATTTTTGAGAAAATTTGGGAAATTTGGTAGAATAGGAACAGAAAAGGAAGAAGATAGAGTTATATAGGTAGAAAATCGTGAATTTTTAGAGGAAAAATCAAAAACTAGCCGTTAATGTGGGACCCACTTGCTTTTTCAGTCATCAGAGTCTAACAAAGGTGGTAAAAAACAACTTTAATTTTTTTATTTGCTGGTATAATAGAACTTTTAGAAGATTTGGCGGTAAAAAACATTTTTTCAAAAATATTTGGCGGTAAAAGTCAAAATTTTACCATAAATAAATGAAGTACAAAAACAGTTGGACGCTGGTTTTATTCGCATATGTAATTACCCATAATGGGTAGCGAACATCGTCCCAGTCCCTAAAAAGGATGGACGAGTTCGCATGTGTGTCGACTTTAGGGATCTTAATAAAGCTAGCCCTAAAGACGATTTTCCTCTACCACATATTGATATATTGGTAGATAACACGACTGAACATGCGATGTTATCCTTTATGGATGGATACGCAGGTTACAACCAAATTTTAATGGCAAAAGACGACGAATAAAAGACATGCTTTATTACCCCTCGGGGTATGTATGGCTACACAGTCATGCCATTCGGTTTAAAAAATGCAGGAGCTACGTACCAAAGAACGACTACGACTCTCTTGCATGATATGATGCATAAAGAAATAGAAGTGTATGTGGATGATATGATCGTAAAGTCCAAAGATAGAATGGGACATATAAAAGCTTTACGCAAATTTTTCACTCGCATAAAAGAATACAAAATGCGATTAAATCCACAAATATGCGCCTTCGGAGTAACTTCTGGCAAGTTACTCGGATACGTAGTAAGCACACATGGCATCGAGATCGATCCCTTTAAAATAAAGGCAATTGTTGACATGCCTTCCCCTCAAACATAAAAAGAAATTAGGGGAATCCTTGGCAAACTACAATACATTAATCGATTTATCAACAAATTAACTATGACTTGTGAGCCAATATTTAAAAAATTGAAAAAAGAGGAGAAACATGAATGGGACAATCAATGCCCAAGGGCCTTTGAGAAAATCAAAGATTATCTCAAAAGTCCACCAATTTTAGCACCACCAGTACCCAAACTACCTCTTAGGCTATACATTACAGTTACAGACACAGCCACAGGCGCCATGTTAGCACAAGAGATAGAAAAAGTAGAGCGTGCAATATATTACATAAGTAAAAAATTCATCCAATATGAAACAAAATATAGCACCTTGGAAAAGACAAGCCTAGCATTAGTGTGGGAAACCAAAAAAATTACGACATTATATGTTACCACACACTACTCATGTGATTTCTCAACAAAATCCGATAAAGTATTTGTTTGAACAACCACCCATACAAGGAAGGATATCTAAGTGGTTGGTGATGTTGGCCGAATTTGAGCTAAAATATATTCCTGAAAAATCAATGAAAGGAAAAGTAATTTCCGACTTTTGGCACAACATCCAATTGAAACTAGTCGTGCAGAAACTACTCATCTTTTGGATGAAGAGATTCTCATGACACAAGATGACAAATGGGTAATGTACTTTGACGGTGGGTCCAATAAAAAAGGATGTGGCGTAGGAGTGTTACTCATAAGTCTAGAGGGAGCACATACTCCAATCTTTGTTAAACTAGACTTTGAGGTTACTAATAATGTCGCAGCATATGAAGCGTGCATTATTGGATTAGAAGCAGCAGCTAGCGTAGGTGTGCAAAAATTAGAGGTATATGGAGACTCCAGTTTGATTATAAATCATATACTAAAAAATGGAAAATAAAGAACTCCACAATGATATTATACCAAGCACACCTAGAGCAACTCATCGAGCATTTTGAACATATTGATTTTAAATATCTCCCAAGGGATGACAATCAATTTGCCGATGAGCTAGCAAAATTAACCTCAATGATCAACATTCCAAATCACTTAAATATGATGCCATTATGCGTTGATAGGAGAGAAGAACCAGCGTATTGCAACGCAATAGAGGAAATAAATGACATCGAAGGAGACAGTCCTTGGTATGATCATATCCTCCAATATATTACTCATGGCACATATCCCAAAAATACTTCATCGAAAGACCAACGAGCCTTACGAACACTTGCGGCCCAATAGGGTCTAGTAAATGGTCAATTATGCAAAAAAGGACATAATGGTCAAAGTTTATTATGTATAGGCCAACTGGAAGCCACACGCCTTATGGAAAGTACTCACAAAGGTGTTTGTGGACCTCACATGAATGGTAAAATGCTTTCAAAAATAATTTCACTACAAGGGTACTATTGGTCCACTATGGAACATGATTGCATACAATATGTTAAAAAATGTCCAGAGTGCCAAATGTTAGCTAATTTACAACACCTTCCACCATCCGAACTATACAATCTCACTTCCCCTTGGCCTTTTTCGACTTGGGGAATTGACATAATTGGAAAAGTCTCTCCAACAGGAACAGGAGGGCACGAGTACGTATTAGTAGACATTGATTACTTCACTAAGTGGATTGAGACAGCTTCTTACGTGAATATCACTACTAAACATCTCGCAAAGTTTCTCGAACGAAACATATTTTGTAAACATGGAGTTCCACATGAACTAACTAGTGATTAGGGATCTCAATTCAAAGCTGAAGTTGAGACCCTCTTAACTCGTTATAAAGTAAAACATCATCATTCATCCCCATACAGACCTCAAATGAATGGAGCTGTAGAGTCGGGAAATAAAAATATAACAGTCATCATTAAGAAAATGGCAGAAAATTATAAAGACTGGCCGAATAAACAACACTTCGCATTATGGGGTTATAGAACCTCTATACGAACATCAATAGGAGTAACTCCACACTCCTTAGTTTTCGGAATGGACGCATTTCAACCAGTCGAACTGGAAATACCATCTCTACGCATCATACTTGAAAGTAAGCTACCGGAAGCAGAATGGGTAAGAGCGAGGTATGAAGAGCTTTTATTCCTTGATGAACGACGATTAAGAGCTTTGCATCATGTACAAGTCTACCAAAGGTGCATTGCGCGTCATTTCAATAAAAGAGTCAAACCTAGAAATATAAAAGAAGGTGACTTTGTACTAAAGGAGGTTAGGGGTCCACCAACCGATCCAAGAGGGAAATTCAAACCTAATTGGATAGGTCCCTACCGCGTAATTGAAATCCTATTAGGAGGAGCCGTCAGATTAATGGATATTGGAGGAGATGAAATTCGCCAATTAATAAACATTGATCGCATTAAGAAATATTACATATGAAATCCGGATAAACTCGTTCGTTCACACAACCATTTTTAAGTAGCATTCAATTGAAAGATTCTAAGTATTATTTATTTTACCGAATGACACAGTAAAATACATAACACTTGGGGGGGTAATTTAGAAATAATAAACTGTTCTAAGTGTTCAAATTTTTTCGAATATCACGAAAAAATCTTCACACTTGGGGGGTAATAATACAGAATTTTAAAATAATTTTTTCGAGATAATTCGTAGCACAGGTGTCGCGCACAACTGGAAGAGTTGCACGCGGATGTCATGCGCAACAGATTTCGTTGCGCGTGATAGGCTCGTGCAACCACAGACGTTGCGCGCACCACCTGATGACGAACTACGAACCCGAATTTTAACGTTTGAATGAAGTTGCGATTTCTACTTGCGGCAAAAAGAGGGTGTTTCTTAAATATAACATATACTCGGAAAATAAAATAGATTTAATTCTTTTAAACAAGGTTAGATTAATTTTTCATTTAATTTCTAAGAGATTAAAGAAAAATAAAAAATACATAATAATAAAAAATATTAGAACTACGCAAAGACCTGATTTTGTAATGCGAATACGTAGGCAATCTTTATGATTCGGTCATATCAAAATATAAAAATATAAAGCTCATTTTTATTTCATCCAAATTTCAAAAGAGAGACATTGTTGAACTAGATAGTAGATGAAAAAAAACATAGTAGTGATTACACTCTATTCGAAAAAAAAAAAAAAACTAATGATAAAATTGTGTAGCATTCTAATGTTTTACTATGTCCTCGATTGTCACAGATGATGGAGGAGTAGTTTCCATCGCAGCTTTTCAGAAACCTTGGAGCTTTCCCCTACACTCTTCTTCTTCACCCAAACATTGTTTTTCAATTTAGGGATTGGGGCCTTTGCAACCTGTTTTCCTTTCCCTTTGACTATTGGAGCTTTCTTGCGAGTATTTGGTGAAGGTTCTTTTATTTTTACACCTTGTTGCACGGGTTTGGAGGGAGCTTTCCTTTTTGTTTCCTTCGAACGAGCCTTAGGGGATGAGAAGTCTAATTTCTTCTCACTCCTTTGTTTTGACAACTAGGAAGAGTGGTAGTGGTTGATTGCATCAAAGGCTTAGGTGGATTGCGAGCGATGGTAGCTTGAAGTTGAGATCGAGCCTCGTTTAATTCACCCTTATCCGCCGCATTCATCCAAGCCTTGTAAAAGGAAGATAATGTAATACTTGCGGTAGGATTTTGTATTACCCACCTAGGAAGACTTGACCAATATTCCATCCAACGAGGAATTCTTTCGGGTTTAAAGATCACATCTTTAGAGGCATCAAAATCTTGTGGGGGAATAAATTGACTCATCCCGTATTGTCTCATTACCCTATAAGGAAAAAATATAAGTAGTACTAGATAGGCCTAAAAGCCTAATGTAAGGGCAATAAAGACTATTCCTAATCATACTATTTATGTTCCACCAAGGAATCACAAAACGTATTTTAGGAACCCCATGACAGAAAAACGACGTCCATTCCTCTTTGTTCTTATGCTTATAAAGGATTCGATGTATAGGAAATGTCTTTACTCCATTAGCCTCAAGGTTTTATGGCTGATCAACAATTTGCAAGCGCTCCATGAGCCAAATCTGAAAAATAAAGAAAGAAAAAAAATCAGTTTGCGATTTTTTACACAAGCAGGTGGCGCACGCAACCAAACCAGTTGCGCGCACCCTCGGTGCGCAGCGAAGAAGATTGCGATGGTCATGCCAGAACAACTTCGTGACTTGCGCTGATAAACTCCGAAAAAAAATGTCCGTGTAATAGAAGTGGACTTCCCGTGAAACCGTTTTCGTTAGGATCTCCTCTAAGGCGATTCAAGCACAGAACGATTTCTAGCAAAACCAAAGGAGCGGGTGAATGACATCCCTCTATTTGCTCTACTATGGACACCATGGAATAATCTCCGTAATCTTTGCCTGTCCTAAGTAAACAATTAACAACAAGACAATAACATAAAGCACGAATTTTAAAGCGTTGTTTAGTCATGTTGTCACGAGGGGCGACAAAATGTTCAATAAATTGAATCAAGTTCACGCCTTCTTCGGTTCCAATATTGGTCATATCATTGTCGGAGAAGCCAAAAAAATCTTTGGAATATAGGTTTGGGATCCGACAAGGGAGGCGAATAAGTCACAGGGAGAGTATTTGTAGGGAAACCTAGCAAGGCCTCAAACTCACCGGGAAGGGGAACAATTTTGTCCCCTTTAAATAAGAAAAGATGGTGATTAAAGTCCCAATGGTTGACTGCGGCATGAAAAAAATCAAAGTTAACCACTAGTTGCATATAATTCAATAGAGGGTCTAGGTGGTAAATTTTGAAAGCTAGTTTGTCCTCGGCTGAAAGGGAAGTGACCCATTGCTTAAACGTTGTTCAAAGGTTTTCACCATTGTTCAAAAAAAAAAAGAGAATGAGAATTTAGAGAGAGTAATTCTTTTTAGTTTCTTATATTACTAAGCAAATATATGCAAGATGATTAAAAGCCTACACGAAACCACGTTTAAATAGACTCAATAGGCGCAAATTTTTGGCAAATTCGGCTTTAAGGAAAGATCACCAACACGTGGCGCGCGCCACTCATGAGTTGCGCGCGACATCCGCGCGCAACTAATTCACATGCGCGCGACAGCCGCGTGCAACTCACGCAGTTACGCGCATCTTCCCTGACGCGACATGTGAGTTGGATTTATTTCCGTATTTTGGCTCATATAATGACAGAATCTTCACGAAATCTTAAGACGAATCATACGCTTGCCTTCTAACACTTTGTGTCATTTTTCTTGCCTTTTTTCTTATTTTCTTTTTTATTTTTATTTTCCTACTCTCTTTTTCTTTTTATTTTCTTTTTTGTTGTTTTTCCTACTTCCTTATTTTCTTTTTTTTTTTTTATTATTTTTTCTCTTTTGTTTTCTTTTCACCTTCTTTTTTCGAGTTTGGTTATTTTTTCGAGGGGGGTAAGTCGGGAACCCTTTCCTTCCCTCGAAAATTTTTCGCATTAATAATAATGTACACATGGAAACAAAAAATAATGACGACATATATACAAATGTGTCATATGTACAACAACGCAAAATATATATATATATATACATCGGTTCCTAAAAAATAACAAAATGTGTACTAGAGGAATCAGGGTGCTCGGCGACTACTAGACGGTTGCTGCACATCCTGCAAAATCCAAAAACGAAGATTAATACATAAAATGTAATAACTTTGTTGAAAAGAAAAGAAATAAAACTTACCGCAATCATCCGATGATCACGACATGATAAAGTCACGAGGGCTCTCCGATAAGCAGCTCGGAAAGCACGTAAAGTCCTCACCATGTCGTTCACGGTTTCCCGCAGAACCTGTTCCAAGAATACATGGACAGTTAGTAAACAAATGTATTTGAAACAAAAAAATAAAAATATTTAAGTACATGTACATAAAAAACATATCGACTCAACCGTCTCAGGTACAAACGGTATCCCCTCGTCATCCTCTGCTCCTGGAAGGGTCTCACGAATCACCGATCCGACAACATCGGTATACGTGATCTCCGCTGTAGGAGGCACCCAACCACCTAGCTCTACCCGCTAAAATATATATGACAAAAAACGTTAAAAGGGTCAAAGTTTCGAAAAATAAATAGAAACAAGGAAACAAGAGAGTTAGAGTACTAACCGAAACAAAAGCCGGGAAAGGAGTCAGCCTGGATGCTATAAAAGCCGAATAAGAAACCTCCGGCAGCACCAGCTACTCCGCTGGATAACCAAGGATCACCTGAGCTCGATCCTTGGTAGAAAGCAAGTTCGGACGCAGCATCCGGATCGGGGGATCCGCAGGAATCAAAGGCTCCTCGGATGAAAGCTGCCAGAGAACACGCTCGCCTTAAAACCAAGCGTCTGTCCAATGGAACACCGAGAGTCCCGTATAGAGGGCCCGGAAACGGCAACGAACCATGCCAAGCCGGATAGCCTCAGGGACTCCGACGATCAAACTCCAAGGACGGAGATCGATCTATAAAACACAACCAAATGAAAAATTGTCAGAAAATAAATAAAAACAAAAAATGCAGATGTAGTTGGAATACTCACCGACGCACAAGTTGCCGAAAGGATCCTCTGGCGAAAGTCGCCGGTAGAAGTGGCTCGTCTCTTCTTAATCGCGACCAATCGATGGCCGATAGGAAAACGAGCAACCCCAAGCACCCTAGGGGCTAAGAAAGGCAGGTACGATAATAATGACGGAAAGAACGTGAGCAATGTATATCCGAGCCAGCTGCTAAGGTGTACACTGCCGGTCAAGCTCGTCAACCGACAACTTGTCGGCAAGAACCGAGTACGGACAAGATTGCGCGTACACGTGAAGGGCCGACGCAAGACGGTCCCCCAGAAGGTCGCGCAATCTCTCGTCTGACCCCTTAACGAACTCCATGACTATAGGCTCGCCTCCAAAAGGAAAACTCGTAATCATAGAGAAGTTAAAAGGGGTAATCGTCATCTCTTCCCATGGGAATTGGAAAGTGTTGGTGGAATCCCACAAAAACTTCAGCAATCCACGGAGGAAAGCTGATGATGTAGGCTGACTCGATAAATCCCGAAGAGCCGCCAGTTGAGAGTCAATCCCAGAAAGTGCTAAAATCTCCTTTGCCACCTCGAACAAACTCTCAAAACGGGCTCGCAGGTCACCAGAGCCGTACAAACGCGTGCTAGGCTCACTCTAAGGAAAATAAAAGAATAGAAATAAAAAACAGTTATGGTTTAAAAGAGAGAAGAAACAAAAGAAAAAAGAAAGAAACAAAGGCGCGAAAAACGCACGATGTCGCGCCATCCTCTGATCGAAACGTGATGGTCTGGGTCCCAGTTAAGGACCCTAGGGTCCCGGTTGGGAGGAGCCTCCCAAACCACATCCTCCTGGCGACGTCGATCGGTTGCGACGCGTCGCTCTGGAACCTCCTCTCGAGGACAGGTCATCCTCTTTCGAGGGCGAACCGTCCCGTCCGGACCACGGAGAATCTCCTCAGCGTTGACAAACGGAGGCGAGTCTATGTTATGACGGATAAAGTTTCTTTAATTAGTGTACTGTATTACCTAAACTAAGCTAATATATGTATTCTAGACCCATTTCGGCAGCATAACGGATGCCGATAAGGCAAAACACGAAAAATTGAATGCCACCCATACTTGGGGGCCACGATACCTGCAGTTAAACTCAGTAAATGGGGGCTTCTAACACCCACAAAAGCCATCCTATACCAGTTTCAACTAAGTATTCAAGGGATTGTATTAAAAAAATCTCAAAGAATCAAGTACTTTTAGACGAATAATAGTAATATAAACACAATTATAGTCTACCAAACAATTTTGAAGTTCGAATATGGCAAAAATAAGCTAAGAGTATGTTTCACGCCATTTTTCAAAAATTCAAAATTCACAAAAATGAATTATGAAAGTTATATTAGTTCCATCACTATAATATACTTCATAATCATCAATTATAACCAAAATGAGCAAGAAAAGCAATAAAATCAAGCAAAATTCGAAAAAAAAAAAGCAAGAATGAACTTGAACAAAGAAATGCTCATACAAGGTTCAACACTTAACCATTTTTCATGAAATTTGTTGCAAAACACTCCTTAAACATAGAATAACAACATAGAACAAACAATTTTAATAAAAATGAACCGAATCTAAAACCCCCAAATTTGAAATTTAGGGATTAACAATTCAAAAATCGTCCAAATTTAGCTAAAAAAGAACAAGTTTTTCAAAAAAAACTTACATTGGATTACGACAAATATGAATTAAGGACAAAATTTGCTTCCTTTAGCTTCGAAAATCGCAAAAAATCGGGCTTCCTAGAAAGAGAAAGGGTCGAAAATAGCGAAGGAAGGAGAAAGAAAGAGTGAAGTGAAAAATCACGTTTGCGATTTTGTAGACACCCATTTGTGTCTCCCCAAAACCAAACCCAGTGATGAGTACCTTTCACGTCAAATCATAATCGAATGAAGTGAAAGTGTGGAAAGTCTAGTGTTGCGGTTAGTTTTTAATTCTTTTCTTTATCTCTGTTTTTGAAATCCTATTTTTAAGAAAACAGCCAATACAGTTTAGTTTGGTCCATATAAAGGGTCCAATAATGGTGTAGTTGGGTCGGGTTCGAAGAGATTTTTCCAACAATATATTATAAGCCCAATTCCGATGAATAATGAGGAAGTTATGGCCAAATTACTAAACTGGGCCCGGTTTGATCTTTATGTGTGGCCCAATGATCTAATGGAGGGCCTAATATTTATTTATCATTCCTTATGCAATTAGAATTGATTTTAGTTTTCTAGATTCTTCTAGAAGGTTCTTTTCATTATTAATTTAATAAGCATTGATAAATTGACTTTGGTTGACTTTTTAGAGTTTTAATCAGAATAAAAGAAGTGTTTTTAAGGAAAATACAATTTTGCCCTTCTGCAAGGCTAAATTTTATCAAAATTAAGAAAACGCGTCAAATTGTTTTCTAGCGCCTGACGACAGGATTACCGCCTAGCGCTAATGCTTGGCGTCTGGCGCTAGCCTTAGTGCCTGGCGTCTGGCGCCAATAGTGTTTTATTCTCTTCAAAACTCTGATTTGTTTTTCTATCCGTCCGGCTGATTTTCTCTAGAAATAGCCTCCTAAAACCTCCGTTTTTTATCATCAAGAATCATCAAGAACTATTAATTTTCTTATTCTCTCTAGTTTCTCAAGATTTCTTTCTCTAGCTTTTACATACAAAATTCCGCATTCACAAGATCTAGAAACACCTAGTCAAGTTCGAAGTTGCCTTCGCCCTAGACGTGAAAGGTTTTAATTTCTGAGTGTTTGGTCCCAAATCTCTATTTCAATTATTTAATTTAATTGTTTGTTTATTATTTTCCTTGAAGTTACTAACGTGTGTATTTTGTTATTAGAAAGAGATACGAGGCATCCATGTAAGTGCTTTAATTGTTTTATTGATATTATGATATAGCAATCATGTCTAGGTTGTTATTTTGATTCCTAGTATCATGTTAGGATGCTTGATGTTTTGAATGACAACAATGATTCCTAGTATCATGTTTAGGGTAATAACTATAATTTCTAATATCAAATATGCTTATTACGATTATTGTGATGCTTCCTATATTCTTTCCTAATATTCATGTTAGTATCATGTTAGGGTTAAATCTTTGATTTTTATTGTTTAGTGACATGCTAGGGTTTGTTATTAATCTTGTTAGTATCATGCTTAGGATCTTGCTATTATTATGCTTTAACATGAGTATGATAAATATGATTATTTTAATTATGATTGTATATAATTTTATTATTATGTTGCTTGATATTATTATTGTTATTGCTTGATCACGCCTTTTATGCATGTTTAAAGGGAATTTGTACTTGTAATCATGCTTAATAAGATATTTAATAATCTTGTTTAGGGTTAATTTGATTATAATTCAAGTGATCGCCAATAATAGGTTTATTTGTGCATTAATATTCAACCAACATAGATAAACAGGTTTAGGTTTAACCTATTGATTGCATGTTAGGCAGAAAGTGCACATGAATACGAGAAGAATAAAGTAGAGGCCTATTATTAGGGCAGGTTCAATCTCTTTTAGGTTGGATTTGTACCTTCATCCCCGAACTACCAGTCATGGTTCCAGACCTATTGGATTTAACGATCTCCTAGATCGTTAAGGGGTGTAACCTTCACCTCGTGAACGGTTTACAAGTTCCTAAAACTTGTTGGCGACTCTTTTTCTATATCATCCTTCCCTTTGGACGCCACTGTACTTTAGTGTATGATCACAGTGCGGTTCAAGCTAGGGATAATGCTTGAAATATTCCCTACAGTTTTTGGCGACTCCGCTGGGGAGGATTTCTATTTTAATTCCTGAAATTTATTTTGGCAATGATTTAGAATGAGTGGACGAGACTCGAAAAGTTCTAAGTATTTCATGTGCGTAATTTTGATTAACATTATTGTCATATGCATAAAAAAGATCTCATTGGAAAGACCATCCATAATGAGTTAAAAACATAGGATTTTTACACGTAGGAAATTTAAGGAATATCTTTCACAATTAGGATCGAAATAATGCTGCGCGAAACTGGAAAATTTTATCGAGCACAGAAAGCTGCTGAGGCATGTAGGAACTAGCGTCAGAAAACAGAGTCTAGCATCGAAGATTTAACTCTGGCGTCAAGCGACAGCTCTTTTCGCCAGGCGCCAGAGCCAAATCGCGGCGCCGGCCTCTGTTCGCTGGCGCCAAGTTCTTCCAATACCAAGCCAGAAATATGCGTTCTAATTTTGACCGGTTTTTAGCATTGTTTGCTCGATCCTACTTCCTGATTGAGTTTTTCTCACTAATCTGAAACCCATATGTGTTCTACATATGGACATAACCCTTTGGGAATTCATGCTCCATCTACTTGAGTGAACGCTCTGTGCAACAAAGGGTACATCCGAGAATGTTGAATTCACCAAACCATGGAAGAAAATTTTTTTTAAACTCGCGGTGTCCCATCCACTCGCGCCAACCCTTCATGGTAAGGCTTCCGCGCGGTGCATCCGGACAATTAACCATGGACCCTCTTTGACTAACCCATATCCTGAACTTAAGAGAACTAGAGCCATGGTTAGGTCGCAAACTCATTGCATCATATTGTGCCTACTTGACTAATTGTACATTATTTGTTGTGCATACTCTACGTGTTTTTTCTAACCGTTTGTTTGACTTGTGTTATGATTAAATAAACTGCTTAATGGCTAAAAGGACTTTGCTTAATTAATTAATTAATTAATTTTGAGTAATTAAAGTCTAATAATCTAATCAGAGTTGACTTAGTACAACTTTAGGCATACCCTGTAGAGTAATAATACCGAAAGCAGTCCCAGATAAACGTTCCAGCAATGGCGCCGAGATTTGGACTGTAGCGCCACTCTGTGGAGTACAGCGCCTGGCGACAGTTCTATCGTCTGACGCTACACTGCAAAAAGAGACGCCAGTCCTGTCGTTTTGACGACAGTTCGGTATATTTCTCGAGTCATCACTTTATGTCTAATTAAACAGTTTGTTAATCAACTCGATTATTTTATTAATAATAATACCTCGTTAAGTCCTTAATTGAGTTTGGTCACATAGTCTAACCACATGGTCTTACACAAGAGTCTTAATATGTCACCTACACTCATTACACTCATTAGTCTTAGCACACACCTTATACATGTCACTATGACCATGTCTTAGGTTCATGCATGAGTCGATTTTTTCGTCATTTAAGTTGGGGGTACATTTTATTCCCAGTTTCTTCATATCTCTCCATCAACATCACCTTTCTTCATATAACACCCTTTCATTCTTCTTGCCTTCTTCCATCTTTGCATGTTAAATAGAGTTTGAGTAAAATAATTAACAGTCGATATCCCTAATTTCCCTTTCCAATACTTGGTCAAGGAGAGAAGGGCGATTAATCAAGGATAACCTCTTTGTTCAAGTCGTAATTTTTGATAAATCGATTCGACAAAAGAGGAAAGCTAAGAAGATAATGGCAACTCAGAAGAAGTCAACGAACTTAGGAATCAATTGACTACCGTGACTGAGGCATTGATGGCTTTAGCCCTCAAAATCAATGACCCTGTGAAGCAACAACAAATGGAATTCATGCAAGAAAGATTGATCAAGCTATATAGTGACTATAAGTTCCAAGGCATTAGTTCACAAGGGGTCTTGCTAGACAAGGAACTTCTTCTGCATAAGTTCAATGCCACTGACATCCCAAAATTCAAAGCAACCGATAACCATTATTTTCATCTAAGAGCTTTTGAAACAATAATGAGTATTAAGGGGATTGATAAGAAAGTCTTTCATTCCTTGTTTTCCTTATCTCTTGAAACTGTTTGCCAACAATGGTTCTTCTCCCTTGACAAAGAGAAAACTTCTACCTGGGAATCGATAGAAAACGCTTTCATTGATAGATAAAAGTGTAACATTCAAGACGAAACTGACCACAGACAACTTGAGATGTTAAAATAAAAAGGAAACAAAGGGTTCATTTCTTTCTTCAAAAAATGGAGGGAAACTTATGCTAATATGGTTAAGGTTCCTACCGAAAAAGATTCTGTAAGGATGTTCATCAAAAACCTTCAAGAAAAATATGCAAAGCACTTAAAATACCAACACAACTTGAATACTTTCAAGATTGTGTATAATATATGCATTGACATTGAAGATGACCTTCTGAAAGATAATAGTGCGAGAGGAAAGAAGAACGACCATCCTTCTTCTTCCTCTCCCATTAACGAAGTACATGCTACAAACACCCCCAAATCACGAATCCAAAGGTCGAAAGGAGTGTTCACTCCACTTGGCATGAGTTATGAAACTGCTTTCGAAAAACTACATTATAAAGGACTAGTCATTCCCATAGGACCTATCAAGGATCCAGTTCCAGAAGCCAGGCCACCCAAGTGGGATCCTAATAAGCACTGCAAATATCACCAAGGAAAGGGTCACAACACTGAGGAGTGTTGGAAACTCAAAGAAGCTATTCAATATCTGATCGATGACAATAAAACTTCCGAGATTCTAGCCATCGCAGAAGATCAAACATCCTTTGATCCTTCACTTATTATCACGCCTGTAGGTGAGCCCATGATCGAGATAGCTTATATAACCTCTCTTGATAAAGTGGCCATGATTGAGGAGGATAAAAGTATTTTCTTAGATAATACCAGGGAAAACTTGTCAAGTCTAAAAGAGGATGTTTGAAAACTACAAGATATCATTGCCATGCTCTTGAATGTGGTAAAAGGACTAGCAAATCGGATGATGGTTATCGGACAAAATTCTCACCAAGGATTTAATGAAAAACTCAATACTCATAAGCCATGGGCAAAACGGACCATTGAAGAATACACACCAATAGGAATGACTTACAATGAAGCTTTTGACTATCTTCACGATCAAGGTCTCATTCACCCCATTGGTCTCAGTCAAGACCCTCCGCCTGAAAAACGATATCCCAATTGGGACCCAAATTATTATTGCCAATACCATAGAGGTTGTGGTCACACCACCGAAGTATGTCTCGCTTTCAAAGATCGTGTTCAAGACCTCATTGATTTAAATCTCCTTCATGTTCCTCTGCGCGACAAGAAGGCCAAGATTAGTAACGATAACAACAGTGGCTGTAAAGGAAAGAAGAACGACTATCCTTTTTCTTCCGAAAACACCTACTCTAGTAACAGTGTTAGTACTTTCGTCCTTAATGAAATCTTAGCCATGGATAATTGAGGACTTAGAAAGCAATTAAGAAAGGATTTCACCCCTATTGGAATTAGCTACGATGACGCTTTCGATCGACTCCATGCAAAGGGACTCATTACTCCTATTGGACCCATTCAAGATCCCACACTTGAGAAGATATTGCCTAGTTGGAACCCAAATGTATGCTGCAAGTACCATCAAGGTAGGGAACATACTACTGAGAGCTGTTGGAAGCTAAAGGAAGCAATCCAATATTTGATCGACAATAACGGGCTTCCAATACCTCAAGTCGGCAAGAGCACCAAGTGATGATAAACCAAGGGACAAGAGGCAAGCTTCAACGATAAGATTTCGTGACCTATTTTTCTATTTCTTTTTTATTTACCCTTTCCCCAATAAGTCTAGCATAGATACCTTTCTTTTCCCTTAAATTTATTTTGTAGATTCTTTCTTTTTCCCCTTTTAATAAAATGAGCATTTATTTCCTTGCATATGATCATTGCATTGCATTGGATCAAAAAAAAAAAAAATCCATGTCAAACTAAGCACAAGGTATACCAATGATTTGAGGCACCTCTTGTAGCCATATCACACCTTTCACCCTTCAAGTATACAATCCTTTTTTGATAAACCACTTTGATCATTGTCTAACGATAAACCTTTTAATTTTCAACCTACATCTACCTAACCTTGGGATGGGATGGTGTGCAACTTATGCAATTTTTAATTTCATAAAATGCTTGAGCGACTTTAAAAGATTAAAATACAAAAAATATGCAAAAAAATAAATAAAAGTGTACAAAAGGGCAAGTGTTCCAATGTCTTTAACATGAACATGTCTTTGATATGAACACGTCTCAGATTGCGTTCCTTATCGAGTGCTCGGTACCGTGCCTGAGAAACATGAATGCCAAGTGAGTGATAGACCGCATGATCGGGATTGCCCACACTTATAAAAATAAAAAATGCAAAAGCAAAAAAAAAAAGAGAGCAAAAAAAAAAAAAAAAAAAAAGAGCTCAAAAGTGAGAAACCTCAAGCATAATAATACAAAGATTCAAAAGCAAGGTTGCACACCTTGGGGTCTTATCTAGGGTCTTGAGCCTTTTATCCCCTTCCTCTTCAACCTTTAGCCTAACCACGTTACAACCCTTAAAAAGGCCTTTTGAGATATACACACACTTGTGCGAGGTGCGGCCGTAATAAACATGCATTCATATTCACATTCACACACTTACACCATGATTATATCTAGGAATTTCCAAATGCTCATCCCTTTTCACTTAGATCTAGACTTGGGGGCTTGATCCTTATATCATTAGCTTACCAAGCCTAAGAGTCACCATTATTTGAATCTTTTTAATATATTTTCCACACACTTAGCCCTTGCGGCCTAACTTTAGTATCACTATCACACACAGCACAGATACATGACCAAATATACCTTCCCTTAGGAACCCTGTGTCATGAAATCTTAACATAAAGTTGAAGCATGCCTTGTCTCATCAAGATCAATCATCATTGCATCGCAAAGTATGAAGTACTTAGCCTCCACGCCTAAGTTACCTAAATACTTTCATTATCAAGTCAACTAGGATAGTCTAAGATGTTATAATCCTTGTACTGTGAAAGACAACATTTGATTAAGCTCATTCAACATGCACCTTCAAAAACTTCGCTTCTTTCTTTTTCGCGTCTTTCTTTTTCGGGAGAAATTCGGTACCCTCCAAATAAATGACGGAAATTTTTTGCTTTTTTACATTTTCGAGTTGCACGATCACAATACAATGCACACATGGGTCATGAGTCATACGTGTCAATCCACCTTGGGTCAACCTCAAGTTGGTCAATCATATCGAGTCAACCTCAAGTCAGTTAGTCACATTGAGTCAACCTCAAGTTAGTCAATCACCTTAGGTAAACCCTAAGAAAGAAACATCAAGCCTTAGGTGAACCCTAAGAAAAGCACCATCAAAGTATTTTGGCAATCTATTGATTTTTACAGGATACAACTATTCAGCAAAGCTCCTGTTCGCAGCCAACCGAACGATCGCAGCAAACATTCAAGTATCAAAGCTCTTTGTTCATAGATGCGTGGACGTTTTTATCAAAGCTCTATTGTTGAGAGTCGCGTGGACATATCATTAAATCTCTTTTGTTTAGAGACGCGTGGACATATCATCAAAGCTCTTTTATTCAGAGATGCGTGGACATATCAAAAAGCTATTTTGCTCAGAGACGTGTGGGCATATCATTCAGAAGCTCTTGGTTTAGAGACGCGTGAACATATCCAAAAAAGCTCTATTTTTTAGAGACGAGTGAACAACAAAACAGCAAGATGGCGTTCCCTAGCTTGTGGAAGGTTGTCACAGCGACAAATGCAGCAACAAATTGGTTACCTTTAGAGACGTGTGCTTGACGGTGCAAGATACGCGTTTCTTAACTCTTTTATGTGTTTAATTAACGCTAGTTTGCAGGTAACGGAGTTACAAGAATGATTTAGGATCGCAGAACATTCTGAATCATTCTCTGTCCCTATCGATACTTTGACTTATGTTTTCGAAACTTACGTTTATCCAAACTCAGTCAAAGTGGGGGCTTCTGTAGACACCCATTTGTGTCTCCCCAAAACCAAACCCAGTGATAAGTACCTTTCACGTCGAATCATAATCGAATGAAGTGAAAGTGTGGAAAGTCTAATGTTGCGGTTAGTTTTTAATTCTTTTCTTTCTCTTTGTTTTTGAAAACCTATTTTTAATAAAACAGTCAATCTCGTTTGGTTTGGTCCATATCAAGGGTCCAATAATGGTGTCGTTAAGTTGGGTTCGAAAAGAGCTTTCCAACGATATATTATAAGCCCAATTCCGATGAATAATGAGGAAGTTATGGCCAAATTACTAAACTGGGCCCGGTTTGATCTTTATGTGCGGCCTAATTGTTGACTCGAATGAACAATACAAGAGGGGGGTGAATTGTATTGTAGAGGAACTAGGGTAATTTTTGCGAAATTCTTAAAGGAACTTAAACAAAAACTTTAAAGTGCAAGAGAGATTTTACGTGCAAAACTTCTTGGCCCTAATCAAGAAAAAAAACCACGACCACAAGGGATTTTAAACTCAACTCTTAATAATAATAGGGAAAACAACCTATTACAAATTAAGACTCTAAACTCAAGTTCCTCAATGAACTTAAGTTCCCCCTTAACTGATCCCTCAATCAGTTAAGCTCTCGAATCTCTCTCTTTCTCCTTGCTTCACTCAAAGCAATTACACACTCTAGAGTTTACCCAAACTCTACCCCAATACAACTCAAGACAAAACCCCTAAGATGCTAAGTACAAGGACACTCAAGGACTTAAGTGGATTTTTGACTCTTTTCGAAAAACTAAGAATTGTAATGCTCAAGTGTACTTCTCAAAACAGAAAACTGATCCTACTTATATAAGAGGAAATCAGTTGAAACCTTACGTTTACCTTAACTCCCACTACACCACAACTTCCATGAAATAAGGAAGTGCAGTTCGTGGATGCTTGGGCAGCAAGCTGAAGCGCACAAAAGGAAGTGGTTCCTTTATTTTCTCAACTTCCTTGACTAAGTAAAAAGCCGTTTTTCAAAAAATAGTTTTACCAAGTCAGATTTTCCAAAAGATTAGGATAAAATAAAAACAGAAAATCTTTTAAATAAATAAGATATTTTTCACTTAAAAAATAGTTTTCAGAAATAAGATTAAATCTTGTTTAAAACAAGGAAAATAAAATCTTTAAAACTTGAAATTGAATCCACTTAAATTCTATCAATTTGCCACGTACTTAACATATATACAAGAAGTCTAAAATAAATAATAAAGATACAATAGACTCCTTGGAACACAATGAAGCTTCGACTCTGGAGCTTCAGTTCCTCACTAAAGGAACTTGGCTACTGATTGTCTTCTATGCTTGTCCATAGCTCATCCTTTAGACTTGTTCCATGCTCCATTCTAACTCTAGAACTTCGTTGCATATAAAACCTGTCAAGTACATCAAAGCTAATAGACAAAAGTTAAAGCCCTTATGGTTTGCTTAGGTTCCTTGAGTCATCATCAAAACTTAAGATCAACAATATTCCCCCTTTTTGATGAATGACAAACCTAAGCAAACTCATAAAAAAAATTGAAGAACAATCAAAGAAAAAATCAAAATGAACTAGCTACAATTTAAACAAAGAACTGAATGAAAGTTATACCTTCTAACAAAGAACTGAATGAAAGTAATACCTTCTATTTTTAGATGGATGGAGAGCTTGTCAACAATTGAGTTTTTCCTTCTTTCCCCCTTTTGGCGTTCATCAAAATTAATGCATACAAATACACATATCTAAACACAACACCATTGTAATGGTTTATGTCCAAAGCATAGAGCAAAGCACATATAGGCAGAAATAGTATGCAAATAGTCATAGAGCAAGCAAGCAACATCCATATAAACAAATTGATGTTCCTCCAGAACAACAAAAACAAAAGAAAATACCCTGTTTTAAGTGTTTACAACCCAAAAGAAGCAAAAAGAAACAAGTTCAAAATAGAGCAAGTTCATAAAGTTTTAGAGCTAGGACAGAAAGAAAACATCAAGCTTTAGGGGCAGAGGACTGGGTCTCTTCTTCAGCATCATTCTCTGGCACCTCCTCAATGACCAAGTCCTCCAATTTCTTCAAAAGATCAGCCTGCCCTTTGGAGAGAGTTGATGTGTTCTGGTGCATTGTTGAGGTGAGCTCTGTGGAAGCTTTCACCAAGTCTGATACTACCTTCTCAAGAGCTTCAATCCTTTGAATCAACCCTGGTTGAGTATCAACTAGTTTTTGCACTGTCTCTTTGAGAGCCTTAAGTTCCAAGGTGGAACTCACTGTGCTAAAGCCAGCAAAACCTGAACCTGTAGGAAATGTTTTTTCAACAGAAGCTTGAAGAATGCCCTGTTCCCCCTGAGAACCAGTTTTCTCTTCAAGGATCCCTTGATCCCCTGGAGCACTGTTTCTCTCTTCACTCAGATCAACCATTGCAGCAGACTCAGCCTTGTCCTTCCCTTTTGACCTTATAGTCAACCTAGTACTCTTTCTCTTCCCAGAGCTTTTAGTACCCTTTGGATTTGACATCACAATCACCTCTTTCCTTTCTTGTTCACCTTCTTTCTCACTGTCCTCTTCCTCCAACCATTTATCCAACTCTTCATTCTCCTTTTTCTTCAAACCACTCTCATCCTGTTTAGGTTTAGAAAGGGATTTTGAGAGAAATTAAGTAGTTCCCTCAACAACAGTTAGGTTTCGGGCTTCAAGTGTTTTGGGTTGGACATAATGGTTGGTTTTAAGCTTAAGGGATTCATAGTTAGTCATGGAGATTCCACAACTTTCAAGAAGAGTAATTATCAAATTGGCATACCCAACCTTTAAGTGATTGGCAAGACAATGAGTGAGGTGCTGGATCATCAAAGAAGGAAAATTTATCTGTATTTTGTTTTCAAGGCAATACATAAGCACGGCATCAAGATGGTTTGCCTCATGCCTATGCTGGGTTCTTGGAATGATAGCTAGATGAACAAAAATAAACAGCAGCTTTTGAATAGGTGAAAACAGGTTATGATGGGTTCAAACTTTGGATGCTTTACCCCCTATTGATTCAACAATCTTTTCAATAGAAACACCCTCAACACTTAATTTAGTTTCTCCCTTAAAATATTCATCAAATCCCTCATTAGGGGTTCCAAACACAGCAGCTAAATCATCAGCATCAAAACTGATTTTCTTGTTTTTGACTTTACTAACACAAACACCATTCATATTCTTAAAGTTCGCACAAAATTCCTTTAAAGGTGCATGTGCAATCACATTGTCATAACATTCACTAAACAGCTTAATCCAATTTTGTGCTTCAAGAATATTAAGAAGTTCAGAGTACTTACTCGATTCGCACCACTTTAGATTTATACAAAACCCAGGAATGAAACGCTCAGAGGTGGCTTCAAGTCTTTTGACAGCAGCGGACTTCGACTTTTCCCCCTGAATTGGTTCACCCAGTTCCTCATAGTCTAATTCCTCGATCTTCCTCTTTTTCGAATCACTGCGAGACATGGGTTTGTTTTGGGGTTTTTCCGCAACAGTTTTGTTTGAAGTTTCAGTTTCTATTTCCATGGGTGATTCCTTTTGAGGAGAGTTTTGAATTTTGGGTGAGATTTCCATGGGAATTGGAGAGTTGTCACTAAATATGAGTTTGTATTTCACTGAGTGAGGTGGTGAGGAACAGTGGTTAGGGTTTGGCTTCATTATATAGTGGTGGAATTTAGAGGGGTGAGTTTGTTCGGTGGAATGGTGTAGAAGGTTAATTGAATGGGGTAGGTGTCGATTGATGAAGGATGGCACAAAACTTTTCACTTGGTCAGATTTTAATGTGATTTGACATGAAGGGTTTAGATTAATTGAAGATAAATTTTGATCAGGAACTTTGAATTGAATGCAAAAGGTCACGGGTATTTAATCAACAATTTCAAGGAACGATTTTGAATTTTAAAAGATAAGCGATGAAGAATAATTCAAAAGATAAGATTTTAAGTAGATAAAATTAATCAACTGACTAGTTAATTAATTCACAAAAAGATAGAATAAAATCTTATAGATTATTTCGGAGGAACTAGGAACAAATCAATATAGTTTGTAATAACACAGACATGCCTAATGTAATTTGATTTCTTCACATACAGCCACAATCCCATATGCATTACCATACACTCTAATGCGTAGGACTATGTTTTCACATATACATATTGTGTAAGATACATACAATGCATGAATGACTGACTTATACCTTGGGGGAACTTGAGGTCTTCTTAACTCAATTGTATCATACCAAGTTCCATGCGCATCTTTTCAAATTTGTCCCTGCTCAAAGGCTTAGTAAGAATGTCAGCAATTTGATTTTCAGTTTTGCAAAAATCTAACTTAATTAAGCCTTTTTCCACATTATCCTTAAGGAAATGATGCCTTATGTGAATATGTTTCACACGAGAATGATGAACTGGATCTTTTGAAATGCATATGGCACTAGTATCATCACAATAGATAGGAATGCAATTATATTTCATACCATAATCTCTTAGTTGTTGTTTTATGCAAAGTACTTGAGAACAACAGGCTGCAGCTGCCACATATTCAGCTTCAGCAGTTGACAAGGCCACTGTGTTCTGTTACTTGGATCCCCAAGAAACTAGGCATGGCCCGAGAAACTAAACCATTCCTGAAGTACTCTTCCTATTCACCAAATCTCTTGCATAGTCAGCATCTGCAAAACCTTTTAAATCAAAAGTATCACTTCTAGGATAGAAGAGACAAAGATGGTCAGTTCCTTTGAGATATCGTAGGATCCTTTTTACTGCTGTAAGATGTGACTCCTTAGGATTAGATTGAAACCTTGCACATAAGCCAACACTAAATGCAATATCAGGTCTACTAGCAGTTAAGTATAAAAGGGATCCAATCATACCTCTGTATTTGGTTTGATCTACGCTAGTCCCTTGTAGATCTTCATCTAATCTTGTGTCTGTTCCCATTGGTGTATGGTTGGTCTTTGCTTGGTCAAGGTTATATTTCTTCAATAGTTCCTTGACATACTTTTGTTGGTGAATTGCAATACCTCTTTCTGTTTGTTTGATTTGTAGTCCAAGAAAGAAGTTGAGTTCCCCCATCATGCTCATCTCAAATTCACCACTCATTAGCTCAGCAAAGTACTTGCACAAGTTTTCGTTAGTTGCTCCAAAAATAATATCATCAACATATATTTGAACAACTAGTAAATCAGTTCCTTCAGATTTTAAAAAAAAAGTTTTATCTACTTTACCTCTTTTAAAATCATTTTGAAGAAGGAACTTAGAGAGCCTTTCATACCAAGCTCTAGGTGCTTGTTTCAGCCCATAAAGAGCTTTATCAAGCTTAAAGACATAATTAGGAAATTTGGGATTTTCAAAACCTGGAGGTTGTTCCACGAACACCTCCTCTTCAAGAAAGCCATTTAAGAAAGCACACTTAACATCCATTTGATACAATTTGAAACCCATAAAAGAGGCAAAAGCAATTAACATTCTAATAGCTTCTAATCTAGCAACAGGAGCAAAAGTTTCTTCAAAGTCAATACCTTCTTGCTCATTATAGCCTTTCACAACAAGTCTTGCCTTGTTTCTTACAATTGTTCCATATTCATCCAGCTTGTTCCTGAATACCCACTTGAGCCCTATAACCTTTTTGTGCTTAGGTTTTTCTTCAAGATGCCAGACCTTATTCCTCTCAAACTCATTGAGTTCATCTTGCATGGCAATTATCCAGTCAGTATCCTTTAGAGCTTCTTCATGATTTCTTGGCTCAATAATGGATAGGAAGGCTTGAAAGGCACAGAAGTTCCTCATCTGTGATCTGGTCTGAGTTCCTCTACCAATATCACCTATAATAAGGTCTGTTGGATGAGAGCCTTGGTATTTGAATGGCTTTGGTTGAAACTCTCTGGCAGGAACTCCTATTTGAGGCACTTCTTTTTCAGCTTCTTCTGCATTTTCCTCGTTACAAGATTCTCCATGATCTTGTTCCTCCGGGGTTTCTTGATTAGGAACTTCAGCATTTTCTTGATGTTCTTGCTCTGGTTCCTCACTTACTTCCTTGGTTTGCTTGGAGGTTTCTTCCTCTTCTTCCTTGTCTCTAATCATACCAATTTCATAATCAATATTATCTTGTTCCTGCACATTCATAAACATATTAGATTCATCAAATATCTCATGAATGCTTTCTTCTACGCACAATGTATTTTTATTATAAACTCTGTAAGCTTTGCTATTTGATACATATCCAAGGAACACAGCTTCATCACTTCTTTCATCAAATTTTCCTATGTTCCTTTTCCCATTATTATGAACAAAGCACCTGCATCCAAAAGCTCGAAAGTGAGAAATATTGGGTTTTCTGCCCTTAAACAGTTCATAAGGAGTCTTATTGATGATTGGTCTCATCATAACTCTGTTAATGATATAGCATGCAGTATTAATAGCTTCAGCCCAGAAGTTCCTTGGAAGACCACTAGCTATGAGCATAGTTCTTGCCATGTCTTCTAGAGTCCTGTTCTTCCTTTCAACAACTCCGTTCTGTTGAGGAGTTCTTGGGGCTGAAAAGTTATGATCCATGCCATTTTCTCTACAAAAGTCATCGAATCTTAAATTCTCAAACTCTGTTCCATGATCTGATCGAATGTGGATAATTTGATTTCCACTTGTCTTTTGTACTCTTTTGGCAAAGGACACAAATTCATCAAAAGTTTCATCTTTGCTAGACAGAAAAATCACCCAAGTAAATCTAGAAAAATCATCAATAATAACTAAAACATATTTCTTTCCACTTCTACTTTGAACATGCATGGGACCACACAAATCCATGTGAATTAGCTCCAATGGTTTTGTGGTGCTGACCATGTTTTTGCTTTTAAAAGAAGACCTGACTTGCTTGCCTCTCACACATGCATCACAGATGTGTTGTATGAGGAACTTGACTGAGGAAAGCCCTACAACCAAGTTCCTTGCTCTAAGTTTATTCATGAGTGAGAAGCTAGCATGTCTAAAACGTTTATGCCATAATAAAGGATCATCATTAATGACACTTAAGCAGGTAAGGTTGTTCCTTGGAACAGAATTTAGATCCACAATGTATGTGTTCCCTTTTCTAGTTCCTTCAAGAACAACCCTTCCTGTTTTATCATTAATGATGTTACATGAATCAGAGGTAAAACTTACAGAGTTTCCTTTATCACAAAATTGTGATATGCTCAGCAAATTGTGCATCAAACCCTCGACCAAAAGTACATTTTCTATTGAGTGAGAACTGGACCTTTCTACTTTTCCTTTAGCAATTACTTCACCTTTTTTGTTGTCTCCAAAGGTCACAGTTCCTCCTGGATAGGCCTCTAGTGAGAGAAACTTTGATTTATCTCCTGTCATATGCTTTGAACAACCACTGTCGAGGTACCACGTGTTGTTCCCCCTCACTAGGACCTGCAAAAGAACTTAATGGTTAGATTCAGGAACCCGGGTTTCCTTGGGTTCCTTGGACGTTGAAGCAATATCAGATTTCTTTACCCAAACTTGCCTAACATTCTTGCTAACAGACTGTTCCTTCTTGTTGCAAGTAGTAACAAGATGACCAGTCTTACCACAGAAGGTACATACTTTATAACTAGGCAGGTCTACATATTTTTTCTTGCCCTTATGCTTAGAACTTATGAATCCTAGACCTTCAGTTCTTTTGGTTTGAGCATTCTCAATCCACTTAGGAATACCAAACTGACTAATGCTTCTTTCTTTTCGAAGCTCCAGTTCCTTCTCCAATTTTGCCTTTTCAATTCTTAACTCGTCAAGATTATATTTTAATTTTTCAAAATCCTCATTGAATTTAGGCAAAGATTCAGAGGAGGAACTTGGAGATACTTCTGCACTAGCAAGTTTGTATTGAGTCAGTTCTACATTAACCATGATATTTTCAAACTTGAGTTTCTCATTCATTTCTTTTAAGAGAAGATTCTTGTCAATTTCTTTTTTTCTTCTGGTAAGTGGTCTATCTGTCCATGACGATAGCTCTTCTTTTATTCAAGACTGATCTTCCCCCTTGCCTTTTTTTTGAGCTGGGGCAATCAATCAGTCCATTCATTCCTGCCCTTCATTCAATAGATCGCTTAGCTCTACTTCTCAGTCAATCCCCTTTGTTCATGGCTTTGCATTTTTTGTAATGCTTTTCTTTTCTGTAAAGATCTCGATGACCGCTTAATTAATCTTTCCTTTCCCGCTCCATGTGAGGATCCTTTTTGGGAAATTCAACACCAAAAAATCTCGCATCGGCTTGCTACTTTTTCTCCTAAAAGGGAAGTCAACGACGCTGAAGTTGATGCGATAATAATGTTAAAGAGAGGTATTATCGATCGCATGGCTCAGTTGGATCCGCATAAATTCTGGGCTGAGCAAAAGAAAAGCACAATTTGGTCGCCGACGGTATATTAAATAACAAAGCCGAGTATACTATGGAAAGTTCAAAAAATCTACTCTGAACATCAGTTCGTTGATTTTCAACCCACGTACTGTGTTCCTTGCAGACTTTGAGATCTCTTTGACATTCACCTAGACGAATACTAGTATGAGTCCAGTCATCTTCCAATTCAAATACTAAATCAATGAGAGCATCTTTAGTATAAGTCTTAAGCACATTAGGATCAAGGAATACCTCTTTAGCAAGCTCATCATTGTAAGCCTTTTCATCACGTTTGGCCATCAAACACAAATGAGCTATTTCTTCTTCAGGTTGTTCCTCTTCATCTTCACTTTCAGAATCTCTCCATGCAGCAATCATAGCCTTCCTAATGTCTGTTTTGTTGAAAGGAGTTTTGTTGTAGTTGCTCTTACTTTGTTCCTTTGCCTTCCCTTTGCCTTTCTCTGTATCCCAAAGTGGACACTCACGAATAAAGTGTTCTAGAGATCCACATGTGTGACAACCAGAGTCAGCCTTTGAAGTAGAGGGTTTCTTGGTGAAGTTCCTTGACTTGTTGTTTCGATTGAACATTCTTTTGAACCTTCTCACCAGCATGGCAGCCTCTTCTTCATCGACTTCAGAGTCTTCTTGATCTCCAGCTTTGAGAGCTAAGCCTTTTCCTCGGTTTCCTTCACTGTTGCTTGTTCCTAGGTGCAACTCATGAGTCATGAGGGAACCAGCAAGTTGCTCAATATTGAACTTTGTGAAGTCCTTTGTTTCTTGTAAGGCCGTTACCTTGGCTCTCCATCTCTCATCTTGAGGGAGGCTTCTTAGAACTTTTCTGACCTGCTCACCAATAGGGATTTGCTTTCCAAGAGAAACAAGCTCATTAATATTGTTAGTAAATCTAGTTAACATTTCCTGAATTGATTCTTTTGGTTGCATTTCAAACCGTTCATATTTTGACATAAGCAGGTCAATTTTAGAGCATTTCACTTCGTTAGTTCCTTCATGAGTAACTTGAAGTAAATCCCAAATTTCTTTAGCATTTTTACAACCCATAACGCGATTGTGTTCATGGGGTCCAAGACCACAATGAAGTAATTTAAATGCAAGTGCATTAATTTCCATTTTCTCAAAATCTTCCTTATCAAATTCAGACATGGGTTTAGGTACTACCTCATTTTCACTAGTAGTTTTGGTAATTTCAAAATCACCAACTTCGATCACTCTCCAAACCTGGTAGTTGTCGGCTTTGATAAAAATCTCCATCTTGTTCTTCCAATAGGTGTAGAATTTCCCATTGAACATAGGAGGACGCTGCGTAGAGTAACCTTCTTCCAGTTTCTCGTGATTGTTCATCTTGATTCCAGGAACTTGACTCATCAGGGTTTCCTGATTTCTCCAAGGAACCTGCTCTGATACCAATTGTTGACTCGAATGAACAATACAAGAGGGGGGGTGAATTGTATTGTAGAGGAATTAGGGTAATTTTTGCGAAATTCTTAAAGGAACTTAAACAAAAACTTTAAAGTGCAAGAGAGATTTTACGTGCAAAACTTCTTGGCCCTAATCAAGAAGAAAAACCACGACCACAAGGGATTTTAAACTCAACTCTTAATAATAATAGGGCAAACAACCTATTACAAATTAAGACTCTAAACTCAAGTTCCTCAATGAACTTAAGTTCCCCCTTAACTGATCCCTCAATCAGTTAAGCTTTCGAATCTCTCTCTTTCTCCTTGCTTCACTCAAAGCAATTACACACTCTAGAGTTTACCCAAACTCTACCCCAATACAACTCAAGACAAAACCCCTAAGATGCTAAGTACAAGGACACTCAAGGACTTAAGTGGATTTTTGACTCTTTTCGAAAAACTAAGAATTGTAATGCTCAAGTGTACTTCTCAAAACAGACAACTGATCCTACTTATATAAGAGGAAATCAGTTGAAACCTTACGTTTACCTTAACTCCCACTACACCACAACTTCCATGAAATAAGGAAGTGTAGTTCGTGGATGCTTGGGCAGCAAGCTGAAGCGCACAAAAGGAAGTGGTTCCTTTATTTTCTCAACTTCCTTGACTAAGTAAAAAGCCGTTTTTCAAAAAATAGTTTTACCAAGTCAGATTTTCCAAAAGATTAGGATAAAATAAAAACAGAAAATCTTTTAAATAAATAAGATATTTTTCACTTAAAAAATAGTTTTCAGAAATAAGATTAAATCTTGTTTAAAACAAGGAAAATAAAATCTTTAAAACTTGAAATTAAATCCACTTAAATTCTATCAATTTGCCACGTACTTAACATATATACAAGAAGTCTAAAATAAATAATAAAGATACAATAGACTCCTTGGAACACAATGAAGCTTCGACTCTGGAGCTTCAGTTCCTCACTAAAGGAACTTGGCTACTGATTGTCTTCTATGCTTGTCCATAGCTCATCCTTTAGACTTGTTCCATGCTCCATTCTAACTCTAGAACTTCGTTGCATATAAAACCTGTCAAGTACATCAAAGCTAATAGACAAAAGTTAAAGCCCTTATGGTTTTCTTAGGTTCCTTGAGTCGTCATCAAAACTTAAGATCAACACTAATGATCTAGAGGAGGGCCTAATATTTATTTATCATTCCTAATGCAATTAGAATTGATTTTTGTCTTCTAGATTCTTCTATAAGGTTCTTTTCATTCCTAATTTAATTAGCATTGATAAATTGACTTTGGTTGTCATTTTAGAGTTTTAATCAGAATAAATAAGTGTTTTTAAGGAAAATACGATTTTGCCCTTCTGCACGACTAAATTTTATCAAAATTAAGAAAACGCGTAAAATTGTTTTCTAGCGCCTGACGATAAGATTAGCGCCTGGCACTAATGCTTGGCGTCTGGCGCTAGCCTTAGCGCTTGGCGCTAATGCCTGGCGTCTGGCGCCAATAGTGTTTTATTCGCTTCAAAACTCTGATTTGTTTTTCTATTTGTCCGGCTGATTTTCTCTATAAATAGCCTCCTAAAACCTCCGTTTTTTATCATCAAGAATCATCAAGACCTATTAATTTTCTTATTCTCTCTAGTTTCTCAAGATTTCTCTCTCTAGCTTTTGCATACAAAATTCCACATTCACAAGATCTAAAAATACCTAGCCAAGTTCAAAGTTGTCTTCGCCCTATACATGAAAGGTTTTAATTTCTGAAGGTTTGGTCCCAAATCTCTATTTCAATTATTTAATTTAATTGTTTGTTTATTATTTTCCTTGAAATTACTAACGTGTGTATTTTGTTATTAGAAAGAGATAAGAGGCATCCAAGTAAGTGCTTTAATTGTTATATTGATATTATGATATAGAAATCAAGTCTAGGTTGTTATTTTGATTCCTAGTATCATGTTAGGATGCTTGATGTTTTGAATGACAACAATGATTCCTAGTATCATGTTTAGGGTAATAACTATAATTTCTAATATCAAATATGCTTATTATGATTATTGTGATGCTTCCTATATTCTTTCCTAATATTCATGTTAGTATCATGTTAGGGTTAAAGCTTTGATTTTTATTATTTAGTGACATGCCAGGATTTGTTATTAATCTTGTTAGTATCATGCCTAGGATCTTGCTATTATTATTCTTGTTGGACTTAATGATTTTGATGATGACACAACCTCACTTACTTACAAACTAATAAGTGCTTGATTGTTTAAGTGTGTACTCAGTTACAAAGACCAGGAGAATGAAGTGTCTTGTAAAAATACCATGAGGAACAAGAAGGCCAGAAGCAGAGCTAACCATATAGAAGAGTTCCCTCACAGGAACTGGCGCTTCAGAAATGAAGATTGGAGAAGAGAAGGTTCCCTCAGGGAACAGAAGCTTCAGAGAAGAAGCCTCATCAGAGAAGAGAAGTTCCTCCCAAGGAACAGAAGCCTCGGAGTAGAAGCTTCATCAGAGAACATGAAGACTAAATATATTTTTATATTTTAGGATTTATGTAAGTATAAGATATTAAATGACACTCAAAAAATCTGTGTTGAATTGGTCTAAAGAGATAAAATTGTGCATGCTAGTTTTTAGGTAAGTGGTTAAGTCTTTTAACAATTATCTTTTTCTTAACCAAAAAGATTTTATTTCTGATTTTCTAAAAATATCTTTTGCAAATAAAATCTCCCATGTTTTCTAAAAACTTGCGGCCTACTCCTCCATGATTTTCTTCAAGTCATGGCCGTGCACATTAAGGAGTTCATGGTTCCTTAATTATAGGGACATGATCTTCTTAGTGGGTTGGAGTAGTGGCGTAATGGATTTGCTGCACAAAGAAGTTTTTCCTAAACGAATTTTAGTCTATAAATAGTTGTTGATTTCAGATGGAAAATCTTACCTTGCTCACATAAGTTTTCAAGCTTCAAATCGAGTCAAGTGTCAATTCCACACAAGTTCATTAGAGTGTTTTAATGTTCTTATACTAGAGTTTGTTTTTCTTTCGAGTTGTAATTTGGGGAATGGGGAAGTTCGAGTGAACATTTGTGTATGAGAAAGAGAAGAGAGAGAGAGAAGAGAAAGAGAAGAGAAAGAGAACAGAGAACAGAGAAGTGAGAAAAGAGAAAGAGAAGAGAAGAGTAACAAGTTGGGTGACTTGTTCCTCAGGGTCTCAAGTTCGTAGAGGAACTTGAGTTTGAGTCTTTAGCTTGTAATAGGATCATTTGCCCTATTATAGTGAAGATTCTTTTCCCAAAATCCCAAGTGGTCGTGGTTTTTCTCCTTGTTAGGGCCAAGGAGTTTTCCACGTAAAATCTCTCTTGCATTCTTTAGTTCCTTTAGTTTATCTTTCAGTTCCTTTAGCTAACTTAATTTTAATTCCGCAAAAAAGTTAGGCTAAATTCTCATACTACAATTCAACCCCCCCTTCTTGTAGTATTCTTTGAAACAACAATTGGTATCAGAGCCTAACTTCTAGGAAAATCAGGAAACCCTGAAGAAGAAAGGTCTTGGAGAAAATGAATACTCATGAGAAGCTCGAGGAAGGATACTCAACACAGAGGCCTCCTATGTTCAACGGTAAGTTCTATACTTACTGGAAGAACCGCATGGAGATTTTTATCAAGGCAGAGAACTACCAAGTCTGGAGGGTCATCGAGGTTGGTGATTTCGAAGTCACCAAAACAAATGCTCAGAACGAGGTAATCCCTAAGCCTATGTCTGAATATGAAAAAGAGGATTTTGATAAAATGGAAATAAATGCTATGGCTGTGAAATTGCTCCACTGTGGACTTGGACCTCACGAACACAATCGTGTTATGGGGTGCAAGAACGCTAAGGAAATCTGGGATTTGCTGCAGATTACTCATGAAGGAACTAATGAGGTTAAATGCTCAAAAATCGATCTACTTATGTCCAAGTATGAAAGATTTGAAATGCAGCCTAAGGAAACCATTCAAGAGATGCTAACCCGTTTTACTAACATCATAAATGAGTTGGTTTCCCTTGGTAGACAGATTCCTACAGATGAGCAGGTTAGGAAGGTTCTTAGAAGTCTTCCACAAGATGAGAGGTGGAGAGCTAAGGTGACAGCCCTTCAGGAAACGAAGGACTTTACCAAGTTCAATATTGAACAACTAGCAGGTTCTCTCATGACTCATGAGCTACACCTTGGAGTCAACAATGAACCCATGAGGAACAAGGGATTGGCTCTTAAGGCTGATGAGGAGGAAGACTCAGAAGTGGACGAGGATGAGGCTGCCCTAATTGTGCGAAGATTCAAAAAGATGTTCAAGAAAGGCCGAACCTCAAGGAACTTCGGGAAAAAGACCTCAAATCCAAAGCCTGACTACAACTGCCACAAGTGTGGATCTCCAGATCATTTTATCAGAGACTGTCCCCTTTGGGAAAATGATAAAGGGAAAGGAAAGGCTAAGGAACAGGGAAGAGAAAAATTCAGCAAAGCAAACTATCAAAAGTCAGACATGAGGAAGGCCATGATAGCAGCCTGGGGAGACTCAGAAAGTGAAGAAGAAGATGATGACCAACCAGAAGAGGAGACAGCCAATCTCTGTTTAATGGCCAAATCAGATGATGAAAAGGCTTACCTTGAGGAACTCCAGAAAGAGGTATTTCTTGATCCTAAACAGCTTAAAACTCTCTCTAAAGATATCTTGATAGATATATGTCTAGAAGAAGAAGAATTCTTTAGAAATACATGTGTAAAGTTAAACAAATGTGAAAAAGCTCTTAAGGTTTGCAAAGAACATGGTGCTTGGTTGGAAACAGCCTATGCCAAGTCTCAAAGCAAACTAAGAGAGCTTGATTTTAAATACAAACACATAACTAAGATAGCTGATAGGATTAAGAATGAAAGTATTCTTCTGAATGTTGAACTAACTCAGTATAAGCTCATGAATTCTGATATCAGTTCTAGCAGTTCCTCAAGCGATCAATTGCTTAAATTCAATGTTGATTTTGAAAATTTGAAAAATGAGCTTTCTACTTTAAAAACCCAAAAGGATCAACTTGAATCGGAACAGAATGTTAGAAAGGATAGAAGTATTGACCCAAAAGTCATACCTAAGTGGATAGCTGAAGCTCAAGGAAAAAGAACTGAAGGTCTTGGTTATATGACCAAGAAAGGTAAGCAAAAGAAATATGTTGAGCTTCCTAGCATGAAGGTATGCACTTTTTGTGGTAAGACTGGACATCTCTATGGACAGTGTAGGATAAGAGAAGAAGCTGATAAAAGAAATGTAAAACAAGTGTGGGTCAAGAAAACTGATATTGCATCCACGTCTAAGGAACCCAAGGAAACCTGGGTTCCTGATCCTAATGCTTAGTTTTCTTGCAGGTCCTAGTGAGGGGGAACAACTTGTGGTATCTCGACAGCGGTTGTTCAAAGCATATGACAGGTGATAAATCAAAATTCCTTTCACTAGAAGACTACCCTGGAGGAACAGTAACCTTTGGGGATAATAAGAAGGGCGAGATCATTGGAAAAGGCAAAATTGGTAGATCAAAATCTCATTCTATTGATAATGTGTTCCTGGTCGAGGGCTTAATGCACAATTTGCTCAGTATATCACAATTTTGTGACAAAGGAAACTCTGTAAGTTTTACTTCTGATTCTTGTAACATCATCAACAACAAGTCGGGAAAGGTTGTTCTAGAAGGAACAAGAAGAGGGAACACTTATACAGTTGACCTCAACTTAATCCCAAGGAACAACCTTACATGTCTGAGTGTTGTTGAAGATGATCCCCTGCTATGGCATAAACGTTTTGGACATGCTAGCTTTTCATTACTGGACAAGCTAAGATCAAGGAACTTGGTTGTGGGACTTCCTATTATCAAGTTCCTACAGAAAAAAGTTTGTGATGCATGTGTGAAAGGCAAGCATGTTCGCTCATCTTTTAAATTGAAGAAAATGGTGAGCACTACAAAGCCTTTGGAATTAATCCATATGGATTTGTGTGGTCCCATGAGAATTCAAAGCAGGAGTGGCAAGAAATATGTTTTGGTTATTGTTGATGATTATTCTAAATTCACTTGGGTTATTTTTCTTGCTAGTAAAGATGAAACTTTTAACGAGTTTGTTGCCTTTGCCAAGAAAATACAGAAAATCAGTGGTAACTCCATAGTCCATCTCAGATCAGATCACGGAACTGAATTTGAGAACTCCAGATTCGATGAGTTTTGCAGGGAAAATGGCATGAATCATAACTTCTCAGCTCCAAGGACTCCCCAACAGAATGGAGTTGTAGAAAGGAAGAATCGAACTCTTGAGGAAATGGCTAGAACGATGCTGATTGCAAGTGGATTGCCAAGGAACTTCTGGGCTGAAGCCGTAAATACAGCATGTTACATCCTTAACAGAGTAACAATCAGAAGTATCATCAACAAGACTCCCTATGAACTATTCAGGGGAAGAAAGCCAAACATATCTCATCTTAGAGCCTTTGGTTGTAAGTGCTTTGTACATAACAATGGTAAGAAAAACCTAGGGAAATTTGATGAAAGAAGTGAAGAGGCCATATGTCTAGGATATGCCTCTGATAGCAAAGCTTATAGAGTTTACAATAAAAGCTCAATGTGTGTTGAGGAAAGCATTCATATAATCTTTGATGAAGTTAACCAGTTTGTGAGTGTACAGGAACAAGAAGATGATAATGATTTTGAAATTGGATTGATAAGAGACAGGGATGAAGAAGAGACCTAAAAGCAAACCAAAGAAAAGCAGCCTGCTCCAGAAGAGGACCATCAAGAAAATGGAGAGGTTCCTCATCCAAATGAACAGGTGAATGAGGAACAAGCAGAAGAAGCAGAAGGAACAGAAATAGAAGCTCCTCAAATTGGAGTTCCAGCAAGGGAATTCCAACCCAGGCCATTCAGGTATCGAGGTTCCCATCCAACTGATCTAATTATCAGTGATATAGGAAAAGGAACTCAAACAAGATCACAGATGAGGAACTACTGCGCATTCCATGCATTTCTGTCCATTCTAGAACCAAGAAATCATCAAGAAGCCTTGGGAGATGCTGATTGGATAGTGGCCATGCAAGAGGAACTCAATGAGTTCGAAAGGAACAAGGTCTGGCACCTTGAGCCAAAGCCTAAGGGAAAGAAAGTAATCGGGCTCAAATGGGTGTTCAGGAACAAGCTTGATGAACATGGCACCATAGTAAGGAACAAGGCTAGATTGGTTGTAAACGGCTACAACCAACAGGAAGGTATTGATTTCGATGAAACCTTTGCTCCTGTAGCTAGATTAGAAGCTATTAGAATTCTAGTGGCTTTTGCTTCTTTTATGGGTTTCAAACTCTATCAAATGGATGTGAAATGTGCTTTTCTAAATGGTTTCTTAAATGAGGAGGTGTTTGTTGAACAACCTCCGGGTTTCAAAAATCCAAAATTTCCAAATCATGTTTTTAAGCTTGATAAAGCTCTCTATGGGCTCAAACAAGCTCCAAGAGCCTGGTATGAAAGGCTTTCAAAGTTCCTACTGAAAAATGACTTCAAAAGAGGAAAAGTAGACAAAACTCTTTTTCTTAAATCTCGAGGAACTGATTTGTTAGTTGTACAGATCTATGTAGATGATATTATATTTGGTGCTACTAACAATGGTTTGTGCAAGTACTTTGCTGAGCTAATGGGTGGTGAATTTGAGATGAGCATGATGGGTGAATTGAATTTCTTCCTTGGACTTCAAATAAAGCAAACAGCTGAAGGAATAATGATTCACCAACAGAAGTATGTCAAGGAACTTCTGAAGAAGTACAACATGGAAAATGCCAAGACAAATCATACACCTATGGGAACAGCAACAAGACTTGATGAGGATCCACAAGGAACAAGTGTGGATCAAACCACTTACAGAGGTATGATTGGTTCATTGTTATATCTAACATCCAGTAGGCCTGACATTTCCTTTAGTGTTGGATTGTGTGCTAGATTTCAGTCTAATCCTAAGGAATCACATCTAACGGCTGTTAAGAGAATTTTAAGATACCTCAAAGGAACAGATGACCTGTGTCTGTTCTATCCTAGAAGTGATGACTTTATTCTTAGAGGATTCACAGATGCTGACTATGCAGGTGACCTAGTCAATAGGAAAAGCACCTCAGGTATGGTTCAGTTCCTTGGCTCTTATCTAGTTTCTTGGGGTTCCAAGACACAAAATACTGTTGCATTATCTACTGCAGAGGCTGAGTATGTAGCAGCAGCTGCTTGTTGCTCTCAAGTCCTCTGGATAAAACAACAGTTACGTGACTTTGGTATTAAATTTAATTGCATTACTATCTACTGTGATAACACTAGTGCAATTTGCATATCTAAAGATCCAGTCCATCATTCAAGAGTTAAGCATATTCATATAAGGCATCATTTCCTTAAGGATAATGTTGAAAAGGGTTTGATTAAATTAGATTTCTGCCAAACTGACAATCAAATTGCAGATATATTAACAAAACCCTTAAATAGAGAAAGGCATGAGAAGATGAGAATGGAACTTGGGATGATTAAGTTATACTAAGAAAAATGCATCAAGTTCCCTCAGGTATGAAACTCAAACTGACATGCTTAATCTGTTGTATACTGTGCACAAGTGTTATATGTTTAATTACATAGTTAAGACAGGTTGTAAGTAGGAGTAATATTTACTAAGGGCATGTAAATTTGAAAGACATAGAATATGAAAAGTCCAAAATTGGTTGCATGAGCCTTGTTGATTTGTTCCGTGCATCAAGTTGTATTTGCAAGTGTTCTTTACTAACAATATTCAAAAGATAAAATTGTTGTGTTTATCATTTTTCAAAATTCCAAATTCTTTTTATCTAAACACAAAAATCGGATGAATGCATCTAAATTCATCATTATCTTTTGTTCAAAAAGTAGCCCACTTACACTACTCTCTTGAAACACGGTTTGCGTTTCCCTAAGCAATAAATATGAATGTCAAATCAACTAAATTCACCTCACCTCCCAAACGACACCTCACTTCACCAATTTACCTCCACCATAAAAGATGTCAGCCTCACACAAATTTACACCACACAAAAATTACCTTCTCTCTCATCACTCCGATCAAAACTACTCTCCAATGTCTACCTCTCCAAAAACCCAAACTGAAGCCGAAGAACACCCAAACCCTATTCCAGAAATCACCATGGAAATCATCCCCGAAACTCAAAATTCTGAGCCTCAAAAGAAGGAATCTCCTACTGAATCAAATTCTTCCCGAAAAAGAAAAATCGAGAACATGCAAGAAGAGGAGGAAAGCGTTTCGGAGATGGGTGTCAACTATCGAGACAAGCCTGCCTCTATGAAGAAACAGGAGAAAATCAGTGACCACTTCGTGACAGGTTTGGCACTTAATTTACCTTGGTGTAAATCTGTTAAGCTTTATGAATTGTTGGATTTGCTTGAAGCTCAAAATTGGGTGAATTTGTTGAGTGAATGCTTTAATCGGAGTATGTATGTTGATGCTATGAAAGATTTCTGTAAAAGCTTTAAGTATTCTAAAGGTATAATTCGATGTTGTGTACTTAAGAAGGATATTGAGTTTGATGCTATGTATTTGGCTGAGTTGTTTGATGTACCCAATACTAGCTATGATATTTATTTCAAAAATAATGTGATAAGGAATCCGATTCCTGATGCTAATATTGATGAAATAGTGGAGTATTTAGGACGAGACCCGGAGGAAACCTACATAAACCACAATGACCTAACCCCTCTTGACAAAATCCTGCTGAAATTTGTGTTCAATGACATAATCCCTTGTTCTCAAAAGAGAGACAGTGCCAACAAGCTTGACTCTGTCTTAATTTACTGTCTAGCCAAAAAGATCCAAATAAATTTCCCCTCTATCATGATCCAACACCTGTCTCATTGTGTTCCTAAAGGTTGGAAGGTTGGATATGGTAACCTGCTTACTTATGTATTTGAAAGTTTTGGCATTTCCTTCGCTGACAAAGAACCCCTGCCCCTCAAAAACACCGAATATATACAACCCATTTTCCTTGAAAACCATAAGATGAAAGTTGTAGATGGGTGTTTTGAAGTTGTGCAGGAAGATAAGAGGCCAAAAGAAGTAGGTGGACCAGTTGAGGGGGAAGTAGACGAAGATCAGGCAGGAGAGGCCATAGGGAATGTTGTTCAGGAGTTGCAGGAACAAGAGGAGGTAGAGGAAAGGCAGGTGGAAGAGGTTATTGAGACAGGGGGAAGGAGGAAGAGGAAGAGTTTGAGGTTGATGAAGAAAAAGGAGGCCCCAGCATCTATCTGCATTGATATAACTGGGGTACAGAAGGAACTGCAGAAAATTACCACCTCTCCTACTTCGGGCAAGTATGCATCTACTTCAGGTTTTGCAGCATTTAGTTCCCCACCTAAGGTTCCCAGCGAGGATGTAAAGGAGTTGAAGGAGATACTCCAGAGGGTGCTGAAGGAACAGGAGCAAACAAAGGTGAAGATGGAGGAACTGAAGAAGAGTGTGCTCACTCTTGATGTTGATCTGAAGAAACTGGTCACGAGCTCAGAACAAGGGAGACAGTCCACAGTGAGGGACATTGTGTCTCAAATCAGCAAGAAGCTGGAGGATCTTGCTGTTGATGATGACCAGAGCACTGCTTCCTAATCTCTCTTTCCTTGCAGCCTTTTTATGATGAAACTTCTATTTATTTGCTTTTGGGAACAATTTTTATTTGGTCTGTAATATTTTGGGCCTTTTAATTTCTTTCGGTAATCTTGCAAATTTGGTACATTTGGCCGATGTTTTAAATCGGTTTTGGATGATTATAATCTATGTTTCTTTTGCCTATATGCTTTGTGAATGTTTTCTCTCTATGCATGCTTCTTGTCTTAACACCAAACCACTAGTTGGTGCTGTGTTATGGTATACTATACATATGTGTGTTAGTTTTTGATAATGCCAAAAGGGGGAAAAGGATGCAAACTATCAAGGGAAACTTAATCATTCTATGGTCTCTGTTCGAAATCTTCACAAGCTGCCAAATCTCTACAAGCAGGTATAATGTATATACAAGCTTTTTAGCTTTTTCAAGTTTTTCAGTTTTTCCTTAACTTAGTTTCTATTCTGCATTGTATCTTACTTTTGCATTTTCTTTCTTTAGGAATAAAATGGTTTATCTCTGTTTCCTTGTAAGTAAGTTTGGTTTGTTTGTCATCATCAAAAAGGGGGAATATTGTTGGACTTAATGATTTTGATGATGACACAACCTCACTTACTTACAAACTAATAAGTGCTTGATTGTTTAAGTGTGTACTCAGTTACAAAGACCAGGAGAATGAAGTGTCTTGTAAAAATACCATGAGGAACAAGAAGGCCAGAAGCAGAGCTAACCATATAGAAGAGTTCCCTCACAGGAACTGGCGCTTCAGAAATGAAGATTGGAGAAGAGAAGGTTCCCTCAGGGAACAGAAGCTTCAGAGAAGAAGCCTCATCAGAGAAGAGAAGTTCCTCCCAAGGAACAGAAGCCTCGGAGTAGAAGCTTCATCAGAGAACATGAAGACTAAATATATTTTTATATTTTAGGATTTATGTAAGTATAAGATATTAAATGGCACTTGAAAAATCTGTGTGCAATTGGTCTAAAGAGATAAAATTGTGCATGCTAGTTTTTAGGTAAGTAGTTAAGTCTTTTAACAATTATCTTTTTCTTAACCAAAAAGATTTTATTTCTGATTTTCTAAAAATATCTTTTGCAAATAAAATCTCCCATGTTTTCTAAAAACTTGCGGCTGACAAGGGAATAATCGCGTCGTCAAACGACTACACCTAGATCAAATACAATTTATACAACCTAAACAAACCTAATACGAGTATAAGGCAAGCATAGGGGTCGAACCACAGAGAACGGTTAAACACCACCAAATGTTATCGACAATTAAGCTAGTCCGGAATAGGAGATAAGTAAACTAAAGTCTAAAAAATGCTAAAACAAGAAATAAAACATTAAGGGAAATGGTTTAGGTATAACATTCACTTGAACATAAACAAAAGCATAGAAGTTGAATTAATTATGAACTAAACATGCTCAAATATCGAAATAAAGGGTCCAATCTAGCCGCCTTCCGGGGTCAATTGGCTTCTCCTAACATAGCCTCTATGTTTCCACATTAGAACCATATACTAGGAGGTACTATTAAATAACAATCGATAACAATGAACCTTAACTAAGTCAACTTCCGTTCCTTGTTAGCAAAGATTCACCTTTAATCAACTAACAACATGCATTTTGCAAGTAGATTAAAGAATATCAAGCATATAAAGACTTTAATCACAAATAAATCAATTCTAAACCCTAGAACATGCTCAAGATTCAACTACACCACCACCATCCCCTTAATGGGGGAATTACTCACTAATCATGATAACAACTAGATTAATCAACAAATAATCAAGAATCAACATGATTAATAAGCAATACCAACAACAAAAACAATAATCAAAAGAAAACAAATAAAAAAAATAGAGGAGAGAGAGTTAGAGATTCTCATTGATTGAAGATGGAAGTCTACAAACAAGATGATCAATCTTCTTCTTCAAGATCCAAGCTACAATCAACAATGGTGAAGCCCCTCACTTTCTCTCTCTAAACTACACTAATCCTAAACTAAACCTAGAGAGAGAAGCTCTCCTAAAACTATGGAAAAAGATCTAAAAGAATAAAGACGTCCCTTGTGCAAAACAAGCCCCGCAATATATAAAGAATCGCGCAAAAACGCTGAACAGGACTCGCTGCGCGCCCGCGCGAGGAAGCTGCGCGCCCGCGCATTTGAGGGTTGCGCGGCTTGTGCTTTGGTGTGTGCGCCCGCGTTGCTGGCTGCGCGCCCGCGCACTGTAGCTGCGCGCCCGCGCAGTGTCGTTGTGCGCCCGCGCACATGTCGCGCACAGGCCGCGCAAAACTTTCTGCCTTGATTCTGCAATTTTGCCAGTTTTGCGCGGGTTCTCACAGGGCTGCGCGCCCGCACACTCTGGCCTTTCTTCGATTCTTCTCTCATGCTTCCTTGGCTTCTTCTTTGCAATCCAAGACTTTAAATACCTAAGCACAAAGACCAAGGAAAGCAACAAGGTATAGGGAACGGTGCAAACACGCAATGAAGGCAAGCATTAAGGAATATACGCGATTTCATTAAAATCACATCGAGACATGTATGCACGCATTATTTGAAAAAAACAACTACAAAACACCCTAAGACAAGCTAAAACAAGGCATAAACACTATCCTAGGAGTGACATAAATGTCACTCATCAAATTCCCCCAAGCTAAACCTTTGCTCGTCCTCGAGCAAAGCTAGAGCAAAAGAGAACAAGAGGAAATTATTGAAAGCAAAAGAAACAAAATAGAAACAAGGAGAAAGAATGTACACTAACTCACTGTCGTAGGAATCACGGTTGTTTTTAGCTACAACAAGCCCTTAAAACCCCAAAGTCGCCTATGAGGACGAGTGAGGTCTCGTGAGGGTTTCCTAAGAGCTTACCCCACAACTCTTGAGAAAAACTAAGGCAAGGCAACAAAACCAAAGGTAAAGAAAAAGAAACACGGAAAGAAAAAGCAAAACACAAGCTCATATATGGACAAGAGATAAGGACAAGTACTAATGAATGCAAACCTTTCTAAATGGACAAATGTATGCACGTTCCAAGATGTCAATGGTTGATTGAAACATAACACATGCTAAGCATAGAGAACTACTTAGGACTCAATCCACCCTAGCCCCAACCAATCGGGCCACGTTCTCTCCACTAGCTTCAAATCAACCCTTAAGCTAGCTTCTCAAGATTCCACGAAGGAACCGGAAAAAGATAAAGAAATGAAAAACTTTGAGAAGGTAATCCCGACGTCTTAACTATGCATACTCTTTCCATAGGTTTGAAGTCTATCTCCCTCCACCGTTCTTTTGACCTAACCCACTAGAGTCTAAGGGTCTTTTTATTGGTTGTAACGTAAGGCTAAGGGTTAAGGCGAGGTAAAAATTTAAAATTTGGTGAAATTTCCTAAGTGAAGCAAAAAGTGCGGCCGACACTCAAAAACACTCAAGAATTCACTAAATATCAAACAAAAATACCAATAATGCCATTCCCCAAAGCTTATTCAACACAAACACAATATTCCCCCCAAGCTTGAACAAAGCATTGTCCTCAATGCTTAAACTAAGGAAGGAAATGAAACCATCTAAAATATTTTTGTTGTTTTTGTTTTGTTCAATTTTTTTTTTTCTTTTTTTTCAACTTTATTCATTGTCCTTGCCTTTTAAACTTTGGACGGCTTTTTCTTGAAACTTCACTTGACTTTCATAAATTTGCATATTTCTTTACAAGCTCAACTCTAACCAAATCTCAAAGTGCTTCTTGTTTATGATCAACAACTCAAAACTTCAAACCTCACATGCCAATGCTTCACTAACTAAAAAGTTGGTAAACGTAGGCCATTAGGTTTGTAATGTGGTTTAAACAAGAGCGGGAAACATAAGGCTCAAATTGGTTAGCAAGTAGGTTTATGCAAAATAGAAAATCAAATTTGTAACAAAATAAAAAGAAGATAAAGAAAAATGAGAAAGAAGTGCCCTTTTCCTCCCCTAGAGTGCTTCGGTCACGATATTGGGAGTTATAAGTCAAAACAAGGATCAAGACATGCATAGCTAAGGATCCAAATGTGCCACACAACAAAGTGATGAAGGCTAGAACAATGTTACCTCACACGGGATTATAACTAAGCAAATACCAACCAAGGGTGCCAAATCCACTATAGAGAGCAACACCATCTTACCACATACCCGTGAACTAAGGCTTCATGGCGCCCTAAAAGTTCTTAACCCGGCTACCTTAGCATGTAATATCCTAGAGTCAACCAATGACACTCTCAAACCGTGCACACATTAACCACTTAGGAAGAAAGGCATTCAAGAGTAAACAAATCCAAAAGATATAATGTCCAAAATAAGTACAAACAAAGCACAATTTGCTAAACTTGCCTTGAAGTAAACAAAAATATTTTTGGATTTTCCAAAAGCAAGAAAAACATGGAAATGCATATACTCAAGTGCATGACATAAATGAATCAACATCCCACCAAACATGATAGAATACCCTCCCCCAAGCTTGAATGAAACCAAGCTCTCAAATCATAAACAATGAAACCAAGGAGGGGAAAACAAGGACAAATTAATCCAACATTACCAACACATGATCTTCAAGTCACAATAAGTAAGAGAGAGAGGGAAAAGAAGGATATTACCGGATATGGGATAAATGCAAAATCACATAAAAAACCCGAAATAACCTCATATGAGCCACAATCTCTACAAATAAGGCTTGAATTCCACATGATAGGTAAGTTGAGGCACATTTCCTTGATTCTTGATCATCACCAATGCGCAAGAGTATATCAAGTTGTGTACCTAGCAAGGAACACAAACACGTCCATGAGAGAAAATCTAATCTAAAAACAAAAGAAAATGAAAGCAATAAAACACGGGTTACTTCCCGCAAAGGCTTGTTTAACGTCCAAGCGAGACCAAACTAGTAAATAACCCGACAAAGAACGCAAAAGCTTGTCATATGCACCGGCAAACATATCAAGAAATAGAGCATATGCGATGCTCATATGACAAGCAAACATAAAGTACAAGGACACTTTATGCTTGATAGAAGGGGGAAAAGAAAAAGTAAAAGAATCAAAAGAAAAATCAATAAAATAAGAAGAAAAAGAAAGATAGGGAGGCAAACACCCCTCACAAAAATCTTTTTGGTTGGCATTATAACTCTTTTCCTCATCAACAATGAAAGAGTTGGGGGCTTCGGAAGCATGAATAGGAAAAGGATTCCTAAGCGGTTCTTCGAGAAAAGAAGGGAGGAACATAGGATAGTAGGGGATATGGTTAAACCTTTGGGAGAAAGGTGTATGAGAAAGGGGAAAAGGGGTAGCTACTCCCTCACCACAAGGTCTCACATCACTAATGAGGGCATGGAAATCAATCATGGAATCCTCAAATGAAGAACCCTCACGATCTACATCTCCCTCAAGCTCAAAAACTCCAAATGATTCAACCTCAACCTCCTCTTCACCATCTTGAACAACATCTCCCATACATTTCTCAAGTCCTACCATCTCAAATCCAAGAGTGAATGGGGGCAAATTCCTCTCAAACTCATCTCTTTCTAATGAAGCATTATCAATGAACTCACTCAAAAGGTTATGGGCTTTCGTTTGAAATGCAAGAAATATTTGGGCCATAATCTCAAATGAGTCCAAATCATCGTGGATAGACGAATCAAAAGCTTGCTCATTGGAATCATCTAGGGAACTATGGGACACACCTTTAGAATTCATGCAAAAATTTGATGCAATATGAGAAAGAACATGCACTTCATCATCATTAGAATGTACCTCATTACATTGAGCTATAGAGGGAGGGGAGTTAAAATCATGCATTACATGGTCACTATGGGGAGCATCAAGCACATCATGGGAATTCATATTAGACAAATCATGACAATTAGCATCAACATTAAAAGCATGAGAATCCCGAACATAAGTCTCATGATTGGCCCTCTCCCAATCATAATTATCCCTAGCTAACCATGAATAGAAATCCCAAGCTTCATCCGAAGACATAGTTTCAAGATCACCATTTAGCATATTATCAACCACTCCTCTAAAATGCTCATTTAATCCCAAATTAATGATTTCACAATAATCACCCTTGGTAAAACCCTTAACACCATCCAAGAAATCCTCAAGTCTATTAAAATACACCCAAAACGGTTCATTATCAAATTGAGGAATAGAAATACAAGCCATTTTTCAACAACAAAAACAAAACAAAGAGAACAAAAATAAATCAAAGGCAAAATATATACAATGGACTAGTCTCAACAAGATAACACAACGGTAAAGGAAGCCGTTCCCCGGCAACGGCGCCAATTTGACAAGGGAATAATCGCGTCGTCAAACGACTACACCTAGATCAAATACAATTTATACAACCTAAACAAACCTAATACGAGTATAAGGCAAGCATAGGGGTCGAACCACAGAGAACGGTTAAACACCACCAAATGTTATCGACAATTAAGCTAGTCCGGAATAGGAGATAAGTAAACTAAAGTCTAAAAAATGCTAAAACAAGAAATAAAACATTAAGGGAAATGGTTTAGGTATAACATTCACTTGAACATAAACAAAAGCATAGAAGTTGAATTAATTATGAACTAAACATGCTCAAATATCGAAATAAAGGGTCCAATCTAGCCGCCTTCCGGGGTCAATTGGCTTCTCCTAACATAGCCTCTATGTTTCCACATTAGAACCATATACTAGGAGGTACTATTAAATAACAATCGATAACAATGAACCTTAACTAAGTCAACTTCCGTTCCTTGTTAGCAAAGATTCACCTTTAATCAACTAACAACATGCATTTTGCAAGTAGATTAAAGAATATCAAGCATATAAAGACTTTAATCACAAATAAATCAATTCTAAACCCTAGAACATGCTCAAGATTCAACTACACCACCACCATCCCCTTAATGGGGGAATTACTCACTAATCATGATAACAACTAGATTAATCAACAAATAATCAAGAATCAACATGATTAATAAGCAATACCAACAACAAAAACAATAATCAAAAGAAAACAAATAAAAAAAATAGAGGAGAGAGAGTTAGAGATTCTCATTGATTGAAGATGGAAGTCTACAAACAAGATGATCAATCTTCTTCTTCAAGATCCAAGCTACAATCAACAATGGTGAAGCCCCTCACTTTCTCTCTCTAAACTACACTAATCCTAAACTAAACCTAGAGAGAGAAGCTCTCCTAAAACTATGGAAAAAGATCTAAAAGAATGAAGACGTCCCTTGTGCAAAACAAGCCCCGCAATATATAAAGAATCGCGCAAAAACGCTGAACAGGACTCGCTGCGCGCCCGCGCGAGGAAGCTGCGCGCCCGCGCATTTGAGGGTTGCGCGGCTTGTGCTTTGGTGTGTGCGCCCGCGTTGCTGGCTGCGCGCCCGCGCACTGTAGCTGCGCGCCCGCGCAGTGTCGTTGTGCGCCCGCGCACATGTCGCGCACAGGCCGCGCAAAACTTTCTGCCTTGATTCTGCAATTTTGCCAGTTTTGCGCGGGTTCTCACAGGGCTGCGCGCCCGCACACTCTGGCCTTTCTTCGATTCTTCTCTCATGCTTCCTTGGCTTCTTCTTTGCAATCCAAGACTTTAAATACCTAAGCACAAAGACCAAGGAAAGCAACAAGGTATAGGGAACGGTGCAAACACGCAATGAAGGCAAGCATTAAGGAATATACGCGATTTCATTAAAATCACATCGAGACATGTATGCACGCATTATTTGAACAAAACAACTACAAAACACCCTAAGACAAGCTAAAACAAGGCATAAACACTATCCTAGGAGTGACATAAATGTCACTCATCAGCGGCCTACTCCTCCATGATTTTCTTCAAGTCATGGTCGTGCACATTAAGGAGTTCATGGTTCCTTAATTATAGGGACATGATCTTCTTAGTGGGTTGGAGTAGTGGCGTAATGGATTTGCTGCACAAAGAAGTTTTTCCTAAACGAATTTTAGTCTATAAATAGTTGTTGATTTCAGATGGAAAATCTTACCTTGCTCACATAAGTTTTCAAGCTTCAAATCGAGTCAAGTGTCAATTCCACACAAGTTCATTAGAGTGTTTTAATGTTCTTATACTAGAGTTTGTTTTTCTTTCGAGTTGTAATTTGGGGAATGGGGAAGTTCGAGTGAACATTTGTGTATGAGAAAGAGAAGAGAGAGAGAGAAGAGAAAGAGAAGAGAAAGAGAAGAGAAAGAGAAGAGAGAACAGAGAAGTGAGAAGAGAGAAAGAGAAGAGAAGAGTAACAAGTTGGGTGACTTGTTCCTCAGGGTCTCAAATTCGTAGAGGAACTTGAGTTTGAGTCTTTAGCTTGTAATAGGATCATTTGCCCTATTATAGTGAAGATTCTTTTCCCAAAATCCCAAGTGATCGTGGTTTTTCTCCTTGTTAGGGCCAAGGAGTTTTCCACGTAAAATCTCTCTTGCATTCTTTAGTTCCTTTAGTTTATCTTTCAGTTCTTTTAGCTAACTTAATTTTAATTCCGCAAAAAGTTAGGCTAAATTCTCATACTACAATTCAACCCCCCCTTCTTGTAGTATTCTTTGAAACAACAATGCTTTAACATGATTATGATAAATATAATTATTTTAATTATGATTATATAATTTTATTATTTTGTTGCTTGATATTATTATTGTTATTGCTTGATCACGCCTTTTATGCATGTTTAAAGGGAATTTGTACTTGTAATCATGCTTAATAAGATAATTAATAATCTTGTTTAGGGTTAATTTGATTATAATTCAAGTGATCGCCAATAATAGGTTTATTTGTGCATTAATATTCAACCAACATAGATAAACAGGTTTAGGGTTAACCTATTGATTGCATGTTAGTCAGAAAGCGCACATGAATACGAGAAGAATAAAGTAGAGGCCTATTATTAGGGCAGGTTCAATCTCTTTTAGATTGGATTTGTACCTTCATCCCCGAACTACAAGTCATGGTTCCAGGCCTATTGGACTTAACGATCTCCTGGATCGTTAAGGGGTGTAACTATCACCTCGTGAACGGTTTACAAGTTCCTAAAATTTATTGGCGACTCTTTAGCTCTATCTTCCTTCCCTTTGGACGCCACTGTACTTTAGTTTATGATCGCAGTGGGGTTCAAGCTAGGGATAATGCTTGAAATATTCCCTACATATTTTCACTTTACTGACATAAATGTCGCGCGCAACTGAATCTGTTGCGCGTGACATACCAGCGCAACTCAGAACGATGCGGGCGCCTGGTCAGCGCGACCCTCTGAGTAGCGCGCGAATACTAGTCACTAAAAGATCGGGATTTTGATTTTGATCCATTTGATCATTTTTTAACGGTTTTTACTCGTTATTAGACGTAATGTCGCGCAAATTATCAAAATCTTTTTTAAATTGCTTTGCATATTGTAGTTTGTTTTCTTTTTTTTTAGTTTTTTGCATCATATTGCATGCACACCGTGCTTTGTGCCTTCCCCAAGCATACGTTTTGAACGTTTTTTGTAAGAGTTCCTTAAGACGTTCCGTGGTGGTGCTTTACGTAAAAGCACCCATAGACAGGTTTGTCATTTACTGTACTGACTTTACAAATGTCTGAGTTTTCTTCTTTTTTCACGTCCGAAGAAAAAAGGAAGGCGTTTTCATGCAGTATAAAATGCAAATGGCATATCGTACGGTGCAAAACTGTACGGCGTAGGTATTGCGTAAAATTTCACTCAGCCCAAGCTTTGCGAGATCTACCTCTCGGACTAAAAGGTGGAGAATTACTCTAGGCGTTAGCTCACGAGTCGACAGGCGCGTCGAACCTTCATGAACAGGCACTTCATGAATGGGAGCAAATACGGTAGTTAGTGGGCTTACTAACTTACCGGACAGTTAGGGTGTCAAAATTATCCCCTGTATAAAGAAGTGACGAGACGATTTTGTGCCTATGTAGTCACGTGCCCCCACGTGTACTCATCTTGTGGACAAAACAGCTGAGAGAGTTGCTGACTTTCTTCCCTCTCACTGAATTTGGATATATGCCACCAGTCCTGAGACATGTATTTTTATCTTGTGGACTTCCGGCTCGAATACCGGACCATTTTGGCTCGACTACCGAAAACCCTTTTTCGTCTTTTACTTTGTTAAAGTCAGGCTAAAGTTTCAATGACATATCGAGGGACTTTAGACCAACGATGACACGATTGAGAGGAAATCTTCCCCTTTTATCCTTTTAAAAACCGATCTCTTCTCATGACTTGACATCATCCAAAACACCTTTACTTGTAAAAGCGTTCTACAATTGCAAAGGATCAATCTAGGTTCTTTAGCGCGTTAAGACTAGGAAGAACTTTTTTCTAGCCTTAATAGCTACTTGTTTCAAACACTTAGCGAACCAAGGATTGTTTCGACATCCTTAAACATTACTGAAAGATTCTATATCCTTAGAGAACTTCGCAAAATGAGTCTCAAATTTATTTCCTTGACTACTTTGATCATCGTCTATTCTAGACTCGATCAAAGTGCGGGCTAATTGTAGACATCTACTTTTGGCCTCCTGTCCCGACAGGAAGTGCAATGACGATAAATAAAACCATCTTCGTGTTGGATCGAAGTGAATAATACTTATAGATAACTAGTTAAACAACAAAACACAAAAGACTAGCCCAAATTAAAGAAAAAGCCAAAACAAAGGTCCAATTAACTAAACCTAATCATAATTAGGTTTAAGCCCGTGCTTAAACCCTAATAATGACGGATTTAGGAGCGCCTATGTTAAATCTTAGTGCTGCCGCAGAAAAAGCCGCGCGCATCTCAAACAATCGAGCTGGGCTGTCGCACGCAACTAATTCAGGTGCGCGCGACACCCAGCGCAACCTCCAGAGTTCCGCTGCGGAAGATTCAGAATTATACGGAAAATATAAAATCAAATCTTACCATAAATCCGCGCGCAAGACGGGGCAGCGCAACTTAATCACTTGCGCTGGGATGCCGCGCGCAACTCATTCTGTTGAGTGCGACACCTGCTGCGGCAGAATGCTCAAAACCCTAAACCTAATCAATCCCTATAAATACGAGCTTACACCGAGGCTTAAACAGATAGAAATTAACCTAAAACTCTGGCAAAATACTTGTGAACTTGTGCAACCTAGCCCCCCCCCCCCTCTTATCCTAAACACTCACCCTTTTGATACTTTGTTACTACGGTGGAGGTTCCCCAACAAGAAGGAGCCCATAAGTGTTCTAAAAAGAGATATAGCAAAGAGAAGTGGTAAATTCCCGAGCACTTAGTTAAATCACATTTATTTTCTTGTTTAAAAGAACTTTAATTAATTAATTAGTGTTGTTTGATCACCTTTAAAATAATTAATTAATCAATTCCACATAGTATCTTGCGTGAAACAAAGATTAGAATTGAATTAAATAATTGTTGGTTGATCACTTAAGCCAAGGCGAATCTTTTTTATTTTCTTGTCCTTTTCACGAATTTGATTAAATAATAATAACGACATTACAATGTAATTCCTACGTGAATTAATGCTTGTAAATAAAATCAACTTTTACGTATCGCGTTGCAGATATTGTTTGGTGATGAAATTGTAAAAAAGGAAGAGCTAGTAGAGGCCGCACTAGGGCTAGGATAACGATTCCCCTCTAAAAGGAACGTTATTTTAGTACCCTCGCTCCCGAACTCATTTCTGGTTTATAGACCAATTTGGGCATGGGTAAACTTATGATTCATGTTAATTATTCCATGAAATCCACATGGAAGAAAGGCATGAACGAGGTTTATGAGTTTTTCCTAAAACTCATTGGCGACTCCTACTTGTTTCTTACAAAAAAGCATAATGATAGAATCAATTCTAATTCAAGGTCCCCCAAACAGTCAGGAATTCAAATCCTACTACAAGTGTAAAGTCCTAGGCTTTTAAGTGGCCAATGGCATTTAAGGAGAGTACCCCTTACGATGGGATCACCCTCCTTACAAAATGTGACAAGTGCTAGAGATTTGCAACCTTAATCCATCGCCCAACTAACAGTTTGTCGGCCATAAGTAGTCCTCTCCCTTTTTCCAAATGGGGGATGGACATCTTGGGTCCGTATACGCCAGCGTTTGGCCAAAGGCGATATGTGTTTGTAGCAGTAGACTACTTCACAAAATGGGTCGAGGCCGAGGCCGTCCGGGGCATTAACTGGACGGATGTGTCAGCTTTCATATGGAAGAACATAATTACTCGCTTTGGTGTACCTTAGTCAATGGTGTTCGACAATGGACCTCAGTTTGAAGCACCTCAGCTCAAGGAATGGTTGGGAGACCAGAGCATAGCTCATTGCTTTGCCTCAGTTGGCTGACCACAAGCCAACGGCCAGGTAGAGGCCTATAACAAGAGTATCTCTAATGGTATCAAGCGCAAGCTTGAAAAATCAGGCCGCCTATGGGCTGATGAGCTGGTTAACGTACTATGGTCCATACGAACAACAACGAAGAGTTCCACAAGATAAACCCCATTCTTCTTGGTCTATGGCGCTGAGGCATTTCTCCCAATTGAGATGTACGAGCCTACCCTCAGGGTGATGTTATACGATGAAACGGCCAATTGGAAGGCCATGAAGACCGTCTTGGATTTCCTTCCACAAGCCAGGGGAAATGCGGCGCTTAGACACAAAATTTATCGCTTGAGGATGACAAGGGCATATAATCGCCGAGTGTCAAAGAGTCCGCTAAAAATGGGAGATCTGGTACTGAGAAAAATGGAGGTTGTAAGCCGAGCAAATGAAGATGGAAAGTTGACCCCAAACTAGGGAGGGCCGTATCGAATCAGTGAAGAAGTTCAAGATGGTACCTACCGTCTCAAAGCCTTAAATGGCCGACCGATTTCGCATACATGGAACACAGACAATCTAAAAAAATATTATGTTTAGAAGTCTTTGTACTTAGCCAAAAAGCTATATATACAGCTAGGTCTTGATGACCGAGCCTTGTAATTAAAGTCGTACGACCAACCAATGTAATCTTGACAAAATTAATGAAAGTCAGGCATTGTTATCTTATTGAGTTATTTGTTTTTTCATGTGTACGTCTCTGTTAATTGAATTAAAGAACGAGTAAAAGCCATAACAATGCTGCTTGCAACATAGCAACACGGCTTATTAAAGCCAAACGAAATTATTTAAGACATAGCAAAACGGTCACAAAGGACTGCAAAAAATAATATATACTTTGATAAGTATAGGCAAACGTTCGTCTCCCATTGGGACGGACGGAGAAAGGCACAAGGTACCCTTAATCCGGCAAGGATATTTACCTCCTTAAATGGGGGCAAGGGCATACCTATGCAAAATAGCCTAGCCAAACTTAGAAATTTTAAAGTTGAGATATTACTTGATATTTCTTGAGTGTGTCCGAGCGAGAGATTCAACGGACGGCTCACATGAGGCCCGTAATACGGCCGCAATAGTTGTTGATTCGGCGTTGCACCTAGTCTAAGGGCAATCATTACAATGATTTGATTAACTTGTTAATAGTTATACCCTTTGAGGTATAAAAACTACCAAGTCAATCAAACCATTCAGAGTATGGACTAAGCGAACGCCGAATAAAGGGGAATACCCCCCCCCCCCATTGTACGAAAGAATTAAAGCGTAAAAATGAAAAAATTAGTACAAAATAGATAAAATGGATGGAAAACTGCTAAGGAGGCGGCAAAAGTTGCATTAATTAAAACCGCTCAAAAGGCGGCAAAATATCTTACAAAGCCGCTCAAAACAGGCGGCATTAAATAAAAAGAAAAATTGTTCAACAAAAGCAGAAGTATGGAAAGCTGAAATCAAGGGACGGCTGGAGGAGGACATGGGCTTAATTTAGCCGGATCGTTGTCTTGGACAGGCTCCACGGAGACAAGGGCGAACACACCATCAGCAGGCTTTTCGTTGTTTTCCTCTTCGCCCTCTGCTTTGTCTGCCTCCTCTTCATCTTCCTCATCCTCCGAAGAGGCCGGTGTAACGACCAGTTTGGGAGAAGGCTGACCAGCCTTCTTAGCCTCTTCCCTGAGGCAGACAAAGTTTAAATGCTTGGTAAAGCGCTCCTAATAATAGGCGGCCTCTCCTTCATCCACCATGAGCTCAAATACCTCAAAGAAGTGGCTCTTCAACCTATCCTTGGCATTCTACTCGATGCGAACGACCTCGTCTGTGCTAGGTGGCCGACGTGCGTTCAGCTGCTTCGTTAAGTCCTCAACACACTTCTTCAAAGTCTCCACCTCGGCCCGGAGAGTGTCCGCCGCATCCAAGGCCTCCTTGAGATTCTTTTGGGCAAGGGCCACGTCGCTCTTCAGCTTTTCGGAGGCCTCGAACCCTTCCTTCCAGCACTGGCTGTCCAGGACAGCCATGTCTCTTTCCTGCCTGATGGTCTCCCTGGCCAAGGTCTCTTGTTCAAGAACCTTGCCCAGCTTGACCAGATCCTCAGCTTGTCGCGCCGCCTTGTCAGACAGCGCGTTGATCTGGGTTTCAAAGTAGGTGCGCTGGACAGCAGCCGTCCCAGTAACGGCGTCTTGGGCTTTCTGGACCTTTTCCCAAGCTCTTCTCAGCTTCTCGTTCACTTTATCCTTCCATTCAAGGAAGGCGATCAGCCACAGGAAGAGCTGCGTACAAGACAAAGTGAGTTAGATAAATAAAAAATCAATGTATGCTAAGTATGAATAAGTTGTGAAATAATACCTCAGTGCTGAAATTGATCATAAGGCCGAGGAAGCCCTCATGAATCCCCCGTAGCTTATCTCGCTGCTCAGCAGAGACGGCTCTATCCATAGCTTCCCTCATGGCCTTTCTGTTTGCCTCAGTAAGAGACTGGCCGGGCAAATTCATATTTAACTCCTCTTTAATATCTGCACATGGGTTCAAAGGAGTTTAGTTTGAGCAATAAGACTTAAAAAGGAAAAATTATGCAAGGTTGTCTAAACTAACCGTCCGAGAAGCTCGGAGGAGAGAGAGGGTTGAAGGTAAATGGAGGAGGAGGTGCAGGTTCGTCGCCCTCCTCACCTGTGCGGCCGGGTTGGTCACCAGCCGACTGAGAGGCCTCGAGCCAATCAGATTTTCGGACTCTTTGGACGGGCGGAGTCAAGATGGGCCCGGTCGGTTTTACCGGGGTCGACTTATCCCTATCGTCCATTTTCACGGACTCATCGTGGACCGGCTTGGCGGCCGGATCCACAGACTTGGAGACCCCGCTATCACCCAACCGGGGTTGCTCTCCTTTAGACTGCTTAGAAGCAGTCCGCGACTTAGTCTTCGCCGTAGTGGTGGAAGGGGTCTTGGATGCGACCGTCTTCCTTTGCTTGGACGTCTTCCCGTCCTTGTCATCCTTAGCAGCCGAGGACGACTGCTTTCGTTTCGCCCTAGGGGTAGGAGTGGCCAGCCGAAAAAAGCAAGCAAAAGTTGAAAAAAATATAAATTGATAAAACTTGGCCAACGTCCGTGTAGATATAGTTGGGATCCTGCTCCCAACATACCAACTCGGACGAAGAGCTGTCCGTGTGAAAAAAAAATAAAAAATAACAAAATAATAAAAAAAATATTTGGAACAGCATCCGTGTATACTCAGGTAGAAGTCTCCTTCCAACCTAGCAAAGCGAACGATAGACCGTGAAAAGCTTTATACCTCCTTGGTTTGCTCGTACATCTTCTGACGAGCCTTGTATCTGGCCAAGTCGATCTCGGCCATGTCAATATCCCCTTTTTGCTCGGGATCTAGCATAGCGTGCGCCTCCGCTGCAGAATAGAAGAAGAAAAAGAGTTAGAAAATTTTCAAAAGGAAGAAATAATGTGCGTACAAAAAAGAAAACCTAGGCATCCCACCTTGGGGCAAATTCTTGTACAGGTCGTAAGCCGACATGAATGTTGGGTCCCTAAGCCAACTGGACAAAGGAACCCAGTTCTTAGGCACGACCACCATCTTGTCGTCCTTCTCCACCCTGTTGACACCAAAATACTCAAGCTGGTGCATTTGGCTGGGGTGGACAGGTGGCTTGTACGGCTTGTGGACCCCGCGTCCAAGCTGGATCGGCTTGGCATTAAATCGGTTCATCCTAAGGTTGAACTCCACATCCTTAGTCTTGATGCTATAGAACCGGTTCTTCCAGTATCGCCACTTGGAGACACGGTCAACCACCACCATATAATCCTTGGTGGTGCTGAGGATGAACCAGTCGTCCGTGTGCTTCTCCAGCTTGGTCATGGAGTGCATCTCGTAGAAAACCAGAAAGTCCGGCTTAAATCCCTTGCGGATGCACGTCACTAGATACCCGAACACATTCATCCAGCTGTTGGGCATCATCTGAAACAGAGCTATATTGTATTCGTCCAGAACAGTGCGGGCGAAAGGGTGAAAGGGGAAGCAGAGGCCAACGTCAAAGGAGGCCCTATAGACGCATAAGGCTTTCCGTCGTGGCCGCTCATCCTCCGATGCGGCCATGGAGTGAGATTTTTGTGGCGCCACCAGCTCGAACCCCTCTCCCAAATGAAGGAACTCCTTGTATTCCTCAAATCCATCATTGAGGTAGCCCAAGGCCATGCTACCCACCGTACATGCGTACGGATCCTTGAAGTTGTCAATATTGGCGACCACACCTTCGGTCGCCGCCTCTCCTTCGGCCGTCTCACCCTCGGCCTCGGCTTCATCTTCTGCCTCCTCATCCTCTTGGTGAGGGGCAGTACCAAACTCAGAGGACAGCACTATGTCTAAGTCAGCTGTCTCGGCCGAGCTACGGCTCCTGGAGACATGGTCGCCCCCAGCTGAAGGAGGCTCTTCAGTAACTAAGGGACCTTTGCCCTTATCTTTAGCAGTGGCCGCCCTGGTTTCCGAAGAAGGGCCACTGCGAGGGGGCGGGTCGGACGGTTCGTTGATAGAAATTCCAACTCTTGGTCTGTCTGACCTGCTATGTTGGAGATGGGATGGTGAAGGAACTGAAACGGACGGATCAACAGTGGCCGCCCGAGAAAGGGAAGGAGGACCTAGGTTCTGGGGTTGGCCCGGACACCCTAACAGCGGAAGAGACGACCTGTTCACGTTGGCGCTCCTCAAAATACGAAGTCACTTCCACGGCCGAGAAATGAGTGCCCGTCGAAGCGGTCGTGGGAGTAGTAGAAGGAGTTTTTAAGTCCGTATTGTTTGGGTCATAAGGAGTCCTAGGATTCACCAGACTACCGTCTGGATTTCTGGCCGCATGGAGATCATGCGTTTGCATCGTTCTTGCCATGTCCGAATATAGGGACAGAGAATAATAGGTGGAGGTGAGTTGGTACGCACTAGAAATAGACCCACTCCATGAAGGAGACAACTCGTCTCCGTCCACTCTAGACTCCTCAGCCCCAGGCGAACGATCGGCCTCATGAGGAGAAACGGACAAAGCCAAGTGTTGAGCCAGATTTAAAAAATGAAATCAGAAAAATAATACAAGAAAAGAAGGGAAAGAAAACAGGCGGCCTACCTCTGTACGTGTAGAAAACTTGAAAAGTCTTAAAAGTTGACCAGAAAACTCAAAAATACGCCCGGAAAACTCAAATGCACGGTGGAGCTCTTGAAGATTCAAAGGAAGAAAACACTTTCTCTCTCTAAACGCTCTGACCTCTCTCTAAAAATCACAAAGTTCTAAAGTGTGAAAATGAGTTCAAAAACCCCTGTATATATAGGCAAAATTTATGGGGGTATATCGGTAAATTCATCTTTCCCACCTAAGGAAGTTGAACGGTTATAATTCGAAAATTTAACCTAGAATTTAAGGGGGCAAAAGGACAACACTGTTAGAATGAACGGAAAAAGAGACGGCCAAAAAACGGCGCGTCTAAAATGACGGACAAAATAGACGGAACTGAAGCTTCCATCTCAATAGATAGACGTCCGTTTTCCCCCAAAAATATAGGCGGCCTACCTTGTTCGCTTCTTTCTCATATCTTGGCGTCCTCTAGAGGATTCTTAGGCGAACGAAGGCAGCATACCAGCCTAAGACGGCCAACTTTGAATGGGGCGGACAGATCTATGCACCTCATCAGTCTGCCCAATCTCTGTATACTCGTACGCTTCAAGACAAGTAAAAAATCAAAGGAGGCGGTCGTTATCGTACAAGCCACCCCCTCTAAGGGGCAAATGTGTAGGGTAAAAATACCCCATGTACGTGGACCAATCCCGTAGCGACATGTGGCCCAATCAAAGGGTGACACGTGTCATTATGGGAAGATGACGCGTGTCCAAGGCATAAAAAGCCCTTCAAAGCAGCATTAAATAGGCCATATTACATCATGGCCCAAATCCCGAGAGATCTTCATGAAAGCCGCAAAACGGCGTCCCCACATTACACGCGGCATCGCCTGATTGCGCAGCAAATCACGTCACGGAATTTTAGGGTACAAACCCTAAAGGGGCACAAACTCCCACCCCTATAAATACCCCAATCATTTATGATTGGGAAGGGGGGGTGGATCACGACATTACAAGAAAAGAGCATTAAATAGCTCCAACTTCTCTCTACTTTCTCTCTCTAGCCTTTTCCGTTTCAGATTTCTAACTTGATTGTCGGAGGCGAATATTCCGATAAAAGATTATTCGTTCATTTTGCAGGTGTCCGAATATCATTACCTGGAGAGCGCGACCAGTATCCGAGGAATTCCAAAAAACACCCGAAACACTAGGGTTTGTTATTAATCTTGTTAGTATCATGCCTAAGATCTTGCTAATATTATTATGCTTTATTAACATGATTATTATGATGATTGATTATTATTATGTTGCTTATTATTGTTGTTATTGATTGATCACGCCTTTTATTCATGTTTAAATGGAATTTGTACTTGTAATCACGCTTAATAAGATAATTAATAATCTTGTTTAGGCTAACATGATTATAATTCAAGTGATCGCCAATAATAGATTTATTTGTTCATTAATATTCAACCAACATAGATTAAACAGGTTTAGGGTTAACCTGTTGATTGTATGTTAGTCAGAAAGCGCACATGAATACAAGAAGAATAAAGTAGAGGCCTATTTTTAGGGCAAGTTCAATATCTTTTAGGTTGGATTTGTACCTTCATCCCCGAACTTCCAGTCATGGTTCTAGACCTATTGGAGTTAATGATCTCCTGGATCGTTAAGGGGTGTAACCTTCACCCTGTGAACGGTTTACAAGTTCCTAAAACTTGTTGGCGACTCTTTTACTCTAGCTTCCTTCCCTTTGGACACCACCATGCTTAAGTGTATGATCACAGTGGGTTCAAGTGTGGGATGCTTGAAATATTCCCTACAGTTGGTCTCCTTGGAACTTAATTATCCTCATTTGCTTCTGTCTCTCTTTTACCTAGCATCCTCTAGAACCTCCAGACAAGCATAGTTGTTTCAACATCATTGTCTTCAAAATTGCTTGATTCATAAGCCTTTAAAACAAGGCTTTTACTCTTGGAACTTTCAGTGTTTGCTCCAAGGTGAAGTTTATGAATGAGCAGGGGTTCGTTGACTTGCTCAAGATTGAATTTGGGGAAGTCCTTGGATTCTTGTAGTGCGGTCACCTTGGACCTCCACCTCTTATCTTAAGGAAGACTTCTGAGTACTTTTCTTACCTGTTCATCAATGGGTATGGACCTACCTAAAGACTCTAACTCATTGATAATGTTAGTAAATCTAATTAACATATCCTAAAAAGCTTCTTGGTGTAGCATTTCGAATCTCTCATACTTTGACATCAGTAAGTCAATTTTGGCATGTTTAAATTCATTCGTTCTTTCATATGTTACTTGTAATAAATCCCAAATTTGCTTTGCGGACTTAAACCTATGATTATGTTATGCTCATGAGGTCCTAGTCCACAATGCAAGATTTTAAATGAGCATTTAATTTAAAATTTTCATAATCCTCTTCTTCAAATTCAGACAGTGGTTTAGGGATTACCTCTTTGTTCTCATTGGTTATTATTACCTCGAAGTCGCCAGATTCAATGACTCCATACTTGGTAGTTTTTAGCCTTGATGAAGATTTACATTCTATTCTCCTAGTAGGAATAGAATTTGCCATTGAACATGGTGGTCTTTGGGTCGAGTACTCTTCTTCAAGCTTCTCGTGTCCATTCATCTCTCTAGGAACTTAGTCTACAAGGTTGCTTGTTTTTCCGTGAGAACCTGCTCTGATACCAATTGTTAGTTTAGATGAAAAACTAAGAGAGGGGGGTGAATAGTATTAGGTTCCAATTAAATAAACTTTTGCAGAATTTAAAGACAAAACATAAAAGGAGCTTAAAGAACACATCAAGTTTTTACGAGGAAACCTTCCATGGCCTAACAGGAAGTAAAACCTCGACCCTTCTTGGGATTTTCAAACAAACTCCACTATAATAGGGCAACTCCTAGTTACAACCTATTAACACAGACCTTTCTCACAAGTTCCACCACGAACACTTACTACCTGATAGGAATCTATCCTACCCAACCTAAGTCCCACTTAGGTTCACTCAGCACTCTTGGAGTGCCTACACTCGACTTCTCAACAGAAGCTCACTCACTGTGCTCTCACAACTACCACTCGAATTTTAGAGACTTTCAAACTCCTAGACTCATACGAATTTTAGAGAATTCAAACTCCTAAACTCAAACGTGAATTGTTAAGAATTCACAAACACCCCAAAACCAATTACAACACAAAGACTCACTTCTAATATATAAATGGAAAGCTACACATGAAACCCGAAATCAAAATGATAAAACTTAAACCTTTTGGCAAACTTACTCTTAAGTACTAAGTGGTTTTCACGCAAAAAAACTCTCACTTTATTTCGAAGTACTTCTACATTATTTATAGAAGTTCCTCTGCTTACAAAGTAGGGTTTTCGGAAAACTGATTAGCCAAACAGAAATTCGAACTTATCATTTCAAAACTGAAATTAAAACAGACTTAATCTCACATTTTTGAAAACCTTTATCTAGCTAAATTCGCTTTATAAAAAGATAAAGTTTGTGAAAAAGATAAACCAAGTAAATCAGATTTTAAAAGATAAGATCAAATAAAATACTTTTTCATATCTAATAAGTCTCATGCATATCAACCAAATAAATATTTACATCAACCTAGAAAACAAACTTATTTTTAATACAGCCTAAATTATGAAGTTCATCTTTTTCGATTGATATCTCGAGCTCTGCACTGGTCCTCGATTGTTGAGGTTGTATTCCAGCATTATACCGGAACCAAGTTGTTACAACCCGTTAATAAGTTCTTATTAGGGAACTCCATGTAGTTCCATCCAGCTATGTTCAGAGAACCTCTTTCTAGAACTCTTCTTCCGACTTTACTTGTCATCCTGGATCTTCTAAAGTTCCTCTATTTCCGTTCATACTTCAACACCCTGCAAACATCACAACACTAGAAAATCCTTATTAGGCGGAAGTTTGCTTAATCATAAACATCATCATCAAAACCTCATAAGGGTCAACACACATCAATCATCATATCAGAGATGTGCATCAAAAAGGCATCATGATACTATCCGAATTGAGAAAGATGGTACTACTACCTTTCCTAGGATTTATTAACTTAGAATAAAGCTTATAGTAGTATAAAGGACCATAGAAGAACCCTCCAATAACAAACAGCAAATTACTTCGTTGGAGCAGAAACTGGAGCTGTAGTTGGAGAGGTGTTTGGGATTATTTCCTTCTCATAGAATTGTTCGACGAAATTAGAGTCCAGGGAGTGGGTTTTGTGACCAAAAGCCTGGTCACTCCGTAAGTAGCCAAAGAGTGAGCATGGTTGTTCTACCTTGCTATGAGAGTTAATTCAGCCGCATCAAACTTTTTAATCACACTTGCAACATCATAAATTACAGCTGCTAACTCATGGTGAATATTGCCCATGGTTTCAAGCATGATCTGCAACGACAATGCATCTGTTTCTATTTGAATTTTCTTGATTCGGAGGCTTGAGCAATGTAAAGGCCCTGTCTCAAAAGCATACATTATATCAAAGAAACTCTATTTCAAAGCTTTAGAGGGTTCAGTAAACTCCTTAAACTATACAAAAGAGAAGGCATGTTAGAAGAGTGAAGGTGATTAAATTGCTAGGCCAACCTTAGCTTCTACTAAATCATGAAATGTGCAAAAATTCATCAATGTAAAACAAAAAAACATGGGAAAACAAAAGGAAAAAAAAAAAAAAAAAACATCAAGGAAAAAAGAGAACATCTTTAAGTTTTTAAAATAGATAATATGATGGCCAATATTGTTCAAACTAACAGCCCTATGAGCAAAAAATACGGTTCAAGCATATCACTTGTACAACTGTTTGAATCTTCTGCAGGCTTCCAGAATATTTTCCCGGTGACCAAAGGCACTAACACGAACAAAACCTTCACCTCCAGGTCCAAATCCACTACCAGGCGTGGTTACCACATGAGTCTTTTCAAGAATTTCACTGAAAACATCCCAAGAACTTCGACCAGGAAAGTGCACCCACACATATGGCGCATTTGTCCCCCCATATACGTTAAAACCAAGGGACTTGAATGTATCCACTATTATGTTAGTATTTTCTTTATAGAAACCAATGACTTGCTTCATTGCCTGCAAAATGTTCAAACTTGAATTCTCAGCTTTTTAATGAAGGACAAACTACAAAAATACCAGCGACCATTTGAAAGAATACAAGTACAATCTAAAGAAAGCTGAGCTGTGTAAAGCATATACAAGCAGTGTGTGGATGGATGAACTTCTCGCAATATCTCTAGACTAACATACTTATCACAGTTTGGAGATCTCCTCAGTAAAAGGGTTTACATATACTTCATTTACATACAAAGACTTAAAAATATACAAGCATGGTGAGAAGAGAAGCTTAGCTAATTAGCCTGCGACCTCAGGTTTGAACACTATAGACTTTATTTATTGATCTTATATGCTATATAAACAGAAATAGTGAAGGACAAACTACAAAAAAATTAATCTTGTTCTCTAGATGAACTAAGCTTATTCTTATTGAGTTTAGCTTATTTTTTACTGATTTTATTCTTAAACGATGAAGAGAACAGTCATATTCATTAGGTTCAAGCACAATGTCACAACCATAACATGTTCAACTACTTTGTTTCTCAAAACTCTCAGACTATTAAACATAAAATAGTAACGTTGGATTTTATTTGATTCATCTCAATGAGTAATTTATTAGTATTCAATTGTTATTATTTTTTTTTTACTAATGTGCAAATATAGATATTTGTGGTCAAAGTAATGCATTGGCAAAGCATGCACAGTCAAAATGGAAAGGACATAGGATCAGCGGGAGTATTAAACTAAATTTTGGAAATGGATCGTTTTTTTGGGACGATAAAAAATAGAAATGTGGCCAATTATATAAAGATGGAGGGAGCAGAAATAAACTATTTTATCCATTGAGTAAAGTTGTCGTGAAGGGAAAAGATTGAATGAAAGGGATTCTATCCATAGCGAGTGAGTCTGGGCGCATAGCGCCTATGGGCAAGTTATGTAAATAGGACGGTAAGGAAGGTAATTTCCGCTGATTCAATTTTGCTTCTAGAAACACTGACTTTCTAGTGGTACATTATAATGTACCATTATGCATGTACAATGTTCCACTTAAGTATAAGTTGTCTGAATAATACTTTTTGTGGACTATAACGAGTGTAGTGGTAGTTTTTAACATCTTATAAGTTTCAACTTCTGGAAAAAGTTGACTCTCTAGTGGTACATTATAATGTATCATTATGTACCATTATGCATGTATAATGTACCGCTAAAATATAAGTTATTTGAATAGTACTTTTTAATTGCAAAATTGTCATCCTATATATGCTGAAATCAATAGGTGCTATGCGCAGAGACTTAACCATCCATAGCACACTATTAGTAAACAGGAAAAATCTCAAGATGAGCCAACTTGCCAGATTGTTTTAAAGAACATGTAGGAATATCTTAATACAAAAAATAGATTGAAGCAACAGTCCTATAATCTGTACAGTGTACACTGTAAAATTAAAAGCAAAGAAACTGACCTGAAGACCTTCTGGAGAAAGGCAAGCTAGACCGCCGGCTTGGGATATGTTGGAAGCACCATTAAAGCAAGTACTGACAATGCGATTAAAGTCCTTTGCCACGGGAAATCCATCCGAAAATAAAAGTTCTTTTGGCACAACAGTCCAGCCAAGACGAACACCAGTGAATCCCGCATACTTGGAAAACGATGCTGTCTCAATAGCAACCTACACTTGCCATGAGCAAAATATATTGACAATTATTTAAAATTTCTGCAAGTCCAAATTAAGATATCTACAGTGATTGTAATAATCGAGCATAAAAACCATGCAGATGCTAGAAGCCTATTGGTCTGATGAAAATCTTTTACCAAAAAACATATTAAATGTAGGAGACGTGCAAAGAGAGATGTTCTACCCATCAAGGGATTTTCTTGGCAACAATGAGAAGAAAGATCCTGAATTAACTTCTTCATAAAAAATCCTATGTGACTCAAGAACAAATTTAGGAAGAAGGGAATGAGGAGAGATAAACAGAAACCATGCTAATTAGAACATAATCTTAGGTCTAAATTTTCCTAGTCCAATTTTTGTAATCTGATCACCTTTATCCTATTTCCAAACACCAAAATTTACATGAAAACTTATACTTCCTCTGTTTTACTAAAATAACAACCACTTCTCATTTCACGTTTGCCAACATATTATTTCAATCACTTCTATCTTTTTAATGAGTAATAAGTAAAAACATTATATTAATTTGATAATCTGAAAGTATAAATAGAGGCAAATCTAACAAAAACACACATGACTAAATTTTCCCTTAATCATAAATCATATAAAGTTAAAGAAGAGAATCTTAGTGAAATGGAGGAAGTATTTAAGAAATTTATAAGCAATTCTCCCAATTTCCCATGTTGCATCCTCTCTAAGAGAAATAGAATAAGAGTACAATATTTGTGACATGGCCAGAGGATAACAACCACTAGAATATGAGGATTATTTTAATTTTCAAAGATGATTAATAGAAAGCCACCCCAAAAGCCGAACTAATCAGATTACCCTACATCTGAAATTTTACCAAACCATCAACAATTTCAATTGGTAATCAAATCAACACCTTTTACTTGTTTCCATTAAGATGAACAAGAAACTTATAATTACTAGGCTAATTAGCAATTCTCACAACTTAAATGTTTCATCAGATCTAGAACTACGATAATTGTGATTATGGGCAAGGAAATGGAGGGTAGTCAATGCAGGTACATGGGACTTTTCACATTGCAATAGCTGGTTCACTGCCGAAGACATCAAAAGATTTAGATTTGAAGATAACTTAAGATCCAATTATTGTTCTATATAATTTCTGCACTTTGGTGTAATCTTGAGCTGTTGAAATACGAACAGGTAAAACAAATCATCTCTCAACCAGGGCCGTCCCCATCATTATCATTATGGAGGCCCTAAGCAATAAAAATAAAATTTGGCCTCTGTATTATATATGAAGTACTATTAAAAAGAAAACACAAATCAACAATCACCTTGATACTTTTTACAAAAAATAATTTTTTTTTTAAAAACAAACAATAAGTTTTTACACTTCATGTTTTTTTTCTTAAGAAATTGTAGTATTTTAGTTTTGGATATTGGAAAAAAAAAAAAAAAAAGTCTTAAGAAATTCATCATATAGTTAGAAAGAAAAGGAGGCAGGAGGAGAAAGGTTCAAGAAGCCTAATCAAACTAATGACGGGGAAATGCAGAGAGCACAAGACATAGCCAAAAGTGAAGGGAGTCAAAAGTTTAAAACACAAGTCAATCTTTGAGCTTACAAAACTTTGCACTTTTCCTATCTTATAAAAAAAATAAATAAATTATGCTCTCTGTTATACTGAATAAAATGTTGTTCAGTGAAGGGGAAGCACTATAAAAACATGTAAATAATATGTTAATTTTTATCTGTGCTTCCCATTTCGTGCAGCATAGATTGGTATCAACTAGTAATGATAAGCCTATACTAGTTCCGAGAACAAAAGAACAACTAACTTTTAAATAACACTATAACAGGTGCTTTTATTTCACATCTGCTTAATGCCTACCTCCTTGGCTCCAGGAATTTCATAAATTGAACGTGGGCTGTCATCTGAAATATACATTGCATACGCAGAATCATAAACAATGATTGACCCATTCTCCTTGGCAAATTGCACCAATTTGGTAAGTTGCTCTCTTGTCGCAGAAGCACCAGTAGGATTGTTTGGTGAACAGAAGAAAATAATCTCCGTCTTTCCAACAGCAGACAAATCTGGAAAGAAGCCATTCTGAGGATTACACCTCATGTACTCAATTTTACCATACTTCTCTGAATCCTTCTGGTATTGTCCTGTCTGGCCCATTATAACACTTGAATCCACATATGCCTGCAAACCAAAGAAAAAAATTGTACAGAAGAGTTAATAAAAAAATATGAATCAAGGAATAAATTCCTTCTGTCCCTAGACAAAAGTTTTAGAAAGATACAATAAATAAATAATTTATCCAATCATATATTTCTAATCCTGACACACTAACACGCTATTGGTTAAACCTCGCCCTTTACCTATGATCCTTAACATATCCCAAAAATCAACATGGATATACACTTAAGGACGGATATTGCATTAATAGATGATCATACTCACGGAATACTTTAATTCTTAAGTCTACAAATGACTAATAGGTAAAATGCTAGAGCCAATCCACTTATTATCATCAGAATGCAGAACCCCCCCCCCCCCCTGGGTCACCAAAAGGATGCAATATGCAAAGTACACTATAAAATATCTGACATTCATCTCTAAATAAATATATCATTACTTTGCACAAAAAGAAAGGCACAACAAAAATAATGACATGTACAATATGGTATTACAGAACGACAATCAATCAAACACGACACTACTTCCCTAGAAGAGGCACAATGGAAACAGTCAGATTTGCAGCCAGCAGCCCTTTACAATACACCACTTCCATCTATTCCACAAGTGCCAGAAATTTGCCAGGAAACTAGCTTCTCACACATGGCATTGGCAGCCATCCTCTCTTGTGACTTTTCCCACCTTTTTTTGTATTTCAATTCTTAAAAAAATTAAATTAGAGGACTATCATTGATGGTAAATTCAAACATTTTTGTTCTTCTCGGTTTCAAAGGACATTCATCTTTCTGATTTAGTTTTTATAATCTGGAATTTAAATACACTATCCATAAATAAAAAATAAAAAAAATGCATGGTCGTGACTGAAGAGCCCATAACCCATATTAGAAGCCAAGACCCACCAGCTGAAAATGAAGCCACAATATCATACATAATTCAACTAAGAGACATTAATGTAGTAATGAGCTACCTCCATTTCAAAAAAAAAAAAAAAAATATAGGCCAAATTTGAGCTTATTGACCACAAATTTGCAGAAATTATGTACTGAAGTAAAATATTCATGTGAGATTTATAATTGAAATAAGTTCACCCATTTACTAATTGAATCATCTTTGGAAGGAGACTCACTATAGAACAGGGGAATTTCCTTCAATTTCAAGAAGATTGTAAATTATTTATATTTACAAAAATAACAGTTAAAATTAAAGAAAAGAAAAATCAGAGTGACCTGAATTGAACTATCCCCATCACAGCAAAATTTTAAAGACTATGCAGACATGAATACACCAATGTTCTCGTCAAAAAAAAAAAAAAAAAAAAAAAAAAAAAAAAAAAAAAACCAATGTAACGCCCGTGTGGCACACACATCTAAGGGCATCACAAGACTGTTATTGCCTCAAACTTCCATGGTTTAAAAGGCCAAAAATCCCTCTAGGAATCTCTCTCCAAAAGTTTAACTCCACATAGCTATAAACAGAAAGATGTATCATTTATCGAGGAAATTAATTTAATTAAGAAAGGCCATACGCCACCAATTATAAAATGAAGGATAAGCTCTTAGCCAATCCTTAGTATGTCACGTTCAGGTTTCCCCATGTTGAGTGGATAGGTGACGCCCTTCTGTATTGTGACAATAATTCCCCTGAAACCTCAAAAATTTAACCTAAAAATAACATCTGTGAATCTGGCCGTTTATGGTGAGACTTGATGAGACAATAATCCTTCCTCTGCGGAAACCTTATTACCTTTTATGAAATAGAGGGATATGATAGACCCTTACGAATAACGAGTACAAATGACTGTAGTAAAAAGCCACTTACAAGCCATTCTCATCAGCAACATGAAAAGAGATGATACAAACTTAAAATAATTCACCAAATCATAAGCCACTTACCGGGTACGATGGGTCTTGCACAGCCATTGTGACATCTGATCCAAAAAGCATCTGCCGTTGAATAAAAGGTAGTGATACATAAGTCATTTAAGAGTAGGAGAGAACTTGGGCTACTCAGGCACACAGTCAACTTCAAAATCTTCCCAAACCCACACAACCAAAAGGCGCAAGGAAAGAACATTTGAGCACCATTGGGATTGAAAAATGAAAAAACTATCCACAAGTCCAAATGTCACCTATATGGCTATATGTAAAAAGACAAAACCATTATTTTTTTTCCAGCTTCAAAACAACCAACAAAATAATTACCCAAAAAAATTGAAGGATCTTTAAAGATTTGTTGCCACATCAATTGGTTGTATATGAGTGGTTTTCCCATTTTATTGTTCTTCTTGTTTCCAAAGTATATACATTTCCCCAAAATATATATATATCACATTTGACATGTCCTACAATAAGTAATATATTATGATTGGATTTGCAAAAAACCGTCACTTAAACGGAACAAAGAGGTGGAAATGGCTAATATAAAGGGAGTAAAAAAGTGATAAATCCTAGATTATAAGGATTGAGACAATATATACATTTGAGACAATGGGTGCATTGATACACACTGATAAGTACTATAGAGAGACACATCTGATAACTCATCAAAAACCAGTCTCAGGATTACATAGAGTATACCTGTAGGCGTGCTATATCACACTTAGCTCCATCTGAGACAAATATATCACCTTCTTCAATACCAAGGCTACCATAAAATGCTGCAGCAATTGCAGCTCTTACTTTCTAAAAACATAAGCATTGTTAGTCATCTTTGCACATACAATAAAAATATAACAAAGGCAACGAGAAAATTAAGCAACATCGAAATATTCGGTCAATAATGTAGTTTTGGAGATGAGAGTTCAAAAAAAAAAAAGGATCCATGAGATATGAGAGAGATGCAGAGAATTTATTAACTAAAAAGAAAAGTAATTAATCTGAATTGAAACATCTGCATAGATAGAAAGTCATGCATCTAATATAAAACAAAGAGAGTATTAAAATCATGTAATGCATGTTACACTTCACTAGACAAAACATATCAACTCCATTTGCGCTTACAGCTTTTAAAACCTATTATTTGCAATAATATCATCAAAAATCATGAAAGTCTCATAACCTTGAAGCTTTAGGGATATGAAAATTAAATGGGTGTAAAGTAAGAGAAAAGTCATAACACCAAAGTGGCCTCCAAGAAGAGAGATCTATGATCCATCCCTAGTCTCCCTAGATGTAGTTGCATTTGTACCATTTGTTTAGTCCTGCCAACATCTTAAGCAACTAGGGCTAGTCAGCAACTCAGGTTCCTCAGCAAGAAGCCGATGATGCGCTGCCCTGAAGAATTGACACAAGGAAGGCATCCCAGCAAGCGATGAAGCATATCTGATAGGTGGCCTAGCAGGCTCATCAATGCAAGCAATAAATGCTTTGGTTTATGTGAACTTATATTGATCCATTTCCAAGTATACCAAATGTCAGACATGTCGAGATTAAAAATTCTCTCAAGACTGTCTTAGAATTAGACATGGCATTCATGAAACACACTCTTGACTTTATACATAATTTTGCATGTTTGCTTACATTAAGTCATACATATGCACACATTTTTACCATATATCACATATTATTCCCTTCACTTTCCTATAGCTTCACCTTAAAAACTAGTGGATCGAAAATAATTGAGGTCGTGGTCAAAATTGAAGTATTAAGTATTGATTTTTAAATTACATATCCATTGTGGAGATGGCATGTTTCTAACATGTCTGCTTAAGATATTTGGAAGAGTTGAAGCCATGCTTAATTTGGACCCCCAACATTCCACCTAATTACACCTACCCCACCTGCTAACATAGCTGAAAGTTCACACTACATGCTATCTCTCAAACTCCCTCACTTCTTTGTTCTCCCTCCTGCTCTTTTAGTCTACACCTAGAGAAAAGACCTATGTTAATTGGATACAGTAAAATTGGTCAAACAACCATGTTGACAAATTTCAGACCTCCAATTACAAGTCAGATGTATCTCTACAATATGATATACATATACGAGGGACAGGAAAGCATATAAATTTGAAATTGGTAGTGTTGAATGGAATGAGAAGGAAACGATAATGGCTATATCAGCAACAATGGTGGCTGACTTTGAGAGAGGAAGATGACTCTCCCTCTTCCCCTCTCTCCCTATCTCTTGATTTCTTCTATCTGTTATCTCACTATGAGGCTGTTTAGTTTCTTTTGAATTTCCTTTCTTTACTATTATCTTCCTCTTTCCAACACTAAGGTTCAAATGTACAATCCTTTAGGATCAAAAAAATTCATCAATGGTGAATGGTTCACCTTTGAGTTAAGCCCTGCCATAAGACAATTTATTTACTCGTGTTTCTATCAAAACCCAAAATCCTCCACTTCTGTTTGTGGAGGAGAGATTACAAAATCACTAAAATCAAGGAGCACTTATAAACTACAACAGCCTAAGTCTACTAAATCGCCAAATAAGTTATCATATCTCACAAATTGTAGTTGCCGACTGTATATGCTCGCATTCTATCGTAACCATAATCATCACATAATTTCCATAAGAGCATCATGCTACAACTTCTTCTTGCCCCAAGCCCCCAACAAAAATACTTGTGAAATTTCCACAATAAATGGGAAGAGCAGGACTTCCCACACAAAGTAGATAACCTATTTTCTTTATCATCTTTACACTTTCTCCTAAGGGTCATTTAGATCCTTCCGGTATTATCTTTACACTTTGTCCTATGGGCCATTTAGATTCTTTCTCTTTACTCTCGGTATTTCTTTAAATGTAAAGTTGTGTCAGAGGCCCTAGCCTTCACAAGGCCAGCTCCAACAAGAGCCAATAGGGTAGTGAAAGTTGAGTTACAGATTCCATGTAAATATCCAACATACTCATACATCTAAACAGCCTCAAGCATGATTTAGCATGCAAAATTAACATAGGGAACAAAGTCAACACATACCTTTTCACCTTGTTCAGCTCCATAACCGCTATAGCCTTCTAGTGTTGAAAGATCATGTGCTCGCTACAAGTTTCATACACACAAAAACCATGTGAACAAAGAGCAAAGATTTTAAAAATATATATATATAAAATGAAAGCAGGAGTTAATATAAATACAAGAGTGAAATCATAGATTGATAGGTAAGTAAAGTTGCAATAGTACAATATTCAAACATACAAAACAGTTTACCTTCGCCATAGCCGATGTAATGACATCAGGAATGGGCTCAGTCGTGTCACCAATTCCAAGGCTTATCACTTGAGCATCTGGATATTTGTCCAGGTGCGCAGCTCTTCTTCGGGCAACCTGTTTTTTTACATGATCATGATCAAGTAGTCATTTTGTGGACATTACTATGAGTACAATTTAGAGCAATGTATAAAATCGAAACGACATAGATATAAACATTTTTAAAAGAGAGAGACCTCAGGGAAGAGATAGCCGGCTTGTAGCTTAGCTATATTTGGATTTCGAGATACATTGCTTGTGTAAGCTGACATTCAAATAACAAATTCAAAATACAGAAATTGAAATAATCCTGACATAATCAAAGTTACAGAATCAAAGATATTCATACCAATATGTGGAGTTGCAACACATGTAACAAACCCAGGTTTTTTAACTCTAACACGAATTATCTGAGCAGGCCCGTTCCTGAGATAGGGCAGGAGGGGCGGCCGCGCTGAGCACAGGAAGGCGAGGTCTAATTCCATAGTTCAATCCTAACATTAAAGGGTTGTGCAATACATCAGCAACCAAATTTGATTCAATTATCAAACAAGGCTCGAAAAATCACATAATTTTAGGAATATGTGATTCAACTATCAAATGAGGCTCATAATTATGTTTTCTAGCAACATAATCACTGGTTATGATCTTTCATAATCTTACTATTTAGAACTAACACCTCACATTTTCGAATCCTACACTTACTGCAGTGACAATTATATTAGATTACATCTAAGATGAACCCTAAATTGTGAAATTGATGCCATGATTACAAAAAGAAACAAAAACTTACCTCAGAAGCTGCTTCAATGGGGATACAATTATTAGAGGGCCTCGATGGAGAATGTGAAGTGCAATGTTGGGTGCGCTTCAATGGAGAACTGAGAGAGACGTAGGTTTATCAGTTATTTTTATTATTATTTTTTTTTACCTTTCCTTGAAATTAGGACCTGAACTGAACTGATTGAGCTGACGTGAAGTGAAAATACAATAATTAGTAGTTGGACACGAGACCAGCTACTTATTTATGAACCCTCTACGAAACTATGTTTTACATTGCTTAGACATGAGGGATGCGCGTGACATGACGTCAGCACATAGACGTCCTGCCAAATCAGATATAAATACCTACTACCTCCGTTTCATAAAATCTGCAACAAAGGGAGATTCACATTTCCCAATGCAAAATTTGATAATTGTGTATTAGCAAAAGCAAGGGTAGGTGATTAATATTAGAGGAGAGAGAAAGTGGGACCAAAAACAAACCCCACTTGCAAAAACTGTCAGAATCCATTACACATTTTGGAGGGAGAATTCTCGTTGGAGAATTAAATTTGGCCTCCAAATTTAAATTTTTCAACTTTTTTCCAAAATTCAAAAGTTGCCTCCAACTTTTTTGTTTCCACCTAACTTATAAATACAGCACTTACTACACCACCATTTTAGTTCAAAAAATGTACAGAGCTTAATTTAATACAGCCTTCAAAAAACAGCCTTTAAAATGAATCATCCACCATCCTAATTTAATGTTAGTCAACACTTCAAGCTTTCAAAAAGTCAAGGCTTCAAGCTTTCAAAAAGTCAAGGCTTCAAGCTTCATCTCCTACAGCATCTGTTAGTGGTGGTGGTCCTCCTCCATTATCAGCATCTGAATCAACAAAACAGAAAAAAAAAAAACAAAAACAAAAACAAAAACAAAAACAAAAACAAAAAAAAACAAAAACACAAAAATGGAAGAGTCTGGTGATGATTATTTCAACTTAGATCAGATTTTAATGGAAGAAGGTCTCCTCCAACATGAGGAAAATGCAAATCAGAATGTGAATCAACAAAGTGACAGAACACAACTTACTCTTGCTGAAAAACGAGGTATTGTTGATGAAATTCTAACACAACTTAAGGAGGATGACACAATGCAACGTGGTATGCAAAGTAAGATAGCAGCAAAATTTGGGGTACACAAATCAACTGTTTGCAGGTTATTCAATGATGTAATCAAGCAAAAACAGAGAGGGGAGCTGATTGATGTCAGGAATAAAAAATTGGGCAAAGTTGGTCCCAAATTCAAGCACTACTCTGAAGAATTTCTCCAGTCATGCCCACTAAGGTTGAGAACCACAGAAAGAAGTTATGCAGGTTACTTAAAAATATGTCATGTAACAATACACAGGCTGAAGAAAAGGGGGCTGCTCAGAACACACACTAGTTGTAACCACCCAAGGCTGACTGACAACCACAAGATAGAAAGACTAAGATGGGTGTTGGCACACGTCAGCCTTGCCACACAAACAGAAGATCCAATGTACAATGACATGGACCATGTCATTCACATCGATGAAAAGTGGTTCTACATGAACCCATAGACAAGAAGGTTTTACCTTCTGCCCAATGAGGAAAACCCCTATAGGTGTGAGCAATTATAAAGGTTTAAGATTAAGGCCATGTTCATGGCCATGGTAGGAAAGCCACAATACAACACAAATGGGCAAATGATCCATGATGGCAAGTATGGAATTTTTGGGTTTGTTCATGAGCAAAGGGCAAAAAAATCAAGCAAAAACAGACCAGCAGGAACTATGGAATTGAAAGCATTGCAATCTGTAACTAAGGATGTGATCAGAGAAATGTTGATCAACAAAGTCATACCAGCCATTGTAGAGAAATGGCCAGCACACTTGTCTAAGGAAGTTGTCCTTCAATGGGATAATGCTAGACCCCATAAAATTCCAACAGACCCTGAGTTTGTGGCAGCTTGTACACAAAATGGATTCAACATCCAAATGGTGTACCAACCCCCACAATCTCCAGACCTAAATGTGCTGGATTTAGGGTTGTTCACAGTTATGCAATCAATTCAATATCAGGCATTTCCCAAAAATGTGGAGGAGTTAGTTAAAGCTGTGGAAGATGCATGCAACACATTTGATCCAATATCAAACAAATTCACATGGGTCACATTACAGTCTTGTATGACTGAAACTCTAAAAAGGATGGGAGGCAACAACTTTACTCCACCTCACATGAAAAAGCAAAGACTGGAACAAATGGGAATTTTGCCAGAGAGGCTCACTGTGAGCCCTGAGATTGTGGCACAAGCTGTAACCACCTTAATGACATGTTCAGACTAGTTAACCAGGGACAAGCAGAAGAAGAGGATCAAATGGAAGGAGATGTTGATTGAGCAGAACAGATAGTCAAGGTAGGGGGACTCAAAATTCTGTTCAATGTTTCTTATTGGTTTATGTGTATATGGAAGTTTTTGGGCAGTCCTTAGGACCTACATATAAGGGTGGACTGCCACTCATAACCATCTTGTGATGTATGGGACTCAAAATTTATGGTTATGTGTTATTTTTGTGGGACTCTCTACTTTGTATGCATGTTATGGAATGCTTTTGTTAATCATGAAATGGAACTATGTTTTGCTTTTATTTATCACATATGCATAACTTCTTTTAGGTTCAAAAAAATAAAAAAGAATTCCATCAGAGGGTATGTTTTCTCATCACAACAACATTCAATTGTTTGTTACCTCAACAGTACTTGATTCTATAATGCATAGATCAAATAGTAGAGCCAATCGAACAACATATTGTTTGTCAAACGAGTCCCTTCATCATTTCGAATCTAGGGTGGTTGATGATCTCTCACTAAATGTCATTGAGATCTAAATGGGACTCAAAATTGGACATCAACCAACAACAGCAAATGATCTCTCCAAAATGGTCATTGAGATCAAGGGGGACTCATTTAAGGTATTCTCAAAACCAAAAATTACTTCACAAACCTATCATCATCCATCAATCAGCATCCCCATGACCAATATCCAACAACAGAACATTATATCCAACAATATCCAACAAAACATTATGCCCAAAAAACCATTATATCAAACAATCATAGTATCCAACAGAACATTATCCAACAATATCTAAAAAAATCATAGCATCCAACACAAATCAATATCCAACTCAAATCAATATCCAAAACAATAACCAACACAAATCAATTTCCAAATCAATATCCAACAACATTATGTCCAACAACATTATATCCAAAACAATATCCAACAATATTATATCCAACAGCATAGTATCCAATAGAACATTATCCAACAACAAAGCCAATAGAGCAAGAAGCATAGGCAACCAAAGGGACTCAGAAAATTGGCCATAAACCATATAAATCGAACCAATTTCAAGGGATAATTCAACAATATATACACATGCATATAAGAAATGATAAAAAAAGTTAAGGGTCAGAGAATTATACGAGTCTGAGTCACCCAGAAGGGTGGAATTTCCGATCCAGCCACTTGAGGAACTCGAGATACGTTGGATCATACTCATCCTCATCAACCTCTACCCCAGATCTCACCCTTTTGGCCCCAACCTTAGCATCTTCAGTGGGGAAATACATCTTCGGTGGAGGATTAGACATGGTATACCCATACCACTCCTCTTCCTCTTCCTCTTCAGCTCCTCCTTCCACCTTCTCCTTCCCTTTTCCTCCTTCGTTCTTATCAGCTACATCCTCCTTCTTCTTTTCCTCTTCCTTTTCAGATCCGCCTTCCACCTTCTCCTTCCCTTTTCCTCTATCGTTTTTTTCAGCCTCAACCTCCTTGTTCTTTTTAGGAAGCTGTCATACAATTTTCTCTCTCTAACCGCAACTTTCTCTCTCTAGTTCCTCAGAAACCTCCATAAACATTCTCAGAATGCTTAGTAATCACGAATTTCATGCGTAATCATGGATATTAAAGAAGAAATTGGTGGAGCATTTCTGGAAATCAACGTAAAAAAATCGAGGTGATTTTCAATTTTTGCAAATTTAAGCAACAAATTTACTCTAAAACGTAAAATTATGTGCAATTGTACTCTAGATTTTGTTAATTCACCATTTTCTCTCTCTTATTATCAATTTCACTAACTACTAGTTCGATTTTAGATGATTTATTTAGATTTTGGTACATTTTAAATTTTGGTTGGTTTATTTACATTTTTGTACATTTTGTGCAGAGGAGCACGAATTTTGTCTTCAATGCTTCAATCAAAGACAAAAAATGGGGAGATTAAAAGGCAGTAAGTAATTTATTTCTTGATTTTATGTTTGGTTTAAGAATATTGAAACCCTAACTTTTAAAAAAAGAAAAAAAAAATAGAGAGAGAAAAAAAAAAAGATCAATAGAACAACCAAGTAAGTTATATAATGTCATTTTGATATTAAAGAATGTTTAATTTAGTTTAAGAAAAAATCAGAGAAAATATTGATGTTCATTCTCATAGTTGATGATGTTCATTTTGGTTTGATGTTCATTCTTATAGTTGACAATGCTATTTTTGGTTTAATGTTCATTCTCTTAGTTGATGATGTTATTTTTGGTTTGAGATGTTCATTCTCATAGTTGATGATATTCTTTTTGTTTTGATGTTCATTCTCACAGTTCATGATGTTCATTTTGGTTTAAAATAAAAGACGCATGCGCAATTACTTTTAATTAGTACAACTTATTGATATGATGTTCAAAATAAAATGTTCATTTTCTTATAGTACCATTTTATTATAGTACGTTATTTGGTGTTGAATGATGCTCAATTACTTTTAGTACCTTGTTGATATGATGTTCAAAATAAAAATAGTTAATGTTCATTTTCTTGTGGTACCTTGTTTAGTGTTGAATGATGTGCTCAATTACTTTTGATACCTTATTGATACGATGTTCAAAATAAAAATACTTGATATGATGCTCAATTACTTATAGTACCTTGTTTGGTGTTCAATGGCACCGCTTTGGAAATGTAGTAGGAGGTGTTTGTCCTTGGAGTTGGTGGAGGGGCACCATGCATGAATAGGTCGTGGCAAATCTAGTTGGAAAATATTAAGAAAAAAACAATGTCAAACTAAATATTTGAGGTTGGGATTTGGTGGTGAATAATTTATGTAAAATTGTTTTAAATAATATGAAACGGAGGTAGTATATAAGTAAGGGAAAGGGTAATGATGCATATTACCTTTGATATATATTTGGTATCTTTATGGAATGAAAACAAACAGAGGAGTAGTTATGATTGAGGAGGGAAACACGTTTTTTTTTTTCCACTAGTTGGATAAGGGTAACAATTTGGGGGATTTGTTACCCTTTGGAAACGGTATTTGTTACTTGTAGCTAATACCAAACTAATAGAAATGAAAACACTTATTTGTCTACGTATCCTACATTACAAATTTTCATACCAACCGCCCCATAAGAGTTTAGTATTCCATATATGCTCCATGATACAAACTGACAAAATTTAGAACAATTTAAAACAACAATAAATATAGGCAAGAGTTTAGGGTAGTGAGATGATCTAACCTATTTCTCTCCCTATAATAGGGAATGTACATCCTCTTGTACATTCCACACACACCCCCTTCTAAATCGATTCCTCTTTTAATTTTGATGTAGCCATTTTCCCCACAATCAACACCCCAACTGTTTTCTACAATGCAATACTCTTTCGTATATCCAATCACATTCATGAAATGATCATAAAGAACTTTTTTCCAGCTCTCGCCTTCGTATATTCCCTATACAAATCCAAATTAAAATAAATTAGTATTTTATATATAAGTATGTTAGTGATATGAGATAATCCTATATTCCTAACAAATTAATAAGCTAAAATTAAAATAACAAGATTCAACAACGTAAAAACAATTACTTACACCAGGGTAATGAATAAAATTGCGACCAATCAACATGGTAATCAATACTGGTTGTTGAGACGTTGCACGTATTAATATTTCCTCAGTAGGAAATAATTTCAAATAACCTTGAGATTGACACTTTTTCCCCAAGAGAAGGAAAAAGACATGAGTATCTGGGTCGAAGAACACCATTCATCACGCGGTATTGCAGCACATATTCGGGATATCCACCCTCACCATCGTTCAAATTACATCGATGATCACAAGTAAGCAAAGACTTTAGTGGCAAGACTAATCTATATTTAAACAAAAGATTATTAAATAACTTTACCTTAATAGCAAATAAAAAACTATTAACTAAAAATCTTAAAAGATTAATTACCTTATCAATTCCATAAGCAAGACACGGGTTTTTTTGACCTCTGAAATAAATTTATTTTTGAGGATTGCTTAACATATACTTCATTTCTTTTATATTAGGGATGAAAACAAGCCGAAAGTGAAAAACAATGTATTATACGTATGATGGAATCTAACTTCAAAACAACGGGTCAATTAAATCCAGTTGTCTTTAACTGAAAATTATATAAGTTAACTATAAAACGTATAATATTTATTCAGTAATACATAATTTGTTATTTTATAATAATTTCACGTAATTTGTTAATACATAAATAATTTTAATATTGGTTTAATATTTTATATATATTTTAATAACTAATTTTATTTCAACAATAATATAGATGGATTACATAAGCTTAAAATAAATATATATAATATTATATAAATATATTAGAGTTAGAAAAAATTTATGTACACAGAAGTAATTATAAATAAAACTAAATTATGCTCATAATTATTTTCATAACAAAATACATTGTTGTTTTTAGTGAATTATATTTGTTTTGTAAGTCATTAGAAAAATGCATTTAAATGTATTTTTATGATTCAAATGCTTGAATTTTTTTTTGTTGAATCAAGTCAATTTTTATAATTTTAACCCACTTATAAAATATGCTAGATTTATCACTGATATACGTATAAAGCCGTTTTAAAACTTTCAACGCGATCATTGCATTTCATCCTCCTTCGTAGAGATGATATAAATTAATAATTTTGAAATATTCTGCAACTGAGAAGAAAGATATGTTTTGTTTATGCACCAAAAATAATACTAGTAAGAGATGATCGTACAGTATAAGTTAAGATGAGTTTCCTTAAAAAAAAAAATAAGCTGATGGTATGATCCCAAGGTAAAAATTTTTTTTATTGTTCATTACACAACTGATGTATGAGGGCGGAAAGAAGCAAAGATAAGGGTTATTAACTAGTTACAATTGTAATGAATATTTTTTATCAAGCCTACTCCTCTAAGAATACTCTTTTTTATGCAAAATCTAATAAATTTCAATTACTAAGTACAAGTTTATACGAGTAATAGAATTCTATTTTTTTTTATTTAATCTATCCATTTCAAAATATAATTCTTATCGGGTTTTTTCACGGTACTAGTATAGATTTACGCATTGTGTTTCGATCGTTATCGTATTTTGAGAAATCATCGAGTGAGTTTAATTGTTGTTGATTTTTTTGTTATAGCATGAAAATGAATCAAAGTAGTGTACTAATTATTAACATAACATAATAAGTAAAAAAGGTGGATTTATTCATATGAGTTTTATTGATATGACGTGTACGATCCGCAAAAATAGGTTTGCGTTATGACAGTGTTTATTTAGTAGAAAACTATTGATCTTTGATAAGATAAAAATATGTATACAATATGATAAATTTTAATTACAAGTTTATACTCTCTCCGTCCCATTTGATTTTCCCATTTAAACAATGCACTTGCCAACAAGGGCAATGTCAAGAGTTAAAATCTATTGGGGCCGAAGCTTATATTAATTAAAATATAATTTTTTATATGTATATTTTTTATCAAAAAATATTTTCTTTTTCACTACTTTGTATCATAAACTAGTTTTGATGATATATGTTTTACCAGTTAATAAAAATAATTGTTATTAAGTCAACTCTTTTTATATAGAGTACTATCAATATTATTTTTACTTATATAATATTATTTTGAGAAGGTATTGTGTAAGTCCATTCTCAATCAAAATGTTTTGTCATTGGTCTTGACTGACAAAATGCAAATTTTTGATGTCCTCAATCAGCGGGATGATATCCTCTATTGACTAGATGATATTTCTACTAATTATTGATGATATCCTCTATTGGCTGGATAATATCCTTTATTGGCTATATGATATCATCCAACCATGATATCATATAGCCAATAGAGGATATCATCCAGCCATGATAACATATAGCCAGTAGAGGATATCATCCATCCATGATATCATATAGCCAATAGAGGATATCATCCAGCCAATAAAGAATATCATAGACACAATCATAAATGATATCGTATAACTAATAGAGGATATTTTCTAACCATGATATCATATAGATAATATAGAATATCATCCAGCCAATAGAGGATATGTATAACTTGTTTGACGATATGTGTAATTTGTTTGATAATATGTATAACAATGGTGGAACCTCCATTGAAGTGCTCGTACTAAAGGTCATGGGTATAACAACATAACTGAAGGAGTTATGTCTTCGATAAGTGCAATTACTAGATATATCAAGGATCACGATTATGGAGATAATTAGTTCATTCTATAGGGTCGTCAATGTTTGGTGCTAGATATGACAATTGATCTTTGGGCTAGCTTAATGGCCCAAAGCCTTATAGAATGGATCCTACAAGGTCACACATAAGAGTATTGGGTTAAACAAGTTAGAGGCCCATTATTGGGCCTCATGAGTTCATGACATACTATGTTGATAATTGGGCTTGATAGTTAGAAGAGTCTAATGGGTTTTGGACTTCACATGGTTTTATTTCTAGATATGATCTATAAATATAAACCATGCCTAGGGTTGCATGACATAACAATTGACATACAGTGAATTGTCACACAAGCAACCAAGTTTCCCAAAACCCTAACTCTCTCTCTCTCTACTCGGCCCTCTCTCTCTCCTCCCTGTCCGTACAACCCTCTTCCCCGGGTGGCGCGTGTGGTGGCGCGTGGGTGGTGTTGTGGTGTGTTCGTGGCTCAAATCTCCGTTGAAGGTTGGTTGAAGTGTTCGGTCACAAATAACTAGCATTAGTTGAGGTTTAATCCATGCTCGTGGACTAAGTAGAGGAATCACGCTTGGGGTTCTTTATCTTTCATTGTTCTTGCTCAATCGCACGTGGAATCACGCTTTAAAGGTACGATTATATGTTCTTTATGTGTTATGCATTAGATCTTGGGATTAGGTACTGTATGAATGTGATTCATGTTTTTCCACTGCGTAGTTTCTATATAACCCTACAGTGGTATCAGTTAGCCTATTGCATTTACGCATATTGACTATAATTCTTTGATAGTCCATAATTTTAATTCAATTAGGAGGGAGAATAATTTAATTATGGGTCAATTATTATATTAAATGTGATTTAATTCTTGGAATTGATTAAATGTGATTTAATAATGCTCAAAATAGCCATGAAGAGATCCGAATTTTGCCCCTAATCACTCGAAAATTTAGAAAACACCACCCTATTTTTTCGAAAAATTTCGACACCCTAACCCTAAATTATGAATTTTGTGTTTTGGTTTTGATTAAATTCGTTTTAAATATGCTTCATGATTTTAATACCATTGATTTCATGTATAAATTATGAATTTTGCATGATTAATGATTTAATTTAAAAGTTAAATTAAATTGCGGATTATTTTTTCATGAAGAACCCTAGTTTTAAAATTAGATTGTGAATTTAATTTTAATAGGATGAATTAGCATAAAAGTTATGTTTTAATTTATCATGGATCACATTAATTTTATTTAACAAAAGTTGTTAATTAAAATTGAAAAAAAGGGGTTTTAGCAGCGGCAACCGCGGCTGGGTGGCGCAGCCACGGCGGCTGCCGCTGCAGGTGGTCCGGAGGGAGGGGCGGGGTGGGGCAGGAAGACGGGTCAGCAAAGGCAGCAACATCAGCATCGTGCAAAGGTTGCGCGGCACTGCAGCAGCTGCTGTGCACCGCTGCAGAGCAGCGTACACCTCACGGTGTACGGCCACCGTGGCCGGCTTTGGCTGGCCACACCACGGTTGCTGGTGCACGTTTTTTTTTTAAAAAAAAATTTATTTTTAAAATATTTCAAGATAAATATGATTTATTTCGGATGGGATAAAATATTTTGAAAACATGATCTTTTATTTTGAAAGATAAAATCGGTTTTATTTGGATAAAATCTTTTATTTTAGGATAAAATCAAATCTTTCAAAAGTTGTTATATTTGATATTATCCATATTTAAAGTTGTTAAATTGGTAATTATCCATAATTAAAGTGGTTAATTTTGGATAAGATTTGTTAGGATATTCTGAGCATATTCCAAAAGGATAATAATTGATTTAAATAATGTGATTATCCCATAATTATTTTTGGATAATAATTGATTTAAAATTTTGTGATTGGCTAGTAATTAGGATATAATTTCCTAACATTATTAGGATAATCTTTGAGGATAAATATGATTTATCTTTTAAGATTAAAATAAGATTTGATTTTATCTCATGACTAATTTAGAATATATGATATTTTATTGATGGTCATGAATAATATATGATATTATCTAATTGCATTAATTAAAATATGAGATATTTTAGTTCCATGTTTCCTTAATTGTGAACTTTTGATGTTACTTAGGAAAGCATGATGAGTGATTTATTATGTGGCAATTTTATAATATATGATGTTATTTATTGCTGTATAATGACTAGTATGGCCTAGTAGATTACTAAATACGATCTGCGCATCGTGATGTATTTTTGTACTCTTAGTACGGTATACATACCGATAAAGTATTTTTGTAATTTTATTTCATTTTATTTAAGTAGTAGATAGAATAGAGTAAAATTATAGGTTGCAGTTAATCCAAGAAGCCCATGAAGTGAAGGCCCAAAGGAGCAAGGTGGATGAGATCCATGAAGGTTCAAGTGGGAGTTTTTTGCTTTATTAGTTTCTTAGGATTAGGGGCCATGCTATGTCTTGTTTATGCATTCAGTTTATTATGCATGTTAGATTTTATTGATGTTTTGTGATGATGCGCTAGAGTTCACTATTTAATCACAACATAATAAATCTAGGTCCCAGTAATATTGAGGTTGCTTTTCCAATTAAAAACCCGATGAAACCTTCGATATTTATGATAGGTCATGCCTCAGATGGGTGTCATATTATATCTTAGGGGAGTGGGGGTAAATCACGTTTTACAATTTTAATTGGTTATACTCAACAAGGTTACCTAAAGAGTTTAGAACCTTGAAGCTAAGGGTAATAATTAAACATGTGATGATTAATTATTCAACCAAGAGTTACAAAGAGTTGTAATCAGTAAAGAGTTTACTCACCTTGAAAATGCAATACTTGATGGTAGGGCCTCAGTCCGGTCAATTATTGCACAAATAAAGGATCTTGGAATCATTTTATTCAATAGGGATCAATTAGAATTGAATAAATGCTTTAAAGTTGCCAATTTAATTCGGCACTTTAAATTTTTTATTAAACATAATTGAATTTTGCGTTTACTTACAAGTAACATGTCGTTCTAATTTTGTTATTATATATAATATCCTCGATTGAAAATAAAGTTGAGAAACGTTCTCAAAAGTTTAAAAGATAATCCATAAACCTATATTCCAATTTTGTTAAGATGGTTCTAAAAGGCAAGTTATGTTTTAGAAATCCATGTCACATGTCTAAGGTTGGTTTGATTCAATATGTTTGAGTAAAATGCCAACACATCTTCATTTTGAAAAGTGTTTCAAGGGATATAATGAGATGAGAGGTACAAACCCTCTAAAAGACAAGTATAGAAGTCCAATAAAATCTCTTATCTTCAATATGATTGAATATAAGAAAGTGATTGGAAATCTCTATGATCAAAAGTTGATCAAATGACGCTATTCTTCATCCACTTTATATAAGAGTTAAATAGTTGATTAAACTCTAATATGAATGATGATTGAATAGACTTAGCAAAATAATGAAATGTGCTTAAAGTTGTTAAGCAAAGCATCATTTTGAACCTAAGAGAAGTGTTCTAAGTGGCTCAAATGGGAAAGGTTTAGGAATATATGAGGATTGCATTAAGAAGTTATGGGCCAAGAAATGCAAACAAGTTGCTACTTCTCAAACCTGGAACTACTTACATGCTAAAAGTTGTTATGAACAACAAATGTTTCAAATTAAATGGACCAATTCCAATTGATTAGAAATTACCTCATATAGTTGGAAGGTAAAAGAATGGAAATATTCCAATTTAAGAAGTATATTGTAGAAATTGATTTAGCACATTGCTACTTCTTGGACATATGATGTCTTGTTTAGTTCTCTCTCATTGAGAATGAGGTTGAACTAAATGAAGAAGTATGGCTAAAGGAGAAATAAATCTACAAGTTTAGAAGCAAATTTTGCTACTTCACAAGTAAAATCTACAAGTCTGGAAGCAAAAGTTGCAACTTTACAAGTAGAGCCTATATTTCACCTTACCTAGTAATTGGCTAGAATTAAATAAATGTTATTCATTCTTGCCATTATCAAAACACCATTCAATGTTAGTAATGACTACGCATCGAAGATTCAAAAACGTGGAATAAATGTTATTCTATGCTTCATTGAGTCATAATGTGTTTTGAGTTGCTAAATAGGTTCAAAGTTCTATATGATAGAAAAAATTAAACCATTTCTATATATAAATTGTCTCTATAATGTCAATTAATTCGAATGAAAATGAACAATGCATGCGGAAGATCCAAAGGGATGGACTTTCAATATCATTGGATTATGAATCCATTGATATATGTAAATATCATTCTAATTTGAAATTATTGATAAAGTCACAATTTAGAGAAATGATGATGCAAACTCGAGGTCGAATACATATCGATGTAAGAAAACCAAAGGTTCAAAGGCTAGAGACGGACAATGAAACTTCATTTGTGATACGATCACTACTTGTGCTTAGTTGAAGCATAAGAGTGAAAATTTTGAAAAGTTCAAAATGTTCAGTATGAAGTTTAGTATCAACTTGACAAGATAATAATTGCATTACAATATGATTGTAATTGTGAAAATTTGAGTCAAGACATTTACTTGGAAACACATTCAAAATATTGTGATATGATCGTAATAATGAAAATTTAAGCCAAAACCTTGATGAACATCCAAGAGTTGTGAAATCGTTTTACGACAAACTCCGAAAGAAAACCTTGTGAAGTGTTTATGAAGGGAGCTATCAATCTATATGAGATATATTTTGATAATGGATAAAATTACCTATCTTCCAACCATTATTCAGGGGATATACTTTTAAGATAAGCTACAAAACTAAACAAACTACATAGGTCAAATCAAATTATAGCAAAGGCTTCATATGTGATATGGATAAGAAAATTTCTTATTAAGTCTTTCTACAAAGCAAGGAATAAATATTGTATTAAATAGTTTAATGCACGATCAATTCCTACACAGGGCACGGGGTACTACTACACAAATCATACTTAACACAAAATGTTTGTTGCTCAAGTAGGTTCCCTTATGGAAATTGTTCCAAAAGGTCAAGTGGGAGTAATATAAATCTCAAAAGAGTTCGAGAAAAGAAACAAATAAACATGGCTCAAACCATGGTTGGTTCACCCTATGCTAAATATGCCTCCTCAAAAGGCAAGTGGGAGAATAAGAATCTTGAAAAGTTCAAGAAAAGTGAATTCGAAAATCTTGAAGAAATTTGAGAAGTAATCGAATCAAAGCAACAATATGAGCATAATTCACCTCATGTTACAAATGACAACGCCTGGTCTCATTAAGTGTAATGGGAATAATAACCATGTGCCGAAGGTAGTACATTCCAAGTGCACATCCTCTATTGTCGTTTCTCATTGAAAACTAAACAAAGTTGTTGTATGAGTTTCAATTGTTGCATCAAACCCACAACAATGACTAGCATATGTAAAACTTAGTCAAAGAAATATGACTTCATGTTAATTAAGAGTTCTAAAACATTCGTTTTGGAACATGATGATTGTGCAAGTAACAAAGATGATTTGACAAGTTATAACTCTAAGTGGTTTAAAAACCAGGAAATCTGAAATAGATTCTAAGTCTGTAAGCAAGTGTATGACACTTGAATAATTTGCCTAATTGGGTGAGACCCATTATAAGCAAAACAGACAAGAAAGAAAAATGTTTTCTAAGTAAGCAAAGACTTGTTAAAGGATTCAACTAATTCATAGTATGACTATGAATACGACGAAAACTTTACATTAGTCATGTTGCAAAGATCTATTAAAGATATTTTAGTGATTACTGCCTTATAAGATTTGGTAGATGGACTTCAAAACACTTTATTGAAATTGTTCATGAAAGAAGATTTGTATATGATACAATCAAAAGTTTGAAGATCCAATAATCCTGGGGATGCATAGCATCATGGAGTTAGTGCTCTTAATTTTGTGAGTTAATTAAATCATTTGATGTTCTCGTAAAATGAAGAAAAGGTCTTGTGTGTACAAGATGTTTAGTGGGCTATGAAGTCTTCTTGGTCTAGTATAAAGAGAAAATTATTCATTGCTTGAAGAGTCAAGTGGTGGGTAGTGCATTTTGTATGAAAAACCTTGAAGAGGATGATGAGTACATTTGGGATTCAAGATCTATAGTGATAGGTCTCGAAGGATGTTTGAGTTTGGTTAAGAAGCTTATATTAATAAGATTCTTATAAGGTTCAACATTATATTGAAAGGAGTTTCAATCCCATGTAACATGGCACATTGCTTAATGATTCAATACTTTGAGAAAGGTTGATGAGACTAAGGTTTTGAGTGATGATCCTTATGCAATTCGCAAAGGATGCATCATGCATGCCATAGACTGTACTCGTCTATTTGATTCACGTGTTTTTAGAACAAGTGATAATATGTTTCAATCGAAATCCAATGTGATGTTGGAATACAAATTAGAAATTCCAAAATTCCTAGTAAAGGGATTAAAGAAGATTCTTAGTGTATGGAGATGAATATTATTAAAATTTAGAAATTGCAAAATTCATGTTTATGAGAATGTCTCATGAACTATACTTACTAAACCCCTTCCATTTCCAAAGCATGAGAAACATGCTAATGAAATTGGATTGAGGCAAATGATGTAATTAGAAGTTGTATTTGTTTTTGGAGAAAAACAAGTTACATGTGTAATACATTCATTTGCATAATTATGTTTATCAATTGAAATAAAGTTTCAATCTTATTTAATCGTGGTTTCAAGATTAAATAAAATGTCCAAAATAATTATGAATTGATGGGCTCATCAGGTTGATGACCTGTTGAATGAAACCCCACAGGTGCACTAAATTCATACATTATTTAAGTTCCTAGTTCGGAATCATTAAAGTGGACATAAATGATTTCATAAATTGGACTAGCATGTAAGATTGATTGGATAGCGCAGTTTCATGGGCTATAGGAGCGTAGTGAAGCTCGGTCAATCACATGGGTATGCATGAATGATGCATGATCGAACTATAGACCTACTTTGAAGTTCAAGTATAGAGATTCCGGATATATTAGTGGATTCCTTTGACATGAGTGGAACAATGATTCCATTCAATGATTGATTTAACTGTGGTACACTCAAACGTCCAGCCGTAACTGGGGATTATAAAGGGTGTTTCCCGGTTGCTTCATGAGTTGAGTGGGAGCTTTGGTTGCCACAAGATTGGATTGAGTCTACCTATTAAATAGTAATGTGTCTTGGCCCCTTGAAGAGGGAGAATTCAGAAAATGCATGGCCGTGCTCAAATGCATTACATAGTAATCATTTGTTCTGTGAATCTCACTCAGTTTTTCAAGAAAAGATTTGTAGACTAATATGATCACGATGTAAGATGCAATCATATTATCAAATCGACACACATTGACTTAAGGAATTTGAATATTGCGCACTTGTCTCAGACAAATGGGAGATTGAAGGAGTTATGTCTTCGATAAGTGCAATTACTAGATGTATCAAGGATCACGATTATGGAGATAATTAGTTCATTCTATAGGGTCGTCAATGTTTGGTGCTAGATATGACAATTGATATTTGGGCTAGCTTAATGGCCCAAAGCCTTATAGAATGGATCCTACAAGGTCACACATAAGAGTATTGGGTTAAACAAGTTAGAGGCCCATTATTGGGCCTCATGAGTTCATGACATACTATGTTGATAATTGGGCTTGGATAGTTAGAAGAGTCTAATGGGTTTTGGACTTCACATGGTTTTATTTCTAGATATGATCTATAAATATAAACCATGCCTAGGGTTGCATGACATAACAATTGACATACAGTGAATTGTCACACAAGCAACCAAGTTTCCCAAAAACCCTAACTCTCTCTCTCTCTCTACTTGGCCCTCTCTCTCTCCTCCCTGTCCGTACGGCCCTCTTCCCCGGGTGGTGCGTGTGGTGGCGCGTGGGTGGTGTTGTGGTGTGTTCGTGGCTCAAATCTCCGTTCAAGGTTGATTGAAGTGTTCAGTCACAACTAACTAGCATTAGTGGAGGTTTAATCCATGCTCGTGGACTAAGTAGAGGAATCACGCTTGGGGTTCTTTATCTTTCATTGTTCTTGCTCAATCGCACGTGGAATCACGCTTCAAAGGTACGATTATATGTTCTTTATGTGTTATGCATTAGATCTTGGGATTAGGTACTGTATGAATATGATTCATGTTTTTCCGCTGCGTAGTACCTATATAACCCTACAATAACTTGCTCATTTCTCAACCTAAATACATGCATATGTGTAGGCATCGTTCGAAGTGCGCCTACGTTAAGAATGTGTGAATATGCTTAGCACTCTTACGAAGTGGGAATTAACATATACGATCAGGGACAAGGAAAGTAGGGAGCCCCCAACAAGTTTTTAAGGAACTTGTAAACCGTTCACGAATCATAAAAGGTAACCACGATAAAGGGACAATGAAAGGCAACAACGATTGACCCGTGAAAGTTACACCCATTCATAATCCATGAGATAACTAACTCCTTATGGTTCGACACCACAAAAGGAGGATCGGGGATGATGGTACGAAGTGAGTCATGGAGTCACATTTGCCCGTATTAGCCTCTACTCGATTCTTATAGTGAAAAGTTCTCAAAGGCATACGAACAAAGATTCAATTGGCTCCAAACTATTATTATGCTAAATTGGTTGAATATTAATGCAACATATAATTCTAAAATATTGTGATCATTTCAATTAACAACAAGAATAAAAAGAAACCCAAACCAGTCATCCAAATTATCTTATTAAGCGTGATTTTCGATTACATATTCCCTTTAATATGCAATATGGTGATCATAATAACAATAGAATAAACATTAATGTTGGAAGCAATTTAACCATAATATCATTAGTCAAATCAAATAATAATAAACCTAATCGTGATATTAGCAATATTAAAATAAAATAAGTAATTACTCACATTTCTCGCGCTCCTTTAAATTGCTACATCATGAATAAATTATTAATAACTTCAATAAAAATATAAATTAAATTGAAATTAAATTAAATTCAAAGTAGAGTTGATTTGGTCTAAACCCTCATTTAATTATACCTTTCACGCCTTGGTTTAAGGACAGAACCTCGGGTCAAGTATGAACTCCTTGGAGTGCTTAAGGGATGTATGGTGGAAGAATAGGGAAGGCTAGAAATTAGGATTAAGCAAGAGAGACGAAAGAGAGAAGGTTTTGATGTAAAAGAGAGGAAGAGAGAATGATTTTTGGTGCTCCGAACTGAAGAAATCAACAGGGTATTTATAGAAGAAATGAACAGGGGATTCGACGAAACTCTAGAAGTGATAATCATCGCGGAAAAACCCTAATTGAGAACCCCGTCATGGTGTGTGTACCATGACATGGTACTGGGCACCGTCACACGGTACTATCCACCGTGGCACGGTATTGCGCATCGTGACACGATGCACAATTTGCCTTTAAAACGTCAAGACTCATTAAGGCGTGACGTTTTAAGTGCGGAGAAAGCGTGTGAAGACACTGTGTCACGGTATGTGTACCGCGACGCGGTGCATGATACAATGACATGGTAAATTGCACTGTGCCACGTTGGCATACACCGCGACGTGGTGTTTATGTTGTTACGTGGTAATTCCTGTTTTTATGTGTTTTAAAAACTATGATAACTTTTCATCCGTAACTCTGAATAAATCATATAATATATAGTTGGAAAGCTTATCAAGTCTACATTCTAATCCAATTAAAATCAGGTCAAAATCATTTGTAGATTTTAATATATGGCCGTTTTAGTAAAAGGATATTGATTTTGGACCGAGTTTAGTGTTTTGCTCATATCTTCTTCGTTTTAAATCGAAATTGGGCTTATGATATACCCTTGGAAAGCTTATTGAATGCCTTGTCCAACCAATTAATATTTGGATCAAAGTTATAGGGCCATAAACTCATTTATGCTCAATTTTGTGATGTGGACACATAAAGTGAAAAGTAAGTTATGGGGTGGGGAAATGGGTTAAGAATTGAGTTGATTTATTGGATGGAAATATGGATTAAGCACTCCAAAGATTAAATACTCAACCAGACTAACAAAGGTGGTGAAAGTTTGTTCATCATCCGGTTTGGTTTTGGGGAGACATTTTTAGGTGTCTATAATTGATAGGCTAAAGTCGTATCACCTAATCAAAAGTATTACCTAAGTCCTCTAACTAATGTAGATAGGGGAGTAGGGTTGAATCCACTGGGAAAAAAAGTCTTTCTCTTCCTAATTGATTATTATAATCTAAATTATTAAGTAACCAAATTATTTATAGAAGGAATTAAACTAAGGAGCATAAAAGTAGGAAGAAATCAATAAATAAATAGGGCATAGGTTCACCAATAAATAATATTCCAGGGTAAAACACAATAATCAATCATCAATGCATCAAGTAATCTACCGGTATCAAATCGCATCTCTCGAATCTTGACTTAACCATTTATAAATTAACTTGACAATTGAAACTGAGCCTAAATATCAATTCTTATCTCTTAAAACTCGAATCAATATTGCAAAACTTATACAATTGGACCAGGCCTAATCTAATTGCATAACATTAATTTAATCAATAGGAAACTAATCAAACATTGATAATCAACAATAAGAAAATTACCCCTTCGTATAATTTATGTATCCCCACAACCCTATAAAATAATATACTCACACATATTAAAATCTAAAGTAAACAGAGCTATTAAACAAGGCATGATAAATCAAAGCAAGTAAATTACTAGAAATAAAAAGGGAAGACATTGTTACCAAAATAAATGGAAATAATGAATTGCATAAACCAAGAGTTGTAGAGAGAGAAAGAAGAGAAAAATCTAAAGCTTAAAACTAAGTATGAGAATTAAGCTAATCAGAAGAGATAATTATATCAAGCTAAGCAAAACGAATTTATACAAAGCTTAAAAATCCTAATTAAAATCTTAGTAAAAATCGTCGAAATCCAATTCTAAAACACGCACCCAGTCGGGCGCCATATCGCCTGGCCGGGCCCGCCTTTTTTATGCTCGAGTCTTTGCTCGCGCCCGGTGGGGGCGCAAGATAGGGCAAAGGATGCCTTTATTCTCTCCAGCCTCGCCCGGTTAGGTGCGCCTTAGGGCGAGGACACCCTTGGATAGGGTGAGCTCTCGGGAAAGGACTTGTTGGATTGGGCTACTTCTTGACCCAATTCAGATTTCCTCCTTTGGTCTTGGATAATTGGTCCAATGCCTCAAACTCTCTTCTACGCCAAGCCCTAATCACCGATTTGATTACCCTAACTCGGTCTTGGGCTTCGGGATGTGGTCGTACTTCTCTAATGCTTGTAGTGGTTCTAATAAGTCCGGGAATAAGATCCAAATCTGCAATTTCCTATAATATAATATCTAAACTACGAAAACACTAGAAAACACATATTAGTAATAAAAATGGCTCTAAAGAGACAAAAATAATGCTAATTATGACCAAGGAACGAGGGTAAATCACTATATAAAATGGGCATATCAAACTTTTCCAAGCCAAACCTTTGCTTGTCCCTAAGCAAAGAGCTAATTAATGAACAAATAAAACATACTTCACCCCAAATCAATCAAAACCAAGTATAACCAATTCAAGAATGTATCAAATTTATCCAACTACTCATCCTCCCTAACAATTGTCAAATAGAGCAAACCACAAGAGCATACAAAATTCAAGACTAGTGCTCACACACTCATCTCTCATTTATGTGTTGAGTATAAGATGTACTCGATCGCTCTCCGTCCCAACCCCTTTATGTGAATAATACCCTCTCAACTCACAACACTCGTTTGTTGAAAGACATTCACCCAACCTAGATAGTCGACTCGGAATATATCATATCATTCTTTACATTGATAAGCAACTAGTTTCACATTCACACAACTGTATGCACAAAGGTCGAAAGGTCCAAAAATCTTGTAATGTAAAGCTCGGGAAAGAAGTAGAATATATTTGGAAAAATGTGAGAGAAAAAAATTCTTAAGGGAGCCAAAATCCTAATAATCTAGACTAAGGTCAAAATAGATAATAACCAAATAAACCATCTTCAACACCACTTAACTCAACCAAAAGTTCACCAAACATCCAATTCAATCAACAACTCACAACTCTTACAACTTTGCTCATAATCTTATAATAATTAAGAACTTGAGCAAACCAAACAAACTTTTGAAATAATTAACACTTGCAAACTTTCTCACTAAACTCAATTTTTCTTGTTCTTTTTAACTCTCTCTTAGAACATTTGAACATTATTCAACTTTTTTTCTTTTGCTCTCTTTTTTACTTTTGTAGTTCACTTTTTTTTAAATTCCTTTTCTTTTCTTGAACTTCTCTCTTTTTCTTTTAACTTCATGCTTTATTTTTTCCAAGAAAATCAACTTTCAAAATTATCAAAAATAAACCACAATCAAGAACAAACAACTTCTTAATACCACCCAAATTGTGCAAATAACAAGTACACCACATACTCCCTCACCTCACTCACTAATAGCTCCCCAAGGCAAGCTTGGGACCAGTGACCAATGGGGCATAAATGGCTTTTAATGTGGCTAATAAACAACAAAAAGTCAAGACAACAACATGGGAAGCAAGAAGGGAACAAATGTATCTAATTTTCTTTGAAGGCCACCTAAAAGAACAACGGCTTCGTCCTCCTCAATGTGCATAATAACGAGTCATATAAACACTACTCAAAGTTGCAAACCAATACTCAAATTCATTGACATACTAGGAACCAACACACATTTCTAACCAAATAAATTAGTCAAGCACTATATTCACAAGTAGTTGGGGAAAAATTGACTCATGTTAAGACATCCAAGAAATCATATATCAAATCATGGATAACCTATCACAATACATATCATCCTATACCAAGAATCAAAACAATTTTATGTAAGTATGGGGCATAGGGAAGCGTGATTTATCATTCATTGGATCGTATTTTTGTATATATTTTTTTTTCTAATTATTTTTTTTTTAATTTTTTTTTGTTTGTATTTTTCAATTATTTTCAAAGCAATAAATCTAAACTAGAAAGCAATAAATTTATACTAAACACACCAGAAATAAAGGAAAGAGAAGAAGAAAGATACCTACATCCGAAAATCTCCCCCAAGTTAAAATCAAATAATGTCCTCATTGACTCGGGAATCACCCTAGCATGGCTAATCCACTCCATCATCATCCATCGCTCAACATCCTCTATTACTGCCACCTGCACCACCAGAACAACTACCACCAAAATAATTAGGATTAAATCCCCCCTGGCCCCCCCAAAAAGAAAGTCCTGGCCATAGCTGGAAAAAGAGGAATAATTAGTGTAAATGCCATGGAAGGTGGGATCTACATATCCCTAGGGTGGTGGCTGGTACTAGTCCGGGTAAATACCATCGTCGGGACGACGAGCATAGTAATCATACATCGGAAAGAGGGCCCTACCCTGTATCTTCTCAACATACCCCAATCTCTAGTCTAGGGAGCCTACCATCCTAATAAGGTCTCCCTAGGTCTACTCTATGCGACCTATGGCCTGACCTATACTCTACATGTCCCAAGTAGGCTCAAGGTCATGTCTAAGGAGTGTTTGAGGTACATGAGGTGGTGGTAGTGGTACCTCGGGCAGTGGCTGTGATGCACGTGGCGGTGGTGCTTGTCCTAAGGCATGGGCAACTTGTTAGGTTTCAGAATGCTCGACTTTCCGCGGAACAAAACCCGACCCCAAGACTCGCTCACAATTAATGTAACTAAAAGACATAATTAACAAGATAAAGTGAAAAAATAATATTACCCTTGATGCGCGCTTCGCTAGCTCCAAAAAGATCTTACTTCAAAAGCCAAGTCCCGCAAGCCTGTAGACCTCCAACGGTAATCCACCCGCAACAACGTCCCGAACGGTCTCTAACTCGGAGTTTATCCGAGTTTGGACCTAGAATGACTACTCGAGGTTTATGTGAACATACAAATTTTCTCACTATTATGGAGATGCCTTTTGTGTTCCAACTTAAGTGGAATTCTCAAATCCTAATACGTGGGTATTTATAGAGAATTGTAACAAACCATTTTACTTTCCCATCTGTAGACACCCAAATGTGTCTCCCAAAAACCAAACCCAGTGATGAATACCTTTTATGTCATTTGATTATCGAACAAAGCGAAAGTGTGAAAAGTCTAGTGATGAGGATGTTTTTATTAAAATAGCTTTTCTTTTGGTTTTTGAAAATATTTCTTTTCTTACCCTATTTTTGAAAAACGTGCATTCCAGTTTAGTTTGGTCCATGATATGGGTCCAATAATGGTGCAGTTGGATGGGGCTTGAAAAGACCTTTCCAACGATATATTATAAACCCAATTCCGATGATTAATGAGGAAGTTATGACCAAAATACTAAACTGGGCCCGATTTGGTTTTTACCTACGACCCAATGATCTAGAGGAGGGCCTATTATTAATTATCATTACTAAAGCTATTAGGATTGATTATAGTCTTCTAGAATACTCTAGAAGGTTCTTTTAAATCCTAATGGAGTTAGGATTGATAATTATGTTTTAAAGAGTTTGAAATTGAATAAAACTACTCCCTTTCAGAATCCTTGTTTTGTACGAAGTGGAATATATTCAGATTTTATTTTCGTGCCTCATAATCTTTATCCAAATTTTATATGGTTGGATAGATCTTGAAATTATCTTTCCAATAATATATTATAATATTAATTCCGAGCTATAACAAAAAAGACATAAATGGAATATGAAACTCTATCCAAAATTAACACCCTTCCATTATATCTTTTTATCTACAAAAGATTTTAATCTGATTCTAATTAGTTGGAAAGTAGACTTCAAGAGCTTTCCAACTACATATTATATGCCTTATTTGGACTTCCGGATCAAAAGATATGATAAAATCAAAACGAGTGAAACTGATTATTAGCGCCTGACGCTGAGCATTAGCGCCTGGCGCTAATCGTGTTTTATTCTCGTTGAAACTCTGATTTGTTTTTTTATCCATTCGAGTGATTTTCTCTATAAATAGCCTCTTAAAATTCTGTTTTCAATCATCAATATCATCAATTTCCATCAATTCTCAACAATAATCAATTTCTATCAATTATCATCAATTCTCTAGTTTTCTAATTCTATCTCTCATCAAGAATCTCTTGATTACTCTTTCTCTCTCTTTTCTAAACTAACCTTTTGCATACAAAATTCCGCATTCACAAGATCTAGAAACACCTAGCCAAGTTCGAAGTTGCCTTCGCCCTAGACGTGAAAGGTTTTAATTTCTGAGGGTTTTGTCCCAAATCTCTCTTTCAATTATTTCATTTAACTATTTGATTTTATTATTTTCCTTGAAGTTACTAATGTGTGTATTTTGTTATTAGAAAGAGGTACGAGACATCCAGGTAAGTGCTTTAGTTGATTTATTGATATTATGATATAGAAATCATGCTTAGGTTGTTATTTTGATTCCCAGTATCATGTTAGGATGTTTTATTACTTCCTAGTATCATGTTTAGGGTAATAACTATAATTTCTAATATCAAATATGACAATTATGATTATTATGATGCTTACTATTTCTTTGCTAATAGTATGTTAGTATCATGTTAGGGTTAAAGCTTTGATCTTTATTGTTTAGTGACATGCTAGGGTTTGTTATTAATATTGTTAGTATCATGCCTAGGATCTTGCTATTACTATTATGCTTTAACATTATTATTATTATTATTATTATTATTATTATTATTATTATTATTATTATTATTATTATTATTATTATTATTATTATTATTATTATTATTATTATCATGATTATTATTATAATTATTGTTATGATTATTATTATGTTGCTTGATATTTATTTATTGTTATTGCTTGATCACACCTTTTATGCATGTTTAAAGGGAATTTGTACTTGTAATCACGCTTAATAAGATAATTAATAATCTTTTTTAGGGTTAATATGATTATAATTCAAGTGATCACCAATAATAGTTTTATTTGTGCATTAATATTCAACCAACATAGATAAACAGGTTTAGGGTTAACCTATTGATTGCATGTTAGTCAGAAAGCACACATGAATACGATCAGAATAAAGTAGAAGCCTATTATTAGGGAAGGTTCAATCTCTTTTAGGTTGGATTTGTACCTTCATTCCCGAACTACTAGTCATGGTTCCAGACCTACTGGAGTTGACAATCTCCTGGATCTTTAAGGGGTGTAACCTTCACCTCGTGAACGGTTTACAAGTTCCTAAAACTTGTTGGCGACTCTTTTTCTCTATCTTCTTTCCCTTTGGACGCCACCGTACTTTAGTGTATTATCATAGTGGGGTTCAAGCTAGGGATAATGCTTGAAATATTCCCTACAATTTTTTGGCGACTCCACTGGGGAGGATTTCTATTTTAATTCCTGAAATTTATTTCGGCAATGATTTAGAATGAGTGGATGAGACTCGAAAAGTTCTAAGTATTTCATGTGCGTAATTTTGATTAACATTATTGTCATATGCATAAAAAGATCTCATTGGAAAGACCATCCGTAATGAGTTAAAAACATAGGATTTTTACACGTAGGAAATTTGAGGAATATCTTTCACAACTAGGATCGAAATAATGCTGCGCGAAACTAGAAAATTTTATCGAGCACAGAAATCTGCTGAGGCATGTAGGAACTAGCGTCAGAAAACAGAGTCTAGCGCCACTGATTTGACTCTAGTGCCAGGCGACAACTTCCAATACCGATCCAAAAATATACGTTCTAATTTTGACCAGTTTTTAGCACTGTTTTCTCGATCCTACTTCCTGATTGAGTTTTTCTCTTTTTTCTGAAACCCATATGTTTTCTAAATATGAACATAACCCTCTGGGAATTCATGCTCCATCTACCTGATTGAACGCTCTGTGCAACAAAGAGTACATCCGAGAATGTTGAATTCACCAAACCATGGAAGCGAGTTTTTAACTCGCGGTGTCCCATCCACTCGCGCCAACCCTTCATGGTTAGGCTTCTACGCGGTGCATCTGGACAATTAACCATGGACCCTCTTTGACTAACCCATATACCGAAATTTAGAGAACTAGAGCCATGGTTAGGTTGCAAACTCATTGCATCATGTTGTGACTACTTGACTACTTGTGCATCTCTTACTTGTACATACTTATTATGCGACTAAACTAACCGTTTGGTTTGACTTGTGTTTGTAAATAAGCCTAAATAAACTAATCAATGACTAAAGGGCTTTGCTTAATTAATTAATTAATTAATTTGAGCAAAAAAATATACCTAAAATCGAGTCATAGTTCCTTTAAGTCAACCCGCATTTTTATTCCCGTATACTGCACAAACGTCAACTTGTTTTAGTCATAGCCGGAGTTCTAGGAAGAACTACGAGTCGTACATCCTATGGATCTGTAGCCCCGAGTTTTATATTTAATTTGGCTCTGGTTTCATCCCAATCAGAGTCACAGATCAAAAATTATGACTAAAATATTACAACCTGTCCAGTTTAATGCATATACATGAAGTCTTAACTTAGTCTTTACTTGAGTCTAGTCACATAGTATAGCCACATGGTCATGAAACAAGTATTAACATGTCACCTACACTCACTAGTCATAGCACACACTTTGTGTATATGTCACCATGACCATGTCTTAGGTTCATGCATGAGTCGGTTTTTTCCGTCATTTGAGTTGGGGTACATTCTATTCCTAATTTTTTCATATCTCTCCATCTACATCATCTTTCCATTCTCTACATGCTTTCTCCATATCACGACCTTCATTCTTCCTACCTTCTTCCGTCCATGCATGTTGAATTGAGTTTGAGCCGTGTGATTGACAAACAAAAAATGAGGGCAATGATGGAACAAATGCACAAGGCAAGCTTCTCACCAAGATTTCATGCTTTCTTCTTCTTTTTTTTCAAACCATTTCTCCAATAAGTCTAGCATAGACACCCTTCATCCTCCTTGAATTTATTTCTTGGAGTTTGATTCTTACCCTTCACTTTTTAAATAAAATGAGCATTTATTTTCTTACATATGATCATTGCATTGTAAAAAAAAAAAAAAAATCTATGTCGAATTAAGCACAAGGTATACCAATGATTTGAGGCACCCCTTGTAGCCATATTATATTGCCTTTCACCCTTCTAATTTACAATCCTTTCTTCATAAACCATTTTGAGCCTCGTCTAACGATAGACCCTTCATTTTTTCAACCCATATCTACCTAACCTTGGGATGGGATAGTGTGCAACTTATGCAGTTTTCAATATCATAAAAAGCTTGAGTGACTTCAAAAGATTAAAATAGCAAAAAATAAAATAATAATAATAATAATAATAAAAGTGTACAAAAGGGCAAGTGTTCCAATGTCTTTGATATGAAAATATCTTTGATATGAACACGTCTCAGATTGCGTCTCTTATCGAGTGTTCGGTACCGTGCCTGAGAAACATGAATTCCAAGTGAGTGATAGACCGCATGATCGGGATTGCCCACACGTATTAAAATAAAATAGATGCTAAAGAAAAAGAGAAAAGATAGCTAAAAAAGAGTAGAAAGACTCAAGCATAAAAATATAAAGATTCAAAAGCAAGGTTGCACACCTTGGGGGCTTATCTAGGGTCTTGAGCTTTTTATCTTCAACCTTTAGCCTAACCACGTTACAACCCTTAAAAAGACCTTTTTGAGGTATACACACACTTGTGCGAGGTTCGGCTAGAGCTACGTTCGGCCTGATTCCTAACGGATACGTAGGCAACCTGACATCGAGGTGCGGCCGTAATATACATGCATTCATATTCACATTCACATTCACACATCATGGTCATATCAAGGGATCTCCAATGCTCATCCCTATTCACTTAGAGCTAGACTTGGGGGCTTGATCCTTACATCATTAGCTTACCTAGCCTAAGAGTCACCACCATTTGACTCTTTTAAAAATTAATATATTTCCACACACTTAGCCCTTGCGGCCAAACTTTAGTATCACTTTCACACACCGCACAGATACATGACCAAATATACTTTGCCTTAGGAACCCTTTGTCATGAAATCTTAACACAACACTGAAGCATGCCTTGTCATGTCAATATCGCTCATCAATCATCATTGCATCGAAGTATGAAGTGCTTAGCCTCTGTGCCTAAGTTACCTAAATACTTTCATTATCGAGTCAACTAGGATAGTTTAAGATGTTACAATCCTTGTACTGTGAGAGACAACGTTAACGGATTAAGCTCATTCAACATGCATCTTCAAAAAAACTTCACTTCGATTCTTTTTCGTGTCTTTCTTTTTCGGGAGAAAGTCGGTACCCTCCATAAAAATGACGGAAATTTTTTGCTTTTTTGCATTTTCGAGTCCCACGATCACAATACAATGCACACACGAGTCATGTACACGTTGAGTCATGTCATGCTATCACCTTGATTTAAGTCTAACACATGTGTCAAACACTTTGAGTCGAGTCAACCTCGAGTCAATCACATCGAGTCAAGTTCATACCTTGAGTCACGACAAGTCAATGAGTCAAGCAACACTAAGTCTTAGGTCAACCCTAAAGAAAGATTAGCAAAGTCCTATAGTAAAAAATATAAATACAGGTGCATCCCAGCAAGCAAGAACATTCCCGGATTTTTTCAAAAAACCGCGAATACGCCGCGTGAGACTCTTCCAAGATGAGAGGAGTTTGAGCAAAATTACATCGATTAGTAAATTGGAGATGAAGAGCTTTAATTTACAAAAGATTTGAGCGGATTTGGTTGAAAGGAAACGACCAAGTTCAAAGTTCAGAGTGAAACCGAGCAACAACGGCAGCAAGAGCGGAGTAGGGAAGACCCGACGCCATCGTGCGTCGGTTAATATATTTCAGCGCCTGGCTCGAAGCCTTTCAGGACGGTTATTTTGACCTCGTACAACAAATTCGGGTTCCTTGGTATGCCAGTTAGCCCCTATAAGCAATTTGACATGATTAAGTAGTCGGCTTGATTACAATCGCAATAAGTGATCGACCTGATGAATGATCGTCTCACTTAGCTTAAAGCGCCTAAGCATTGGCTCAGCAAAGGCACCAACGTAATGGTTCATAAGCAGCAAAGGCACAAACATAATGACTCATACAATTAAAAACACCGACATACTAGTTCAGAAGAAACCGACATACTTATTCAGAAGCACCGACATACAGGTTCACAATCCAAGACAGCGACATACTGGTTTACAAGTGGCAGAAGCACCGACGCACCGGCTAAAGCAAAGTTCAAGCGAGCTTTAAGGATCAACAAGCGTTGGTCTTTGGTAGTTTTCTTCGGAATATTAACGCAACAACTGAGGATGACTTCAAGAGAGGTTATTTTAGACAGCATTCGCTAAGATTGTGGATGTTGTCACCAAGATTTGAGAAGATAGCACGAGATAGGCGGTCTTTGTGGGCATCGTTCGAAGTGCGCCTACGTTAAAACATATGTGAATATGCTTGGCACTCATAGGAAGTGGGAATTGACATAATACGATTAGGGACAAGGAAATTAGGGAGCCGCCAACAAGTTTTTTAAGGAACTTGTAAACCGTTCACGAATCATTTAAGGCAACCACGAATAAGGGACAACGAAGGCAACAATGATTGACCCGTGAAGGTTACACCCCATTCATAATTCATGAGATTACTAACTCCATATGGTTCGGAACCACAAAAGGAGGATCGGGGATGATGGTACGAAGTGAGTCATGGAGTCACATTTGCCCGTATTGGCCTCTACTCGATTCTTATAGTGAAAAATGATTCCTGTGATCTCAAAGGCATACAAACAGAGATTCAATTTACTCCAAACTATTATTATGCTAAATTGGTTTAATATTAATATAACACATAATTATAAAATTTCGTGACCACTTGAATTAATAACAAGATTAAAAAGGAACCTAAGCCGGTTGTCCAAATTATCTTATTATGCGTGATTTTCAATTACATATTCCCTTTAAACATGCAATATGGTGATCATAAAAAATAAGAGAATAAACATTAATATTGGAAGCAATTTAATAATAATAGCGTTATTCAAATCAAATATAAATAAACCTAATCATGATGCTAGCAATAAGAATAAAAATAAGAGTAATTAAGTGAATCAATTACTCACTTTCCGCGTTTCCTTGAATTGCTACATCATGAATAAACTGTTAGTACTTTCAATTAAAATATAAATTAAATTAAAACAATTAAATTAAATAAAAATTAGAGTTAATTTAATCCAAACCCTCAGTCAATTATACCTTTCACGCCTTGGTTTAAGTATAGAACTTTGGGTATTATATGGACTCCTTAGAGTGCTTGGGGGGAAGTATTTTGAGAGAATAGGGTGGCTAGTGTTTAGGCTAAAGGGAGAGAAGAGAATTATTTGATGATCAAGATTGTTGATCCTTGAAAAAGGGGAGATATGACCTCTATTTATAGAGAAAAAAGAAGGGTCGAAAAAACAAGATAAGATCCGAATTAAATCGGAATAAAACTCAATAGACTGCAGTTTTTGTGGTTTTTATTTTTATCATGTCTTTTGATCCAGAAATTGGAATAAGATGAATAAGATATCGTTGGAAAGATCTTGAAGTCTAATTTCTAACCCAATTGGAATCAGATAAAAATATTTTGTAGAATAAAATATATGGCCGAAATAGTGAGACGGTGTTAGTTTTGGATAGAGTTTGACATTTTATTCGTATCTTTTCCGTTATAGCTCAGAATTGATATTATAATATATCATTGGAAAGATAATTTGAAGGGCTATCCAACAATATAAAATTTGGATAAAATATAAGGCAAGAAAATAATATCTTTCTATATTTGAATATCTTTCAATTCGAATAAAATTAGGACTTTCAAAAAAAGGAGTTTTATTCAATTTCAAACTCTTTAATCTTATCTTTTCAAAAAGGATAATTAGGATCTTTTATAAACTTATAGAAGTTTCTAATTAATCCTAATTGGTTTAGAAATTGGATTAAATCGTTTGGACCCTCCACATGATCATTGAGTCGTAGGTAAGGTGGGCTTAGGTTCGGTTTGGGCTCAATTTAATATTTTGGCCATAACTTATTCGTTATAACTCGGATTTGGGCATATAATATATCGTTGGAAAGATATTTTAAAGATCCATCCAAATATTTAATCATTGGACCCAGATTATGGACCAAAATAAACTGTATTAAACGTTTTTATAAAAAGGACACGAAATGAATGATTTTGAAGGACACAAAATGAATTATTTTGGGTTTAAAGGCACGAAAAGAGGAAAATAAGTTATGTTTTGGGGAAATGGGCTAGGAATTGGGTTTTTTTATGAAATGTATTGGGATTGAACATGGATTTAAGCACTCCAAGATTAAATACTCAACCCGATCAATAATGGCAGTGAAAGGTTGTTCATCGACGAGTTTGTTTTGGGGAGACATTTTTAGGTGTCTACAGTCTTCGACGGCATTCGCTATGATTTTGGAGGTTGTTACCAAGATTTGAGAAGATAGCACGAGATGGGCGGTCTTCGACGACATTCGCTAAGATTGTGGAGGTTGTCACCAAGATTTGAGAAGATAGCACAAGATGGGCGGTCTTCGACGGCATTCGCTAAGATTATGGAGGTTGTCACCAAGATTGAGAATATAGCACGAGATGGGCGGTCTTCGATGACATTCTCTAAGATTGTGGAGGTTGTCACCGAGATTTGAGAAGGACGGTTCGTGATGAGGCGGTCTTCGACGACTTTTGCTATGATTGGAAAGGTTGTCACTATGATTCAAGAAAAGGCTCGAGATGTTGCAACATTGATCGATGTCGTTCCCTAGATTGCAAAAGATCGTCAAAACAAGCAGCAAGATGGCGTTCCCTAGATTGTGGAAGGTTATCACAACAAATACAACAGAAAATACAACAACAAATCGGTTACTTCCAGAGACGTGTGCTCGACGGTGCAAGATACGCGTTTCTTAACTCTCTTATCTGTTTTAACTAACGCTATTTTTGCAGGTATTGGCGTTACAAGAGTGATTTAGGATCGCAGAACGTTCTGAATCATTCTCCGTCCCTATCGCTACTTTGACTTTTGTTTTCGAAACTTGCGTTTCTCCAAACTCAGTCAAAGTGGGGGCTTCTGTAGACACCCAAATGTGTCTCCTCAAAACCAAACCCAGTGATGAATATCTTTCATGTAATTTGATTATCGAACAAAGCGAAAGTGTGAAAAGTCTAGTGATGAGGATGTTTTTATTAAAATATCTTTTCTTTCTGTTTTGAAAATATTTCTTTTCTTACCCTATTTTTGAAAAACGTGCATTCTAGTTTAGTTTGGTCCATGATATGGGTCCAATAATGGTGTAGTTGGATGGGCTTGAAAAGACCTTTCCAACGATATATTATAAGCCCAATTCCGATGAATAATGAGGAAGTTATGGCCAAAATATTAAACTGGGCCCGATTTGGTTTTTACCTACGGCCCAATGATCTAGAGGAGGGCCTATTATTAATTATCATTCCTAAAGCTATTTGATAGATTGTCGTACACCTGTCAAAAATAAATACCTAACAAAACCAACTAACAATGTAGTAGGGTAAGTAGGGTCAAATCCACAGAGAGATGGCTATTTAATCTAACCTTTAAGAATTTGGTGAAACTAAACTATGTCACGAAATTGGGATAGAAAAATAGTCTAAATTAAAAGAGGGATAAAATAATTAATAAAAAGACCTAGGGTTATGGTTCACCATGTTTATAGTTCTTAATTTATCAAATATCAATAACAATTCAATCAATCAATAATCTAGAGCAATTTCTAAGCCTACAGTCGGGTCTTAACGCTCTTAATTCAACATATGTAGTTCGGTCGCTAACATAATCAGAATTGCTAATTATAGGGAAGCCTCTAAAAGTAAGATCTTTCGATTCAAACTCTTATTAACATGAATTAATCAAACAATTGATCAGGTTGCAAGATTAACAATAAAACACTATCAATTAGAGAAATTAATAATCAAAATATTAAAAACATCAATCAAGATTCATTGTATAAACATGGATTCCCAAACCCTAGATATAAACTACTCTAGCATGAAATAAATGATAAAAACTAAATCTAATGAAGAAAGCATAATTAAAAGCAAGAAAATAGAAATAAAATACCTCAATGAATTGAAATTATAAACCCAAGAATCATCCATGGAAGAATCCATGGAGATGCCATGAGAAACTAGGGTTCAAGAGAAAACTCAAAAGAACGTAAAAATAAAAAGTATAAAAAGGCATAAGGGAAAATAATTATCCATTGAGTATTTATATTATCCTAAAACTAATCTAAAAAATAAAGAAAAGAAATAAGAAAATAATAAATACAAAAGTTGCAATGCTATTGGATGATAAAAGATGACGTGGCACGAATAAGATCGATAGATCAAGGGACGAGTGAAGATGTATGTGCAGCGACGAAGCCTCGTGGTCGTGGGCTGTGTTGGCTGCTCGTCAGAACCTGCGGGCGCAGGTCAGCCCTGCGGCCGGGCAGTAGCGCTGGGAAGTCGAGTGGGCGCGGGGTTTGGTTGCAGGGTAGATAGCACGGATTAAAACGACCATAACTTCTGTTCTAGAAGGCTTCTTGGGGCGTGTGACCTATCATTGGAAAGCTCTTTAAGTCTAGTTTCCAACGCAATTTGAATCGCATTAATTCCCCCAAGCTAAACCGTTGCCTGTCCCCAAGCAACACTAGACTCAAGACGGAGAAACAAGACAAATAAGACTTCTAGGGAACCAGAATAAGACCGACCTGACTCTCGAGCAAAAAATCAAACCAAAGTTATTAAGACCAAAATTTAGCTCGGATACAAATATAACCACTCAACATCATGATCCACAATTGAAACCAAACTTGGCCACAAACGATTTCCCAATCAAGCTATTCTTCGCCGCACACCTTGTAGAATATAAATATTTGATGCAACAAAGGGTAACTTGACGATAGCAAGAAATAACGTTCACTCAATTACAAAATACACATGCCGATTAAAACGATTTTATAAAGCTTGTAATGGGGCAAAGGTGAAGGGGTAGGGTAATATTTAGGAAAATGTGAGCGAAAAAGCCAACTAGGGGAGCAATAACATAAACACGAACAAATAATGATCTAAAATTCATTCTCCAATTGATATTACCAACTTTCTCTAAAACATTATATAGAACCAAGATTGAAATCAACTATACATCTTCATGGATAATCTTTTTCTTTGCCTTTTTTTCTTTCAATTCTTCGGCTTTTTCAATGAACTACATATAAAAAAGCTTTTTTTTTGTTTCTTTCTTTCTTTTTCACATCTTCAAGTAACACTTCTCAACTATAAATACAATTTTTTTTTTCTTCAATAATCATTCCCCCATAAATGTTTCGCATAAAATGAAGCTTGACAATGACAAACAACGACACCACATCAATAAGCTCCCCAAGCTAGCTAGACTTGGGAATAGTAACCAATGGGGCTAAAGTGGCTTGTAATGTAGCTATATATCAATGAATGGACAAGGCAACAACATGGGTGAGCAAAATGGGAACAAATGTATCTAAATATCATCTGAAGGCTACCTAAAGAACATGGCCTTTATCATATGCATCATGCGTGAATCATAGTCAAATTACTAATAAATCTCAAGCCAAAGTCATTGAAATAACAAATTGCATCAATCACACAAACACAGAGTAAGGTGACCTAACAAGAGAATTGGCTAGCTATACTTGATATGGGACAACCAATCTTTCCCACAAACCATTCAATTGATTCACCCAATGTTAAGCAGTTAGCAGTGTATAGCGCAAACCGACTGAATTTTAGAATTATAACTAAGATCAAAAGAAGCTCAAGAGAGTCAAATCAAATCCGCACACGGTTCGAAATCAAAATATAAAAGATAGACACAAGTATGCACTAAAAAAAAAAAACTAAGAAAGCAATACATTGTTTTTCGTTGTATGTAAACTCCCACTCCTAATGAATGGTACAAACCATACAACACCTACAAAGCAATAAAAATTAAGCTAAAACACAGTAACATGCATAAAGTGATGATGACAATCATCCTCCCCCAAGCTAAACATCACATTGTCCTCAATGTGAACAAAGAGGAACTAAAGCATAAATAAGGGAGAGACACAACTCACAAAGGGGTGGGTAAGCGAGGGGAGCGTCAAAGGTATAGACACCTCCACCACAATTGGTAGTTGTAGTTGGGTAGCCGACGTAGCCAAGGAACTTAGCTATGTTTGTACCTAGCAAAAGACGTCATTACTAGAACACACATTAACATTATTATTTAAATAACGAAAAAAAATTGAAATAAATATAGGAAATAGAAAAAGAAAATTAGGTTGCCTCCCAATTAGCGCTGGTTTTTAAGGTCCCGCACGACTCTACTCAATTCGTCAATTGGAAGAATCCAATGCCTTGAGTAATTTATCATACGCCCCTGCAAACATATCATTGAGTACCACATATGGCTTGACTGCAAGTACACAAATCTTCACAAACAGGGGATTAGAAAAAACAAAAGAAAAATGAAAGGAAAAAGAAAAGTTAAAATAAAAAGAAAAAGAATGTATACACCTTACCCCTGCTTGCCCCTTAGGCCATGTTGACCTTTTTGAATAATCATCAAGGTCCACATGACCAAGTGTATCATGAAATGGAGACATTTTGAGAAAGTATGGAGGATTTGACATAGTGAATGAAGGAACTAGATCAAGCCTATGGGAAAACGGGATATGAAGGGGAGATGGGTTAGGCTTAACATAAATGTTTTTACCTTCAACTTCACCCTCATGAATAAGCTTGTCAACAAAATTTTCGACTACCAAAAGATCCAAAACCATTGGTTTCTCAATCAAGGACTTCACGATAATTGGTTTTTCTTCCTTCTCCACTACCTCTATATCATCATTCCAAAAATTTTCACCATCGGAATCATAGATAGATGGGAAATTATTCTCCTCTATTGTACTTTCACTTGATGGGGAGTAAATATCATGAGTCAAATTAATGCTTTCCTCCACTGAAATACAATTCTCAAAACCAATGTCATTATCATCATGTATCACCTGTTGGTTAGTATATTGTTGCACAACAAGTAATTCAATAGATTTTGAAATACGTTGACAATCATGCATCAATTCATTAAGTTCTTCATGCTGATAAACAATAAACTCATTCATCATATTAAAAAGTTCCCTACACTCCGATGAATTTGGTTGAGTATAATTACCCAGTTGAGGTTGGTAAGAGGTATTAAAATCAGGCATATAAGACTCACTAGGGTAATAAGAAATTTCACAGGAATTCATGCAATTATTATGTGAATTTTGATAATCAAATGATGTATCAAACATAGAAATATTAGCATTACAATACCCGGAATTATAACCATATTGCCCCTGATAATTAACACCATTCATTCCATACAAACTATAATCATACCACTCCATGATAACACAATAAGAGTAAAACAAAAAGAAAGTATATACAAAATAATAAAAAAATTATATATAAATTTATACAAGTTTAGTTCAACCAAAAATAAAAGTCAAATCAAATTATACCGTCTCCTCGGCAACGACGCCAAAATTTGATAGGTTGTCGTACACCTGTCAAAAATAAATTCCTAAAAAAACCAACTAACAATGTAGTAGGGTAAGTAGGGTCAAATCCACAGGAAGATGGTATTTAATCTAACCTCTAAGAAATTGGAGAAACTAAACTATGTCGCGAAATTGGGATGAAAATATAGTCTAAATTAAAAGAGGGAAAAAAATAATTGATAAAAAGACCTAGGGTTATGGTTCACCATGTTTATAGCTCTAAATCTATCAAATATCAATAAAAATTCAATCAATCAATTATCTAGAGCAATTGCTAAGCCTACGGTCGGGTCTTAACGCTCTCAATTCAACATATGTAGTTCGGTCGCTAACATAATCAGAATTGCTAATTGTAGGTAAGCCTCTAAAAGTAACATCTTTCGATTCAAACTATTATTAACAAAAAATAATCAAACAATTGATCAGGTTGCAAGATTTACAATAAAACACTATCAATTAGAGAAATCAATAATCAAAATATTAAAATTATCAATCAAGATTCATAGTATAAACATGGATTCCCAAACCCTAGAAATAAACTACTCAAACATGGAAGAAATAATTAAAACTAGATCTAAGGAATAAAACGTAATTAAAAACAAGAAATAGAAATAAAATACCTTAATGAATTGAAATATTAAACCCAAGAATCATCCATGGAAGAATCCATGGAGATGCCATGAGAAACTAGGGTTCAAAAGAGAAAACTCAAAAGAACGTAAAAATAAAAAGTATAAAAAGGCATAAGGGAAAATAATTATCCCTTGAGTATTTATATTATCCTAAAACTAATCTAAAAAATAAAGAAAAGAAATAAGAAAATAATAAATACAAAAGTTGCAATGCTATTGGATGATAAAAGATGACGTGACACGAATAAGATCGATAGATCAAGGGACGAGTGAAGATGTATGTGCAGCGACAAAGCCTCGTGGTCGTGGGCTGTGTGGGCTGCTCGTCAGAACCTGCGGGCGCAGGTCAGCCCTGCGGCCTGGCAGTAGCGCTGGGAAGTCGAGTGGGCGCAGGGTTTGGTCGCAGGGTAGATAGCACGGATTAAAACGACCATAACTTCTGTTCTAGAAGGCTTGTTGGGGCATGTGACCTATAATTGGAAAGCTATTTAAGTCTAGTTTCCAACTCAATTTGAATCGCATCAATGCAATCTGTAGAACTTGAGTTATGATCAAAAGAGTGGACAAAGGTCATTTTGCCACTTTACAAACCTTCGTTTTTCTTCGTTTCTAACTCAAATTCATTTCCGTAAAGTACATAAGGACCCTTGTGAATGCTATATTCATGTCTCATGCACATATTAATAAAAATCAACATCCAAAAACATGGGATCTCCAATTTATAAACTCAATTCATCGGCTTCCATCCAAATATCATCTGAATCAACTCCAAACACTACAAAAGCGTCCAAATGTCTATCAAATCACCTGAAACATTAAGAAAAACACAAATGGAGCGTAATAGAGTACTAAACAAACAAACTTATGTATTTACGACCTAAAAAGCGACTAAAAGACCTAAAAAGCAACTATAAACTTAGCATAAACGTGCCTATACATCCTATATAAATATGATTCATCACTATTAGGATTGATTATAGTCTTCTAGAATACTCTAGAAGGTTCTTTTAAATTTTAATGGAGTTAGGATTGATAATTATGTTTTGAAGAGTTTGAAATTGAATAAAACTACTCCTTTTCATAATCCTTGTTTTGTACGAAGTGAAATATATTCATATTTTATTTTCGTGCCTTATAATATTTATCCAAATTTTATATGGTTGGATAGATCTTGAAATTATCTTTCCAATAATATATTATAATATTAATTCCAAGCTATAACGAAAAAGATATGAATGGAATATGAAACTCTATCCAAAACTGACACCCTTCCATTATTTCAGCCATATCTTTTTATCTACAATTGATTTTAATCTAATTCTAATTGCGTTAGAAAGTAGACTTAAAGAGCTTTCTAACGACATATTATATGCCTTATTTGAAATTATGGATCAAAAGATATGATAAAAACAAAATTTGTGAAACTGATTATTAGCGCGTGACAACGAGCATTAGCGCCTGGCGCTAAGGCTTGGCGCCTGACGCTAACTGTCAGTGCCTGGCGCTAATGACCAGCGTCTGGCGCTAATTGTGTTTTATTCTCGTTGAAACTCTGATTCGTTTTTTTATCCATTCGACTGATTTTCTCCATAAATAGCCTCTTAAAAGTCTGTTTTCAATCATCAATATCATCAATTTCCATCAATTCTCTAAAATAATCAATTTCTATCAATTATCATCAATTCACTAGTTTTATAATTCTCTCTTTCATCAAGAATCTCTTGATTACTCTTTCTCTCTCTTTTCTAAACTAACCTTTTGCATACAAAATTCCGCATTCACAAGATCTAGAAACACCTAGCCAAGTTCGAAGTTGCCTTCGCCCTAGACGTGAAAGGTTTTAATTTCTGAGGGTTTTGTCCCAAATCTCTCTTTCAATTATTTCATTTAACTATTTGATTTTATTATTTTCCTTGAAGTTACTAATGTGTGTATTTTGTTATTAGAAAGAGGTATGAGGCATCCAAGTTAGTGCTTTAATTGATTTATTGATATTATGATATAAAAATCATGCTTAGGTTGTTATTTTGATTCCCAGTATCATGTTAGGATGTTTTACTACTTCCTAGTATCATGTTCAGGGTAATAACTATAATTTCTAATATTAAATATGACAATTATGATTATTATGATGCTTCCTATTTCTTTGCTAATAGTTTGTTAGTATCATGTTAGGGTTAAAGCTTTGATCTATATTGTTTAGTGACATGCTAGGGTTTGTTATTAATCTTGTTAGTATCATGCCTAGGATCTTGCTATTACTATTATGCTTTAACATGATGATTATTATTATTTTGATTATTATGATCATGATTATTATTATAATTACTGTTATGATTATTATTATGTTGCTTGATATTTATTTATTGTTATTGCTTGATCACACCTTTTATGCATGTTTAAAGGGAATTTGTACTTGTAATCACACTTAATAAGATAATTAATAATCTTGTTTAGGGTTAATATGATTATAATTCAAGTGATCACCAATAATAGTTTTATTTATTTGTGCATTAATATTCAACTAACATAGATAAACAGGTTTAGGGTTAACCTATTGATTGCATGTTAGTCAGAAAGCGCACATGAATATGATCAGAATAAAGTAGAGGCCTATTATTAGGGCAGGTTCAATCTTTTTTTGGTTGGATTTGTACCTTCATCCCCGAACTACTAGTCATGGTTCCAGACCAATTGGAGTTGACGATCTCTTGGATCGTTAAGGGGTGTAACCTTCACCTCGTAAACGGTTTACAAGTTCCTAAAACTTGTTGGCGACTCTTTTGCTCTATCTTCTTTTCCTTTGGATGCTACCGTACTTTAGTGTATGATCACAGTGGGGTTCAAGTTAGGGTTAATGCTTGAAATATTCCCTACACCATCAATGTGGGAGAGTAGGTGAAAATCATTTTTCCATTTTATTTTTCAATAAAAAACAAAAGAAAAATAGAAAAGTAATAATAAATCAACAAGTGGCAACAAGGAAGGAGAGGGTAGGTGAGGACTACAAAATGGGGGGGGGGAGTGGGACCAATGCGTTGCTCCCCAAGCCTCACCAATCGGTTCCCTATCACGGTGCCACGTGGCGCCCAACCTTGGGCACCAAGGCGCGCCCATCTAGTGGCCTTGTGCTTGATTGGGCTAGTCCGTGCGCGTGGGAGAGTATTTCCCAGTTACCGCGCACACTAGCCTGCACACATTGCGTGCTTGCAGTGCTGCTGCTATGCTTGCATGGCACTACCTAGCACGTTGTGTGTGCGCGCGGGCTGCTGCCCGCAAGGCCTGCCATCCTACCTAGCAAGCCACGCTATGATGCGGGCTGCTGGGTGCTGTTATGCGGGCACTTGCGTGCCACAGCTTGCTGGTAGTGCACCATCCTGCACATACGCGCGACAAGCCACGCACATGGTGCGGGCTGCTGGTGTGCTTATGTGTGGCTGGCGTTGCTAAAACTTCTAGTCTGCTAGCATGCCACACCCTTAGCACTCGGTTTGCTTGGGGCATTCCAATGCTAGGGAAATTTTTGTAATTTTTTGATTAATTGATTTTTACCATCTTGTCTTTCATTAATTCGACTCGACTTACAACGCTCCTAATACAATTTCCGACGTCTATGTTCTTAATACTCGAGAGACCCATTAATTCCTTTTGGATTAATTCGTCATGACAGATCATTAGTTGCTTGGGTGTGACCCGAAGGGTTCAGTCAAGATTAAGCTGTAATATTATTAATATTACTGATTGGAAGTGGCCTCAAACTAGGCATTCCGATTAGTTAACCTCACTGAATAATTAGCTTTCTAATAATTTCGAACCCTCTATCAGAATAATTAGCTTTCTAATAATCTCCAACTTGTCCTTGTGGACAAGTGCATTTTTGTGTATAGCCTAAATCCTATGTCACTTAGTGTCTCTTCATGAACTATAATGTAAGATTATCTGTCATCCTTATTACGTCCAAAAGTGTTTCTCAAAATTCGAGTTCGACTGTCAATAAGAAGGTGATTTCTTAAAATCCATTTGAGCACGGTTATGCATTTTCACAGTCTCGTTCTTCGAGAGGCCTTGTAAACAATAAAGACATGTTCCCTATGGTTAATAGGGGGACATTCCCAGTCTTATACCGTCAGCTTCTCTGAATAAGAGGACCTAGACGCACGAGTGTTGTCGTAATAATTCGCATTTACGACAGACATTTGACGAACATCATAACGGACTAGTACTCAAACAAGAGAACTCACAATACTCATGGTTTAGGAAAGAGGTTTCGATAGCCATAATGAGAGGTATACTTATGATGATTTTCAAATCTCTTAAAGTATTCTCATAGGTTGATCCGATATGGTTCTAAACCAATACCCGTGTAAATGATTTATGACAATCATATCCTTGTAAAATAAGAAGCGGTGTTATTGATCAAACTACACACTAATCTCAAGTTGTCATCCATTAATCTTCCATCATTTAAATGACCTCGATTAGGGATAATTTTCGATTATAATATTCAATGTTCACTTAATAGGTGTTTCTTTAGCCAAGACGTACTAGTCTTGATACCCTATATTGAATATTCTCATAATCAAATGGACTCAATATTTAATTTTAAACCACAATTAAATAGAAACAGAGTGATAAAATTGCAAATTAAATTACTCCAAAGATATGAAAGGTTCATCATAGTGTTTTACATTAAAATGTTCCAAATTAAATAAAACACCTGTAGACATCTACATTTGGCCTCCCGTCCTGACAGGAAGTGCAATGACGATAAATAAAACCATCTTTGTGTAGGATCGAAGTAAAGAATGCTTATGGATGACTGGCTAAACCGCAAGGAAACAAAAGACTAGCCTAGCCCAAAACAAATACAAAACAAGGTCCAATTAACTAAAACCAATCATAATTAGGCTTAGGCCCGTGCTTAAGTTCCAATAATGACGGATTTAGAGGCGCCTAGGTTAAAATTAAAGCTGCCGCAGAAAAATTCGCTCGCATCTCAAAGAGTTGCGCTGGTCGCAGGCGCGCAACTAATTCAGTTGCGCGCAACACCTAGCGCAACTACTAGAGATGCGCTCACGGAAGATTTAGAATTTCATAAAATATAGAATCGAATCTTACCATAAAACCGCACGCAAGACATTCAGTTGCGCTGCCCATAGCAGCGCAACTAAATCACTTGCGCTGGGATGCCGTGCGCAACTCATCCAGATGCGCACGACACCTGCTGCGGCAGAATGCTTAAAACCCTAATTGCTCCCATTCCCTATAAATAGGGGCTTAATACGAGGCTTAAGCACACAGAAATTAACCTAAAATCCTGGAAGAAACTCTTGTGAACTCGTGCTTCCAAACCCTCTTGTCCTAAACACTCACCCCTCTTAATCTTTGTTACTACGGTGGAGGTTCCCGAACAAGAAGGAGTCCATAAGTGTTCAAAACGGAGATCTAGCAAAGAGAAGTGGTAAATTCCCAAGCACTTAGATAAATCACAATTACTTTTCTTGTTTAAAAGAACTTTAATCAATAAAATAGTGTTGTTTGACCACTTTAAAAGGAAATTTATTTATTTGATTCCACGTAGTATCTTGTGTTGAATAAGATTAGAATTGAATAATTAATTGATTGATTGATCACCTAAGCTAAGGCGAATCTTGTTTATTTTTTCTCCTTTCACAAATTTGAATTAAATAAAGAATAACGACTTTGCAATGTAATTCCTACGTGAATAGTAATGCTTGTAAATAAAATCAACTAAATTAGTTTTAGGTATTGCGTTGCATATATTGTTTGGTGATGAAATTGTAAAAAAGGAAGAGCTAGTAGAGGCTGCACTAGGGCTAGAATGGTGATTCTCCTTTAAAGGGAACGTTATTTTAGTAAACTCGCTCCCGAACTCATTTTTTGTTTATGTAGACCGATTTAGGCATGGGTAACTTATGATTTGTGCTAAATATCCCATGAACTCCACATGGCAGAAAGGCATGAACAAGGTTTATGGGTTTTCCCAAAACTCATTGGCGACTCCTACTTGTTTCTTACAAAAAAGTGTGATGATAGAATTAATTCTAATTCAAGGTCCCCCAAACAGCCAGGAATTCAAATCCTAATACACCCTAATAAGTGTAAAGTCCTAGGCTTTTAAATGGCCATGGGAATCTAAGGAAGGACCCCCTACGATGGGATCACCCTCCTTATAGTGGCGACTCCACTGGGCACAAAGAGGTTTCAAGATTAATTCATAGTTATGGTCCAAGGTTTCCAACACCAGGGTGCCTATGGATTGTAATGGGAATTAACTTGGATAATCTCTAGTAGAGAGCGAGACTTGAACGCATAATATCTTCCTTTTGGACAAAAGTAAAAACCAAACAAGCAACATTGCATCAAGCATAATCATAGCACACTTTAACCTTTGGGGATTGGCTCATTAACTAGGGGTTGCCAACACCAGGCTTCTATCCCGAAATCAATAACTATAATCCCACCCATATCGTCAACAAAATGTTGAGAGAGCGATGTCATGAGTCAACACGTTGAGTGATTGATTTGTACATCGTTTCTTAAGATATGGTACCCTTAGACACCCAAGCCTTTGACCTTAGAATGACATTATGTGTATCTTGGCTTATGGTATGCTTATGTGATTGCGTGACTATATGCGACGTGTAATGATAGCTTTTTTTTTTTTTTTCTTTTTAGTTTGGTTTAGGTTCCCAATTACAAAGTTGTCTCTTCGTAATTTTGAGTCATATTCGAAGGGTAACATAAAAAAATCGAAAAAATGATGGCAAATATAAAATAAAACGCTCAAATTAAAAAAAACTATACGAGCAGGTGGCGCGCGCAACTCAATGAGTTGCGCGACCCCAGCCAGCCCAAGTGATTCAGATGCGTGCGCCACCCATGCGCAGCTTAGTCACTTGATCGCGTCTACTGTTACGAGCCTTTTTGATTTTTGCGAAAACAAATTGGCTCGTTCAAACAATATCTTCATTGAAGAATTGTTTAAAGGTGATGTTATCCATTCGAATATAGTTTGCGTTCTTTCTCCTTCTTTTTCTAAAACAAGCGTATCAATTTACTTATCCTTTCGTACTTCTTTTAGGGTCGGTTTTCTAGCTTGGGAACGAAGACTCCCGGGTGCTCGCATTCTACGTTTACCATCAAACAATCCACCCCTTTCAAACCACCTTCCCTCGACAACTAGTCCTAGTCCAACAACAATGTCAACCATTGAGCAACTCCAAGAAGAGATTGCTTGCTTGAGAGAAGAAAAGGCTCAAGAGGACGAGGAAAAAAGAATTAAGAAACTTCAAAAGGCTGAAAAGAAAAATGATGAGACTCTAGCCTTGCAACAAAAGATGGAACAATTATCTGCCAAAGAAAAGTCGTTGGAGAAGCTTGTTCTTCGTTCTACCCTGGGGAACAAGTACTTTGATGCAGTAAAGTTTTCTCCTCCCCCATGAATTGCTTTACCGGAAAAGTTCGTAGCTACGGACTTGCCAATATTTAAGGTGACCAATAATCCACAAAACCACTTAATGTGTTTTAATGGCACCATGGCATTAAAGGGAGTTGATCCTAAGCTTTATGCTTTGACTTTCCCTTTATCTCTAGACCCAACCGCGAGAATTTGGTACTATGGGCTAGATCCCAAATTCAAAACAACATGGGAAGATGTAGTTTCGGCTTTCATTACCCAATATGAGAGTAACGTAGAGTTCAAATTGACTCTACGTGAACTTGAAATGCTTAAGCAAGGCGACGATAAAGGTTTCCTTGCTTTCTATGGTAGATGGTGAGAAAAGGCGGTTCACCTTGCCCAAAGGCCACCTAAAATCGAGTTAGTTCAAAAGTTCATTGACAATTATCATGAAAAGTACAACAAGCATCTACGTTACCTTGGTTTAGACACTTTTTAAAAGGTCTATTTTGTGGGTACTAGGATTGAAGATGATCTTGCTAAAGAAAAATCAAACAAACCTTATCATCATCAACCTAGTTATAACTACAAAAAGGGGAATGATAATACTTCATCCTCTATTGATGTATTTGCGACTTCCACGCAATATAATAGCAGTAATGGTCCACAAAGAAGATGGACAGAAGAAAGAAAATTTACACCATTTCCTGTGAGCTATAAAGAATTATTAGAAAAATTGAGCGAAAAAGGTCTACTTACACCTACAGGGCCAACACCACCCACTCCACCAGAAAAAAGGTATGCTCAATGGGATGGTAGTGCTTATTGTGCTTATCATAGGGGCATTGGGCATGATACAGAACGTTGATGTGTCTTAAAACACAAAGTACAAGATCTAGTAGACGATGGGAGAATTCCCACGCCTAAACCTAACAACAATGTATCCCCACTAGGGGTATTTCACATTGATGAGGACCATATAAGAAATTATACATTCAATCCTTTGGACTATATCACACCTATAGGGAAACCTTTAACCACAACACTCATAGGGGCAACTAATGAAGTGTGTGGGTTATGGGACGACGACTTTCAAGACTTATATGTCTCTAAGTATGCCGCCTTCCTACCTCCATCTTGTCTCCAAAATGAGACAAATGGAGCGCTTGATTGGGATCATTTCTTGGGGAAGTCACAAGACTTATCAAATCTCTCCTTGGATGAACAATGACATCAAGCACAACTCATGGAACATCTTGAAATGGAGACACATTCAAAGCCTCTAGAAGAAAGTTGGTTCACGAGTCCTACAACTAACCCAAACGAAATAGATCATCTAACTCGTTTTGGGCGAGTTTACCAAGCACCACCAAATGGATCTTCGACCACACAAAATCAAACTCAAGGTCAAGTACAAAACCCAATACCACCTCCACTTGAGGTGGAAGATCCATTGGTCAAACAACTTCGCCAATCTAAGGCGAATGTTAGCATTTGGGAACTCCTAAGTACTTCTAAAGAACATAGGAATTCTCTTATGAACGCTCTAACGACTTTGTCTATAAGTACAGACACAACCCCCCCGGATCTTGTTAGCTTGCTTACTAGCGAAAAATTCGACTATTCAATCATTTTCACTAATGACAATTTGCCTTCAAAAGACACTACCCACAACAATGCATTATACTTAACTGTGGGGTGCAAAGGGTACAATATCCTTCTCACTTTAGTAGACAATGGGTCAGCTGTAAATTTGTGCCACTACGAATAGAAAATATCTAGGCCTTAATCCAAAAAATGATTTTCATTCAACAACACAAAGCATTAGGGCCTATGGCAACTCGAGGAGATCGGTGTATGGAACTTTTAAGCTACCAGTCACCACAAGCCCAATTCAAAAGATGGTTGAATTCCATGTCATGGATATTAAACCCACATTCAACCTTCTACTTGGACGTCCTTGGATACATGAGCTTGGTGCAATACCGTCCTCACTTCATCAAATGATTAGGTTGAATTGAACTATCAAGGGATTCCTATGACTATACATGCTTCTCCTCTCAAAATAGCTATAAATGACCAATCCCTTCTATAAATAAACCATGATAATGATGAAGAGGACATGTGGGGATTTGTCGTTGAGCTAATTTGCACAATCAAAATAGAAGAGAGCCTTGAAGAATCATTTAAACTTAATCCATATTCCACCCGGATAGTAAATAACATCTTGTTTAAGAGTAGTTACTTTCCTGGGATTCCTTTGGGAATAGGAATGAAGAAATCTCTTTTACTTCCTATCCTAAAGAAAAGTCTTTCTTTTAGATTGGGAGACAAACCAACCAAGGAAAAACTAGAGTCTCACAATGCTAAAAACAAAGCACGTAGAGAAAATAATAAAAAGGGAATAATCACTTTGCTCCCATCTTACCAACAAACTCTTAATAGACAATTCATTAGGGAGGGAGAAGATTACCCTTGCTATGACTTTCCAGAACCATTAGTTTTGGGAGGAATCAAGAAGCCTGGATTTGAGATATTTCATGATTGCTACTTCTTAAATGACGATATCAAAATCGTTGAATCAAAACACCTAACCCTAGGGTGCTATGATAGGCAAGCATTCAACTTGCTATTTGGACTAGAGCAAAACCATGTTGCTACCATGACTAATCAACATGCCACCCAAGATGAAGCTTTTGACCCAACCTCGTTGATAACCCCTTCTAATGAAACCTTCGAGCATGGATGGAGGAAATCTTTCAAGTGGACTAATCATAAAGGTGATAAGTTGTAGATCGTCACAGGAGAAGGGAAGATGTTCGAAGAATTGGATGATGAGTTCAGCTTAGACTTTAAGGAAGCTGAAAATTTGAGCCTTGTGGCTATTACTGAGTCTTTATTTTCTAGTTTTAAGGACGAAGATCCCAAAAAGGATTCTTCTCTTGATGTACTCTCTTTTGAATTCAATAATATGAGCTCTATTTCCAAGTATATGCCTGTTGTCGAATCTTTTGAATGCTATAACAATCAATATAATGAAGATGATAATATTAATAAATTGGTTGAACTAATGAATGAACGAGAACAAAAGAACCCTATAATTGACTGTACACACCCATTTGTGTCTCCCCAAAACCAAACCCGGTGATGAGTGCCTTTCGCGTCGAATTATAATCGAATGAAGTGAAAGTGTGGAAGGTCTAATGTTGCGGAAAGTTTTTATTTCTTTTCTCTTCTCTCTGTTTTTGAAAACTTTATTTTAAGAAAACAGCCAATCCAATTTGGTTGGTCCATGATATGGGTCCAATAGTAGTGTAGTTGGATGGGGCTTTCCAACGATATATTATAAGCCTAATTCCGATGAATATTGAGGAAGTTATGGCCAATTTACTAAACTGGGCCCGGTTTGAGCCTTATATGCGGCCCAATGATCTAGGGGAGAGACTAATATGATTTATCATTCCTAATGCAATTAGGAATGGTTTTAGTCTTCTAGATTCTTCTAGAAGGTTCTTTTCATTCCTAATTCAATTAGCATTGATAAATTGACTTTTGACTTTTCAGAGTTTTAATCAAAATCAAATAGCATTTTCGAAGAAATTATATTATTTTATCCTCCAGTACGGTAAACTTATCGGATTTTCGAAAACGCGTTAAAATCAAGCTTGGCGCCTGGAACCAGGCCTGGCGCCTGGCATTGGCGCCTGGCGCTAGTGTTGATGCCTGGCGCTAGCTAGCAAGGGTTGGCGCCAGCTCTGTTTTCTGAGCGTCAGACTCTGTTTTGTTAATTTATCTTTTTTGGCTGATTTTCTCTACAAATATCGTATTAAAAACTCTGTTTTGATTCATCAAGATTCACCAATTCTCACCATTCATTCACCAATTCTCATCATTCGCAAGTTATCATCAACAATCATTAATTCTTTAGCATTCTCTTATTCATTCATCTATTTCTTACTTTGCTTTTTATACAAAATTCCGCATTCGCAAGATCTAGAAACACCTAGCCATATTCGAAGTTGCCTTCGCCCTAGACGTGAAAGGTTTAATTTCTGAGGGTTTGGTCCCAAATCTCTATTTCAATTATTTAATTTAATTGTTTTGTTTATTATTTTCCTTGAAGTTACTAACGTGTGTATTTTGTTATTAGAAAGAGGTACGAGGCATCCAAGTAAGTACTTTATTGATTAATTGATATTATGATGTAGAAATCATGTTTATATTGTTATTATGATATTCCTAGTATCATGTCTAGGGTAACTTTAACATTAAATATGATTAGTACGGTGCTTCCTATGTTCTTCCTAATGTTTGTGATTGTTAGTATCATGTTAGGGCTAAAGATTTGATTTTTATTGCTTAGTGACATGCTAGGGTTTGTTATTAATCTTGTTAGTATCATGCCTAGGATCTTACTTTCATTATGCTTTAACATGAACATGATTATGATTATAATTGTTATAATTTATGATTATTATTATTTTGATGATGATTATTTTATTTATGATTATAATTTTATTGTCATGATTTATTATTTATTATTATGTTGCTTGATTATTTATTATTTATTGCTTGATCACGCCTTTTATGCATGTTTAAAGGGAATTGGTACTTGTAATCACGCTTAATAAGATAATTAATAATCTTGTTAGGGTTAATTGTGATTATATTTCAAGTGATCGCCAATAATAGATTTATTTGTGCATTAAAATTCAACCAACATAGATTAAACAGGTTTATGGTTAATCCTAATGATTGCATGTTAATCAGAAAGCGCACATGAATACGAGCAGAATAAAGTAGAGGCCTATTATTAGGGCAGGTTCAATCTCTTTTAGGTTGGATTTGTACCATCATCCCCGAACCCTTATTTGGTTCATGACCTTATGGAGTTGACGATCTCTTGGATCGTTAAGGGGTGTAACCTTCATCCTATGAACGGTTTACAAGTTCCTTAAAAAACTTGTTGGCGACTCTTTTGCTCTATCTTCTTCCCTTTTGGACGCCACCGTACTTTAGTGTATGATCACAGTGGAGTTCAAGCTAGTGGGATTAAGGCTTGAATTTATTCCCTATAGTTTTTTGGCGACTCCGCTGGGGAGGATTTCTATTTTAATTCCTGAATTTGTTTCGGCAATGATTTAGAATGAGTGGATGAGACTCGAAAAGTTCTAAGTATTTCATGTGCGTAATTTTGATTAACATTATTGTCATATGCATAAAAAAGATCCCATTGGAAAGACCCTCCGTAATGAGTTAAAAACATAGGATTTTACACGTAGGGAATTTGAGAAATATCTTTCACAACTAGGACCGAAATAACACTGCGCAAAACTGGAAAATTTTATCGAGCACAGAAAGCTGCTGAGGCATGTGGAAAGTAGCGTCAGGGGCCAGAGCATTGGCGCCAGCATTTTAGTCGTAGCGCCAGACGCCAGTATTGGCGCCAGGCGCTACAGTTAAAAGCTGGCGCCAGTCTCTGATTGCTGGCGCCAATTTCCCCCAATACCGAGCTAGAAATATGCGTTCTAATTTTGACCGGTTTTTCGTATTGTTTGCTCGATCCTACTTCCTGATTGAATTTTTTTCTCACTTTTCTGAAACCCATATGTGTTCTACATATGGACATAAACCTCTGGGAATTCATGCTCCATCTACCCGATTGAACGCTCCGTGCAACAAAGGGTACATCCGAGATGTTGAATTCACCAAACCATGGAAGCGAGTTTTTTCTAAAACTTGCGGTGTCCCATCCACTCGCGCCAACCCTTCACGGTTAGTCTTCCGCGCGGTGCATCCGGACAATTAACCATGGACCCTCTTTGACTAAACCATATCCCGAACTTTAAAGAACTAGAGCCATGGTTAGGTTGCGAACGCATTGCATCATATTATGCCTACTTGACTAATCGTGCATTATTTGTTGTGCATATATATTCTATGTTTCTCTTAACCGTTTGTTGACTTGTGTTGAGGCTAAATAAATTAATGACTTAAAGAACTTTGCCTAATTAATTAATTAATTTGAATCAATAAAGTCTAATATTTTAATCGGAATTGACCTAGTACGACTTTAGGCATACCCAAGTTGACTAATAACACCTAAAACAGTCCCAGACCGAAGCTCCACTATTGGCGCCAAGGTCTGAGCTGTAGCGCCACACTATGGTGAGTAGCGCCTGATGACAGCTATGTTGTCTGGCGCCAAGCCCCACAGTGTGACGCCAGTCCCGTCGCTTGGCCGACAGTTCGGATTATTTGTCGAGTCATCACCTAGGGTCTAATTAATTAGTTTTTTGTTTAATTCGGTTAATTTTGCTGTCAATAATATTTAATTGAATCAATAATCGAGTTTAGGCACTAAGTCCCATGGTCTTACACAAGAGTCCAAGCATGTCACTTACACTCAACGCACACACCAATACATATACTTTGACCATGATTAAGAGAGTCTTGTGTGCGCGTTTTTCCGTCATTTTTTTTAGGGGGGTAAGTCGGATATTAATCCTCCAATATAAAAATAATAATACTTAGTTCCCTAAAAATATGTACATTATTTTTGCCAAAAATGTGCACCCTTTTTTCTTTTTTTCTTTTAAAACAAACCATAAAGTCAAGTTGATTCGAGTCAAGTAATTAAAACGCAAAATGGTTTAATTTACAGCGCGTGGTCAAGAAAGGAAGGACGATTAATCAAAGATAACCTCTTCATACAAGTCCAACTTTTCGACAAACCTATAGCTCGCAAGAGGAAAGCAAGGGTTATAATGGCAACTCAAGAAGAAGTCAATGATCTTAAGAACCAACTGGCTACTGTGACTGAGACACTGAAGCTTCTCGCATTTAGGATCGACGATCCTGTGAAGCAACAACAAATGGACCTCATGCAAGAGAGCCTAAGCAAGTTGTCCAGCGACTACAAGTTTCAAGAGCTTACATCACAAGGGGTCTCGGTGGACAAAGATCTTCTTCCGCAGAAGTTCAACGCCAACGACATCCCAAAATTCAGAGCAATTGACAACCTTTACTTCCACTTAAGAGCATTCGAAACAATAATGAGTATTAAGGGTATCGATAAGAAGGTCTTCCCTTCTCTGTTCTCATTATCTCTCTAGACCGTTTGCCAACAATGGTTCTTTTCTCTCGAGAAAGAAAAGTCCTCTACCTGGGAGTCTATAGCAAACGCTTTCGTTGATAGGTACATGTGCAACATTCAAGTCGAGAGTGACCATAGAGAACTTGAAATCCTCAAACAGAAAGAGAATGAAGGCTTCACCTCTTTCTTTAACAAGTGGAGAGAAACCTCAGCTAAAATGATTGAGGTGCCAAGTGAAAAAGAGTCTGTGAGATTGTTTATCAAGAATCTCCAAGAAAAATATTCCAAGCATCTTAAATATCAAAATAATCTCCATACCTTTAAGGCTGTTTATGACATTGGGATCAATATTGAAGATGACTTGGCTAAGTCAAAAGCTGCCAACAATAACTCCAACAGTGGCTGGAAAGGAAAGAAGAACGACAATCCTTCTTCTTCCAAAACCGCCCACTCAAATAATGTTAGCACCTTTAATTTAGGAGAAGTTCTTGCCATGAACAACCAAGGACAGAAGAAACCATTTAGGAGGAACTTCACTCCTATTGGCATGAGTTATGACACCGCATTTGATCGATTAAATGCAAAAGGTCTTATAACTCCCATTGGACCATTTGGGGACCCACCAGTTGAGAAGAGGTCGGTTAACTGGAACCCCAATGCACACTGCAAGTATCACCAAGGTAGGGGCCATTCCACTGAAAGCTGTTGGAAGCTTAAGGAAGTTATCCAAGACCTAATCGACAATAACAAACTGCCATTGCCCCCTGCCAGTAAGAAGACAAGCATCGACAATGCACCTCTAGCTCATACTCTGGCTATCTCCGATGAGGAAAACGAGGTTGACCCCTCCTCTCTCATTAAACCCGTCGAAGAAATAGAAGAGGAGATCTTTTTCGATGTCAAGGATAGTCTTCTAGAACCGGCAAATAAGGAAGATATACAATTGCTCACACTATCTATGAAGGAGGCATCACAATTACTACGCGAAGCTCTCAAAGTTATGAACGAACTCCACAGGAAATATGATGAGCTTCCACTTCCGAAAGGAGACCTAAAAGAGAATTCACACCAGTGAGGATGACTTATGAGGCAAAGCACTTTCCCTTAAAAGTCACTGAAAAACCCAAGAAGAGCAATAGAATCTACACTCCAATTGGGATCCCATATGCGCGAATGTTCGAAATGCTCTCCGAGAGTGGCGAGGTCAAACCTCTCGAGCCGATACCATTCGAGTCATTAAAAAGGACAGATAGATATTACTGTCAGTATCATCAATCAGGGGGGCACACTATAGAAAACTGTTTCAAGTTCAAGGATTTGGTACTGAAAATGATTGATGAAAAGAAACTAGTCCAAGTTCAACAAGAAGAGGATATAACCATTAATGGAGTTTGGGAAAGTGATGAAGAAGATGTCTATCTAAAGGACATAGTAGGACCTTCACCTTCTGTGTCATACACCACAGATGACATTTGGGCTGAAGAAGATTCATCGATAGACGTCCTCACAAGATCCGGGAGAATGCAACCTCCCGTTTCATCGCAACCTATGCCCACCATACATCAAGTTCCCATACCTATCATCGAAGACAATGACATTGTTAAACAGTTTAAGAAGACAAAAGTTGAGATGAATGTGTGGAAGCTTCTGGCAACATCTCGAGAACATAGGTTGGCTGTAATGAATGCCTTGGATAAAATCGGGATAGATTCTGACACTACTCCCGAGGGACTAGCCAACTTCCTCATAAGTGACCTTCCTAGTCCGATTAATTTGATCACCTTTTCTGACAAAGATTTACCCCCAAAAGGTGACAAACATTACAAGGCACTAAACCTCACGGTAGTCTGCAAAAGGATGAATGTTCCTATGACTCTTGTAGACAATGGATCGGCTATCAATGTCTGTCCACTTAGAACTGCGAGGATGCTCGGCATAAGGGATGAAGACTTAACTCTGTCCACACAAGGAATAAGAGCCTACGATAATACTCGTCGTCAAGCTCTTGGCAAGATAACCCTAAATGTAACGCCAAGAGCAATAGAACATGCTACTACTTTTCAAGTAGTGGACATCAAAGCCTCATTCAACTTGTTGTTGGGACGCCCTTGGCTTCATGATCTAAAGGCCGTCCCTTCATCTCTCCACCAACAAGTAAAAGCCATAGTTGGAGGAATTCCAATCACTATCGATGTTTCGCCAATGAGAATCAAATCCATAGAAAATCCAATCATTAATGTGGAGCACGATGAAGATGATGAAGACCTATGGGGATTTAACGAAGAAGTCTCCTTAATCCAGGAGGATGAAAGGACATCTCTTTGCCATGACCCCCATTCCAACATGATTGTCAACACCATGCTGAAGAAACAAGGACACTTCCCTGGGATGACCCTAGGAAAGAAGAAAGGGAAAGCAAAATCGCTGGAGTCACCTGGCCTCCCTAAGTTAGATACTTTCGGACTTGGTTTCGAACCGACTCGGAAAGATCTCAAGCGAGCCCAGGAAAAGTCGAAAGCACGTAGGGACGCTCGCATTCAAAAGAAAGCAATTCTAATGGATCAGTACCCTCTTACGCTTAATGGTCAGTTCATAAAAGAAGGAGAGGATTATCCATGCCATGAATTTCCCGAGCCATTTGTTGTAAACGGCATAAGACAACCGGGATTCGAGATTTTCCTGGATTGCTACTTCACTGATGAAATCCCAACTCCCGTCCATAAGGAGAAAGCACCCCCATGCTTTGACTTTAACGTCATGGGATTACTGTTTGGGCGAGAAAAGAATGAGCCAACTTATAAAGAGGATAACTCCTCGCTCATTCAAACAGTCTTGCAAAGTGAAAGCTTCGACCCCTTGAAGCTAATTACTCCAGCCGAAGGATCACTACAAGGGTAAGACTATCAAAGTGACTACTCCAAGCGGATGGAAGATATCAATCACGACGGGGCAAGGACCGATGTTTGAAGAGTCGTCTAAGTCAGAGTCCGAGTCAAAGTCTTCCCCTTTAGAGTCTTCTAAGTCTTTAGTAGTAACACCTCCCCCTTTTATTTCTTCTCCTAGGATAGTTAGTGATCCAGTCCCTGAGGACATATCACTCTTTGATGTAATGATCTCAGAGTATAATAATATTTCTCATTCTCCTTACTTTTCGTGTTCTTCTCTAATCCAAGATGACGAGCATTGCTTAGCTAACGATGAAAAAGACAAAGAAATTATTAAAGCAATGGAAACACTCGAAAAGAAAACACCGGTAATTGAAGAAACTGAAACAGTTGACATCTCGAACGATTCAACTCATAAAAAAGAAGTTAAAATCGGACTAACATTGTATAAACAAGAAAGAACCGATTTAATTAACTTACTCAAAGAATTTATCGATGTGTTTGCTTGGTCATATGAAGATATGCCAGGCATTAATAGAGAGATAGCTCAACACACTATACCACTAATTCCAGGAATGAAACCTGTAAAACAAAAGTTACGTCGAATGAAACCCGACGTAGCACTTAAAATAAAAGAAGAAGTTCCAAAACAAATAATTGCAGGTTTCATCAAGGTATCCAAATACCCTGAATGGGTCGCCAACGTCATCCCAGTTCCAAAGAAAGACGGAAGGGTAAGGATGTGTGTCGACTATCGAGATCTAAATAAGGCAAGTCCAAAGGACGACTTCCCTTTGCCACACATCGATATTTTGGTAGATAACACGGCAAATCACGCGCTTCTCTCATTCATGGATGGATACGCAGGCTACAACTAGATTCTCATGGCAGAAGAAGACATGGAGAAAACAACCTTCATCACACCATGGGGCACTTACTGCTACACGGTAATGCCATTCGGGTTGAAAAACGCGGGTGCTACTTACCAACGTGCAGCAACTGCCTTACTCCATGACATGATGCACAAAGAAGTCGAGGTATATGTCGACGACATGATTGTGAAATCAAAAGACCGTCCAGGCCATCAAGTAGCCTTAAGGAAATTTTTTGAAAGGCTAAGAAAATATAATATGAGGTTGAATCCATCAAAATGTGCTTTTGGAGTCACCTCAGGCAAGCTCTTGGGATACGTCATAAGCTCTAGAGGAATAGAGGTAGATCCAACCAAGATTAAAGCAATCATGTCGATGCCACCGCCCAAGACTGAGAAGCAGATTCGAGGATTTATTGGCTGGTTACAATACATAAGTAGGTTCATATCAAAACTGACGACGATATGTGAACCAATCTTCAAGAAGCTCAAGAAGAATGTACCAGTAATATGGGATGACGAGTGTCAAAAAGCCTTTGAAAAGATCAAAGCCTATCTCGCAAATCCTCCCGTATTAGCGCCAGCACTTCCCGGAATACCTCTTAGGTTATATTTGACGGTTACCAAAGAGACAATGGGAGCCATGCTAGCGCAAGAAATAGAAGGCAAAGAGAACGCAATCTATTACCTAAGTAAAAAGATGCTCGAATACGAAACACGCTATACACCGCTCGAGAAATTGTGCCTCGCCTTAGTGTGGGCCACAACTAAGTTAAGACATTACATGTTGGTGCACACCGTTTTCGTAGTCTCCCGATTAGATCCACTCAAGTACCTATTCGAGAAATCTACACTCAATGGACGCATATCAAAATGGATAGTCAATCTAGCCCAGTTCGATGTAAGGTTTATGCCACAAAAAGCTATTAAAGGATCCGTGGTGTCAGACTTTCTAGCAGATTTTCCAATAGAGGACTCGACGCCAATACAAGACAATGAATTTCCAGATGAAGACCTAATGGTCACTGAAGATGATACTTGGACCTTATATTTCGACGGAGCCTCAAACCAAAAGGGATGTGGCGTTGGAGTACTGCTAGTATCACCTAAAGAAGAGCACGTTCCAATCTCAATAAAGCTTGATTTCTACGTTACTAACAACGCTGCTGAATATGAAGCATGCGTGGTAGGCCTTGAAACAGCTTTGGCATTGGGAGTAAAGAAGTTAAGGATATTCGGAGACTCTTCTTTGATCATCAATCAGATATCTAAAAGGTGGAAAGTAAGGAGCGAAAGCCTAGCCCCTTACCAAACCTATCTGGAAACTCTTACCAATCAGTTAGAGAAGGTAGAATACATATATCTACCTAGAGAAGAAAACCAATTTGCTGATGCCTTGGCAAGATTAGCCTCAATGGTTAGGATTCCCACGGAGATCGAGCAAATTCCTCTAACTATCGAAAAAAGGCACAAACCAGCATACATCCAGGCTATAGAAGACGACGACTTAGTACAAGAAAAAGAAGAAGAAGAAGAAGAACCGTGGTACACGGACATACTCAATTATGTCACCAATGGAGAATACCCTCCTCATGCTGACAAAAGAGCAAAGCGAGCGTTGAGACTGTTGGCTTCTCAATATGTACTCATAGACAACGAGCTACATAAAAGGGTACCTAAAGGTCGAGCTCTCCTATGTGTAGGAAAGGTGGATGCACAAAGAGTAATGAGAATAGTTCACGAAGGAATCTGTGGCACTCATGTAAATGGCAAAATGTTAGTCCAGAAAATAATGCGAGAAGGATATTATTGGACTACAATGAATAGGGATTGCCATCAATATGTAAAAAGATGCCCTAAATGCCAAATTTACGCCAATTTACAGCATGTTCCTCCATCTTTGCTTTATACTTACACATCGCCGTGGCCATTCTCTACATGGGGAATTGACATAATTGGCAAAATCACTCCCCCAGGAACAGGAGGCCACGAATTTATCCTAGTAGCAATCGACTACTTTACAAAGTGGGTCGAAGCGCAATCATACGCTAAACTCACTGCAAAACATGTAGCACTCTTTATCGAAAGAAATATTATTTGCCGATACGGAGTCCCACATGAGATGATAAGTGACAATGGAACTCACTTTCAAGCCGAATGCGAAGAATTGCTACAAAAATACGGCATTCAACATCATCATTCTTCCCCTTATAGACTTCAAGCAAATGGAGCAGTCGAGGCAACTAATAAAAATCTAAAGACTATCATCGAGAAAATGACAGAAAACTATAAGGATTGGCCTGACAAGCTTCACTTCGCATTGTGGGGTTATCGCACGTCAATCCGTACATCAACAGGAAATACGCCATTTTCCTTAGTATATGGAATGGATGTTGTACAACCTGTCGAACTAGAAATACCATCTCTACGCATTGCGCTAGAGAGTAAACTCGATGAAGTTGAATGGACTAGGGCAAGATATGAAGAATTGATTCTACTCGACGAAAAACGACTAGAAGCTCTACATCACACTCAGTGTTACCAAACTCGTATGGCTAGGCATTTTAACAAGAAGGTCAAGACAAGAAATATCAAAGTAGGAGATTTGGTATTAAAAGCACTACGGAAAAATGTTTTATACCCAAGGGGAAAATTTAGACTTAATTGGTCTGGACCCTACATTGTCAAAACAATCCTGTCAGGAGGTGCAGCAAAACTAACTGATATGGATGACAATGAATTCTCAAACATGACCAATCTTGACCAACTTAAGAAATACTACCCATAATTACTTGAGTAGGATACTCAAGAGAGCTACGTTCGGCCTGATTCCTTAAGAAAGGATACGTAGGCAACCCTTTACGGGTGCGGCCACTTTATTTTTCGACATCTCCGCGTTCCAGAATTAATTCAAATTTCAACAGCAAATCGGCGAATTATTGGCGTCGCAGAACAGAGCCTGGCGCCAGCCGATGGAATTGGCGCCTGGCGCCAGACTTCAATGGCAGGCGCCAAATGCCAATGACCGGCGCCAATTTGGGAATAAAATCTGGGCAAATTTCGATGTTTTTCGGAAAATTTTCGACTTCCGTACTCGAAGAATTTCTGGAAAATTAATTTTTTTTTTTCGATTTTCATTGCTTTAATAAAATAAATTTAAAGTAAACAATTTAATTGAAAGATGAAATTTCATTAATAAAATAAAATTACATTATTGATGGAATTTAAATAAAAGCTGAAATAAATTAACTTTAAAAAAAAAATAACAATCTAAGTCTAATAAATCTAAAGCTAAGCAATGCTCTTAATCTTTCTTTTCCTTTCTAGCTCTTTTCCAATTCTTTTTTGCTTCCTCCTCTTCATCCATAACTTTAGCTAGTAGGCATCCTTTAGAGGACCTACATTCAAATTTTGGAATAGATAGTCTCCCCTTTAGCTAGCACTCCATGCTTCTTTTCCACCCAAGCCTTTTTGTCTGTGGTGTTAGCTTTCCTTTTTCCTTTGTCTTTGGTAGTATTTTTCTTCCTAGGCATTGTAGGTGTTTTGAATTCAATTCTTGCACCTAAGCACTCTTTGGCAGGAGTCACCCTGTCACCTAGACGATTCTTCACATCGGTTCTACCCTGATCAATCGAAGATTTCTTCAGCAACCACTTCTTTACATCATTGGGCAAAGAAGGAGGAACCTTTTAGGTAATCACTTCCCATAAAGGTCTAGCACTCCAGTAAGCATCGAATCTATCTACTTCTTGAGATACAGGGTACTCATAGGGAGGACGAAGATCCCCGGAAGGAATATTCTGAAGCAAGCTGTATTGTCTTTTTACCCTGCAGGGATAATAATATGTTACACGAGACAAGCTTGGAAGACGGCAGAAAGGTTGCTTGTTAACACCAACCATCCTTTCTATTTTTCACCATGGGATGACCCACTTGATAGCAAAATCACGTGATTCAAAGACTTTTTTCCACCCATGGCGCCCAATTTTAGGGATGCGCTTCTTCCTTCTCACGAAGCAATTGGGAGTATATTTTTCAACGTCGTCCGGAGGGCTAATTAATCCTAGCCTCTCCATTAGCCACATCTGTAAAAAATCGCAATGCAAATAAATCATTATTACAATACAAAAATATATTTTTTGATTTCTGTAATTAAAAATATTATTTTTCTACCTGTAATAAAATTGGAGAACCGCGAAGAGGCGCTTTTGGGTCCCGTTTCAATTCATCTAGACTAATCATAGTCTCTCCAACTATTAATGGCATTGGATTTCTCCTTGATTCAATTTGTTCTAGTACAGGGGTTATAATTGATTGACCTTCATTACTTTTACCACTACTAAGAAAAAATTGATTAAGCATGCAAAATAAGAACGCCCTTCTTCTATATATATGAAAAGATTAAGAAAGAGGTTTATCAAAATAATGGCGTGCGAATTCTTTCAAATTAACTATGTTGCCATCCACTATTTTTGATAAATCCCTTTCTTTTAAATTAAAGAAGCGCTCAAAATCCTTATAATAGTATGCATCTACTCTAGGGATTGCTATAAGGTCTATTCCAGGGAAGCCTAAGATAGCACCAAATTCCTCTGGCAAAGGGCTAATCTCATCATACCCTATTCTGAAACAATGAGTATCAACATTCCAAAATTCTAAAGCGGTATGTATGAAGTGTAGGTCTAGATCTACCCCTTTGATGCCATAAATTCCCCCCAAGTGAAATAAATCTAATTCTTTTTTGTCTCTAGCATTAAGGGATCGACACCATTCATGAGTATATTGGGTGAAGGTTTTGGTGACTAAGGACATGATTATTATTTTTTCTAAAGAAGAGAATTATTTTATTCGCTAGAATTATGAGAAGAATCGGCTAGGCAGGGGGCTATTTATACACAAATTGCGAAGAATTTTAATCAGAATGAAATACGGAGTCAGCGTCAATTGGCGTCAAACCCCCGTGATTGGCGCCAACCGCCAGCGCTTGGCGCCACACGCTAAGTGTAGCGCCTGGCGCCAAGTTGCCAGACAGCCGCGCATGCTCAGTTTGCATTTTTAATATTAAACTCGAGTCGGTTAATGACTTTATGGCTCCGTTTAATTTTCCTAAACATACTTTTTTTCTCCTTTTTCTTAATTAATTAAATATAACTATTATTTTTAATTCCAAAACCCGACATTTTTATTCGATTTTTTTCCTTTTTTATTTTTTCTGTTTGGGGGAGAGAGTCGGATACCCTTCATCAATAATAAAAATGACGGAATTTTTGCGCAAAATTGTTTGTCACACTTCTCTTGCACACACAAACATACACATAACAATTAAATAAATTCATAATAGCATAAATATACAAAATGTGTCTAAATAATGAGTCAAAGGCAAAGTTCTATAAAAAAGTCAAAATAAAATATACACAGGAACAAACTACGGCGCCGGAGGACGTAGGCCCATCATGTTATAAAATTGCGTCGTACGAGGAGTCACCTCTCCACCGGCTCCAGCTTCAGCACCAGCTCCAGTCTCCGTAGGGGGAGGAAGACTAATTATAGGACCACTCCATCCAGGATCAATATGAGGCTGAGGCCGCGGAGGCTGGTGCGATGACGAGCCTACCTCGTACATCCCACCACATCTGAAAGCCGAGGTAGCCTCTCCTACCGGTGCGGCATGAGCAAACTCAGAAGAAGATCCCGAGCCCTCTGCAACGTCGGCTCGAGCAGCCTCAGAGCGATCGCCTCTACCCCCTGACGAAGTGCAACGACGTCTCGAGCTAGACCTCGCCGGATCCCTCCGCCCCCAGGTCTCGTGCGGGTGTGAGAAGCGATAGGCTGGCCCTACAAAAAGAGTTAAATCAGGAACAAAGTAAAATTGAAGCAGCAATGCAAAAATAATGAGAACGGTTACTTCTCGAATGACATCATCCCGACGGAAGGTGGCCGCATTCCTCATCCGGACGAGCTGGCTCCGGAAGGCATCTATGCATCGTGCCATTGCCGAAACCACCTCGCGTGAAAACTGTCAGAAAAATAGGTCAGTAAAAATGCATGATATATGAACACAAAAATTCTGAATTAAAACTAGGCTTACTCTAGTCTGGTGGCGAGGAATCGACCGCTCTACGAAGCGCTCGCCCTCAGGAGCCGGAGGAATCATCTCCTCGATCGACCCGTACATCTCCTGGTAGGGGATGGACATACGGGGCAGCACGAACTCAGAAGCACCGTCCTGATAAAAACAGAAAAAATCAGTAAATTATTACTTGGGGGCTACTTAGCGAAAAATAAAAGCTAAAAATCTTACCCTCTGTAGGGAATAAATTTCAAGCTTTAATCCCACTAGCTTGAACCCCACTGTGATCATACACTAAAGTACGGTGGCGTCCAAAAGGGAAGAAGATAGAGCAAAAGAGTTGCCAATAAGTTTTTTTGGAACTTGTAAACCGTTCATAGGATGAAGGTTACACCCCTTAACGATCCAAGAGATCGTCAACTCCATAAGGTCTAGAACCAAATAAGGGTTCGGGGATGATAGTACAAATCCAACCTAAAAGAGATTGAACCTGCCCTAATAATAGGCCTCTACTTTATTCTGCTCGTACTCATGTGCGCTTTCTGATTAACATGCAATCATTAGGATTAACCCTAAACCTGTTTAATCTATGTTGGTTGAATTTAATGCACAAATAAACTATTATTGGCGATCACTTGAATTATGATCACAATTAACCCTAAAAAAGATTATTAATTATCTTATTAAGCGTGGTTACAAGTACCAATTCCCTTTAAACATGCAATATAGGTGATCAAGCAATAAATATAAATAATCAAGCAACATAATAAATAATCACAATAATAATCATGAACAATAAAATTATAATCATCAAAATAACAATGATCATAAATAAAATAATCATCATCAAAATAATAATAATAATAATAATAATAATAATAATAAAATAATAATAATAATAATAATAATAATAATAATAATAATAATAATAATAATAATAATAATAATAATAATAATAATAATAATAATAATAATAATAATAATAATAATAATAATAATAATAATAATATTCATGGTCGTCATAAATTATAACAATCATAATCATGATCATGTTAATGTTAAAGCATAACAAACATAGCAAGATCCTAGGCATGATACTAACAAGATTAATAACAAACCCTAGCATGTCACTAAGCAATAAAAATCAAATCTTTAACCCTAACATGATACTAACAATCATAAATATTAGGAAGAAAATAAGAAGCATCGTAACAATCATATTTAATATTAAAATTACCCTAGACATGATACTAGGAATATCATAATAACAATGTAAACATGATATCTACATCATAACATCAATAAAAACCAATAAAGTACTTACTTTGATGCCTCGTACCTCTTTCTAATAACAAAATACACACGTTAGTAACTTCAAGGAAAATAATAAACAAAACAATCAAATTAAATAATTGAAATAGAGATTTGAGACCAAACCCTCAGAAATTAAACCTTTCACGTCTAGGGCGAAGGCAACTTCGAATATGGCTAGGTGTTTCTAGATCTTGCGAATGCGGAATTTTGTATAAAAAGCAAAGTTTTGAAAAAAGATGAATGAGAGAGATGAATGATTAAGAGAATGCTAATGAATGAATGATTGTTGATGATAACTTGCGAATGAGGAGAATTCGTGAATGAATGGTGAGAATTGGTGAATCTTGATGAATGAAAACGGAGTTTTTATTACGATATTTATAGAGAAAATCAGCCAAAAAAGATAAATTAACAAAACAGAGTCTGACGCTCAGAAAACAGAGCTGGCGCCAACCCTGGCTAGCTAGCGCCAGGCACCAGCACTAGCGCCAGGCGCCAATGGCTAGCGCCAGGCGCCAGGCCTGGTTCCAGGCGCCAAGGCCTGGGGTCAGACACCAAGATTAAATTTAACGCGTTTTCGAAAATCCGAAAGTTTACCGTTTTGGAGGATAAAATAATATAATTTCTTCGAAAATGCTATTTGATTTTGATTAAAACTCTGAAAAGTCAAAAGTCAATTTATCAATGCTAATTGAATTAGGAATGAAAAGAACCTTCCAGAAGATTCTAGAAGACTAAAACCATTCCTAATTTCATTAGGAATGATAAATCATATTAGGCCCTCCCCTAGATCATTGGGCCGCATATAAAGCTCAAACCGGGCCCAGTTTGGTAAATTGGCCATAACTTCCTCAATATTCATCGGAATTGGGCTTATAATATATCGTTGGAAAGGTCTTGCCAAGCCCCATCCAACTACATTACTATTGGACCCATATCATGGACCAACCAAACTGTATTGGCTGTTTTCTTAAAATAAGTTTTCAAAAACAGAGAGAAAAGAAAAGAAATAAAAACTTTCCGCAACACTAGACTTTCCACACTTTCGTTTCATTTGATTATGATTCGACGTGAAAGGTACTCATCACTGGATCTGGTTTTAGGGAGACACAAATGGGTGTCTACAGAAGCCCCCACTTTGACTGAGTTTGGAGAAACGCAAGTTGCTAAAACAAAAGTCAAAGTATCGATAGGGACGGAGAATGATTCAGAACGTTCTGCGATCCTAAATCAATCTTGTAACGCCGATACATGCAAAACTAAAATTAGTTAAACAGATAAAAGAGTTAAGAAACGCGTATCTTGCACCGTCGAGCACACGTCTCTGAAAGTAACCGATTTGCTGCCGCTTTACTGTTGTTTTGATGACCTCCTGCAAGCTAGAGGATGTCATCCTGCTTGAAAACTGCTACGCCCGTAACCGCTTCCAAATTAGAAGATTGCTTCGCCTGAAACGATCCTCCTCCGCTTTGATAATATTCTGCGTCCAAGGGAACACTATCGAAGATTATTTCTCTCGAAACAATCCTCATCCGCATTGATAATATTCCACGTCCAAGGGAATACTATCGAAGATTATTTCTCTTGAAAAAATCCTCATCCGCATTGATAATATTCCACGTCCAAGGGAATACTATCGAAGACTACTTCTCTTGAAACAATCCTCAGTTGTTTGTGACAACTCTCCATAATCCAGGGAACGCCACCTTGCTGTTTCGATGTTCACTCGTCTCTGAACAAAGAGCTTCTTTTTTATATGACTCCAATTTCCGCTGTGATAATCTTAAAAAAGATCACTGCTTTTTAATCCTTAATGCTGCCATGCCAGTACGTCGGCGCTTTGCTGCTTGTGAACCAGTATGTTGGTGTTTTTGATGTGATGACAATCCTCTTTTCTTTGGGAATAGTTGCCAACACAACTCTTGTATGATGTATGAAAATCCGATTTAGGGAAAGTTGTCAATGCTTCGTAACAATCCATCCTTGGAAATATTGCCACGATGAAGCAACAATCCGTATCTCGGAAAATTTGCCAAAATCCAATTTTTGGAAAAGTTGCCAATGCTTCGTAACAATCTTTCATAAGAACTTTGCTACGATCGACAATCCACATCTTGGAAATATAACTCTTGAAAGCAATCCACCTTGGAAATTTGCCAACGCTATGCGACAATCCTTTTAGGAAAATATTGCCACAATTGACAATCCGCGTCTTGGAACATTTGCAAAAAAGAGTCGACCAACAATCCACTTCGGGAAAATTTGCCACTTGCTGAAGACAATCCACGTTGAGGAACTTTTGCCAAAATTTATGATAAGTAGAGACCTACGACAATCCTTTGGGAAATTTTACCATAGGGAACTGGGTGTATGACAATCCAATCTCGGAAAACATGCCAGCGACGACAATCCAAACTTGGAAAAACTTGCCAAACAAAGAAGGAGCACGAAAATCCACGCTTGGAAACCTTGCCAGGGATGACAATCCAATTTTGGAAAAATTATCGTTTGAAGAAGATGCACGACAATCCATTTTAGGAAATATTGTCATTTAAGAAGAATGCGCAACAATCCATATTTGGAAATATTGTCGTTTAAGTGCTTGCTTTTGAACCGATTGTAATGAGCAAGTGTTTTAGGCGCTTAAGCTAAGTGAGACGATTTTTTGTCAGGTCAATCACTTACTACGATTGTAATCGAGCCGACTACTAATCATGTCAAATTGCTTATAGGGGCTAACTGGCGTACCAAGGAACCCGAAATTGCTGCATGAGGTCGAAATCACCTTTCTGAGAGGCTTCGAGCTCTGTCATTACTGAAATATCTTTGGCGCCAGGCGCTGGAGTAGGGTCTTCCCTGTGCTGCTGCACCAATATTTATTTTTGACTATAGAACTTTGCCAATTTCTTTAATCATATTAGGGTTGACCTAAGGTTTAATGTTGCTTGACTCATCGACTTGACACGATTCAAGGCATAAACTTAACTCGCTGTGATTGACTCGAGGTTGACTCGACTCAAAGTGTTTTAATTTGACACATGTATTAGAATCAAATCAAAGTGATATGACACGACATGACTCAATGTGTACATGACTTGTGTGTGCATTGTAATGTGATCGTGCGACTCGAAAATGCAGAAAAGCAAAAGTTTTCCGTCATTTTTGTGGAGGGTACCGACTTTCTCCCGAAAAAGAAAGACGCGAAAAAAGAATCGAAGTTTTTGAATGCATGTTGAATGGGCTTAGTCAAATGTTGTTTGATACTATCTCTCAAGGTGCAAGGATTAATCCATCCTAGGCTATCTCAATTGTTGACTCAATGATGAAAGCATTTGGGTAACTTAGGCACGGAGGCTAAGCACTTCATACTTCGTAATGCAATGACAATTATGATTGATGAGTGATGTTGATATGACAAGGCATGCTTCAGCGTTAAGATTTCATGACAAAGGGTTCCTAAGGGAAGTATTTGGTCATGTATCTGTGATGTGTGTGATAGTGACACTAAAGCTAAGCCACAAGAGCTAAGTGTGTGGAAAGATATTATTTGTTAAAAGAGTCAAATGGGGGTGACTCTTAGGCTAGGTAAGCTAATGATGTAGGGATCAAGCTCCCAAGTCTAGCTCTAAGTGAATAGGGATGAGCATTGGAGATCCCTTGATATGATCATGGTGTAAGTGTGTGAATGTGAATATGAATGCATGTTTATTACGGCCGCACCTCGATGTGAGGTTGCCTACGTATCCGTTAGGAATCAGGCCGAACGTAGCTCTAGCCGAACCTCGCACAAGTGTGTATACCTCAAAAAGGTCTTTTTAAGGGTTGTAACGTGGTTAGGCTAAAGGTTTGAAGAAGAAGGGGATAAAGGCTCAAGACCCTAGATAAGCCCCCAAGGTGTGCAACCTCGCTTTCAAATTTTTATATTTTTATGCTTGAGGTTTTCTACTATTTTTTTAGCTCTTTATTTTGCTTTAGCATTTATTTCATTTTTATAAGTGTGAGCAATCTCGGTCATGCGGTCTATCACTGACTTGGCATTCATGTTTCTCAGGCACGGTACTGAGCACTCGATAAGAGACGCAATCTGAGACGTGTTCTTATCGAAGATATTTTCATATCAAAGCCATTGGAACACTTGCCCTTTTGTACACTTTTATTTATTTTTTGCTTATGCTTATTTTTGCTATTTATTTTGATCTTTTGAAATCACTCAAGCTTTTTAGAATTGCATAAGTTACACACCATCCCATCCCAAGGTTAGGTAGATGTAGGTTGAAAAAAAGAAAGGTCTATCGTTAGATGAGGCTCAAAGTGGTTTATGAAGAAAGGATTGTATAATTGAAGGGTGAAATGTGATATGATGTGGCTATAAGAGGTGCCTCAAATCATTGGTATACCTTGTGCTTAATTCGACATGTTTTTTTTTTGTTTTTTTTTTTTTGAATGCGATGTAATGAAATGATCATATATAAGGAAATAAATGCTCATTTTATTAAAAGAAAAAAAATAATGATCCTACAAAATAAATCTAAAGGAAAAGAAAGGTGCCTATGCTAGACTTATTGGGGAAAGGAAAAAAAAGAAAAAGAAATAGAAAAAGAGGTCACGAAATCTTGTCGTTGAAGTTCGCCTCTTGTCTTGTGTTGTTTGCGTCATCATCACCCAGTCTTCTCGCTAGCTAGAGGCAATGGGACCTTGTTTGCTTCTATGAGATCTTGAATGAGGTTTTGAAACCTGTAGCATTCATCAGTGGTATGACCGTTTCCTCGATGGTACTTGCAATAGGAATTTGGATTCCATCTCGAAGATCGATTTTCTGGTGTTAGATCCTCGATAGGGCCAATAGGTTTGATCAATCCCCGATCATAGAGACGATCGAAAGCAGCATCGTAGGTCATTCCAATGGATGTGAACTCTCGCCTAGGTTTCCTTTTAGATCCTTGATTTTCCATGGCTAAGACATCATTATGGTCAAAGGTACTAACATTATTACTAGAGTGGGCGTTTTCAGAAGAAGAAGGATTGTCGCTCTTCTTTCCTTTCTAGCCACCGTGGTTGCTATTGTTAGTAGCTTTTTGCTTTGCGAGGTCATCTTCGATTTCAATACCTATGTCATAGACGGCTTTGAAGGTATTCAAGTTGTGTTGATATTTTAAGTGCTTTAAATACTTTTCTTGGAGATTCTTGATAAACATCCTCACAGATTCCTTTTCGGTGGGGACCTCAATCATCTTGGTGGAAGTTTCCCTCCATTTATTAAAGAAAGAAGTAAAGCCTTCATTCTCTTTCTGTCTTAGCATCTCAAGTTGTCTATGATCGGTTTCAACTTGAATATTGCACTTGTACCTATCAACGAAAGCGTTTGCTATAGACTCCCAGGTAGAGGTTTTCTCTTTCTCGAGAGAAAAGAACCATTGTTGGCAACCAGTCTCGAGAGATAGTGAGAACAGAGAAGGGAAAACCTTCTTATCGATACCCTTGATACTCATTATTGTTTCAAATGCTCTTAAATGAAAGTAAGGGTTGTCAATTGCTCTGAATTTTGGGATGTCGTTGGCGTTGAACTTCTGCGGAAGAATATCTTTGTCCACCGAGACCCCTTGTGATGTAAGCTCTTGAAACTTGTAATCTCTAGACAACTTGCTTAGGCTCTCTTGCATGAGGTCCATCTGTTGTTGCTTCACGGGGTCATCGACCTTGAGTGCGAGAAGCTTCAGTGTCTCAGTCATGGTAGCCAATTGGCTCTTAAGATCATTGACTTCTTCTTGAGTTGCCATTATCTTCTTAGCCTTCCTCTTTTAACGAATCGGTTTATCGAAAAGTGAAACTTGAATAAAGAGGTTGTCCTTGATTAATCGCCCTTCTCTCCTCGAACAAGTACTGTGGAAAAGGAATTTGGGGATATTTATCGTTAATTATTTGACTTAAACTTTATTCAACATGCAATGGAAGGAGGAAGTGGAGAAAAATGTGGAATAGAATGTGGAGAAGAATAAGATGATAGAGGTGGAGGGATATGAAGAATTAGGAATAGAATGTACCCCCCAACTCAAATGACGGAAAAGACCGACTCATGCATGAACCTAAGACATGGTCATGGTGATGTATACTCAAAGTGTGTGCTAAGACTAGTGAGTGTAGGTGACATGTCGAGACTCGTGTCATGACCATGTGGATAGAGTATGTGACTAAGACTCGATTAATGACTCGACAAGGTGTTATTGACAGCGAAAATTAACCAAATTAATTAGAAAACTGGTTAATTAGACACTAGGTGACGACTCGACCAATAGTCCGAACTGTCGGCCAAGCGACAGGACTGGCGTCGCCCTGTGGAGCTTGGCGCCAGACAACATAGCTGTCGTTAGGCGCTACACTCCATAGTGTGGCGCTACAGCTCAGACCTTGGCGCCAGTATTGGAGCTTCGGTCTGGGACTGTTTTCGGTGTTATTAGTCAACTGGGGTATGTCTAAAGTCGTACTAGGTCAATTCCGATTAAAATATTAGACTTTATTGACTCAAATTAATTAATTAATTAGGCAAAGTTCTTTAAGTCATTAATTAGTTTATTTAGTCTTAACACAAGTAAACAAACGGTTAAGAGAAACATAGAATATATATGCACAACAAATGATGCACAATTAGTCAAGTAGGCACAATATGATGCAATGCGTTCGCAACCTAACCATGGCTCTAGTTCTCTAAAGTTCGGGATATGGTTCAGTCAAAGAGGGTCCATGGTTAATTGTCCGGATGCACCGCGCGGAAGCCTAACCGTGAAGGGTTGGCTCGAGTGGATGGGACACCGCGAGTTTTAGAAAAAACTCTCTTCCATGGTTTGGTGAATTCAACAATCTCGGATTAATCAGGAAGTAGGATCGAGCAAACAATACGAAAAACCGGTGTAAATTAGAACGCATATTTCTGGCTCGGTATTAGGGGAAATTGGCGCCAGCAAACAGAGACTGGCGCCAGTTTTTAACTGTAGCGCCTGGCGCCAATACTGGCGTCTGGCGCTACGGCTAAAAGTCTGGCGCCAAGCTCTGGCCCCTGACGCTACTTCCCACATGCCTCAGCAGCTTTCTGTGCTCGATAAAATTTTACAGTTTTGCGCGGTGTTATTTTAGTCCTAGTTGTGAAAGACATTCCTCAAATTTCCCACGTGTAAAATCCTATGTTTTTAACTCATTACGGATGGTCTTTCCAATGAGATTTTTTTTATGCATATGACAATAATGTTAATCAAAATTACGCACATGAAATACTTAGAACTTTTCGAGTCACATCCACTCATTCTAAATCATTGCCGAAACAAATTCAAGAATTAAAATAAAAATCCTCCCCAGTAGAGTCGCCAAAAACTGTAGGGAATAAATTTCAAGCTTTAATCCCACTAGCTTGAACCCCACTGTGATCATACACTAAAGTACGGTGGCGTCCAAAATGGAAGAAGATAGAGCAAAAGAGTCGCCAACAAGTTTTTTTAGGAACTTGTAAACCGTTCATAGGATGAAGTTACACCCCTTAACGATCCAAGAGATCGTCAACTCCATAAGGTCTAGAACCAAATAAGGGTTCGGGGATGATGGTACAAATCCAACCTAAAAGAGATTGAACCTGCCCTAATAATAGGCCTCTACTTTATTCTGCTCGTATTCATGTGCGCTTTCTGATTAACATGCAATCATTAGGATTAACCCTAAACCTGTTTAATCTATGTTGGTTGAATTTAATGCACAAATAAACTATTATTGGCGATCACTTGAATTATAATCACAATTAACCCTAAACAAGATTATTAATTATCTTATTAAGCGTGGTTACAAGTACCAATTCCCTTTAAACATGCAATAAAGGTGATCAAGCGATAAATATAAATAATCAAGCAACATAATAAATAATCACAATAATAATCATGAACAATAAAATTATAATCATCAAAATAATAATAATCATAAATAAAATAATCATCATCAAAATAATAATAATAATAATAATAATAATAATAATAATAATAATAATAATAATAATAATAATAATAATAATAATAATAATAATAATAATAATAATATTCATGGTCGTCATAAATTATAACAATCATAATCATGATCATGTTAATGTTAAAGCATAACAAACATAGCAAGATCCTAGGCATGATACTAACAAGATTAATAACAAACCCTAGCATGTCACTAAGCAATAAAAATCAAATCTTTAACCCTAACATGATACTAACAATCATAAATATTAGGAAGAAAATAAGAAGCATCGTAACAATCATATTTAATATTAAAATTACCCTAGACATGATACTAGGAATATCATAATAACAATGTAAACATGATATCTACATCATAACATCAATAAAAACCAATAAAGTACTTACTTTGATGCCTCGTACCTCTTTCTAATAACAAAATACACACGTTAGTAACTTCAAGGAAAATAATAAACAAAACAATCAAATTAAATAATTGAAATAGAGATTTGAGACCAAACCCTCAGAAATTAAACCTTTCACGTCTAGGGCGAAGGCAACTTCGAATATGGCTAGGTGTTTCTAGATCTTGCGAATGCGGAATTTTGTATAAAAAGCAAAGTTTTGAAAAAAGATGAATGAGAGAGATGAATGATTAAGAGAATGCTAATGAATAAATGATTGTTGATGATAACTTGCGAATGAGGAGAATTCGTGAATGAATGGTGAGAATTGGTGAATCTTGATGAATGAAAATAGAGTTTTTAATACGATATTTATAGAGAAAATCAGCCAAAAAAGATAAATTAACAAAACAGAGTCTGACGCTCAGAAAACAGAGCTGGCGCCAACCCTGGCTAGCTGGCGCCAGGCACCAGCACTAGCGCCAGGCGCCAATGGCTAGCGCCAGGCGCCAGGCCTGGTTCCAGTACGGTAAACTTATCGGATTTTCGAAAACGCGTTAAAATCAAGCTTGGCGCCTGGAACCAGGCCTGACGCCTGGCGCTAGCCATTGGCGCCTGGCGCTAGTGTTGATGCCTGGCGCCAGCTAGCCAGGGTTGGCGCCAACTCTGTTTCCTAAGCGTCAGACTCTGTTTTGTTAATTTATCTTTTTTGGCTGATTTTCTCTATAAATATCGTATTAAAAACTCCGTTTTGATTCATCAAGATTCACCAATTCTCATCATTCATTCACCAATTCTCCTCATTCGCAAGTTATCATCAACAATCATTAATTCTTTAGCATTCTCTTATTCATTCATCTCTTTCTTACTTTGCTTTTTATACAAAAATCCGCATTCGCAAGATCTAAAAACACCTAGCCATATTCGAAGTTGCCTTCGCCCTAGACGTGAAAGGTTTAATTTATGAGGGTTTGGTCCCAAATCTCTATTTCAATTATTTAATTTAATTGTTTTGTTTATTATTTTCCTTGAAGTTACTAACGTGTGTATTTTGTTATTAGAAAGAGGTACGAGGCATCCAAGTAAGTACTTTATTGATTAATTGATATTATGATGTAGAAATCATGTTTATATTGTTATTATGATATTCCTAGTATCATGTCTAGGGTAACTTTAACATTAAATATGATTAGTACGATGCTTCCTATGTTCTTCCTAATGTTTGTGATTGTTAGTATCATGTTAGGGATAAAGATTTGATTTTTATTGCTTAGTGACATGCTAGGGTTTGTTATTAATCTTGTTAGTATCATGCCTAGGATCTTACTTTCATTATGCTTTAACATGAACATGATTATGATTATAATTGTTATAATTTATGATTATTATTATTTTGATGATGATTATTTTATTTATGATTATAATTTTATTGTCATGATTTATTATTTATTATTATGTTGCTTGATTATTTATTATTTATTGCTTGATCACGCCTTTTATGCATGTTTAAAGGGAATTGGTACTTGTAATCACGCTTAATAAGATAATTAATAATCTTGTTAGGGTTAATTGTGATTATATTTCAAGTGATCGCCAATAATAGATTTATTTGTGCATTAAAATTCAACCAACATAGATTAAACAGGTTTAGGGTTAATCCTAATGATTGCATGTTAATCAGAAAGCGCACATGAATACGAGCAGAATAAAGTAGAGGCCTATTATTAGGGTAGGTTCAATCTCTTTTAGGTTGGATTTGTACCATCATCCCCGAACCCTTATTTGGTTCATGACCTTATGGAGTTGACGATCTCTTGGATCGTAAAGGGATGTAACCTTCATCCTATGAACGGTTTACAAGTTCCTTAAAAAACTAGTTGGCGACTCTTTTGCTCTATCTTCTTCCTTTTTGGACGCCACCGTACTTTAGTGTATGATCACAGTGGGGTTCAAGATAGTGGGATTAAGGCTTGAATTTATTCCCTACATTGACGAAACTAAAACAATCAATATAGGAACTAATGAAAACAAAAGAGAAGTCAAAATTGGCTTGACTTTAAATCTGGAAGAGTGATCGATTCTTATATCGACGCTCAAAGAGTTCCAAGACGTGCTCGCTTGGTCATACAAGGACATGCCTAGAATAGATAGGGAAATTGCGGAACATGCCATTCCCTTGAACCCTACCTTTAAACCAGTAAAACAAAAACTTCTACTAATGAAACTTGATGTCGCTTTGAAAATAAAAGAAGAAGTACAAAAGCAATTAGACGTAGGTTTCATTTGCGTATGTAATTACCCAGAATGGGTAGCAAACATCGTCCCAGTCCCTAAAAAAGATGGATGAGTTCGCATGTATGTCGACTTTAGGGACCTAAACAAGGCTAGCCCTAAAGACGATTTTCCTCTACCTCATATTGATATACTGGTAGATAACACAGCTGAACATACGATGTTATCCTGTATGGATGGATACGCAGGTTACAACCAAATCCTAATGGAAATAGAATATGAAGAAAAGACATGCTTTATCACCCCTTAGGGTACATATTGCTACACAATCATGCCATTTGGTCTAAAAAATGCAGGAGCTACGTACCAAAGAACGGCTACAACTCTCTTGCATGATATTATGCATAAAGAAATAGAAGTGTTTGTGGATGATATGATTGTAAAGTCCAAAGATAGAATGGGACACATAAAAGCTTTACGCAAATTTTTCACTCGCATAAAAGAATATAAAATGCGATTGAACCCACAAAAATACGCCTTTGGAGTAATTTCTGGTAAGTTACTTAGATACGTAGTAAGCACACGTGGTATTGAGATCGATCCCTCTAAAATAAAGGCAATCGTTGATATGCCTCCCTCTCAAACAAAAAAAGAAATTAGGGGATTTCTTGGCAAACTACAATACATTAGTCGATTTATCAACAAATTGACTATGACTTGTGAGCCAATATTCAAAAAATTGAAAAAAGAAGAAAAACATGAAGGGGACGATCAATGCCAAAGGGCCTTTGAGAAAATCAAAGATTATCTCAAAAGTCCACCAATTTTAGCACCACCAATACCCAAACTACCTCTTAGGCTATACATCACAGTTACAGACATGACCATAGGTGCCATGCTAGTATAAGAGGTAGAAAAAGTCGAGCGTGCAATATACTACATAAGAAAAAATTCATTCAATATGAAACAAAATATAGCACCTTGGAAAAAACAAGTTTAGCATTAGTGTAGGCAACTAAAAAATTACTACATTATATGTTACCACACACTACTCATGTGATTTCTCAACAAAATCTGATAAAGTATTTGTTTGAACAACCACCTATACAAGGAAGAATATCCAAGTGGTTGGTGATGTTGGTTGAATTTGAATTAAAATATATTCTTGAAAAATCAATAAAAGGAAAAGTAATTTTCGATTTTCTGGCCCAACATCCTATTCAAACAAGTCATGCAGAAACTACTCATCTTCCGGATAAAGAGATTCTCATGACGCAAGATGACAAATGGGTAATGTACTTCGATGGTGCATCCAATAAAAAAGGATGTGGCGTGGGAGTGTTACTCTTAAGTCCAGAGGGAGCACATACTCCAATCTCTGTCCAACTAGACTTTGAGGTTACTAATAATGCCGCGGAATGTGAAGCGTGCATTATTGGATTAGAAGCAGCAACTAGCATAGGTGTGCAAAAATTAGAGGTATATGGAGATTCTAGTTTGATTATAAATCATATACTAAAAAAATGGAAAATAAAGAACTCCACAATGATATTATACCAAGCACACCTAGAGCAACTCATCGAGCATTTTAAACATATTGATTTTAAATACCTCCCAAGGGATGATAATAATAAATTTGCCGATGCGCTAGCAAAATTAGCTTCAATGATCAACATTCCAGATCATTTAAATATGATGCCATTATGCGTTGATAGAAGAGAATAACCAGCATATTGCAACACAATAGAGGAAATAAATGACATTGAAGGAGACAATCCTTGGTATGATCATATCCTCTAATATATTACCCATGGCACATATCTAGAAAATACTTCATCGAAAGACCAACGAGCCCTAAGAACACTTGTGGCCCAATATGGTCTATTAAATGGTCAATTATACAAAAAGGGGCCTAACGGTCAAAGCTTATTATGTATAGACCAACCTGAATCCACACGCCTTATGGAGAATACTCACAAAGGCGTTTTTGGTCCTCACATGAATGGTAAAATGCTTGCTAAAATAATTTCACGACAAGGGTATTATTAGTCCACCATGGAACATGATTGCATACAATATGTTAAAAAATGTCTAGAGTGTCAAATGTTACGCTAACTTACAACACCTTCCACAATCCAAACTATATAGTCTCACTTCCCCTTGGCCTTTTCGACTGGGGGAATTGACATAATTAGAAAAATATCTCCAACAGGTGCAAGAGGGCATGAGTACGTATTAGTAGCCATCGATTACTTTACTAAGTGGATCGAGGCCGCTTCTTACGTGAATATCACTTCTAAACATGTTGCAAAGTTTCTCGAAAGAAACATATTTTGTAGATATGGAGTTCCACACGAACTATTTAGTGATCAGGGATCTCAATTCAAAGCTGAAGTTAAGACCCTCTTAACTCGTTATAAAGTAAAACACCATCATCCATCCCCTTATAGACCTCAAATGAATGGAGTTGTAGAATAGGCAAATAAAAAATAAAAGTCATCATTAAGAAAATGGCAGAAAATTATAAAGACTGGTCGAATAAGCTACACTTCGCTCTATGGGGTTATAGAACATCCATACAAACATCAATAGGAGTAACTCCATACTCCTTAGTTTTTAGAATGGACGCAGTTCAACCAGTCGAACTAGAAATACCATCCCTACGCATCGTACTCGAAAGTAAGCTACCACAAGCTGAATGGGTAGAAGCGAGGTATGAAGAGCTGTTATTCCTCGACGAACAACGATTAAGAGCTTTGCATCTTGTACAAGTCTACCAACGACGCATTGCGCGACATTTTAACAAAAGGGTACGACCCATAAATATAAAAAAAAAAGGTGACTTTGTACTAAAAGAGGTTTGAGGCCCACCAACCGATCCAAGAGGGAAATTCAAACCTAATTGGATAGGGCCCTACCGCGTAATTGAAATTATATCATGAGGAGCTGTCAGATTAATGGATATTGGAGGTGATGAAATTCGCCAACTAATAAACATTGATCGACTTAAAAAATATTACATATGAAATCCGAATAAACTTGTTCATGCATTAAATAAATCATTTTTTTAGCATTCAATTAAAAGATTCTAAGTGTTACGTATTTTACCGAATAACACGGTAAAGTTCACAACACTTGTGGGGGTAATTTAAAAACAAAACATATGCCATTAAAGTGTTCAGATTTTTTCGAACACCATGAAAAACTCTTCACACCTTGGGGGGGTAATAATGCGAAAAAAAAATTTAACACTCGTATCACAAGTGTTGCACGCAACTAGAACAGTTGCGCGCGGTTTTCACACGCAACTTAATCAGTTGCGCGTGACAGGCTCGCGCAACCTTAGACGTTGTGAGCGCCACCTGATGCCGAACTAAGAGCCTAGAATTTTTGCGCAAGAATAAAATTGCGATTTTTACTTGTGATAAAAAAGAGGGCGTTTCTCGAAAATAACATATACTCGGAAAATAAAAATTAAACTTTGGTTTAAATTATTAAACAAAGTTTGATTAATTTTTTCATTCAATTTCTACATAAGAGGTTGAAGAAAAACATAAAAAAAAAAACATAATACAAACATTACAAAGAACTACACAAAGACCTGATTTCGAATACGAATACGTAGGCAATCTTTATGATTTGGTCATACAAAATATATATATATATATATATATATATTATATATATATATATATATGTATGTATATAGCTTATTTTATTCCATTCGAAATTCAAAAAAAAAATAAAATAAAAAGAGGCATTGTTGAACTAGATAATAAATTAAAAAAACATAATAGTGATTACACTTTACTCAAATTAAACTAATGACGTATTGTGTAACACTCTAAAGTTTTACTATATCCTCAATTGTCACAATAGACGGAGGAGTAGTTTCCATCGCTGTAGTTTTAGCGACTTTAGAGCTTTCCCCTTCACTCTTCTTTTTAACCCAAACATTGTTCTTTAATTTAGGGATTGTGGCCTTTTCAACCTGTTTTCCTTTTCCTTTAACAATGGCTGGGGCCTTCTTGTGAGTATTTGGTGAAGGTTCTTTAATCCTCACCCCTTGTTGCGCATGTTTAGGAGGAGACTTGATAAGTCTATTATATATATATATTTATTCCCTGTCCCACGGTCATATTTGTGCTTATATGAGCTCTACGGAGCTATTTTTATTACTAATATATGTTTTCTAGTGTTTTTGTAGAGTTGGTATTATTTTGTAGGAATTTACAAATTTATGACAATTTCCGAGCTTATTGATCCACTACAAAGATATTGGAGTCGGATTGTATTTTGTGACCGTATATTTAAAGCTCAAGGCCGAGTTAAAGAAATTTGGTTCGGTGAATAAGGGGCTCAACTTGTGAAGAGATCCAAATTAATACTTCGGATCAAGTAATGAGCAAGCAAGTTAAGGATTTTGGGCTCAAAGCAAAATGAAGCACGAAGCCCAGTCCCCAAAAGAAAGTCAGCTGGGCGAAAGTTAATTTGTGGGCTCCTGATTTGCTTATGTCGGCTTTGATGGAGTGTTTTATAGTTAGTGGGATTTGTGGGATTTTTTATTATAAATAGGTGTAGTAGTTCGTAGTATAGTAGGGGGAGATGAATTAGTTTTTAGTTTCCTTTTCATCAGTTTTAGTTTTGTTTTTTATTAGTTTTAGTTTTAGTTTAGTTTTCTTTTTTCTTTTCTCTCTCTAACTTTTCTCTCTCTCCCTTAATTAAACTCTTAGTATTATTTTCTCTCTCTACAACTCTTGGTTTAATCTCAGTTATTTATTTTCTTTCTTTCATCATATCTCCTTTAATTGCTTTGATTAGTTTAGATTTAATTATGTGTGATTAGTTTTATTTCTAGGGTTTGTGGGGATCCATAAATAATATGAATGGGTAATTTATTGTTATTGATTGTCAAAGCTTAATTAATTTCCTATTGATTGATTTAATGCTCTGTGACTAGATTATGCCTTATCTTTTATGCATGAGTTTGACAATATTAATTCGAGATTCGACAAATGAGAATCAATGTTTAGGTCTAGTTTCAATAGGCAGGTTAATTTATAAATGGTTAAGTCGAGATTCGAAAGATGAGATTTAATACCGGTAAATTAATTGTGTGATTATAATACGTAGCGAAAGCCCTTTATGATCTGATTAATTATGCATTGATGAATGATTATTATATTCAACCCTGGAATATTATTTATTGGTGAACCTATGCCCTAGATCCTTTTATATATTATTTTCTCCTTATTCTTGATCTCCGTAGTTTAGTTTATTATTCAAAAATAAATATTGGTTACCTCATAATCTAGATTATATTAGTTAATTAGGAATAGAAAGATCCGTTTCTCTGTGGATTCGACCCTACTTCCCTATCTACATTAGTTAGAGGATTTAGGAATTACTTTTGATTTGGGGATACGACTTTACCCTGTCAAAATTTGGCGTTGTTGCCGGGGAAACGATTTTATTTTAATTTCTAATTATTATTAGAGTCTAGATTATTTTTAATTTTTTTTTAAATTTTTAATTTTTTTTTATGAGTTGAAAATATCCATGCTTACGCCACTACAAGAATTATATAATTTTTATGCAGCACCTAACTACTGTAGTTGTCAACGTCTTTGTCATGAAAATCCTGAATGCCCTTATAGTGAGTTTTTTGTGCGTGCTCCGAATGATTTTAGAGTCTTTCCATATACATATGATCATATTCGGAAACGATTAGTTGCTAATGAAAGTTATTGGAAGGCTCTTGATGAAAAAGTCTATGGACACTATAATAATATGAATGCTATTGAGGATGAAGAACCATCGGTTATAGAATTTGTGGTTGAAAAATCATTGGTTGACGAATCGGTGATTGAAAAATCATTAGTTGTAGAAACGGTGGTTGAAAATTCCTTTGTTGACGATGAGGTTATTTGTGAGGGTAAAATTTTAAAGTCATTATTGGATGATAAAGACAATGACTACCTCCATGTTCGTTCTATTAATTCTAAATTTTAAGCGGAGGAAGTAGAAGGTTGTGGTGTATTTTCATCTCTCTCTTTTGATTTTTCCTTCTACCTTGAGTTCTCTTTATGTGCTCCTAACCTTTTCTTTGTAGGGATTAATGTGCTTGCAATTAAGCCCTATATAGTGTTTAATGAAATGTTTGCAGGAGCGTTTGATAAGTTACTCAAGGCGTTGGATTCTTCCAATTGAGAGAAGGAGTATGGTCGAGCGGGACCTTGATAAACTAGCGCTTTGCGGGAGGCAACCCGTACTTTAATTTGCTTTTTAGTTTAGTTTTTTTCTTCTTTTTATGTTTGTGTGTTTTATTTTTTTTTATTTTTTTTTATTCTTCTCTTTAAGAGAGGTAAGGAGAGTGTAACTTATGCTTATGGGTGTTTATTTTTGTGCAGATTTTGAGCTAGAGAAGGCTTCATTCATGCTAGAACTGCACCCGTATTCGATTGGGCAGAGCTCGCCCGATCGGGCGCGCGTAGCGTCAGCAAAATTTGTCAACTTTGATATGCCATAACTTTTGCGTTTCTTATCCGATTTTTGCGTGTGATATGTTTTTGGAAAGCTATTCAAGTCTAGTTTTCAATGCAATTAGAATCACTGTATTATCATTTATATATCAAAAGTTATGATCAGAATAGTGCACCTGACTCAAATTTGAACTTTTTCCTACTAACACTTTGTTTCTTTCTTGCCCAATTTTGTTCCAAAGAGATGCATTGCAATCCTCGAGGCTTTGGTGACATTGATGTGGTGATGATGAAGAGTAGTCACCTTGAATACTAGCTTCCCTTTAAGACAATGAGGACATTGTCTGATTTAGCTTGGGGGGAGGTTCTCATGTTCGTATGGTACCTCTTTCACTCTCTCTCTTATCTTTTTATTTTTATTTTTCTTAGTATAGATTTTATTGCTTTCTTAGGTTAGTTTTATTCCAATGAATTATGAATCATGCTTCCATGTGCACTTTTTTTTTTTGAAATTTTTGGAAATTGTTTTGATTCTTGGTTATTGATGATAAATATCGAGGATTAGTTGATCATGATTTGATGTTTGATTGCCTTGAAACCTTAACATGCGTCAATTTTGCCAACTATTTGTGAATATAGTTCTTGACTAGTTGATTTGGTTAGGAATGTGTGATAGTTCCAGGCATGTCAAGGAATTCGAGTATTGATTTGCAACTATAAGTAATGTTTATATGATTCATTATTATGCACATTGAGGAGGACGAAGGAGTTCATTCTTTTAGGTAGCCTCCAGATGATTGTAGATACATTTGTTCCCTTCTTGCTACCCATGTTGTTGCCTTGACTTTTTGTTGTTTATTAGCCACATTACAAGCCTATTTTGCTCCATTAGTGGTGAGGTGAGGGAGTATGTAGTGTGCTTATTATTTGCACAATTTGGGTGAGTTTTGAGAAGTAGTTTTGTTTTTTATCATGTTTATTTTTGATGAGTTTGAGAGTTATATTTTCTTGAAAAAATAAAGCATGATGTTATGGCAAAAAAAAAAGAGAAAGAGAAGTTCAAGAAAAAAAATGAATGAAAAAAAATAAGTGAACTTCAATAGAAAAAAAAAGAGCAAAAAAAAAAAAAAAAAAAAAAAAAAGTGTTCAATGTTCAAATGTTCTAGTTGGAGGTTGATCAAAAGAAAAGAAAAAAATAGAGCTTCAATGGAAAAATTCAAGTTTGGAAATAAAGTTTGTTTATTCACTCCACTTCTTCATTATTATATTTTATGATTGATATTGTAAGTGTTGGGATTGTTTATTATGATTGGAGTATATTTGGTGGATTGATGTTAGAGTTGGTTATGTAGGAGATGTTGATCATTATTTATTTTGATCATGGGCTTTATTAGGATTTGCTCCCTTAAGCATAGCTTTTCTCTCACTTATTCCCAAATTTATCCTTCCCTTTACCCTCACCTTACATTACAAGCTTTAAAGACCTTCCGACCTTTGTGCTTAGAGTTGTATGAATGTGAAAGTGTTGTTTATCAATGCAAGTTATGATTTGACATATTTCGAGTCGACTAGTAGGTTGAGTGTACATATTTTTATACAAACGAGAGTGTGAGTTGGGAGGGCATTGTTCACATTAAAGGGGTTGGTTGGAGAGCAATCGAGTACATCTTTTACTCGCCACGAGAGTTGAGTGTGTGAACACTAGTCTTGAATTCTTTATGCTCTTGTGGTTTTCTCTATTTGACAATTGTTAGAGAAAATTGGTAGTTGGATGGATTTGATTGGTGACAAGGGAATAAACGCGTCGTCAATTGTCTATCCCTAGATCAAATACAATTTATACAACCTAAACAAACCTAATACGAGTATAAGGCAAGCGTAGGGGTCGAACCACAGAGAACGGATAAACACCACCAAATGTTATCGACAATTAAGCTAGTCCAGAATAGGGGATAAATAAACTGAAGTCTAAAGATGCTAAAACAAGAAATAAAACATTAAGGAAAATGGTTTAGGTATAGCATTCACTTGAACATAAACAAAGGCATAGAAATTGAATTAATTATGAACTAAACATGCTCGAATATCGAAATAAAGGATTCAATCTAGCCGCCTTCCGGGGTCAATTGGCTTCTTCTAACATAGCCTCTATGTTTCCACATTAGAACCATATACTAGGAGGTACTATTAAATAACAATCGATAGTAATGAACCTTAACTAAGTCAACTTCCGTTTCTTGTTAGCAAAGATTCACCTTTAATCAACCAACAATGTGCACTTGCAAGAAGATTAAAGAATATCAAGCATATAAAGACTTTAATCACAAATAAATCAATTCTAAACCCTAGAACATGCTCAAGGTCCAACTACACCACAACCATTCCCTTAATGGGGAAATTACTCACTAATCATGCTAATAACAAGATTAATTAACAAACAATCAAGAATAAACATGATTAACAAGCAATACCAACAACTAAAATAATAATCAAAATAAAACAAATAAAAATAGAGGAGAGAGAGTAAGAGATTGCTCATTAATTGAAGATGAAGGTCTACAAAGGATTGAACAAGCTCCTTCTTCAAAATCCAAGTTCATTAATGATGAAAATCCCACTTTCTCTCTCTACCAATGAATACTAATCCTAACCTAACCTAAAACTAATTAGAGAGAAGAATAGATAGTTATTGAATGTCTCCTTGTTTCCCCCCAAAATTAGGTATTTATATTAACTTAATAAAACTAGGAAAAATAGAAAAATAAAATAAAATAAAATAAATTAAAAAGGAAAAGTAAAAAAAATCAGAAACTAAAATAAAAATAAAAATAAAAATAAAAGAAAGAAAATAAGAAAAGGGAAAAGAAAAAGAAATAAAAATAAAAGAAAAACAAAACAAATCCCCCACCCACAAAACAATCAGACGCCCTTCTTCGATCTTCATGGCTGCTCTGTTTTTCGACTATCATACCACCATCATCAATGGCTTAAAATCATCACCGACATCTTCATCAACCAACAATCAATCAAGGTCGTTCAATTTTCATTAAAACTCGCGTGAGAAGCTTGTGAAGTGGTTCGGTCGAACCACGGGTTGGTGCGGCTGAACTATGGGGTTGGTTCGGTCGAACCATGGGTATGTTCGACCACTCCTCTTCGAATAACAAAACCCCCAAAGTCTCTGACTCGACGTTCGGCCGAACCCTCATTGGTTTGCTCGAACTTGATTAATTTGCAATTTACTCTGATTTTTGCTTAATTAAGGGGTCGATTGGTTGCTTAATTGCAGCTGGTTGTTGACGGTGGTGCAGGTGCGCTGATTTTGGTGGAAGGAGGAGGTGTGACAGGGTAAAGTCGTATCCACTAATCAAAAATAATTACCTAAATCACTAACTAAGGTAGATAGGGAAGTAGGGTGGATCTCCACAGGGAAACAAGTCTTTTTACTCCTAATTAATTAATATAATCTAAATTATTTAAGTAACCAATATTTATAATTAAGTAAAAGACTAAACTACTAAGGTTGAGAATGGGAAGAAAACAATATATGAAAGGATCTAGGGCATAGGTTCACCAATAAATAATACTCCAGGGTAAAACATAGTAATCAATCATTGACATTGCATAAATAACATGATTAACAGGCTCTCGCAATTTATTATTCAACATAGATCTAACAGGCTCTCGCAATTTACTAGATCTAAGTTCTTATTGAAAATAGCCTTTAATATCAAATTAACATCTGCTCGATTCATCAATTTAATATTGCTATACTTTTACAAGCCGCAATTGTAAAACATTAAAACAATCCAATAAGAAATTATCATGCAATACCAACAATCAATAATAGTCAATCATCAATGCATCAATTAACCAGATTGTAAAGGGCTCTCGCTACTTATTACAATCACACAATTAATTTATCGGTATTAAATCTCATCTCTCGAATCTTGACTTAACTATTTATAAATTAACTTGCCTATTGAAACTAGACCTAAACATTAATTCTCATCTCTCGATTCTTGAATCAATATTGTCAAACTCATGCATAAAAGATAGGCCTAATCTAGTCACAGAGCATTAATCCAATCAATAGGAAATTAATCTAGCATTGATAATCAACAACAATAATTTACCCCTTCATATTATTTATTAGATCCCCATAAACCCTAGAAATTAAACTACTCACACATATTAACAACTAAATTAATCAAAGTAATAGAATAAATCATGATGAAAGGAATAGAAATAAATAAGATTAAAGGAAGAGGAATTGTTACCAAAATAATCTGGAATTAATCAAAGAAATAAGAACAAAGGTTTAGAGAGAGTTTAAGAGAGAGAAAACTAAGTGGAGATAGAAAGTCTAAGAAAAGAGGGTGATAAGTCCATTAATCCTCCTCCAAACGTACTTAAAACAAAACTAAAACAACTCCTAATTAGAAACTAATTGCTCGACAAAAGAGCCCTTCCAGAAACACGCGCCCGATCGGGCTAGAGGTCGCCCGATCGGGCGCGCCTTTTTTTCTCGCACTGCTCTTCTCACTGCACCGCCCGATCGTGCTAAGCCTCGCACGATCGGGCACGCCTTGGCTTGCTGCGCATCTTGCCCTTGCGTGCATCCGCCCGATCGGGTCTATGCTTGCCCGATCGGGCCCGGTCTTCTCCTTCGAGGCTTGGACTTCGATTGGGCTAGATTTCTCGGCCCAATCCATATTTCCTCTCGGGTCTCGAATACATGGTCTAAATGCCTCGTGATCCAAATCACCGAGCCCTTAGTCACCGGCTCGATGGCTCTAGCCGGCCTTGGGCTCCAAAAGTGGTCGTGTTTCTCCAATGCTTGTGATCGCTCCAAAATATCTCGGGAAAATACTCCAAAAGCATAAATCCCTACAAAAGTCAACCAAATCTACGAAAACACTGGAAAACACCGACTAGTAATAAAAGTGGCTCTAAAGAGCCAAAAACACTACTAATTACGACCAAGGGACGGGGGTAAAATACTGTATAAAATAGATTCAAGGTAAATCAAATAAACATGCTTCAAGCTCAAACGATTCAAGGTAAATCAAATAAACATGCTTCAAGGTCAACCAATCAAATCCATCTAATTACCTTTCCTCCCTAACAATTGTCAAAAAGAGCAAACCACAAAAGCATATAGAATTCAAGACTAGTGCTCACACACTCAACTCTCATTTTATGTGGCGAGTAAAGAATGTACTCGATCTCTCTCCAACCAACCCCTTTAATGTGAACAATGCCCTCCCAACTCACATTCTCGTGTGTATAAAAACATCGAACGCTCATCCTACTAGTCGACTCGAAATATGCCAAGTCATAACTTGCATTGATAAACAACACTTTCACATTTACATAACTTCTATGCACAAGGTCGGAAGGTCTTTACAGCTTGTAATGTAAGGCTAGGGTAAAGGGTAGGAATCATTTGGGAACAAGTGAGAGAAAAACTATGCTTAAGGGAGCAAATACTAGGAAAACCAAAGTCAAAAATAAATAATGACTAATCATCTCCAACATACTCAACTCCAACAACAATCCACCAAATATACTCCAAACAATATAAACAATCCCAACACTTACAATTTCACTCATAAGATATAATAATGAAGAAGTAGAGTGAATAAACAAACTTTATTTTCCAAACTTGAATTTTTTCATTGAGGCTCATATTCTTTCTTTTGATCAACCTCCATCTAAAACATTTGAACATTTTTTTTTCCTTTTGAAGTTCACTTATTTTTTTCACATTTTTTTTCTTTGAACTTCTCTTTTATTTCCATCACACTTTTATTTTTTTCTCAAATATATACAACTTTCAAACTCATAAAAACAAAAATATGATCAAGAACAAATTACTTCTCAAAACCCACCCAAATTATGCAAATAATGTGCACACTACAAACTCCCTCACCTCACTCACTAATAGCTCCCCCAAGCCAAGCTTGGGACTAGTAACCACTAGGGCAATTAAGGCTTATAATGTGGCTATAAACAATAAAAGGGGCACAAGCAACAACATGGGTGACAAGAAGGGAACAAATGTATCTAAATACTCTGAAGGCTACCTAAAAGAATGAACGCCTTCGTCCTCCTCATGTGCATAATAAAAAGTCATGAAACACTACTCATAGTTGCAAATCAATACTCAAATTCATTGACATACCAGGAGTTATGGAACTATCACACATTTCCTAACCAAATCAACTAGTCAAGCACTATATTCACAAGTAGTTGGACAAAATTGACGCATGTTAAGATTTCAAGGCAATTAAACTTCAAATCATGACCAACAAATCCACAATATTCAACATCAAATACCAAGAATCAAAACAAATTTTCTCAAGTATGGGGCACAGGGAAGCATGATTTACAATTCATTGGAACGTATTTTTGAATTTTTGTTTATTTTTCAATTTTTTTGTATTTTTGTAAATAAAGAAAGAAATAAAAACTACACTAGGAAAGCAAGAAATCTAACCTAGAAAGCAAGAAAATCTATATTATGAAAGCAAATAAAGAGAGAAAAGGAAGAGAATTTTCAAGTGAAAGAACACCCCCCCAAGCCAAATCAAGCAATGCCCTCATTGACTTGGGAGAGTAGCCTACTCCTCATCCTCATCCATCCTGGTATAGCCCCCGCCATGGCTAGAACCGGCTCCGCCATGGCTAGAGCCACCACCACCATACCCCGAGCCACCCGCAAAATAGTTAGGGTCTACATTCCCCCCAAGCCCACCAAAAGGAGCATCGGTCCCATATCCATGGACCGATGAATAGTCCACATAGGTACCTTAGGAACTTGGGTCCGTGTATCCCCCTTGGGGGTATTGGAACCAATCGAGGACAAGTGATTCAGGGGGAATAGCCCCCCGACGGGCGTTGTAGACACCTAAAAATGTCTCCCCAAAACCAAACCCGTTGATGAACACCTTTCACCGCCATTATTGGTCGAGTTGAGTATTTAATCTTTGGAGTGCTTAAATCCATGTTCTATCCAATATATTTCATGAACCAATCCAATTTCTAGCTAATTTCCCTAAACCATAACCTATTTTCCACTTTTCGTTTCCACATCGCAAAACTGAGAGAAACTGATTTTATGGATATAAAATTTTGATCCAATTATTATATTTTTGGATAGGCCTTTAAATAAGCTTTCCAACCATATATCATAAGCCCAATTCCGAGCTATAACGAAAAAGATATGAGCAAAACATTAAACTCGGCCGAAAACCAAAACCCTTCTTCTAAAACAGCCATATCTTAAAATATACAAATTATTTTGACCTGATTCAAATTGGGTTGAAAAGTAAAATTGATAAGCTTTCCAATGATATATTATATTATTTATTCCAAGTTACGGATCAAAAGTTATGATGATTTTAAAAACGGGTAAAAAACTGGAATTACCGCGCAGCAGCTAAAATGCCGCGACGCGGTAAGATCTGACGTGGCACGGGAGAAATTCCCGTGACACGGTAATTTGGAGGGCATTTTCATGTTTTTTAGTGCCCCGTGACTTGGCATAAATACCGTGACCCGGCGCCATATGCCGTGACACGGTGGACTTTGCCGCGTCACGTCGTTTTCTGCCGTGTCACGGTGGGTTGCTGCCGTGTCACGGTGCTTAAAACTTTCCCGCGTCACGGGGAACTGTGCCGCGACACGGGAATTACTGCCGTGTCACGGTAGGAATTCCCGTGTCACGGTGCCAGTGCTGTGACACGGGACAACTCCGTGTTTTTTCCGCGTAATCCCCTTCACGCGTTTTTTAGTCCCGTAGGTCAAATATTTCCCGCGTCACGCTAATTTCCCCCGTGATACGGTAGAGTCTGACCGTGTCACGGTACAGTCTGACCGTGTCACGGTACATTCTGACCGTGTCGCGGTAGCCTTTTTTAGGGTTTTTATCTTTTTAGGGTTCCGTGTGTTCCCTCTGCTCATTTTCCCTATAAATACCCCCCTCCTTTCTACAGTTCGGGGCAGCAATAATCATTCTCTCTCACCTTGCACCAAAAATCATCCTCTTCTCCCTCTTTAACCTAATTTCTAGCCTCCTTATTCTTCCATAATAATTCCCCTAAGCACTCCAAGGAGTCTATACTTAACCCGAGGTTCCGTCCTTAAACCAAGGCGTGAAAGGTACAAATAACTGAGGGTTTGGACCAAATCAATTCTACTTTTTATTTAATTTAATTTTCATTTGCTTTATTATTTTTATTGAATTTACTAACAATTTATTCATGATGTAGCAATTTAAAGGAACGTGCGAAATGTGAGTAATTATTAATTAATTTAATTACTCTTATTTTATTTTCTTATTGCTAGTATCATGATTAGGTTATTTTATATTTGATTTGACTAACTCTATTATTGTTGAATTGCTTCCAATATTAATGTTTATTTTATTATATTTATGATCACTATATTGCATGTTTAAAGGGAATATGTAATTGAAAATCACGCCTAATAAGATAATTTGGACAACCGGTTTAGGTTCCTTTTTAATCTTGTTATTTAATCAAGTGATCACAAATATTTTAGAATTATATGTTGCATTAATATTCAACCAATTTAGCCTAATAATAGTTTGGAGCAAATTGAATATTTTATTGTATGCCTTTGAGATCACAGGAATGCTTTTCAATATAAGAATCGAGTAGAGGCTAATACGGGCGAATGTGACTCCATGACTCACTTCGTACCATCATCCCCGATCCTCCTTTCGTGGTTCCGAACCATATGGAGTTAGTAATCTCATGGATTATGAATGGGGTGTAACCTTCACGGGTCAATCGTTGTTGCCTATCGTTGTCCCTTATCGTGGTTGCCTTTTTATGATCCGTGGACGGTTTACAAGTTCCTTAAAAACTTGTTGGCGGCTCCCTACTTTATTTGTCCCTAATCGTTGTCCCTAATCGTAATGTCAATTCCCACTTCCTATGAGTGCCAAGCATATTCACCACATGCTTTAACATAGGCGCACTTCGAACGACGCCTACAATTTGGCGACTCCACTGGGAGGATTCTTAATTATTTATCGATTTGAGTGATTGGTATTTAATTAAGATGAGTGGATGAGACTTGAAAGATTCTTGAAAAAAATATTCCTGTGATTAATTTGGCATTTTTGCATCTGCATAGACGTTTTAACGTCGCATTCAGGTCTGTCTCGTAGGAAAAATTGGATAACTTGGTTGCGCGTGAAGGAAAACAGGGCACCAGTCAAATTTTCTGATTGCCGTGTCACGGCAGAGTCTGCCGTGTCACGGCAGTCCTAAAATCAGTCCGGTGACCTATTTTCTTTTCCCACAGTCGACGTCCTTCGATTTTTCTGAAAAAACGTATGTGTTCTACATGCGTCTTAGCCCCGGGGAATTTAAGCTCTATCAACCCAAAAACGCTCATGGCAATAAGGGTTCATCCGAGTCATTAAATTCACCCAAACCATGGAGTCGAGTTCGATTTCATTACGAACTCGCAGAGCCGCCCGTTGGCATACACCCTCAAGGGAGGCTGCCTTGCTAACGCGTCCAAACTCTTAACCATGGTACCCTTTTGACACCCAAAGCTTGACCAATAGTTGAACATAGATCTTGACTTTAGGTTGCGAACTTTTTTTGCATCATCGTGCCTAAATGCTATGTGTTTGTTCGGTGCTAACCCTAATGTGTTTGCTCTTTTTGTTTGACCCATGACCGAGGGTTTTTATTCTCACATAGTAATTAGTACGGACTTAAAATCGATTAAAATCTAAAAAAATCACAAAACTGACCTGGAACTGCGCACCGTGTCACGGCATGTTCTGCCGTGTCACGGTGAACAGTGCCGTGACACGGGAAAGTCTACCGTCTGACGGTAGACTGCACCGTGTCACGACAGTTTGCACCGTGACACGGTGCCCAGGAAAATGTCCTGTCAGTCTTGTTCTCGATTTTTGTGCGAATGCTGTGTCCAGTTTTGGGTCGTGTCTAGCTATACGGTCAAAACACGCGTCCATAACCTCACTTAATCACTCACATGTCGTGTTTACACATTTTTTTGCTTTAAGTCGTGCACCACTTTTTTGACCGTATTTTAGGGAAAGTCTTGTTTTTATGTCTTTTTTTAAGTCGGATGGTATCCTCCCTTTAAAAACAAACAAGCAACGTTTCAAAATTATTATTATTATTATTATTTTTTTTTTTTTACCGTTTCACAAAAAAAAAAAAAAAAAAAAAAAAAAAAAAAAAATTGACCGTGACACGGGAATTTATCCCGTATGACGGGAGAAGTGTCCCGTGCCACGTCACCCTTTTTAAAAAAAAAAAAAATAAATAAAAATTTGACCGTGACACGGGAATTTATCCCGTCTGACAGGAGAGGTGTCCCGTGCCACGTCACCTTTTTTAAAAAAAAAAAAAAAAAATTTGACCGTGACACGGGAATTTATCCCGTCTGACGGGAGAAGTGTCCCGTGCCACGTCACCCCCTATGAAAAAAAAGAAAAAAAAAGCGTCAGTTTAGTCTTCCGTGTTAATTTGGTCCTCGCGTCAGTCATTTTGGTTATTGTTCACATGTCTAGCCATACGATCATACCACGAGTCTTATAACATCACTTAGTCACTCACGAGTCAAGTATAGTCCACACACTTTCTTTATGTTCCGACTCGAGTCGTGCACCAGGTTGTTTATGATCGTATATTAGGTTCATGCACCTTTTTTTCGTCATAATAAAAAAATGAGTGGAGTTTTCTCACCTATTTTCAAAGGTCTATTTTTTCCTCCCTTTCCTATCTTGAGCAATGAGTCAAAAAATTAAGTGAATTATTTTATTTCACAGTACTTGGTCAAGGAACAGGGATAGATCAATACGGTTCGAGCCATTACCGTAACAATCTCTCAGATCTAATAGGCGTTCAAAGAGAACTTTGTCATCTCCGTTACTCATCACCTTTCAATGGCCACTAAAGAAGACATTGAGAACATCAACAAATCCATTGAGGCACTGTCTTCCATGATGCAAACCCTTACCACTAGGGTCACTACCATGGAACAAAACAAGGTCACTGTTTCCACCCTTGATAAACTGAAGGAACAAATGAGTAAGATCTCTGAGGATTTCACTTATGTGGAACGGTCTCCCACTCCTTTGGATGTGAAGGACAGACTCTCTGAAAAGTTCTCCACTGCTGATATTCCAAAGTTCAAGCCTACTGACAATCCAATATTCCATTTGAAGGCGTTCTCTGCAACCATGGCTCTTAAGGGATTGGACGTAACACTCTTCCCTACGGTGTTCCCTCTCTCCTTAGAACATGCTTGCCAACAATGGTTTTATTCCTTAGATGCCAAGCATACTGCGACTTGGCAAGATGTCACCGACAGTTTCATGAATCGTTACAAGTGTAACATTCAAACTAAAACTTCTGAACGTGAACTCTCCATTCTCAAACAGAAAGAGAATGAAGGCTTCACCGCTTACCTGAACAGGTGGAGGGAAACATCTTCACTCTTGGTAGATCCTCCCAAAGAAAGAGAGATGGTTCGCCTCTTTATTCAAAATCTGACTCATAAATATAGGGAACATCTCAAATTTCTTCCACTGAACACTTTCGAAGCTGTATACGACATCGGCATCAATATCGAGGATGAGCTAATAAAGACTGCTGGTAGTAACAATAATAACACTTGGAAAAACAAGAAGAACGACCATCCTTCTTCTTCGTCTTCTAAGCACGAAAATACTACCAACAATATAAGCCAAGTTGATATCAATGAAGTGTTAGCTCTTGATACTCCATTGCCCAAGAAGAAAAGAACTTACACTCATTTAGGAATGACTTATGATGCGGCCTTTGATCGCCTTTACGGTCAAGGCTTGATCACGCCTATTAGACCATTTCCAGAGCCAAAACCTGAAGAAAGGAGCGCCAAATGGAATCCCAATGCCTGTTGCAAGTACCATCAAGGAAGGGGCCACACTACAGAGCAATGTTGGAATTTGAAGGACGTCATTCAAGACTTGATGGATGCAAACAAACTTCCTGGCGGCAAGAAGTAATAAATACAAGGCACGCAGATTCTTTGTGCAAGATTTCATGATTTCTTTCTTTATCATTCTTCTCCATTCCCTCATTCATTTCTAGCACAGGTTTTCCACTTTGAATTTTTTTATATGTTTCATGTGTTTCGTTCACCTTTTCCATTAATAAAATGAGCAATTTTCCTTTACATCACGATCATAGAATTTTTCATTCATTCATTCAGTCATTCTCAAAAAAAAAAAAAAAAAAAAAAAAAAAAAAAAAAAAATCAATTACCGAACTAAACCCAAGGTACACCAATGACTTGAGGCACCTTTGCAACCATGTCATTCCCTGTTAACCGTTCAATCACATTCCATTTCTTCATCAACCATTTTGAGCCTCGTCTAACGTTTGTCCTTCATTTTTTCAACCCACATTCACTTAACTCTGGGATTGGAAGATGTGTAATTGTATAACATTCAAAAAGCAAGTATAAAAAAAAAAAGCAACAAAGCAACAATAAAACAATGTCTAAAGGCAAGTGTTCCAATGTCTTTGATATGAACACGTCTCAAATTGCGTCTCTCATCGAGTGCTTGGTACCGTGCCTGAGAAATATGAATGCTAAGTGAGTGATGGACCGCATGATCTGAGATTGTCTACATTGATTCAAAAAAAAAAAGAAAAAAAAAAAGTTGAAAATAAACTTGCAAAATTCAAAATTTTCAAATTCAAAATTACACATCTAGGGGATTCTCTCGGGTCTTGAGCCTTTTACCCCTTTCTTCCTTAAACCATCAACTTAACCACATTACAACCCTTGAAAGACCTCTTTGAGGTGTACATACACTTGCGCAAAGTTCGGTTAGAGCTACGTTTGGCCTGATTCCTAACGGATACGTAGGCAACCTCACATCGAGGTGCGGCCACATTCATATTCATATCCAAGCATTTAGAGCTAGACTTGGGGGCTTGAACCCAAATCACATTAGCTTACCCAGCCTGAAGAGCCATCATCTTTGACTCTTCTCACATCTCTTTCCATCACCATAACCCTTGCAGCCAGCCTTAGTATCACATTCACACACTTCACTCACACATTCATATCCAAATCATCATTCCCTTTAAGAGCCCTTTATCATGAAATCTTGTTTTAACACTGTGCATGTTTCATCATATTTAAAGACAACATTCAGTAGAAGAAACATTGTATACTTGCTTAGCTTCCTGACCTGAGCAATGTTCATTGTTTCGCATAATGTGCTAAGAAACATTTATATATCAATGATTTTTAATCATACAAAGCATATCGTGCTTAGCTCCTTGACCTAAGCAACGTTCATTATGCAATAATCACTATACGTGCTTAGCTTCCAGACCTAAGTGACATTCAAAATTGCTTCTTTACACCATATATGATGCTTAGCTCCATGACTTAAGTTCATTCATCTATCGTGTTACATGATGTAATTGTCCTTAGCCTCCTGCATACATTATTTTCAGGACAAGCAATTCAATCCATACGATTTATTTCGTCTTGCTCAAGGAGGAAGTTCAAAACTTCTCTCCCTTTTCATTATTTTATTTTGGGGAAGTTCAAAAAACTTTTTCCAAGTTTTCATCGAAGGAAGTTCGAAAATAAAAGTTCAGTTTTCACATCTTTCTTTTTCAGGAGAAAGTCGGTACCCTCCACTCATGACAAAAATTGACGGAAAATTTTTGCTTTTGCATCTTCGTTTGCTTGTGTCTGCACACACACATATACACACACACACACACACTCACAAGTCATACACATGTCATGTCACATCAAGTCAAACTTGGTAAAGTTACTGGTCAAGTCAATCACAGTATGTACGAGTCCATTGGCAAATTTATTTTTGCAGGTCTTATCTACAGCCCACGTCCGGGGACAAGCGGACCATCTACAGCCCACGTCCGGGGACAAGCGGACCATCTACAGCCCACGTCCGGGGACAAGCGGACCCTCTACATCCCACGTCCGGGGACAAGCGGACCACCATCATTTCATAACGCAAGGTTCTCGATACACAGAGACTTGCAATCTCATCATCTGTCGACTTTCCTCAAGCATGGAAAGTATTATCCGGTGGATTTCTTCAAGCATAGAAAAATGCCAAGTCGGCTTTCCTCAAGCATGGAAAGCGTTATCGGTGGATTTTTCTTCAAGTATAGAAAACCGCCAAGTCGGCTTTCCTCAAGCATGGAAAGCGTTATCGGTGAATTTTTCTTCAAGTATAGAAAACCGCCAAGAAGTCGGCTTTCCTCAAGCATGGAAGGCATTATCGGTGGAATTCTTCAAGCATAGAATGACACCAAATTCATACGTCGACTTTCCTCAAGCATGGAAAGTGTCATCCGGTAGGTTTCTTCAGGCTTAGAAAGCTACCAAACTCATCTGTCGGCTTTCCTCAACCATGGAAAGCATTTCAACAAACATCATTCGGTGGATTCCTTCAAGCATAGGAAGCTACCAAGCTCATTTGCCACCGATACACTGGTGTCAGATAAGCGTTCTATCCCTTTACTCTTTTATCTGTGGAATTAACATTTTTTGCAGGTATCGGCATATACAGAATGATTTAGGATCGCAGAACGTCTTAAATCATTCTCCGTCCCTATCGACTACTTTGACTATCGTTTTCGAAACTGGCGTTTCTACAAACTCAGTCAAAGTGGGGGCTTCTGTAGACACCTAAAAATGTCTCCCCAAAACCAAACCCGTTGATGAACACCTTTCACCGCCATTATTGGTCGAGTTGAGTATTTAATCATGATTGAGGATAAAGTCAAACAAGTGAGGGAGATTCAAGCTAAAATTCAAGCAGCTCAAGACCGCCAAAAGAGCTGCGTGGATTTAAAGCGTAGAGAAGAAGAATTTGAGGGTGGTGACAAGGTGTTTTTGAAGGTGTCACCAATGAAAGGAGTGATGAGATTTCGAAAGAAAAGAAAGCTTAATCCAAAGTACATTGGTCCATATGAAATACTACAAAGGATATGCAAAGTAGCTTATAGGTTGGCCTTACCTATGGAGTTAAATAAAGTACATGATGTATTCCATATATCCTATTTAAGAAGTTATGTTCCTGATAAGTCTCATGTATAACAACCTGAGACAATTGAATTAGATCAAAGCTTAACCCATGAGGAAAGATCAATCAAGATCCTTGACAGTAAATTGCGTAGTACACGCAATAAGAATGTTAAGATTGTTAAATTGCTATGGTATAACCAAGAGTATGAGGAAGCAAATTGGGGAGCTGAGAAGAAATGAAAAAGAAATATCCTGAATTATTCCAGGCATATTAAGTTACGGGAACGTAACTCATTTTCTTTAAGGGGGTATAATGTGGTAGAATTTCACGTTTTTCCCTATACTTTTAGTTATTTTTGTGCTTTTGCACAATTTTATCGAGTATTTTAGTAATTTTGATCTGAAAGAGTCACTAAAAGGTAAAAGTATGACAAAAAGTACAACAATATTATACGAAATGAGGAAAAAGTTTGAGTTTCATCACCCAAGTTTCGGGACGAAACTTCTCTTAAGGGGGGTAGACTATAATACCTCGTATTTTTATATGGACTTTAATTTAAATAAATTTTGGATTGTAATAGAATTCTAAGAGAATGATTTAGTATAGATGTGGCGATTTAAAGATCGTATTCAAGGTATGTTCGTGTACTTGGCATTTATTTGACGATGTAGGAACATGCTAGGTTATGAATAATTAATTCCAAATAGTATCATGATAGTTTTTTTTATTGAAAATTTTTATTTGGTTGACCTTTGTGATTGAATTATGAAGCATGGATTATTTTTTATGGATTACTGATTGAAAATATTTAATTTGGCATGTTATATATGAACCACACTTTTATTATTGGCATGATAGTGAGCATGTTTGATTAAACTAAAAGTGTAATTTGGTTTGGAATATTGAAATGAAATTTTATTTTGGTTCATATAATTTTTATTGATGCTATAAGCATGACGAAAGAGCTATTTAAATGTCTATGTATACGAGGATTAAATCATATATTTGTGCCTTAGTGCACTCAAGGTGTTTCTAACACCGAGGGATAGGAATTGTGACACATTATGCGTTTAAGGTGTCTTTGACATCAAGGTATATTTTAAAAGGGACTCAACATTAAATATTATGTGGTCACTAAAGATTCAAGAATGCATTTGGTATGTTTGATTGCTTGAATAATTATAATAATTGATTGTGTTATGGTTTAAGAGTCATCACCAAGTTTAAAAATATGTAAAACAACGTAAAGTGAAAGAGATTACGCTCTACAACTATTGGAACGTATATACCTTGAGTATGAACGGGGGGAGTTATGGTGTTTTATATTTAACTATAACTTCTACTAAGAGTACAGGAATATGTATATTCCTTTTTGTTATTATGCGCAGAAATTCCGCCACTTATGAGTGGTGGTTCTTTTATAATGGCAGGGTTAGCACCCATGTTAGTACCCCTTTAATGGGGAAGGTTAGGGGAAAACCCGTTTGATGCGTAATCAATGCTAAATAAATAAATTAGTTATTTATTTAAGGGTCATGTTGTATCTTGTATGCTTGTAAACAGGTGCAACAAGCTGATGATAGGATGAAAGCATGTTAGTTTATTTCATTTACGCTTATGTACTCACCATTGATGATTGTGTGTTTGTATGTTTGTTTGGCCTTGTCTTTATTTTGGCCCTACGATGAACTATTTCACATGGAGAGTAGTGGGGACAAGTAAAGAGGAGATTTTCAGGTGATGAAGCATATTAATGATGAGCATGAGTGAAAAGTGAATCATGCTTAGTTTCCATAAGATTACGATGGGATTTATTGCTTTGATTATTTTATATTATACTTTTGAGCGTAACGCAAAGGTTCTTAAGTTGTTTGATTTTAATTAGGGCATACAATTGTTTCAAGTTGTAGGCTGACTTTGTTTTAGTTTGGTTTGACTTTACTTTAGTTTGGTTGACTTTTAAAGTTGAATTGTTTTGAATATTCTTAAAAACAGTCTTCCGCTGTGTGTCTTTCATAGTTACCTTAGCCGTTTTCACGGTTGTGGTAATGTCTTAGATTTTCCTATTTTGAGTTTAAAAAAAAAAAAGCAAAGCATCTATTTTAAAGGAAAGGAATTTCTAGGGTTTTTACAGTGAATGAGGTTGTTCACAATGGCTGTGAATCTACTAACACTAGAGGTTAGGTACATAGCCATAAGTAATGACGAAACTCCCATACATTGACTGAGAAACAAATCTAATACAAATCGAGCAAATAGTAACCTCTTTGTAGAATTGAAGGGGGTTTGTTAACTTGAAAGGTCTTAGAAATGGAGAAAAGGGATGAAATTGAAGACCTTTAATCGCAAAATAGCCACGACTAAGCGTTGTTAGTTGATGCAAAAACATAAAAAAAGGGTTTCACCTTTTGAGAGTGACAAAACCTAACAAACAAGCAATGTGGGTGTCCCATTTCACGCGCTCCTTTAAAGCCGTGAGATCATGTTCTGGTTCTTTGTCGCGGCGGCGACGAAATGGGGGTGATAGGAAATCGTAAGAGGTGGGGTCAAAGGGCTGGATCATAGCTAACAACATCAACAGAGTAAAAGAAGAAGAAGATGAGGCTATTTCAAATTGATCTAGGAGTTAGAAAAAGGGTGGAGGGAAGTACATAAGTTCTACAAATTTAAAGGGAGCTATTTATATAAATTAAATGAGATTATTTAAATGCAAAATGGTACTTTATTTACAAGTTTACAACACGTGCCAATTGGTACTTGACTTAGAGTGTAATACCCCGTATTTTCATCCATATTTTCTAATTAATTAATTACGAATTATTTTATAAAAAGGGTATTTTAGTAAATTAATTATTTGGAGTCAAAATAATATTTTAATTTTGGCGCCAAAAGTATTTTGAAAACTAATCAATATTTTGGATAAGATTTATTATCCATTTATCTTATTTTAAAAACGGATTATTTACGTATTTCGGATATTTTAATTAAAGGAAAATAATATTTTATAAATTAATTATTGTGGCCGAAAATTCCTAATAATTAGCTAAGGAATTTCGGATTTTCCATGAACGGAAAATCTTATTTTTCTTGGTTATTTATTGGTAAATAATTGGTATTTAATTAAATAATTATTTAGGTATTTATTCTTTATTATTTATACAATTATTTTATTCCTTAAAAATCGAGCAAAATCTTCCTAAATTAATCTAGAGGAATCCGAATAATTGAGCTATGGTAAGCTCAATATTTTCGGCCATTTTAAATTATTTTGAGGGAATTTATTTGGTAAACTTGTATTTTTAATTATCTCCCAAAATTTCTTATTTTCCTTAATTCTATTTCTCCATCTTTTAAATATTTAATCATCATATTTACTTGCCATTCATTCTTCTTAATTATTCCCCTAATAATTCCAATTTCCTTATTATTTTCATGACATACATACCTTCCATATTTAATTATTAACAATCACCTTAATATCCAAACTTTCTTTAATTCTTTTACTCACTTCTCCAAGTAATCTCATAAACCCTACTTACTATAATTCTTCCTACATTTTCTTACCATAAATTATGATTACACTAGCTTATAAATCCCCTTCAATTCATGATCAAACCCTCACAAATTCTCATAATTCTCTCTCAAATTCTTTTTATTTTTCTTTACTCCTCCTTGCGCACCACCACCTCCATCGTGCACCACAACCTCTCCGGCCGCCCACTGCCACCGCCCTCCACCATCCGGCACCACCTGCTGCATGCCGCCGGCAACCTTGGTGCCACCTCCTCCCTTCTCTTCTCCTTGGTTTCTTACCTTTTCATCTTCTTTTCTCTTATTCAATTAATTATAATTATTATGGGAAATTTATAAAAAAATAAAATTATTATGACATGTTTTAATTATATAAAATCAGATTTTTAATAATTTTTATGATAAATTAATTTAAGAGGTCCATGTACATATAGTTGGGAGGTTTTTAGTTTAATTATCGTGATTATTTGTTAACCTTATATTAATTAAAGTTATATTTATTTGTAGGGTGTGTTCGAACAAGAATCTTGAGGTTCCGTTTGTGTGTTTTGATAAGCGAGGATCAAGGTACGTTAGGTGGTTAGATACCTTGAAAAAGATTGACTTGAATGAGCATGTTTGAATGATTTCTTGTGATGATTGAATTATATTGAATTGAATTATGATTATGAAATAAAATTTTGTTTAAATAAATTGGTTTTAATAAATAAATTGGAGTATTGATTCTATATTATGTTTTAATAGAATTAATTATTATTCATGTTTGAAAGGGTTTTATTTTGAAAGCATGTTGAATGTAATAAAGAAGAGTTTTGGAATTATTATTAAAAGTCGGTTGTATTGGATTTAAAGAGGATTTATTGAATTATTATTATTATTAGAGCTTTATAAGCACGTTAGTAATCCCACTATGCGGATTTGGTTTATTTGATAAGACTTTTGACTTTGTATGACCGAGCCTTTCCTCAAGAATAGCCTTGTAACATAAGAAGACTAGCTTAAGGGGTGTGCACACTTGGGAGAGGTATTGGAATTGGAATTGATTTATGAGGAATTGGAATTGATTTTTTAGTAATTGGAATTGGTTTTAAAAATGAGTGGAATTGGATTTATTTTATATTAATATTGGTTATAGAAATTGGTTTTGGAATCTTGAGTTGGAATTATTGATTTAATTATTATAATGGATGGAATTGATTTCAAAAGCATGTTTATGAATAAATTGAGTTAATTATCTCGCACTTATCGTACTTAGCATATTTTGCTAATCCGTAATTCTTATTTTGTTTTGGTTCGCCCTATTTACCTTAATGGTAAGCAGTGTTGACTAATTCCAAGTGAAGTCATAAATGAGCATTTGGAGTCCTTGGAACGGTTCGCCTAGATTAGGATATGGTGGTTCTTGTATTTATTTTTGAGTACTCATGACAATGGTTACTATTTTTAGTCTATTAATAAATAATGAAGAGTTTTGAAGTTTGTTGCAAAGTATTGGTTTATTTGGTAAGTTTGAGTAGCCTTGCGTAATCACGCGGCGGTAATACGCCTAAGTCTATCTCTACGGTATAATTATACGCATTATATTGGTATTTCCATAGAGGGAGATTTGGGTGGTGTTACAAAGTGGTATCAGTTTTCAAGGTCCTAAAAGATTAAAATTGGAATAATAAAATAAAAAAAATAGTGGGTAGACTTATGAAGGGCATATAGGATAGATAGAGTTTCGCATTTGTGTTAGAGTCAAAAGCTTTATTTTTTATAAAACTATTTTCCTATTTGTGGAAAGATGAATGAGAAAAGTATGCTTAAGTTCTCTACGGAGGCCTATAATGGGTACAACTCTCTATCTAAGAAAGGCTCACCTCAACGTCGTAGGTAACATTCGTGGGAGATGCGGGCTCGACAGTCCTATAATCATGATACAAGTACATATTTAATATTTTCGAAAATAAAAATAATTGAAATTATTTGAAAATTGAGTATGCGATTATATGTGCATTAAAGTTGGTGTTAAAACACCTTGAAGTGTGTATAGAGGGGTTCGAAATTTTTGGAGTATCACCCATGGTTGGGTGATTTTGAGTTATACTTGGTTTATTGAGTTATGAATTTCTTATTGCAAATGGATTTTGAATTGAATTATTTGAGTAATTCAAAATTTAATTAATTGTTTTGCATGTGTGTAGGAAACAGATGGAAAAATTTGATAAAATGAGACAACATTATTTTGGCATTCATTACTTGAAAGATAGTGGAGTCACAGCTAGTGATTTCATGTCTGGAATTTGTACTTTGGCCCTAACCCTTTATGAGAATTTTGGTGAGGAAGTCTTGACCCAACAACCTGGGATGGTTCTTTTGGCCTTGGCCCATTTTCCTAGAATTGAGAGATATCAACCTCTTTTTGATAAATATGGGGATGTGATCAAGGAAGATGGGATGTGGAATGAGAAGCATCATCATGAAGGGGAATGGTTAGAAAGAATGTCTAGCCTTAAGAGGGACTTGCACTATGTGGAGCGCAAGTATGAACATAGGAGAAAAGCTGTGAAAATTCCCAAGCCTCCAAAGGATTGCACCTATGATGTAAATGACCAAATGTACTATCTAAATGCCAAATACCTTTCTCTTACCCAAGGAAGCGTTATGAATATATGGAATATAGTGATGAGTCCATACAACCTGTTAGTAGGGGAAAGCATTACCGTTCTCCTACCCAAACTCCAAGCTACGAATCTTCAAAACGACCTAGCCCAAAAGTCCATTTCCATGTTGCAAAAAGGCCTAGGACTCGTTCTCAAACTGCAAAAGATAGAGCCTAAAAACCCCAAACCTTCTTCAAGAAAGCCTCGTGGTGATGTAAGCCCAACAAAAAACCCAAGTTACACTTCTAGCCCTGAAAGAAATATAAGTTAATCTGGGTCAAGCTCATCAGGCCTTATTCCAAGCTATAGTGGTTACAACCCAACTCTCATGGCCGAACCAAGTAATAGAAGTAATGATCCAGATTATGATTCTATTGAAGATGGTTATGCTCATAGTGTTGTTTGATTGAATGATTTTTGGACTATGGTTTTGTTTAATGTTTCAATAATTGTCCTATATGACAAAGTTGTATTTTCATTAATTATTATTGAAATAAAATGAATTATTTGAAATTTCTTTATGTTGTTATTAAGTGAATTAAATGCTTATGTGATAGAACTTGTTTTAATTTTTTAAAGTACAATAATAAAACCCAGGAAGTATGTCTGCAAGAATGAGAGACCAAGTTAAAAGTAAGCGCACTAGTTCCAAGGTTGGGATGGTCCTTAGAAAGCTAACCCATATTACTGAGAACATCACGAAAGTGGTGAACAAAGAAAACAAAAACATTGACGTTGACGTTGACTCTTATAGTGAGGTTTTCAAGAGAATTGATGCAGCCAAACTAGACCTGGCAATCCTGACCCAGACCCGATGACCCGACCCGAATGACCCGACCCATGACCCGAAATTGACCCGAAACCAATGACCCGAAATTGACCCAAAACCCGAATTAACCCGACCCGACCCATACCCGACCCGAAGTGGAACTAACCCGACCTTGACCCGAAACCCGAAATGACCCAACCCAAAACGACCCGACCCGAGATGACCCGACCCAAAGTTGACCCGAGACCCGAAACGACCCGACCTGAAGTTGACCCGAGACCGGAAGTAGACCCGACCCGAAAATGACCCGACCTGTAACTTCTTTTAGTAAATAATTATATAAGTTATAAATAGTTTATATTAGGAAATTATACATTAAAATAGACCTAACAACATCTTACATGACTACATTGACTTTCATATAATAGCTAAAAAAGATGGTCAAAGTGAGATGTGTGAATAGTGTAAAATGTCAAATCATTAAGAGTAATTTGGGACCGAGGGGGTATAAGAATAATTCAAAGAAATTATTACAACAATGACAATGATAATAAGAGTACGTATTAAAACTAAGATTAATAAGAGAGTGAGGTATAACTCAAGAGCATCCCTTTTAGTTTCAAGAGATCCTTAATAATATAGTGAGTTTCTCAGTCTAAAGTTTAAACACACACAAAAAAAAGGTTAATAAAATTCAAACAATAAATAAATAAATATATATATACAGAGTTGAATTTAACCCAATGAATCACCCGAATATGACTTGACTAGAAGTTGACCCGACCCGAAGTTGACCCGAAAATTGACCTGACCCAAACTGACCCGACCCAAAAATTGACCTGACCCTAAAATTAACCAGACCCAAACTGACCCGACCTAAACTTGACCCGACCCGAACTCGACCCGAAGTGTTGACCCAATACCCGACCCGACCCGATTATCGGCCGACCCGAAATCAACCCGAAACCCGAAATGACCAGACCCGACCCGAACTCCACCTGATAATATTTTGACCCAAACTTGACCCGACCTGAAGTGACCTGATCCATACCCGACCCAAATGTCCAATTTGCCAGGTCTAAGCCAAACTACCTGTTTACTTGGGAAAGGAGAACCCTGCCAATCTTGAAAATTGGATTAGGGAGTTTGATAAGTTATTTAATGCTATCAATTGCCCAAGTGAGTTGAGAGTGAATAATTATGGGGTTTAATACTTGAGGGAGGAAGTTGATTTATGGTGGGCCCAAAGAAAAGATGATTTGTTGAAAAAGCCAAACTTTAGGTGGGATGAGTTTAAGGAAGCCTTGAGAGAAAAGTTTTACCCTTCCTACCTGAGAAAGAAAAAGTGCATGGAGTTTACCAACCTAAGAATGGAGAACTTGTCAATTAGTGAATACTATAACAAGTTCATTAAGCTGATGAGGTTTTCCTCGAAAGTAGTCCATACTTAAACCATCAAAGCTCAGAGATTTGAGCAAGGCCTAACCTTGACACTCCAAGGGGAAGCTTGGGGGAGTGACCTTTGAGAGCCTGGATGAAATGTATGGCCCTGCAGCCCACTTGTACGGAATCAAAGGGAGGGAAATGGAGCATGCTAGAGAGGAAAGTTAGAACCCGGACTCTTCTCACGAGGGTGAAAAGAGACATATGCCCAATGACATCTACCAAGGGAATTCTGGAGATAGGTGGGACAACAAGGGAATGGAGGCTAGGCGTCCAACCCTAGGGGGAATGGAAACTAAAAGGGTAAGAGACCCAAGCGGAAGTATTTCTACAAGAGGTGTGATAAAGACCACCCAGGGAAGGAATGTGAGGGGAACCCGGTAACTTGTCGTTGCTGTCAGAAGTTGGGACACCGTGAGTACGAGTGTTTCAAGAAGGAAACTAATGTTAAGTCTGGAAAAGTGAAAGATTCTAGTGCACCTACTAAATCACCTCAGCCTAATGGACCTACACCTAAAGCTGGAACCAGTAGTAGTGCGGGAGGTGCCCTAAAGGGTCGTGTGTTCGTGATGAAGAGCTATTAGGCTGAGTCTGCTAATGATGTTGTAATTGGTGTTTTCTTTATAATTTCTTTTCCTGTAAAAGTCTTGTTTGATTTAGGGGCATCTCATTCTTTTGTTTTCAAGAAAATAGTTGGGAGTCTCGAGTTAGAAAGTCCTGAGTTAGTTTCTAGATGTGTCTATTCCATCTGGGGAAGTGAGGAGTTGTTCGAGATTGTTTTTTTAGTGTTTCTATTTCCATCTTTTGGTAGAATTTCTAGCAGATTTGATCAAGTTTAATTTGAATGACTTCGATGTGATTTTTGATATGGATTGGTAGGGAAAGTATGAGGCAAAGATTGATTGTGTGGCTGAAAAGGTCACCTTGACCAGCCCAAATAAGACCAAAGTGGTATATAAAAAGGAAGGGAAAAGCTCAAGGCTTTGAATTGTGTCTGCAATGCAACTACAGAAGCTGGTTAAGAAGGGTTGTCCTTTGTTTTTGTATATTGTTCAAGAGATTGAAATTGAGGAAAAGAAAGTTGAGGAGAGTATTCCTATAGTAGAAGAATTTCCTAATGTGTTTCCAGATGAGATTATGGGCATGCCACCAGTAAGGGATGTTGAGTTCACTATCGAACTAGTGCTAGGAACTGGACCTATTTTTAAGGCTCCATATAGGATGGCTCCAGCTGAGTTGAGGGAGTTGAAGACTCATTAGGATGATTTGTTAGTAAAAGGTTACATTACCCCTAGTTCATCACCCTAGGGATCCCTAGTATTGTTTGAGAAGAAGAAGGATGGAAGTATGAGAATTTGTATTAATTATCGGGAGTTGAACAAGGTGACAGTGAAGAATAAGTATCCATTACCAAGGATCGATGATTTATTTGATAAGTTGAAAGGAGCAAGGGTATTCTCAAAGATAGATTTGAGATCTAGTTATCACCAGTTGAGAATTGCGGAGCAATATATTGCAAAGAGTGCTTTCAGGATCCGTTATGGTCACTATGAGTTCACAGTTATGTCATTTGCTTTGACTAATGCACCTGTAGTGTTCACGGATTTGATGCATCGGATTTTCAGGCCATACTTGGACAAGTTTGTAGTGGTGTTTATTGATGACATTTTGATTTATTCAAAGGATGAAGAAGAACATAAGGAGCATTTGAGGCAAGTGTTATCATGTTTAAGGGAGCACCAGTTGTATGCCAAGTTGTCTAAGTGTGAATTTTGGTTGGAGAAAGTAGCATTTTTAGGCCATGTCATTTCCAAGGATGGAGTTACAGTGGAGTCAAGCAAGATTCAAGCTATGAGTGATTGGCCAACCTCAAAGAGTGTGTCGAATGTAAGGAGCTTCTTGGGTTTGGCAGGCTACTATAAGGAGGGTGATCCCATTGTAAGCGGTACTCTCCTTAAATTCCCTTGGACACTTAAAATCCCAAGACTTTACACTTGTTAGGGTGTAGTAGGATTTGAATTCCTGACTGTTTGGGGGACCTTGAATTAGAATTGATTCTATCATCACGCTTTTATGTAAGAAACAAGTAGGAGTCGCCAATGAGTTTTAGGAAAAACTCATAAACCTCGTTCATGCCTTTCTTCCATGTGGAGTTCATGGAATAATTAGCATGAATCATAAGTTTACCCATGCCCAAATTGGTCGATCTATAAAGCAGAAATGAGTTCGGGAGCGAGGGTACTAAGATAACGTTTCTTTTAGAGGGGAATCGTCATCCTAGCCTTAGTACGACCTCTACTAGCTTTTCCTTTTTTACAATTTCATCACCAAACAATATATGCAACGCGATACCTAAAACTATGTACAAACATTGCAAAAGTCCTTTACAAACATTGCAAAAGTCGTTATTCTTATTTATTAATATTCGTGAAAGAACAATAAAATAAACAAGATTCGCCTTGGCTTATGTGATCAACCAACAATTATTTAATTCAATTCTAATCTTTTTTTAATGCAAGATACTATGTGAAATTTATTAATTAATTATTATAAAGGTGATCAAACAACACTAATTAATTAATTAAAGTCCTTTTAAACAAGAAAATAAAGGTGATTTAACTAAGTGCTTGGGAATTTACCACTTCTCTTTGCTAGATCTCCGTTTAGAACACTTATGGACTCCTTCTTGTTGGGGAACCTCCACCATAGTAACAAAGTATCGAAAGGGTGAGTGTTTAGGACAAGAGGGCTAGGTTGCACAATTTCACAAGTTATTTCGCCAGAGTTTTTAGGTTAATTTCTGTCTGTTTAAGCCTTAGTTTAAGCTTGTATTTATAGGGAATGATTAGGTTTAGGGTTTCGAGCATTCAGCCGCAGCAAATGTCGCGCGCAACAGATAGAGTTGCGCGCGGCATCCCAGCGCAAGTTTTAGAGTTGCGCTTCTATGTGCAGCGCAACTAATGGTCTTGCGCGCGGCTTCATGGTAGTAAGATTCGATTTTATATTTTCCATATAATTTCTGAATAATTATAAATATTCTGCGCTGGGTGTCGCGCGTAACTGAATTAGTTGCGCGCGGCAACCTTGCTCAACTCTGTGAGATGCCCGCGACTTTTCCAGCGGCAGCACTAAGATTTAACCTAGGCACTCCTAAAGCCATCATTATTAGGGTTTAAGCACGGGCTTAAGCCTAATTATGTTCGGTTTTAGTTAATTGGACCTTTGTTTTGGCTTTTTCTTTAATTTGGGCTAGTCTTTTGTGTTTTGTGGCTTAACAAGTTATCCATAAGTATTCTTCACTTCGATCCAACACGAAGATGGCTTTATTTATCGTCATTGCACTTCCTGCCGGGACAGTAGGCCAAAAAAAGATGCCTACAGTTAGCCCCCACTTTGATCGAGTCTAGAATAGACGATGATAAAAGTAGTCAAGGAAATAAATCCAAGACTCATTCTGCAAAGTTCTCTAAGGATAGAGAATCTTCCAGTAATGTTTAAGGATGTCGAAACAATCCTTGGTTCGCTAAGTGTTTTGAAACAAGTAGCTATTAAGGCTAGAAAAAGTCCTTCCTAGTCTTAACGCGCTAAATAATCTAGATTGACCCTTTGCAATTGTAGAACGCTCTTACAAGTAAATGTATTTTGGGTGATGTCAGGTCATGAAAAGAGATCGGTTTTAAAAGGATAAAAGGGGAGGATTTCCTCTCAATCGTGTCATCGTTGGTCTAAAGTCCCTCGATATGTCATTAAAACTTTAGCCTGACTTTAACAAAGTAAAAGACGAAAAAGGGTTTTCAGTATTAGAGCCGAAATGGTCCGGTATTCGAGTCGGGTCCGGTATTCGAGCCGGAAGTCCACAAGATAGAAATACATGTCTCGGGACTGGAGGCATATATCATAATTCAGTGAGAGGGAAGAAAGTCAGCAACTCTTTCATCAGGTTTGTCCACAAGATGAGTACACGTGTCTCAGGAATGGGGGCACGTGATTACATGGGCGCGACATTGTCTCATCGCTTCTTTATACAGGGGGTAGATTCGACACCCTAACTATTCGGTAAGTTAGTAAGCGCACTAACTATCGTATCCATTCAAGAAGTGCCTGTTCCTGAAGGTTCGGCGCACCTGTCGTCTCGTTAAGCTAACGCCTAAAGTAATTCTCTACCTTTTAGTCCCGAAAGGTAGATCTCGCAAAGCTTGGGCTGAGTGAAATTTTACGCAAAACCTATGCCGTACAATTTTGCACCGTATGATACGCAATTTGCATTGTTACGCTGCATGAAAACGCCTTCCTTTTTGCTTCGCACGTGAAAAAAGAAGAAACCCAGACATTTGTAACGTTAGTACAGTAAAATGACAAACCTGTCTGTGGGTGCTTTTACGTAAAGCACCACCACGGAACGTCTTAAGGAACTCTTATGAAAAACGTTCAAAATGTATGCTTGGGGAAGACACAAAGCATGGTGTACATGCAATATGATGCAAAAAAATAATAAAAAAAGAAAACAAACTACAATATGCAAAGAAATTTAAAAATATTTTGAGAATTTGTGCGCCATTACGTCTAATAACGAGCAAAAACCATTCAAAAAATGATCAAACGGATCAAAATCAAAATCCCGGTCTTTCAGTGACCAGTATCCGCGCGCAACTTAGAAGGTCGCGCTGGCCAGGCGCACGCATCTTTCTGAGTTGCGCTAGTATGTTACGCGCAACATCTTAAGTTGCGCGCGACATTTATGTCAGTAAAGTGAAAATCGCAGACGCGATTTTGCACTTCACCATTTCTCCTTCCCTCGCCATTTTCGACTCTTTATCTCTTTAGGAAGCTTAGTTTTCATTGATTTTCAAAGCTAAAGGAAGCAAATTTTGTCCTCATTTTCCATAATCCAATGTAAGTTTTTTGCTAAAATTTGCTCTTTTTTGGCTGAATTCGGACGATTTTCGAATCGTTAAACCCCAAATTTCGAATTTGGGGGTTTTCGATTTGGCTTATTTTTCTTGAAATTGTTTTCTATATGTTGTTATGCTATGTTTAAGGAGTGTTTTGCAACAAATTTCATAAAAATTGGTTAAGTATTGAACCTTGTATGAGCATTTCTTTGTTCAAGTTCGTTCTTTACAGTTCTACTCTAATTTGGCTTGATTTTATGTTATTTTGTTTGCCCATTTTAGTTATACTTGTTAATTATAAAACAATTGTAGTATTGGAACTAGCTTTTCTTCCATAATTAATATTTTGAAAATTTTGAATCCGAAAAAATGGCGCGAAGTGTGTACTTAGCCTATTTTTTCCGTATTCGAACTCTAGAATTGTTTGGTAGACGATAATTATGTTTATATTACTGTTATTCGTCTAGAATTAGTTGATTGTTTGAGATTTTGGAACATAATCCCTTGAATGCTTAGTTGAAACTGGTATAGGATGGCTTTTGTGGGTGTTAAAAGCCCCCATTTACTGAGTTTAACTGCAGGTATCATAGCCCCCAAGTATGGGTGGCGTTCGATTTTCATGTTTTGCCCTATCGGTAGCCGTTATGGTGCCGAAATGGGTCTAGAATACGTACATTATTTTAGTTTAGGAAATAAGATAAACTAATTAAAGAAATTTTATCCGTCATAGCATGGACTCGCCTCCGTTTGTCGATGCCGAGGAGGTTCTTGTTGGTCCGGACGAGGCGGTTCGCCCTCGAAAGAGGATGACCCGTCCTCGAGAGGAGATTCAAGAGCGACGCATCATGGCCGATCGACGTCGCCAGGAGGAGGTGGTTTGGGAGGCTCCTCCTAACTGGGAACCTAGGGTCCTTAAGTGGGACCCAGACCACCACGTTTCGGTTAGAGGGTGGCGCGGCATTGTGATTTTTCTGCGCTTTTGTTTCTTAATCTTTTCTTTTGTTTCTTCTTCTTTTTAAATCATAACCATTTTTTATTTTTATTTAGAGTGAGCCTGGCATGCGTTTGTACGGCTCTGGTAACCTGCGAGCCCGTTTTGAGAGTTTGCCCAAGGTTGCAAAGGTGATTGTAGCACTTTCTGGGATTGACTCCTTGCTGGCGGCTCTTCGGGATTAATCGAGCAAGTCTGCATCGTCAGCTTTCCTCCGTGGATTGCTGGAGTTTTGGTGGGATTCCACTAACACTTTCCACTTTCCATGGGGAGAGATGACGGATACCCCTTTTCAGTTTCTCTATGATTACGGGTTTTCCTTTCGGAGGCGAACCTGTAGTTATAGAGCTCGTTAAGGGGTCAGACGAGAGATTGCCCGACCTTATGGGGGACCGTCTTGCGTCGGCCCTTCACGTGTACGTGCAATCTTGTCTGTACTTGGTTCTTGCCGACGAGTTGTCAGCTGAAGAGCTTGACCGGCAGTGTACACCTGAGCAGCTGGCTCAAATATACATTGCCCACGTTCTTTCCGTCACCATCTTGAGTGATCGAGGAGAGCGTTTCGACTTTGGGTTACTTATTTGCCTCAGCGATTTGGGGCAAGTAAGTGACCTAAGTTAGGCGGAGTTGTCGTATGCCGGTATGCTTACAGCTATGGGAAAGGCGACCCGGGTCATGGATTCCGCGGCAGCTACTAAGGTGCCTCGAATCTCGCTTACATGGCATGGTCATATCCTTGAGGTACGTGTTTTAAGCTTTTTTCTGTTATTACTTTCGTTTTTTCCTTTAGGCTTCATTTTTTCTCAATTTCAGGCTTGGGGATACTCGTACCTGCCTTTCTTAGCCCCCAGGGTGCTTGGGGCTACTCATTTACCTATCGGCCATCGATTGGTCGTGATTAAGAGGAGACGAGCTACTTCTGTCGGCAACTTTCGCCAGAGGATTCTCTCGGCGACTCGTGCGTCGGTGAGTATTCCAACTACATGTTCTCTTTTTGTTTTTTTTATTTTATTCATTTTCTAACGATTTTTCATGTGGTTGTGTTTTATAGATCGATCTCTATCCTTGGAGTTTGATCATCGGAGTCCCTAAGGCTATCCGGTCTGGCATGGTTCGTTGCCGTTTTTGGGCCCTCTATACGGGACTCTCGGTGTTCCAGAGGACCGACGCTTGGTTGTTAGGCGAGCGTGTTCTCTGGCAGCTTTCGACCAAGAAGCCTTTGGTTCCTGCAGATCCCCCAAATCGGATGCTGCGTTTGGACCTGTTGTCTACCGAGGATCGAGCTCAGGCGATCCTTGGTTATTCAGCGGAGGAGCTGGTGTTGCCGGATGCTTCTTATCTGGCTTGTATAACATCCAGGCTTACTCCTTTTCCGGCTTTTGTTCCGGTTAGTACTCTAACTCTTTTTTTTCGTGTTTCTATTTATTTTTCGGAACATTGACCCTTTTATCGTTTTTTGTCACATGTATTTTTAGCGGGTCGAGCTAGGTGGTTGGGTGCCTCCTATAGCGGAGATCACGTATACCGATGCTGTCGGATCAGTAATTCGTGAGACCCTTCCAGCAGCCAAGGATGACGAGGGGATATCGTTCGTACCTGAGACGGTTGTGTCGGAATGCCTTTTATGTATATGTACTTAAATATTTCTATTTATTTTTTGTTTCATATACATTTGTTTACTAACTGTCCTTGTATCCTTGGAACAGGTTTCGCGGGAGACCATGAACGACATGGTGAGGACTTTACGTGCTTTCAAAGCTGCTTATCGGAGAGCCCTCGTGACTTTATCATGCCCTGATCATCGGATGGTTGCGGTAAGTTTTATTATATATTAATTTTTTTTCTTTTCAACGAAGTTATTACATTTTATGTATTAATCATCGTTTTGGATTTTGTAGGATGTGCAGCAACCGTCTAGTAGTTGCCGAGCACCCTGATTCCTCTTGTATACATTTATATATTTATTTTTTTAGGAAACTTATGTATATATTTTTTGTATTTTTTTGTATATATGACACATTTGTATATATGTCATTATTATTATTATTATTTTTTTTTAATTTTTTTGTTTCCATGTGTACATTAATGCGAAAAAATTTCGAGGGAGGGAAAGGGAAATAAGAAAATAAAAAAAAAAGAAAATAAAGAAGTAGGAAAATAATAATAAAGAAAATAAAAAGAAAAAGAAAGTAGGAAAATAATGAGGAAAAAAGAAAATAAAAAGAAAATAAGAAAATAATAAAAGAAATAAAAAGAAAATAAGAAAGTAGGCAAGAAAAGGGACACAAAGTGTTAGAAGGCAAGAGCATGATTCGTCTTAAGATCTCGTGAAGATTCCGTCATTATATGAGCCAAAATACGGAAATTAACCCAACTTACGTGCCGCGTCAGGGGAGTCGCGCGTAACTGCGGGAGTTGCGCGCGGCTTTCGCGCGCAATGTTGCCGAAAATTTTCCCCTCTTGGGTCTACTTAAACGTGGTTTTGTGTAGGCTTTTAATCATCACGTATTCATTCGCTTAGTAACATAAGAAATTAAAAAGAATTAATCTCTCTAAACTCTTATTCTCTCTCTCTTTTTTTTTTGAACAATGATGATGACCTTTGAACAACGTTTGAAGCAATGGGTCAGTTCCTTTTCAACCGAGGACAAACTAGCTTTCAAAATTTACCACTTGGACCCTTTATTGAACTATATGCAATTAGTGGTTAACTTTGATTTTCTTCATGCCGCAGTCAACCATTGGGACTCTAACCACCATCTTTTCCTGTTTAGAGGGGACGAAATTGTCCCCCTTCCTAGTGAGTTCGAGGCCTTGCTAGGTTTCCCTTCAAACACTCTCCCTGTGACTTATTCGCCTACCTTGTCGGATCCCAAACCTATATTCTGAAGAATTTTTGGTTTGTCCAACAATGATATGACCAACATAGGAACTGAAGAAGGCGTGAACTTAATTCAATTTATTGAACACTTCGCCGCCCCTCGTGACAACATGACTAAACAACGCTTTAAAATTTGTGCTTTATGTTATTGTCTCGTTGTTAATTGTTTACTTAGGACAGGCAAAGAATATGGAGATTATTCAATGGTGTCCATAGAAGAGCAAATAGAGGGATGTCATTCACCCGCTCCTTTGGTTTTGGCGGAAACCGTTCTGTGCTTGAATCGCCTTAGAGGAGATCTTAACGAAAACGGTTTCACGGGAAGTCCACTCCTATTACACGTACGTTTTTTTTTCGGCATTTATCAGCGCAAGTCAAGAAGTTGCGCTGGCATGACCAGCGCAATCTTCTTCGTTGCGCGCGGAGGGTGCGCGCAACTGGTTTAGTTGCGCGCGTCACCTGTTTGTGTAAAAAATCGCAAACTAATTTTTTTTTCTTTTCTTTTTTTTTCAAATTTGGCTCATGGAGCGTTTGCGAATTGTTGATCAGCCTCAAAACCTTGAGGCTAATGGAGTAAAGACATTCCCTGGACGTCGAATCCTTTATAAGCATAAGAACAAAGAGGAATGGACGTCGTTTTTCTGTCATGTGATTCCTTGGTGGAACATACATAGTATGATTGGGAATAGTCTCAATTGCCCTTACATTAGGATTTTAGGCCTATCTAGTGCTACTTATATTTTTCCTTGTAAGGTGATGAGACAATACGAGATGAGGCAATTTATTCCTCCGCAAGATTGTGATGCCCCTAAAGATGTGACCTTTAAACCCGAAAGGATTGCTCGTTGGATAGAATATTGGTCAAGTCTTCCTAAGTGGGTAATACAAAATCCTCCCGCGAGTATCACATTATCTTCCTTTTACAAGGCTTGGATGAATGCGGCGGATAAGGGTGAATTTTACAAGGCTCGATCTAAACTTCAAGCCGCCACCGCTCGCAATCCACCTAAGCCTTTGATGCATTCCACCACTACTACTCCTCCTAGTGGCCAAAACAAAGGAGTGAGAAGAAAATTAGACTTCTCATCCCCTAAGGCTCATTTGAAGGAAACAAAAAGGAAAGCTCCCTCCAAACCCGCGCAACAAGGTGTGACAATCAAAGAACCTTCACCAAATACTCGCAAGAAATCTCCAATAGTCAAAGGGAAAGGAAAGCAGGTTGTAAAGGCCCCAATCCCTAAATTAAAAAACAATGTTTGGGTGAAGAAGAAGAGTGTAGGGGAAAGTTCCAAGGTTTCTGAAAATGCTGCGATGGAAACTACTCCTCCATCATCTGTGACAATCGAGGACATAGTAAAACCTTAGAGTGTTACACAATTTTATCATTAGTTTTTTTTTCGAATAAAGTGTAATCACTACTATAATGTTTTTTCGTTTACTATCTAGTTCAATAATGTCTCTCTTTTGAATTTTGAATGAAATAAAATGAGCTTTATATTTTTATATTTTGATATGACCAAATCATAAAGATTGCCTACATATTCACATTACGAAATCAGGTCTTTGCGTAGTTCTATATTTTTTTTTATATTATTATGTATTTTTATTCTTTAATCTCTTAGATAGACATTAAATGAAAAAATTAATCAAACCTTGTTTAAAATAAATAAATCAAAGTTTAATTTTATTTTCCGAGTATATGTTTTATTTAAGAAACACCCTTATTTTACCGTAAGTAGAAATCGCAACATCATTCAAACGCAAAAATTCGGGTTCGCAGTTCGTCATCAGGTGGCGCACACAACGTCTGGAGTTGCGCGAGCCTATCGCGCGCAACAAAATCAGTTGCGCGTGACATCCGCTCGCAACTATTCCAGTTGTACGCGACACTTGTGCTACGAATGTCTTGAAAAAAAAATTCTTTGAAAAAAATCGTATTGTTACCCTCCCAAGTGTGAAGATGTTTTTGTGATGTTCGAAAAAATTTGAACACTTAGAACGGTTTATTATTTCTGAATTACCCCCCCAAGTGTTATGTATTTTACCGTGTTATTCAGTAAAATGCATAACACTTAGAATCTTTCAATTGATTGCTTAATTAAAAATGGTTGTATGAGTGAACGAGTTTTATCCGGATTTCATATGTAATATTTCTTAAGGCGATAAATGTTTATTAATTGGCGAATTTCATCTCCTCCAATATCCATTAAACTGACGGCTCCTCTTGATAGGATTTCAATTACGCGGTAGGGACCTATCAAATTAGGTTTGAATTTCCCTCTTAGATCGGTTGGTGGTCCCCAAACCTCCTTTAGTACAAAGTCACCTTCTTTTATATTTCTAGGTTTTACTCTTTTATTGAAATGACGTGCAATGCGTCTTTGGTAGACTTGTACATGATGCAAAGCTCTTAATCGTCGTTCATCGAGGAATAAAAGCTCTTCATACCTCGCTCTTACCCATTCTGCTTCCGGTAGCTTATTTTCAAGTACGATGCGTAGGGATGGTATTTCCAGTTTGATTGGTTGAACTGCTTCCATTCCGAAAACTAAGGTGTATGGAGTTACACCTATTGATGTTCGTATAGACAAACTATAATCCTATAATGCGAAGTATAGTTTATTCGACCAGTCTTTGTAATTTTCTGCCATTTTCTTAATTATGACTGTTATATTTTTATTTGCCGGCTCTATAGCTCCATTCATTTGAGGTCTGTATCGGGATGAGTGTTGATGTTTTACTTCATAAAGAGTTAAGAGGGTCTCGACTTCAACTTTGAATTGAGATCCCTGAACACTAATTAGTTCATGTGGAACTCCATATCTACAAAATATGTTTCGTTCGAGAAACTTTGCGACATGTTTAGAGATACTCACGTAAGAAGCAGCCTCAATCCACTTAGTAAAGTAATCAATGGCAACTAATATGTACTCAATCCCTCCTAATCCTGTTGGCGAGACTTTTCCAATTATATCAATTCCCCAAGTCGAAAAGGCCAAGGGGAAGTGAGATTGTATAGTTCGGATGGTGGAAGGTGTTGTAAATTGGCGAACATTTGGCACTGTGGACATTTTTTTAACATATTGCATGCAATCATGTTCCATAGTGGACAAATAGTACCCTTGTCGTGAAATTATTTTTGAAAGCATTTTACCATTCATGTGAGGTCCACAAACACATTTGTGAGTATTTTCCATAAGGCGTGTGGCTTCCGGTTGGCCTATACATAGTAAGCTTTGACCATTAGGTCCTTTTTTGCATTATTGACCATTTATTAGACCATATTGGGCCGCAAGTGTTCGTAAGGCTCGTTGGTCTTTCAATGAAGTATTTTTGGGATATGTGCCATGAGTAATATATTGGAGGATATGATCATACCAAGGATTATCTCCTTCAATGTCATTTATTTCCTCTATTGCGTTGCAATACACTGGTTCTTCTCTTCTATCAACGCATAATGGCATCATACTTAAGTGATCTGGAATGTTGATCATTGAGGCTAATTTGCTAGCGCATCGGTTAATTGATTGTCATCCCTTGGGAGATATTTAAAATCAATATGTTCAAAATGCTCGATAAGTTGCTCTAAGTGTTCTTGGTATAATATCATTGTAGAGTTCTTTATTTTCCATTTTTTAAATATATGATTTATAATCTAACTGGAGTCTCCATATACCTCTAATTTTTGCACACCTATGCTAGCCGCTGCTTCTATTCCAATATTGCTCGCTTCACATTCTGCGGCATTATTAGTAACCTCAAAGTCTAATTTAACAGAGATTGGAGTATGTGCTCCCTCTGGACTTATGAGTAACACTCTTACGCAACATCCTTTTTTATTGGACGCACCGTCGAAGTACATTACCCATTTGTCATCTTGTGTCATGAGAATCTCTTCATCCGGAAGATGAGTAGTTTCTGTACGACTTGTTTGAATTGGATGTTACGCCAGAAAGTCGGAAATTACTGTTCTTTTCATTGATTTTTCAGGAATATATTTTAGCTCAAATTCAGCCAACATCACCAACCACTTAATTATCCTTCCTTGTATGGGTGGTTGTTCAAACAAATACTTTATCGGATTTTGTTGAGAAATCACATGAGTAGTGTGTGGTAACATATAATGTCGTAACTTTTTGGTTGCCCACACTAATGCTAGGCTTGTCTTTTCAAAGGTGCTAAATTTTGTTTCGTATTGGATAAAATTTTTACTTATGTAATATATTGCACGTTTGACTTTTTCTACCTCTTGTGCTAACATAGCGCCTGTGGCGGTGTCTGTAACTGTAATGTATAGCCTAAGAGGTAGTTTGGTTACTGGTGGTGCTAAAATTGGTGGACTTTTGAGATAATCTTTGATTTTCTCAAAGGCCTTTTGGCATTGATCGTCCCATTCATGTTTCTCCTCTTTTTTCCATTTTTTAAATATTGGCTCACAAGTCATGGTCAATTTGTTGATAAATCGCCTAATGTATTGTAATTTGCCAAGGAATCCCCTAATTTCTTTTTCTGTTTGAGGGGGAGGCATGTCAACAATTGCCTTTATTTTAGAGGGATCAATCTCGATGCCATGTGTGCTTACTACGTTTCCAAGTAACTTACCATAAGTTACTCCAAAGTTGCATTTTTGTGGATTCAATCGCATTTTATATTCTATTATGCGAGTGAAAAATTTGCGAAAAGCTTTTATTTGTCCCATTCTATCTTTTGACTTCATGATCAAATCATCCACATACACTTCTATTTCTTTATGCATCATATCATGCAAGAGAGTCGTAGCCGTTCTTTGGTACGTAGCTCCTGCATTTTTTAAACCAAATGGCATGACTGTGTAGCAATATGTACCCCAAGGGGTAATAAAGCATGTCTTTTCTTCATCTTCTTTTGCCATTAAAATTCGGTTGTAACCTGCGTATCCAACCATAAAGGATAACATCGCATGTTCATTCATGTTATCTACCAATATATCAATATGTGGTAGAGGAAAATCGTCTTTAGGGCTAGCTTTATTAAGATCCCTAAAGTCAACACACATGCAAACTCGTCCATCCTTTTTAGGGACTGGAACAATGCTCGTTACCCATTCTGGGTAATTACATATGCGAATAAAACCCGCGTCAAACTGTTTTTGTATTTTTTCTTTTATTTTTAATGCGGCATCAGGTTTCATTCGTCGAAGTTTTTGCTTTACTGGTTTAGAAGTAGGGTTCAAGGGAATGGTATGTTCCGCGATTTCCCTATCTGTTCCAGGCATGTCCTTGTATGACCAAGCAAACACGTCTTTGAATTCTTTGAGCGTCGATATGAGGGTCTATCGCTTTCCGGATTTAGAGTTAAGCCAATTTTGATTTCTCTCTTATTTTCGTAAGTTCCGATATTAACTATTTCAGTTTCTTCAACGATAGGGTTCTTTTGTTCTCCTTCATTCATTAGTTCAACCAATTTATTAATGTTATCATCTTCATTAGATTGATTGTTATAGCATTCGAAAGATTCAAGAGAAGGCATATACTCGGAAATAGAGCTCATATTATTAAAATCAAAAGAGAGTACATCAAGAGAAGAATCCTTTTTGGGATCTTCGTCCTTAAAACTAGAAAATAAAGACTCAGTAATGGCCACAAGGCCTAAATTTTCAGCTTTCCTAGAGTCTATAATAGATTCATCGTCCGATTCTTCAACATCTTCCCTTCGCCTGTGATGATTTCAAGTTTATCGCCTTTGTGATTGATCCATTTGAAATATTTCCTCTATCCATGCTCAACTGTGTCATTTGAAGGGGTGATCAACGAGGTTGGGTCAAAAGCTTCATCTTGAATGGAATTTTGATTGGTTATTAATGCGACATGATTTTGCTCTAGTCCAAATAGCAAGTTAAATGCTTGCCCATCATAGCACCCTAGAGTTAGGTGTTTTGATTTAACGATACTAAGATCGTCATCCAAGAAGTAGCAATCATGAAATAATTCAAATCTAGGCTTCTTGATTCCTTCCAAAACAAAGGGTTCTGAAAAGTCGTAGCATGGGTAATCTTCTCCCTCCCTAATGAATTGTCCATTAAGGGTTTGTTGATAGGATGGGAGTAAAGCGATTATCCCTTTCTTATTACTGTCTTTACGTGCTTTGTTTTTTGCATCGTGAGACTCCAATTCATCTTTGGTTGGTTTATATCCCAATCCAAAGGAGAAGCTTTTCTTTGGGATAGAAGTAAGAGAAATTTCTTCATTCCTATTCCCAAAGGCATCCCAGGAAAGTAACTACTCGATCTTGAGCAAGATGTTGTTTACTATCCGAGTGGAATATGGATTAAGTTTGAATGGTTCTTCCAAGTTTTCTTCCATTTCAATTGTGAAGATTGGCTCCACGGCAAATTCCCACATGTCCTCTTCATCATTATCATGGTTTATTTCTAAGGGTGATTGATCATTTATTGCTATTTTGAGTGGAGAAGCATGTATAGTCATAGGAAGCCCTTGATAGTTCTACCTAATCATTTGATGAAGTGAGGATGGTATTGCACCAAGCTCATGAATCCATGGAAGTTCAAGTAAAAGGTTGAATGTAGGTTTTATGTCCATAACATGGAATTCAACCATCTTTTGAATTGGGCCTGTGGTAATTGGTAGCTTAACAGTTCCACACACCAATCTTCTCGAATTGTCATAGGCCCTAATGATTTGTTTTGTTGATTGGAAATCTTTTTCTGGATTTAGGCCTAAGTATTTTGCCATTCGTAATGGGCATACGTTTACAGCCGACCCATTGTCTATCAAAGTTAGAGGGATATTGTATCCCTTGCATCCGACAGTTAAGTATAACGCATTGTTGTGGGTAGTGTCTTTTAAAGGCAAATCATCATTAGTGAAAACGATTGACTTGTCGGATTTCTCGCTAGTAAGAAAGCTAACGAGGTCCTGAGGGGTTGTGTCTGTGCTTACAGGCAAAGCCGTTAGAGCGTTCATGAGAGAATTCCTATGTTCTTTAGAAGTACTTAGGAGTTTCCAAATGCTAACATTCACCTTGGATGGGCGAAGTTGTTTGACCAATGGATCTTCCACCTCAAGTGGAGGTGGTATTGTATTTTGTGTTTAACCTTGAGTTTAATTTTGTGTGGTCGAAGATCCATTTGGTGGTGGTGCTTGGTAGACTCGCCCAGAACGAGTTCAATGATATATCTCATTTGGGTTAGTCGTAGGACTTATAAACCAACTTTCTTCTAGAGGCTTTGGATGTGCCTCCATTTCATGATGTTCCATGAGTTGTGCTTGATGCCATTGTTTATCCAAGGAGAGATTCGATAAATCTTGCGATTTACCCAAGAAATGATCCCTGTCAAGCGCTCCATTTGTTTCATTTTGTAAACAAGATGGAGGTACGACGACGGCATACTTAGAGACATATAAGTCTTTAAAGTCGTCGTCCCATATTCTACATACTTCATTAGTTGCCCCTATGATTATTGTGGATAGAGGTTCTCCTATGGGTGAGATATAGTCCAAAGGATTGAACGTATCACTTCCCATATGGTCTTCATCGATGTGAAACACCCCTAAGGGTGATGCATTATTGTTAGGTTTAGGCGTGGGATTTCTCCCATCGTCTACTAAATCTTGTATTTTGTGCTTTAAAACATAACAACGTTCAGTATCGTGTCCAACGCCTCTATGATAAGCACAATAAGCACTACCATTTCATTGAGGAAACCTCCTTTCTGGTGGAGTGGGTGGTGTTGGCCCTGTTGGGGCAAGTAAGCCTTTTTCATTTACTTTTTCTAACAATACTTTATAGCTTATAGTAAATGGAGTAAATTTTCTCTCTTTTGTCCATCTTTTTCTAGGATCATCATATCGATTTGTGTTATTGTATTGCGTGGAAGCCGCAAATACCTCAATAAAGGATGTTGCATTATCATTCCCCTTCTTGTAGTTATTCTTAGGTTGATGATGATAATGAGGTTTGTTTGCTTTTTCTTTAGCAAGATCATCTTCAATCCTAGTAGCCACAGAATAGACCTTTTGAAAAGTATCTAGACCAAGGTAACGTAGATGTTTGTTGTACTTTTCATGAAAGTTGTCAATGATTTTTTGTACTAACTCGAGTTCGGGAGGCCTTTGAGCAAGGTGGGCCGCCTTTTCTCGCCATCTACCATAGAAAGCAAGGAAACCTTCATCGTCGCCTTGCTTAAGCATCTCGAGTTCACGTAAAGTTGAATTGAACTCTACGTTACTCTCATATTGGGTGATGAAAGCCGAAACTACATCTTCCCATGTCGCTTTAAATTTTGGATCTAGCCCATAGTACCACTCTCTCGCAGTTGGGTCTAGTGATAAAGAGAAAGTCAAAGCATAAAGCTTAAGATCAACTCCATTATGTGCCATAGTGCCAGTAAAACACATTAAATGATTTTGTGGTAATGCAACTTCTGGTAATGCAACTTCTGGGGGAGGAGAAAACTTTTCCGCGTCAAAGTATTTGTTCCCCATTGTAGAACGAAGAACTAGATTCTCCAACGAATTTTCTTTGATGGATAATTGCTCCATCTTTTCTTGTAAGGCTAAAGTTTTAGCTTTTTTCTTTTCAGCATTTTCCATCTTCTTAATTCTTCTCTCCTCGGCCTCTTGAGCCTTTTCCTCTCTCATACGAAGAATCTCTTGTTGAAGTTCTTTGACGGTTGGCATTGTTGTTGGACTAGGATTAGTTCTCAAAGGAAAGTGGTTTGAAAGGGGTTGATCTTTGGGTGGTAAAAGTAAAATGCAAGTGCCCGGGGGTCCTCTTTTCCAAGTTTGAAAACTGGCCCTAAAGGAGTACGAAAGGATAAGTAAATCGATACGCTTGTTTTTAAAAGGACAAAAAAAAAAAAAAAGATGCAAAATATATTCAAACGGATAACATCACCCTTAACAATTCTTCAATGAAGATATTTTTCGGACCAGTCAATTTGTTTTTTGAGAAATCAAAACTGACTCGTCCAGTGGGCACGCGCGTAACAAAATCACTTGCGTTGGGAGGGGTCGCGCAACTTCTTGAGTTGCGCTCGCCACCTGCTCGTAATATTTTTTTTAATTCGAGCGTTTTTTTTTAATTCGATTTTTTTTTTACTTGACCCTTTTTTTAATGTTATCCTTTGAATATGACACTAAATCACGAAGAGACAACTTCGTAATTGGGAACCTATACCAAACTAAAAAAAAGAAAAAGAAGACTATCCTAACATGTTGCAAATAGTCACATAATCATATAAGCATGGCATAAAGCAAGATTCACGCAATTCCGCTCTAAGGTCAAAAAAGGCTTGGGTGTCCAAAGGTACCATACCTTAAGAAACGACGCATAAATCATTCACTCAACACGTTGACCCATGTCATCGCCCTCCCAACATTTTGTTGGTGATATGGGTGGGATGATTGTTATTGATTTCGGGGTAGACGTCTAGTGTTGGTTACCCCTAGTCAATGAGCCAATCCCCAATGGTTTAAGTGTGCTATGCTTATGCATGATTCAATGTTGCTTGTTTGGTTTTTACTTTTGTGCAAAGGGAAGATGTTGACTCGAATGAACAATAAAAGAGGGGGGGGTGAATTGTATTGAGGAGGAACTGGGGTAATTTTTGCGGAATTCTAAAAGAAACTTAAACAAAAACTTTAAAGTGCAAGAGAGATTTTACGTGGAAAACTTCTTGGCCCTAATCAAGAAGAAAAACCACGACCACAAGGGATTTTAAACTCAATTCTTAATAATAATAGGGCAAACAACCTATTACAAATTAAGACTCTAAACTCAAGTTCCTCTACGAACTTAAGTTCCCCCTCAACTGATCCCTCAATCAGTTGAGCTCTCAAATCTCTCTCTTTCTCCTTGCTTCACTCAAAGCAATCTACACACTCTAGAGTTTACCCAAAATCTTCCCCAATACAACTCGAATTAAAACTCTAAGATGCTAAGTACAAAGACACTCAAGGACTTAAGTGGATTTTTGACTCTTTTAGAAAAGCTAAGAATTGTAATGCTCAAGTGTACTCTTCAAAATGGAAAACTAATTCTATTTATACTAGAGGAGATCAGTTGAAAAACTCCCGCGTCTGCCTTGACTCCCACTTCACCACAACTCCCATGAAACTAGGAAATGCAGTTCGTGGAGGCTTGGGCAACAAGCTGAAGTATACCTAAGGAAGTAGTTTACTATTTCCTTAATTTTCTCAACCTCCTTGACCAAGTAAAAGATCCGTTTAAAAAGAGTTTTCAAAGGAGATTTTACCGAGTCAGATTTTTCAAAATATTTGGATAGAATTTAAACCAGAAAATCTTTAAGAAAATAGAATAGTTTAAAAGATAATTTTCCGAAAATAAAATAGATTCTTTTTAAACAAGGAAAATAAAATCTTTATAAACTGAAATTAAATCCACTTAACATCCTATCAATAATCAAAGTACTTAACATATATACAAGAAGCCTAAAATTAATAAAGTTACAATAGACTTCTTGGAACTCAGTGAAGCATCGACTCTGGAGCTTCAGTTCCTCAGTAAAGGAACTTGGCTTCTGATTGTCTTCTATGCTCATCCAAAGCTCTTCCTTTGACCTTGTTCCATGCTCCATTTTGACCCTAGAATATCGTTGCATATAAAACCTGTCAACACATCAAAGCTAATAGACAAATGTTAAAGCACTTATGGGTTTGCTTAGGTTCCTTGAGTCATCATCAAAACTTAAGATCAACAATATTCCCCCTTTTTGATGAATGACAAACCTAAGCAAACTCATAAATAAAATTGAAAGACAATCAGAAAAAGAAAACACTACTTAAAAAAATTAACAAGGAACTGAATGAAAAGTATACCTTCTAGTTTTAGATTATACCTTCTAGTTTTAGATGGATGGAGAGCTTGTCAACAATTGAGTTTGCCTTCTTTTCCCCCTTTTGGCGTTCATCAAAATTAATGCACACAAATATATATATATCTAAACACAGCACCATGATAATGGTTTGTGTCCAAAGCATAGAACAAAGCACATATAGGCAGAAATAGTATGCAAATAGTCAGAAAGCAAGCATGCAACATCCATATAAACAAACTGATGTTCCTCCAGAACATCCAAAAAGCAAAATACCCTGTTTTAGACCAAAATAAGCTAAATAAAACAAGGTTTTCAATCCAGACCAAATTCAAGAATCAAAAAGTTTGATAGCTAAAACATAAGAGAAACAGAATTAGGCTTCAGGGGCAGAGGATAGATGCTTTTCTCCTGCATCTTCTTCTGAAACTTCTTCAATGACCAGATCCTCCAGCTTCTTCAAAAGATCTGACTGCCCTTGAGATATAGTGGAGGTGCTCTGCTGCACTGCTGTTGTGAGCGCAGTAGAAGCCTTTGCCAAGTCTGACACCATCTTTTCTAGAGCCTCAATTCTCTGAACCAGAGCAGGTTGTGCATCCACCAGCTTTTGCACTGTATCCTTGAGATTCTTTAATTTTAAAGCAGCACTGACAGAGTTAAATCCTGTAAACCCTAGACCTTCTCCTGCTGGAACAGACTGACTTCCTCCAGTTTCTTGCACAAAGGTGCCCTGTTCCCCCTGAACCAAAGTTCTCTCTTCTCCCTTTTCATCACATAAATCTACTACAGCAGTAGATTCAGCCTTGTCTTTTCCTTTTGGCCTAAAAGCCAACCTTGTACTCTTCCTCTTTCCAACACTAGGAGCACTCTTTGTAGGCATTATGAGCACTTCCTTAGTCTTCTTTTCTCCCTCACCCTCACTGTCCTCCTCCTCAAGCCATCTATCTAACTCCTCTTCCTCCAATTTCTTCACAGTTCCTTCATCCTGCTTGGTTTTTGGAATAGATTTGGAGAGGAATTGGGTTACTCCATTTACAACAGTTAGGTTTCTGGCCTCAAGGGTTCTTGGTTGCACATAATGGTTTGTTTTTAGTTTGAGGCGTTCATAATTTGTCATGGAGACACCACAGCTTTCTAGGAGAGTGATCAACAAGTTAGCATATCCAACCTTCAAATGGTTGGCGATGTAGTGAGAAAGGTGCTGGATCATTAGGGAAGGGAAGTTTATTTGTAGTTTGTTTTCAAGGCAGTACATGAGCACAACATCAAGGTGATTAGCCTCGTTCCTGTGCTGAGTTCTTGGTATTATGGCCATATGGACAAAGATAAACAGCGATTTTTGGATAGGAGAGAATAGGTTATGGTTGGTTTTTACTTTGGAAGCTTTTCCCCCAATTGACTCAACAATCTTTTCAATAGAAACATCATCAACACTTAATTCAGTTTCTCCTTTAAAATACTCATCAAACCCCTCATTAGGAGTTCCAAACACAGCAGCCAAATCATCAGCATCAAAACTAATTTTCTTATTTTTAACTCGGCTAGTACACACACCATTCACATTCTTAAAATTTGCACAAAATTCTTTTAACGGAGCATGAGCAATCACATTGTCATAACATTCACTAAACAACTTAACCCAATTTTGAGCCTCAAGAATATCAAGAAGTTCAGTATACTTACTTATCTCACACCACTTGAGATTAATGCTAAGACCAGCGATGAATTGATCAGAGCTTGCTTCAAGCCTCTTGACAGCAGGTGACTTTGATTTTTCCCCCTGAATCGGTTCACCAAGTTCCTCGTAGTCCAATTCCTCTTCAACCTCTATCTTCCTCTTCTTCGAATCACTGCGATCCATGGGTTTGTTTTATGGGGTTTCAGTGATAGCTTGAGTTGAGGTTTCAGTCTCAACTTCCATGGGTGATGCTTTTTGAGGTGAATTTTGGATTTTTGGTGAGATTTCCATGGGAACTGGAGAAGAATCACTGAAGACAAGTGTGTATTTTACAGAGTAGGGTGGTGAGGAACAGTGGTTAGGGTTTGGTTTCATTTTATAGTGGGGTGAATTCTGAGAGGTGAATTAGGTCGGTGGAATAGTGTAGAAGGTGAATTGAATGGGGTATGTGTCGTTTGAATAAGGATAAAGAAATTACTTTTCACTTGGTCAGATTAAAACGGAAGATTCAATTAATGTGATTTGACATGAAGAGTCTTGATTAAATAGAGAAGTTTTTGATCAAAAACTTGAATTGAATTCGAAAAGACTAGGATATTTAATTGAAGATAGATTTGAATTTAAGAGGATAAACTTGAGAGATTAATTCAAAAAATAAAAGGATAAGATTTTTTTCAGAGTATAAAAATTAATTAACTGACTAGCTAATTAATTCAAGAAGTGATAGAACAAAATCTTATGAAAATATTAGGAGGAACTTGGAACAAATCAACATAGCTTGTTAGTAATATAGATAAGCAAGTGCAATTTGATTTCTTCACATACAGCCACAATCCCATATGTATTGCCATTCATTCTAATGCTCAGGACTATGTTTTCACATATACACATTGTGTAAGATACATATAATGTATGCACAATTAACTTATACCTTGGGGAAACTTGAGGTCTTCTAACTCAATTGTATCATACCAAGTTCCATGCGCATCTTTTTGAATTTGTCCCTGCTCAAAGGCTTAGTAAGAATGTCAGCAATTTGATTTTCAGTCTCACAAAAATCTAATTTAATTAAGCCTTTTTCCACATTATCCTTAAGAAAATGATGTCTTATATGAATATGCTTCACGCGAGAATGATGAACTGGATCCTTTGAAATGCATATGGCACTAGTATTATCACAGTAAATAGGAATGCAATTGTACTTCATACCATAGTCTCTTAATTGTTGTTTTATCCAGAGTACTTGAGAACAACAAGCAGCAGCTGCCACATATTCAACTTCAGCAGTTGACAAGGCCACTGTATTCTGTTTCTTGGATCCCCAAGAAACTAGACATTGCCCAAGAAACTGAATCATCCCTGAAGTACTTTTTCTGTTCACCAAATCCCCTGCATAGTCAGCATCTGCAAAACCTTTTAAATCAAAAGTATCACTTCTAGGATAGAAGAGACAAAGATGGTCAGTTCCTTTGAGGTATCGTAGGATCCTTTTCACTGCTATAAGATGTGATTCTTTAGGAGTATATTGAAACCTTGCACATAAGCCAACACTAAATGCTATATCAGGTCTACTAGCAGTTAAGTATAAAAGAGATCCAATCATACCTCTGTATCCAGTTTGATCTACATTAGTTCCTTGTAGATCTTCATCTAACCTTGTGCCTGTTCCCATAGGTGTATGGTAGGTCTTTGCTTGGTCGACATTATATTTCTTCAGTAGTTCCTTGACATACATTTGTTGGTGAATTGCAATACCTCTTTCTGTTTGTTTGATTTGTAGTCCAAGGAAGAAGTTGAGTTCCCCCATCATGCTCATCTCAAATTCACCACTCATTAGCTCAGCAAAGTACTTGCACAAGTTTCCGTTAGTTGCTCCAAAAATAATATCATCAACATATATTTGAACAACTAGTAAATCAGTTCCTTCAGATTTTAAAAACAAAGTTTTATCTACTTTTCCTCTTTTAAAATCATTTTAAAGAAGGAACTTAGAGAGCCTTTCATACCAAGCTCTAGGAGCTTGTTTCAGCCCATAAAGAGCTTTATCAAGCTTAAAGACATGATTAGGAAATTGGGGATTTTCGAAACCAGGAGGTTGTTCTACGTACACCTCTTCTTCAAGAAAACCATTTAGGAAAGCACATTTAACATCCATTTGATACAGTTTGAAACCCATGAAAGAAGCAAAAGCAATTAATATTCTAATAGCTTCTAATCTAGCAACAGGAGCAAAAGTTTCTTCGAAATCAATACCTTCTTGCTGATTGTAGCCCTTTACAACAAGTCTGGCCTTGTTTCTCACAATTGTTCCATATTCATCCAGCTTGTTCCTGAATACCTACTTGAGCCCTATAACCTTTTTGTGTTCTGGTTTCTCTTCAAGATGCCAGACCTTGTTCCTTTCAAACTCATTGAGTTCATCTTGCATGGCAATTATCCAGTCAGCATCCTTTAGAGCTTCATCATGATTTCTTGGCTCAATTATGGATAAGAAGGCTTGAAAGGCATAGAAGTTCCTCATCTGTGATCTGGTCTGAGTTCCTCTACCAATATCTCCTATAATAAGATCTATTGGATGAGAGCCTTGATATTTGAATGGCTTTGGATGAAACTCTCTAGCAGGAACTCCAATTTGAGGCACTTCTTCTTCGGTTTCTTCTGAATTTTCCTCGTTGCCTGATTCTCCCTGATCTTGTTCCTCCGGGATTTCTTGATCAGGAACTTCAGCATTTTCTTGATGTTCTTGCTCTGGTTCCTCACTTACATCCTTGGTTTGCTTGGAGGTTTCTTCATCTTCTTCCCTGTCTCTAATCATACCAATTTCATAATCAATATTGTCTTGTTCCTGCACATTCATAAACATATTAGATTCATCAAATATCACATGAATGCTTTCCTCTACACACAATGTATTTTTATTGTAAACTCTGTAGGCTTTGCTATTTGATGCATAGCCAAGGAACACAGCTTCATCACTTCTTTCATCAAATTTTCCTATGTTCCTTTTCCCATTATTATGGACAAAACACCTGCATCCAAAAGCTCGAAAGTGAGAAATATTGGGTTTTCTCCCCTTAAACAGTTCATAAGGAGTCTTATTGATGATTGGTCTCATCATAACTCTATTAATAATATAACAAGCAGTATTAATAGCTTCAGCCCAGAAGTTCCTTGGAAGACCAGTTGCTATGAGCATAGTTCTTGCCATGTCTTCTAGAGTCCTGTTCTTCCTTTCAACAACTCCGTTCTGTTGAGGAGTTCTCGGAGCTGAAAAGTTATGATCCATGCCATTTTCTTTGCAAAAGTCATCGAATCTTGAATTCTCAAACTCTGTTCCATGATCTGATCGGATGTGGATAATCTGATTTCCACTTGACTTTTGAACTCTTTTGGCAAAGGACACAAATTCATCAAAAGTTTCATCTTTGCTGGACAAAAAGATCACCCAAGTAAATCTAGAAAAATCATCAATGATAACTAAAATATATTTCTTTCCACTTCTACTTTGAACACGCATGGGGCCACACAAATCCATATGGATTAGCTCCAATGGCATTGTGGTGCTGACCATGTTTTTGCTTTTGAAAGAGGACCTGACTTGCTTGCCTCTCACACATGCATCACAGATATGTTGTATGAGGAACTTGACTGAGGGAAGCCCTATGACCAAGTTCCTTGCTCTAAGCTTATTCATGAGAGAGAAGCTAGCATGTCCAAAACGTCTATGCCATAATAAAGGATCGTCATTAATGGCACTCAGGCAGGTAAGGTTGTTCCTTGGAACAGAATTCAGATCCACAATATATGTGTTCCCTTTTCTAGTTCCTTCAAGAACAACCCTTCCTGTTGTATCATTAATGATGTTGCATGAATCAGAGGTAAAACTTACAGAGTTTCCTTTATCACAAAATTGTGAAATGCTTAGCAAATTGTGCATTAAACCCTCGACCAAAAGTACATTATCTATTGAATGAGAACTGGACCTTCCTACTTTTCCTTTAGCAATCACTTCTCCCTTCTTGTTATCTCCAAAGGTCACAGTTCCTCCTGGATAGGACTCTAGTGAGAGAAACTTTGATTTGTCTCCTGTCATATGCTTTGAACAACCACTGTCGAGGTACCACGTGTTGTTCCCCCTCACTAGGACCTGCAAAAGAACTCATTGGTTTGATTTAGGAACCCGAGTTTCCTTGGGTTCCTTGTACGTTGAAGCAATATCAGATTTCTTTACCCAAACTTGCCTAACATTCTTGTTAATGGTTTGTTCCTTCGTATTGCAAGTAGCAACAAGATGACCAGTTTTACCACAGAAGGTACAAACTTTATGACTAGGCAGGTTCACATAATTTTTCTTGCCTTTGTGCTTAGAATGTATGAATCGTAGACCTTCAGTTCTTTTGGTTTGAGCATTCTCAATCCACTTAGGAATTCCAAACTGACTAATGTTTCTTTCTTTTCGAAGCTCAAGTTCCTTCTCAAGTTTTGCCTTTTCGATTCTTAACTTATCAAAATCATATTTTAATTTTTCAAAATCCTCATTAAATTTTGGCAAGGATTCAGAGGAGGAACTTGGAGACACTTCAGCATTAGCAAGTTTGTATTGAGTCAATTCTACATTAACCATGATATTTTCCAACTTGAGTTTCTCATTCATTTCTTTTAAGAGAAGATTCTTGTCAAAGAGTTCGAAAAATCTACTCTGAACATCAGTTCATTGATTTTCAATCCACGTACTGTGTTCCTTGCAGACTTTGAGAGCTCTTTGACATTCACCTAGACGTATACTAGTGTGAGTCCAGTCGTCTTCTAATTCAAACACTAAATCAATGAGAGCATCTTTAGTATAAGTCTTAATTATATTAGGATCAAGGAATACCTCTTTAGCAAGCTCATCATTGTAAGCCTTGTCATCACGTTTGGCCATCAAACACAGATGAGCTGTTTCTTATTCAGGTTGTTCCTCTTCATCCTCACTTTCAGAATCTCCCCATGCAACTATCATAGCCTTCCTAATGTCTGTTTTGTTGAAAGGAGTTTTGTTGTAGTTGCTCTTAACTTGTTCCTTTGCCTTCCCTTTACCTTTCTCTGTTTCCCAAAGTGGACACTCTCGAATGAAGTGTTCCAGTGATCCACATTTGTGACAACCAGGGTTAGCCTTTGAAGTGGAGGGTTTCTTGGTGAAGTTCCTTGACCTGTTGTTTCTGTTGAACATTCTTTTGAACCTTCTCACTAGCATAGCAGCCTCTTCCTCATCTACTTCAGATTCTTCTTGATCTCCAGCTTTGAGAGCCAAGCCTTTTCCTCGGTTTCCTTCACTGTTGCTTGTTCCCAGGTGCAACTCATGAGTCATGAGGGAACCAGCAAGTTGCTCAATGTTGAACTTTGTGAAGTCCTTTGTTTCTTGTAAGGCTGTTACCTTGGCTCTCCATCTCTCATCTTGAGGGAGGCTTCTTAGAACTTTTCTGACCTGCTCATCAATAGGGATTTGCTTTCCAAGAGAAACAAGCTCATTAATAATGTTAGTAAATCTAGTTAACATTTCCTGAATTGATTCTTTTGGTTGCATTTCAAACCGTTCATATTTTGACATAAGCAGGTCAATTTTAGAGCGTTTCACTTCGTTAGTTCCTTCATGAGTTACTTGAAGTAAATCCCAAATTTCTTTAGCATTTTTACAACCCATAACACGATTGTGTTCATGGGGTCCAAGACCACAATGAAGTAATTTATAAGCAAGTGCATTAATTTCCATTTTTTCAAAATCTTCCTTATCAAACTCAGACATAGGTTTAGGTACTACCTCATTTTCACTGTTGGTTTTGGTAATTTCAAAATCACCAACTTCGATAACTCTCCAAACTTGGTAGTTGTCAGCTTTGATAAAGATTTCCATCCTGTTCTTCCAATAGGTGTAGAATTTCCCATTGAACATAGGAGGACGCTGCGTAGAGTAGCCTTCTTCCAGTTTCTCGTGATTGTTCATCTTGATTCCAGGAACTTAACTCGTCAGGGTTTCCTGATTTCTTCGAGGAACCAGCTCTGATACCAATTGTTGACTCGAATGAACAATACAAGAGGGGGGGTGAATTGTATTGAGGAGGAATTGGGGTAATTTTTGCGGAATTCTAAAAGAAACTTAAACAAAAACTTTAAAGTGCAAGAGAGATTTTACGTGGAAAACTTCTTGGCCCTAATCAAGAAGAAAAACCACGACCACAAGGGATTTTAAACTCAATTCTTAATAATAATAGGGCAAACAACCTATTACAAATTAAGACTCTAAACTCAAGTTCCTCTACGAACTTAAGTTCCCCCTCAAATGATCCCTCAATCAGTTGAGCTCTCAAATCTCTCTCTTTCTCCTTGCTTCACTCAAAGCAATCTACACACTCTAGAGTTTACCCAAACTCTTCCCCAATACAACTCGAATTAAAACTCTAAGATGCTAAGTACAAAGACACTCAAGGACTTAAGTGGATTTTTGACTCTTTTAGAAAAGCTAAGAATTGTAATGCTCAAGTGTACTCTTCAAAATGGAAAACTAATTCTATTTATACTAGAGGAGATCAGTTGAAAAACTCCCGTGTCTGCCTTGACTCCCACTTCACCACAACTCCCATGAAACTAGGAAATGCAGTTCGTGGAGGCTTGGGCAACAAGCTGAAGTATACCTAAGGAAGTAGTTTACTGTTTCCTTAATTTTCTCAACCTCCTTGACCAAGTAAAAGATCCGTTTAAAAAGAGTTTTCAAAGGAGATTTTACCGAGTCAGATTTTTCAAAATATTTGGATAGAATTTAAACCAGAAAATCTTTAAGAAAATAGAATAGTTTAAAAGATAATTTTCCGAAAATAAAATAGAATCTTTTTAAACAAGGAAAATAAAATCTTTATAAACTGAAATTAAATCCACTTAACATCCTATCAATAATCAAGGTACTTAACATATATACAAGAAGCCTAAAATTAATAAAGTTACAATAGACTTCTTGGAACTCAGTGAAGCATCGACTCTGGAGCTTCAGTTCCTCACTAAAGGAACTTGGCTTCTGATTGTCTTCTATGCTCATCCAAAGCTCTTCCTTTGACGTTGTTCCATGCTCCATTCTGACCCTAGAATATCGTTGCATATAAAACCTGTCAACACATCAAAGCTAATAGACAAATGTTAAAGCACTTATGGGTTTGCTTAGGTTCCTTGAGTCATCATCAAAACTTAAGATCAACAGAAGATATTATGCGTTCAAGTCTCGCTCTCTAACTAGAGATTATCCAAGTTAATTCTCGTTATAACCCATAGGCAACCTAGTGTTGGATACCTTAGACCATAACTACGAATTAATCATGTAACCTCTAAATCCCCAATGAAGTCGCCACTGTAAGGAGGGTGATCCCATCGTAAGGGGTACTCTCCTTAAATTCCCTTGGCCACTTAAAAGCCTAGGACTTTACACTTGTTAGGGTGTAGTAGGATTTGAATTCCTGACTGTTTGGGGGACCTTGAATTAGAATTGATTCTATCATGACGCTTTTTTGTAAGAAACAAGTAAGAGTCGCCAATGAATTTTAGGAAAAACTCATAAACCTCGTTCATGCCTTTTCTTCCATGTGGAATTCATGGAATAATTAGCACGAATCATAAGTTTACCCATGCCCAAATTAGTCGATCTATAAACCAGAAATGAGTTCGGGAGCGATGGTACTAAGATAACGTTCCTTTTAGAGGGGAATCGTCAACCTAGCCCTAGTACGGCCTCTACTAACTCTTCCTTTTTTACAATTTCATCACTAAACAATAATATGCAACGCGATACCTAAAACTGTGTTAGTTGATTTTATTTACAAACATTAATTCACGTAGGAAATATATTGCAAAATTCGTTATTCTTATTTAATAATATTCGTGAAAGAACAATAAAAAAAACAAGATTCGCCTTGGCTTAAGTGATCAACCAACAATTATTCAATTCAATTCTAATCCTTATTTAACGCAAGATACTATGTTGAATTGATTAATTAATTATTTTAAAGGTGATCAAACAACACTAATTAATTAATTAAAGTCCTTTTAAACAAGAAAATAAAGGTGATTTAACTAAGTGCTCGAGAATTTACCACTTCTCTTTGCTAAATCTCTGTTTAGAACACTTATGGACTCCTTCTTGTTGGGGAACCTCCACCGTAGTAACAAATTATCGAAAGGGTGAGTGTTTAGGACAAGAGGGCTAGGTTGCACAACTTCACAAGTTATTTCGCTATAGTTTTTAGGTTAATTTCTGTCTGTTTGAGCCTCGGTTTAAGCTCGTATATATAGGGAATGATTAGGTTTAGGGTTTTGAGCATTCTGCCCAGTAGGTGTCGCGCGCAACAGATAGAGTTGCGCGCGGCATCCCAGCGCAAGTTATAGAGTTGCGCTGCTATGTGCAACGCTACTAATGGTCTTGCGCGCGGCTTTATGGTAAGATTCTATTTTATATTTTCTGTATAATTTCCGAATAATTACAAATCTTCTGCAGCGCAACTCTGTGAGATGCACGCGGCTTTTCCAGCGGCAACAATAAGATTTAACCTAGGCGCTCCTAAATCCGTCATTATTAGGGTTTAAGCACGGGCTTAAGCCTAATTATGATCGGGTTTAGTTAATTGGACCTTTATTTTGGCTTTTTCTTTAATTTGGGCTAGTTTTTGTGTTTTGTGGCTTAACCAGTTATCCATAAGTATTTTTCACTTTGATCCAACACGAAGATGGCTTTATTTATCGTCATTGCACTTCCTGTCAGGACACGAGGCCAAAAGTAGATGTCTACATCTACTACATAAGGTTTGTCAAAGATTTTTTAAGGATTTCTAAGCCCATGATATGTTTGATGAAAAAGGAGCATAAGTTCTTATAGACTCCAGAGTGTGAGGAGGCGTTTAAGATCTTAAAAGAAAGGTTAACCACAGCACCTGTGCTGGCTTTGCCGGATGGAAGTGATCTATATGAAGTGTATAGTGATGCCTCGAGGTTTGGACTGGGATGTGTTTTGATGCAAATTCGAAGAGTGGTTGCATATGCTTTGAGGCTTCACGAGGGGAATTACCCAACCCATGATTTGGAGTTAGCTGCAATAGTGTTTGCCTTGAAGATTTGGAGACATTACTTGTATGGGGTGACTTGTAGGATTTTCACGGATCATAAGCATTTGAAGTACCTTTTCACTCAGACACATTTGAATAGGAGGTAGAGACGACGGTTTGAGTATATGAGTGATTATACATTGGATATTAAGTATCATGAGGAAAAGGCTAATGTGGTGGCAGATGCTTTGCGCAGAAAGTCGGAACATACGGTATATGTGATGGTAGAATCAGATCAGTTATGTGTGGAATTTGAGAAATTAAACTTGAAAGTAATGGAGCATGGTGAGGTGACTAGGATGTTGAATGCCTTGGTGATTCAACCATGCATTTATGATGAGATAAGGGAAAGTCAATTGGAAGATGAGAAGTTAAAAACAATTAAGAAGAATATTGATGAAGGACAAGTGTTGGATTTCACCATTGGTGATGAGGGAAGTATTTGTTTTAAGGGAAGATGCTATGTACCGTAGAATCGTGGAGATCTAAAACAAAGATTGATGGAAGAAGCCCATAATTCTCCTTATTCAATGCATCCCGGAGAGGATAAATTGTATAAGGACATGAAGAAGACTTTTTGGTGGCCCAATATGAAGAGAGAAGTGGCTGAGTTTGAAGCTAAGTGTTTGACATGTCAGAAGGTGAAGATTGAGCATTGCAGGCCCTAAGGAAAGGTCAAATTCTTGGAGTTGCCCAAGTGGAAGTAGGATTCGATTTCTTTGGATTTTGTGAGAGCTTTGCCAAAGACAAAGGCAAAGAATGACACTATTTAGGTAATAGTGGATAGGTTGACGAAGTCAGCAGCATTCATACCCATGAGAAGTACTTGGACTATGGATCAATTAGGAAGAGCTTATGTGAAGTTTGTGGTGAAGTACCATGGGGTACCCACGGATATCATTTCGGATAGAGATTCAAGATTTTTGTCTAACTTTTGGAAAAGATTGTAAAAGGCAATGGGAACAAAGTTGTTAATGAGCACAGCATTTCACCCAGCGATAGATGGTCAAACAGAAAGAAAGATTCAGACATTGAAGGACATGTTGAGAGCTTGTTTGATGGAGTACCAAGGGTATTAGGAAGACCACCTGGATTTGATAGAGTTCCCTTACAACAACAATTACCATGCAAGCATTGGAATGACACCGTTTGAAGCATTATATGGTCGAAAGTGTAGAAGCCCAGTTTGTTGGAATGATATAAGTGAGACTATGGTTCTTGGACCAGAGATGATTGAAGATATGGTGAAATAGGTTAAGTTGATTCAGGAAAAGATTAAAGCAGCCCAAGATCGACAGAAAAGCTATGTTGATTTGAAAAGGAGGGAGGAAGAGTTTTAAGTAGGAGAGAAGATTTTGTTGAAGATTTCACCCATGAAAGGTGTGATGAGGTTCGGAAAGAAGGGGAAACTGAGTCAGAAGTACATAAGACCTTATGAGATCATTCAGAAAGTGGGAAAAGTGGCTTATAAGTTGGATTTGCCTAACGAGCTAGAAAGGGTTCACAATGTGTTCCATGTGAGCCAAATTCGAAAGTATATCTCGGATGTGACACATGTGTTGCAACAAAAAACCATTGAGATGGATGAGAATTTTACTTACGAGGAAAGACCAGTAAAGATTCTTAAATCTAAAGTCAGGAGCACAAGGAAGAAGGACGTGAGTATTATGAAAGTGTTGTGGTCAAATCAGAATACTGAGGAGGCTACATGGGAAGCTGAGGCTGATATGAGGAAACGATACCCAGTGTTATTTGCCTAAGGTTAGTGGTCGAGTTACGGGGGTGTAACTCCTTTTAAAGGGGGTAGAGGGCGATAGAGTTTTGTGCGTCTACTTTTCGAGTTATTTTTGAGTGATTTCGAGTCTTACTTGAGTTTGGTTGGGTTCTTGAGTCAAGTTAGGATGTGCATGAACCAATAATTTCAAAATGATTTTTTTTTCTTTTGGCTAAGTTTCGGGTAAAAATTTATTTTAAACGGGGGTAGACTGTAATACCCCGTATTTTCATACGTGATTAATTAGGAATTATTTTATAAAAGGGTTTATTAGTAAATTAATTTTTTAGAGCCAAAATAATATTTGAATTTTGGCGCCAAAAGTATTTTAAAAACTAAACATTATTTTGGATAAGATTTATTATCCATTTATCTTATTTTAAAAACCGGATTATTTACATATTTCGAATATTTTAATTAAAAAATATATATTTTATTAATTAATTATTATGGCCGAAAATTACCAAGAATGAGCTAAGGAATTTTGGATTTTCCACACATGGAAGATATTTTTTTTTTTGTTATTAATTGGTATTTAATTAATTATTTATTTAAATATTTTTACAATTATTTTATTCCTTAAAAATCGAGCAAAATCTTTCTGAATATATCTAGAGGAATCCAAATATTAGAGCTATGGTAAGCTCAATATTTTTGGCCCACTAGAATTATTTTTGGGGGAATTTATTTGGTAAAATTGTATTTTTAATTATCTCCCAAAATCTCTTATTTCCCTTAATTCTATTTCTCCGTCTTTTAAATATCTAATCATCATATTTTCTTGCCATTCATTCTTCTTAATTATTCCCAAAATAATTCCAATTTCCTTATTATTTTTCATGACATACATACCTTCTACATTTAATTATACACAATCACCTTAATATCAAAACTTTCCTTAATTCTTTTACTCACTTCTCCAACTAATCTCTTAAACCCTACTTACTATAATTCTTTCTACATTTTCTTACCATAAATCATGCTTACACTAGCTTATAACCCCTTCAATTCATGATCAAACCCTCACACAAATTCTCATAATTCTCTCTTAATTCTCTCTCAAATTCTTTTTATTTTTCTTTGCACACCACCACCTCTCCGGCCGCCCACTGCCACCTCCCTCCACCTTCTGGCACCACTTGCTACCGCCGGCAACCCTCGCTGCCACCTCCTCCCTTCTCTTCTCCTTGGTTTCTTACCTTTTCTTCTTCTTTTCTCTTATTCGATTAATTATAACTATATTATGGGGAATTAATATATAAAAAAAAAAGTATTATGACATGTTTTAATTATATAAAATCAGATTTTTAATAATGTTTATTATAAATTAATTTAAGAGGTTCATGTACATATAGTTAGGAGGTTTTTAGTTTAATTATAGTGATTATTTGTTAACCTTATAATAATTAAGGTTATATTTATTTGTAGGGAGTGTTCGAACAAGAATCTTGAGGTTCTGTTTGTGTATTTTGATAAGCGAAGATCAAGGTACATTAGGTGGTTAGATACCTTGAAAAAGATTGATTTGAATGAGCATGTTTGAATGATTTCTTGCGATGATTGAATTATATTGAATTGAATTATGATTATGAAATAAAAGTATGTTTAAATAAATTGGTTTTAATAAATAAATTGGAGTATTGATTTTATATCATGTTTTAAATGAATTAATTATTATTCATGTTTAAAAGGGTTTCATTTTGAAAGCATGTTGAATTTAATAAAGAGGAGTTTTGGAATTATTATTAAAATTTGGAAGTATTGGATTTAAAGAGCATTTATTGAATTATTATTATTAAAGCTTTATAAGCATGTTAGTAATCCCACTATGCGGATTTGGTTTAGTTGATAAGAATTTGGACTTTGTATGACCGAGTCTTTCCTTAAAAATAGCCTTGTAACATAAGGAGACTAGCTTGGGGGTGTGCACACTTGGGGGAGGAATTGGAATTGATTTTTGACGAATTGGAATTGAATTTTGAGTAATTGGAATTGGTTTTTAGGAATTGGAATTGGTTTTAAAAATAAGTGGAATTGGATTTATCAGATATTAATATTGATTATTTAAATTAGTTTTGGAATCTTGAGTTGGAATAATTGATTTAATTATTGGAATGGATGGAATTGATTTTAAAAGCTTTTTTAGAATAAATTGAGTTTAATTATCTCACACTTATCGTACTTAGCATATTTTGCTAATCCGTATTTCTTATTTTGTTTTGGTTCGCCCAGTTTACCATAATGGTAAGCAGTGTTGACTAATTTCAGGTGAAGTCATAAATGAGCATTTGGAGTCCCATGAATGGTTCACGTAGATTAGTATATATTAGTTCTTGTATTTTTTTTTTTAATACTCATGACAATGGTTACTATTTTTAGTCTATTATTAAATAAAGAAGAGTTTTGAAGTTCCGCCGCAAAGTATTGGTTTATTTGGTAAGTTTGAGTGGCCTTGCGTAATCACGCAGCGGTATATACGCCTAAGTTTATCTCTATGGTATAATTATACGTATTATATTAATATTTCCGTAGGGGGAGATTTGGGGGTGTTTGTAACACCCCAATAATTTTCTCTTAAAAACCTGTGAATAACCTGAACAATTCCAAGAGAATTACTGGCGTGCTACCGCCACGTGTTCAAACGTTAAGGCTTTTTCAGAAAATAGCAGCGGAAAAACTAAATCAAGTATATATAAGTTTCAAAACCAATAACCAAAACCAAATTAAATCTTACAACTTGGAACCCTTAAGGCCCTTATTCAAAACTTAAACCAATAGAAATAGTATGAAAGTAAAGTTGAGTTTAAATAACTTTAAAAGTAAATAGCAATAAAAATAAGAAAAGCAATCAACACTCTACTCAAGATCCCACCATCTAGAAACGGATGCTGCATCTGTAAGAATCTGTGGTTAATCTGCTACCCAATATTAAAAGTGTAAAAATTGGATCGTTACAGGGTCATTGAAAGGCGAATGCCATGGCCAAAGAAAACACACACAAAGCACGTAATCAGCAAAGCTGAGTACATACAAGTTGTGAAATAAATTAAGAAACACCTGACATGCTGCTAATAATCAAGACTAAGCATCATTAAATTATAGACTCAACACATGACTTAACCATCAAATTTATTAAGAAATAACTAACTCATTTATTTATTTCATTGGATTTAGCAATAGACAAGGTTGTCCAACCCATGCTCCATTTGGAACATAAATAAAAGAAAAACCTCATGCCTCCTTTCGGAAACATCAATAAACATCCAACGACCACGGGCGCGTCTCTGTGACCGTAGTTAGTATGAGATCTCACCTAACTCCTAGTTTTTAAAAAATAAATATTTGAAATAGGAGACTCATAGATCAGACGGCCTCGATAAAAGTACACGGCTAATACCCCATGTACCCCAACCCCTGATTGTCATTACTCTAGATGTGCACCAATCTAGAGTTTTATTGCTCATCCATCTTGCACTTTACATGATTTACAGGTTTAGACTTGGTGATCACTCATATGTATAACAATACAAACATTCCAAACACAATGCAATCAAACAAGACAAGTTTCCAATTTCAATTCTTGATTTATTAGTGACAAACAACATTTATTATTTATTCCTTTACTACCTCGGTGTATAAACACCTTGAGTGCATAAGGCACCCCACAACCTTTACATCATCTTATAAGACTTGAATTCTTCCTTTACTCATCCGGTTTGCATAATCATGAATGAGTAATAAATTAATCTTTACACCAATCACATACCTTTGCCTCTAAGCGCACCTTGCATAATTAGAGCACAAATAATACTTGCAATATATAATAGTGCACATCATATGAAATTCACAATGTATAACCAAACAATTTAACCCAGCCATCCCTATACATGGTACTAAGTTCTCGATCCGTCCTTAAAAATGCACCTACAAGCAAGGTTTCGTAATTAGTACGTACCTTGTGTAAACAATTCGGTTGGCAACTTTAGAACTAGAAGTCGCCTTCTACAAAGTCCTCTCCTAAACCAAACAATGAGAAATAAATCAATACCCAAGAAAATAAATTTACATCAATACTAAACTACTTTAAAACCTCTTAAATCATCAAAATAAAGCTTTTAAATTGTTCCCTTTAGTTAATAATAATAACATAACATCCCAACTATAAGTTTATATGTTAAAATAACGAAAATATAGTGTATAATATAAAATTACAGCAAGTTCAACTTACTAACATATGCTGAAATTTTTTTTTATTAATAGTTTTTGCAATTCCAATAATCTATACTTATCATATTGCATAAATAGTTGTTTAAAACATATAGAAGCATTCTAAAACTTTATTTTTGGCTCAAAACTAAAAAAAATCAGATTATATTAAATCTGGAAAATAATTTAAATTATAATTTCCAAACTTTTGAAGATATACACTCATAATTTAATAGTTAGAATAGTATATTACACATTAAAACCTTAAAACCCTTCAAATATATAACATAAAACTCAAATTTCCCAAAATATATAATCTGAAAATTAATATATAATCAATATAATCATACTTTGATGTAGTTTAAACATAGAGTAATTAGGTAACTTGATTAGTAAGTTATCAATCCCTAAAACATGAAAAAAAAACAAGGTTTAAACCCAAAATTATACAACATATATTATCTGAAAATTTATATAATAAATTAAATATACTAAAAATCATAAATTTATAATCTTTTATAATTTAAACATACTATCAAACCATAATAATATAATTTAGAAAAAAAAAATTAATTAAAGGTTGAATCTTTAATCAATTTAATGGAGATAATAAAACAATAAAAAGAAAAAAAGGAAGAGAGGGAGAAGAGGGCCGAACGGCAGCCGCAAGAGAGGCGTCGGCTGGTGGCGGGCGATGATTGCTGGCGGCGGCAGGGAGGCTGCGGTTTCGCTGGGCAGGGAAACTTCGAAGTTTTAATTTTTTTTTGTTTGCTTTCTTATTCACGTAAAAGAGGAGGAAGAGAGGTGGGGGTTTGATGTTTTATTTAGGTTTTATTCTCCTAGTTTTATTAGGAGTGGGTTTTGGGTAATTTGAGTTTGGATAGGAATTAAGTATTTGGGCCACTAAGTTAAGGAAAGGCTTATAATTTTAATAAAACTTAGTAGTTTTAACTTATTGATAAAGAAAATTGTATTGCTTTTACATTAAATAATCCATAATTATAAAACTAAAATTAAAATATTGTATAAATAATAAATAATTATTTTAGAAAAATATTGGGGTTTACAGTGTTACATAGAGGGACAATTAAAATATAACCATAAACGTCCAAAAATCATAATAATATAATACTAACACAATAACTATAACACCCTAGAAATCTTTCCTTCAAATTACCTGTTTTGCTCTTTTAAAAACTCAAAACAGGAAAATCTCAGATATTACCGCAACCGTGAAAACGGCTAAGGAAATTATCAAAGCCACACAGTGGAAGACTATTTTTAAAAACATTCAAAACAAGTCAACTATAAAGTCAACCAAGACAAAAGTAAAGTCAAATCAACATCATCGAGGTCAACCTACAACTTGGAACCATTGTAGGCCCTTAGTAAAACCAAATAAAACATAAAACCTTTGCGTTAGTCTCACAAGCATAATATAATATAAATAATAAATTAATAAATCACATTATAGTCTTATGGAAACTAAGCATGCTTCGCTCTTCAATCATGACATTCATGAATATGCTTCATCAGCTAAAAAGCTCCTCTCTAATTGTCCCTAGTACTCGCCATTTGAAATAGGTCGTCGTAGGGCCAAAGTAAAGACACGGCCAAAGAAACATACAAACACACAATCACCAAAGCTGAGTACATAAGCGTAAATAAATCACACTAACATGCTTTCATCTTATCATCACACAACTTATCTTGTTGCACCTGTTTACAATCGTACAACATGACTTTACAAATAAATAACTAACTTATTTATTCAGCTTTCTTACGCATCAAACATGTTTCCCCCTAACCGGCCCCAATATAGGGGTACTAACACGGGAGCTAACCGTGCCAATATAAAAGAACCACTAGTAAGTGGCGGAATTCTTGCGCATAATAAAATGGAAAGTACAACGTCCTGTACCCCCCAGTGGAAGTTATGGTCAAATATAAAGTCGCATAACTCCCCCCATATGTTCATATTAAAGGTATATACGTTCCAAGAGTTTTTGTGCGAAATCTCTTTCACTTTACGTTGTTCTACATATTATTAGACTTGGCAATGACTCTCAAAACACAACACAATCAATCATTATAATTATTCAAACAATCAAACATACAAATTTAATTTTTGAATAATTAGTGACCGTACAATATTTAATGTTGAACCCTTTTTATTGTACCTCGATGTCGAAGACAACTTAAACGCATAATGCGCCACAATTCCTATCCCTCGGTGTTAGAAACACCTTAAGTGCAATAAGACACCAAAAGATAATTTATTTCTCAAGTAAAAAGACACTTAAATAACTCCTTCTTCATGCTTATAGCATCAATAAAAATTATATGAACCATAATAAAATTTCTTTTCAATATTCCAAACCAAATTAAACATTTATTTTAATTAAATAAACCTTCAAACGTGCCAATAAAAATATGATTTAATGACAATATTCCAATATCACTAATTCCAATAAAAAAAAAAAATTCAACCAATCATGCTTCACAAATAATTCACTAAAACCATTCTCAATTCGATCAATCCAATTCAAATCATCAATCTCATTCCAATTCAACCATTCCAACCAATTTCTAGCATGGCACTAACTTGAAATCAATTAAGTAAATTCTAGTATGTTTCTACACGCTTAATAAATTTTTGAATGCGCGTACTTACCTCAATTCGTCTTTCCAACTAGCAAAAATGCTAGAAATTACTCAACTTAAAGTCTCCTACAATACCAAGTATATAAACTCAATAAATCCCTTGATTACACAAATTTAATTTCCAGCAACTTTTAAACACTTAAAACCTCTCTAACAAGCTGAAATTTTTAGTTAAAATCTTTAAAACTCTTTCTTTAAGTGGGCAATTAAAACCACAAAATAAAAATATAATTATAGTACTTATATTAAAATTATAGCACACAATTTAAGGTCTAAACCCCTTAAATAAATCTGAAAATTATATTAAAACCATTTCTAGTTATGGGTAATTAACCCCTTTTTATTAAAATACAAAAGTAGTGCTTCAAAAGAAATAGAAATTCCAGCAATATAATTTAATTAAAACTCATCAAAACATCATAAAGATAAAACATTTAGGATTTATTAACACTTCCAATAAACGGATATATAAAACCCCTAAATAAATTCCAAGTTAGAACCCTAAACATCAACAGTATAATAATTAAAACCCTAACTTTTAATACTTTATAAAATCTGAAAATTAAACACTTAACAATCTAAAATTTACAAACTTTAATCCTTAAAACACAATTATAAAATAAATTAATCATGTTTAAAAAATTTAAATCAATACCCAAAAAATAATTAAAACAAGAAAAAAGAGGAGAGAGAGAAAGAGAACCACCGAGGGGTGGTGGCAGGCCGGCGGCCAGGAGTGAGGTCGGTGGTCGCTGACGATAGGTGATGTGGCAGCGACCGGTGGTGAAGTGGCATGCAAGTGGCGCAAGGTTTGAATTTTGTGAAACCAAGTTCACGTATAACCCCATGAAACATGAAAAAGGCAAAATAAGAAAAAGGAAAATAAAAAGAAAAAAAGAAAAAGAAAGAAAAGAAAAATTAGGAAAAAGGAAAAGAAAAGGAAACTTACATGGGAGAAATCTGATTTCTTTGAGCCTCTTTGTGTGGGAAAATTTTGGGGTTTTAGGATGTATTTATAGAGTAGAGTATAGGGTTTAAGTTTGGGCACAATATTTAAGTGGGCTTGGATTATAAAACATTTGACCCACAAGGGTTCAAATAAAGGGTTGGACTTATTTAAATGAAATAGGTTATTCCAATAAGAGTATGTAGGACTAGTTTACATATGATATTTTAATCAAGGCCCAATAATATATGTTTGGCCCAAAATATATTTTACTTTTATAAAACCTTATAGTTAAAATATGTTAACCCTTTAAAATATTAAATTAAAATACATTATCCCTTAAAAAATATATTTTATAAATACTAAAATACTTTATAAAATGTATAAAAATACAAAGTATTACAGTGTACCCCCCTTAAAAGAAGTTTCGTCCTCCAAACTTAGGTACAAAAAATTTAAAAACTTGTTTGAAGATGAATAAATACTTAAAAACTTAAAAACTTTTCTATAATAATTATAGTTTTTGTACTTTTTGTGACTCATACATTCTATTTCTTTTTTCATTTCTACACAAACTTATGTGTAGAGTAACAAACTTTCTAACAACTTACACAACCTAGTGTGTAAAATAACAATTGTACTAACAAACTTACACAAAATAATGTGTAAACTATTAGATTATCTAACAAATTCACACTAAAGTTAGTGTAATAATCAACTTTAGTAATAAATTTACACATCCTAGTATGTAAGACAATCAACTAAATAACAAAATCAATGTAATTGACCGAAAAAGCACTTAAAATGCCAAAATTAAGAGAAAAGCGCGTAATTCTATCGCACTTTAACCCCCTTAAAGAAAACGAGTTACGCCCGCGTAACTCAACTTAACACATTCCATCCTTGGTAAAATCATAATACTTCTTTATATTCATTCCTTGTTGCGAGTACCAATAACATTACCAGTCCTTAACTCATCAACTAAATGGTTTCCTTTGCAACTCATACCTTTAGTCAATGTTCTTTCACAATAACTTATGAAAATTGTCTTAGTCTAATGATAAGGCTTTATTCGTCACTTTACCAGTTTTACTCAAACTCATATATTTCTATATAGTTTGGCTCATCCGTTCTTTCTTACCAAAGTCATGCTTTGTTTCATTGATTACACTTTTAATAACACCCGTCCTTTAATTTGTTTAACTTGCACCAATCAAATCCATTCTTGGATAATTTTTACCTACATCACTGTATGTTTTAGTTCTTTATACAATCATCTCATTAATGTTCCTTGACATAGTGAATTTTCATGGTTCTTTCTATATCAATCTCAAAATGTTGCCATGCCATGGTGGTTTGTATGGTAATCTTGTGTTTGTTTTCACTCTAATGCTATCTTTACATCCTTTTTGAAATTGAATACTCATTCTCCTTATATGACCTCAAGTGTCAAAATATTCTTATTTGTTTGTCCATTTATTACTGGTGGTATTTGTAATTGTACTCAATGTATTACCAAAGTTCTCTTGTATATCTTTCAGGATCTAGAAAGAAACATGGAATCTCTATCAGAAATGATGTTCTTAGGAACTCTATGTAGTCTCACAACAAGTTTGATGTAAGCCTTCGCAAGTTGCTCCATTCTCCAAGTCTCCTTCATTGGTGTTTAAATATCACGGACTTAGTCAATCTATCCACCACAATCTAAATGAAACAATCACTCTAAACCATCAATACACCTTTATTAAATCCTTTTACAACTTGTCCTTTCCTGGGTGTATTTCAATTTCCCTTCATCATATTTCCTTTCAACTTGTTACTCCTACAAAGTATATTCAGGCTTTTATCTCCATGAATCAGTCATACCTTCACGAATTCAATCCAAATTCACAATCTCTACTTGATTTTACTTCATACCCTCAAAATTGTTGGTCTTATACCCTAGTTGCCCCAACATATTCTTTACTTTTTTTCCCAACAATCTCCAGGATTTTAAACTCCTTATTTCTCATTTACTTTTTCGAACGTCACTAATTTCTCTATTCATTACATTAACTCCCTTTCAATAATATTGAATGCCTTGTAGTCCTTTATAACCTCCAATCATTTCTTTGTTAATTATTCAAAACCTCATGTGTGAGAGTCTATATCAAACTTTAAGCTTTCTTCCAATAATAATGTTTCTATACAAAATTATTTCACATATATTACTCCCCATGAATTTTCAATTATTCTTTGCCAAGGCCTTCACTTTTCAATAAGCTTTTCAAATCCCTCAAAAATCTTCTACACCATTGTCCAACTTAAAAACCTTAAACAACAATTAATTTATCTCATAGTCCATAATTCACCGCTTCTATCCTTGCTACACAAACAATTACCTCTATACTTTAACACAAGGTCTCCCAAAATGGTCCTTTCCTCCATCACAACTCACTCTTAGGAAAAACTTGCGTGCATTCGCTTCTCTCTCAGCATCAACACACTTTATTACAGATGTTCACATCGTCCTTTCCTTCCCATTCTTAGAATTTACCAAAATACCTTAAATGAAAACACTAGATTCTATAAGTCCATAGAAATTATAGGTGATTCATTATCCCAAAAGGTAAAATGAATACTCAAATCATCCAAATCTTGTCATAATTGCCAATTTCAAAATGTCCTCTTTTGAATATTCTTTCTTCATAGTTCCTATTCTCAAGTCTAACCTCAAAATTGTATTTGCTCCTTTCATTTGATCAATCAAATTGTTGCTTTAAATCAAAAGATAATTATTATTCATTGTCACTTTTATAAATCCCTTATAGGCACTTTATAAACACTTTCATCATTCCTCTTTAACAATTACATGCACTCCCCAAGGCGATGTAACCTTCTTTGAATAGTATCTTCCAACTCCCTTTAAGCAATACAACATTGATCCTTTCTCCACACACAGAGATGTCCTTATAATACCACCAACTTCACTTAACCTTTATATCCTTTGCTTATCATCCTCTTGCTTATATTTCTCCTCCAATCAATCCTTGATATTTCTTTTAACATACCTTGAATAAATCTCAACTTTAATCACCTCATAAACAATCTTTACTCAAATTATATCAAAACATCTCAATCAAATTCGTAAATCTTGTCATAAACTCCTTTATTTTATGACATTTTCATACCCCTAGTAATAATTTCGATACCTTTAAGTATACTAGTCTTCATAGTTTATTTTTTTCTTAATTTTCAAGAGTTTCTAGTCTTCATGATTTAATTAATTATTTTATTTTTATGTTGCTAGTATCATGATTAGATTAATTTATTATGATTTGATTTACCTAACAATTTATTGTTAAATTGCTTCTAATATTAATGTGTATTTTATTCTATTTATTGATCACCATATTGCATGTTTAAAGGGACTATGTAATTGAAAATCACGACTAATAAGATAATTTGGACGACTGGTTTAGGTTCCTTTTTAATCGTATTGTTTAATCAAGTGATCACGATATTTTAGAATTATGTGTTGCATTAATATTCAACCACTTTAGCATAATAATATATTGGAGCAAATTGAATATTTATTTGCATGCCTTTGAGATAGCAGGAATCACTTTTCAGTATACGAATCGAGTAGAGGCCAATACGGGCGAATGTGACTCCATGACTCACTTCGTACCATCATCCCCGATCCTCCTTTTGTGGTTTCGAACCATATAGAGTTAGTAATCTCATGGATTATGAATGGGGTTTAACCTTCACGGGTTAATCGTTGTTGCCTTTGTTGTCCCTTTTTCGTGGTTGCCTTAAATGATTCGTGAACGGTTTACAAGTTCCTTACAAACTTGTTATCGGCTCCCTACTTTCCTTGTCCCTATTCGTATTATGTCAATTCCCACTTCCTATGAATGCCAAGCATATTCACATATGCTTTAACGTAGGCGCACTTCGAACGACGCCTACACCAGTATATAAACTCAAATAATCCCTTGATTACACAAATTTCCAAAAACTTTTAAACACTTTAAAACCTCTCTAACAAGCTGAAATTTTGGGATAAAATCTTTAAAACTTTATATTTAAGTGGGCTATTAAAACCCCCAAAGTAAAAATATAATTATAGTACTTATATTAAAATTCAAGCACACTTTTTAAGGTGTAAACCCCTCAAATAAATCTGAAAATTATATTAAAACTAAATAAAACCTTTTGTAGTTATGGGTAATCAACTGTTTTTATTAAAACACAAAAGTAGTGCTTCAATAGAAATTCCAGCAATATAATTTAATCAAAACTCCATAAAGATACAATCTTTAGGATTTATAAACACTACCAATCAATGGGTGTATAAAACCCCCAAATCAATTGCAAGTTAGAACCCTAAAAATCAACACTTTAATAATTAAACCCTAACTTTTAATACTTTATAAAATCTAAAAATTAAACACTTTATAATCTAAAATTTTTACAATCTTTAATCGTTAAAACACAATTATAATATATATTAATCATGTTTAAACAATCAAAATGAATACCCAAAATATAAAGTATTGAAATAACAATTAAAACAAGATAAAAGAGGAGAGAGAGAGAACCACCGAGGGGTGGTGGCTGGCCGGCTAGGCGGCCAGCCACCAGGAGTGAGGTGGGTGGTCGCCGACGGTGAGTGACGTGGCAACGAGCGGTGGTGAGGTGGCATGCAATTGGCCCAAGGTTTGCATTTTTTGAAACCAAGTTCATGTATAACCCCTTGAAACAAGAAAAAGGCAAAATAAGAAAAAGGAAAAAAAAAAGAAAAAGAAAAAAAAGTAAAATGAGGAAAAGGGAAAAGAAAAGGAAACTTACATGGGAAAAATATGATATCTTTGAGCCTCTTTGTGTGGAAAAATTTTGGAATTTTGAGAGGTATTTATAGAGTAGAGAATAGGGTTTAAGTTAAAGCTCAATAAATAATTGGGCTTGGATTATAAAACATTTGTCCCACAAAAGTTCAAATAAAGGGTTGGACTTATTTAAATGAAATGGGTTATTCCAGTAAGAGTATGTAGGACTAGTTTACATACGATATTTTAAACAAGGCCCAATAATATGCGTTTGGCCCAAAATATAATTTACTTTTTATAAAACCTTATAGTTAAAATATTTTAACCCTTTACAATATTAAATTAAAATACATGATCTCTTAAAATATATTTTATAAATACTTAAATACTTTATAAAATACATAAAAATACGGAGAATTACAATAAATGTCCTGTATACTTAATTACACCTAAATAACACCATTGCCCTCAACCAAATCCCTCAACTCAAATCGCTGTAAGTTAAACCTAAATAAAGTTATACTTAATAATAATAACACCATAAATGTCCAGATTATAGATAAAACTCTCTTACATTTTGTTAATATAATATCATACTTAAACAGTTAATTTCTAAAAAATAGCAGTATATTAAATATGAATAACATTATACTATATCAAAATAATAAGCAATATTTAAGCAAAACTCTTTTACATTTGTTTAATGTTTCACCAAAATCAAATATTGTCAATCAGCTACTAATCCATTAGATGTGATACAAAATGGACATAAACGGCCCTGTAGGTTTGATTAACTGCTCTTCATCACCATGCACTCACGGTAGCATGATTGATTGTCACTCTCATATTGTTTTAAATGAACACCTTATTCGGAATCATCTGTTCCCATATTGTCCCTAGCGATGTCTTGACCTCCCGACCAGAAGTATATGTGTGGGTGGAAGTGCCAAAATTAGTTTGTACATGAGTAAAAACATTGCTAACTTCATTCATGACAATGAAAACAATGTTGTAAGTCTTAGCAATTTGTTTGATATTCCTCGCTACAGCCTCTAATATCCGTTTCCGCTCAATGAAGCCTTCGGATGTATTATTGTGTTCACGTCTGAATAAATAGGCAATTTAATCTAGAGCAATAACTCTGGTGTGCCTACAACTTTTATGAGTATTCAACACCATTAGTTCCACTTGGTTCAATACCAACATGATTTGGCTTGGATCATCTTTTTTTTTTTTTACTTGTATCAAACTAAGTGGATTAGCATCATCTAACTGGCTTCCAACAAAATGTGTACTTAGTTTGTTAAGTCTAGTGGCAAGAAACATTCACATTCTTGTACGTAATAGAAGATCCGTACACAAAATGAATAAAAAATGTATCACAGAATGTGAATGATTAGATTTTGTGATACATTTTTTATTCATTTTGTGTACAAAAAATGTTTCCTTTAAAACCATGGTAAGGTATATATGTAAGGGTAATCATCATACGATGCATGATTTGATTGCTCTCGAAAGCACACATAATCCCAACTTATAGAAATTACTCTGAAAACAATTAAATTATAATAAAAATGACTATAATTATTTGAATATTGTTATATAAATATACAAAACTTCTGGGATAATAATTAACATCAAATTATTGGTTAAGGAGAAAAGGCCAAAAATTAAAAAAATGTACATGTGTGTATATTATTCAGATATTCTGTTTTTTTTTTTTTTTTTTTTTTTTTTTTTTTTTTTTTGAGACAAGATATTCTGGTATTATACATTCTTAAATTATTATAAACTATTCAGAAATGGTTATTCATAGTTTATAAACTAATATTCTCTATTTTAATAAATAAACTATTACATACAAAACCAACACTAAGTACACAAGGTACTATAAATATATACATTTTAAAATTAATTACATACATTTATTTAAGATTTTTAACAGTTTAAAATTTTTAAGTTACAGTTCATGCCACAATTTACTGTTGTCCTATACGTATTTCATCTACGTATATACGTAGTTCATCTACGTAGTTCATGAAGGAACTACTGTTTACGGTTTTAAATTAAGTGTTAACTTTTATTATTGTTAATAACTTATTATTATATTTTTTAAACTGTTATTCTTAATTTATATACTATTTTATGTTATTCCATATCAGAACCATATACAATCGCTTGTTAAGACCTACAGGTTATCCAAACATGCTATATACCATTTTTGTTAATTATTATACAATTCTTATTCAAATATAAACTATCATAAAACAAAACTTTTTTCATACCTGTACGAATTAATAACTCCTTTCACTCCATCTATACAAAGGCAGTGTGGGAATGAGAGTGTGGGAATGAGATCAAACATCATAACACATTTCAAATGGCAGAGCAGCAACAACACCAGTTGCCCATGGTAAAGCTAAAATTTAACTTGTAAATTAATAATTTATTAAACACTCTTTTACACTTAATAATATCTTCTTAATCATATCCTTAACGTTTTTTTTTACAACAGGGTCGAATAGGAGTTTCCGTATTCCTAGCGGAAGAAGTAAATGTTGGAGATGTGGGTCGGGATGAAGGTTGGGAAGTTAATGGTGAATGGCAAAAAAGTGCAAAACCAAAACAAAGAATTGAACTACGACAAGCTTAAATAATTTTGTCTAAAAAATTTCTATGTCCAATCTAAATTGTATTATGACGTACTTAGTTCGTTGTTCTAGTTGCCAAGGATGTCCCATGTTCATGCTATTTGGAAATATTAGTGTCCCTAGTGAGATAATGAAATGATATAAATCTATCTTTGTTTTAAAATTAATTCAGCATTCGGAGTCATTCAATATACGCAAACACTTTTCACCTACTTACTTGTAAGGAAAATGTATGTGTCAAACAAAAAGTACAAACTTAATTCAAAAGATTGTTCACATGCATTTAATATTTACATCAAATCACAAAGTTACTACTATCACCTTCCACGTCCAGCTCTTCATGTAATAGACAGCCTTCACTTCTTAAAAAAAGTCTGCTACCTCCATGTCCCTCTTTTTACTTTTAGGCAAATTCTGCATGGTGGCCTCAAGGTTTCATGTTTTCTATATGGAAGATACAATTTTTTTTCAAGTCTCTTAAGTGGCACCCAAGCTTTGGAAAATTAAACATAGTGTCCTTTTTTTAGATTTTTGGATAACCTTTACAATTTTAATGGTTAACCTTTGATTTTTTTTTTTAAAAATTATTCTATAAACAATAAAACTTATATATATATAGAAACCCAATTAGCAACCCAACTACCACCTCCTCGCCAGAACTCTAACCCCACAGCCCAGCCACCCTGCTCGCCCGCCGGCTGACCAGCCCAACCCCAACCACTCCCTATCCCTTCCCCGGCCAACCACACAATAGTGAGCCCCTCCCCACCATTCGAGCCCCTCCACCAGTTAAACCCGCCTCCCTCGATTTGACCTGCCCTTCCTCCACTGCGAGTCGACGACCCCAAAACTAAAACCATTAACCCAAACCCGAAACCCTATAGCCTTAATTAGCCCCAATTTGTTAAGGTTTATGTTTCGGGTTTGGGTTGGGGGTTTTGGGAGTTTGTTCTGCAGTTTCGGTTAGGGAGAGGGTCAAATCGGGAGATGGGAAAAGGAAAGGGGAGTTGCTTGCTGCTGATTGTTGGGTTAGGGCTCTGGCCGGCGAGGTGGTGGCGGCAGTGGGGTTTGGCAATTTGGTAGGTGGTTTGTTTTTTTTTTTTATGTATATAATTTTTTCTATTTTTTTTTATTTATTAGGGTTAACAAAACTAAAAAGGGTATCCTTAAACTTAAAAATGGACACTATGGTTGATTTTTCAAAAGTTGGGCGCCACTTTAGAGACTTGAAAAAAAAATGTGTCTTCCATATACAAAACATGGAACCTTTGAGGCCACCATGTAGAATTTTCCTAACTTTTATTTTCTTGAAAATGTCCACTTCTTCATCTTCCTCGTCGGCACAAACAGATAAAACCGTTGATAGTGTGGTGTTAGTAGGTTTGCCCCGGCCTCCTTACACAATGTAGCATGTGTATTAAGAGTGGGATCGTGAATGGCGACAGGCTACAGTATACCGTCAATGTCGACAAACCCTTTAACTACTTATTTCTTCATTATGAGAGAAGATCCGGTGTCCGTCTAGAGGAGTTGCATTTCTACAACCGAGGTCAACTAATCACATCAACTGAGACACCATATCAAATAGATTTTTGCATGGATGAGGTAGTTCTTACGTACAACACGGTAAGTAAGTTCAACAAAATTTATTATAATAAATATTGTTGTTGATGAGCTAAAGTAATCAATAACGGGTTATTGTTTTAATAGGAAGGACAACCACCAATCCATGAGGTGTTACTTCAAACGAGAGATTAATTTTTTACATTAATGATTTATTCGAACGAAGAAACACATTTTAATTTAGAGCAAGACATGACACCCCCATGACGAATGTGTTCACCCGATGGGCATCTAATACCGGATGAATCCAAAAACGGTAAGATTGTGGCTTAACGAAGTTGATTTGCATGATAGTGTAAACATTTTAAGAGGCAGGAATTCGCGATGGAACTTACCTCCATGGTCACATCGAGCCCAAAAGATTTGAGCGACGGAGATTTCATCATTTCCTACGCATAAACTAACTAAACTTATGGCAAAAGGGTGAAGGATACTAGAATAGGTAGTAAGGGTTAAAACATGGTTATTAATTGTAATTTATCTCTATATGTAAGAAACTGTGTTTAGAAACTTAGTATTTATTTTGCCTATGGATTAAACCATCGTAAATGTTTTGGCCGCCTGCTATTAGTCAAATTTATGTACGATGGGAAGTGTATGCTTTAATGTATTGGCTATTACTCAAATGTGTGTCCTTATTAATATATTACTTTTTCTTTTCAATCACTGATTTTTGTATTTTAATTTAACTAACATTTAATTTCACTAGCAGTTTATTTGTAATATTTAACAGTATTTGGTACCAATTAACAGTATTAAAAGTAAAAAAAAAAAATTTAAATGTATATAACTGGATACGACTCGGAAATGGCATGAAAACAATAATAGTATGACTATAAGGAATAGCAATACTTAACTCATGTTTAACTGTTTCAACCAAAAAACAAGGAAATGTGATGGCATAAATTTTGAATAATGAAGGTACAGAAAGCACAACATATATTAATTAATAAAAATAACATAGTCATTTGAGATACAAAATTAGGGCTTCACCTCCTCAATCCATACAAATTAAAAGGCAATCAAAATTTTTACTAATCTGTCCTAGTTTATGTGCACCTTGGTTACCTTCTACAAAATGGGAAAACTTGATGCTGACACAAGAGTTGGAAATTTCCACAATATCTTTTGTAATTAGACAGAAATAGGTTGCCTCAACTTTTAGAGCTGCAAGAACATTATATTATTAGTGTTTCGAGCTCAATTATTCAGCAAGATCCTTAAAAACCATAACATAAGACGCAACCATAAAATCGCCAACACTATCCCGCATATTAGCTCAAGAACCTAGCTGCATCAGAGTTAACTATGCTGCTGTTCACATCAAGGGGGTTTTCCAAACCTAAAAAACCTTACCATTCATAATAACAAGAAAAAATCTACCATTTTTTTATGTTTATTTGGAATGCAAACTCAGGTATATGACATTTATATCAAATTGTAGCTAACATGGGATATTTATGCAACACATCACTACTACAAAACCCATGTAATCTCGACACTATAGCCTCGACACTATGGAATACCGTCAATGCTAAAATATAAATCCCGGTTAACCTCGACGCGTTTTAGTGTCATAAGCTTTTTCTGACTACTAAAAGTGTCGAGGTATCATGTGCTTCCCTTGTGGTAAATAAGCCCAATAGTTCCAAGCCCGCCAATGAAAATTTGGAAAACTTAAACGCAATTAATTGAAAATTAAAAAAAAAAAAAAAAGATTGAATGCCTCACGCACTCATCAGTACTACTACTCTTTTCATATCATCAGTTACCTTCTCCACTTAAACCCTAACTTTTTCCCTGTTTTGATTTTATATTTTACTTCTCTAAAATCTAAGAATAATCATTTCTCATCATCTTGTTTTGCCGACTGCATATCTTTGAAAGGTAATTGTTTTCTTTTTAATTTTCTTCGATTGTTTTTTTTTTCTTCGATTTGTGTAGATTGATTTTAGGATTTTAATTATGATTACTGTTACGAAAAATATTGTCAAAGATGAGTTTAAATGTTGATAAAATCACCAATTACAATTACAAATTAGTAATACATTTAGATTTGTTCCCTCCCTTGAATTTTTTAGTTTTTTTTTCTTCTTAATTTTCACTGAAATTATGAATTGTTCGTTTGATTTGCGAATTGACGAAATTATAAATTATATATTTAGAAATCACAGTTTTAAATTGCTTCCTTATGAGATTTTTGCTTTTTTTTTTTCTTAAGCACATCTAAATTATGAGTTTTCGGATTATACCGAGGGTGTGATGTTATGGATTGTAGTTTGAGGAGTTTTGCAGTTTGCTTGTTTGGGATTAGGAGATGTTTTGGGCTATGGAGTAATTTTTTGTTGTTTTTGACTCAATTCAAGCTCAAGTAATAGATAATTTGTAGAGAATAACCCACCTTAAACATAAATAAAGTAGAAAAGGTTATACTTTGCAATTATATGGCCTTGAAAGATATTTCGTTTTTGTTTCCTAAATTGAGAAAACAGGAAAAGTATCATAATTATAAAGAGTTTAGAACCAACAGTTAAAAGATGAATGATAATGGCTACTTTAGTGTGATTGATTAAAGCTAAATGGCTGAAGTTATATTGTGTTGCTGTCACATGAACCACTAAGGGATAAAGTAATTTGGTCAAGGAAATGCTAGAAATATTTGAGCTTAGTAAAAAGTGATATTTTACTATGACTCAAAACTGAAGGAATTTACGACAAGCACAAGTAATAGAGTTTATGTAGAGTTTGTTTTTAAGTTTTTTTTTTCTTAATCACATCTAAATTACGAGTTTCTAGAAAACGATGCATGAAAAAGAAATAGGACTTGTAAGATTCTTTGATTAAGTTAATGGATCTTGTAGGAGAAGTAGTTATATTCTTTAATTTAGATGATCTGATGGGTTGTGCTGGGAGTACGACGTACTAGACTATAAAATAGGATTTGTTAGATTCTGCTAATTGTGCTATATTGGTTTATATCGTATATTTTTTTTATTACATCTTTTACTCTTTAAATGTAAAACTAAGTGAATTCGGCTATTGGGTGCAAATTGAAGGGGACAACGAACAACAAGATAATCTGGATAACAAGTATGAGTAGGCCTGAATCACAGTTGCACTCCTCCAACCAATCCAGGTAACTACTAGTACCCTTCAAGGATATATCTACAATTAATATGTCTAAGAATGCATGATAGTAGCTTGATTGCATATTGCTTTCTCATGATTTTACAATTATCATGTTTATTCATTATTATTTTTGGTTTTTTTATTTAAAGATTAATTGCTGCCATAGTAAAAAAATATATGCTTCTAGGCTTGATTGTGAACTGCTTTTTATTGAGTTATGTTTTTTTTGTTTTTTTTTTGGGTGATTAAGTCATAAGTAGTTGAGAGGGTTTTTTAAAATTTTCCTTCTAATTATCGTTATTATTAATACTTAGCTTATACAAAATTTTAAGTAAATTCTTGATGTTGTTCCATTTAAATTGATTCCTCTTCCTATATTGTGGTTAGAATGATAAATTAACAATAATTTAATCATGTTATAGCAATAATTGATGCATAAATGTAATACTTTTACATGGCTTATGACTAAATAAATATCATGCATTAGGTGATATGTTGAACATGAATATTAATTTATACCGCTATTGTATTGATTTAAGTCCTTTCTAATTTAAAAAAATAAACAGAATAAGTTATTTTATTTTTTTTGTAGAAATAATGAATACCAGTTGGATTGATTTATGCACTGGTGAACCTGCTTATTACAAAGGTTGCATGAAATTTATTGAACTTGCTAAGAAGACTCTTATAGAGTTTTGCCCATGTAATAAATGCAAAGTGAATGAATGGTTACCCATAGAAAAAGTAGGAGGACATATTTTATGTAATGGCTTTTTTAAGAAGTACATGAATTGGGTTTTTTATTCTAGAGTTGATGACGGGACCAATACCCTAGAAAACCCCATAAATGAAAAGGTAATATGTCTAGATGATATGGGTGGTTTGTTAACATAAGCCTTTAGGGTTGTCATTTCAGACTCTCATGTTGAATCCCAAAACATGCACAATGAAGAGTGCTAATCTGATATGCACGAAGTGGGAGATTCATACGATATGCACAAAGAGTTTTATTTTTGTTATGATGTAGGAAATGTAAATCCATCTACTAACTCTAATGAAGAAGATGTCAAGTATAAAAGACTATTGGAAGCTTCTTATGAGGGTTTGTATGAGGGGTGTACTACTTTATCAAAGTTATCATTTCTGTTGCACTTGTTTCATCTTAAATGTATGTTCCATTGGTCCGCTAAGTCATTCACTAAACTGATTGAATTTTTAGTAGATGCATTTCCTCAAATCAATGAGTTTCCATCGTCTTATTATGAGTGCATGAAAATAATTAAGGACTTTGGATTAGGGTATGAGAAAATTGATGCATGTCCAAATGATTGCATGATGTATTGGGGAGAATTTGCAGAAAAAAATGAGTGTCATGTTTGTCATACGTCTAGGTGGAAAACTGTGAAAGGGAAGGAAGGTGATGCAAGTGAGAAAGGTAAACAATCGTGTAAAAAGGGTGAGTCGGCTAAAGTAATGCAATATTTTCCTCTTATCCCTAGATTAAAAAGACTTTATATGTCATCTAAAACAGCCATGGACATGAGATGACATTTTGTTCGCAAGGATAATAAGCTTCTAAGACACCCAGCACATGGTGAGGCTTGGAAAAAATTTGACGAGAGATATCAAGAATTTGCCGCTGATCCTCGTAGTGTAAGGTTGGGTTTAGCAAGTGATGGTTTCAATCCGTATCGTCTTATGAATACTAATTATAGTACATGGCATGTGGTTTTAATTCCTTATAATTTGCCACCATGGCTTTATATGAAGCCATCATCATTCATTTTGTCTTTGATTGTTCCTGGTAAATATAGTCCGGGGATTGATATTGATGTGTATTTGCAGCCATTAATCCATGAGTTAAAATTGTTATGGGATGGTGTTGATGCCTTTGATTCATATAGTGTAAAAAATTTTAAAATGCGAGCAGCCTTACACTCCACTATAAATGACTTCCCAGCATATGCTATGTTGACTGGTTGGAGTACAAGAGGTTATAAAGCTTGCCCTTCATGTGCCCATTCTACTTACTCATATTATTTTGGTGGTAAAATTTGCTACCCTGGCCATCGAAAATGGTTGCCACTTGATCATCCTTATCGTTCTCAAGCCCATTTATTTGATGGGACTAAGGAATATGGTCTTGCCCCAGTTCCCACTAGTGGGAAGGACATTTTGAAGGAACAAGAAAGGATTAACTATGTCTATGGAAAGTCGAAAAAATCCTCTAATAAAAGGAGGAGAAAGAAAGGTAGGAAATCCACTAATGAATTTGATGATGACAATGGTGAACATGATTCCAATAATGTTATTTGGAGAAAGAAAAGTACATTTTTTGAATTGGAATACTGGGAACACAATCTTCTGAGACATAATTTAGATGTTATGCGCATTGAAAAGAATGTTTGTGACAATTTGTTAGGAACTCTTTTAGATATGGACAAGACTAGAGATGACAAGAGCGCTAGAGAGGGCCTTAAACAGTTGAATATAAAATCTCATCTTTTGATTGATTCTAATCGAGAAAACTATATGCCTCCAGCGTCTTACACCATGTCTATAGAAGAAAAAGAAAGATTTCTACAAGTCTTACAAAATCTGAGAGTTCCAGATGGATATGGATCTAACTTGCAAAGTGATCCGTGCCATTTATGGCACCTTTAGGTTATGTTTTCTTTATATTTCTATGCTCCTTTGTAGTCGTTTATGTCGTGTTTTTAGAGAATAATGCTCGATTCGCGTGTTTTTGTGTTAGTTTAGAGAAATGGATGCTTTTAATGGCTTTCTTATCATTTTATTCATTTCTCGGCTATTTCTCTTGCTTCACCGTTTCTTTGTCTTATTTTGTAGGTACGTCACGGGCTATATTCATGGGAATTGAAAATAGCACCCACTAGGATCAATATGCACTTTTCGGAATTGAATTTGAGTTTGAAACAAACGAAAACGAAGGATTGCAAAGTATCAAATAGGACCTTTGTGCATTATTTTAGTCATATCTCAAGTTCTACTGATCGGATTAGGGTGATTCAAGTTGGGTTGGAAAGTAGACTTGAAGAGCTTTCCAATGATAGGTAGCACGCCTTCATACGACTCTTAGATCGGAAGTTAGAGCCTTGTGAAGTTGGCCCTGGAAACTGCCGCGGGCGCGGGCTACAGTATCCGCGGGCGCGGGGTTGCTGCAGCTCCAAAACTGCCGTATTTGGGCAGTAAGCACCCGCGGTTGTCCCGAGGGCTCCCCGAGGGCGCGGGCCTTGGCCCCGCGGGTGCGGGCTTGGGCCGCGGGCGCGGCTATCAGGGTGTCCGTTCCCCTCCGCGTGCGCGGCCGATTTCTCCGCGGGCGCGGGTTTCTGGGTCTTTTACGATTTTAAGCTTCTTTTCTCCTTTTGTTTATATAGTTTTTGGTTTCCATTATTCTTCATTCATGTAATTCTTTAGTTTTAGAATAGTTTTCTCTCTTTTAGGTTGAGAGCTTCTCTCTCTAAATTAGGCTAGATTAGGAGTAGTTTTAGAGAGGGAAAGTGAGGAATTTCAATGGTGATTGAGAGATTGAAGATGCAAGTGTGACAATTGTGTTGGAGATCTTCTTAATTATCAATGAGAATTTCTAAACTCTATCTCATTCAACCGCTTTGTTTAATTTGATGTTTGTTTGGTTTGATTTTGATATTTGATGTTTGATTAGAGTAATTGTTCTTGATATTTTGTTGATTCTTGTACTCTATAGTTGATAGTTGATTTGATGATGTTGTTTGAGTAGTTGTTGGCTAGGAATTGGGTGAAACTTGTATGATTGATTAATTGTGATTAATTTTGGAATTGTGTTGATTAATTGTTGAGATTAAAGTTATTAATGAAGGTTTGCATGTGTGTAATTCAATTAGGCCTTGAGAATTATGCTAGATTGCATTGTAATTGCTAATGACATGAACAATTGATTTAGGAATTGCAATTATCAATTGGTTTTGATTGTGATTCTCTTAGTTTGTTATTCATAGTGAACCCTAGCTTAACAATTAGGAGATAGCTCTTTAATTCCTATTGATTGCTCTTATCATTTAGTCCTTACAACCTTTGATTGGCATGCTCTTCCCAAGTTGTTGCAATTGACATGAATACTTGTTGATCCTCGTTCCTAGTGTTTTATTTCCTTGGTTACTTGTTTTGTTAGTTGTTAGTATTCTCTCTTACCTTCGTCTTTGACTAGCTTAGGCGCATAATTGAAAGTTCTTGAACATTACCGTTCCTTTGGGTTCGACCCTTGACTTGCCTCTATACTCGTATTTAGGTTTGGTAAGTGTTTATAAATTTAGTTTGACCGAGGGAAGATTAGATAACGACCTAGTTTTCCCCTCGTGAAAATGGCGCCGTTGCCGGGGAACGGTGTCTTTGTTTGAGTGTTTTTGATTGCTTGAGTCTAGGTCTTTGTGTATATTTTTACTTTTATTTGATTTTTGTGTGTTTTGTGAAAAAAAAAATGGCATGTCTATCATTTCCTCAATATAGCAATGGGCCTTTTTGTGAATATTTCATTAGACTTGAGGGATTTTTGGACTATAATTGTTGTAATATTTGGGAGGCTTGTGAGATTTTGTTATTTTGGTTTGAATGAGCAAACTAGGGATGAAGTTGAATGTATGCATAATGGTGAATTTAGAGCATTGTCAATTAATGATGCTTGGGATTTTTATGTTTGGTTTGCTAGGGATGTTTATGATAGGGGTAATCATGAGTCTAATATTGATATGCAATGTCTTGATTCTTCTAATATTAGCATGAATTCCCATGATTTGTCACATGATCCCTTAAGTGAACCTAGAACACATGATTTCAACTTTATTTCTCCTTTTGTTCATGATAATGAAGTGCAAGCTCAAGTTGATGCTAATGGTGTGTTTCAATATTCTTCATTATTTACCATGCCTTCTTGTGATGTGCTTCATTCCCTTAATGATAAATCTCATGTTATAAATTGTGCCCCAACTCCCCAATGTGATGTATATGCTCATGATCTTAATGTTGATTCTTCCAATATTGGTTGTACTTCTTCTTCTCTTGTTGAGCCTCAACCTTCTACATCTTTTGAATCTCTTGTTGATACATTTGAGTCTCAAATTAGGCACATTGAGCTTGATAATGAGTTTGGGCCTAGTAAGGAGATGATTCTTAATTCTATGAGAGGTCAATTAGAGATAATGAAAAAGAATGAGGAGCGTATTGAGGAGGAAAAGAGAAGAGGAGAAGAGTTAGAAAGCCAATTGTCATCCTTGATGCTTGTTTGTGATAAATCCCAATTTAATATGTGTGTTGAGGATGATGATGATTTTGAGCAACCAAGAGAGTGTGAGGATCCCATTGGTGAGCATTTGAGTGATGGTGAAGGAGTTGAGAATGAAGAGAGTGTTGATATTGAAATTTCTAACCCTCTTTCCCATCTTGATGAGTCTCATGTGCATGTTTGTGACTTTTCTATCCATGAGTATTTCGACTCGATTGAGGTTATGACCAATGTATTCTTTGAGAGTCAAAAGAAAACCCATAGTCTTTTAAATGAGTTCATTGAGGATGCTTCATGGGAGAGAGATGAGTTTGAAATGAATTTGCATCCATTCATGCATGGTTTTGAGACCTTAGGCTTTAAAGTGGTTGAGGGAGTTGTTGTTCATAGTTGTGATGGAGGAGATTATGTTGTTCCTCTTGGAGGTTGGATGTTTGAGGGAGATGGATCTCATGAGGGTTCTTCTTTTGAGGAATCTATGATTGATTTCCATGCTCTTATTGGTGATTTGAGGCATGGTAGTGAGAAAAAGCTCATTTGTGAGACCATAGCCCCTTTTCTCTTTTCTCATACCCCTTTTTCAAGAAGATTCAACCATATCCCTTACACTCCTATTTCCCTCCCTTCTTTTGTCAATGAGCCTATTGGGGACCCTTTTGTCTATGATAGATGATTTGTACGAAGCTCATTCGTCCCAAATTGAGGAAAAGGGTGATGTTGCCACCCAAAAATATTTTGAGGAGGGTTTGCCTTCTTTTTTTTCTTGTTCTTCTTTTTCTTCATATTTTGTTGAATTTTCTTTTGATTCTTCCTCTTCCTTTTCTTGGCATCTCTCCTCATTTGCGGGCACTATCCTTTTTGCACGTACTCTTCGCGTCATTTTCCTAGCTTCTCTCCTATAAAATGTGTAGTAGTGAATTTGACAAGCTCTTGCGCGCGTTGAATTATTTTTTTCTAGAGCGGTCAAGCTTGGACCTTAAGGAAGCCTTTCTCGGGAAGTAACCCGTGTTTTATTGCTTTCATTTTCTTTTATTTTTAGAATAGATTTTATCTCATGGAAATGTTTGTGTTCCTTTTGCTAGGTACATGACTTGATATACTTTGGTGCTTCTATTTGGATCAAGAATCAAGGAAGATTGGCACCACATTTGCTAACATATAGAAGGCAAGATTAATTATTAGAGGTTGTTAGCTTTGAAAGGTTAAAATTGGGTCATTTGTTGGTATTTACACCCACCTAATATCCGGTAATATCCTTCCTTGCTCTTTCTCTAGTTGATGATGACTTGTTGGACATATGTTGGTTTGATTGGATTAATCTCCTTGTTTTTCCCCTCCCGTGGAATATTTGATTTATGTTTGAGCATGTTGTCTCATTCAAGCTTGGGGGAGGGTATTCTATCATGTTTGGTGGAATGTTGATTCATATATGTCATGCACCTTTGTATATGTTTTTCCATGTTCTCAGATTTTGAAAAACTCCAAAAAGATTTTTGTTTCTATCAAGGCAAAATTTGCAATGTGTTTTGTTTTGTTCTTGCTTTGGACATAATAACATTTGGACTTGTATAATTGAATGCTTTTCTTCCTAAATGGTAGTGGTATGCACGGTTTGAGATTACGTTTGGTTGATTCTAGGATAAAGCATGCTAAGGTAGTTGTCTAGAACTAGGGGGATCATGAAGCCGGATTCTACTTGTTTGTGGCATGTTTGGTAGTTGCTCCCTATCTTCGATTTGACAACCTTAGTGAGTTTTTGCTACAACCATGTGAGATTTATATTTGTTCAAGCTTTCATCATATTCTTGCATGAGCGGCATGGGGTCCTTGACTTTGCAAGCCTAATCTATAAAGCTTGATGTATGATTCTTAAACCCGAGACCGAGCTATCTAGGGAGGACAAAGGCACCTTTTTCGAGGTGGTATTTTTCATTTTTAGGTTAGTTTGATTCATATTTGGTTTTGGGTTTCCATTTGCCTTCTTGCAACCATTTGAGCCTTCTACCTTCTTTTCAAGCGACATCTTTAGTTCTTTGGCCTTTTGTTTCATTTTCTTTCTATTCTTGGTTTTTTGTGAAGCAAATTGATCACGTATGATGGAGTTTGTGGTGGATAAGTTGGAAATTTGGTTTTTATGAGTGCTAGTTTGTGATTAAGTATTCTTTGTGAATAATGGCAAGTGTTTGAGTAAAAGCCGTCCTTAATCATAAAAGGCATGGACTAATAAATTGCATTATAGAAAAAGCCGTCCGAATTTAGCAAAAGGCGAGGACATTGCAAGTTTAAGTAAAACAAAAAGAAAAAAAAATTTGAAAAAAGTGAAAATTCAAAAATATTTTGATGTATTCTTTTCTCCTTCTAAGCATTGAGGACAATGTTTCATTTAAGCTTGGGGGAGAAGCGTTTACGCTTTTTGTATATATTTCTTGTGAGTATAGCTTCAAATAAGCTTGGGGGTGTTGCTTTTGCTTGGTGATTTCTTGATCGTGTTGTTAAGGATTGATCACCCTTTTGCTTCACTTTTTAGGAAAACCTCCAAATTTTAAATTTTAGCCTACCTTCACCCTTTATGCCTTATGTTACAACCTTGGGGAAAGACCTTTCGACCTAGAAAGTTGAGTCACTATTCGGGGGAGGGAATCATGGGTCATTGCCTAAGAAAAGGGGATGCGAAGTCAAGATGTCGAGTAGCCCAAAAATTTAATCTTTTTCCGGTTCCTTCGCGGAATCTATGAGATGCTCACTATGGGGAGATATGAGATTAGTAGGGGGAACGCGGTAAGACCGTTTGGGATGAAAGTGGAGTGTGATAACTAGTTCCTATGCTTAGCATTTTTATGTTTCAATCAACCTTAGGTATCTTATAGCGTGCACTCCCTTACTTGTTTAGAAAGATTTGCATTCATCGTGCTTGTACATTTGCAAAAGTCCTTTCATGAACATTTGTTTGCTTTTCTTGTATTTTGTTTTCTTTTTCATGCTTTGCCTTGTTTGTATTATTATGAGAGTTATGGGTAAACTCTTAGGATATCCTTACGAGAGCATCACTCGTCCTTTAGGGCGATCTAGGGGTTTAAATGGCTTGTCTTTAGTTGCTAAAATTGACTGTGATTCCTACGAAAGTTAGTTAGTGTATATTCTCATCTTCTCTAGTTTTCTCATTTCTTTCTTTGCTTGAATAATGTCATCATTTTTCCCTTGGGTTGGATTTTGTTTTGCTCGAAGACGAGCAAAAGTTTAGCTTGGGGGAATTTGATCCGTGCCATTTATGGCACTTTTAGGCTATGTTTTCTTTATATTTCTATTCTCCTTTGTAGTCGTTTATGTCGTGTTTTTAGAGAATAATGCTCGACTCGCGTGTTTTTGTGTTAGTTTAGAGAAATACATGCTTTTAATGGCTTTCTTATCATTTTATTCATTTCTCGGCTATTTCTCTTGCTTCTCCATTTCTTTGTCTTGTTTTGTAGGTACGTTGCGGGCTATATGCATGGGAATTTAAAATAGCACCCACTAGGATCAATATGCACTTTTCGGAATTGAATTTGAGTTTGAAACAAAGGAAAACGAAGGATTGCAAAGTATCAAATAGGACCTTTGTACATTGTTTTAGTCATATCTCAAGTTCTACAGATCGGATTAGGGTGATTCAAGTTGGGTTGGAAACTAGACTTAAAGAGATTTCCAATGATAGGTCGCACGCCTTCATACAATTCTTAGATTGGAAGTTACAGCCTTCTGAAGTTGGCCCTAGAAACTGCAGCGGGCGCGGGCTACAGTACCCGCGGGCGCGGGGTTGCTGCAGCTCCAAAACTGTCGTATTTGGGCAGTAAGCACCCGAGGTTGTCCTGAGGACTTCCCGAGGGCGCGGGCTTTGGCCGCGGGCGCGGCTATCGGGGTGTCCGTTCCCCTCCGCGGGCGCGGCCGATTTCTCCGTGGGAGCGGGTTTCTGGGTCTTTTACGATTTTCAGCTTCTTTTCTCCTTTTGTTTATATAGTTTTTGGTTTCCATTATTCTTCATTCTTGTAATTCTTTAGTTTTAGAATAGTTTTCTCTCTCTTAGGTTGAGAGCTTCTCTCCTAGATTAGGCTAGATTATGAGTAGTTTTAGAGAGAGAAAGTGAGGAATTTCAATGGTGATTGAGAGATTGAAGATGCAAGTGTGACAATTGTGTTGGAGATATTCTTAATTATCAATGAGCATTTCTAAACTCTATCTCATTCAATTGCTTTGTTTAATTTGATGTTTGTTTGGTTTGATTTTGATATTTGATGTTTGATTAGAGTAATTGTTCTTGATATTTTGTTGATTCTCGTTCTCTATAGTTGATAGTTGATTTGATGATGTTGTTTGAGTAGTTATTGGCTAGGAATTGGGTGAAACTTGTATGATTGATTAATTGTGATTAATTTTGGAATTGTGTTGATTAATTGTTGAGATTAAAGTGATTAATGAAGGTTTGAATGTGTGTAATTCAATTAGGCCTTGAGAATTATGCTAGATTGCATTGTAATTGCTAATGACATGAACAATTGATTTAGGAATTGCAATTATCAATTGGTTTTGATTGTGATTCTCTTAGTTTGTTATTCATAGTGAACCCTAGCTTAACAATTAGGACATAGCTCTTTAATTCCTATTGATTGCTCTTCCCAAGTTGTTGCAATTGACATGATTACTTGTTGATCCCCGTTCCTAGTGTTTTATTTCCTTGGTTACTTGTTTTGTTAGTTGTTAGTGTTCTCTCTTACCTTCGTCTTCGACCTAGCTTAGGCGCATAATTGAAAGTGCTTGAACATTACCGTTCCTTTGGGTTCGACCCTTGACTTGCCTCTATACTCGTATTTAGGTTTGTTAAGTGTTTATAAATTTAGTTTGACCGAGGGAAGATTAGATAACAACCTAGTTTTCCCCTCGTCACAAAGATGTGTGAACATGAAGCAGCGAAAACTTATCAATATGAAAAGCCATGACAATCATATCCTCATGCAAGATATACTTCCGGTTGCTTTAAGAGCATCAAATGCCACAAAAGTTATTGACTTGATTGAGGAGTTGTCTTGCTTTTTCAAGAAGATATGTTCAACTACTATTGATACCAAGGAGTTAGATGATATTCAATCCAAGCTTATTTTGACTCTTTGTAAGATGGAAAAAGAGTTTCTACCAACTTTTTTCACAATCATGATTCATCTATTAATTTATTTAGTGGATGAGGTTAGAATCGGTGGAATAGTTCATTACAGATGGATGTATCCGATTGAAAGGTCAATTTCTTAATTTAAAATTGTTTTTAATTAAAGCTTTGTTCCCATAATAAATAATATTATCATATTTATTTTTTTAGTTATCATATTCACATTTTTTATTATATTACAAGGTACTTGGCATTTTTGAAATCTCATGTAATAAGCAATAAAGCTCAACCTGAAGGGTCCATTGCCGAAGGGTTCCTTTTATGGGAGACAATTACATTTTGTTCGAGATATTTAGAAAGTGTTGAGACCATATTTAATAGACCAAAAAGAAATGAAGATAGAATTTTAAGCAACATCTATTTATATAATTTGGGCTGTCGTGTGGTTGGAAAAATGGAAAACTTTCGCCTGGATGATAAAAGTTTAAAACAAGCTCATCGCTATGTTTTGCTTCATTCAGATGAGATGAAACCAATTCTTGAGTAAGTATTATTGCAATAAGTTAAAAACTTAGTGTTTATTAAATATTATTTTGTTAGTTAACTTACTTTTTTCTATGTGTAAAGTGATTTCATTGACCAAAAAAGACAAGAGAATCAATTCCAAGTGAACGAAATCATTAAAAAAGGGTGGATAATCAATGAATTTTCTGAGTGGTTACGAAATCAGGTTACTAGCTATCAAAGTTAATTTTCACTTTATTATTTTTTTCACATATAAAGTCCAACTTAGGTTTAACTTAAGTTTTCGTTTATTTACTTAGGTCCACAACATAGATGATAGTAAAATAGAAGGGAAGTTGAGAAAAGCCTTGGCTGGTGGTTTAAGTTATCGTTGTAAAATGATAAAAAGTGTTATCATCAATGGTTATAAATTTGACATTGTGGATCGTGAGCGATATCGAAAGACACAAAATTCTTGCATTATGTTAGAGGCAGAAGGCCAAGAGTATCATGGAAGACTAAAAGCGATACTTGAATTAGACTATTATGGTTCTCACAAGGTTCTAATGTTTCGCTGTGATTGGGTTGATATAATAAGGGGTTTGAAAAGAAACCATACTGGGAATGTTTGTGTAAATTTCTCGAAATTGATGCACACGGGTCGAAATTTGCACGATGATTCATTTATTTTATCATATCAAGCAAAACAAGTGTTTTATATCGAGGATGAGATAAATAAAGGGTGGTTACATGCTGTTAAGACTAAGCCAAGGGATTTGTTTGATATGGGCGACGATGAGAATTAGTTTTTTTTTTTTTTTTTTCCGTCTAACATTTTATGCATTGTTTTTCCTATTTCAAACATTTTATGAATGTTAAAATGATGAATAATATTTTCTTCTTTAATCTGAATCAGTTCTGACTATATTTATACTTGAGCAATGATCATTTGTTTTTATTTTATTAACATACTTCTCCACCAAACATTTAACTTTTCTGTTTTTCTTTTGAATTTATTTATGCGATTGCCAGGTACACTGTTGCAAATAGATACAAGTTGTTGCAAATTGATCAAAATATCACTGCATCTTGATGATTGCCTAGTCAGAGGTATTGTTAGAAACGATATAGTGTTAATTTCTCATATATTAAACTACAGTAGATAGTACAATTACTCATATCTTACGATTTGTATGTTATTGTATGCGTTGTGTCATTTGTTTTATATTGTCATTCATTCTTTGGAGTTAGCTGATATTAGATACGAAATGCTGGTGCAATTTACAGGTTGTGCAATTACCTTCATCAACATGAGTTATCGTAGCAAACAAACTAGGCCAGCATCTATAAATTCAGCTACAAACGCATCTGCTGCTATACAAAATAAGGCTCCAAAATTGCTTTCATCACAATCATCACAACCAGTAAATAAGGAGCCTAAACATACACTGCCTTCTTCCTTAGTCCAAAATCCACGAGGAGATAATGGTAGATGGGGACCATTCACCCCTCAAAACATCATCAACACTCAAGACCTCCCTTCATCTTCTACTACCGACACAAGTGTACAACCTCCGCCCCAAAAAAGCAATCCTATATGGAAGAAACAACTCAATGTACCAAATCATTCAAACATAACCAACACTCAAGGCCCTTCTTCATTGGTTACTACTACACAACCCATGCCACAAAAAGGCAATCTTATTTGGAAAAAGCAACATAATGTAACAAATTCTCCAAGCATCAATAACACAAAAGACCTCCCTTCATCTTCTGCTACAAACACAAGGGCACAACATCCACCTCAAAAAAGCAATCCTATATTGAAAAAACCACCTTTATACCCTTCTAATACCATAAATAGCCATCAACCATTAGAAGAGACGCAAGATATTCCTAAAAAAACCTCACCCTCAACAAATAAGGGTAGAGATAAAGAGACATGTGATGATACACAAAAGGAGAAATCCAAATTATTCAAGCTTCGTCGTCGGGCAATGCTTCCCAAATGGCTTTGTACAATTGAGTATGATGAGAAAGAGGAGGTTCTAACTATTGGTACATTCCTTTCTTCTTTATTATGTATAGAAATGTTTTGTATTACACGTATGTATATATGTCTGTCCAGCAGCCCCAACTTCGGCAGTTTGTGACATTTGCCATCTTGCACTTATTACTACGTGTTAGATCATATCTTGATTGTATGTCCATGTGTTTCTTCGTAATTAAATTTTAAAAATGTTATAAATAAATTAATAAGTAATGAATGAGCTGACTATGACAGTGATACCATGTATGTGAAAATATTGAGAAAAATGATACAGCTTACCGTGTAAGAGAATTCATCCTATTTTTCATTAACAATTTTACTGATTGTTAATGAACAGCTAACTGTCAGAGAGTTAAATTCAGCCTATTTTAAGTATTTAATTAACTGACTATGTTTGATAATTCATTTTATTTTCAGTGTTGTACTATAATTTTATTTAATTTGACAGAGACAATTGATTTTCTTATATTTTCAATCATGTTTCTGTATTTAATATTCCTTTTCCACAGATGCTCAAGGTACGAAACGACTAGTTAGTGGTCCTATTCCGCTAATTGAGGTCTGGAATAACAATGGAGTTAAATACGTTGTGCACTTTAATGACTTGTGCCAACCGATTCGTAAAGGTGGGCATATATTGGTCCAATTCCTTGGTAGCATTGCAAAGGAAGAGCATTATTGCCCACTTTCAGATAAGACTTGGCATAACTTAGACGAGTCTTTTAAGGGTGACATCAGTAAAGCAATAAGGGTATGTTTTTCTTCTATCACTTCGCCAAAGTTTAGTTAACTATTATTATTAGTTACTCATGGTTCCGTTTCTTAAAGGATCGCTTTGTGATTCTCAATGAGGAGAAGTATTACACCCAAGCTCTCCAACGTGTTGACAAAGCATGGAGGCAGTACAAACATGATCTCAAGAAATGGTACTTCAAACCAAATGAGAAAACAATAAGAGAAATTTGTGATAATCCCTTAAATGGAGTTAGCAAAAATAATTGGGTCAATTTGGTGAACTATTGGAATTCAGATAAAGGGAAAGTAAGTTTTAATTATAAAAACATAGCTATCACAACAAAATCATATGTTTTGGTTCTATATTTTTTATTATAAATATAAAAAAGTTTTACGAATCATTGCAGGAATTAGCTGAGATTGGTAAAGAGGCACGAGCATCACTGAACCAAATTCATAATTCTGGTGGTACAAGCTTTGCGAATAGACGTGCTGATTATGTATAGTGATGCATATAATAATTATGATTGGCATATATGTACAACAATATCACGCTTAACTTTATTTCTTGATGCATTATAAATAGGAGGATGAGCATGGAGAAGAAATGAGCCTATATGAACTTTGGAAAAAATGTTATCAAAGGAAGGATGGAACTTTCTATGAAGTAACTGATACAGAAGAGTTTTTGGCATTAATTCTACCTGGTTATTAGCTTATAGTTTTAGATAATTTTACTCTTAACATAATTTTTTATTTTTTTTAATATTCTATGCAGGAAGATGTTAAGGCAAAGGCTGAGAGTTTAAAGCTTGCTGATCCTTTAGGTTCTAAGTTACATATAGAGATAGAGAATGAAGCTTTAATTTTGAGGCCACGATGTATGGTGGAAAAATTCTAGAAAAACCAACAGGTTATGGCTTTGGAATTTGAAAAGGAGATATTTATGGGGTACGTGGTGCACTCAGAAAAGAAGGGATTGGCAAAGGAACAAGAGTGGTGGAAATGGAAAACATGACAGTGGAGGTATCAAGTTTGAAGGAAGAAAACAAGGAACTTCAAAAACAAAATGAAGAGATAAAAGGAAAGTGTGATGAGAATACAAAGCTACTTAGGACAATGACATCACTCTTTTCTGAGGTTTTAAAATCCTTTTGCAGTGGTGAAGGCTCGACAAAATTTTAGATGCTGCACAGTTAGCCTTGCATATGGCTAACCCTCAGGTAATGTAATTAATTTATTCCTCTGTTTACTGCACTATTGTTTTCAGTTCACCTAGTGTTATCAAAATATCAAGACAACTTGGTTACTACAACAACACTTCATTTTAATTGAGTGTAGGTCTGTGCAAAATTTGTTGAGTGCAATAGCACTTTATATTCTATTATTTAATTGTGTATCTTAGTTGAACCAAATAAAAAAATTTAGTTGAGCCTGATGGGTTTGATTGAGAATTTGCGCGTAGTTTAACATGACTCTTGTTATTATCCCAGAGTGTGTCTAGAAATTGTACCCACTCTTTTATGCTTCTTTATTGTGTGCAGCTGGTTATTTTACCTTTACTGTCTACTCTGAACTCCTAACTATTACGCCCTTTATTTCGTCAGTTTCATGAATGTTAGTACTCTGAAAGAGACTCCATGTCCTCTATCAAATCACTGAGATGTGACTTTATAGCATGTGATTTGAAAGATTATATGTTGTTTTGGCTTCATCTGACAAACAGGGAGTTGGGTTAAACCTTCATGTGGTTTCCATTATATTTGCGTATGAGCTGCTTGTTATCTGGAAACAGCCATGACAAGAAGAAGTTTCAGAATCAGCTAATTTTCTTACTTTGCTAATATATACGTAATTAGTAGACCTTCACTAGCCTCTTTGAAGAGTATCAGAAATTTTTACTAAGAACTCTTTCAATAACCTATACATTTATACAATTACAATCGTTTTCATAGCTACATTCTAATCTTTCTATGATGAGAGTGTGTCAGGGCTATTGTTATTTTAGGCTTATGAGAGTGTCAGGGCTATTGTTAAGTGTAATTTGTAATATGTACTGTATGTCTTAGCCCCTTTAATTTTTTTTTCCTCTAAATATTATGCACTGTTATTTTATATGTATTAATTAGTGTGTGGGAGTTATGTTTGTTATGTATAGAAAATTACTTACATTTTTTAATATCAATTTTAGGTGTCTGATGGCTCTGTAGACCATGGAGGCGAAAGATATGAATCAAGGGATGCTTAGCTCGTTTAACCATTAAATCAGATTAAGAAACTAGTAATTGTATTAATTAGCTAGATTTGAATGGTTTTGGAGATGACAATTTAGAATCAACAGGTTAAAGATCGTACATTTTAGCTTTGAGGTTGTCTTTTGGATTCTGATATTAGCTAAGAATAAATATGTAGTAGTTCAAACATATTATTAGATACGCTTTACTTTAATTTAGATATGTTATGGTACGGTGTATTATTTTAGACAATATATTCTCAAAGGCCTTTTGGCATTGATCGCCCCATTCATGTTTCTCCTCTTTTTTCAATTTTTTAAATATTGGCTCACAAGTCATGGTCAATTTGTTGATAAATCGCCTAATGTATTGTAATTTGCCAAGGAATCCCCTAATTTCTTTTTCTGTTTGAGGGGGAGGCATGTCAACAATTGCCTTTATTTTAGAGGGATCAATCTCGATGCCATGTGTGCTTACTACGTATCCAAGTAACTTACCATAAGTTACTCCAAAGTTGCATTTTTGTGGATTCAATCACATTTTATATTCTATTATGCGAGTGAAAAATTTGCGAAAAGCTTTTATTTGTCCCATTCTATCTTTTGACTTCATGATCATATCATCCACATACACTTCTATTTCTTTATGCATCATATCATGCAAGAGAGTCGTAGCCGTTCTTTGGTACGTAGCTCCTGCATTTTTTAAACCAAATGGCATGACTGTGTAGCAATACGTACCCCAAGGGGTAATAAAGCATGTCTTTTCTTCATCTTCTTTTGCCATTAAAATTTGGTTGTAACCTGCGTATCCAACCATAAAGGATAACATCGCATGTTCATTCATGTTATCTACCAATATATCAATATGTGGTAGAGGAAAATCGTCTTTAGGGCTAGCTTTATTAAGATCCCTAAAGTCAACACACATGCAAACTCGTCCATCCTTTTTAGGGACTGGAACAATGCTCGTTACCCATTCTGGGTAATTACATATGCGAATAAAACCCGCGTCCAATTGTTTTTGTATTTTTTCTTTTATTTTTAATGCGGCATCAGGTTTCATTCGTCGAAGTTTTTGCTTTACTGGTTTAGAAGTAGGGTTCAAGGGAATGGTATGTTCCGCGATTTCCCTATCTGTTCCAGGCATGTCCTTGTATGACCAAGCAAACACGTCTTTTAATTCTTTGAGCGTCGATATGAGGGTCGATCGCTTTCCGGATTTAGAGTTAAGCCAATTTTGATTTCTCTCTTATTTTCGTAAGTTCCTATATTAACTATTTCAGTTTCTACAACGATAGGGCTCTTTTGTTCTTGTTCATTCATTAGTTCAACCAATTTATTAATGTTATCATCTTCATTAGATTGATTGTTATAGCATTCGAAAGATTCAAGAGAAGGCATACACTCGGAAATAGAGCTCATATTATTAAAATCAAAAGAGAGTACATCAAGAGAAGAATCCTTTTTGGGATCTTCGTCCTTAGAACTAGAAAATAAAGACTCAGTAATGGCCACAAGGCCTAATTTTTCAGCTTCCCTAGAGTCTATAATAGATTCATCGTCCGATTCTTTAACATCTTCCCTTCGCCTGTGATGATTTCAAGTTTATCGCCTTTGTGATTGATCCATTTGAAAGATTTCCTCTATCCATGCTCAACTGTTTCATTTGAAGGGGTGATCAACGAGGTTGGGTCAAAAGCTTCATCTTGAATGGCATTTTGATTGGTTATTAATGCGACATGATTTTGCTATAGTCCAAATAGCAAGTTAAATGCTTGCCCATCATAGCACCCTAGAGTTACGTGTTTTGATTTAACGATACTAAGATCGTCATCCAAGAAGTAGCAATCATGAAATAATTCAAATCTAGGCTTCTTGATTCCTTCCAAAACTAAGGGTTCTGAAAAGTCGTAGCATGGGTAATCTTCTCCCTCCCTAATGAATTGTCCATTAAGGGTTTGTTTATAGGATGGGAGTAAAGCGATTATCCCTTTCTTATTATTGTCTTTACGTGCTTTGTTTTTTGCATCGTGAGACTCCAATTCATCTTTGGTTGGTTTATATCCCAATCCAAAGGAGAAGCTTTTGTTTGGGATAGAAGTAAGAGAAATTTCTTCATTCCTATTCCCAAAGGCATCCCAAGAAAGTAACTACTCTTGAGCAAGATGTTGTTTACTATCCGAGTGGAATATGGATTAAGTTTGAATGGTTCTTCCAAGTTTTCTTCCATTTCTATTGTGAAGATTGGCTCCACGGCAAATTCCCACATGTCCTCTTCATCATTATCATGGTTTATTTCTAAGGGTGATTGATCATTTATTGCTATTTTGAGTGGAGAAGCATGTATAGTCATAGGAAGCCCTTGATAGTTCAACCTAATCATTTGATGAAGTGAGGATGGTATTGCACCAAGCTCATGAATCCATGGACGTTCAAGTAAAAGGTTGAATGTAGGTTTTATGTCCATAACATGGAATTCAACCATCTTTTGAATTGGGCCTGTGGTAATTGGTAGCTTAACAGTTCCACACACCAATCTTCTCGAATTGTCATAGGCCCTAATGCTTTGTTTTGTTGATTGGAAATATTTTTCTGGATTTAGGCCTAAGTATTTTTCCATTCGTAATGGGCATACGTTTACAGCCGACCCATTGTCTATCAAAGTTAGAGGGATATTGTATCCCTTGCATCCCACAGTTAAGTATAACGCATTGTTGTGGGTAGTGTCTTTTAAAGGCAAATCATCATTAGTGAAAACGATTGACTTGTCGGATTTCTCGCTAGTAAGCAAGCTAACGAGGTCCTGAGGGGTTGTGTCTGTGCTTACAGGCAAAGCCGTTAGAGCGTTCATGAGAGAATTCCTATGTTCTTTAGAAGTACTTAGGAGTTTCCAAATGCTAACATTCACCTTGGATGGGCGAAGTTGTTTGACCAATGGATCTTCCACCTCAAGTGGAGGTGGTATTGTATTTTGTGATTAACCTTGAGTTTGATTTTGTGTGGTCGAAGATCCATTTGGTGGTGGTGCTTGGTAGACTCGCCCAGAACGAGTTCAATGATATATCTCATTTGGGTTAGTCGTAGGACTTATAAACCAACTTTCTTCTAGAGGCTTTGGATGTGCCTCCATTTCATGATGTTCCATGAGTTGTGCTTGATGCCATTGTTTATCCAAGGAGAGATTCGATAAATCTTGCGATTTACCCAAGAAATGATCCCTGTCAAGCGCTCCATTTGTTTCATTTTGTAAACAAGATGGAGGTACGACGACGGCATACTTAGAGACATATAAGTCTTTAAAGTCGTCGTCCCATATTCTACATACTTCATTAGTTGCCCCTATGATTATTGTGGATAGAGGTTCTCCTATGGGTGAGATATAGTCCAAAGGATTGAACGTATCACTTCCCATATGGTCTTCATCGATGTGAAACACCCCTAAGGGTGATGCATTATTGTTAGGTTTAGGCGTGGGATTTCTCCCATCGTCTACTAAATCTTGTATTTTGTGCTTTAAAACATAACAACGTTCAGTATCGTGTCCAACGCCTCTATGATAAGCACAATAAGCACTACCATTTCATTGAGGAAACCTCCTTTCTGGTGGAATGGGTGGTGTTGGCCCTGTTGGGGCAAGTAAGCCTTTTTCATTTACTTTTTCTAACAATACTTTATAGCTTATAGTAAATGGAGTAAATTTTCTCTCTTTTGTCCATCTTTTTCTAGGATCATCATATCGATTTGTGTTATTGTATTGCGTGGAAGCCGCAAATATGTCAATAAAGGATGTTGCATTATCATTCCCCTTCTTGTAGTTATTCTTAGGTTGATGATGATAATGAGGTTTGTTTGCTTTTTCTTTAGCAAGATCATCTTCAATCCTAGTAGCCACAAAATAGACCTTTTGACAAGTATCTAGACCAAGGTAACGTAGATGTTTGTTGTACTTTTCATGAAAGTTGTCAATGATTTTTTGTACTAACTCGAGTTCGGGAGGCCTTTGAGCAAGGTGGGCCGCCTTTTCTCGCCATCTACCATAGAAAGCAAGGAAACCTTCATCGTCGCCTTGCTTAAGCATCTCGAGTTCACGTAAAGTTGAATTGAACTCTACGTTACTCTCATATTGGGTGATGAAAGTCGAAACTACATCTTCCCATGTCGCTTTAAATTTTGGATCTAGCCCATAGTACCACTCTCTCGCGGTTGGGTCTAGTGATAAAGAGAAAGTCAAAGCATAAAGCTTAAGATCAACTCCATTATGTGCCATAGTTCCAGTAAAACACATTAAATGATTTTGTGGTAATGCAACTTCTGGTAATGCAACTTCTGGGGGAGGAGAAAACTTTTCCGCGTCAAAGTATTTGTTCCCCATTGTAGAACGAAGAACTAGATTCTCCAACGAATTTTCTTTGATGGATAATTGCTCCATCTTTTCTTGTAAGGCTAAAGTTTTAGCTTTTTTCTTTTCAGCATTTTCCATCTTCTTAATTCTTCTCTCCTCGGCCTCTTGAGCCTTTTCCTCTCTCATACGAAGAATCTCTTGTTGAAGTTCTTTGACGGTTGGCATTGTTGTTGGACTAGGATTAGTTCTCAAAGGAAAGTGGTTTGAAAGGGGTTGATGTTTGGGTGGTAAAAGTAAAATGCAATTGCCCGGGGGTCCTCTTTTCCAAGTTTGAAAACTGGCCCTAAAGGAGTACGAAAGGATAAGTAAATCGATACGCTTGTTTTTAAAAGGACAAAAAAAAAAAAAAAAAAAAGATGCAAAATATATTCAAATGGATAACATCGCCCTTAACAATTCTTCAATGAAGATATTTTTCGGACCAGTCAATTTGTTTTTTGAGAAATCAAAACTGACTCGTCCAGTGGGCACGCGCGTAACAAAATCACTTGCGCTGGGAGGGGTCGCGCAACTTCTTGAGTTGCGCTCGCCACCTGCTCGTAATATTTTTTTTAATTCGAGCGTTTTGTTTTAATTCGATTTTTTTTTTACTTGACCCTTTTTTTAATGTTATCCTTTGAATATGACACTAAATCACGAAGAGACAACTTCATAATTGGGAACCTATACCAAACTAAAAAAAAGAAAAAGAAGACTATCCTAACATGTTGCAAATAGTCACATAATCATATAAGCATGGTATAAAGCAAGATTCACGCAATGCCGTTCTAAGGTCAAAAAAGGCTTGGGTGTCCAAAGGTACCATACCTTAAGAAACGACGCATAAATCATTCACTCAACATGTTGACCCATGTCATCGCCCTCCCAACATTTTGTTGGTGATATGGGTGGGATGATTGTTATTGATTTCGGGGTAGACGTCTAGTGTTGGTTACCCCTAGTCAATGAGCCAATCCCCAATGGTTTAAGTGTGCTATGCTTATGCATGATTCAATGTTGCTTGTTTGGTTTTTACTTTTGTGCAAAGGGAAGATATTATGCGTTCAAGTCTCGCTCTCTAACTAGAGATTATCCAAGTTAATTCTCGTTATAACCCATAGGCAACCTAGTGTTGGATACCTTAGACCATAACTACAAATTAATCATGTAACCTCTAAATCCCCAATGAAGTCGCCACTGTAAGGAGGGTGATCCCATCGTAAGGGGTACTCTCCTTAAATTCCCTTGGCCACTTAAAAGCCTAGGACTTTACACTTGTTAGGGTGTAGTAGGATTTGAATTCCTGACTGTTTGGGGGACCTTGAATTAGAATTGATTCTATCATCACGCTTTTTTGTAAGAAACAAGTAAGAGTCGCCAATGAGTTTTAGGAAAAACTCATAAACCTCGTTCATGCCTTTTCTTCCATGTGGAATTCATGGAATAATTAGCACAAATCATAAGTTTACCCATGCCCAAATTAGTCGATCTATAAACCAGAAATGAGTTCGGGAGCGATGGTACTAAGATAACGTTCCTTTTAGAGGGGAATCGTCAACCTAGCCCTAGTACGGCCTCTACTAGCTCTTCCTTTTTTACAATTTCATCACCAAACAATATATGCAACGCGATACCTAAAACTATGTTAGTTGATTTTATTTACAAACATTAATTCACGTAGGAAATATATTGCAAAATTCGTTATTCTTATTTAATAATATTCGTGAAAGAACAATAAAATAAACAAGATTCGCCTTGGCTTAAGTGATCAACCAACAATTATTCAATTCAATTCTAATCCTTATTTAACGCAAGATACTATGTTGAATTGATTAATTAATTATTTTAAAGGTGATCAAACAACACTAATTAATTAATTAAAGTCCTTTTAAACAAGAAAATAAAGGTGATTTAACTAATTGCTCGAGAATTTACCACTTCTCTTTGCTAAATCTCTGTTTAGAACACTTATGGACTCCTTCTTGTTGGGGAACCTCCACCGTAGTAACAAATTATCGAAAGGGTGAGTGTTTAGGACAAGAGGGCTAGGTTGCACAACTTCACAAGTTATTTCGCTATAGTTTTTAGGTTAATTTCTGTCTGTTTAAGCCTCGGTTTAAGCTCTTATATATAGGGAATGATTAGGTTTAGGGTTTTGAGCATTCTGCCCAGTAGGTGTCGCGCGCAACAGATAGAGTTGCGCGCGGCATCCAAGCGCAAGTTATAGAGTTGCGCTGCTATGTGTAACGCAACTAATGGTCTTGCGCGCGGCTTTATGGTAAGATTCTATTTTATATTTTCCGTATAATTTCCGAATAAGTACAAATCTTCTGCAGCGCAACTCTGAAAGTTGTGCTGGGTGTTGCGCGCAACTGAATGAGTTGCGCGCGGCAGCCCAGCGCAACTCTGTGAGATGCACGCGGCTTTTCCAGCGGCAGCAATAAGCTTTAACCTAGGCGCTCCTAAATCCGTCATTATTAGGGTTTAAGCACGGGCTTAAGCCTAATTATGATCGGGTTTAGTTAATTGGACCTTTGTTTTGGCTTTTTCTTTAATTTGGGCTAGTTTTTGTGTTTTGTGGCTTAACCAGTTATCCATAAGTATTTTTCACTTTGATCCAACACGAAGATGGCTTTATTTATCGTCATTGCACTTCCTGTCAGGACACGAGGCCAAAAGTAGATGTCTACATCTACTACATAAGGTTTGTCAAAGATTTTTTAAGGATTTCTAAGCCCATGATATGTTTGATGAAAAAGGAGCATAAGTTCTTATAGACTCCAGAGTGTGAGGAGGCGTTTAAGATCTTAAAAGAAAGGTTAACCACAGCACCTGTGCAGGCTTTGCCGGATGGATGTGATCTATATGAAGTGTATAGTGATGCCTCGAGGTTTGGACTGGGATGTGTTTTGATGCAAATTCGAAGAGTGGTTGCATATGCTTTGAGGCTTCACGAGGGGAATTACCCAACCCATGATTTGGAGTTAGCTGCAATAGTGTTTGCCTTGAAGATTTGGAGACATTACTTGTATGGGGTGACTTGTAGGATTTTCACGGATCATAAGCATTTGAAGTACCTTTTCACTCAGACACATTTGAATAGGAGGTAGAGACGACGGTTTGAGTATATGAGTAATTATGCATTGGATATTCAGTATCATGAGGAAAAGGCTAATGTGGTGGCAGATGCTTTGCGCAGAAAGTCGGAACATACGGTGAATGTGATGGTAGAACCAGATCAGTTGTGTGTGGAATTTGAGAAATTAAACTTGAAAGTAATGGAGCATGGTGAGGTGACTAGGATGTTGAATGCCTTGGTGATTCAACCATGCATTTATGATGAGATAAGGGAAAGTCAATTGGAAGATGAGAAGTTAAAAACAATTAAGAAGAAGATTGATGAAGGACAAGTGTTGGATTTCACCATTGGTGATGAGGGAATTATTTGTTTTAAGGGAAGATGCTATGTACCGTAGAATCGTGGAGATCTAAAACAAAGATTGATGGAAGAAGCCCATAATTCTCCTTATTCAATGCATCCCGGAGAGGATAAATTGTATAAGGACATGAAGAAGACTTTTTGGTGGCCCAATATGAAGAGAGAAGTGGCTGAGTTTGAAGCTAAGTGTTTGACATGTCAGAAGGTGAAGATTGAGCATCGCAGGCCCCAAGGAAAGGTCAAATTCTTGGAGTTGCCCAAGTGGAAGTAGGATTCGATTTCTTTGGATTTTGTGAGAGCTTTGCCAAAGACAAAGGCAAAGAATGATACTATTTGGGTAATAGTGGATAGGTTGACGAAGTCAGCAGCATTCATACCCATGAGAAGTACTTGGACTATGGATCAATTAGGAAGAGCTTATGTGAAGTTTGTGGTGAAGTACCATGGGGTACCCACGGATATCATTTCGGATAGAGATTCAAGATTTTTGTCTAACTTTTGGAAAAGATTGTAAAAGGCAATGGGAACAAAGTTGTTAATGAGCACAACATTTCACCCAGCGATAGATGGTCAAACAGAAAGAAAGATTCAGACATTGAAGGACATGTTGAGAGCTTGTTTGATGGAGTACCAAGGGTATTAGGAAGACCACCTTGATTTGCTAGAGTTCCCTTACAACAACAGTTACCATGCAAGCATTGGAATGACACCGTTTGAAGCATTATATGGTCGAAAGTGTAGAAGCCCAGTTTGTTGGAATGATATAAGTGAGACTATGGTTCTTGGACCAGAGATGATTGAAGATATGGTGAAATAGGTTAAGTTGATTCAGGAAAAGATTAAAGCAGCCCAAGATCGACAGAAAAGCTATGTTGATTTGAAAAGGAGGGAGAAAGAGTTTTAAGTAGGAGAGAAGATTTTGTTGAAGATTTCACCCATGAAAGGTGTAATGAGGTTCGGAAAGAAGGGGAAACTGAGTCAGAAGTACATAAGGCCTTATGAGATCATTCAGAAAGTGGGAAAAGTGGCTTATAAGTTGGATTTGCCTAACGAGCTAGAAAGGGTTCACAATGTGTTCCATGTGAGCCAAATTCGAAAGTATATCTCGGATGTGACACATGTGTTGCAACAAAAAACCATTGAAATGGATGAGAATTTTACTTACGAGGAAAGACCAGTAAAGATTCTTAAATCTAAAGTCAGGAGCACAAGGAAGAAGGACGTGAGTATTATGAAAGTGTTGTGGTCAAATCAGAATACTGAGGAGGCTACATGGGAAGCTGAGGCTGATATGAGGAAACGATACCCAGTGTTATTTGCCTAAGGTTAGTGGTCGAGTTACGGGGGTGTAACTCCTTTTAAAGGGGGTAGAGGGCGATAGAGTTTTGTGCGTCTACTTTTCGAGTTATTTTTGAGTGATTTCGAGTCTTACTTGAGTTTGGTTGGGTTCTTGAGTCAAGTTAGGATGTGCATGAACCAATAATTTCAAAATGATTTTTTTTTCTTTTGGCTAAGTTTCGGGTAAAAGTTTATTTTAAACGAGGGTAGACTGTAATACCCCGTATTTTCATACGTGATTAATTAGGAATTATTTTATAAAAGGGTTTATTAGTAAATTAATTTTTTAGAGCCAAAATAATATTTGAATTTTGGCGCCAAAAGTATTTTAAAAACTAAACATTATTTTGGATAAGATTTATTATCCATTTATCTTATTTTAAAAACCGGATTATTTACATATTTCGAATATTTTAATTAAAAAATATATATTTTATTAATTAATTATTATGGCCGAAAATTACCAAGAATGAGCTAAGGAATTTTGGATTTTCCACATATGGAAGATCTTTTTTTTTTTGTTATTAATTGGTATTTAATTAATTATTTATTTAAATATTTTTACAATTATTTTATTCCTTAAAAATCGAGCAAAATCTTTCTGAATATATCTAGAGGAATCCAAATATTAGAGCTATGGTAAGCTCAATATTTTTGGCCCACTAGAATTATTTTTGGGGGAATTTATTTGGTAAAATTGTATTTTTAATTATCTCCCAAAATCTCTTATTTCCTTTAATTCTATTTCTCCGTCTTTTAAATATCTAATCATCATATTTTCTTGCCATTCATTCTTCTTAATTATTCCCAAAATAATTCCAATTTCCTTATTATTTTTCATGACATACATACCTTCTACATTTAATTATACACAATCACCTTAATATCAAAACTTTCCTTAATTCTTTTACTCACTTCTCCAACTAATCTCTTAAACCCTACTTACTATAATTCTTTCTACATTTTCTTACCATAAATCATGCTTACACTAACTTATAACCCCTTCAATTCATGATCAAACCCTCACATAAATTCTCATAATTCTCTCTTAATTCTCTCTCAAATTCTTTTTATTTTTCTTTGCACACCACCACCTCTCCGGCCGCCCACTGCCACCTCCCTCCACCTTCTGGCACCACTTGCTACCGCCGGCAACCCTCGCTGCCACCTCCTCCCTTCTCTTCTCCTTGGTTTCTTACCTTTTCTTCTTCTTTTCTCTTATTCAATTAATTATAACTATATTATGGGGAATTAATATATAAAAAAAAAGTATTATGACATGTTTTAATTATATAAAATCAGATTTTTAATAATGTTTATTATAAATTAATTTAAGAGGTTCATGTACATATAGTTAGGAGGTTTTTAGTTTAATTATAGTGATTATTTGTTAACCTTATAATAATTAAGGTTATATTTATTTGTAGGGAGTGTTCGAACAAGAATCTTGAGGTTCTGTTTGTGTATTTTGATAAGCGAGGATCAAAGTACATTAGGTGGTTAGATACCTTGAAAAAGATTGATTTGAATGAGCATGTTTGAATGATTTCTTGCTATGATTGAATTATATTGAATTGAATTATGATTATGAAATAAAAGTATGTTTAAATAAATTGGTTTTAATAAATAAATTGGAGTATTGATTTTATATCATGTTTTAAATGAATTAATTATTATTCATGTTTAAAAGGGTTTCATTTTGAAAGCATGTTGAATTTAATAAAGAGGAGTTTTGGAATTATTATTAAAAGTTGGAAGTATTGGATTTAAAGAGCATTTATTGAATTATTATTATTAAAGCTTTATAAGCATGTTAGTAATCCCACTATGCGGATTTGGTTTAGTTGATAAGAATTTGGACTTTGTATGACCGAGTCTTTCCTTAAAAATAGCCTTGTAACATAAGGAGACTAGCTTGGGGGTGTGCACACTTGGGGGAGGAATTGGAATTGATTTTTGACGAATTGGAATTGAATTTTGAGTAATTGGAATTGTTTTTTAGTAATTGGAATTGGTTTTAAAAATAAGTGGAATTGGATTTATCGGATATTAATATTGATTATTTAAATTAGTTTTGGAATCTTGAGTTGGAATAATTGATTTAATTATTGGAATGGATGGAATTGATTTTAAAAGCATTTTTAGAATAAATTGAGTTTAATTATCTCACACTTATCGTACTTAGCATATTTTGCTAATCCGTATTTCTTATTTTGTTTTGGTTCGCCCAGTTTACCTTAATGGTAAGCAGTGTTGACTAATTTCAGGTGAAGTCATAAATGAGCATTTGGAGTCCCATGAATGGTTCACGTAGATTAGTATATATTAGTTCTTGTATTTTTTTTTTAATACTCATTACAATGGTTACTATTTTTAGTCTATTATTAAATAAAGAAGAGTTTTGAAGTTCCGCCGCAAAGTATTGGTTTATTTGGTAAGTTTGAGTGGCCTTGCGTAATCACGCAGCGGTATATACGCCTAAGTTTATCTCTATGGTATAATTATACGTATTATATTAATATTTCCGTAGGGGGAGATTTGGGGGTGTTTGTAACACCCCAATAATTCTCTCTTAAAAACCTGTGAATAACCTGAACAATTCCAAGAGAATTACTGGCGTGCTACCGCCACGTGTTCAAACGTTAAGGCTTTTTTCAGAAAATAGCAGCGGAAAAACTAAATCAAGTATATATAAGTTTCAAAACCAATAACCAAAACCAAATTAAATCTTACAACTTGGAACCCTTAAGACCCTTATTCAAAACTTAAACCAATAGAAATAGTATGAAAGTAAAGTTGAGTTTAAATAACTTTAAAAGTAAATAGCAATAAAAATAAGAAAAGCAATCAACACTCTACTCAAGATCCCACCATCTAGAAACGGATGCTGCATCTGTAAGAATCTGTGGTTAATCTGCTACCCAATATTAAAAGTGTAAAAATTGGATCGTTACAGGGTCATTGAAAGGCGAATGCCATGGCCAAAGAAAACACACACAAAGCACGTAATCAGCAAAGCTGAGTACATACAAGCTGTGAAATAAATTAAGAAATACCTGACATGCTGCTAATAATCAAGACTAAGCATCATTAAATTATAGACTCAACACATGACTTAACCATCAAATTTATTAAGAAATAACTAACTCATTTATTTATTTCATTGGATTTAGCAATAGACAAGGTTGTCCAACCCATGCTCCATTTGGAACATAAATAAAAGAAAAACCTCATGCCTCCTTTCGGAAACATCAATAAACATCCAACGACCACGGGCGCGTCTCTGTGACCGTAGTTAGTATGAGATCTTACCTAACTCCTAGTTTTTAAAAAATAAATATTTGAAATAGGAGACTCATAGATCAGACGGCCTCGATAAAAGTACACGGCTAATACCCCATGTACCCCAACCCCTGATTGTCATTACTCTAGATGTGCACCAATCTAGAGTTTTATTTCTCATCCATCTTGCACTTTACATGATTTACAGGTTTAGACTTGGTGATCACTCATATGTATAACAATACAAACATTCCAAACACAATGCAATCAAACAAGACAAGTTTTCAATTTCAATTCTTGATTTATTAGTGACAAACAACATTTATTATTTATTCCTTTACTAACTCGGTGTATAAACACCTTGAGTGCATAAGGCACCCCACAACCTTTACATCATCTTATAAGACTTGAATTCTTCCTTTACTCATCCGGTTTGCATAATCATGAATGAGTAATAAATTAATCTTTACACCAATCACATACCTTTGCCTCTAAGCGCACCTTGCATAATTAGAGCACAAATAATACTTGCAATATATAATAGTGCACATCATATGAAATTCACAATGTATAACCAAACAATTTAACCCAGCCATCCCTATACATGGTACTAAGTTCTCGATCCGTCCTTAAAAATGCACCTACAAGCAAGGTTTCGTAATTAGTACGTACCTTGTGTAAACAATTCGGTTGGCAACTTTAGAACTAGAAGTCGCCTTCTACAAAGTCCTCTCCTAAACCAAACAATGAGAAATAAATCAATACCCAAGAAAATAAATTTACATCAATAGTAAACTACTTTAAAACCTCTTAAATCATCAAAATAAAGCTTTTAAATTGTTCCCTTTAGTTAATAATAATAACATAACATCCCAACTATAAGTTTATATGTTAAAATCACGAAAATATAGTGTATAATATAAAATTACAGCAAGTTCAACTTACTAACATATGCTGAAAATTTGTTTTATTAATAGTTTTTGCAATTCCAATAATCTATACTTATCATATTGCATAAATAGTTGTTTAAAACATATAGAAGCATTCTAAAACTTTATTTTTGGCTCAAAACTAAAAAAAATCAGATTATATTAAATCTGGAAAATAATTTAAATTATAATTTCCAATTTTTTGAAGATCTACACTCAAAATTCAATAGTTAGAATAGTATATTACACATTAAAACCTTAAAACCCTTCAAATATATAACATAAAACTCAAATTTCCCAAAATATATAATCTGAAAATTAATATATAATCAATATAATCATACTTTGATGTAGTTTAAACATAGAGTAATTAGGTAACTTGATTAGTAAGTTATCAATCCCTAAAACATGAAAAAAAAAACAAGGTTTAAACCCAAAATTATACAACATATATAATCTGAAAATTTATATAATAAATTAAATATACTAAAACTCATAAATTTATAATCTTTTATAATTTAAACATACTATCAAACCATAATAATATAATTTAGAAAAAAAAAATTAATTAAAGGTTGAATCTTTAATCAATTTAATGGAGATAATAAAACAATAAAAAGAAAAAAAGGAAGAGAGGGAGAAGAGGGCCGAACGGCAGCCGCAAGAGAGGCGTCGGCTGGTGGCGGGCGATGATTCAGGCGGCGGCAGGGAGGCTGCGGTTTCGCTGGGCAGGGAAACTTCGAAGTTTTAATTTTTTTTGTTTGCTTTCTTATTCACGTAAAAGAGGAGGAAGAGAGGTGGGGGTTTGATGTTTTATTTAGGTTTTATTCTCCTAGTTTTATTAGGAGTGGGTTTTGGGTAATTTGAGTTTGGATAGGAATTAAGTATTTGGGCCACTAAGTTAAGGAAAGACTTATAATTTTAATAAAACTTAGTAGTTTTTACTTATTGATAAAGAAAACTGTATTGCTTTTACATTAAATAATCCATAATTATAAAACTAAAATAAAAATATTGTATAAATAATAAATAATTATTTTAGAAAAATATTGGGGTTTACAGTGTTACATAGAGGGACAATTAAAATATAACCATAAACGTCCAAAAATCATAATAATATAATACTAACACAATAACTATAACACCCTAGAAATCTTTCCTTCAAATTACCTGTTTTGCTCTTTTAAAAACTCAAAATAGGAAAATCTCGGATATTACCGCAACCGTGAAAACGGCTAAGGAAATTATCAAAGCCACACAGTGGAAGACTATTTTTAAAAACATTCAAAACAAGTCAACTATAAAGTCAACTATAAAGTCAACCAAGACAAAAGTAAAGTCAAATCAACATCATCGAGGTCAACCTACAACTTGGAACCATTGTAGGCCCTTAGTAAAACCAAATAAAACATAAAACCTTTGCGTTAGTCTCACAAGCATAATATAATATAAATAATAAATTAATAAATCACATTATAGTCTTATGGAAACTAAGCATGCTTCGCTCTTCAATCATGACAATCATGAATATGCTTCATCAGCTAAAAAGCTCCTCTCTAATTGTCCCTAGTACTCGCCATTTGAAATAGGTCGTCGTAGGGCCAAAGTAAAGACACGGCCAAAGAAACATACAAACACACAATCACCAAAGCTGAGTACATAAGCGTAAATAAATCACACTAACATGCTTTCATCTTATCATCACACAACTTATCTTGTTGCACCTGTTTACAATCGTACAACATGACTTTACAAATAAATAACTAACTTATTTATTCAGCTTTCTTACGCATCAAACATGTTTCCCCCTAACCGGCCCCAATATAGGGGTACTAACACGGGAGCTAACCGTGCCAATATAAAAGAACCACTAGTAAGTGGCGGAATTCTTGCGCATAATAAAATGGAAAGTACAACGTCCTGTACCCCCAGTGGAAGTTATGGTCAAATATAAAGTCGCATAACTCCCCCCATATGTTCATATTCAAGGTATATACGTTCCAAGAGTTTTTGTGCGAAATCTCTTTCACTTTACGTTGTTCTACATATTATTAGACTTGGCAATGACTCTCAAAACACAACACAATCAATCATTATAATTATTCAAACAATCAAACATACAAATTTAATTTTTGAATAATTAGTGACCGTATAATATTTAATGTTGAACCCTTTTTATTGTACCTCGATGTCGAAGACAACTTAAACGCATAATGCGCCACAATTCCTATCCCTCGGTGTTAGAAACACCTTAAGTGCACTAAGACACCAAAATATAATTTATTTCTCATGTAAAAAGACACTTAAATAACTCCTTCTTCATGCTTATAGCATCAATAAAAATTATATGAACCATAATAAAATTTCTTTTCAATATTCCAAACCAAATTAAACATTTATTTTAATTAAATAAACCTTCAAACGTGCCAATAAAAATATGATTTAATGACAATATTCCAATATCACTAATTCCAATAAAAAAAAAAATTTCAACCAATCATGCTTCACAAATAATTCACTAAAACCATTCTCAATTCGATCAATCCAATTCAAATCATCAATCTCGTTCCAATTCAACCATTCCAACCAATTTCTAGCATGACACTAACTTGAAATCAATTAAGTAAATTCTAGTATGTTTCTACACGCTTAATAAATTTTTGAATGCGCGTACTTACCTCAATTCGTCTTTCCAACTAGCAAAAATGCTAGAAATTACTCAACTTAAAGTCTCCTACAATACCAAGTATATAAACTCAATAAATCCCTTGATTACACAAATTTAATTTCCAGCAACTTTTAAACACTTAAAACCTCTCTAACAAGCTGAAATTTTTAGTTAAAATATTTAAAACTCTTTCTTTAAGTGGGCAATTAAAACCACAAAATAAAAATATAATTATAGTACTTATATTAAAATTATAGCACACAATTTAAGGTCTAAACCCCTTAAATAAATCTGAAAATTATATTAAAACCATTTCTAGTTATGGGTAATTAACCCCTTTTTATTAAAATACAAAAGTAGTGCTTCAAAAGAAATAGAAATTCCAGCAATATAATTTAATTAAAACTCATCAAAACATCATAAAGATAAAACATTTAGGATTTATTAACACTTCCAATAAACGGATATATAAAACCCCTAAATAAATTCCAAGTTAGAACCCTAAACATCAACAGTATAATAATTAAAACCCTGACTTTTAATACTTTATAAAATCTGAAAATTAAACACTTTACAATCTAAAATTTACAAACTTTAATCCTTAAAATACAATTATAAAATAAATTAATCATGTTTAAAAAATTTAAATCAATACCCAAAAAATAATTAAAACAAGAAAAAAGAGGAGAGAGAGAAAGAGAACCACCGAGGGGTGGTGGCTGGCCGGCGGCCAGGAGTGAGGTCGGTGGTTGCTGACGATGGGTGATGTGGCAGCGACCGGTGGTGAAGTGGCATGCAAGTGGCGCAAGGTTTGAATTTTGTGAAACCAAGTTCACGTATAACCCCATGAAACAAGAAAAAGGCAAAATAAGAAAAAGGAAAATAAAAAGAAAAAAGAAAAAGAAAGAAAAGAAAAATTAGGAAAAAGGAAAAGAAAAGGAAACTTACATGGGAGAAATCTGATTTCTTTGAGCCTCTTTGTGTGGGAAAATTTTGGGGTTTTAGGATGTATTTATAGAGTAGAGTATAGGGTTTAAGTTTGGGCACAATATATAAGTGGGCTTGGATTATAAAACATTTGACCCACAAGGGTTCAAATAAAGGATTGGATTTATTTAAATGAAATAGGTTATTCCAATAAGAGTATGTAGGACTAGTTTACATATGATATTTTAATCAAGGCCCAATAATATATGTTTGGCCCAAAATATATTTTACTTTTATAAAACCTTATAGTTAAAATATGTTAACCCTTTAAAATATTAAATTAAAATACATTATCCCTTAACAAATATATTTTATAAATACTAAAATACTTTATAAAATGTATAAAAATACAAAGTATTACAGTCTACCCCCCTTTAAAGAAGTTTCGTCCTCCAAACTTAGGTACAAAAAATTTAAAAACTTGTTTGAAGATGAATAAATACTTAAAAACTTAAAAACTTTTCTATAATAATTATAGTTTTTGTACTTTTTGTGACTCATACATTCTATTTCTTTTTTCATTTCTACACAAACTTATGTGTAGAGTAACAAACTTTCTAACAACTTACACAACCTAGTGTGTAAAATAACAATTGTACTAACAAACTTACACAAAATAATGTGTAAACTATTAGATTATCTAACAAATTCACACTAAAGTTAGTGTAATAATCAACTTTAGTAATAAATTTACACATCCTAGTATGTAAGACAATCAACTAAATAACAAAATCAATGTAACAATTGACCGAAAAAGCACTTAAAATGCCAAAATTAAGAGAAAAGCGCGTAATTCTATTGCACTTTAACCCCCTTAAAGAAAACGAGTTACGCCCGCGTAACTCAACTTAACACATTCCATCCTTGGTAAAATCATAATACTTCTTTATATTCATTCCTTGTTGCGAGTACCAATAACATTACCAGTCCTTAACTCATCAACTAAATGGTTTCCTTTGCAACTCATACCTTTAGTCAATATTCTTTCACAATAACTTATGAAAATTGTCTTAGTCAAATGATAAGGCTTTATTCGTCACTTTACCAGTTTTACTCAAACTCATATATTTCTATATAGTTTGGCTCATCCGTTCTTTCTTACCAAATTCATGCTTTGTTTCATTGATTACACTTTTAATAACACCCGTCCTTTGTTTAACTTGCACCAATCAAATCCATTCTTGGATAATTTTTACCTACATCACTGTATGTTTTAGTTCTTTATACAATCATCTCATTAATGTTCCTTGACATAGTGAACTTTCATGGTTCTTTCTATATCAATCTCAAAATGTTGCCATGCCAATGGTGGTTTGTATGGTAATCTTGTGTTTGTTTTCACTCTAATGCTATCTTTACATCCTTTTTGAAATTGAATACTCATTCTCCTTATATGACCTCAAGTGTCAAAATATTCTTATTTGTTTGTCCATTTATTACTGGTGGTATTTGTAATTGTCCTCAATGTATTACTAAAGTTCTCTGTACATCTTTCAGGATCTAGAAAGAAACATGGAATCTCTATCAGAAATGATGTTCTTAGGAACTCTATGTAGTCTCACAACAAGTTTGATGTAAGCCTTCGCAAGTTGCTCCATTCTCCAAGTCTCCTTCATTGGTGTTTAAATATCACGGACTTAGTCAATCTATCCACCACAATCTAAATGAAACAATCACTCTAAACCATCAATACACCTTTATTAAATCCTTTTACAACTTGTCCTTTCCTGGGTGTATTTCAATTTCCCTTCATCATATTTCCTTTCAACTTGTTACTCCTACAAAGTATATTCAGGCTTTTATCTCCATGAATCAATCATACCTTCACGAATTCAATCCAAATTCACAATCTCTACTTGATTTTACTTCATACCCTCAAAATTGTTGGTCTTATACCCTAGTTGCCCCAACATATTCTTTACTTTTTTTCCCAACAATCTCCAGGATTTTAAACTCCTTATTTCTCATTTACTTTTTCGAACATCACTAATTTCTCTATTCATTACATTAACTCCCTTTCAATGATATTGAATGCCTTGTAGTCCTTTATAACCTCCAATCATTTCTTTGTTAATTATTCAAAACCTCATGTGTGAGAGTCTATATCAAACTTTAAGCTTTCTTCCAATAATAATGTTTCTATACAAAATTATTTCACATATATTACTCCCCATGAATTTTCAATTATTCTTTTCCAAGGCATTCACTTTTCAATAAGCTTTTCAAATCCCTCAAAAATCTTCTACACCATTGTCCAACTTAAAAACCTTAAACAATAATTAATTTATCTCATAGTCCATAATTCACCGCTTCTATCCTTGCTACACAAACAATTACCTCTATACTTTATCACAAGGTCTCCCAAAATGGTCCTTTCCTCCATCACAACTCACTCTTAGGAAAAACTTGCGTGCATTCGCTTCTTTCTCAGCATCAACACACTTTATTACAGATGTTCACATCGTCCTTTCCTTCCCATTCTTAGAATTTACAAAAATACCTTAAATGAAAACACTAGATTCTATAAGTCCATAGAAATTATAGGTGATTCATTATCCCAAAAGGCAAAATGAATACTCAAATCATCCAAATCTTGTCATAATTGCCAATTTCAAAATGTCCTCTTTCGAATATTCTTTCTTCATAGTTCCTATTCTCAAGTCTAACCTCAAAATTGTATTTGCTCCTTTCATTTGATCAATCAAATCGTTGCTTTAAATCAAAAGATAATTAGTATTCATTGTCGCTTTTATAAATCCCTTATAGGCACTTTATAAACACTTTCATCATTCCTCTTTAACAATTACATGCACTCCCCAAGGCGATGTAACCTTCTTTGAATAGTATCTTCCAACTCCCTTTAAGCAATACAACATTGATCCTTTCTCCACACATAGAGATGTCCTTATAATACCACCAACTTCACTTAACCTTTATATCCTTTTCTTATCATCCTCTTGCTTATATTTCTCCTCCAATCAATCCTTGATATTTCTTCTAACATACCTTGAATAAATCTCAACTTTAATCACCTCATAAACAATCTTTACTCAAATTATATCAACACATCTCAATCAAATTCGTAAATGTTGTCATAAACTCCTTTATTTATGACATTTTCATACCCCTAGTAATAATTTCGATACCTTTAAGTATACTAGTCTTCATAGTTTATTTTTTTCTTAATTTTCAAGAGTTTCTAGTCTTCATGATTTAATTACTTATTTTATTTTTATGTTGCTAGTATCATGATCAGGTTAATTTATTATGATTTGATTTACCTAACAATTTATTGTTAAATTACTTCTAATATTAATGTGTATTTTATTCTATTTATTGATCACCATATGGCATGTTTAAAGGGAATATGTAATTGAAAATCACGACTAATAAGATAATTTGGACGACTGGTTTAGGTTCCTTTTTAATCTTATTGTTTAATCAAGTGATCACGATATTTTAGAATTATGTGTTGCATTAATATTCAACCACTTTAGCATAATAATATATTGGAGCAAATTCAATATTTATTTTCATGCCTTTGAGATAGCAGGAATCACTTTTCAGTATAAGAATCGAGTAGAGGCCAATACGGGCGAATGTGACTCCATGACTCACTTCGTACCATCATCCCCGATCCTCCTTTCGTGGTTTCGAACCATATAGAGTTAGTAATCTCATGGATTATGAATGGGGTTTAACCTTCACGGGTTAATCGTTGTTGCCTTTGTTGTCCCTTATTCGTGGTTGCCTTAAATGATTCGTGAACGGTTTACAAGTTCCTTACAAACTTGTTATCGGCTCCCTACTTTCCTTGTCCCTATTCGTATTATGTCAATTCCCACTTCCTATGAGTGCCAAGCATATTCACATATGCTTTAACTTAGGCGCACTTCGAACGACGCCTACACCAGTATATAAACTCAAATAATCCCTTGATTACACAAATTTCCAAAAACTTTTAAACACTTTAAAACCTCTCTAACAAGCTGAAATTTTGGGATAAAATCTTTAAAACTTTATATTTAAGTGGGCTATTAAAACCCCCAAAGTAAAAATATAATTATAGTACTTATATTAAAATTCAAGCACACTTTTTAAGGTCTAAACCCCTCAAATAAATCTGAAAATTATATTAAAACTAAATAAAACCTTTGTAGTTATGGGTAATCAACCGTTTTTATTAAAACACAAAAGTAGTGCTTCAATAGAAATTCCAGCAATATAATTTAATCAAAACTCCATAAAGATACAATCTTTAGGATTTATAAACACTACCAATCAATGGGTGTATAAAACCCCCAAATCAATTGCAAGTTAGAACCCTAAAAATCAACACTTTAATAATTAAACCCTAACTTTTAATACTTTATAAAATCTAAAAATTAAACACTTTATAATCTAAAATTTTTACAATCTTTAATCGTTAAAACACAATTATAATATATATTAATCATGTTTAAACAATCAAAATGAATACCCAAAATATAAAGTATAGAAATAACAATTAAAACAAGATAAAAGAGGAGAGAGAGAGAACCACCGAGGGGTGGTGGCTGGCCGGCTAGGCGGCGGCCAGCCACCAGGAGTGAGGTGGGTGGTCGCCGACGGTGAGTGACGTGGCAACGAGCGGTGGTGAGGTGGCATGCAATTGGCCCAAGGTTTGCATTTTTTGAAACCAAGTTCATGTATAACCCCATGAAACAAGAAAAAGGCAAAATAAGAAAAAGGAAAAAAAAAAAAAGAAAAAGAAAGAAAAGTAAAATGAGGAAAAGGGAAAAGAAAAGGAAACTTACATGGGAAAAATATGATATCTTTGAGCCTCTTTGTGTAGAAAAATTTTGGAATTTTGAGAGGTATTTATAGAGTAGAGAATAGGGTTTAAGTTAAAGCTCAATAAATAATTGGGCTTGGATTATAAAACATTTGTCCCACAAAAGTTCAAATAAAGGGTTGGACTTATTTAAATGAAATGGGTTATTCCAGTAAGAGTATATAGGACTAGTTTACATACGATATTTTAAACAAGGCCCAATAATATACGTTTGGCCCAAAATATAATTTAATTTTTATAAAACCTTATAGTTAAAATATTTTAACCCTTTACAATATTAAATTAAAATACATGATCTCTTAAAATATATTTTATAAATACTTAAATACTTTATAAAATACATAAAAATACGGAGAATTACAATAAATTTCCAGTATACTTAATTACACCTAAATAACAGCATTGCCCTCAACCAAATCCCTCAACTCAAATCGCTGTAAGTTAAACCTAAATAACAGTATACTTAATAATAATAACACCATAAATGTCCAGATTATAGATAAAACTCTCTTACATTTTGTTAATATAATATCATACTTAAACAGTTAATTTCTAAAAAATAGCAGTATATTAAATATGAATAACATTATACTATATCAAAATAATAGCAATATTTAAGCAAAACTCTTTTACATTTGTTTAATGTTTCACCAAAATCAAATATTGTCAATCAGCTACTAATCCATTAGATGTGATACAAAATGGACATAAACGGCCCTGTAGGTTTGATTAAGTGCTCTTCATCACCATGCACTCACGGTAGCATGATTGATTGTCACTCTCATATTGTTTTAAATGAACACCTTATTCGGAATCATCTGTTCCCATATTGTCCCTAGCGATGTCTTGACTTCCCGACCAGAAGTATATGTGTGGGTGGAAGTGCCAAAATTAGTTTGTGCATGAGTAAAAACATTGCTAACTTCATTCATGAAAATGAAAACAATGTTTTAAGTCTTAGCAATTTGTTTGATATTCCTCGCTACAGCCTCTAATATCCGTTTCCGCTCAATGAAGCCTTCGGATGTATTATTGTGTTCACGTCTGAATAAATAGGCAATTTAATCTAGAGCAATAAATCTTGTGTGCCTACAACTTTTATGAGAATTCAACACCATTAGTTCCACTTGGTTCAATACCAACATAATTTGGCTTGGATCATCTTTTTTTTTTTACTTGTATCAAACTAAGTGGATTAGCATCATCTAACTGGCTTCCAACAAAATGTGTACTTAGTTTGTTAAGTCTAGTGGCAAGAAACATTCACATTCTTGTACGTAAATAGAAGATCCGTACATAAAATGAATAAAAAATGTATCACAGAATGTGAATGATTAGATTTTTTAATAGACGACGGCATACGTACCAGTGAAGTGACTGAGATTTTCAGCGAAAAGTGGGGTTGGTAAAACCCAAATATACTTGCAGCTACTATTGACGTGCCTGTTGTATCCACGGATACAACAGGCACGTCAATAGTAGCTGCAAGTATATTTGCACGTCAATAGTAGCTGCAAGTATATTTGGGTTTTACCAACCCCACTTTTCGCTGAAAATTTCAGTCACTTCACTGGTACGTTTGCCGTCGTCTATTAAAAAATCTAATCATTCACATTTTGTGATACATTTTTTATTCATTTGTTGTACAAAAAATGTTTCCTTTAAAACCATGGTAAGGTATATATGTAAGGGTAATCATCATACGATGCATGATTTGATTGCTCTCGAAAGCACACATAATCCCTACTTATAGAAATTACTCTGAAAACAATTAAATTATAATAAAAATGACTATAATTATTTGAATATTGTTATATAAATATACAAAAATTCTGGGATAATAATTAACATCCAATTATTTGTTAAGGAGAAAAGGCCAAAAATTAAAAAAATGTACATGTGTGTATATTATTCAGATATTCTGTTTTTTTTTTTTTTTTTTTTTTTGAGACAAGATATTCTGGTATTATACATTCTTAAATTATTATAAAATATTCAGAAACGGTTATTCATAGTTTATAAACTAATATTCTCTATTTTAATAAAAAACTATTACATACAAAACCAACACTAAGTACACAAGGTACTATAAATATATACATTTAAAAATTAATTACATACATTTATTTAAGATTTTTAACAGTTTAAAATTTTTAAGTTACAGTTCATGCCACAATTTACTGTTGTCCTATACGTATTTCATCTACGTATATATGTAGTTCATCTACGTAGTTCATGCAGGAACTACTGTTTACGGTTTTAAATTAAGTGTTAACTTTAATTATTGTTAACAACTTATTATTATATTTTTTTAACTGTTATTCTTAATTTATATACTATTTTATGTTATTCCATATCAAAACCATATACAATCGCTTGTTAATACCTACAGGTTATCCAAACATGCTATATACCATTTTTGTTAATTATTATACAATTCTTATTCAAATATAAACTATCATAAAACAAAACCTTTTTCATACCTGTACGAATTAATAACTCCTTTCACTCCATCTATACAAAGGAAGTGTGGGAATGAGAGTGTGGGAATGAGATCAAACATCATAACACATTTCAAATGGCAGAGCAGCAACAACACCAGTTGCCCATGGTAAAGCTAAAATTTAACTTGTAAATTAATAATTTATTAAAAACTCTTTTACACTTAATAATAACTTCTTAATCATATCCTTAACGTTTTTGTTTACAACAGGGTCGAATAGGAGTTTCCGTATTCCTAGCGGAAGAAGTAAATGTTGGAGATGTGGGTCGGGATGAAGGTTGGGAAGTTAATGGTGAATGGCAAAAAAGTGCAAAACCAAAACAAAGAATTGAACTACGACAAGCTTAAATAATTTTGTCTAAAAAATGTCTATGTCCAATCTAAATTGTATTATGACGTACTTAGTTCGTTGTTCTAGTTGCCAAGGATGTCCCATGTTCATGCTATTTGGAAATATTAGTGTCCCTAGTGAGATAATGAAATGATATAAATCTATATTTGTTTTAAAATTAATTGAGCATTCGGAGTCATTCAAGTCTCTAAAGACTGCTACCTCCATGTCCCTCTTTTTACTTTTAGGGAAATTCTGCATGGTGGCCTCAAGGTTTCATGTTTTCTATATGGAAAATACACTTTTTTTTCAAGTCTCTTAGGTGGCACCCAAGCTTTGGAAAATTAAACATAGTGTCCTTTTTTTAGATTTTTGGATAACCTTTACAATTTTAATGGTTAACCTTTGATTTTTTTTTAAAAAAATTATTCTATAAACAATAAAACTTATATATATAAAGAAACCCAATTAGCAACCCAACTACCACCTCCTCGCCAGAACTCTAACCCCACAGCCCAACCACCCTGATCGCCCGCCGGCTGACCAGCCCAACCCCAACCACTCCCTATCCCTTCCCCGGCCAACCACACAATAGTGAGCCCCTCCCCACCATTCGAGCCCCTCCACCATTTAAACCCACCTCCCTCGATTTGACCTGCCCTTCCTCCACTGCGAGTCGACGACCCCAAAACTAAAACCATTAACCCAAACCCGAAACCCTATAGCCTTAATTAGCCCCAATTTGTTAAGGTTTACGTTTCGGGTTTGGGTTGGGGGTTTTGGGAGTTTGTTCTGCAATTTCGGTAAGGGAGAGGGTCAAATCGGGAGATGGGAAAAGGAAAGGGGAGTTTCTTGCTGTTGGGTTGTTGGGTTAGGGCTCTGGCCGGCGAGGTGGTGGCGGCAGTGGGGTTTGGCAATTTGGTAGGTGGTTTTTTTTTTTTTTTTTTTTTTTTTTTTTTTTTTTTATGTATATAATTTTTTCTATTTTTTTTATTTATTAGGGTTAACAAAACTAAAAAGGGTATCCTTAAACTTAAAAATGGACACTATGGTTAATTTTTCAAAAGTTGGGCGCAACTTTAGAGACTTGAAAAAAAAATGTGTCTTCCATATACAAAACATGGAACCTTGAGGCCACCATGTAGAATTTTCCTAACTTTTATTTTCTTGAAAATGTCCACATCTTCATCTTCCTCGTCGGCACAAACAGATAAAACCGTTGATAGTGTGGTGTTAGTAGGTTTGCCCCGGCCTCCTTACACAATGTAGCATGTGTATTAAGAGTGGGATCGTGAATGGCGATAGGCTACAGTATACCGTCAATGTCGACAAACCCTTTAACTACTTATTTCTTCATTATGAGAGAAGATCCGGTGTGGAGGTCAACTAATCACATCAACTGAGACACCATATCAAATAGATTTTTGCAAGGATGAGGTAGTTCTTACGTACAACACGGTAAGTAAGTTCAACAAAATTTATTATAATAAATATTGTTGTTGATGAGCTAAAGTAATCAATAACGGGTTATTGTTTTAATAGGAAGGACAACCACCAATCCATGAGGTGTTACTTCAAATGAGAGATTAATTTTTCACATTAATGATTTATTCGAACGAAGAAACACATTTTAATTTAGAGCAAGACATGACACCCCCATGACGAATGTGTTCACCCGATGGGCATCTAATACCGGATGAATCCAAAAACGGTAAGATTGTGGCTTAACGAACTTGATTTTCATGATAGTGTAAACATTTTAAGAGGCAGGAATTCGCGATGGAACTTACCTCCATGCTCACATCGAGCCCAAAAGATTTGAGAGACGGAGATTTCATCATTTCCTACGCATAAACTAACTAAACTTATGGCAAAAGGGTGAAGGATACTAGAATAGGTAGTAAGGGTTAAAACATGGTTATTAATTGTAATTTGTCTCTATATGTAAGAAACTGTGTTTAGAAACTTAGTATTTATTTTGCCTATGGATTAAACCATCATAAATGTTTTGGCCGCCTGCTATTAGTCAAATTTATGTACGATGGGAAGTGTATGCTTTAATGTATTCGCTATTACTCAAATGTGTGTCCTTATTAATATATTACTTTTTCTTTTCAATCACTGATTTTTGTATTTTAATTTAAGTAACATTTAATTTCAATAGCAGTTTATTTGTAATATTTAATAGTATTTGGTACCAATTAACAGTATTAAAAGTAAAAAAAAATTTAAAAATGTATACAACTGGATACGACTCGGAAATGGCATGAAAACAATAATAGTATGACTATAAGGAATAGCAATACATAACTCATGTTTAACTGTTTCAACCAAAAAACAAGGAAATGTGATGGCATAAATTTTGAACAATGAAGGTACTTTAAATGGGGTATGTATTTAATGTCAAGAATGAAGTGCATCTCCAGATCAATTACTTTAAATAAGGAATTCCCATTATTTGTCACATGATCCCTTAAGTGAACCTAGAACACAAGATTTCAACTTTATTTCTCCTTTTGTTCATGATAATGAAGTGCAAGCTCAAGTTGATGCTAATGGTGTGTTTCAATATTCTTCATTATTTACCATGCCTTCTTGTGATGTGCTTCATTCCCTTAATGATGAATCTCATGTTATAAATTGTGCCCCCACTCCCCAATGTGATGTATATGCTCATGATCTTAATGTTGATTCTTCCAATATTGGTTGTACTTCTTCTTCTCTTGTTGAGCCTCAACCATCTACATCTTTTGAATCTCTTGTTGATACATTTGAGTCTCAAATTAGGCGCATTGAGCTTGATAATGAGTTTGGGCCTAGTAAGGAGATTATTCTTAATTCTATGAGAGGTCAATTAGAGATAATGAAAAAGAATGAGGAGCGTATTGAGCAGGAAAAGAGAAGAGGAGAAGAGTTAGAAAGCCAATTGTCATCCTTGATACTTGTTTGTGATAAATCCCAATTTAATGTGTGTGTTGAGGATGATGATGATGATTTTGAGCAACCAAGAGAGTGTGAGGATCCCATTGGTGAGCATTTGAGTGATGGTGAAGGAGTTGAGAATGAAGATAGTGTTGATATTGAAATTTTTAACCCTCTTTCCCATCTTGATGAGTCTCATGTGCATGTTTGTGACTTTTCTATCCATGAGTCTTTCGACTCGATTGAGGTTATGACCAATGTATTCTTTGAGAGTCAAAAGAAAACCCATAGTCTTTTAAATGAGTTCATTGAGGATGCTTCATGGGAGAGAGATGAGTTTGAAATGAATTTGCATCCATTCATGCATGGTTTTGAGACCTTAGGCTTTAAAGTGGTTGAGGGAGTTGTTGTTCATAGTTGTGATGGAGGGGATTATGTTGTTCCTCTTGGAGGTTGGATGTTTGAGGGATATGGAACTCATGAGGGTTCTTCTTTTGAGGAATCTATGATTGATTTCCATGCTCTTATTGGTGATTTGAGGCATGGTGGTGAGAAAAAGCTCATTTGTGAGACCATAGCCCCTTTTCTATTTTCTCATACCCCTTTTTCAAGAAGATTCAACCATATCCCTTACACTCCTATTTCCCTCCCTTCTTTTGTCAATGAGCCTATTGGGGACCCTTTTGTCTATGATGATTTGTACGAAGCTCATTCGTCCCAAATTGAGGAAAAGGGTGATGTTGCCACCCAAAAATATTTTGAGGAGGGTTTGCCTTCTTTTTCTTCTTGTTCTTCTTTTTCTTCATATTTTGTTGAATTTTCTTTTGATTCTTCCTCTTCCTTTTCTTGGCATCTCTCCTCATTTGCGAGCACTATCCTTTTTGCACGTACTCTTCGCGTCATTTGCCTAGCTTCTCTCCTATGAAATGTGTTGTAGTGAATTTGACAAGCTCTTGCGCGCGTTGAATTATTTTTTTTCTAGAGCGGTCAAGCTTGGACCTTAAGGAAGCCTTGCTCGGGAAGTAACCCGTGTTTTATTGCTTTCATTTTCTTTTCTTTTTAGAATAGATTTTATCTCATGGAAATGTTTGTGTTCCTTTTGCTAGGTACATGACTTGATATACTTTGGTGCTTCTATTTGGATCAAGAATCAAGGAAGATTGGCACCACATTTGCTAACATATAGAAGGCAAAATTCAATATTAGAGGTTGTTAGCTTTGAAAGGTTAAAATTGGGTCATTTGCGGGTATTTACACCCACCTAATATCCGGTAATATCCTTCCTTGCTCTTTCTCTAGTTGATGATGACTTGTTGGACATATGTTGGTTTGATTGGATTAATCTCCTTGTTTTTCCCCTCCCGTGGAATATTTGATTTATGTTTGAGCATGTTGTCTCATTCAAGCTTGGGGGAGGGTATTCTATCATGTTTGGTGGAATGTTGATTCATATATGTCATGCACCTTTGTATATGTTTTTCCATGTTCTCATATTTTGAAAAACTCCAAAAAGATTTTTGTTTCTATCAAGGCAAAATTTGCAATGTGTTTTGTTTTGTTCTTGCTTTGGACATAATAACATTTGGACTTGTATAATTGAATGCTTTTCTTCCTAAATGGTAGTGGTATGCACGGTTTGAGATTACGTTTGGTTGATTCTAGGATAAAGCATGCTAAGGTAGTTGTCTAGAACTAGGGGGATCATGAAGCCGGATTCTACTTGTTTGTGGCATGTTTGGTAGTTGCTCCCTATCTTCGATTTGACAACCTTAGTGAGTTTTTGCTACAACCATGTGAGATTTATATTTGTTCAAGCTTTCATCATATTCTTGCATGAGCGGCATGGGGTCCTTGACTTTGCAAGCCTAATCTATAAAGCTTGATGTATGATTCTTAAACCCGAGACCGAGCTATCTAGGGAGGACAAAGGCACCTTTTTCGAGGTGGTATTTTTCATTTTTAGGTTAGTTTGATTCATATTTGGTTTTGGGTTTCCATTTGCCTTCTTGCAACCATTTGAGCCTTCTACCTTCTTTTCAAGCGACATCTTTAGTTCTTTGGCCTTTTGTTTCATTTTCTTTCTATTCTTGGTTTTTTGTGAAGCAAATTGATCACGTATGATGGAGTTTGTGGTGGATAAGTTGGAAATTTGGTTTTTATGAGTGCTAGTTTGTGATTAAGTATTCTTTGTGAATAATGGCAAGTGTTTGAGTAAAAGCCGTCCTTAATCATAAAAGGCATGGACTAATAAATTGCATTATAGAAAAAGCCGTCCGAATTTAGCAAAAGGCGAGGACATTGCAAGTTTAAGTAAAACAAAAAGAAAAAAAAATTTGAAAAAAGTGAAAATTCAAAAATATTTTGATGTATTCTTTTCTCCTTCTAAGCATTGAGGACAATGTTTCATTTAAGCTTGGGGGAGAAGCGTTTACGCTTTTTGTATATATTTCTTGTGAGTATAGCTTCAAATAAGCTTGGGGGTGTTGCTTTTGCTTGGTGATTTCTTGATCGTGTTGTTAAGGATTGATCACCCTTTTGCTTCACTTTTTAGGAAAACCTCCAAATTTTAAATTTTAGCCTACCTTCACCCTTTATGCCTTATGTTACAACCTTGGGGAAAGACCTTTCGACCTAGAAAGTTGAGTCACTATTCGGGGGAGGGAATCATGGGTCATTGCCTAAGAAAAGGGGATGCGAAGTCAAGATGTCGAGTAGCCCAAAAATTTGATCTTTTTCCGGTTCCTTCGCGGAATCTATGAGATGCTCACTATGGGGAGATATGAGATTAGTAGGGGGAACGCGGTAAGACCGTTTGGGATGAAAGTGGAGTGTGATAACTAGTTCATATGCTTAGCATTTTTATGCTTCAATCAACCTTAGGTATCTTATAGCGTGCACTCCCTTACTTGTTTAGAAAGATTTGCATTCATCGTGCTTGTACATTTGCAAAAGTCCTTTCATGAACATTTGTTTGCTTTTCTTGTATTTTGTTTTCTTTTTCATGCTTTGCCTTGTTTGTATTATTATGGGAGTTATGGGTAAACTCTTAGGATACCCTTACGAGAGCATCACTCGTCCTTTAGGGCGATCTAGGGGTTTAAATGGCTTGTCTTTAGTTGCTAAAATTGACCGTGATTCCTACGAAAGTGAGTTAGTGTATATTCCCATCTTCTCTAGTTTTCTCGCTTCTTTCTTTGCTTGAATAATGTCATCATTTTTCCCTTGGGTTGGATTTTGTTTTGCTCGAGGACGAGCAAAAGTTTAGCTTGGGGGAATTTGATCCGTGCCATTTATGGCACTTTTGGGCTATGTTTTCTTTATATTTCTATTCTCCTTTGTAGTCGTTTATGTCGTGTTTTTAGAGAATAATGCTCGATTCGCGTGTTTTTGTGTTAGTTTAGAGAAATACATGCTTTTAATGGCTTTCTTATCATTTTATTCATTTCTCGGCTATTTCTCTTGCTTCTCCGTTTCTTTGTCTTGTTTTGTAGGTACGTCGCGGGCTATATGCATGGGAATTGAAAATAGCACCCACTAGGATCAATATGCACTTTTCGGAATTGAATTTGAGTTTGAAACAAAGGAAAACGAAGGATTGCAAAGTATCAAATAGGACCTTTGTACATTGTTTTAGTCATATCTCAAGTTCTACAGATCGGATTAGGGTGATTCAAGTTGGCTTGGAAACTAGACTTAAAGAGTTTTCCAATGATAGGTCGCACGCCTTCATACAATTCTTAGATCGGAAGTTACAGCCTTCTGAAGTTGGCCCTAGAAACTGCAGCGGGCGCTGGATACAGTACCCGCGGGCGCGGGGTTGCTGCAGCTCCAAAACTGTCGTGTTTGGGCAGTAAGCACCCGCGGTTGTCCCGAGGGCTCCCCGAGGGCGCGGGCTTGGGCCGCGGGCGCGGCTATCGGGGTGTCCGTTCCCCTCTGCGGGCGCGGCCGATTTCTCCGTGGGTGCGGGTTTCTGGGTCTTTTACGATTTTAAGCTTCTTTTCTCCTTTTGTTTATATAGTTTTTGGTTTCCATTATTCTTCATTCATGTAATTCTTTAGTTTTAGAATAGTTTTCTCTCTCTTAGGTTGAGAGCTTCTCTCTCTAGATTAGGCTAGATTATGAGTAGTTTTAGAGAGAGAAAGTGAGGAATTTCAATGGTGATTGAGAGATTGAAGATGCAAGTGTGACAATTGTGTTGGAGATATTCTTAATTATCAATGAGCATTTCTAAACTCTATCTCATTCAATTGCTTTGTTTAATTTGATGTTTGTTTGGTTTGATTTTGATATTTGATGTTTGATTAGAGTAATTGTTCTTGATATTTTGTTGATTCTTGTTCTCTATAGTTGATAGTTGATTTGATGATGTTGTTTGAGTAGTTATTGGCTAGGAATTGGGTGAAACTTGTATGATTGATTAATTGTGATTAATTTTGGAATTGTGTTGATTAATTGTTGATATTAAAGTGATTAATGAAGGTTTGCATGTGTGTAATTCAATTAGGCCTTGAGAATTATGCTAGATTGCATTGTAATTGCTAATGACATGAACAATTGATTTAGGAATTGCAATTATCAATTGGTTTTGATTGTGATTATCTTAGTTTGTTATTCATAGTGAACCCTAGCTTAACAATTAGGAGATAGCTCTTTAATTCCTATTGATTGCTCTTATCATTTAGTCCTCACAACCTTTTATTGGCATGCTCTTCCCAAGTTGTTGCAATTGACATGATTACTTGTTGATCCCCGTTCCTAGTGTTTTATTTCCTTGGTTACTTGTTTTGTTAGTTGTTAGTATTCTCTCTTACCTTCGTCTTTGACCTAGCTTAGGCGCATAATTGAAAGTGCTTGAACATTACCGTTCCTTTGGGTTCAACCCTTGACTTGCCTCTATACTCGTATTTAGGTTTGTTAAGTGTTTATAAATTTAGTTTGACCGAGGGAAGATTAGATAACGACCTAGTTTTCCCCTCGTCACAAAGATGTGTGAACATGAAGCAGCGAAAACTTATCAATATGAAAAGCCATGACAATCATATCCTCATGCAAGATATACTTCCGGTTGATTTAAGAGCATCAAATGCCACAAAAGTTATTGACTTGATTGAGGAGTTGTCTTGCTTTTTCAAGAAGATATGTTCAACTACTATTGATACCAAGGAGTTAGATGATATTCAATCCAAGCTTATTTTGACTCTTTGTAAGATGGAAAAAGAGTTTCTACCAACTTTTTTCACTATCATGGTTCATCTATTAATTTATTTAGTGGATGAGGTTAGAATCGGTGGACTAGTTCATTACAGATGGATGTATCCGATTGAAAGGTCAATTTCTTAATTTAAAATTGTTTTTAATTAAAGCTTCGTTCCCATAATAAATAATATTATCATATTTATTTTTATAGTTATCATATTCACATTTTTTATTATATTACAAGGTACTTGGCATTTTTGAAATCTCATGTAATAAGCAATAAAGCTCAACCTGAAGGGTCCATTGCCGAAGGGTTCCTTTTATGGGAGACAATTACATTTTGTTCGAGATATTTAGAAAGTGTTGAGACCATATTTAATAGACCAAAAAGAAATGAAGATGGAATTTTAAGCAACATCTATTTATATAATTTGGGCTGTCGTGTGGTTGGAAAAATGGAAAAATTTCGCCTGGATGATAAAAGTTTAAAACAAGCTCATCGCTATGTTTTGCTTCATTCAGATGAGATGAAACCAATTCTTGAGTAAGTATTATTGCAATAAGTTAAAAACTTAGTGTTTATTAAATATTATTTTGTTAGTTAACTTACTTTTTTCTATGTGTAAAGTGATTTCATTGACCAAAAAAGACAAGAGAATCAATTCCAAGTGAACGAAATCATTAAAAAAGGGTGGATAATCAATGAATTTTCTGAGTGGTTACGAAATCAGGTTACTAGCTATCAAAGTTAATTCTCACTTTATTATTTTTTTCACATATAAAGTCCAACTTAGGTTTAACTTAAGTTTTCGTTTATTTACTTAGGTCCACAACATAGATGATAGTAAAACAGAAGGGAAGTTGAGAAAAGCCTTGGCTGGTGGTTTAAGTTATCGTTGTAAAATGATAAAAAGTGTTATCATCAATGGTTATAAATTTGACATTGTGGATCGTGAGCGATATCGAAAGACACAAAATTCTGGCATTATGTTAGAGGCAGAACGCCAAGAGTATTATGGAAGACTAAAAGCGATACTTGAATTAGACTATTATGGTTCTCACAAGGTTATAATGTTTCGCTGTGATTAGGTTGATATAATAAGGGGTTTGAAAAGAAACCATACTGGGAATGTTTGTGTAAATTTCTCGAAATTGATGCACACGGGTCGAAATTTGCACGATGATCCATTTATTTTATCATCTCAAGCAAAACAAGTGTTTTATATCGAGGATGAGATAAATAAAGGATGGTTACATGCTGTTAAGACTAAGCCAAGGGATTTGTTTGATATGGGCAACGATGAGAATTAGTTTTTTTTTTTTTTTTTCCGTTTAACATTTTATGCATTGTTTTTCCTATTTCAAACATTTTATGAATGTTAAAATTATGAATAATATTTTCTTCTTTAATCTGAATCAGTTCTGACTATATTTATACTTGAGCAATGATCATTTGTTTTTATTTTATTAACATATTTCTCCACCAAACATTTAACTTTTCTCTTTTTCTTTTGAATTTATTTATGCGATTGCCAGGTACACAGTTGCAAATAGATACAAGTTGTTGCAAATTGATCAAAATATCACTGCATCTTGTTTATTGCCTAGTCAGAGGTATTGTTAGAAACGATATAGTGTTAATTTCTCATATATTAAACTACAGTAGATAGTACAATTACTCATATCTTACGATTTGTATGTTATTGTATGTGTTGTGTCATTTGTTTTATATTGTCATTCATTCTTTGGAGTTAGCTGATATTAGATACGAAATACTGGTGCAATTAACAGGTTCTGCAATTATCTTCATCAACATAAGTTATCGTAGCAAACGAACTAGGCCAGCATCTATAAATTCAGCTACAAATGCATCTGCTGCTATACAAAATAAGGCTCCAAAATTGCTTTCATCACAATCATCACAACTAGTAAATAAGGAGCCTAAACATACACTGCCTTCTTCCTTAGTCCAAAATCCACGAGGAGATAATGGTTGATGGGGACCATTCACCTCTCAAAACATCATCAACACTCAAGACCTCCCTTCATCTTCTACTACCGACACAAGTGTACAACCTCCGCCCCAAAAAAGCAATCCTATATGGAAGAAACAACTCAATGTACCAAATCATTCAAACATAACCAACACTCAAGGCCCTTCTTCATTGGTTACTACTACACAACCCATGCCACAAAAAGGCAATCTTATTTGGAAAAAGCAACACAATGTAACAAATTCTCCAAGCATCAATAACACAAAAGACCTCCCTTCATCTTCTGCTACAAACACAAGGGCACAACATCCACCTCAAAAAAGCAATCCTATATTGAAAAAACCACCTTTATACCCTTCTAATACCATTAATAGCCATCAACCATTAGAAGAGACGCAAGATATTCCTAAAAAAACCTCACCCTCAACAAATAAGGGTAGAGATAAGGAGACATGTGATGATACACGAAAGGAGAAATCCAAATTATTCAAGCTTCGTCGTCGGGCAATGCTTCCCGAATGGCTTTGTACAATTGAGTACGATGAGAAAGAGGAGGTTCTAACTATTGGTACATTCCTTTCTTCTTTATTATGTATATAAATGTTCTGTATTACACGTATGTATATATGTCTGTCCAGCAGCCCCAACTTCGGCAGTTTGTGACATTTGCCATCTTGCACTTATTACTACGTGTTAGATCATATCTTGATTGTATGTCCATGTGTTTCTTCGTAATTAAATTTTAAAAATGTTATAAATAAATTAATAAGTAATGAATGAGCTGACTATGATAGTGATACCATGTATGTGAAAATATTGAGAAAAATGATACAGCTTACCGTGTAAGAGAATTCATCCTATTTTTCATTAACAATTTTACTGATTGTTAATGAACAGCTAACTGTCAGAGAGTTAAATTCAGCCTATTTTAAGTATTTAATTAACTGACTATGTTTGATAATTCATTTTATTTTCAGTGTTGTACTATAATTTTATTTAATTTGTCAGAGACAATTGATTTTCTTATATTTTCAATCATGTTTCTGTATTTAATATTCCTTTTCCACAGATGCTCAAGGTACGAAACGACTAGTTAGTGGTCCTATTCCGCTAATTGAGGTCTGGAATAACAATGGAGTTAAATACGTTGTACACTTTAATGACTTGTGCCAACCGATTCGTAAAGGTGGGCATATATTGGTCCAATTCCTTGGTAGCATTGCAAAGGAAGAGCATTATTGCCCACTTTCAGATAAGACTTGGCATAACTTAGACGAGTCTTTTAAGGGTGACATCAGTAAAGCAATAAGACTTGGCATAATAATTATGATTGGCATATATGTACAACAATATCACGCTTAACTTTATTTCTTGATGCATTATAAATAGGAGGATGAGCATGGAGAAGAAATGAGCCTATATGAACTTTGGAAAAAATGTTATCAAAGGAAGGATGGAACTTTCTATGAAGTAACTGATACAGAAGAGTTTTTGGCATTAATTCTACCTGGTTATTAGCTTATAGTTTTAGATAATTTTACTCTTAACATAACTTTTTATTTTTTTTTAATATTCTATGCAGGAAGATGTTAAGGCAAAGGCTGAGAGTTTAAAGCTTGCTGATCCTTCAGGTTCTAAGTTACATATAGAGATAGAGAATGAAGCTTTTGAGGCCACGATGTATGGTGGAAAAATTCTAGAAAAACCAACAGGTTATGGCTTTGGAATTTGAAAAGGAGATATTTATGGGGTACGTGGTGCACTCAGAAAAGAAGGGATTGGCAAAGGAACAAGAGTGGTGGAAATGGAAAACATGACAGTGGAGGTATCAAGTTTGCAGGAAGAAAACAAGGAACTTCATAAACAAAATGAAGAGATAAAAGGAAAGTGTGATGAGAATACAAAGCTACTTAGGACAATGACATCACTCTTTTCTCAGGTTTTAAAATCCTTTTGCAGTGGTGAAGGCTCGACAAAATTTTAGATGCTGCACAATTAGCCTTGGATATGGCTAACCCTCAGGTAATGTAATTAATTTATTCCTCTGTTTATTGCACTATTGTTTTCAGTTCACCTAGTGTTATCAAAATATCAAGACAACTTGGTTACTACAACAACACTTCATTCTAATTGAGTGTAGGTCTGTGCAAAATTTGTTGAGTGCAATAGCACTTTATATTCTATTATTTAATTGTGTATCTTAGTTGAACCAAATAAAAAAATTTAAGATATGCTTTTTATATGTGGTGCATGCATTTGAAAAAATTTAAGATGAACTTGTTAAGTGTTGAGCCTGATGGGTTTGATTGAGAATTTGCACGTAGTTTAACATGACTCTTGTTATTATCCCAGAGTGTGTCTAGAAATTGTACCCACTCTTTTATGCTTCTTTATTGTGTGCAGCTGGTTATTTTACCTTTACTGTCTACTCTGAACTCCTAACTATTACGCCCTTTATTTTGTCAGTTTCATGAATGTTAGTACTCTGAATGAGACTCCATGTCCTCTATCAAATCACTGAGATGTGACTTTATAGCATGTGATTTGAAAGATTATATGTTGTTTTGGCTTCATCTGACAAACAGGGAGTTGGGTTAAACCTTCATGTGGTTTCCATTATATTTGCGTATGAGCTGCTTGTTATCTGGCAACAGCCATGACAAGAAGAAGTTTCAGAATCAGCTAATTTTCTTACTTTGCTAATATATATGTAATTAGTAGACCTTCACTAGCCTCTTTGAAGAGTATCAGAAATTTTTACTAAGAACTCTTTCAATAACCTATACATTTACACAATTACAATCGTTTTCATAGCTACATTCTAATCTTTCTATGATGAGAGTATGTCAGGGCTATTGTTATTTTAGGCTTATGAGAGTGTCAGGGCTATTGTTAAGTGTAATTTGTACTATGTACTGTATGTCTTAGCCCCTTTAATTTTTTTTTCCTCTAAATAATATGCATTGTTATTTTATATGTATTAATTAGTGTGTGGGAGTTATGTTTGTTATGTATAGAAAATTACTTACATTTTTTAATATCAATTTCAGGTGTCTGATGGCTCTGTAGACCATGGAGGCAAAAGATATGAATCAAGGGATGCTTAGCTCGTTTAACCATTGACTCAGATTAAGAAACTAGTAATTGTATTAATTAGCTAGATTTGAATGGTTTTGGAGATGACAATTTAGAATCAACAGGTTAAAGATCGTACATTTTAGCTTTGAGGTTGTCTTTTGGATTCTGATATTAACTAAGAATAAATATGTAGTAGTTCAAACATATTATTAGATAAGCTTTACTTTAATTTAGATATGTTATGGTACCGTGTATTATTTTAGACAATATATTCTCAAAGGCCTTTTGGCATTGATCGTCCCATTCATGTTTCTCCTCTTTTTTCAATTTTTTAAATATTGGCTGACAAGTCATGGTCAATTTGTTGATAAATCGCCTAATGTATTGTAATTTGCCAAGGAATCCCCTAATTTCTTTTTCTGTTTGAGGGGGAGGCTTGTCAAAGGGATCAATCTCGATGCCATGTGTGCTTACTACGTATCCAAGTAACTTACCATAAGTTACTCCAAAGTTGCATTTTTGTGAATTCAATCGCATTTTATATTCTATTATGTGAGTGAAAAATTTGCGAAAAGCTTTTATTTGTCCCATTCTATCTTTTTACTTCATGATCATATCATCCACATACACTTCTATTTCTTTATGCATCATATCATGCAAGAGAGTCGTAGCCGTTCTTTGGTACGTAGCTCCTGCATTTTTTAAACCAAATGGCATGACTGTGTAGCAATACGTACCCCAAGGGGTAATAAAGCATGTCTTTTCTTCATCTTCTTTTGCTATTAAAATTTGGTTGTAACCTGCGTATCCAACCATAAAGGATAATATCGCATGTTCATTCATGTTATCTACCAATATATCAATATCTGTTAGAGGAAAATCGTCTTTAGGGCTAGCTTTATTAAGATCCCTAAATTCAACACACATGCAAACTCGTCCATCCTTTTTAGGGACTGGAACAATGCTCGTTACCCATTCTGGGTAATTACATATGCGAATAAAACCCGCGTCCAACTATTTTTGTATTTTTTCTTTTATTTTTAATGCGGCATCAGGTTTCATTCGTCGAAGTTTTTGCTTTACTGGTTTAGAAGTAGGGTTCAAGGGAATGGTATGTTCCGCGATTTCCCTATCTGTTCCAGGCATGTCCTTGTATGACCAAGCAAACACGTCTTTGAATTCTTTGAGCGTCGATATGAGGGTCGATCGCTTTCCGGATTTAGAGTTAAGCCAATTTTGATTTCTCTCTTATTTTCGTAAGTTCCTATATTAACTATTTCAGTTTCTTCAACGATAGGGTTCTTTTGTTCTCGTTCATTCATTAGTTCAACCAATTTATTAATGTTATCATCTTCATTAGATTGATTGTTATAGCATTCGAAAGATTCAAGAGAAGGCATATACTCGGAAATAGAGCTCATATTATTAAAATCAAAAGAGAGTACATCAAGAGAAGAATCCTTTTTGGGATCTTCGTCCTTAGAACTAGAAAATAAAGACTCAGTAATGGCCACAAGGCCTAAATTTTCAGCTTCCCTAGAGTCTATAATAGATTCATCGTCCGATTCTTCAACATCTTCCCTTCGCCTGTGATGATTTCAAGTTTATCGCCTTTGTGATTGATCCATTTGAAAGATTTCCTCTATCCATGCTCAACTGTTTCATTTGAAGGGGTGATCAACAAGGTTGGGTCAAAAGCTTCATCTTGAATGGCATTTTGATTGGTTATTAATGCGACATGATTTTGCTCTAGTCCAAATAGCAAGTTAAATGCTTGCCCATCATAGCACCCTAGAGTTAGGTGTTTTGATTTAACGATACTAAGATCGTCATCCAAGAAGTAGCAATCATGAAATAATTCAAATCTAGGCTTCTTGATTCCTTCCAAAACTAAGGGTTCTGAAAAGTCGTACGTGGGTAATCTTCTCCCTCCCTAATGAATTGTCCATTAAGGGTTTGTTGATAGGATGGGAGTAAAGCGATTATCCCTTTCTTATTACTTTCTTTACGTGCTTTGTTTTTTCCATCGTGAGACTCCAATTCATCTTTGGTTGGTTTATATCCCAATCCAAAGGAGAAGCTTTTGTTTGGGATAGAAGTAAGAGAAATTTCTTCATTCCTATTCCCAAAGGCATCCCAGGAAAGTAACTACTCTTGAGCAAGATGTTGTTTACTATCCGAGTGGAATATGGATTAAGTTTGAATGGTTCTTCCAAGTTTTCTTCCATTTCAATTGTGAAGATTGGCTCCACGGCAAATTCCCACATGTCCTCTTCATCATTATCATGGTTTATTTCTAAGGGTGATTGATCATTTATTGCTATTTTGAGTGGAGAAGCATGTATAGTCATAGGAAGCCCTTGATAGTTCAACCTAATCATTTGATGAAGTGAGGATGGTATTGCACCAAGCTCATGAATCCATGGACGTTCAAGTAAAAGGTTGAATGTAGGTTTTATGTCCATAACATGGAATTCAACCATCTTTTGAATTGGGCCTGTGGTAATTGGTAGCTTAACAGTTCCACACACTAATCTTCTCGAATTGTCATAGGCCCTAATGCTTTGTTTTGTTGATTGGAAATCTTTTTCTGGATTTAGGCCTAAGTATTTTGCCATTCGTAATGGGCATACGTTTACAGCCGACCCATTGTCTATCAAAGTTAGAGGGATATTGTATCCCTTGCATCCCACAGTTAAGTATAACACATTGTTGTGGGTAGTGTCTTTTAAAGGCAAATCATCATTAGTGAAAACGATTGACTTGTCGGATTTCTCGCTAGTAAGCAAGCTAACGAGGTCCTGAGGGGTTGTGTCTGTGCTTACAGGCAAAGCCGTTAGAGCGTTCATGAGAAAATTCCTATGTTCTTTAGAAGTACTTAGGAGTTTCCGAATGCTAACATTCACCTTGGATGGGCGAAGTTGTTTGACCAATGGATCTTCCACCTCAAGTGGAGGTGGTATTGTATTTTGTGTTTAACCTTGAGTTTTATTTTGTGTGGTCGAAGATCCATTTGGTGGTGGTGCTTGGTAGACTCGCCCAGAACGAGTTCAATGATATATCTCATTTGGGTTAGTCGTAGGACTTATAAACCAACTTTCTTCTAGAGGCTTTGGATGTGCCTCCATTTCATGATGTTCCATGAGTTGTGCTTGATGCCATTGTTTATCCAAGGAGAGATTCGATAAACTTGCAATTTCCCCAAGAAATGATCCCTGTCAAGCGCTCCATTTGTTTCATTTTGTAAACAAGATGGAGGTACGACGACGGCATACTTAGAGACATATAAGCCTTCAAAGTCGTCGTCCCATATTCCACATACTTCATTAGTTGCCCCTATGAGTATTGTGGATAGAGGTTCTCCTATGGGTGAGATATAGCCCAAAGGATTGAACGTATCACTTCCCATATGGTCTTCATCGATGTGAAACACCCCTAAGGGTGATGCATTATTGTTAGGTTTAGGCGTGGGATTTCCCCCATCGTCTACTAAATCTTGTATTTTGTGCTTTAAAACATAACAACGTTTAGTATCGTGTCCAACGCCTCTATGATAAGCACAATAAGCACTACCATTTCATTGAGGAAACCTCCTTTCTGGTGGAGTGGGTGGTGTTGGCCCTGTTGGGGCAAGTAAGCCTTTTTCATTTACTTTTTCTAACAATACTTTATAGCTTATAGTAAATGGAGTAAATTTTCTCTCTTTTGTCCATCTTTTTCTAGGATCATCATATCGATTTGTGTTATTGTATTGCGTGGAAGCCGCAAATACGTCAATAAAGGATGTTGCATTATCATTCCCCTTCTTGTAGTTATTCTTAGGTTTATGATGATAATGAGGTTTGTTTGCTTTTTCTTTAGCAAGATCATCTTCAATCCTAGTAGTCACAGAATAGACCTTTTGAAAAGTATCTAGACCAAGGTAACGTAGATGTTTGTTATACTTTTCATGAAAGTTGTCAATGATTTTTTGTACTAACTCGAGTTCGGGAGGCCTTTGAGCAAGGTGGGCCGCCTTTTCTCGCCATCTACCATAGAAAGCAAGGAAACCTTCATCGTCGCCTTGCTTAAGCATCTCGAGTTCAAGTAAAGTTGAATTGAACTCTACGTTACTCTCATATTGGGTGATGAAAGCCGAAACTACATCTTCCCATGTCGCTTTAAATTTTGGATCTAGCCCATAGTACCACTCTCTCGCGGTTGGGTCTAGTGATAAAGAGAAAGTCAAAGCATAAAGCTTAAGATCAACTCCATTAAGTGTCATAGTGCCAGTAAAACACATTAAATGATTTTGTGGATTATTGGTCACCTTAAATATTGGCAAGTCCATAGCTACCAACTTTTCTGGTAATGCAACTTCTGAGGGAGGAGAAAACTTTTCCGCGTCAAAGTATTTGTTCCCCATTGTAGAACGAAGAACTAGCTTCTCCAACGAATTTTCTTTGATGGATAATTGCTCCATCTTTTCTTGTAAGGCTAAAGTTTTAGCTTTTTTCTTTTCAGCATTTTCCATCTTCTTAATTCTTCTCTCCTCGGCCTCTTGAGCCTTTTCCTCTCTCATACGAAGAATCTCTTGTTGAAGTTCTTTGACGGTTGGCATTGTTGTTGGACTAGGATTAGTTCTCAAAGGAAAGTGGTTTGAAAGGGGTTGATCTTTGGGTGGTAAAAGTAAAATGCAAGTGCCCGGGGGTCCTCTTTTCCAAGCTTGAAAACTGGCCCTAAAGGAGTACGAAAGGATAAGTAAATCGATACGCTTGTTTTTAAAAGGACAAAAAAAAAAAAGACGCAAAATATATTCAAACGGATAACATCGCCCTTAACAATTCTTCAATGAAGATATTGTTCGGACCAGTCAATTTGTTTTTTGGGAAATCAAAACTGACTCGTCCAGTGGGCACGCGCGCAACAAAATCACTTGCGCTGGGAGGGGTCGCGCAACTTCTTGAGTTGCGCTCGCCACCTGCTTGTAATATTTTTTTTTAATTCGAGCGTTTTTTTTTTAATTCGATTTTTTTTTACTTGACCCTTTTTTTTATGTTATCCTTTGAATATGACGCTAAATCACGAAGAGACAACTTCGTAATAGGGAACCTAGACCAAACTAAAAAAAAGAAAAAGAAGACTATCTTAACATGTTGCAAATAGTCACATAATCATATAAGCATGGCATAAAACAAGATTCACGCAATGTCGTTCTAAGGTCAAAAAAGGCTTGGGTGTCCAAAGGTACCATACCTTAAGAAACGACGCATAAATCATTCACTCAACATGTTGACCCATGTCATCGCCCTCCCAACATTTTGTTGGTGATATGGGTGGGATGATTGTTATTGATTTCGGGATACACGTCTAGTGTTGGTTACCCCTAGTCAATGAGCCAATCCCCAATGGTTTAAGTGTGCTATGCTTATGCATGATTCAATGTTGCTTGTTTGGTTTTTACTTTTGTGCAAAAGGAAGATATTATGCGTTCAAGTCTCGCTCTATAACTAGAGATTATCCAAGTTAATTCTCGTTACAACCCATAGGCAACCTAGTGTTGGATACCTTAGACCACAACTACGAATTAATCATGTAACCTCTAAATCCCCAATGAAGTCGCCACTGTAAGGAGGGTGATCCCATCGTAAGGGGTACTCTCCTTAAATTCCCTTGGCCACTTAAAAGCCTAGGACTTTACACTTGTTAGGGTGTAGTAGGATTTGAATTCCTGACTGTTTGGGGGACCTTGAATTAGATTTGATTCTATCATCACGCTTTTTTATAAGAAACAAGTAAGAGTCGCCAATGAGTTTTAGGAAAAACTCATAAACCTCGTTCATGCCTTTTCTTCCATGTGGAATTCATGGAATAATTAGCACGAATCATAAGTTTACCCATGCCCAAATTAGTCGATCTATAAACCAGAAATGAGTTCGGGAGCGATGGTACTAAGATAACGTTCCTTTTAGAGGGGAATCGTCATCCTAGCCCTAGTACGGCCTCTACTAGCTCTTCCTTTTTTACAACTTCATCACCAAACAATATATGCAACGCGATACCTAAAACTATGTTAGTTGATTTTATTTACAAACATTAATTCACGTAGGAAATATATTGCAAAATTCGTTATTCTTATTTAATAATATTCGTGAAAGAACAATAAAATAAACATGATTCGCCTTGGCTTAAGTGATCAACCAACAATTATTCAATTCAATTCTAATCTTTATTTAACGCAAGATACTATGTGGAATTGATTAATTAATTATTTTAAAGGTGATCAAACAACACTAATTAATTAATTAAAGTCCTTTTAAACAAGAAAATAAAGGTGATTTAACTAAGTGCTCGAGAATTTACCACTTCTCTTTGTTAAATCTCTGTTTAGAACACTTATGGACTCCTTCTTGTTGGGGAACCTTCATCGTAGTAACAAATTATCGAAAGGGTGAGTGTTTAGGACAAGAGGGCTAGGTTGCACAAGTTCACAAGTTATTTCGCTAGAGTTTTTAGTTCATTTCTGTCTGTTTAAGTCTCGGTTTAAGCTCGTATATATAGGGAATGATTAGGTTTAGGGTTTTGAGCATTCTTCCCAGTAGGTGTCGCGCGCAACAGATAGAGTTGCGCGCGGCATCCCAGCGCAAGTTATAGAGTTGCGCTGCTATGTGCAACGCAACTAATGGTCTTGCGCGCGGCTTTATGGTAAGATTCTATTTTATATTTTCCGTATAATTTCCGAATAATTACAAATCTTCTGCAGCGCAACTCTGAACGTTGTGCTGGGTGTTGCGCGCAACTTAATGAGTTGCGCACGGCAGCCCAGCGCAACTCTGTGAGATGCACGCGGCTTTTCCAGCGGCAGCAATAAGATTTAACCTAGGCGCTCCTAAATCCGTCATTATAAGGGTTTAAGCACGGGCTTAAGCCTAATTATGATCGGGTTTAGTTAATTGGACCTTTGTTTTGGCTTTTTCTTTAATTTGGGCTAGTTTTTGTGTTTTGTGGCTGAACCAGTTATCCATAAGTATTCTTCACTTTGATCCAACACGAATATGGCTTTATTTATCGTCATTGCACTTCCTGTCAGGACACGAGACCAAAAGTAGATGTCTACATCTACTACATAAGGTTTGTCAAAGATTTTTCAAGGATTTCTAAGCCCATGATATGTTTGATGAAAAAGGAACATAATTTCTTATAGACTCCAGAGTGTGAGGAGGCGTTTAAGATCTTAAAAGAAAGGTTAACCACAGCACCTGTGCTGGCTTTGCCGGATGGAAGTGATCTATATGAAGTGTATAGTGATGCCTCGAGGTTTGGACTGGGATGTGTTTTGATGCAAAGTCGAAGAGTGGTTGCATATTCTTTGAGGCTTCACGAGGGGAATTACCCAACCCATGATTTGGAGTTAGCTGCAATAGTGTTTGCCTTGAATATTTGGAGACATTACTTGTATGGGGTGACTTGTAGGATTTTCACGGATCATAAGCATTTGAAGTACCTTTTCACTCAGACACATTTGAATAGGAGGTAGAGACGACGGTTTGAGTATATGAGTAATTATGCATTGGATATTCAGTATCATGAGGAAAAGGCTAATGTGGTGGCAGATGCTTTGCGCAGAAAGTCGGAACATACGGTGAATGTGATGGTAGAACCAGATCAGTTGTGTGTGGAATTTGAGAAATTAAACTTGAAAGTAATGGAGCATGGTGAGGTGACTAGGATGTTGAATGCCTTGGTGATTCAACCATGCATTTATGATGAGATAAGGGAAAGTCAATTGGAAGATGAGAAGTTAAAAACAATTAAGAAGAAGATTGATGAAGGACAAGTGTTGGATTTCACCATTGGTGATGAGGGAATTATTTGTTTTAAGGGAAGATGCTATGTACCGTAGAATCGTGGAGATCTAAAACAAAGATTGATGGAAGAAGCCCATAATTCTCCTTATTCAATGCATCCCGGAGAGGATAAATTGTATAAGGACATGAAGAAGACTTTTTGGTGGCCCAATATGAAGAGAGAAGTGGCTGAGTTTGAAGCTAAGTGTTTGACATGTCAGAAGGTGAAGATTGAGCATCGCAGGCCCCAAGGAAAGGTCAAATTCTTGGAGTTGCCCAAGTGGAAGTAGGATTCGATTTCTTTGGATTTTGTGAGAGCTTTGCCAAAGACAAAGGCAAAGAATGATACTATTTGGGTAATAGTGGATAGGTTGACGAAGTCAGCAGCATTCATACCCATGAGAAGTACTTGGACTATGGATCAATTAGGAAGAGCTTATGTGAAGTTTGTGGTGAAGTACCATGGGGTACCCACGGATATCATTTCGGATAGAGATTCAAGATTTTTGTCTAACTTTTGGAAAAGATTGTAAAAGGCAATGGGAACAAAGTTGTTAATGAGCACAACATTTCACCCAGCGATAGATGGTCAAACAGAAAGAAAGATTCAGACATTGGAAAACATGTTGAGAGCTTGTTTGATGGAGTACCAAGGGTCTTAGGAAGACCACCTGGATTTGATAGAGTTCCCTTACAACAACAGTTACCATGCAAGCATTGGAATGATACCGTTTGAAGCATTATATGGTCGAAAGTGTAGAAGCCCAGTTTGTTGGAATGATATAAGTGAGACTATGGTTCTTGGACCAGAGATGATTGAAGATATGGTGAAATAGGTTAAGTTGATTCAGGAAAAGATTAAAGCAGCCCAAGATCGACAGAAAAGCTATGTTGATTTGAAAAGGAGGGAGGAAGAGTTTTAAGTAGGAGAGAAGATTTTGTTGAAGATTTCACCCATGAAAGGTGTGATGAGGTTCGGAAAGAAGGGGAAACTGAGTCAGAAGTACATAAGGCCTTATGAGATCATTCAGAAAGTGGGAAAAGTGGCTTATAAGTTGGATTTGCCTAACGAGCTAGAAAGGGTTCACAATGTGTTCCATGTGAGCCAAATTCGAAAGTATATCTCGGATGTGACACATGTGTTGCAACAAAAAACCATTGAGATGGATGAGAATTTTACTTACGAGGAAAGACCAGTAAAGATTCTTAAATCTAAAGTCAGGAGCACAAGGAAGAAGGACGTGAGTATTATGAAAGTGTTGTGGTCAAATCAGAATACTGAGGAGGCTACATGGGAAGCTGAGGCTGATATGAGGAAACGATACCCAGTGTTATTTGCCTAAGGTTAGTGGTCGAGTTACGGGGGTGTAACTCCTTTTAAAGGGGGTAGAGGGCGATAGAGTTTTGTGCGTCTACTTTTCGAGTTATTTTTGAGTGATTTCGAGTCTTACTTGAGTTTGGTTGGGTTCTTGAGTCAAGTTAGGATGTGCATGAACCAATAATTTCAAAATGATTTTTTTTTCTTTTGGCTAAGTTTCGGGTAAAAATTTATTTTAAACGGGGGTAGACTGTAATACCCCGTATTTTCATACGTGATTAATTAGGAATTATTTTATAAAAGGGTTTTATTAGTAAATTAATTTTTTAGAGCCAAAATAATATTTGAATTTTGGCGCCAAAAGTATTTTAAAAACTAAACATTATTTTGGATAAGATTTATTATCCATTTATCTTATTTTAAAAACCGGATTATTTACATATTTCGAATATTTTAATTAAAAAATATATATTTTATTAATTAATTATTATGGCCGAAAATTACCAAGAATGAGCTAAGGAATTTTGGATTTTCCACACATGGAAGATCTTTTTTTTTTTTGTTATTAATTGGTATTTAATTAATTATTTATTTAAATATTTTTACAATTATTTTATTCCTTAAAAATCGAGCAAAATCTTCCTGAATATATCTAGAGGAATCCCAATATTAGAGCTATGGTAAGCTCAATATTTTTGGCCCACTAGAATTATTTTGGGGGAATTTATTTGGTAAAATTGTATTTTTAATTATCTCCCAAAATCTCTTATTTTCCTTAATTCTATTTCTCCGTCTTTTAAATATCTAATCATCATATTTTCTTGCCATTCATTCTTCTTAATTATTCCCAAAATAATTCCAATTTCTTTATTATTTTTCATAACATACATACCTTCTACATTTAATTATACACAATCACCTTAATATCAAAACTTTACTTAATTCTTTTACTCACTTCTCCAACTAATCTCTTAAACCCTACTTACTATAATTCTTCCTACATTTTCTTACCATAAATCATGCTTACACTAGCTTATAACCCCTTCAATTCATGATCAAACCCTCACACAAATTCTCATAATTCTCTCTTAATTCTCTCTCAAATTCTTTTTATTTTTCTTTGCACACCACCACCTCTCCGGCCGCCCACTGCCACCGCCCTCCACCTTCTGGCACCACTTGCTACCGCCGGCAACCCTTGCTGCCACCTCCTCCCTTCTCTTCTCCTTGGTTTCTTACCTTTTCTTCTTCTTTTCTCTTATTCAATTAATTATAACTATATTATGGGGAATTAATATATATAAAAAAAAGTATTATGACATGTTTTAATTATATAAAATCAGATTTTTAATAATGTTTATTATAAATTAATTTAAGAGGTTCATGTACATATAGTTAGGAGGTTTTTAGTTTAATTATAGTGATTATTTGTTAACCTTATAATAATTAAGGTTATATTTATTTGTAGGGAGTGTTCGAACAAGAATCTTGAGGTTCTGTTTGTGTATTTTGATAAGCGAGGATCAAGGTACATTAGGTGGTTAGATACCTTGAAAAAGATTGATTTGAATGAGCATGTTTGAATAATTTCTTGCGATGATTGAATTATATGGAATTGAATTATGATTATGAAATAAGAGTATGTTTAAATAAATTTGTTTTAATAAATAAATTGGAGTATTGATTTTATATCATGTTTTAAATGAATTAATTATTATTCATGTTTAAAAGGGTTTCATTTTGAAAGCATGTTGAATTTAATAAAGAGGAGTTTTGGAATTATTATTAAAAGTTGAAAGTATTGGATTTAAAAAGCATTTATTGAATTATTATTATTAAAGCTTTATAAGCATGTTAGTAATCCCACTATGCGGATTTGGTTTAGTTGATAAGAATTTGGACTTTGTATGACCGAGTCTTTCCTTAAAAATAGCCTTGTAACATAAGGAGACTAGATTGGGGGTGTGCACACTTGGGGGAGGAATTGGAATTGATTTTTGACGAATTGGAATTGAATTTTGAGTAATTGGAATTGGTTTTTAGTAATTGGAATTGGTTTTAAAAATAAGTGGAATTGGATTTATCGGATATTAATATTGATTATTTAAATTAGTTTTGGAATCTTGAGTTGGAATAATTGATTTAATTATTGGAATGGATGGAATTGATTTTAAAAGCATTTTTAGAATAAATTGAGTTTAATTATCTCACACTTATCGTACTTAGCATATTTTGCTAATCCGTATTTCTTATTTTGTTTTGGTTCGCCCAGTTTACCTTAATGGTAAGCAGTGTTGACTAATTTCAGGTGAATTCATAAATGAGCATTTGGAGTCCCATGAATGGTTCACCTAGATTAGTATATATTAGTTCTTGTATTTTTTTTTTTAATACTCATGAAAATGGTTACTATTTTTAGTCTATTATTAAATAAAGAAGAGTTTTGAAGTTCCGCCGCAAAGTATTGGTTTATTTGGTAAGTTTGAGTGGCCTTGCGTAATCACGCAGCGGTATATACGCCTAAGTTTATCTCTATGGTATAATTATATGTATTATATTAATATTTCCGTAGGGGGAGATTTGGGGGTGTTTGTAACACCCCAATAATTCTCTCTTAAAAACCTGTGAATAACCTGAACAATTCCAAGAAAATTACTGGCGTGCTACCGCCACGTGTTCAAACGTTAAGGCTTTTTTAGAAAATAGCAGCGGAAAAACTAAATCAAGTATATATAAGTTTCAAAACCAATAACCAAAACCAAATTAAATCTTACAACTTGGAACCCTTAAGGCCCTTATTCAAAACTTAAACCAATAGAAATAGTATGAAAGTAAAGTTGAGTTTAAATAACTTTAAAAGTAAATAGCAATAAAAATAAGAAAAGCAATCAACACTCCACTCAAGATCTCACCATCTAGAAACGGATGCTGCATCTGTAAGAATCTGTGGTTAATCTGCTACCCAATATTACAAGTGTAAAAATTGGATCGTTACAGGGTCATTGAAAGGCGAATGCCATGGCCAAAGAAAACACACACAAAGCACGTAATCAGCAAAGCTGAGTACATACAAGCTGTGAAATAAATTAAGAAATACCTGACATGCTGCTAATAATCAAGCATAAGCATCATTAAATTATAGACTCAAAACATGACTTAACCATAAAATTTATTAAGAAATAACTAACTCATTTATTTATTTCATTGGATTTAGCAATAGACAAGGTTGTCCAACCCATGCTCCATTTGGAACATAAATAAAAGAAAAACCTCATGCCTCCTTTCGGAAACATCAATAAACATCCAACGACCACGGGCGCGTCTTTGTGACCGTAGTTAGTATGAGATCTCACCTTACTCCTTGTTTTTAAAAAATAAATATTTGAAATAGGAGACTCATAGATCAGACGACCTCGATAAAAGTACACGGCTAATACCCCATGTACCCCAACCCCTGATTGTCATTACTCTAGATGTGCACCAATCTAGAGTTTTATTGCTCATCCATCTTACACTTTACATGATTTACAGGTTTAGACTTGGTGATCACTCATATGTATAACAATACAAACATTCCAAACACAATGCAATCAAACAAGACAAGTTTCCAATTCAATTCTTGATTTATTAGTGAAAAACAACATTTATTATTTATTCCTTTACTACCTCGGTGTATAAACACCTTGAGTGCATAAGGCACCCCACAACCTTTACATCATCTTATAAGACTTGAATTATTCTTCCTTTACTCATCCGGTTTGCATAATCATGAATGAGTAATAAATTAATCTTTACACCAATCACACACCTTTGTCTCTAAGCGCACCTTGCATAATTAGAGCACAAATAATACTTGCAATATATAATAGTGCACATCATATGAAATTCACAATGTATAACCAAACAATTTAACCCAACCATCCCTATACATGGTACTAAGTTCTCGATCCGTCCTTAAACATGCACCTACAAGCAAGGTTTCGTAATTAGTACATACCTTGTGTAAACAATTCGGTTGGCAACTTTAGAACTAGAAGTCGCCTTCTACAAAGTCCTCTCCTAAACAAAACAATGAGAAATAAATTAATACCCAAGAAAATAAATTTACATCAATACTAAACTACTTTAAAACCTCTTAAATCATAAAAATAAAGCTTTTAAATTGTTCCCTTTAGTTAATAATAATAACATAACATCCCAACAATAAGTTTATATGTTAAAATCACGAAAATATAGTGTATAATATAAAATTACAGCAAGTTCAACTTACTAACATATGCTGAAAATTTGTTTTATTAATAGTTTTTGCAATTCCAATAATCTATACTTATCATATTGCATAAATAGTTGTGTAAACATATAGAAGCATTCTAAAACTTTATTTTTGGCTCAAAACTAAAAAAAAATCAGATTATATTAAATCTGGAAAATAATTTAAATTATAATTTCCAAACTTTTGAAGATCTACACTCATAATTCAATAGTTAGAATAGTATATTACACATTAAAACCTTAAAACCCTTCAAATATATAACATAAAACTCAAATTTCCCAAAATATATAATCTGAAAATTAATATATAATAAATATAATCATACTTTGATGTAGTTTAAACATAGAGTAATTAGGTAACTTGATTAGTACGTTATCAATCCCTAAAACATGAAAAAAAAAACAAGGTTTAAACCCAAAATTATACAACATATATAATCTGAAAATTTATATAATAAATTAAATATACTAAAACTCATAAATTTATAATCTTTTATAATTTAAACATACTATCAAACCATAATAATATAATTTAGAAAAAAAAAATTAATTAAAGATTGAATCTTTAATCAATTTAATGGAGATAATAAAACAATAAAAAGAAAAAAAGGAAGAGAGGGAGAAGAGGGCCGAACGGCAGCCGCAAGAGAGGCGTCGGCTGGTGGCGGGCAATGATTGCTGGCGGCGGCAGGGAGGCTGCGGTTTCGCTGGGCAGGGAAACTTCGAAGTTTTAATTTTTTTTTGTTTGCTTTCTGATTCACGTAAAAGAGGAGGAAGAGAGGTGGGGGTTTGATGTTTTATTTAGGTTTTATTCTCCTAGTTTTATTAGGAGTGGGTTTTGGGTAATTTGAGTTTGGATAGGAATTAAGTATTTGGCCACTAAGTTAAGGAAAGGCTTATAATTTTAATAAAACTTAGTAGTTTTAACTTAATGATAAAGAAAATTGTATTGCTCTTACATTAAATAATCCATAATTATAAAACTAAAATTAAAATATTGTATAAATAATAAATAATTATTTTAGAAAAATATTGGGGTTTACAGTGTTACATAGAGGGACAATTAAAATATAACCATAAACGTCCAACAATCATAATAATATAATACTAACACAATAACTATAACACCCTAGAAATCTTTCCTTCAAATTACCTGTTTTGCTCTTTTAAAAACTCAAAATAGGAAAATCTCAGATATTACCGCAACCGTGAAAACGGCTAAGGAAATTATCAAAGCCACACAGTGGAAGACTATTTTTAAAAACATTCAAAACAAGTCAACTATAAAGTCAACCAAGACAAAAGTAAAGTCAAATCAACATCATCGAGGTCAACCTACAACTTGGAACCATTGTAGGCCCTTAGTAAAACCAAATAAAACATAAAACCTTTGCGTTAGTCTCACAAGCATAATATAATATAAATAATAAATTAATAAATCACATTATAGTCTTATGGAAACTAAGCATGCTTCGCTCTTCAATCATGACATTCATGAATATGCTTCATCAGCTAAAAAGCTCCTCTCTAATTGTCCCTAGTACTCGCCATTTGAAATAGGTCGTCGTAGGGCCAAAGTAAAGACACGGCCAAAGAAACATACAAACACACAATCACCAAAGCTGAGTACATAAGCGTAAATAAATCACACTAACATGCTTTCATCTTATCATCACACAACTTATCTTGTTGCACCTGTTTACAATCGTACAACATGACTTTACAAATAAATAACTAACTTATTTATTCAGCTTTCTTACGCATCAAACATGTTTCCCCCTAACCGGCCCCAATATAGGGGTACTAACACGGGAGCTAACCGTGCCAATATAAAAGAACCACTAGTATGTGGCGGAATTCTTGCGCATAATAAAATGGAAAGTACAACGTCCTGTACCCCCAGTGGAAGTTATGGTCAAATATAAAGTCGTATAACTCCCCCCATATGTTCATATTCAAGGTATATACGTTCCAAGAGTTTTTGTGCGAAATCTCTTTCACTTTACGTTGTTCTACATATTATTAGACTTGGCAATGACTCTCAAAACACAACACAATCAATCATTATAATTATTCAAACAATCAAACATACAAATTTAATTTTTGAATAATTAGTGACCGTATAATATTTAATGTTGAACCCTTTTTATTGTACCTCGATGTCGAAGACAACTTAAACGCATAATGCGCCACAATTCCTATCCCTCGGTGTTAGAAACACCTTAAGTGCACTAAGACACCAAAATATAATTTATTTCTCATGTAAAAAGACACTTAAATAACTCCTTTTTCATGCTTATAGCATCAATAAAAATTATATGAACCATAATAAAATTTCTTTTCAATATTCCAAACCAAATTAAACATTTATTTTAATTAAATAAACCTTCAAACGTGCCAATAAAAATATGATTTAATGACAATATTTCAATATCACTAATTCCAATAAAAAAAAATTTCAACCAATCATGCTTCACAAATAATTCACTAAAACCATTCTCAATTCGATCAATCCAATTCAAATCATCAATCTCGTTCCAATTCAACCATTCCAACCAATTTCTAGCATGACACTAACTTGAAATCAATTAAGTAAATTCTGGTATGTTTCTACACGCTTAATAAATTTTTGAATGCGCGTACTTACCTCAATTCGTCTTTCCAACTAGCAAAAATGCTAGAAATTACTCAACTTAAAGTCTCCTACAATACCAAGTATATAAACTCAATAAATCCCTTGATTACACAAATTTAATTTCCAGCAACTTTTAAACACTTTAAAACCTCTCTAACAAGCTGAAATTTTTAGTTAAAATCTTTAAAACTCTTTCTTTAAGTGGGCAATTAAAACCACAAAATAAAAATATAATTATAGTACTTATATTAAAATTATAGCACACAATTTAAGGTCTAAACCCCTTAAATAAATCTTAAATTATATTAAAACCATTTCTAGTTATGGGTAATTAACCCCTTTTTATTAAAATACAAAAGTAGTGCTTCAAAAGAAATAGAAATTCCAGCAATATAATTTAATTAAAACTCATCAAAACATCATAAAGATAAAACATTTAGGATTTATTAACACTTCCAATAAATGGGTATATAAAACCCCTAAATAAATTCCAAGTTAGAACCCTAAACATCAACACTATAATAATTAAAACCCTAACTTTTAATACTTTATAAAATCTGAAAATTAAACACTTTACAATCTAAAATTTACAAACTTTAATCCTTAATACACAATTATAAAATAAATTAATCATGTTTAAAAAATTTAAATCAATACCCAAAAAAAATTAAAACAAGAAAAAAGAGGAGAGAGAGAAAGAGAACCACCGAGAGTTGGTGGCAGGCCGGCGGCCAGGAGTGAGGTCGGTGGTCGCTGACGATGGGTGATGTGGCAGCGACCGGTGGTGAAGTGGCATGCAAGTGGCGCAAGGTTTGAATTTTGTGAAACCAAGTTCACGTATAACCCCATGAAACAAGAAAAAGGCAAAATAAGAAAAAGGAAAATAAAAAGAAAAAAGAAAAAGAAAGAAAAGAAAAATTAGGAAAAAGGAAAAGAAAAGGAAACTTACATGGGAGAAATCTGATTTCTTTGAGCCTCTTTGTGTGGGAAAATTTTGGGGTTTTAGGATGTATTTATAGAGTAGAGTATAGGGTTTAAGTTTGGGCACAATATATAAGTGGGCTTGGATTATAAAACATTTGACCCACAAGGGTTCAAATAAAGGGTTGGACTTATTTAAATGAAATAGGTTATTCCAATAAGAGTATGTAGGACTAGTTTACATATGATATTTTAATCAAGGCCCAATAATATATGTTTGGCCCAAAATATATTTTACTTTTATAAAACCTTATAGTTAAAATATGTTAACCCTTTAAAATATTAAATTAAAATACATTATCCCTTAACAAATATATTTTATAAATACTAAAATACTTTATAAAATGTATAAAAATACAAAGTATTACAGTCTACCCCCCTTAAAAGAAGTTTCGTCCTCCAAACTTAGGTACAAAAAATTTAAAAACTTGTTTGAAGATGAATAAATACTTAAAAACTTAAAAACTTTTCTATAATAATTATAGTTTTTGTACTTTTTGTGACTCATACATTCTATTTCTTTTTTCATTTCTACACAAACTTATGTTTAGAGTAACAAACTTTCTAACAACTTACACAACCTAGTGTGTAAAATAACAACTGTACTAACAAACTTACACAAAATAATGTGTAAACTATTAGATTATCCAACAAATTCACACTAAAGTTAGTGTAATAATCAACTTTAGTAATAAATTTACACATCCTAGTATGTAAGACAATCAACTAAATAACAAAATCAATGTAACAATTGACCGAAAAAGCACTTAAAATGCCAAAATTAAGAGAAAAGCGCGTAATTCTATCGCACTTTAACCCCCTTAAAGAAAACGAGTTACGCCCGCGTAACTCAACTTAACACATTCCATCCTTGGTAAAATCATAATACTTCTTTATATTCATTCCTTGTTGCGAGTACCAATAACATTACCAGTCCTTAACTCATCAACTAAATGGTTTCCTTTGCAACTCATACCTTTAGTCAATGTTCTTTCACAATAACTTATGAAAATTGTCTTAGTCTAATGATAAGGCTTTATTCGTCACTTTACCAGTTTTACTCAAACTCGTATATTTCTATATAGTTTGGCTCATCCGTTCTTTCTTACCAAATTCATGCTTTGTTTCATTGATTACACTTTTAATAACACCCGTCCTTTGTTTAACTTGCACCAATCAAATCCATTCTTGGATAATTTTTACCTACATCACTGTATGTTTTAGTTCTTTATACAATCATCTCATTAATGTTCCTTGACATAGTGAACTTTCATGGTTCTTTCTATATCAATCTCAAAATGTTGCCATGCCAATGGTGGTTTGTATGGTAATCTTGTGTTTGTTTTCACTCTAATGCTATCTTTACATCCTTTTTGAAATTGAATACTCATTCTCCTTATATGACCTCAAGTGTCAAAATATTCTTATTTGTTTGTCCATTTATTACTGGTGGTATTTGTAATTGTCCTCAATGTATTACCAAAGTTCTCTTGTACGTCTTTCAGGATCTAGAAAGAAACATGGAATCTCTATCAGAAATGATGTTCTTAGGAACTCTATGTAGTCTCACAACAAGTTTGATGTAAGCCTTCGCAAGTTGCTCCATTCTCCAAGTCTCCTTCATTGGTGTTTAAATATCACGGACTTAGTCAATCTATCCACCACAATCTAAATGAAACAATCACTCTAAACCATCAATACACCTTTATTAAATCCTTTTACAACTTGTCTTTTCCTGGGTGTATTTCAATTTCCCTTCATCATATTTCCTTTCAACTTGTTACTCCTACAAAGTATATTCAGGTTTTTATCTCCATGAATCAATCATACCTTCACGAATTCAATCCAAATTCACAATCTCTACTTGATTTTACTTCATACCCTCAAAATTGTTGGTCTTATACCCTAGTTGCCCCAACATATTCTTTACTTTTTTTCTCAACAATCTCCAGGATTTTAAACTCCTTATTTCTCATTTACTTTTTTGAACGTCACTAATTTCTCTATTCATTACATTAACTCCCTTTCAATGATATTGAATGCCTTGTAGTCCTTTATAACCTCCAATCATTTCTTTGTTAATTATTCAAAACCTCATGTGTGAGAGTCTATATCAAACTTTAAGCTTTCTTCCAATAATAATGTTTCTATACAAAATTATTTCACATATATTACTCCCCATGAATTTTCAATTATTCTTTTCCAAGGCATTCACTTTTCAATAAGCTTTTCAAATCCCTCAAAAATCTTCTACACCATTGTCCAACTTAAAAACCTTAAACAATAATTAATTTATCTCATAGTCCATAATTCACCGCTTCTATCCTTGCTACACAAACAATTACCTCTATACTTTATCACAAGGTCTCCCAAAATGGTCCTTTCCTCCATCACAACTCACTCTTAGGAAAAACTTGCGTGCATTCGCTTCTCTCTCAGCATCAACACACTTTATTACAGATGTTCACATCGTCCTTTCCTTCCCATTCTTAGAATTTACCAAAATACCTTAAATGAAAACACTAGATTCTATAAGTCCATAGAAATTATAGGTGATTCATTATCCCAAAAGGCAAAATGAATACTCAAATCATCCAAATCTTGTCATAATTGCCAATTTCAAAATGTCCTCTTTCGAATATTATTTCTTCATAGTTCCTATTCTCAAGTCTAACCTCAAAATTGTATTTGCTCCTTTCATTTGATCAATCAAATCGTTGCTTTAAATCAAAAGATAATTATTATTCATTGTCACTTTTATAAATCCCTTATAGGCACTTTATAAACACTTTCATCATTCCTCTTTAACAATTACATGCACTCCCCAAGGCGATGTAACCTTCTTTGAATAGTATCTTCCAACTCCCTTTAAGCAATACAACATTGATCCTTTCTCCACACACAGAGATGTCCTTATAATATCACCAACTTCACTTAACCTTTATATCATTTGCTTATCATCCTCTTGCTTATATTTCTCCTCCAATCAATCCTTGATATTTCTTCTAACATACCTTGAATAAATCTCAACTTTAATCACCTCATAAACAATCTTTACTCAAATTATATCAACACATCTCAATCAAATTCGTAAATCTTGTCATAAACTCCTTTATTTTATGACATTTTCATACCCCTAGTAATAATTTCGATACCTTTAAGTATACTAGTCTTCATAGTTTATTTTTTTCTTAATTTTCAAGAGTTTCTAGTCTTCATGATTTAATTACTTATTTTATTTTTATGTTGCTAGTATCATGATTAGGTTAATTTATTATGATTTGATTTACCTAACAATTTATTGTTAAATTGCTTCTAATATTAATGTGTATTTTATTCTATTTATTGATCACCATATTGCATGTTTAAAGGGAATATGTAATTGAAAATCACGACTAATAAGATAATTTGGACGACTGGTTTAGGTTCCTTTTTAATCTTATTGTTTAATCAAGTGATCACGATATTTTAGAATTATGTGTTGCATTAATATTCAACCACTTTAGCATAATAATATATTGGAGCAAATTGAATATTTATTTGCATGCCTTTGAGATAGCAGGAATCACTTTTCAGTATAAGAATCGAGTAGAGGCCAATACGGGCGAATGTGACTCCATGACTCACTTCGTACCATCATCCCCGATCCTCCTTTCGTGGTTTCGAACCATATAGAGTTAGTAATCTCATGGATTATGAATGGGGTTTAACCTTCACGGGTTAATCGTTGTTGCCTTTGTTGTCCGTTATTCGTGGTTGCCTTAAATGATTCGTGAACGGTTTACAAGTTCCTTACAAACTTGTTATCGGCTCCCTACTTTCCTTGTCCCTATTCGTATTATGTCAATTCCCACTTCCTATGAGTGCCAAGCATATTCACATATGATTTAACGTAGGCGCACTTCGAACGACGCCTACACCAGTATATAAACTCAAATAATCCCTTGATTACACAAATTTCCAAAAACTTTTAAACACTTTAAAACCTCTCTAACAAGCTGAAATTTTGGGATAAAATCTTTAAAACTTTATATTTAAGTGGGCTATTAAAACCCCCAAAGTAAAAATATAATTATAGTACTTATATTAAAATTCAAGCACACTTTTTAAGGTCTAAACCCCTCAAATAAATCTGAAAATTATATTAAAACTAAATAAAACCTTTTGTAGTTATGGGTAATCAACCGTTTTTATTAAAACACAAAAGTAGTGCTTCAATAGAAATTCCAGCAATATAATTTAATCAAAACTCCATAAAGATATAATCTTTAGGATTTATAAACACTACCAATCAATGGGTGTATACAACCCCCAAATCAATTGCAAGTTAGAACCCTAAAAATCAACACTTTAATAATTAAACCCTAACTTTTAATACTTTATAAAATCTAAAAATTAAACACTTTATAATCTAAAATTTTTACAATCTTTAATCGTTAAAACACAATTATAATATATATTAATCATGTTTAAACAATCAAAATGAATACCCAAAATATAAAGTATTGAAATAACAATTAAAACAAGATAAAAAAGGAGAGAGAGAGAACCACCGAGGGGTGGTGTCTGGCCGGCTAGGCGGCGGCCAGCCACCAGGAGTGAGGTGGGTGGTCGCTGACGGTGAGTGACGTGGCAACGAGCGGTGGTGAGGTGACATGCAATTGGCCCAAGGTTTGCATTTTTTGAAACCAAGTTCATGTATAACCCCATGAAACAAGAAAAAGGCAAAAGAAGAAAAAGGAAAAAAAAAGAAAAAGAAAGAAAAGTAAAATGAGGAAAAGGGAAAAGAAAAGGAAACTTACATGGGAAAAATATGATATCTTTGAGCCTCTTTGTGTGGAAAAATTTTGGAATTTTGAGAGGTATTTATAGAGTACAGAATAGGGTTTAAGTTAAAGCTCAATAAATAATTGGGCTTGGATTATAAAACATTTGTCCCACAAAAGTTCAAATAAAGGGTTGGACTTATTTAAATGAAATGGGTTATTCCAGTAAGAGTATGTAGGACTAGTTTACATACGATATTTTTAACAAGGCCCAATAATATACGTTTGGCCCAAAATATAATTTACTTTTTATAAAACCTTATAGTTAAAATATTTTAACCCTTTACAATATTAAATTAAAATACATGATCTCTTAAAATATATTTTATAAATACTTAAATACTTTATAAAATACATAAAAATACGGAGAATTACAATAAATGTCCAGTATACTTAATTACACCTAAATAACAACATTGCCCTCAACCAAATCCCTCAACTCAAATCGCTGTAAGTTAAACCTAAATAACAGTATACTTAATAATAATAACACCATAAATGTCCAGATTATAGATAAAACTCTCTTACATTTTGTGAATATAATATCATACTTAAACAGTTAATTTCTAAAAAATAGCAGTATATTAAATATGAATAACATTATACTATATCAAAATAATAGCAATATTTAAGCAAAACTCTTTTACATTTGTTTAATGTTTCACCAAAATCAAATATTGTCAATCAGCTACTAATCCATTAGATGTGATACAAAATGGACATAAACGGCCCTGTAGGTTTGATTAAGTGCTCTTCATCACCATGCACTCACGGTAGCATGATTGATTGTCACTCTCATATTGTTTTAAATGAACACCTTATTCGGAATCATCTGTTCCCATATTGTCCCTAGTGATGTCTTGACTTCCCGACCAGAAGTATATGTGTGGGTGGAAGTGCCAAAATTAGTTTGTGCATGAGTAAAAACATTGCTAACTTCATTCATGACAATGAAAAAAATGTTTTAAGTCTTAGCAATTTGTTTGATATTCCTCGCTACAGCCTCTAATATCCGTTTCTGCTCAATGAAGCCTTCGGATGTATTATTGTGTTCACGTCTGAATAAATAGGCAATTTAATCTAGAGCAATAACTCTGGTGTGCCTACAACTTTTATGAGAATTCAACACCATTAGTTCCACTTGGTTCAATACCAACATGATTTGGCTTGGATCATCTTTTTTTTTTTTTTTTTTTTTACTTGTATCAAACTAAGTGGATTAGCATCATCTAACTGGCTTCCAACAAAATGTGTACTTAGTTTGTTAAGTCTAGTAGCAAGAAACATTCACATTCTTGTACGTAAAAAGAAGATCCGTACACAAAATGAATAAAAAATGTATCACAGAATGTGAATGATTAGATTTTTTAATAGACGACGGCATACGTACCAGTGAAGTGACTGAGATTTTCAGCGAAAAGTGGGGTTGGTAAAACCCAAATATACTTGCAGCTACTATTGACGTGCCTGTTGTATCCACGGATACAACAGGCACGTCAATAGTAGCTGCAAGTATATTTGCACGTCAATAGTAGCTGCAAGTATATTTGGGTTTTACCAACCCCACTTTTCGCTGAAAATTTCAGTCACTTCACTGGTACGTTTGCCGTCGTCTATTAAAAAATCTAATCATTCACATTTTGTGATACATTTTTTATTCATTTTGTGTACAAAAAATGTTTCCTTTAAATCCATGGTAAGGTATATATGTAAGGGTAATCATCATACGATGCATGATTTGATTGCTCTCGAAAGCACACATAATCCCAACTTATAGAAATTACTCTAAAAACAATTAAATCATAATAAAAATGACTATAATTATTTGAATATTGTTATATAAATATACAAAACTTCTGGGATAATAATTAACATCCAATTATTAGTTAAGGAGAAAAGGCCAAAAATTTAAAAAATGTACATGTGTGTATATTATTCAGATATTCTGTTTTTTTTTTTTTTTTTTTTTTTGAGACAAGGTATTCTGGTATTATACATTCTTAAATTATTATAAACTATTCAGAAACGGTTATTCATAGTTTATAAAATAATATTCTCTATTTTAATAAATAAACTATTACATACAAAACCAACACTAAGTACACAAGGTACTATAAATATATACATTTTAAAATTAATTACATACATTTATTTAAGATTTTTAACAGTTTAAAATTTTTAAGTTACAGTTCATGCCACAATTTACTGTTGTCCTATACGTATTTCATCTACGTATATACGTAGTTCATCTACGTAGTTCATGCAGGAACTACTGTTTACGATTTTAAATTAAGTGTTAACTTTTATTATTGTTAACAACTTATTATTATATTTTTTAAACTGTTATTCTTAATTTATATACTATTTTATGTTATTCCATATCAAAACTATATACAATCGCTTGTTAAGACCTACAGGTTATCCAAACATGCTATATACCATTTTTGTTAATTATTATACAATTCTTATTCAAATATAAACTATCATAAAACAAAACCTTTTTCATACATGTACGAATTAATAACTCCTTTCACTCCATCTATACAAAGGCAGTGTGGGAATGAGAGTGTGGGAATGAGATCAAACATCATAACACATTTCAAATGGCAGAGCAGCAACAACACCAGTTGCCCATGGTAAAGCTAAAATTTAACTTGTAAATTAATAATTTATTAAAAACTCTTTTACACTTAATAATATCTTCTTAATCATATCCTTAACGTTTTTGTTTACAACAGGGTCGAATGGGAGTTTCCGTATTCCTAGCGAAAGAAGTAAATGTTGGAGATGTGGGTCGGGATGAAGGTTGGGAAGTTAATGGTGAATGGCAAAAAAGTGCAAAACCAAAACAAAGAATTGAACTACGACAAGCTTAAATAATTTTGTTTAAAAAATGTCTATGTCCAATCTAAATTGTATTATGACGTACTTAGTTCGTTGTTCTAGTTGCCAAGGATGTCCCATGTTCATGCTATTTGGAAATATTAGTGTCCCTAGTGAGATAATGAAATGATATAAATCTATATTTGTTTTAAAATTAATTGAGCATTCGGAGTCATTCAATATACGCAAACACTTTTCACCTACTTACTTGTAAGGAAAATGTATGTGTCAAACAAAAAGTACAAACTTAATTCAAAAGATTGTTCACATGCATTTAATATTTACATCAAATCACAAAGTTACTACTATCACCTTCCACGTCCAGCTCTTCATGTAATAGACAGCCTTCACTTCTTAAAAAAAGTCTGCTAACTCCATGTACCTCTTTTTACTTTTAGGGAAATTCTGCATGGTGGCCTCAAGGTTTCATGTTTTCTATATGGAAGATACACTTTTTTTTCAAGTCTCTTAAGTGGCACCCAAGCTTTGGAAAATTAAACATAGTGTCCTTTTTTTAGATTTTTGGATAACCTTTACAATTTTAATGGTTAACCTTTGATTTTTTTTTAAAAAAAAATTATTCTATAAACAATAAAACTTATATATATAAAGAAACCCAATTAGCAACCCAACTACCACCTCCTCGCCAGAACTCTAACCCCACAGCCCAGCCACCCTGCTCGCCTGCCGGCTGACCAGCCCAACCCCAACCACTCCCTATCCCTTCCCCGGCCAACCACACAATAGGTAGCCCCTCCCCACCATTCGAGCCCCTCCACCAATTAAACACGCCTCCCTCGATTTGACCTGCCCTTCCTCCACTGCGAGTCGACGACCCCAAAACTAAAACCATTAACCCGAACCCGAAACCCTATACCCTAAATTAGCCCCAATTTGTTAAGGTTTACGTTTCGGGTTTGGGTTGGGGGTTTTGGGATTTTGTTCTGTAGTTTCGGTAAGGGAGAGGGTCAAATCGGGAGATGGGAAAAGGAAAGGGGAGTTGCTTGCTGCTGGGTTGTTGGGTTAGGGCTCTGGCCGGCGAGGTGGTGGCGGCAGTGGGGTTTGGCAATTTGGTAGGTGGTTTTTTTTTTTTTTTTTTATGTATATAATTTTTTCTATTTTTTTTTATTTATTAGGGTTAACAAAACTAAAAAGGGTATCCTTAAACTTAAAAATGGACACTATGGTTAATTTTTCAAAAGTTGGGCGCCACTTTAGAGACTTGACAAAAAAATGTGTCTTCCATATACAAAACATGGAACCTTGAGGCCACCATGTAGAATTTTCCTAACTTTTATTTTCTTGAAAATTTCCACATCTTCATCTTCCTTGTCGGCACAAAAAAGATAAAACCGTTGATAGTGTGGTGTTAGTAGGTCTGCCCCGGCCTCCTTACACAATGTAGCATGTGTATTAAGAGTGGGATCGTGAATGGCGACAGGCTACAGTATACCGTCAATGTCGACAAACCCTTTAACTACTTATTTCTTCATTATGAGAGAAGATCCGGTGTCCGTCCAGAGGAGTTGCATTTCTACAACCGAGGTCAACTAATCACATCAACTGAGACACCATATCAAATAGATTTTTGCAAGGATGACGTAGTTCTTACGTACAACACGGTAAGTAAGTTCAACAAAATTTATTACAATAAATATTGTTGTTGATGAGCTAAAGTAATCAATAACGGGTTATTGTTTTAATAGGAAGGACAACCACCAATCCATGAGGTGTTATTTCAAATGAGAGATTAATTTTTCACATTAATGATTTATTCGAACGAAGAAACACATTTTAATTTAGAGCAAGACATGACACCCCCATGACGAATGTGTTCTCCCGATGGGCATCTAATACCGGATGAATCTAAAAACGGTAAGATTGTGGCTTAACGAAGCTGATTTGCATTATAGTGTAAACATTTTAAGAGGAAGGAATTCGCGATGGAACTTACCTCCATGCTCACATCGAGCCCAAAAGATTTGAGAGACGGAGATTTCATCATTTCCTACGCATAAACTAACTAAACTTATGGCAAAAGAATGAAGGATACTAGAATAAGTAGTAAGGGTTAAAACATGGTTATTAATTGTAATTTATCTCTATATGTAAGAAACTGTGTTTAGAAACTTAGTATTTATTTTGCCTATGGATTAAACCATCGTAAATGTTTTGGCCACCTGCTATTAGTCAAATTTATGTACGATGGGAAGTGTATGCTTTAATGTATTGGCTATTACTCAAATGTATGTCCTTATTAATATTTTACTTTTTCTTTTCAATCACTGATTTTTGTATTTTAATTTAAGTAACATTTAATTTCAATAGCAGTTTATTTGTAATATTTAACAGTATTTGGTACCAATTAACAGTATTAAAAGTAAAAAAAAATTTAAAAATGTATATAACTGGATACGACTCGGAAATGGCATGAAAACAATAATAGTAAGACTATAAGGAATAGCAATACTTAACTCATGTTTAACTGTTTCAACCAAAAAACAAGGAAATGTGATGGCATAAATTTTGAACAATAAAGGTACTTTAAATGGGGTATGTATTTAATGTCAAGAATGAAGTGCATCTCCAGATCAAATTAAAACAAAAATTCAAATTGGGGGCACATACATTCATTCAAACAAGAAGTATATTATGATCTTATCTTATTTTCTAATGTAATTTCACAAAAAAATTATGAATTTGTTCATTGATAAAATTTGCCAATTTTGAATATGAGTAGATCAAAGCATTACGAATGTGGATTTCTTGCGAGTAAGAGAACCAGTTGGACCCGGGGAGGCGATTACTTTCTTGCAAATTTTACGACTTGAAACAGGTCGAAAGGGATGCGATTTCTTTGAATGGGTGGATGAAGACGTTGTGGACTGTTAGTGGGATGTAACCAACGTCCTAATATCTCAGAAGCATAAGCTATCGATTGAATCGATGATCGTCAAGGCAAAAATGAAATTGAGAAGTATAAGAAGAGAAGGGGTGTGACAAGGAGCTATTGCATCTCAATCATGTTATATATAACAATATCAATGGTGGTCAGTGTTGCCATGTACACCATGTTTGCTTATCTTGGTGACTACTAATGTACATGAGTTATCTTGTGTAGTGGAAGCGTATTTGTTACTTAATTGTAGAAGTTATTCCTACTTTGTATATTGATCAAATTATCATATTAACAATTTGCAATTTGCATTTCAAATTAGTCTGGATTTTTTTTTTTTTTTTTTTTTGGTACAGAAAGCACAACATATATTAATTAATAAAAATAACATAGTCATTTGAGATACAAAATTAGGGCTTCACCTTATCAATCCATAAAAATTAAAAGGCAATCAAAATTTTTACTAATCTGTCCTAGTTTATGTGCACCTTGGTTACCTTCTACAAAATGGGAAAACTTGATGCTGACACAAGAGTTGGAAATTTCCACAATATCTTTTGTAATTAGACAGAAATAGGTTGCCTAAACTTTTAGAGCTGCAAGAACATTATATTATCAGTGTTTCGAGCTCAATTATTCAGCAAGATCCTTAAAAACCATAACACAAGACGCAACCATAAAATCGCCAACACTATCCCGCATATTAGCTCAAGAACCTAGCTGCATCAGAGTTAACTATGCTGCTGTTCACATCAAGGGGGTTTTCCAAACCTAAAAAACCTTACCATTCATAATAACAAGAAAAAATCTACCATTTTTTTATGTTTATTTGGAATACAAACTCAGGTATATGACATTTATATCAAATTGTAGCTAACATGGGATATTTATGCAACACATCACTACTACAAAACCCATGTAATCTCGACACTATAGCCTCGACACTATGGAATACCGTCAATGCTAAAATATAAATCCCGGTTAACCTCGACGCGTTTTAGTGTCATAAGCTTTTTCTGACTACTAAAAGTGTCGAGGTATCATGTGCTTCCCTTGTGGTAAATAAGCCCAATAGTTCCAAGCCCGCCAATGAAAATTTGGAAAACTTAAACGCACTTAATTGAAAAAAAAAAAAAAAAAAGATTGAATGCCTCATGCACTCATCAGTACTACTACTCTTTTCATATCATCAGTTACCTTCTCCACTTAAACCCTAACTTTTTCCCTGTTTTGATTTTATATTTTACTTCTCCAACATCTAAGAATAATCATTTCTCATCATCTTGTTTTGCCGATTGCATATCTTTGAAAGGTAATTGTTTTCTTTTTAATTTCTTCGATTGTTTTTTTTTTTCTTCGATTTGTGTAGATTGATTTTAGGGTTTTAATTATGATTACTTTTACGAAAAATATTGTCAAAGATGAGTTTAAATGTTGATAAAATCACCAATTACAATTACAAATTAGTAATACATTTAGATTTGTTCCCTCCGTTGAATTTTTCAGTTTTTTTTCTTCTTAATTTTTCCTGAAATTATGAATTGTTCGTTTGATTTGCGAATTGACGAAATTATAAATTATATATTTAGAAATTACAGTTTTAAATTGCTGCCTTATGAGATTTTTGTTTTTTTTTTCTTAAGCACATCTAAATTATGAGTTTTCGGATTATACCGAGGGTGTGATGTTATGGATTGTAGTTTGAGGAGTTTTGCAGTTTGCTTGTTTGGGATTAGGGAATGTTTTGGGCTATGGAGTAATTTTTTGTTGTTTTTGACTCAATTCACGCTCAAGTAATAGATAATTTGTAGAGAATAACCCACCTTAAACATAAATAAAGTAGAAAAGGTTATACTTTGCAATTATATGGCCTTGAAAGAGATTTCGTTTTTGTTTCCTAAATTGAGAAAACAGGAAAAGTATCATAATTATAAAGAGTTTAGAACCAACAGTTAAAAGATGAATGATAATGGCTACTTTAGTGTGATTGATTAAAGCTAAATGGCTGAAGTTATATTGTGTTGCTGTCACATGAACCACTGAGGGATAAAGTAATTTGGTCAAGGAAATGCTAGAAATATTTGAGCTTAGTAAAAAGTGATATTTTACTATGACTCAAAACTGAAGGAATTTACGACAAGCACAAGTAATAGAGTTTATGTAGAGTTTGTTTTTAAGTTTTTTTTTTCTTAATCACATCTAAATTACGAGTTTCTAGAAAACGATGCATGAAAAAGAAATAGGACTTGTAAGATTCTTTGATTAAGTTAATGGGTCTTGTAGGAGGAGTAGTTATATTCTTTAATTTAGATGATCTGATGGGTTGTGCTGGGAGTACGACGTACTAGACTATAAAATAGGATTTGTTAGATTCTGCTAATTGTGCTATATTGGTTTATATCGTATATTTTTTTTATTACATCTTTTACTCTTTAAATGAAAAACTAAGTGAATTCGGCTATTGGGTGCAAATTGAAGGGGACAACGAACAACAAGATAATCTGGATAACAAGTAGGAGTAGGCTTGAATCACAGTTGCACTCCTCCAACCAATCCAGGTAACTACTAGTACCCTTCAAGGATATAACTACAATTAATATGTCTAAGAATGCATGATAGTAGCTTGATTGCATATTGCTTTCTCATGATTTTACAATTATCATGTTTATTCATTATTATTTTTGGTTTTTTTATTTAAAGATTAATTGCTGCCATAGTAAAAAATATATGCTTCTAGGCTTGATTGTGAACTGCTTTTTATTGAGTTATGTTTTTTTGTTTTTTTTTTGGGTGATTAAGTCATAAGTAGTTGAGAGGGTTTTTTAAAATTTTCCTTCTAATTATCGTCATTATTAATACTTAGCTTATACAAAATTTTAAGTGAATTCTTGATGTTGTTTCATTTAAATTGATTCCTCTTCCTATATTGTGGTTAGAATGATAAATTAACAATAATTTAATCATGTTATAGCAGTAATTGATGCATAAATGTAATACTTTTACATGGCTTATGACTAAATAAATATCATGCTTTAGGTGATATGTTGAACATGAATATTAATTTATACCGCTATTGTATTGATTTAAGTCCTTTCTAATTTTAAAAAATAAACAGAATAAGTTATTTTATTTTTTTTTGTAGAAATAATGGATTCCAGTTGGATTGATTTATGCACTGGTGAACCTGCTTATTACAAAGGTTGCATGAAATTTATTGAACTTGCTAAGAAGACTCTTATAGAGTTTTGCCCATGTAATAAATGCAAAGTGAATGAATGGTTACCCATAGAAAAAGTAGGAGGACATAATTTATGTAATGGCTTTTTTAAGAAGTACATGAATTGGGTTTTTCATTCTAGAGTTGATGACGGGACCAATACCCTAGAAAACCCCATAAATGAAAAGGTAATAGGTCTAGATGATATGGGTGGTTTGTTAACAGAAGCCTTTAGGGTTGTCATTTCAGACTCTCATGTTGAATCCCAAAACATGCACAATGAAGAGTGCTCATCTGATATGAACGAAGTGGGAGATTCATACGATATGCACAAAGAGTTTGATTTTTGTTATGATGTAGGAAATGTAAATCCATCTACTAACTCTAATGAAGAAGATGTCAAGTATAAAAGACTATTGGAAGCTTCTTATGAGGGTTTGTATGATGGGTGTACTACTTTATCAAAGTTATCATTTCTGTTGCACTTGTTTCATCTTAAATGTATGTTCCATTGGTCCGCTAAGTCATTCACTAAACTGATTGAACTTTAAGTAGATGCATTTCCTCAAATCAATGAGTTTCCATCGTCTTATTATGAGTGCATGAAAATAATTAAGGACTTGGGATTAGGGTATGAGAAAATTGATGCATGTCCAAATGATTGCATGATGTATTGGAGAGAATTTGCAGAAAAAAATGAGTGTCATGTTTGTCATACGTCAAGGTGGAAAACTGTGAAAGGGAAGGAAGGTGATGCAAGTGAGAAAGGTAAACAATCGTGTAAAAAGGGTGAGTCGGCTAAAGTAATGCAATATTTTCCTCTTATCCCTAGATTAAAAAGACTTTATATGTCATCTAAAACAGCCATGTACATGAGATGACATTTTTGTCGCAAGGATAATAAGGTTCTAAGACACCCAGCACATGGTGAGGCTTGGAAAAAATTTGACGAGAGATATCAAGAATTTGCCGCTGATCCTCGTAGTGTAAGGTTGGGTTTAGCAAGTGATGGTTTCAATCCGTATCGTCTTATGAATACTAATTATAGTACATGGCATGTGGTTTTAATTCCTTATAATTTGCCACCATGGCTTTATATGAAGCCATCATCATTCATTTTGTCTTTGATTGTTCCTGGTAAATATAGTCCGGGGATTGATATTGATGTGCATTTGCAGCCATTAATCCATGAGTTAAAATTGTTATGGGATGGTGTTGATGCCTTTGATGCATATAGTGTAAAAAATTTTAAAATGCGAGCAGCCTTACACTCCACTATAAATGACTTCCCAGCATATGCTATGTTGACTGGTTGGAGTACAAGAGGTTATAAAGCTTGCCCTTCATGCGCCCATTCTACTTACTCATATTATTTTGGTGGTAAAATTTGCTACCCTGGCCATCGAAAATGGTTGCCACTTGATCATCCTTATCGTTCTCAAGCCCATTTATTTGATGGGACTAAGGAATATGGTCTTGCCCCAGTTCCCACTAGTGGGAAGGACATTTTGAAGGAACAAGAAAGGTTTAACTATGTCTATGGAAAGTCGAAAAAATCCTCTAATAAAAGGAGGAGAAAGAAAGGTAGGAAATCCACTAATGAATTTGATGATGACAATGTGAACATGATTCCAATAATGTTATTTGGAGAAAGAAAAGTACATTTTTTTAATTGGAATACTGGGAACACAATCTTCTGAGACATAATTTAGATGTTATGCACATTGAAAAGAATGTTTGTGACAATTTGTTAGGAACTCTTTTAGATATGGACAAGACTAGAGATGACAAGAGCGCTAGAGAGGGCCTTAAAGAGTTGAATATAAAATCTCATCTTTTGATTGATTCTAATCGAGAAAACTATATGCCTCCAGCGTCTTAAACCATGTCTATAGAAGAAAAAGAAAGATTTCTACAAGTCTTACAAAATCTGAGAGTTCCAGATGGATATGGATCTAACTTGCAAAGTGATCCGTGCCATTTATGGCACCTTTAGGCTATGTTTACTTTATATTTCTATGCTCCTTTGTAGTCTTTTATGTCGTATTTTTAGAGAATAATACTCGATTCGCGTGTTTTTGTGTTAGTTTAGAGAAATGGATGCTTTTAATGGCTTTCTTATCATTTTATTCATTTCTCGGCTATTTCTCTTACTTCTCCGTTTCTTTGTCTTGTTTTGTAGGTACGTCACGGGCTATATTCATGGGAATTGAAAATTGCACCCACTAGGATCAATATGCACTTTTCGGAATTGAATTTGAGTTTGAAACAAACGAAAACGAAGGATTGCAAAGTATCAAATAGGACCTTTGTGCATTATTTTAGTCATATCTCAAGTTCTACAGATCGGATTAGGGTGATTCAAGTTGGGTTCGAAACTAGACTTGAAGAGCTTTCCAATCATAGGTAGCACGCCTTCATACGATTCTTATATCGGAAGTTACAGCCTTCTGAAGTTGGCCCTGGAAACTGCCGCGGGCGCGGGCTACTGTACCCGCGGGCGCGGGGTTGCTGCAGCTCCAAAACTGCCGTATTTGGGAAGTAAGCACCCGTGGTTGTCCCGAGGGCTCCCCGAGGGCGCGGGCCTTGGCCCCGCGGGTGTGTGCTTGGGCCGCGGGTGCGGCTATCAGGGTGTCCGTTCCCCTCCGCGTGCGCGGCCGATTTCTCCGCGGGCGCGGGTTTCTGGGTCTTTTACGATTTTAAGCTTCTTTTCTCCTTTTGTTTATATAGTTTTTGGTTTCCATTATTCTTCATTCATGTAATTATTTAGTTTTAGAATAGTTTTCTCTCTCTTAGGTTGAGAGCTTCTCTCTCTAGATTAGGCTAGATTAGGAGTAGTTTTAGAGAGAGAAAGTGAGGAATTTCAATGGTGATTGAGAGATTGAAGATGCAAGTGTGACAATTGTGTTGGAGATCTTCTTAATTATCAATGAGCATTTCTAAACTCTATCTCATTCAACTGCTTTGTTTAATTTGATGTTTGTTTGGTTTGATTTTGATATTTGATGTTTGATTAGAGTAATTGTTCTTGATATTTTGTTGATTCTTGTACTCTATAGTTGATAGTTGATTTGATGATGTTGTTTGAGTAGTTGTTGGCTAGGAATTGGGTGAAACTTGTATGATTGATTAATTGTGATTAATTTTGGAATTGTGTTGATTAATTGTTGAGATTAAAGTGATTAATGAAGGTTTGCATGTGTGTAATTCAATTAGGCCTTGAGAATTATGCTAGATTGCATTGTAATTGCTAATGACATGAACAATTGATTTAGGAATTGCAATTATCAATTGGTTTTGATTGTGATTCTCTTAGTTTGTTATTCATAGTGAACCCTAGCTTAACAATTAGGAGATAGCTCTTTAATTCCTATTGATTGCTCTTATCATTTAGTCCTCACAACCTTTGATTGGCATGCTCTTCCCAAGTTGTTGCAATTGACATGACTACTTGTTGATCCCCGTTCCTAGTGTTTTATTTCCTTGGTTACTTGTTTTGTTAGTTGTTAGTATTCTCTCTTACCTTCGTCTTCGACCTAGCTTAGGCGCATAATTGAAAGTTCTTGAACATTACCGTTCCTTTGGGTTCGACCCTTGACTTGCCTCTATACTCGTATTTAAGTTTGTTAAGTGTTTATAAATTTAGTTTGACCGAGGGAAGATTAGATAACGACCTAGTTCTCCCCTCGTCACAAAGATGAGTGAACATGAAGCAGCGAAAACTTATCAATATGAAAAGCCATGACAATCATATCCTCATGCAAGATATACTTCCGGTTGCTTTAAGAGCATCAAATGCCACAAAAGTTATTGACTTGATTGAGGAGTTGTCTTGCTTTTTCAAGAAGATATGTTCAACTACTATTGATACCAAGGAGTTAGATGATATTCAATCCAAGCTTATTTTGACTCTTTGTAAGATGGAAAAAGAGTTTCTACCAACTTTTTTCACAATCATGGTTCATCTATTAATTTATTTAGTGGATGAGGTTAGAATCGGTGGACTAGTTCATTACAGATGGATGTATCCAATTGAAAGGTCAATTTCTTAATTTAAAATTGTTTTTAATTAAAGCTTCGTTCCCATAATAAATAATATTATCATATTTATTTTTTTAGTTATCATATTCACATTTTTTATTATATTACAAGGTACTTGGCATTTTTGAAATCTCATGTAATAAGCAATAAAGCTCAACCTGAAGGGTCCATTGCCGAAGGGTTCCTTTTATGGGAGACAATTACATTTTGTTCGAGATATTTAGAAAGTGTTGAGACCATATTTAATAGACCAAAAAGAAATGAAGATGGAATTTTAAGCAACATCTATTTATATAATTTGGGCTGTCGTGTGGTTGGAAAAATGGAAAACTTTCGCCTGGATGATAAAAGTTTAAAACAAGCTCATCGCTATGTTTTGCTTCATTCAGATGAGATGAAACCAATTCTTGAGTAAGTATTATTGCAATAAGTTAAAAACTTAGTGTTTATTAAATATTATTTTGTTAGTTAACTTACTTTTTTCTATGTGTAAAGTGATTTCATTGACCAAAAAAGACAAGAGAATCAATTCCAAGTGAACGAAATCATTAAAAAAAGGGTGGATAATCAATGAATTTTATGAGTGGTTACGAAATCAGGTTACTAGCTATCAAAGTTAATTTTAACTTTATTATTTTTTTCACATATAAAGTCCAACTTAGGTTTAACTTAAGTTTTCGTTTATTTACTTAGGTCCACAACATAGATGATAGTAAAACAGAAGGGAAGTTGAGAAAAGCCTTGGCTGGTGGTTTAAGTTATCGTTGTAAAATGATAAAAAGTGTTATCATCAATGGTTATAAATTTGACATTGTGGATCATGAGCGATATCGAAAGACACAAAATTCTGGCATTATGTTAGAGGCAGAAGGCCAAGAGTATTATGGAAGACTAAAAGCGATACTTGAATTAGACTATTATGGTTCTCACAAGGTTATAATGTTTCGCTGTGATTGGGTTGATATAATAAGGGGTTTGAAAAGAAACCATACTGGGAATGTTTGTGTAAATTTCTCAAAATTGATGCACACGGGTCGAAATTTGCACGATGATCCATTTATTTTATCATCTCAAGCAAAACAAGTGTTTTATATCGAGGATGAGATAAATAAAGGATGGTTACATGCTGTTAAGACTAAGCCAAGGGATTTGTTTGATATGGGCGACGATGAGAATTAGTTTTTTTTTTTTTTTTTCCGTTTAACATTTTATGCATTGTTTTTCCTATTTCAAACATTTTATGAATGTTAAAATTATGAATAATATTTTCTTCTTTAATCTGAATCAGTTCTGACTATATTTATACTTGAGCAATGATCATTTGTTTTTATTTTATTAACATACTTCTCCACCAAACATTTAACTTTTCTCTTTTTCTTTTGAATTTATTTATGCGATTGCCAGGTACACAGTTGCAAATAGGTACAAGTTGTTGCAAATTGATCAAAATATCACTGCATCTTGATGATTGCCTAGTCAGAGGTATTGTTAGAAACGATATAGTGTTAATTTCTCATATATTAAACTACAGTAGATAGTACAATTACTCATATCTTACGATTTGTATGTTATTGTATGTGTTGTGTCATTTGTTTTATATTGTCATTCATTCTTTGGAGTTAGCTGATATTAGATACGAAATGCTGGTGCAATTTACAGGTTCTGCAATTACCTTCATCAACATGAGTTATCGTAGCAAACGAACTAGGCCAGCATCTATAAATTCAGCTACAAATGCATCTGCTGCTATACAAAATAAGGCTCCAAAATTGCTTTCATCACAATTATCACAACTAGTAAATAAGGAGCCTAAACATACACTGCCTTCTTCCTTAGTCAAAAATCCATGAGGAGATAATGGTTGATGGGGACCATTCACCCCTCAAAACATCATCAACACTCAAGACCTCCCTTCATCTTCTACTACCGACACAAGTGTACAACCTCCGCCCCAAAAAAGCAATCCTATATGGAAGAAACAACTCAATGTACCAAATCATTCAAACATAACCAACACTCAAGGCCCTTCTTCATTGGTTACTACTACACAACCCATGCCACAAAAAGGCAATCTTATTTGGAAAAAGCAACACAATGTAACAAATTTTCCAAGCATCAATAACACAAAAGACCTCCCTTCATCTTCTGCTACAAACACAAGGGCACAACATCCACCTCAAAAAAGCAATCCTATATTGAAAAAACCACCTTTATACCCTTCTAATACCATTAATAGCCATCAACCATTAGAAGAGACGCAAGATATTCCTAAAAAAACCTCACCCTCAACAAATAAGGGTAGAGATAAGGAGACATGTGATGATACACGAAAGGAGAAATCCAAATTATTCAAGCTTCGTCGTCGGGCAATGCTTCCCGAATGGCTTTGTACAATTGAGTACGATGAGAAAGAGGAGGTTCTAACTATTGGTACATTCCTTTCTTCTTTATTATGTATAGAAATGTTCTGTATTACACGTATGTATATATGTCTGTCCAGCAGCCCCAACTTCGGCAGTTTGTGACATTTGCCATCTTGCACTTATTACTACGTGTTAGATCATATCTTGATTGTATGTCCATGTCTTTCTTCGTAATTAAATTTTAAAAATGTTATAAATAAATTAATAAGTAATGAATGAGCTGACTATGACAGTGATACCATGTATGTGAAAATATTGAGAAAAATGATACAGCTTATCGTGTAAGAGAATTCATTCTATTTTTCATTAATAATTTTACTGATTGTTAATGAACAACTAACTGTCAGAGAGTTAAATTCAGCCTATTTTAAGTATTTAATTAACTGACTATGTTTGATAATTCATTTTATTTTCAGTGTTGTACTATAATTTTATTTAATTTGTCAGAGACAATTGATTTTCTTATATTTTCAATCATGTTTCTGTATTTAATATTCCTTTTCCACAGATGCTCAAGGTACGAAACGACTAGTTAGTGGTCCTATTCCGCTAATTGAGGTCTGGAATAACAATGGAGTTAAATACGTTGTGCACTTTAATGACTTGTGCCAACCGATTCGTAAAGGTGGGCATATATTGGTCCAATTCCTTGGTAGCATTGCAAAGGAAGAGCATTATTGCCCACTTTCAGATAAGACTTGGCATAACTTAGACGAGTCTTTTAAGGGTGACATCAGTAAAGCAATAAGGGTATGTTTTTCTTCTATCACTTTGCAAAAGTTTAGTTAACTATTATTATTAGTTACTCATGGTTCTGTTTCTTAAAGGATCGCTTTGTGATTCTCAATGAGGAGAAGTATTACACCCAAGCTCTCCAACGTGTTGACAAAGCATGGAGGGAGTACAAACATGATCTCAAGAAATGGTACTTCAAACCAAATGAGAAAACAATAAGAGAAATTTGTGATAATCCCTTAAATGGAGTTAGCAAAAATAATTGGGTCAATTTGGTGAACTATTGGAATTCAGATAAAGGGAAAGTAAGTTTTAATAATAAAAACATAGCTATCACAACAAAATCATATGTTTTGGTTCCATATTTTTTATTATAAATATAAAAAAGTTTTACAAATCATTGCAGGAATTAGCGGAGATTGGTAAAGAGGCACGAGGATCACTGAACCAAATTCATAATTCTGGTAGTACAAGCTTTGAGAATAGACGTGTTGATTATGTATGATAAAATTAACCCATTAAAGTCAAGATAGTGTATAGTGATGCATATAATAATTATGATTAGCATATATGTACAACAATATCACGCTTAACTTTATTTCTTGATGCATTATAAATAGGAGGATGAGCATGGAGAAGAAATGAGCCTATATGAACTTTGGAAAAAATGTTATCAAAGGAAGGATGGAACTTTCTATGAAGGAACTGACATAGAAGAGTTTTTGGCATTAATTCTACCTGGTTGTTAGCTTATAGTTTTAGATAATTTTACTCTTAACATAATTTTTTATTTTTTTTAATATTCTATGCAGGAAGATGTTAAGGCAAAGGCTGAGAGTTTAAAGCTTGCTGATCCTTCAGGTTATAAGTTACATATAGAGATAGAGAATGAAGCTTTTGAGGCCACAATGTATGGTGGAAAAATTCTAGAAAAACCAACAGGTTATGGCTTTGGAATTTGAAAAGGAGATATTTATGGGGTACGTGGTGCACTCAGAAAAGAAGGGATTGGCAAAGGAACAAGAGTGGTGGAAATGGAAAACATGACAGTGGAGGTATCAAGTTTGAAGGAAGAAAACAAGGAACTTCATAAACAAAATGAAGAGATAAAAGGAAAGTGTGATGAGAATACAAAGCTACTTAGGACAATGACATCACTCTTTTCTCAGGTTTTAAAATCCTTTTGCAGTGGTGAAGGCTCGACAAACTTTTAGATGCTGCACAGTTAGCCTTGCATATGGCTAACCCTCAGGTAATGTAATTAATTTATTCCTCTGTTTACTGCACTATTGTTTTCAGTTCACCTAGTGTTATCAAAATATCAAGACAACTTGGTTACTACAACAACACTTCTTTTTAATTGAGTGTAGGTCTGTGCAAAATTTGTTGAGTGCAATAGCACTTTATATTCTATTATTTAATTGTGTATCTTAGTTGAACCAAATAAAAAAAATTTAAGATATGCTTTTTATATGTGGTGCATGCATTTGAAAAAATTTAAGATGAACTTGTTAAGTGTTGAGCCTGATGGGTTTGATTGAGAATTTGCGCGTAGTTTAACATGACTCTTGTTATTATCCCAGAGTGTGTCTAGAAATTGTACCCACTCTTTTATGCTTCTTTATTGTGTGCAGCTGGTTATTTTACCTTTACTGTCTACTCTGAACTCCTAACTATTACGCCCTTTATTTCGTCAGTTTCATGAATGTTAGTACTCTGAATGAGACTCCATGTCCTCTATCAAATCACTGAGATGTGACTTTATAGCATGTGATTTGAAAGATTATATGTTGTTTTGGCTTCATCTGACAAACAGGGAGTTGGGTTAAACCTTCATGTGGTTTCCATTATATTTGCGTATGAGCTACTTGTTATCTGGCAACAGCCATGACAAGAAGAAGTTTCATAATCAGCTAATTTTCTTACTTTGCTAATATATATGTAATTAGTAGACCTTCACTAGCCTCTTTGAAGAGTATCAGAAATTTTTACTAAGAACTCTTTCAATAACCTATACATTTATACAATTACAATCGTTTTCATAGCTACATTCTAATCTTTCTATGATGAGAGTGTGTCAGGGCTATTGTTATTTTAGGCTTATGAGAGTGTCAGGGCTATTGTTAAGTGTAATTTGTACTATGTACTGTATGTCTTAGCCCCTTTAAATTTTTTCCCTCTAAATAATATGCACTGTTATTTTATATGTATTAATTAGTGTGTGGGATTTATGTTTGTTATGTATAGAAAATTACTTACATTTTTTAATATCAATTTCAGGTGTCTGATGGCTCTGTAGACCATGGAGGCGAAAGATATGAATCAAGGGATGCTTAGCTCGTTTAACCATTGACTCAGATTAAGAAACTAGTAATTGTATTAATTAGCTAGATTTGAATGGTTTTGGAGATGACAATTTAGAATCAACAGGTTAAAGATCGTACATTTTAGCTTTGAGGTTGTCTTTTGGATTCTGATATTCGCTAAGAATAAATATGTAGTAGTTCAAACATATTAATAGATAAGATTTACTTTAATTTAGATATGTTATGGTACGGTGTATTATTTTAGACAATATATTTTTGACGTATTAATATTAGTATATTACCTAGCCTCCTAATATGGGTATTATTTTTTTTTCAAACCGCAAATTAAAATTGGAATTTATATATATATATATATATATGTAACGTATTGAAACATTCCATTGTCCTAATAAAATGTGAGAAAAGAGGGAAACTCAAATTTTCGACACTTTTTAACGTCCACCTAGCTAATATCCCGCCAAAACTTGTTATGAGCCGCAAAAATAAAATAGCCTACATAAAACAACGTCGACAAACAAATATTTCGGCAGTTAAAAGCGTCACGAAGCTCGACGCTTTAAAGCATCAAATAAACATTTAGACGGTAAATAGTGTCGACATTATTGACGCCTTAAAGAGTCGAGAATTCTCGACGGCCAAATTCTCGACGCTTTACCAAAGCGTCGAGAAAAATTTTTCGATGCTTTTTGGCGTCGAAAATTAGGGAAAAAAGCGTCGAGTTTAAGCGGGTTTTGTGGTAGTGCATATAGGCAGTGTTTCAGGGATATTTGTGATTTCCAAAAAGGGGGTATGGGGTTCCCTCGAGAGACAGATCTTTGACACTACACTTGTACGACCACCTGCAAAATAATGGATCTCCGATTTACTTGAGATCTGCCTCCAACGATCAAGTTAGTGATTGGAAAACGGAATTTTAGAGAGTTGAAAAAAGTGAGAGCATATTTTTAGGTAGAGTGCCATTGGGAATTGTGTGTTCTCTTCCATCATGAAATAATGGGGTATTTATAGGGAAGTAGGAGATCATGCTCCTAGGGTTTCATAACCTTAGAAGATCAGCTGCCCTGGCATATACGTGGTTGACATGTGAATTAGGGTTTTCTTCACGCTAGGCATTTTTCCTTAATGGGCTTTGAGCCCTTCATTTTCTGATATCTTTCTTTTAGCCACGTATCATGCTCTTATTAGTCTTTTTCAGTTGAGTAGGATGACACATGTCGGCTTATAATTGAGCCACTTGTTAGCTTCTCATTTGTCTATAAAAGGGGGTAAAAATATCCCTAAACATAAGCCCCTCAAGAGGGGTAATTTCTCTTCTCAAGAGGGATTATACCACTCGAAAAAAAATTTATAAAATCTTTGTATTCGACATCATGTCTAGTTCAATTAAAAAGGTTTGATTAACTTGGAATATTTTCATACCTTGGCCAATATGATATTTTCTAAGTTAATAAATCATAATAATGATTTCCCTTGAACTAGGCGGATGCTGATCATTATACTTGTAAGCCCCAATTTAATTATCTTTGAGACTAATGGGTCACTGAAAATGTAATACCCTGTATTTTTATACGTATTTTATTCAAAATAACTATTTTGAGAAGTATTTAAATAAATAGAATTATTTTATTTAAAGTATTTTAATTATTCATTTTAATAAGTTTAAAAATATTTTATAAAAGGAAAGTTTAATTAATTAATTATTTTATTTAAGTTGGGTTTAATTTAAGAGAGATATATTTTAGTAAAGTTTTACTAGGGAAGGGATTAGGAAAGATTAAAAAGGATAAGTTTAGGAAGAAGAGTTTCTAGAGAATGGGTATCAATATTCAACACTTGAGGCAAATCAAACTTTGCCTAGTGTGGAGAAAACCCAAGGTAAACTTCTCTCCCTTTTCCTTATTTTTCTTTTTCTTTTTCTTTTTCTTTTTCTTTTTTCCCTTCCCCTTGATTTTGGCCCTCACCATCACTGCCGCCCACCACCACTGGTGGGCCGCCGGCCACCAGCAGTACCATCCGCCAGCAGTAGGCAGCCACCACTGCTGGCAGCAGCCGGTAGTGGCTGTCGGCTGCTCGGCTTTCTCGAACAAAAAAAAATTAAATTAAATCTTTTGTTTTTTAAAACCAATTTAATCCTAGATCTAATTATTAATTATGAGTTTTGTGATTTGATTATAAGTATCATGTAATTTAATTTTCAGAGTTTTTTTTTTAATTGAAAAGCCCCAATTTTGAAACCCTAGATTCTTAAATTATTAATTATTGAAGGATTATGATATACAATTGCTTAAACCTTTGATTTAAGTGTTTTAAGGGCTAATTAAAACAAGTTTTCATAAAATATAATGCTAGAATTTTTGGTAGTGCATTAAAAATCAAGTTTCATTAAGGAATTTCAATTATCCATTAATTGGGATTAAAGTATGATATTTTAAAGATAATTTCAGCTTATTGTAATTAAATTATGAGGGGTTTAATAATAGTATATATTGCTGGAAATTTGTGTATAGAGGATTTTAATACTCTTCTGTGATTTTAAATTGTAGGAGACTTAGAAGTGAGTGATTTCTATTAGTCGTGTCAATTTTAAGATCGTATTCAAGATACGTTAGCATATTTAGCATAATTTTATTGATGTAGTATGTAGTATCATGCTAGATTTGGAATGGAAATTATGATTTGGTCGTTATTGGTGATGGAATTATGAAGCATGATTTATTTGTGATGGATTAATGCATGGTTGGAAAATTATAGTTTGGAATGTTGTTTATGAACCACACTTTTATTTATGGCATGTTAGAGAGCATGTTTAATTAAACTAAATGTTTAATTTGCTTTGGAATATTAAAAGAGAATTTTATTATGGTTCATATAATTTTTATTAATGTTTTAAGCATGGGAAAAGAGCTATGTAAGTGTCTATGTACTTGAGGAATAAATTGTATGTTGGTGCCTTAGTGCACTTAAGGTGTTTTTAACACCGAGAGATAGGATTTGTGACGTTTTATGCATTTAAGGTGTCATTGGAACCGAGATAGATTTAAAAAGGGTTCAACATTAAATATTATGCGGTCACTAATCATTCAAGAAATAAATTTGTATGTTTGATTGTTTGAATTATTATTGTTGATTGAATGATTATGGTTTGAGAGTCATCATAAAGTTTAATAATATGTAAATAACATAAAGTGAAAGAGATTTATGCACCAAAACTCTTAGAACATATATACCTTGAGTATGGACATATGGGGGGAATTATGGGGTTTTATATTTAACCATAACTTCTACTGGAATACCACTGTACATTCCTTTTGTTATTTTTATGCGCAGGAATTCCGCCACTTACAAGTGGTTATTGATGCTGGCACGGTTAGCTCCCGTGTCAGTAACCTCATTTATTGGGGGAGGTTAGTTGGGAAACTCATTCGATGTGTAATCAACGCTAATCAATTATGTAGTTGTCTAGTTGAAATGTTTTGTGGAATGTTGTATGCTTGAAAAATAGATGCAACAAGGTAAGCTGTGTGTCTTTGATAGTTGCCTGAGTGGTTTTCACAGTGGCGGCAATGTCTTAATTTTTCCTATTTCGAGTTTTAAAGAGCAAAACAGGTATTTAAAAGGAAATGAATTTCTAGGGTGTTAGAAAGTGGTATCAGAGCTTTGGTTGAGATTTTATTACCACTAAAACCAAAATCGTGTTTTAAAGTGTTTTACTTTTAAACTTGGTCAAAAACTTATTTATTGGTGAAAATTTTAAGAGATTTATTATATTTTATTTTATTTTTTGAAGATAAAATATTTATGATAAAATTTAAGACTGATTTTTTTTTTTAAATTTTAAAAGGGTTCGAATTTTTTTTAATAAGGTTTGAAATTATTTTTATCTGGGGATGTCTGAATTTTTTTTAGGGGGGAGGGGATGACCGAAAATTTTCTTGGTCTTTTTCCCTCTTATCTTTTAAAATATAAAGTAAAAAGGAGTAAAAATATTTTTTTTTAGTTTATTCTTTTGCAGGAAAGCAAGGATTAAGATAAGTATTATGTGTTTACAGTTATTTTTAAAAGCATGTTGGTGAGAATAGGTAGGAAAGAATTTGGGCATATAAGTTAGAAATAATCATGTACTTGTATGCATTAATATTTAGGTTGTGAATGTTTAATCATGTGAATATATTGCTTTAGGATATGTATTTATGTGTTTAAAAATAAGAAAATCGTTTGATTGAACATTGAACCTAATTCATGCAAAAAATTTATTATTTTGTTTTCTTTGGGAAAGGAAATTCTTTTCTAAGTCTTTTCTTTACAGGATGCCGAATCTTCCTAGAAGATACACCAAATTAGGCTCTCTCACTAAGAAACCTAATGAACATCCCTATGATTATGTTAAAAAGATTCGCTTTTGCTATTCCTACAAGAATAATGTTTTAAGGGACAAGGTTTTTGATAGCCCTGATCGTATATCAGCTATGATTGTCCGTTGTTTTCCTGATGAGCCAAATTTGATGATTTATACTTACTAGGGGACATCCCAAATCACTACAAATATAGGAACTATTTTGGACAATGGTACTGTGATTACAGATCCTTGGTAGGGTAGAGAAAGCCCATTGTCGACAATTCAATTCAACCTTCCATACCCTGAATACTATTATAAAAATCCAGTGGGGCAAAATCCCCCTTTTCCTAGTCATCGGTTAGAGAATTCCTCTTCTTCTTCTTCGTCCTCACAGGGTGGTCAAGTAGACAATGGAGAGCAACGGGAGGTAGATAGTTCACCCATGGAAATTTCTAACCCAAATCCACCTCCAACTCCAATTATTATAGAAATTTCTTCAGATGAGGAGGAAGAGGGAGAGTTCGTGCAGGTAGAACCTTAACTAGAGTAACCTGAACCAATGGAGGAGGCAGATGATCCAGAAATCGACCCTGATAGCTACAAGCAGTCGGCAGACAAGAGAGACAACATCCGAAAGGATTAGATTTTTTTTATAATTTTCCTCGTTATGGATACTCAGTTTTAATTACAGTTTATTACTATTATTATTTCAATTTTAAATTAATAAGTGGCATGACCACATTGAGTCAGTGAGCTTATGTAGTAAATAAGTTTCTAGAACTCAATATTATTACAGTAATTCTAGTTTATTTTAATTAATAATAATCCTATTTATTTCTTTGTAAAATTATTTATATTATTGATAAATAATTAATTTTATTTTCTAAAATCTTCCATTTCACATCACTATCCCAATAGCCAAATTTCGAGCAAATTAATTCCAATAAATTATTTCTAAGCTATGGGGATATATGGGAATTACTTTTTATTATTTATGCGATGCTTTATTAAATGAATGGTTGGTTGGTTAGCAATCAATAATTTATTGACAAAGCTAAAAACTTAGGGAATTTTTAGCTTTTGCTATCCCAATTTGTTAGCTTCAAATTTTACTGTGAATATGTTCAAGGGTGTTAAGTAATAGATGAGTGTATGTGTTGAGAGCTACCCAAAGCTATCTCTAATATGAACCCTTGTTCTTAATTTAGGAGAATCAAAATGGCAAAGGGAAGTACTTCTGGTAATGATGTAAATGACTTGAATGTAGTGAGACAATTGGTAGTTGTAGCCCATTAGTTGGCAAGGAATTCAACCAACAATGGGGATGCTCAGGGAGAGTTTTTCAAGAAGGAGGCCCAAAGTAAACCACAAACCTATCAAGGAGAGCTTGACCCTACCATATGGGAAAACTGTTTAAGGGAGTTTGAGAAACTGTTTGGGACTGTAGGATGCCCAGAGAATTCTAAGTTGGGTTGTGCTACTTATTACTTGAGAGGTGAAGCTGATCTTTGGTGGCAGCAAAATGAGAAAACTATTAGAGTGCTCCTTAGATTCAATTGGACTAAGTTCCAAGAGAAAGTGAGAGATAAGTTTTACCCTAGCTTCTTACAGAAGCAAAAGGCTGAGGAGTTCTCAAACCTCAAAATGGAGAGGATGTCAGTGACTGAATACTACATAAAGTTTATTGAGTTGTCTCGTTTTGCTGAAGAGTCTGTTTCTACGGAGAAGGCAAAGGCTAGGAAGTTTGAGGGTATTTTGACTATTGATTTACAACTGAAGTTATGTGGACAAGTGTTTGAATCCTATGATGAGGTGTATGACAGAACTGCACGTTTGTATGCTTTAGAGTTGAAGAAAAAGAAGGAGCTAGCGGATGTGGAAGTGAAAGAAAAGAGGAAAGAGGTGGGACAAAATTCAAGAAACCAATAGGGTAACCACAACAACTTCAAGAAGAAAAAATACCACTATAACAACAATAACTTCAACAACAACAACAATTCCCAAGGTAACAATCGTCAAGGAGGACGTAACTTCAATGGATGGGCTAGAAACAATAACCAAGGGAATAACATAAATGAGAGGCATTATTTTTGCAAGAGATGCAAATTTAATCACCCTAGAAAGGATTGTGAGGGAAACTAGGTTGCTTATCGTGCTTGTAACAAGCTGGGGCATCGAGAGTATGAGTGTTTCTCAAAAGGTTGTAATGGGAATAAGCAGAACAATAATTCAGGAGGGACCCAAAGGAACTTTCAAGGAACAATAACGTCACTGGGAATAAGGGAGCGTAGTAGAATGTAGCAAATAACAACAACAACAGCAACAATGGAAACAATCAACAGAAAAGTGGAGCTGCAAAGAAACTGAATGTGTTGAGTAGGCATGAGGCTGATTCCACGAAAGATGTCATCACTGGTACTTTTTCTATTCACTGTATTCCTGTTAAAGTTTTGTTTTGATTCTAGTGCAACTTTTTCATTCATTTCAAAAAGAATTGTTTGGAAACTTGAAGACTGTTTGAAAACTGTAGAAGTAGTAGATTTACCAATAACCATTCCGACGGGTGGGGTAGTGAATTGTACCAAAACCTTTAGGAATGTACCTTTAGAGATCGAAGGGAAAGTATTTCAGTCTGACCTCATTGAGTTTGGGTTAAAAGATTTTAATGCCATCCTGGTAATGGATTTGTTGAGCAAGTACAATGCAGAAATATGTTGTCGATCGCAGAATGTGAAAATGAACACAAGTGGGAATGAGTTAGTGACTTATTGGATGCATGGTGAAACCAAATGCCCTAAGTTGATAACTGTGTTAAAGTTGGAAAAGTACATGAAAAAGGGGCATCCAATGTACTTTTGTACTGTGAGAAACATGGATCATAATGAGGCAACTAAGCCAGAAGATATAAAAGTGGTGAATGAATTTCTAGATGTATTTCCGGACAAGATCCCTAAAATGCAACCTAAGAGAGCAATTAATTTCACCATAGACTTAGTTCTAGAGACGGCACCAATATCCAAAGCACCATATCAAAAAGCACCATATCGAATGGCACCTGTAGAGATGAGTGAATTAAAGGAGCAACTGCAGGATTTGTTAGACAAGGGATACATCAGACCGAGTGCATCTCCTTGGTGATCACTAGTTCAGTTTGCTAAGAAGAAAGATGGGAGCATGAGGTTGTGTATTGATTATAGGGAATTAAATAAGGTGACAATAAAGAACAAGTATCCACTTCAAAGATTTGATGATTTGTTTAATTAGTTTAAAGGCGTAATCGTGTTTTCTAAGATTGACTTGAGGTCCAGATATCATCACTTGAGAATTGCAGATGAAGACAATCCTAAAGCTACATTTAGAGCGAGATATGGAAACTATGAGTTTACATTGATGTCATTTGGATTGACAAATGCTCCGGCAATCTTTATGTATTTGATGAATAGGGTGTTTCATCAATTTATGGATAAATTTGTAGTAGTGTTCATAGATGATATATTGGTGTATTCAAAGAGTAAAGAAGAGCTTGTAGAACACTTGAGGGTAATTCTGCAAACACTAAGAGAAAACAATATTTATGCAAAGTTCTCTTAGTGTGAATTTTTGTTGGAAAAGGTAGCATTCTTAGATCATTTTGTGTCTAAGGATGGCGTGAAAGTAGATCCAACTAAAATAAAAGCTGTGAAGGGTTGGCCTACTCCCAAAACAGTATCTGACATTCGGAGTTTCTTAGGTCTAGTAGGGTATTATTGGCGTTTTGTGAAATATTTCTCAAATATTGCTAAACCTATGACTTCTCTGATGAAGAAAGATAAAAAGTTTGAGTGGGATGATAAGTGTGAAGAAGCATTCCAACTCTTGAAACAAAAGCTGGTTACAACACTAGTGTTTACACTACTAGACGATAGTGATAGTGATGCATTAAAGAATGGATTGGGATGTGTGCTTATGCAAAATGGGAAGGTGATTGCATACGCATCAAGGAATTTAAAGACCCATGAGGTGAATTACCCAACCCATGGTTTAGAAATTTCTGTAATTATCTTTGCACTAAAGATTTGGCGTCATTACTTGTATGGAGTTAAATGTAGAATTTACACTGACCATAAGAGCTTAAAGTACATTTTAACTCAAAAGGATTTGAACTCTCGCCAAAGGAGATGGTTAGAGTATACGACGGATTATGACTTGGACATACAGTATCATGAAGGGAAAGTAAATGTAGTTGCAGTTGCTCTAAGTCGTTAGACCAATCATGGATTGAATACTTTGATAGTGGCTGACGTGTTATGTAGGGAAATGAGTAAAATGAACTTAGAAGCAGTAGAATGGGGAGTACCAGCTAGCACTTATGCGAATTTGACTATCCAACCAACCATATTCGATGAAATAAGGGAAAGCCAAGTAGGAGATGTGAAATTTGATAGGATTCGTGAGAAGATTAAGCAAGGCAAAGTTACAGATTTCCAAATTCATGAAGATGGCCGGAAGTTTAAGGTACAAAGGTCGATGGTGTGTGTAACACCCCAAAATCTCCCGCTAAATACTAGTATAATACGTATAATTATACTAGAGATAGACTTGGGCGTATAACCGCCGCGTGATTACGCAAGGCTACTCAAAATACTTAACTCAACAACAAAACTTGCAGCGGAAACTCAACTTTATTTTATTAATACTTATAAAAAATAGTAAAATTGTTATGAGTACTCAAAATAACGACAATACCAACATTCCTAAACTAGGTGAAGCAAATCCCGGGACTCCCATATGCTCATTCATGACTCCACCTGAAAATAGTCAACACTAATTACCGTTACGGTAAACAGGGCAAACCAAAACAAATAAGAAATACAGATTAGCAAATTATGCTAAGTACGATAAGTGTTGGATAGTGTAAACTCAATTTATTTGCATACATGCTTTTAAAACAAATTCCAATAAGTAATCCAATAAACTCAAAACTTATTATTCCAAAACCGATTCCAATGATTCATATTCAAAATAATGGTTAATATAACCAATTCCTTTATTAAGAACCAATTTCTTATAATCCAATTCCTCACCCAAGTGTGCACACCCCCCAAGCTAGTCTCCTTATGTTACAAGGCTATTCTTGAGGAAAGACCCGGTCATACAAAGTCCAAGGCCTTATCAATAAACCAAATCCGTATAGTGGGATTACCAACATACCTATAAAACATTAATAATAATAATTTAATGGTTCAATTACCCAATAGTTCCAATATAATTCAAAATCCTTTTTTAAATAATTTCACATGCTTTCAAAATCAAACCTTGTAAATAAATACTTGAGAATAAAATCTCATATTAATAACTTTTCAAAATCAATAACTCTTCCTTGAAAAACCTTTTATTTAAATAAAAAAATCCCTTAAAATCAAATCCTGTACTTAAAATATGATAAGTAATTCAAACCATTCAAAACATGATTAAAAATCAATCGTTAAAAATACTTTTTTTAAAACAAATATTAAAATCAATACCTCCAAATATAATTTATTTCGAAATCATAATTCAAATAAATTTAATTCAATCACCAATAAAATCATATAAAAACTTAATTCAAACTAATAACTTTCAAAGGTATCTAGCCACCTAAACGTACCTTGATCCTTGCTAGCAAAACTGAACAAAAAGAGCCTCAAGAACCTTGATTCTGAATATCAATCAACACTTCGCACTTTCAAAGTTCAATCACCAATACACCATGAAGAAGACAAAGAATAGGATTAAAGAGAATTAAAATTTCGTTGGAAAGAATAGGCAGAACTTGTAGAGTTCATAACTCCTTCAATATAACTTATAATCGGTTTATTCTTGAGCCTAACCTCAAGGATTTATTGAGAGGAACAATCTTTTGTGAAATGTCAATACCCCAAAAAATGACCAAAAGTGCCCGAAAACTGGTTGCAAAGGTATACGGGCTAATTTGTAGGAAAAGTATGAAAAAGGTTTAGGGAAAAGAAGAAGAAGAGAGAAGAAGAGAATCGGTTTTTGGTGTGAAGAATATGAGAGGTATGAGGGGTATTTATAGGCTCATGAATGAAAGAATCATGGTAGGAGAATGTAGGAAGAATTATCGTAAAAAGAATTAAGGAAATTACTTGGAGAAGTGAATAAAGAAATATGTAAGCTTTTGATATTAAGGTGATTAGGAATAATAACATTTAGAAAAGTGTGTTTGTCATGAAAATAATATGGCAAAAGAGATTACTTGGGGAATTATCAAGGATGAAATAAGGTAGGGAAATAATATGATCAAATCTTTGTGAGATGGAAAATAAAATTAAGGAAAATAAGAGATTTTAAGGAGATAATTAAAATCAATTTACCAAAATAAATCACCTAAAATCAAACCAAAATGGGCCAAAATTTTGAGCTTCCATAGCTTCAAATTTTTGGACAATATTAGTAGTGTTTAGGAAATTATTTTGCTAGATTTTAGGCTTCAAAATAATTGTGTAATTAATATATTTTGTATAAAATAATTAATTATGAAAATACCAATTATTCACTAATTAATTTAACTAAGAAAAATCAGATTTTTAAATTAGAAAATCCGAATATCATAGCAAATTAATTAGGGAAATTCGGCCCTTTTAAATTAAATAAGAAAATATAATTTTGTTTAATTAAAATATCCAAAATATATATAAATAATCAAAATTTTAAAATAAAACAAATGAATAATAAATCTTATCCAAAATCCAAAAATAATAATTGAGTTTTTAAAATGCTTTTGGCGCAAAAATTCAAATACCATTTTGGCTCCAAAATTAAAAAATTAAATAAATTACTAAAATACCCTTTTTTAGAGAATACTAATTCAATAATTAATTAGAAATACGTTTCAAAAATACGGGGTATTACAGTGTGTACCCCAAGCCAAAAGTGTGAAGAAGTGAAGAGAAAGCTAATGGAAGAGGGAGACAATACACCCTATTGAGTGCATGCAGGAGGGGATAAGCTATACAATGACTTGAAAATGGTGTATTAGTGGCCTAGAATGAAGAATGAAGTTGCGGAATTCGTAGCAAAGTGTCTGACTTGCCGAAAGGTGAAAATTGAGCACAAAAGGCCCTAGGGAACTGCCCAATCATTGGAAATTCCTCGATGGAAGTGGGATTATATTTCAATGTATTTTGTGACTTGCCTTCCAAAATCAAAGAGTGGAAATGATACCATTTGGGTAGTGGTGGACAGGCTTACAAAATCTACGGGTGTTTATACCAATGTAGGAGACTTGGAAGATGGAGCAACTTGCAAAAGCTTACATCAAGAATAATGTGAGGTTACATGGAGTTCCAAAGGATATTGTGTCTGACAGAGATTCCAAGTTTCTTTCCAAATTTTGGAAAAGCGTATAGGAAAACTTTGGTACGACACTTAAGATGAGTATAACATTTCACCCTGCCATAGATGGGAAACCTCAATGAACCATTCAAACCTTGGAGAACATGTTGAGAGATTGTATTATAGATTTCTAGGGAGGATGGGAGGATAGCTTGGATTTGATTGAATTTTCCTATAATAATAGTTATCATGCGAGCATAAATTGGTTCCAATTGAGGCATTATATGGGAGGAAGTTTCGTAGTCCAATTTTTTGGAACGACATAAGTGAATTAGTTATTCTAGGGCCTAAAATGATCAAAGATACAGTAAAGAAAGTAAGGGAAACTCAATCTAACACTAGTAGAAATTTGCAATTCCCCACAGGTTCAAAACCCCCCTATGCCATCGGTTTTGAACCGCTGGGCATTTGGGGGGTGGCAATAATCGTATAAAAAGCCACCGGTTCAAAACCGGTGGCAATAACCCTTCCCGCTTTTTTTAAAGAGGTTATTGCCACCGGTTCCTGGTCAAAACCGGTGGCAATAATGGCCAAAAAAATAAAATAAAAAAAAAAAATTTGCATTTTTGTCACTTAAAATGATATATAAACACTAACATATATATTAACTTACATTTTTTTTCATAAAAAAGCTGTAAAATTACAATATTCCTCGAAAAACAAAGTGGCATGAACGAAATGAATTTTTAGGCAAATTCTCAACCAGCATTAAGCCCGTTATCAGATTGTCCAGTACCTTCTTCACTGTGAGCCCTTAGTATTTGGTGAATTCTTTGCTTGGTTATTTTCCTCTTCCTCCAACTTCATCATCCTCATCCCAAAGCAACTGATCTAATTCTGGCCTGACTAATTCTTCCTGATATTGACAGACTTCAGTATATTTTCACCAAATTACAAGTTCATTATTACGGAAGAAGTAAAATTCCAGACAATACTATCAATCAATCAATCAACTTATAGCATTTTGAACAAGAACCTACACAAATCAGAGTAAACAAATCATAAATCAGATAAACAAATCTCTCAGGCAGGACCAAGTTGCTAAGCTGATTTTCAGAAATGTAGCACAGGACAAGTGCCTAGAGTCTCTCAGGCAGGACCAGACCACATGCACAGGCCACTTCCAACCAACTTAGAACAAAGGAAAACTCAAAGATTGGTTTTGTACATATGTTCACTAGATCTTCACCAAAAAAAATAATAAAGAGGGGGGGGGGGGCTATATGTACTCAGTGAAGTCCCCTTAATAAATTTTGCAAAAAGAGATACCAGTTGTCACAAGCAACATGAGAAAGAAAAGAACTGCACTCATAATTCACAATATATGCACATGCCTCAGAAATTAAAAATATATGGTAACTCAGAAACTTATAGTCTGATTTATGTGAGGAGTCCTAGTAACATTCTATGTTCATTTGATGACTAGACACCTGATCAAATTTAGTGTATACATTCTATAGAACTACTACTCTGATCAAATTTAGTGTATACATTCTATAGAATCTTTCATGATACTTACGCAGGGTGAGCAACAATAAGAGCTACAACCATCATCGTACAGTTATGAGCAGCTTTTGATTGCAAGTTGTCAAAAGGGGAGCTTCACCATCTTTTAATTTCTCAATAGGGGCCCGATTATCAGCATAGATATGTGATGCAACTACCTGAGAGAAATATAAAATGTAAATTACTAAGTCATGATATGCAAAATGGAGCTTTTCTAATTGTACATTAAAAATGGGCTTATATAACATAGAATAAAGAAAAAAATCGGAGTCATATAGTAAGTGGGCCTCATATTTACATATACACAATCTCTCATGTAAATAGACTAGCAAAGACTTTCTTTGTTTCCACTAAATACATTACATAAAAAATGTAGAGAGCCATGCACAAAGATTATCTTTTGTTTCTATGCAAATGAATAAGTGAATGTCTATTATTTCTAGTCATATTAAAAATAGACTACAAAACACTAGTCCTTTGTATCAACACCTGGAAATGTCATTTAAATTCAGCAAACCTACTGCTAGACTCGGTTATAACCAACATACAAAATCCGAGTACTTTACTTCAATTAATGCATTAATATGCAGATATAGCATTTCCCAACTGATCATTCCTACTAATATATTATCCATATATGATAGATCTTGGTGTTTCTAATACAAAGATTCATCAAAGGTTGCATAAATATCATCTATCTCATTAAAATTTTGCACTAAACATATCCTTGCTTAAACAAATACTATGAAAAACTATCAAGGGCCTTTCACTTAAATGATCTTATATCCTTCATCATAAGTGATTCAGAAATCCGATAGCGTGAGTATTGAGTATGATCACATTGTACAAGGAGACCACCAAACGACAACTATGCTAGATAAATCCAAGATAATCATAATGTTTTGACATATTCAAATTAAAGCAGAAAGGACTGCCTTACCCACTGATACAAGGGGATCATTGAGCCTTTGACTTTGACGCTATGCTTCCATTTCTTGGCTCTACAACCAGTGTGCTTTTCCCATTCACTTAATGACTACTTCCTTGTCCCACATTTACCACACTTACACACAACCCTAAAAAGAAGAGCACAAGTAATCAAATTAATAGCAGATTGTTTGCAAAATTTAAAAAAAGAATTTAAAAGAGCATAATATATAATTTTTGTAACCTTTAGAACTTACAAGTGAAGGCTTGGGATATATGATGCCTCCATACCATTGCACGCAACAGTTACCTCATCGGATGTCACAGGTTGTCTGTATCATACAATAGTAACTCTTACTAAATTGTTTGAGCTCAAAATAGGTTGTATAAATGCCAGAAACAACAATAATAGTAATAATAATAAAAGTATTTACTGTAAATCTATAATAAATTATCCATAACAATATTAATAATGATGATAACAATGAAAGTAAAGTAACAGTAACAACAAACAGAAGTAAACACGTACTTTGGGTTGATTTCAGGTAGAGCTACAGAGTATGATGGCTCAAATGCAAACTTTGGCTTGCAATCTGTAATATTCCGCATCTTCCAAATCCTTAGATAAAAACAGAATGTACAAATAAATCCTCTAAAAACAGTCTTTACAAGCACCAGGTCTTGTCAATAAAACAAAAACATAGAGTGAACCAACCTTGAGATTTTTTCCACAGATTTCAGCACACTCAGCATGCTCCCAAACATCACAGCCATCACAGTAAACCTATGCGAGAAACAATTACAATACACACAAAATATTGACAAATCTCACGAGCAAAAAGCAGTATTTCAAAATTAAATTGTTCGACCAAAATTGAGTTCCTACATACCTATTTCTTAAGAATTAAGTGATTTATAGACAAAACCAAAATTCAACATTGATCACAGATATAAATCAAATCTCAACATAACAAACCTACGTGAATATACATATCAAAGACAAAATCGATAAGCCCCATATCAAATTCAATTTTTTACTGTAATTAGGGTCAGATTATCACGAAAATGTAGAAAAATTATCAAGAGACATCCTTTACCTCATCATCATCAAACTCATCACCATACCCAACCTTCACATGGCCACAATACCCGGGTTAAATCCCGTACCCAAGTTCGCTCCACTACATATCAGTAATTTGAAAGCTCAAAAACACAGATCTATATGATTTCAAGAAATCTGACAATGAAATGTTGTCTAAATTCAGTAATTGAGGTGCTGCATGTAATTGAGAAAGGAACAATTTCTATAGAGTAATATGTAATTAAAATCAAAAATCAGAAAACCCTTGGTTTCCGAAAACATGAAATTGTAAATTTGAGAAAAATAAAAACTCAAAAATCACGAAATAAAGAAATTAATTAAAGAGAAAAGAAGAAAAAAGCACGAACCTTAAGGGAAAATCATTTCGCGAGGGGGAAACGACGAGAGGTGGGTTTGTATCAGCTCCTTGTGCCACTGCCGCCGTTGCTAGGACCGACCGACTGACTGACACGTCGTGAACATGAACAGAGGGAAACGGGAGGAATGGACGGCGGCATGGTGGAGAGAGGAAAGAGAGAGAGAAGAGGGAGATCTAGTTGAGGAGAGAGTAGAGAGAACACGAGATGGAGGAAAGAGAGAGAGAAGGCGACAAGTGAATGAAAATTGAGGGGCGATTTTTTCTTTTAATTATTGCCACCGGTTTGAACCGTGTGGCCTTTAAAACATATGCCAACGGTTCGGTTTAAACCGGTGGCAATTAAAAAAAGCCTAATCCCGCCCATTTTTTCCACACCGGTTTTGAAAAACCGGTGGGCATGGCTCGGTGCCTTTTTGTATTTTTCTACTAGTGTAAGATTCAAATAGCATTATCACCAATAAAAAGAGTGATGAGATTTGGGAAGAAAGGAAAACTTAGCCCCAAGTACATTGGTCCATATGAAATACTGCAGAGGATAGGCAAAGTAGCTTATAGGTTAGCCTTACCTATGGAGCTAAGCAAAGTGCATGATGTATTTCATGTGTCTCAATTAAGAAGGTATATACCTGATTAATCCCATGTGCTACAACCTGAAACCATTGAGCTAGACCAAAGTTTAACATATAAAGAGAGACCTGATAACTCATTTTCTTTAAGGGGGGCATAATGCGGTAGAATGTCGCACTTTTACCCTATATTTTCAGTTATTTATGTGCTTTTCACACAATTTTAACGTGTATTTTTAGTCATTGTGTTCCTAGAGAGACAAAAAGGTAAATGTATGACAAAAAGTACAACAATATTGTGAGGAAAAAGATTAAATTTCATTTCCCAAGTTTCGGTATGAAACTTATTTTAAGGAGGGTAGACTCTAAATTCCCGTATTTTTATATGTATCTTATTTTAAAAAGTACTTTGAGAAGTATTTAAATAAATTGAAATATTTTATTTAAAGTATTTTAATTATTCATTTTAAAGAAAAGTTTATTTAATTACTTATTTCATTTAAGCAGGGGTTTAATTTTAAAAAGTTTTATTTTAGTAAAGATTTATTAGGGAAGGGATTAGGAAAGATTTAAAAGAGAAAGTTTAGGAAGAAGAATATTCAACACTTGCGGCAAATCAAACTTTGCCCAGAGTGGAGAAAACCAAAGGTAAACTTCTCTCCCTTTTCCTTATTTTTCTTTTTCTTTCTTTTCCCCCTTCCCCTTGCTTTTAGCCCTCACTATCACCGCCGGCTACCACCACCGGTGGGCCGCCGGCCACCGGCTGAAAGGAATGGTGTCCTTCGAACAAGTGTACTATTCCTATAGTGGGTTTAGAATTATTAGAAAGCTAATATATTCAGTAAGGTCAAGTGATCGGAATGTCTAGGTGGAGGCCGCTTCCGATCAGTAATATTAATGCATAATTAATATTACATCTTGATCTTGACTGAACCCTTCAGGTCACACCCTTAGCAGTAAACGAACCAACTCGACGAATTAATTCGGAAGAAATTAATTCGTTGCCCGAGTATTAAATATTTAGACGTCGGAAATTCGAGCTTAGAGCGTCGAAACCGAGCGTCGGAATTAGAATCAAATATAGTAAATGACGAGACACGCAAATAATAATAAATCAACAATATTTCCCAAAATACCCCTAGCATCGGAATGCCTCGAGCATCCGAGTGCTAGGGGCATTATGTGTTAAGCATTGGTGGCTAGCATGCGCACCAAGCCAAGCCTAGGCTGGCTAGGGCATGCTAGCGCACCAACGCTAAGCAGCCACGGCCGCAAGTGCAAGCAGCAGCCCGCACAAGGTGTGTGTGGCTTGATGGCCGCAAGCAGCAGCAGCCCAAATCACCTTGGTGCGGGTGGTGGGCCGTGTGCAGTAGGGGAAGCAAATGAAGGGAGGGGAAAAGGTGAGGGACATATGTCACAAGGAGAGAATGGAGTGGGGAGCAGTTATGGTCCCCTACTCTCCAAGTGGTCCTCACTTCTCTTTACATATCATAGTGACACTTGTAGATTTATTATTAGTTTGCTTATTTATATTAATTTAGCTTTAAAATAAAATTGTGGAATTTCATGACTACCACATTGATGGGATAGAAATTCCCACTTTCCCTCTTGCCTATAAATACTCATCTTGGGTTTTTGGGAAGAGTGCTTGAGTATGAGTTCAATAGAGGATTGCATTAGCATAAACTCTTAAACTCATATAATACTCGGGTTTTGGTCGGACCTCGCTAACCACGAGGTAACGGACCTAAAAGTCGCTAGAAGTTTTTGCGGGTGGACTTTCGTTGGACGCTCGCGTATTTTCGGAGCTTAAAGCTTTCAAGTAAGAGCCCGTCTTTGAGGGCGAAGCACGCGTCAAAGTTAAATTCCAATTTTATCCTTTTATGTTTATTTGTTATGCTTTACAGTTTTATTAATTGCCAGTGGCTCTTTGGGTCGGGGTTGTTTCCGCGGTAAGTTGGACTTACCAAACCCTAACAGCGGTATCGGAGCCACGGTCGTTTATTTTTCAAACCATAATATTTTTTCAAGGTGTTTTATGGCTTAATTTTTCTGGTCTTGAAGTGCTAATTAGATTAGTAGCTCGTTTTATTTATTTTAACTTCATATTAAAGCTATCATCAGCCCCGAACCCAGATTTCGACCCAAAAATAGTGAATTTTGGGTGGAAAATGTGTTATGGAAATGGTTTTACCCTTCTAGGACACGGTTTTTAGCCAAAAAACGACCAGAAATGCAATTTTTGAGGGTTTCTTTGTTTTTACGAAAAATTTTAAGTCTTTCTAACCTTGAAAATTAATTGCATATTTATGGCGGTTATGTCATTGGTTCAATACATAATTTAAACCTCTTTAGGCATGATTACTTGGTATTAATTTGTGCTTGAAAGTTTGGTTTTATTTTCACATAATTGCAAACTAATTGCATTAAGTGTGAAACTGTTGTTCTTTGAGGCTTCCAAGTATTAAAGATTCAATCTTTAATTATGTTAAGTGATTGAAACTTTAAGTTACTAAATTCCATGAATTTTTGTTAAACTTTGTTGATTTAATCATTTTTTAGTTGATTGGAATCATAAAGTTTGAATCTTTGTGATAGAAATTTGTTTATCTTAATATTGGAAGATATAATTTTTCAAGGATTCAAAAGTATTAAAGTTGAAATCTTTAATTGAACTTATGTTCATTTTTTCCAACTCCCTCTTATTTTGTCAAAAACTCAAGATTAATTTAAATTAATTAAATTAATAGTGAGTAATTGCCCTCTTATTTTTGTTGCACCAAGTTAAACCAATTTAATTAAAGAATGGTTCTTGGGAATTATTTTGGTTACATGCACTTTGAAAATTTTATTTTAAGTTAGACTTGTTTAAATTTTTTATTTTTCTCAATGAATTAGTTCTAAAATTGATTTAGAATTAATAATTATGTCACGCAAAATTGGGATCGAAATCCCGAAGCTATGGCACACAAAACGATGCAAGAACATCACGTGGCTAGCCGGGCTTCATAGCAGCCCGCATGTGGCTGCCAAGGATGTTGCCCGTGCTTGCGCGCAAGCCATGTGCATGGCTGCAGCTTGCTGCCAGCAGCATGGCGCGCCAGCAAGCACCTAGCAGCAGCACGGCCCAACATCAACATGATGTTGTGCGCGCTGCGTGTGCTGCCTTGCTTGGCTGGCCGCGGCTGGTGCAAGCACAAGCATATTGGTGCATGGCTTGGGACTTGGTGCGTGCGTCGTGTAATAGGGAATATGCGTAGACGTTGCTTGCGAAGCAATGTAGTGCAGTGAGTTCGTACAACATGGCCATCAAGGGTCACGTTATTGATGTGTGAAAGTTCGCTGATGTGGGTGGTGTAACGCTTAGCGACATCGGGCCAACTCCCACGTTCAATTAGCATCAAACGGTTGTGCGGAATGTGAGCACTCCATGTCTTAGTGCTAGGCACTTAGACATTTTGGACTACGTAATTTTTGCTTAAATTGTCATTTTAATTATTTTATTAATCTAATTTGTTTTAATTATTTTAATAAATTTTGGAGGCTAGGCCTCGGTTTTGAGCGGCATTGGCAAAATTTATTTTGACAAATTTTGTGTTTTACCGGCTTAATTAATTGGATTAATTGAGTTGGATGCAGAATTTAGTGGGAGCTTCAAATGTTAATTGCGCTTATTTACATAACCGGTTCAAACAACTTTGACTAGTTTTAATTAGGCGTGTTAATTAGATTAACCACCTAGATTAGTTACTAGTTCATGCGTATTCATGTATTGTTACTTGTTTATTGTTGTAAAATGCATGGGCCATTCATAGATAGTGAATGGATGAATAGAATGTATATTCTCTCACAGGTTTGATGAAATGGCAACTAGTGGGGCCCGATTAGGATAGGAAATACGGACTGCGATCCATGATGTATTTTTGTAAATCTAAATACGGTCTGCGTACCGTTGAGTATTTTTGTACCTTAATATTTAGATTAGTCCTAATCGTAGATACTAGTAGTTGCATTTAATTATGGTCAAGTCTTGAAGATGGAGGTTCTTGGAAGACGTAGCCATGAAGTTGCAAATGAAGACCTTTTGAAGATTTGAAGATCTCAAGGGGTCATGCTAGTTGCCAAATGCATCTATATTTATGTTTTTCGATATATATATGTATATATATATATATATATATATATATATATATATATATATATATATATATATATATATATATATATATATATATATATATATATATACATCTATATTTATGTATATGTATTCATATAGGTTTATGTATATGAATTATATGTTAGATGCATGTTTAGGATTTCGAATGTTGTGATGATTAATTAAGTTCACTTAAATCAACCAACATAGAAACCCTAGGTCCCTAAATGTTGAGTAAAACTTGCCATTCCAAAACAACACTTACCAACCGAACGAGAGTAATGGTGGGCTACGCCAAAGTGAGGCATCACTACCTCTCCTAGGAGCATAAGGCCTACCGGGTATGCAAGTTGGTTTTGGTTGTACTCAACGATATGAGTGATGGAGTCCTAACATGTCGTGGCAAAGTGAATAAATTGTTGAGAGAGCATTAGATGCGACAATTTATTCAACCAAGAGTGGCTTGGAGCCATTATCAAAGCATTGCTTACCTTAGGAGATTGAGTGTTAAGACAAGCCAAAGCATGCTTAACCACTCTTTGTTTCTTCGGATCTTGGAATCAACTTATTCTCACCAAATTGGGGACAACTTTAAATGTGTGAATAAGACGTTTTAAATAAGTTTGATGGAAAAATGCATGAATTCAATCTTATTTAAATATTATAAATTGTTTTTCATTTCAAATTCTTTCAATTGTAGAATCATGTCTTTAAATAACTCAAACAACCAATTCTCGTTACGCTCAATTCTCGACAAGGAGATGATGAGTGGGCAAAATTTTCTTGATTGGCAAAGGAATTTGCAAATTGTTTTCATGCAAGATGAGGAAATGCCCGAGGCTCCCAATGAGGAGGTGACTCAGGCTGCCCTAAATCGATGGCAAAGTGCCAATCAAGATGTCAAATGCATCATGTTGGCCACAATGTCTCCTGAGCTTTAAAAGACTTTCTTTGAGAAGGAGACAACTTTTGAGATCATTTCTGAACTGCAGAATATGTTTCAAGAGCAGGACCGAACTGAAAGGTTTAAAACCCATAGGCAGATCCTTGAGAGCAAGCTCAAGAAAGGAGAGCCAGTCAGCCCACATGTACTCAAAATGATAGGATTGTTTGAGAACATGGGAAGGCTTGATGCGGGGTATTCAACCGAGATGGCAATTGACATCATTCTCCACTCGCTGCACAAGGGCTATGATCAGTTCAAGATGAACTATAACACTCACAGCATGGAGAAAACACTCACCGAACATCATGGAATGTTGAAGCAAGCAGAGAAAATGCTCAAGGATGAGGGCAAGCATGATATGCTCATGATTAAAAAGGGCAAGATGTTCAAATTCTCAGGCAAGAAGAGGAAAGGCTTTAAGGGGAAAGGAAAAAAGAAAACCTTTCCGACTAAGTCTAAAGCTGCCAAGGATAACAAAGATAAGAAGGTAGCATCCTCTAAATCTGATCCCGAATGTTTCTACTATAAGAAGAAGAGACATTGGAAGAGAGATTGCCTCAATTTCAAGGAAGATAAGAAGAATTGAACCGTTACTTCTGAATCAGGTATATTCGTTATAGACTTTTCACTAGCTTAGCATCATGGGTATTAGATATCGGATATGGCTCACACCTTTGTTCTACTTCTCAGGGACTAAGGAACGCTAGAAGGCTAGAGAAGGGAGAGGTTGAACTCCGGGTCGGCAATGGAGCCAGAATTAGTGTCGTATCCGTAGGAACTCTCAGTTTGTCTTTTCCCACCGGGATAGATTTGGAACTAGATAATGTTTATTATGTTCCTAACATTACCAAAAACATCATTTCAATTTCGGCGTTGGACGCCAAGGGGTTTGAATTTCGAGTAAAAGACAATGAATGTTTGTTTTATCTCGATAATGTTTTATATGGTATTGCACATTCTGAAAATGGTCTTTATGTGCTTGATTTAGATAAACAAGTTTATAATGTAAATAATACTAACAAAAAGGCTAAGACCATGAAGTCAAACCAAACTTACTTGTGGCATTGTCGTTTTGTCCACATTAACATCAAACGCATCAAGAGAATTCTACAGGAAGGTGTTATTGACTCTTTTGATTTAGAATCATTTGAGAATTGCGAATGATGTTTATTAGGAAAGATGATTAAACAACCATTCTCCAAGTTGTGAGAAAGGGCAGGAGACTTATTAGGTCTAATACACACTGATGTATGTGGACCAATGAGCTCCACCACAAGATATGGACACCGATATTTTATCACCTTCATAGATGACTATAGTAGATATGGTTATGTCTACCTAATGTCGCATAAATCTGAATCGTTTGAAAAGTTCAAAATATTTCAGAGTGAAGTTGAAAATCAGCTTGGCAAGAAAATCAAAGCCCTTCGATCCGATCGAGGTGGTGAATACTTGAGCCAAGAATTCGATGACCATCTGAAAGAAAAGGGTATACTTTCATAATTGACACCTCCGAGAACTCCACAATGGAACGGAGTATCCAAAAGGAGAAATTGGACCTTGTTAGACATCGTACGATCAACAATGGGTCTTAGTGATCTTCCTATCTCTTTCTGGGGTCACGTACTTCTAACTGCGGCACTAACACTGAACCGTGCACCATCAAAAGCTGTAGAAAAGACTCCACATGAATTATGGACAAAGAAACCTCCTAGGTTGCCTTTTCTAAAGATATGGGGATATGAAGCATATGTCAGGAAATTGATTTATGACAAACTTTATCCCAAATCTGACAAGGTTTACTTTGTGGGATACCCAAAAGAAACCAAAGGGTATTACTTCTACTTCAAATCGGAGAACAAAGTGTTTGTTGCTCGCGATAGTGTCTTTTTGGAGAAGGAACACCTTTCCAAAATGACAAGTGGGAGGAAAATCAAACTCGACGAAGTTCGTGAGGATGAGCAACAAAATCAAAATGACGGTCAAAGTGCTCAAACGGCATCTGTTGACGCAGGTCAAAATGATCAAAATGTGCAAAGTTAAACAGACAATGCAAATGCTCAATCCATTACCCTACGTAGGTCTCAGAGGCCGAGATCTCAACCTGATAGATATCTTGGTTTAGTATTAACTAAGATCTCATAGGAAATCCTGATTATGGATGGAGATGAACCGGCATCCTACAAGCAAGCGATGATAAGCACCGACTCTGCTAAATGGCATGAGGCCATGAGATCTAAATTGGATTCCATGTTTGAAAATCAAGTCCGGGACTTGGTTGACTTACCCGAAGGTTATACACCTATCGGTTGTAAGTGGAATTTCAAGATGAAAACTGACAAAGATGGAAATGTATTCATTTACAGAGTTAGATTGGTGGCAAAAGGTTACAGACATGTTCATGGTATTGATTACGATGAAACCTTTTCACCCGTCGCAATGCTTAAATCCGTTCGGATCCTCCTAGCGATTGTTGCATATTACAATTATGAAATATGGCAGATGGACGTCAAAACCGCCTTCCTAAATGGTATTTTGGAAGAAACTATGTATATGACACAGCTTAAAGGTTTTGTCGAGCAAAACAATGCTGGGAAGGTTTGTAAGCTTAAGAAGTCCATTTATGAACTAAAGCAAGCTAGCAAAAGTTGGAATCTGCGATTCGATGAAGCCATCGGTAAGTTTGGTTTTATCAAGAATCTAGATGAATCTTGTGTTTACAAGAAGGTCAGTGGGAGTGACATCGCCTTCCTAGTCTTATATGTCGATGACATATTGCTCATTGGAAACAACATTCCGTTGTTAGAGTTTGTAAAGGCCTGGCTTGGAAAATGCTTCTCAATGAAAGACTTAGGAGAGGCCCAGTACATACCAGGCATTAAGATCTATAGGGATAGATTAAAAAGGATGATAGGATTGAGTCAAAGTACTTATATTGATAAGGTACTTGCTCGATTTGGCATGGAGGAGGCCAAGAGAGGTCACCTGCTAATGTCACATGGCATAACCCTAAGCAAGAAGCAGTGTCCACAGACACCTGATGAGCGGGAATGAATGAATCAGATTCCATATGCTTTGCTTATTAGATCGATCATGTATGCCATGATATATACTAGGCCAGATGTATCGTATGCCTTGAGTGCTACGAGCCGTTACCAATCAGATCCTAGAGAGGCCCATTGGAATGTGGCCAAGAATATCCTAAAGTACCTGAAAAGAAACAAGGATAAATTCTTGGTGTATGGTGGCTCAGAGGAATTAGTTGTTGAAGGTTATACCGACGCAAGCTTCCAGACAAACAAAGACGATTTCAAATCGCAATCTAGATATGTGTTATGTCTGAATGGAGGAGCGTTCAGTTGGAAGAGTGCCAGCAGAGCACGACTGCAGATTCTACAACTAAAGTCGAGTACCTAGCAACTGCTGAAGCGGCTAAGGAGGCTGTTTGGATTCGAAAGTTTGTTGGCGAACTTGATGTTGTACCCTCCATAAAGGGTCCAATAGACCTCTATTGTGACAACAATGGAGCTATTGCTCAGGCCAGAGAGCCAAGGGAATATTAGAAAGTCAAGCATGTCAAACGGCGGTTTCACATGATTCGAGAATGGAAATCAGAAGGTGAAATCAGAATTTGCAAAGTTGGAATGAATGACAATGTAGCCGATCCACTTACTAAACCTTTGCCTCAAGTGAAGCACAATAAGCACGTTGAGGAAATGGGAATCAAGCATGTAGGAGAATGGCTTTGATTTCCTTTTTTAGTGTTTTATTTAAAATTTTGAACATTTAATGTAGACACTAAGAAAAACCATTCAAGTTTTGGAGTAATATAAATTTCATGCAATATTTTATCACTCCCTTTGCTATTTAATTGTGGTTTATGATTAAAGAATGAGTCCATTCGATTCTTGGAATATTCAAAATAGGGTATCAAGACCAGTCTTGGTAAGGAAACACCTATTAAGTGAACGTTGAATATTATAATCGAAAATCATCCCTAATCGAGGTCATTTAAACGATGGACGATTAATGACCAATTGAGATTAGTGTGTAGTCTGATTTATAGCACCGTTTCTTGTGCTACGAGGACATGATTGTCATAATGCACAGTTATTGGTTTAGAACCATACTGGATCGACCTATGAGAATACTTTAAGAGATTAAAAATGTCATAAGTATACTTCTCATTATAGCTATCGGAACCTATTTCCTCGACCATGAGTATTGTGAGTTCTCTTGTTTAAGTACTTGTCCGCTTTGATGTTGTTAAACGTCTGCCGTAATAGGGGATTATAACGGCAACACACGGGCGGCTAGGTCCTCTCATTAAGAGGAACTACATTACAAGACTAGGAATGTCCCCCTACTAAAATAGGGAAAATGTCTTTGTTGTATACAAGGCCTCTCGTAGAGCGAGACTGTAAAAATGCATGGTCGTGCTCGGATGGATTTTAGAAATCATCTGTTTATTGACAGTCAGACTCGAAATCGAGAAACACTTCTGGACGTAATAAGGATGACATAATAATCTTACCTTATAGTTCATGAAGAGACATTAAGCGACATAGGAAAAAGGTTGTACACTAAATGCGCACTCGTTCGGAAGGACAAGTGGGAGATTGAAAAGAATGGTGTCCTTCGAACAAGTGTACTATTCCGTTAGTGGGTTTAGAATTATTAGAAAGATAATATATTCAGTAAGGTCAAGTGATCGGAATGTCTAGGTGGAGGTCGCTTCTGATCAGTAATAATAATGCATAATTAATATTACAGCTTAATCTTAACTGAACCCTTCAGGTCACACCCTTAGCAGTAAACGAACCAACTAGACGAATTAATTCAGAAGAAATTAATTCATCGCCCGAGTATTAAATATTTAGACATCGAAAATTCGAGCTTAGAGCATCAAAACCGAGCGTCGGAAGTCGAGTCAAAAATAGTAAATAATGAGACACGCAAATAATATTAAATCGACAATATTTCCCAAAATACCCCTAGCATCGGAATGCCTCGAGCTTCCGAGTGCTAGGGGCATTATATGCTAAGCATTGGTGGCTAGCATGCGCACCAAGCCAAGCCTAGGCTGGCTGGGGCATGCTAGCGCACCAACGCTAGGCAGCCACGGCCGCAAGTGCAAGCAGCAGCCCGCACAAGGTAAGCGTGGCTTGCTGGCCGCAAGCAGCAGCAACCCGCACGAGCGTGCGCGGCTTGCTAGCTGCGTGCAGAAGCAGCCTGCATCACCTTGGTGCGGGTGGTGGGCCGTGTGCAATAGAGGAAGAAAATAAAGGGAGGGGAAAAGGTGAGGGACATGTGTCACAAGGAGAGAATGGAGTGGGGAGCAAGTATGGTCCCCTACTCTCCAAGTGGTCCTCACTTCCCTTTACATATAATAGTGACACTTGTAGATTTATTATTAGTTTATTTATTTATTTTAATTTAGCTTTAAAATAAAATTGTGGAATTTCATGACTCCCACATTGATGGGATAGAATTTCCCACTCTCCCTCTTGCCTATAAATACCCATCTTGGGTTTTTGGGAAGAGTGCTTGAGTAGGAGTTCAATAGAGGATTGCATTAGCAAAAACACTTAAACTCATATAATACTCGGGTTTTGGTCAGACCTCGCTAACCTCTAGGTAACGGACCTAAAAGGCGCTAGTAGTTTTTGCGGGTGGACTTTTGTTGGAGGCTCGCGTATTTTCGGAGCTTAAAGCTTTCAAGTAAGAGCCTGTCTTTGAGGGCGAAGCACGCGTCAAAGGTAAATTCCAATTTTATCCTTTTATGTTTATTTGTTATGCTTTATGGTTTTATTGATTGCGAGTGGTTCTTTGGGTCGGGGTTGTTTCCGCGGTAAGTTAGACTTACCAAATCCCAACACCGGCAGCACCAGCCGACAGTGGCTGTTGGCTACTCGGCTTTCTCAAAAAAATAATTTAATTTAATCTTTTGTTTTTTAAAACCAATTTAATCCTATATCTAATTATTAATTATGAGTTTTGTGATTTGATTATGATGTTTGATTATGAGTATCATGTAATTTTATTTTCAAATTTTGTTTTTAATTGAAAAGCCCAAGTTTTGAAACCCTAGATTCTTAAAATATTAATTATTGAAGGATTATGATATGCAATGGTTTAAACCTTTGATTTAAGTGTTTTAAGGCCTAATTACATAAAGTTTTCGTTATAATATAATGCTGGAATTTTTAGTAGTGCATTAAAAATCAAGTTTCTTTAAGGAATTTCAATTATCCCTTAATTAGGATTAAAGGATGTTGTTTTAAAGATAATTTTAGCTTGTTGTAATTAAATTATGAGGGGTTTTTTTGAAATAAATAAAATTATGAGGGGTTTAATAATGTATATATTGCTGGAAATTTGTGTAGAGAGGATTTTAATAATGTTCTATGATTTTAAATTGTAGGAGACTTAGAAGTCAGTGATTTCTATTAGTCGTGGTAATTTTAAGATCGTATACGAGGTACGTTCGCGTACTTAGCATAATTTTATTGATGTAGTAGCATACTAAATGTGTTTGATTGATTACAAGTAGTATCATGCTAGATTTGGAATGGAAATTATGATTTAGTTGTTATTGGTGATGGAATTATGAAGCATGATTTATTTGTGGTGGATTATTGGTTGGAAAATTATAGTTTGTAATATTGTTTATGAACCACACTTTTATTTATGGCATGTTAGAGAGCATGTTAAATTAAACTAAATATTTAATCTTCTTTGGAATATTAAAAGAGAATTTTATTATGGTTCGTATAATTTTTATTGATTCTTTAAGCATGGGAAAAGAGATATGTAAGTGTCTATGTACACGAGGAATAAATTGTATGTTGGTGCCTTAGTGCACATAAGGTGTTTTTAACACCGAGGGATAGGATTTGTTACACTTTATCATGTCCTTGGCACCGAGGTTGATTTAAAAAGGGTTTAACATTAAATATTATGTGGTCACTAATTATTCAATAATTAAATTGGTATGTTTGATTGTTTGAATAATTATTGTTGGATGAGTAATTATGGTTTGAGAGTCATCACCAAGTGTAATAATATGTAATTAACGAAAAGTTAAAGAGATTACGCACCAAAACTCTTGGAACGTATATACCTTGAGTATGAACATATGGGGGGAGTTATGGGGTTTTATATTTAATCATAACTTCTACTGGAGTACAGGACGCTGTACATTCCATTTATTATTATTATTTGCAGGAATTCCACCACTTACAAGTGTTATTGATGCTGGCACGGTTAGCTCCCGTGTCAGTAACCTTATTTAATGGGGGAGGTTAGTTGGGAAACCCGTTCGATGCGTAATCAACGCTAAACAAATTCTGTAGTTGTCTAGTTGAAATGTTTTGTTGAATGTTGTATGCTTGAAAAATTGGTGCAACAAGGTACGCTGTGTGTCTTTGATAGTTGCCTTTGTTGTTTTCACAGTGGCAGTAATGTCTTAGTTTTTCCTGTTTCGAGTTTTAAAGAGCAAAATAGGTATTTTAATGGAAAGGAGTTTCTAGGGTGTTACATAAAATATCATACTACAAGGTTTTATTAGCTATTGAGCATTTTTCAATTCCCCTTATTCATTTGAATGAGGTTAGCCCTATTTGGTTTATCCCTCTAAGGGTTATCTTTGGACCTAGGCTTGGTAAATGCTCTTTCTTTAATGGCCAATTAGGCTTAGATGCTTCTTTTGCATTCGTGTGGTATTTGGTCTTGTCTTGAAGGTTTTGATTAACTTAGACTAGGCAAATGATGAGAAACTTTTATCACTTGCCAAGAGGCTTTGCCTCGTGTCCGTGCCGAATCAGATATAACACTTGCCGAGAAGCTTAGTCTCATCTCTATTCCATGTGGGATGAATTTTCCTTTGTCTTTTCTAGGCGTCCATCGATTTTTTAGTTGTTTAGACTAACCTTTGAGATGTCAATTGACATTATCTTTTTTGCCATCTCAATAACTTCAAGTTCTTATTAACGAGAAGTTTCATCCTATGCCCTTGTCACTTATGACTCAATCAGGCTCAGACTTAGTTGGGGCAAAAGATTACCATCTATTACTTCTTCCCCTGGCCTTTGAAATTCAATTTGGCGCATAGGCTTAGAATTCCTGCACATTGGCGTACTTTTGAGATTTCTATTTGACATTTCTACCACCTAGAATCCTTGTACTTTGGGAGTTTAAGCTATCTAATGTGTTTTGCTGAGTACATCTTTGGGATTATACTCGGTGTTTTACCATCGTATTGGAAATAATACTTGACAATGTTGTCATATGTATCTTCCATCTCGGCTTAATCTTTTCATAGGAGCTCGGCATATATGCCATTTTGCTCTTTTTTATGGTGAGTCTTACTAAACTTGGAAGGGTGATGTATGAATAGCTCAACCTCTTCTAGATTTTTTTGTACTTGTTCGGATGAATGGGCCATTTAATATACACTCGGACCATATAAAGATCTATACATTGCCTTATTGAGGGAGGCTTATCCGAAGGTATTAATATGTTTATTGGGCCGAAGCCTTATACTAGGGAACTTTTGTCCTTAATTTCATGAAGTGGCCACTCAATAAGGTATGTTTGGACCTTAGTATTTCCTTATTGCCCCAATCGGGTGGCTTATCTTTTAAAGACTTGAATAAAATGTGACGGCTAGCACTTAGTTTAGCAATTTGGATGTTAAAAATAGAATGAGGCTTCCCTATCTTATCTTTGATAGGCTATCTTCTATCTTTTATCATCAACTTGTTTATATTAAAATGACACTTAGTCGGCATCTCGAATTTGTAGTGGGCCTACTCGACCACATTGCATTAGGCTTTAGAAATATGATATCGCTTGCAGTCTAAAGTAACAAGTTGAGGCCTAATCACTACTACAAAATTGGCCAAAGAGATCGAATATAAAAGACTTGTTATTTGCATAAGCGGTCTCTTGGATCCAAGAGACCATTTATTATCAATAATGGGTCTCTAACTTTATTTGTTGGAGTGGTTAAAATATTCGAGAGACTTGTTATTTACGATGACGCCTATTAAGATGACAGATCTCTTGTTTTTGATAGATAGACCGGTTAACATTGAAAACAAGTCTCTTTTTTTTAGCTTCCACGTCTGCCACTCACTTTTTCTCTTTTTAACTTCTTTCTCGTCTTCACTCCCCAGTTAACCATGCTCATTTCCCTTCTCTTCTTCTTCTTCTTCTCTCTCTCTCTCCCCTTCTTTAAACCCTAACCATTTTCTTCAAGCTAAATAGCAACAATTCAATTTGAGCAGCCATAAACAAAGTTACGAAAAGAGGAATGGCAAATGAAAGAGAACAAAATTATGGAAATTAAGCTCTTCGATTCCTCGATCGGTGAGAATTCTTCAATCCCCTTTTTCAACTTCTTTTTTTTAGTTTGCATTTAGATGTGGCGCAAAATATAGGGGTTTTTTCCTTCATTTTCTTGTTATCTATAACTTTATTTGTGTTAGATTTTGGAGTTCTAACCCAAAAATCAGTAGGGATAGTTTTTTTTTTATGGAATATTTATTTTCTTTGTTTTTTGGATTTTGAATTCCTGAATTTAGTTTTTTTTTTTTTTTTTTTTTGGCGGTGGAGGCTGTTAACTACATATTTTGGGTTAGATCTTTGAGTTCTTAAGCTAATTCTTATGTGTTAATTATTTCTCAAGATCTATGGTACATGAATGATGAATTTTCACATGCAATTAACCATTCTAATAAAAAAAGAAACGTTTTTGTATGATGGAATGTTAGATTTTTGGGTTAGATCTTTGAGTTCTTGAGCTAATTTTTATATGTTAATTATTTCTCAAGATCTATGGTACATGATTGATGAATTTACACATGCATTTAACCATTCTAATAATTAAAGAAACGTTTTTTTTATGATGGAATTTCAGATTTTTATGCTCTGTATTATATATAATGCTTCTTGTTTTCAACGTTTGATTATGAGTATTGTGTTTTAATGTTCAAAGTTTTACACGAATCTTATACTTGTTTATAATTGTTGTTATCTCATCTTTTCTCCTACTTTTTTTTTATTTTTTTTATTATGTTTTGATTTAGTTTATTTAGATCCACTTATATCAACTATTGTTTTAATTATTTTGGCAAATTAATTTTGATGCTTATTAAACATACGACTCCTAATTTTTTATACTTGAATACTTCTACCCAGATTCGATGAGTTGATCTGATGATACTTGATTTACCCGAATTTGACATATTGAAGCAATCTTCTGCAATTTCTATGGATTCTGGGCTTTCTCCACAACGCTAAAAAATTGTGGGATTTAATAATATATATTATAAGATTTTTGTTATTCTGTATATGTTCAAGAATTCAAAATAGTAGTGAAATGGCTTTTTTTGTTTTTTTTTTTCATATTAATAGAAATTAAAGTATTCGTGTGGATTTTTTATATGAAATTTGTACCTATTATAGTATCTAATTATTTTAACATGTATAAATGTTATCAATTGTATGAATAAATTGAGTTTTTTTGTAAAAAAAATTACATGCTGCAAGAGACCGCTTATCTAATATAACCGGTCTATGTGAAACTAAAAAAGAGACCGTTTAACACGGGTCTCTTTCCCTTCTAATTTATTTTATCTACAACTACCTAAAGAGACCACATATCTTAGATGACAGGTCTCAATTTTTAAAAATATTAAGACCGCCTCCAATGAAGCAGTCTCTTTACTGAAGAGATCGGTTAGCTAGAGACTACCTCTAAGGCCGTCTCTTTGGCCTATTTGAACGGGACTCTTTGGCCAATTTTTTTAGTAGTGAATGGTCCTCGTCCACTTGGCTCTTCATAAGTGCCGCTTAATTTTCTAAAGGAAGGTTGTTGCTCATTATCTGGTCAGCACTTTGACTCTTCCAAGTTGTCTTCCAAAAAAAGATTATTGTTTTCTCAAGCTAGGCCTTTTGGATCATGCATTGGCCAACAAGCTCGATCAGTTGATTTGTTGTGCATTAAGATATGAAATCTTTTGTATGCTAGCCCATATATCCATTAGGACTTTACGTTTGGTTGGTTTCATGGCCGTTTGATTGTTTTCGGACAGGCCTGTTCTTGGTTCATAGTTTCACTTTGTTATTGGATGACTCTTAAGAGGCCCAATCTTTAGATATTGCATGCCGACATATGGCTAATTGCATGATTTGGCTAGGACCTTAAAGTCGTGCCATAGATGTTTCTAGATACTCGATATTGATGCTATTATCATAGATGATACTAAGTTTGAATCGAATCTTTTGCGAACCATTTATCAGCTTGGCCAGTATGCCTCATTTTTCAGCAATTGGTTGTCAATAACTTGAAACAAACATGGTTGTCTATCACTTAGCCCCTGGCCTTGCAAGAGGCTCTCTTGCCCATCATTTGTCGTTATTCTACCATCTTTGACAGTTCCACTTGGACAAAGGCTGTCTTGGATGATTTTATAGTCGATTATTAAATGTCGAAAAAATTATCATAGTCGACACTTTAACTTACGCAGCTATGAATGCCGCTAAGTCCTTTGAAGAAAGTCGTCTCTAAGGCTATTTGCGCCATATAAATTTTCAGAGTTGCCGAGTGGATTTTCTCATATAAGCAAACTCGATTAATTTCATTTGGCCAGTCATGCCGAATAAAAGCAAAGAGTTTATCCTTTGCTGGAGGGAAACTCGGCCTTTACAGACTTGCTTATCCACTTTACTCGCCCAAGTATGACGAATGATAGTTAAGAGGTGATCCACTCCTGAAGGGCAGCTCGGCCTCTACCAATAATCTATACATATAAGGGCGAGCTTTGCCATTACACTCAGCCAAATATGACGAATATTGGCCCTCAAGTGTTGTATAACAACATTAATGGTTGTGAGCCCTCAAAAGGCTTCACTCAAGGGAAGCTCGACCATCTTAATTAGTAGCTATGCTCTTGACTTAGAGTTGTCTTGTATGACTATCTTTAAGAGATGACACGCAACGTCTACTCGGACAACATGTTTTTCAACCTTAGCTCTTGGCCACTAGGAAATGGCTGTGCAATATTCTTGGCAATATCATTCATGCTACCTATTTTACCCAAAGCTAGCTTCATTTTATTTCCAGCTCGACTTCTTATCCATATTCGGCGAGGGAACCAATAGCTAGCCGTTCTACCTTGGTGTCGAATTGTTTATGCTGATTAACTTATATTTCAAAAATCATTTTGAAATGAGAATGAGTTTCATTTACTCAATAGCTGCTCGGCCACCTAGCTCGGCAACACAAAGGCTGTCTAGAATTGAGAAGATTGTCCTTTGTTAAATAGTAACTTGACAACTTAGCTTGGCAAGACAACGTCCACCTAGAAATGAGAATGTGGTCCATTTCTAAGTAGCAGCTCAGCCACCTAGCTTGGCAAGGCAAAGCCCGCCTAGAAAAAAGAAGGTGGTTCTCTACTTAGTATAAACTCGGCCACCTAGCTTTGCAAGACAAAGTCCGCCTATAACTGAGAAGGTGGTTCTTTGCTAAGTAGCAGCTCCACCACCTAGCTTGGCAAGACAAAGTCTTCCTTAAATTAAGAAAGTGGTCCTTTGCTCGGTAGCAGCTCGACTACCTAGCCATGGCCAACTTTGTACATGTCCGCCAGAAATTAGTTAGGAGGTCCCTTGCTCAATAGAAGCTCGGGCACCTAGCCATGACCAACTTAGTACCTCTATGTTCGCCTGAAATTGGTTAGGAGGTCCCTTGCTCAATAGCATGTCGGACACCTAGCCATGCCCGACTGTAGGCGTCGTTCGAAGTGCGCCTACGTTAAAGCATTTTGTGAATATGCTTGGCACTCATAGGAAGTGGGAATTGACATAATACGATTAGGGACAAATAAAGTAGGGAGCCGCCAACAAGTTTTTAAGGAACTTGTAAACCGTTCACGGATCATAAAAGGCAACCACGAATAAGGGACAACGAAGACAACAACGATTGACCCGTGAAGGTTACACCCCATTCATAATCCATGAGATTACTAACTCCATATGGTTCGGAACCACGAAAGGAGGATCGGGGATGATGGTACGAACTGAGTCATGGAGTCACATTTGCCTGTATTGTCCTCTACTCGATTCTTATGTTGAAAAGCATTCTTGTGATCTCAAAGGCATACAAACAAAAATTCAATTCGCTCCAAACTATTATTATGCTAAATTGGTTGAATATTAATGCACACATTATTCTAAAATATTGGTGATCACTTGAATTAATAACAAGATTAAAAAGGATTCTAAACCGGTTGTCCAAATTATCTTATTAGGCGTGATTTTCAATTACATATTCCCTTTAAACATGCAATATAGTGATCAATAAATATAATAAAATATACATTAATATTGGAAACAATTTAATCACAATTCCAACAACATCAAAGTCGTTAGAAAAATAATAGAAATAAAAGGAACATGATTCTTACTTTGTTTCTGTTTGTTTGCAACTACAAAATAATAAACGAGTTAGTAACTTCAAGGAAATAATAAAACGATAATTAAATTAAATTAAATAAAGTAAAGTTGATTTGGGGCCAAACCCTCAAACAGTTCTACCTTTCACGCCTTGGCTTAAGGATAGAACCACGAGTAAAGTATGGACTCCTTTGAGTACTTGAAGAAGGAATTTTGAAGTGAAAAGGGGTAGGCTAGTGTTTAGGCTAAAGCATAGAAGAGAGAAATATAAATCAGAGAATTACTCAGTGCCTCGTACAACAGAAGTTAGGGGGTATTTATAGGGAAAATGTGCTGAGGGAGCACACGGAACCCTAAAATGATAAAAACCCTAAACAAGTATCCCGTGACACGGCAAACTGTACCGTGACACGGGAAGTCCCACCGTCAGACGACACACTTTCCCGTGACACGGTACATTTTTTGTGTGACGTGGGAAATTTTCAGAAAACGGGAAAGAAAATGCGTTAAGGGTTTTCGCGGAAAAGACACGGAACGTCCTGTGTCACGGAAAACTTCCCGTGTCACGGGAAATCCCACCGTCAGACGGGAAGGATTCCCGTGACACGGTAGGTACCTGACGTGGCGCGGGAATTTCCAGCCTGTTTTTCCGTCTAAATACATTTTTAACCCTAATTTCATTCGGCATTTTAAGTGCCGATTGATAATTTCGGGCCTTTTCCGACTTAATATTATTTGGGCTAAAATAAGAAAATAAAAAGGTTTGGGACAAAATAAATAATAAAACAATAAAATAAAAAAGGTTTGGGCTAAAAATTAAATAATAAGTTAGGGCTGAAATTAAAACTATGCTTTTACTAAACATCAAGACTAATCCATGGACTGTTCAAAAATATGAATACGATTTTTTAAGCACTCTCGGAATTAAATACTGAACCCGACCAATAGTGGCGGTGAAAGGTTGTTCATCATCGGGTTTGGTTTTGGGGAGACATTTTTAGGTGTCTACAGAAGCCCCCACTTTGACTGAGTTTGTAGAAACGTCGGTTTCGAAAACGATAGTCAAAGTAGCCTATAGGGACGGAGAATGATTTAAGACGTTCTGCGATCCTAAATCACTCTGTATACGCCGATACCTGCAGAAAAAATGTTAATTCCACAGATAAAAGAGTAAAAGGATAGAATACGTATCTGGCACCAGTGTATTGGTGACAAACGAATTTAGCAGCTTCCTAAGCTTGAAGGAATCCACCGAGTGACATTTGTTGAAACGCTTTCCATGCTTGAGGAAAGCAGACTGAAGAGTTTGGTAGTTTTCTAAGCCTGAAGAAACCTACCGGATGACACTTTCCATGCTTGAGGAAAGTCAACGAACGAATTTGGTGTCATTCTATGCTTGAAGAAATCCACCGATAATGCCTTCCATGCTTGAGGAAAGCCGACAAAGGAATTTGGCGGTTTTCAATACTTGAAGAAAAATCCACCGATAACGCTTTCCATGCCTGAGGAAAGCCGACTTGGCGGTTTTCTATACTTGAAGAAAAATCCACCGATAACGCTTTCCATGCCTGAGGAAAGACGACTTGGCGGTTTTCTATACTTGAAGAAAAATCCACCGATAACGCTTTCCATGCTTGAGGAAAGCCGACTTGGCGATTTTCTATACTTGAAGAAAAATCCACCGATAACGCTTTCCATGCTTGAGGAAAGCCGACTTGGCGGTTTTCTATACTTGAAGAAAAATCCACCGATAACGTTTTCCATGCTTGAGGAAAGCCGACGATTGCTGAAATTTGTAATTGTATGATGGTTCGATTATCCCCGAACGTGGGCCGCAGATGATTCATACCTTTAAGTTGATTATCCGACCATATTAGGTGCTTAGAACGCCGAAAAATAGACTTTGATGCTTGCTAGGGGTAAAATGGTAATTTTACTCCCCTTTAAGTATTAATTACAATTTTCCGCGTAATTCCAGCGAAAAATAGCTGTCTAATTTATGCAAAAAATCGTGCAACCTTAGTCAAAATGTCAGAATATTCGCAAATAACTGTACAAAACCACCGTGTCACAAAAAAAACATTCCCGTGACACGGCAAGGGTCCCCCGTCACGCGGAGCTGCTTCCCGTGACACGGCAAGGGGGTCCCGTGTCGCGGGAATCTAGTGGCTGAAAAAATGTCAAATGGCATCTTTGACCGGTCAAAGCTTGTGCACCACACAAGATCTGACCGTTACGTGGGAACGGGGTCCGTTGCACAGGATTTTTATGTTTTAAATATCAAACATTTTTCAAATTTTGCTCATCCTCTTTTTCGTCCGATTTTCACCCAAAAACTTGAAAAAAAATTTTTGGTTTGCCGTGTCTCGGTTGCTTCTCACCGGCGATAGGTTTTCTTTCCCGCCGGTCGGCGTTCATCACCGTGTCACGGCGGTTTGCTTCCTCTCTCTCTCTCTTTTTTATTTTTTTTTATTTTTGTTTTTGGTGCGACTTGCTGCTGCTGTTGTTCGTTGTTGCCTACTGCTGTTGCTGTTGCTGTTTACTGCCTGAAGTTGCCGTCGGAGTCACCGGAGCTCCGTCTCCTCTCAAGCTCACCTTGATACGGGACTAACTTACCGTGTCACGGCGTTATTTGATCGCGTCGCGGCGGTCTACTAGGTTGCCGGAGTTTTCTCGAGCCTTTGTTGCTCGATTTTCCACCAAATTTACTCCAAATTTTTGCCATACTCCTCATATTCGAACCTCTACAAGGATCTATGTAAGTTCTTCTTAATTTGTGTCTCAAATTTGCTTCAAATAAGTAATTTCATGAAAAACCCTTAAAAATCAATTTGGGGATTTTTGATTTTGAGGTTTTATGTTGAAATTCTTGCCATGATTTTACTTGTATATGTATGTATGTGTGTTTGTGAGAAATTTGAGACAAAAATTGCATGATTTGATGGAGAATTGAGCAAATCACCATTTTTGGGTACTACTTTTGTGAAATGATGTTCGTGTTACTTCTTTGCACTTAAAATGGTGAAAAAATGGTGGTAAACCTTGTGAAATATTTCATGATGTGCTGATTCATTGTTTTTATGCAACTTTGAAACATATTTTGCGTATGTACTATATTGTCATGGAGAACATGGTATTATGCGGCTAGGAGAACTGTAGTATTAGTTTGTCATGGAGAAACTAAATACCATAATTTTGCCAATTTTTAGCCTGGAGGTAAAAATTTAGCGTATAATTCGATAAATAACTAAATAACTTAGCAAATGATGCTAAGTATTTAGATCTTTATTTTTATGAAAATGCAACTTGAATTAAATGTCTTAGGAAATGATGCTAAGGATTTAGATTTTTATAATAGCATGCCTAGGCGACGGGATCGCGATCTTTCTACCCAGGGCCGACGTCAGGCTTTTGGGGAGGACACTCCCACTATTCCTGAGGGTATGGACGACGATGCCTTAGAGTCCGAGCCTCGGGCTTCTACGAGTAGAGGTAGGTGGGTTCCACCTCCGTGGACTCCAGACCAGTTGGTTTTCTGCCGTGAAAACCATGTTTCTCATCGCCCACTCTTCGGCATAGTCGACGGCACGCTTCGCCACCACGGTTCTGGAGCCGGCGATTTAATTCCTCGACTTCACCGGATCATTACGAGGGATCCTTCTACGAACGCCCTACGGGAATCGGCTGGTTTAGTAGATTTCTATACGGCAGTTGTAGGGTTTCGCAGCCCGCGGGGTTGCGATGCGACGGTCGTTCGCGCATAGTTGGAGTATTTCTAGGATACTACCAAAACTTTTCATTTTGCTTGGGGGGAGATGACAGCGACCCCTCTGGACTTCATTATGATTAGCGGGCTGCGCTTCACCGACCGGGCTGTAGCTCAGATGTCTGATCTGTCTTGGGGATCGGCTGAGGCAGCTGATTTGCTAGGTCCGATCGTTCAGCATATCAGGACCCGACCACTGTCTCGAGGTGGTCCTAGGAGCGGGCGATTGGAGCTGGCTTCAATTTTAGCTCGCGTCTTCGACATGGAGGATACGTCGGCTGAGCAGCGAGTGCGGATCTTCATCCTGATCCTGATCTCCATGACCCTTTCTCCTCTTTTTGTTTCACTTTAACTTGTTCGACTCATGTGCTAAAGATTACTTTTCATTGCAGCTATGGTTCTATGAGTACTTCCCAGGCTTGGCTCCTCGCCGGCGTCGTGGAGCGGTCCATGATTTCCCTGTCGGGGCCAGCTGGCGTGATCGAGGAGAGTCGCGGGTGGAGTCTGTCCCTGCGCTGCGTGGGCTACTAAGCCGAGGCACCTCTTCTGTTGGCGTAAGGATTAGTTTTGTAGCCTGTTATTTTCCCTCTGACGTTGTTTCTGTTGTTTCACGCCAACCTTTATGGTATTCAGGTTGCCATTGATGTCCAGCATCGTCCTTGGGCCGGGATGACTGATCTACCTGAGGCCTTGCGTCTTTCAGAGCACCGCACCATTTTGATTGGTTCCGGACGCTTTGTCAGGTATTTGGGGGAGCGAGTCGTTCGTCAGCATAGCGGCGATCGCTTTGTGGTGCCCTCATCTCCACCAGAGTCGATGCTGGACTCACGCTTGATTAGAGAGTTGATAAACAGGGGAGAGCGCTATACTTTTCCATGGCAGGAGCTTGTACACATGGCAGGAGCTTCTGGCTCCTCCACCCCGTCTTCCTGAGGTATGATTTCTTTTGAGGATCTTCGTTACTAGTCTCTATTTTAAATAATCAAATAACTTGATTATTCGATCATATTTTCAGACGACTATTCGCCCTATGGGGAGGATCGAGATTCCGCCTCAGCCTGTTCTCTATCCAGGGCCGATTGGTATCACCGAGGACCGTTACGTGGGAACAGGGTCCTCTGCCCGAGATCTTTGAGCCGGTAAGTTTTTTTTATGCATTATTCATCCTTTTAATACCGCTTATTACTGACTTTTCTTTGTTTTATCCTCAGTCTAACCGCCCGGAGATGATGAGACTCATGAAGCTGGTTGACGCCCTGAAGTATTGTATCATCAAGCTTCGGCGTGGTGCGAGTTGTCGGAGCTCTAGCGACGTTCTTGAGGTATCATTCATTTTTTACTTCTACCATTTTATTTTTATTTTGCATTGTTGACACCTTTTGATTCTGTATCTTTCAGGAGCAACGGAGGTCCCGCTCGCGCTCGAGGCATAGAGGCTCGGACGAGGAGGAGCTTGGTCGTGGTAGACGATCTCCTGAGATTCACCGGCGTTCTCATTCTCAGCGAGAGCCTCAGGTTACTCAGCTGTTTCAGGAGGCTCAGTGGCAGCAGCCTCAGTCTTCCCAGTGCTTTCCGGGCCAGAGTCAGGGGCAGCGGCAGTCGTTTTCACAGCCTCCACAGCCAGAGCTTGGGTCGTTTTCATCTCCATTGTCCGGGATTCCTCCACCGGTGTCGGGCTTGTTCTCAGTTCAGATGTATGGGACGATGCCTTCACCGACGATTCTCGTGTCTTTGAGCCAGTCTACACCGTTTTCCGGCTGGACGGGTCCTGCCTTGAGTTTGACTACTGCTGGGGTCACAGGGACTAGTAGGGACACTACTCCCCGTACTCGGATGATGGAGGGACTCTTTAGCTCACCGTTCCCATATTCGCAGGGTGGAGATGATACTGATTCTGGCTCTAGAGACTTTTGACCGAGGGTTTTTATTTGTACATACTATGATGACACTTGACATGTTTATTTATTATGACTCTTTTGTACATTATTCATAGTTCATGTATTTATTATTGTGTGTTAGTGTGTGCTTGAGACTCATTGTGTGTGATCGTGTATTAATGGCGCGACAAAAAACATAAGTGGAGTAATGGAGGGTACCGACCTTCCCCGAAAGAAAAAGAAATAAAAAGACAAGCAAAAATAAATAAAATGATAGAGAAATAAAATGTTAAAGTGATGAATAAATAAATAAAATTACCTTCCCCAAAATAAAAAGAAATAAAAAGACAAGCAAAAATAAATAAAAAGAAATAAAATATTAAAGTGATGAATAAATAAATAAATAAAATAAAGATAATAATAATAATAAAAAAATAAAATAATAATAATAATAATAATAAAGATAAAAAAGTTGAGAATTTTATTAGAAATAAAACTCTCAGAAAACTGAAAAATAAACGGTGAAGATAAAATACTATAAAAAATCCGGATAGATACGGGAAAAGATGAAAAAAGAAAACGCATGAGGTGCCGTGACACGACACTATGCACCGTTTCACGGCAGAACTTGCCGTGTCGCGGCAAAAGTTCCCGTGACACGGTAGGACTTGCCGTGTCACGGTACACGTATTACTCAGCGGTGTGTTTTACGCGTATGAAAAGATAATTTCTGGGCAGTTTCGAGCGCTTTTGCTATAAAATAAGACCAATTTATTCATGATATGCATAATTACGAAACACAAAATAATTTAGAATTTCATATTTCAATAATCATGTCTCAGAATTTTGATAATACATTGCGCGACTGGTCTTATTCTTTGACCAATGCTGAAAAAAGAGAGTTAGAATTATTTCATGTCAGGGGTTTGCTAGCCCTGCGACATATAGCTATTGAACATGATTTTCTTAGGGCAGCATTAGATTATTGGAGTCCAGAAACACACTGTTTTAAATTTGATTATGATGAGATATGTCCCCTCCGGGAGGAATTCGGTGCAATCTTTGGATTTCCTGCTAGAAATCTTATTGCCATGCCTACCCTACGTGAATATTATTACCAAGATTTTGAACGCCATCTGAATCTAACAGATCCAGATTTAAATAGAATTGTGTGTGGTAATGAGGTAGACTTAGAAAAACTTGCAAATTTATATTTTAATCGCCCTATGTCTGAGTCTTATCATGTATATCGTAGAAGGGCATATATTCTTTGCATGTTTAGCAAGCTTTTATTTGCAAACGGTAGGGTAGGACATGCTTGTCTAGCGTTTGTGCTTGAACATGTCGAATCTGGAAGATCTCCTATGCCGACGTGCCTTGGAGAAACATTCTGTGGCCTTGACGAAGAAAAAGCTGACCGGAAAGCCATCAGGAAGGGCTCTCTGGTACTGCTGCAGGTAAAAATACGCTCCGAGTAGCCCCCGTGACACAAAACAGGCACCGTGTCACGGTGGATGTCTGTCGTGACACGGTGCAACCTGCCGTGTCACGGGAATCTGCAATTTTTTTTTTTTTTTGACTGTTTTTTTTTTCTTTTTTTTTTTTTTTTTTTTTTTTTTGCAGATTTGGTTGATGGAGCGTTTAGAATTATTTGAAGCCCCCGACGATGTTGAAAAATATGGCCCTAACGACCTAGTCCGCAGGAAAAAGAATTACTCTGTGAACATGTCGTATGAAGATTGGAAAAATTTCTTTGCAAAGAAGGAATTTTCCATTCGTTGGGTGGTGCCTTGGTGGAGGCTTACTAGGATGGTTGGCACGAATGATACTCCATATTGCCGTGTTCCTAGTATCTCAAAAATGACCTTTTATTGTCCTTCTTGACTGATGCGGCAGTATGGACTTTAACAAGTAGTTCCACGCTATAACGATAGTCCTCGTGAAGTATCGTTGCATGAAAGTAACGTTCACAAGTACGAGACTTATTGGATTGGAAGACCTTTGTGGACCGTTTCTGCAAGTGACCAAGCTCCTCCTCCTTTATCTAGTGTATACAAGGCATGGTTGAACCCTAGAAGTAGGAAGGAACGATTCGGATCACGCAAGTCTGATGTGAAGAGTCGTCTTGGAAATAAGAAAGCCCCTTCTAAAGATCGTCTAGGTCCGAGAACACAACGGATTGAGTTTAAGACTCCTATAATGCCAAGAAAGAAGAATTATGTGAAAGGAAAGGGTAAAGAAAAGATGGTCTATAGGGAGAAACAACCGAAAAAATTCAAGAAAGGTGAAAGAGGTGAAAGTTCGACTAGGGGTGTGACGGTTCGGGCTACGAAAGACACATTAATGGTGAAGGCCGACCTAATTGACCAAGAGAAGGATGTTCCTAAAGTGAAGAGAGATTAGATCAATAGTGCTTTGCTTTTTATGATTTATAATTTTTATTTAAAATAAGGCATATGATGCCAATACTTGTAGTCACATTTATTTCAATAATAATAGCATATTTATTTCAGCCTTAAAAATAAAAAATTACAATGACTTTTATTTATTATTTATTTATCCGAGTCAATGAGTCGGACGCAATGGAAGAACGAAAATAAAAAAAAAAACTCGAACAAACAATGAAGTCGCAACGAATGCGTCACTAAAAAAACGGAAAACCTGAAATTCCACAGTGTCACGGTGAAAAATCCCGTGACACGTTACAAATTCCCGCGTCACGGCAATTTCCCCTTTTTTTTTTTTTTTTTTTTTTTGCGCTCAGGGCCACCGTGCCACGGTGAACAGTATCGTGACACGGTGGAATGTCCCGTGTCGCGGCAATTTCCCCTTTTTTTTTTCCGTGACGCAATGCTGAATTGACGCGCATATTTGATCAACAGAGGGAGGATTTTTATTTTTTAAAGTGGTCGGGCCCCCTTGAGGGGTTGCCTACGTATCCTAAAAAGGAATCAGGCCAAACGTAGCTCTATTGGGTCATGAACCCATGCGGCTTGGCATAGAATTTCTTGAGTTGATCCAAGTTGGTTAAATTGTGGAAGCCGTTACCGTCCATGTCTACTAATTGTGCCGCTCCGCCAGAAAGGATGGCTTTAACAATGTACGGGCCTGACCAATTCGGTCTGAATTTTCCTCTTAGATCTAACACATTTTTACGAAGTGCCTTAAGCACTAGGTCACCCTCTTTGATATTCCTGGTTTTGAACTTTTTATTAAAATGCCGCGCCATACGCTGTTGGTAGGTTTGGACATGATGTAAAGCTGCCAAGCGTTTTTCACCAAGTAAGACCAGTTCGTCGTATCTTGCTTTAATCCAGTCGACTTCATCTAGTTGGCTTTCCAATGCGATTCGAAGAGAAGGGATTTCGAGCTCGATTGGTTGTACAGCTTCAACTCCATAGACCAACAAAAAAGGGGTAGCCCCCGTTGATGTACGAATAGAGGTTCGATAACCCCGAAGGGCAAAATGTAGCTTACTTAGCCAATCCTTGTAATTTTCTGTCATCTTTTCGATGATAGTTTTCACATTTTTGTTAGCCGATTCGACTGAACCATTTGTTTGTGGTCTGTAAGGTGATGATCTGTGATGCTTGATATGATATTTCTGTAATAATTCCGCGCATTCGGCTTGGAAATGTGTTCCATTATCACTGATCATCTCATGTGGTACCCCATAGCGGCATATGATATTTTTCTCAATGAATTGAGCTACATGTTTCGCCGTCAGCTTAGCATATGAGGCAGCTTCGACCCATTTGGTGAAATAGTCGATTGCTACGAGAATGAATTCATGCCCCCCTTGTCCTGGTGGTGTTATTTTTCCAATGATGTCGATGCCCCAAGTGGAGAAAGGCCATGGAGAAGTATATGTGTAGAGAAGCGAAGGTGGAACATGCTGTAAATTTGCGTAGACTTGACACTTCATACATTTCTTGACGTATTCGTGACAATCTCTCTCCATAGTAGTCCAATAGTAACCTTGTCGTTGAATCTTTTGGACTAACATCTTTGCATTCATGTGTGTTCCACATATACCGGCATGCAGGTTTTCCATGGTTTTATGTGCTTCTTTCTTTGCTATGCATAAGAGATTTCTTCCCATTGCAGTTCTCTTGTGGAGTTCTCCCCTGATGAGCACATACTGTGAGGCCAGGAGCCTCAAAGCACGGCGTGCCCTTTTATCAGTATTAGGAGGGTATTCTCCTCTTGTCACATAATTAAGGATATCTGTATACCATGGCTCTTCATCTTCTTCTTGTGGTTCTTGTTCATCGTCGAGTGCGTGAACATAAGCCGGCTCATATCTTCTTTCTATGGTCAATGGCATTCTGATTGTATCAGTTGGAATTCGCACTATTGATGCTAATTTAGCTAGCGCGTCGGCGAATTGGTTTTCTTCTCTTGGAAAATGCGTATATTCCACTTCATCTAGTTGCTCCGTGAGAGTTTCTAAATGAGCTTGATACGTAGCGAGACTTTCACTTCTCACTTTCCATCTCTTGGAGATTTGGTTAATGATTAGTGAAGAATCACCATATATTATGAGTTTCTTAATTCCCAAGGCGACAGCTGTTTCTAACCCCAAAATGCATGCTTCATATTCTGCGGCATTGTTGGTGACATCAAAGTCGAGCTTCATGGAAATTGGGATGTGCTCTTCATTGGGCGATACGAGCAGGACTCCTACACCACATCCTTTTTGGTTTGAAGCTCCATCGAAATAGAGTGTCCAGCTATCATCTTCGGTCATGAGTAAATCTTCGTCAGGGAAATCGTACTCATCTTCTTCTTTTTCAACTTCTTCTAGCGGAAAGTCTGCTAAGAAGTCAGAAACCGCAGAACCTTTGATGGCTTTTTATGGCACAAATCTCAAGTCAAACTGAGCAAGATTGACTATCCACCTTGATAATCTGCCATTGAGTGTTGCTTTTTCGAACAAGTATTTGAGAGGATCCATCTTGGACACGACATGCATTGTATGAGTGAGCATGTAATGTCTTAGTTTCTATGCGGCCCATATAAGTGCGAGACACAACTTCTCAAGTGGTGTGTATATCCTTGAAGTTTCTTGCTCAAGTAATAGATTGCATTCTCCTTGCTTTCGATCTCTTGTGCTAGCATTGCCCCCATCGTTTCTCTTGTGAACGTAAGTTAGAGTCGAAGAGGAAAGTTAGGTATTGCTGGCGCTAGCACGGGTGGGTTTGCCAAATACTCTTTGATTTTGTCGAAAGCCTTTTGGCAATCGTCATCCCATGTGACTGGGACATTTTTCTAGAGCTTTTTGAATATAGGTTCACATATCGCTGTGAGCTTTGATATGAACCTACTTATGTACTGCAACCTTCCAATGAAACCTCGAATCTCCTTCTCATTTTTGGGTGGTGGCATGGCCATGATTGCCTTTAATTTTGTAGGATCTATTTCAATCCGTCGAGAACTGATCACGTATCCAAGTAATTTGCCTGACGTGACTCCGAATGCACATTTTGCTGGATTTAATCTCATGTTGTACTTGCGGAATCTTTCAAAGAACTTGCGAGGTGTAATAATATGGCCTGGGCGATCTTTAGACTTAACAATCATATCATCGACATAGACCTCCACCTCTTTGTGCATCATGTCATGTAACAATGCTGTAGCTGCTCTTTGGTAGGTGGCACCCGCGTTTTTCCAACCCGAATGGCATTACCGTGTAGCAATATGTACCCCATTGCGTGAAGAATGTGGTTTTCTCCATATCTTCTTCGGCCATCAATACCTGATTATATCCGGCGTAACCATCCACAAATGATAGGAGTGCATGGTTTGCTGTGTTATCGACCCGAATGTCAATGTGAGGTAGAGGGAATCCATCTTTTGGGCTTGCTTTATTGAGATCCCTGTAATCAACACACATTCTGACCCTTCCATCCTTCTTTGGAACTGGAACCACATTTGCTATCCATTATGGATATTTGGATACTCTGATGAAACCTGCGGCCAACTGCTTCCTGATTTCTTCCTTGATTTTGAGAGCCACATCGGGTTTCATACGGCGCAGCTTTTGTTTTACGGGCTTCATACCTGGAATGAGTGGTATCGTATGCTGAGCTATATCCCTGTCAATTCCTAGCATATCTTGGTATGACCAAGCAAATACATCAACAAATTTACTAAGCAAGTTAATTAGCTCTTTGCGTTCATCTTGACTTAGTGTTAATCCAATTTTTACTTCTTTAACAGTCGTATCATTGGAAATGTTAACTGTTTCTGTATCTTCGATAACTGCTGTTTTATTTTCGTGTTCTTCCATTGCTTTTATTATTTCTTTGTCATTTTTATCATTAGCAAAGCAATATTGATCAAGGCTAGGGGAATGACACGCATCGTAAGCAAAGGTACTCATTTTATTGAATTCATTGGCTAATACATCAAGAGGGGCAAGGTCGGTTGCGACCTCACCGGAATTGTTAGGACTAGAAAGAGAGGACTCAACAAGAGACTCAGGGTTGAACTCTATAGCAGAAAGAGGGTCGTCCTCAGACTCTAAGGACTCGTCTACAGACTTAGACTCAGACTCGGACTCGGACCCAGACGACTAAGACTCATCAAACATAGGACCCTCGCCAGCGGTTATTTCCAACTTCTCTCCACTCGGCGTAGTGATCCTCAATATCTTGCGCCATCCCCTTGAAATGTTGTCATCTTGGACGATTAACTCGGAGGGGTCAAAATCCTTGTTTCCTAAGACAGCTTGAACGAGCTCGGAGTTATCATTGCGGACCGGCTTAAACTCATTCTTCTCCATTCCAAAAAGGAGGTTGATTCCTAGATCATCAGAGTTCGGGCTAGCTGGCTTCTCGGTTGTGAAGAGCTCTTCATCTTCATTAACAAAGTCACAATCGAGGAACATCTCGAATCCCGGTTCACGGATCCCATCATGGACGAATGGCTCAGGGAATTCATAGCATGGGAAGTCTTCCCCTTCTTTGATGTACTGGCCATTGAGGGTGAACGGATATGGATCCATGGCCATTTCCGTCTTCGTGATTCGAGCATTATTGCGAGCCTTCATCTTCAATAAAGCTTGTTTCACATCTTCTCTTTGTTGGCTTGAATCCCAGGCCAAAAGTATCCTTCTTGAGTGCACCAGGATGGCCCCAATATTCAGCCATTTTCTTCTTGAGTCCGAGGGTCATTCTAGGGAAATGACCTTGCTTCTTCAGAATGGCATTGATATTGGTATTTGAATAGGGATCGAAGTCGAGATGACACTTTTCCTCCTCTTCAATCACGAGAACATCATCAAGTGAAAACCCCCAAAGATCTTCATCTTCTTCGTCATGTTCAACATGGACGATAGGAGTATCAATAACTTGAATGCGCATAGGAGAAGCATTTATAGTAGTCGGAACCCCTCCAACTATGGCTTTCACCTTCTGGTGCAGCGATGATGGAATCGCCTTTAGCTCATGAAGCCAAGGGCGTCCTAACAACAGATTAAAAGAGGCCTTAATGTCCACCACCTGAAATTTGGTGCGACGTTCAATGGCCCCAGTAGTTATATTCAGTATGATAGTACCCACGGCTTGACGGCGAGTATTATCATAAGCGCGAATCCCTTGAGTGGAGGGAGTCAGTTCTTCATTCTTTATGCCCAACTTCTTTGCAGTACGGAGTGGGCACATATTGATTGCAGAGCCATTATCAACCAGACTCATAGGAACATTCATCTGCCTACACACCACAGTGAGGTGTAAGGCCTTATTATGTTGGTCCCCTTCCGGGGGCAGATCCTTATCAGAAAACGAAATCAGATTGCTAGTACTTGGAAATTCAGTAGTGAGAAAGTTGACCAGTCCTTGAGGAGTCATGTCATCATCAACTCCTATCTTCACCAGAGCATTCATCACAACCTTTCGATGCTCGTGGGAAGTGGCCAAAATCTTCCATACATTCATCTCCACCTTGGTCTTTTGCAGTTGTTTGACCACATCGCTGTTCACAGGGTCGATGGGATCAACTATCGGATGTGATTGTGGTGGAGGTGGAGGTGGATTAGGTTGTTGCAACCGTCCACTTCTAGTGAGAACCTTGACCTCAAAGTCCCCCCAAACATCTTCACTTGTGCCAAGAGATGAACAGGCTATATCCTTGAGATAGACGTCTTCATCATCACTATCCCAAATTCCATTGACTTCTTCAGTACTTGAGATAAATACAATTTCCGGCAGAGGTTCATTCACAGGTTGAATGAGTATCGACGGATCAAAGGAGACTTCATCTCCCATGATAGCCAAAGAATCAGAAAGAGGACCTGTTTGAATGTTAGGCTTCTTGCCCCCTGGAGGGACAGGAAGTTGATTAGCATCGATCAGGTCTTGGATTGCATCCTTCAGCCTCCAACACTTCTCAGTGTTATGACCCTTTCCTTGATGAAACTTGCAATAAGCATTGGAGTCATAGCTAGTGGTCCTATTCTCTGGCCGAGGTTCTAGAAATGGTCCGATTGGCATAATCAGTCCTTGACCATGCAAACGGTCATAAGCAGCATCATAAGTCATTCCCAAAGGCGTGTAAACCCTCCTTTGCCTTTGGAATCTTTGAGGAGGGGCATTAAGGGCGAGCACATCATTGATATTGATATTGTTGGTAGCATTATTGGGCTTAGAAGATAAAGAAGAAGGAGTGTCGTTCTTCTTGTTTTTCCAAGTGTTGTTATTATTGTTGCTACCAACAGATTTCATTAGTTCATCCTCGATATTGATTCCAATATTGTATACAGCTTCAAAGGTACTCAGAGGCAGAAACTTCAAGTGTTGCTTGTACTTATGAGTCAGATTGGCAATGAACAAGCGAACCATTTCTTTCTCCTTGGGGGGATCCACCAGGAGCGCAGCTGTTTCCCTCCAACTGCTTAAGTAAGTGGTGAAGCCTTCATTCTCTTTCTGTTTGAGAATGGAGAGTTCACGTTCAGAAGTCTTGGCCTGGATGTTACACTTGTAGCGATTCATAAAGCTTTCAGCAACATCCTCTCAGGTCGCGACATGTTTGGATTCCAATGAATAAAACCACTGTTGACTGGCATGCTCTAAGGAAAGAGGGAACACCGTAGGGAAGAGTGTCACATCTACTCCCTTAAGAGCCATAGTTGCAGAAAAAGCCTTCAAATGGAAAAGCGGATTATCAGTAGGCTTGAATTTGGGAATGTCAGCAGTGGAAAACTTCTCAGGAAGCTTGTCTCTTATGGACGAAGAGGTGACAGGTTGTTCCACATAAGTGAACTCTTCAGAAATCTTGCTCATCTGTTCCTTAATCTTGTCCATTGCAGCAGTAGTGACATTGTTTTGATTGTCTTGTTCTACCGTGCTGACTCTAGTGGTGAGTGTCTGCATCATGTCAGACAATCTTTCAATTGTCCTGTTGAGGTTCTCGATGTCTTCCTTAGTGGCCATTGGTTGAAAGTAGACTGGAGATGGATCTTGTGGAGATGATTGAGGTGGTTTCCTTGTACGCCTCTTTGGTATAAGAGGTTGTTGAGGTATGGACTCGAACCGTAACAATCTACCCCTACTTCTTGACCAAGTGTTGCGACACCGAAACAAACACACCTTTAATGACCAAACTTAACCTTAACCCATCCGGAATTTTTTTTTTTTTAAAATCTATAATTTTGAAATTCTACTTGTTTATTTGTTTTTTTTTTAAAAAAAAACATATGGGAGGATACCATCCGACTTACTCCGAAAAAAACGACACAAAAACAAGACTTCCCTAAAATACGGTCAAAAAGTGGTGCACGACTTAAAGAAAAGAGTGTGTGAACACGATATGTGAGTGATTAAGTGAGGTTATAGACGCGTGTTTTGACCGTATAGCTAGACATGACACAAAACTGGACACAGCATTCGCACAAAAATTGAAAAAAGACTGACATGACACTTTCCTGGGCACCGTGTCACGGTGCAGACTGTCGTGACACGGTGCAGTCTACCATTAGACGGTAGACAGCCCCGTGTCACGGCACTGTTCACCGTGGCGCGGCAGAACATGCCGTGACACGGTGCGCAGTTCCTGGTCAGTTTTGTGATTTTTCCAGATTTTAACCGATTTTAGGTCCGTACTAATTACTATGTGAGAATAAAAACCCTCGGTCATGGGTTAAACAAAAGAGCAAACACATGAAGGTTAGCACCAAACAACCACATAGCATTTAGGCACGATGATGTAAAAAAGTTCGCAACCTAGAGTCAAGATCTATGTTCAACTATTGGTCAAGCTTTGGGTGTCAAAAGGGTACCATGGTTAAGAGTTTGGACGCGTTAGCAAGGCAGCCTCCCTTGAGGGTGTATGCCAACGGGCGGCTCCGCGAGTTCGTGATGAAATCGAACTCGACTCCATGGTTTGGGTGGATTTAATAACTCGGATGAACCCTTATTGCCATGAGCGTTTTGGGTCGATAGAGCTTAAATCCCCCGGGGCTAAGACGCATGTAGAACACATACGTTTTTTCAGATAAATCGAAGGAAGTCGACTGTGAGGAAAGAAAATAAGCCACCGGACTGATTTTAGGACTGCCGTGACACGGCAAAAATTCCCATGTCACGGTACTGTGCACCATCAGATGGTGCACTGTACCGTGACACGGCAGATTTTACCGTGGCACTGCAGTCAGAAGATCTGACTGGTGCCCTGTTTTCCTTCGAGCGCAACCAAGTTATCCAATTTTTCCTACGGGACAGACCTGAATGCGACGTTAAAACGTCTATGCAGATGCAAAAATGCCGAATTAATCACAGGAATATTTTTTCAAGAATCTTTCAAGTCTCATCCACTCATCTTAATTAAATACCGATCACTCAAATCGATAAATAATTAAGAATCCTCCCCAGTGGAATCGCCAAATTGTAGGCGTCGTTCAAAGTGCGCCTACGTTAAAGCATGTTGTGAATATGCTTGGCGCTCATAGGAAATGGGAATTGACATAATACGATTAGGGACAAATAAAGTAGGGAGCCGCCAACAAGTTTTTAAGGAACTTGTAAACCGTTCACGGATCATAAAAGTCAACCACGAATAAGGGACAACGAAGACAACAGCGATTGACCCGTGAAGGTTACACCCCATTCATAATCCATGAGATTACTAACTCCATATGGTTCGGAACCACGAAAGGAGGATCGAGGATGATGGTACGAAGTGAGTCATGGAGTCACATTCGCCCGTATTGGCCTCTACTCGATTCTTATATTGAAAAGCATTCTTGTGATCTCAAAGGCATACAAAGAAAAATTCAATTCCCTCCAAACTATTATTATGCAAAATTTGTTGAATATTAATGCACACATTATTCTAAAATATTAGTGATCACTTGAATTAATAACAAGATTAAAAAGGATTCTAAACCGGTTGTCCAAATTATCTTATTAGCCGTGATTTTCAATTACATATTCCCTTTAAACATGCAATATAGTGATCAATAAATATAATAAAATATACATTAATATTGAAAACAATTTAATCACAATTCCAACAACATAAAAGTCGTTAGAAAAATAATAGAAATAAAAGGAACATGATTCTTACTTTGATTCTGTTTGTTTGCAACTACAAAATAATAAACGAATTAGTAACTTCAAGGAAATAATAAAACGATAATTAAATAAAATTAAATAAAGTAAAGTTGATTTGGGGCCAAACCCTCAAACAGTTCTACCTTTCACGCCTTGGCTTAAGGATAGAACCACGAGTAAAGTATGGACTCCTTTGAGTACTTGAAGAAGGAATTTTGAAGTGAAAAGGGGTAGGCTAGTGTTTAGGCTAAAGCATAGAAGAGAGAAATATAAATCAGAGAATTACTCGGTGCCCCGTACATCAGAAATGAGGGGGTATTTATAGGGAAAATGTGCTGAGGGAGCACACGGAACCCTAAAATGATAAAAACCCTAAAAAGGTATCCTGTGACACGGCAAACTGTACCCTGACACGGGAAGTCCCACCGTCAGACGGCACACTTTCCCATGACACGGTACATTTTTGGTGTAACACGGGAAATTTTCAGAAAACGGGAAAGAAAACGCGTTAAGGGTTTACGCGGAAAAGACACGGAATGTCCCGTGTCACGGCAAACTTCCCGTGTCACGGGAAATCCCACCGTCAGACGGGAAGGATTCCCGTGACACGGTAGGTACTTGCCATGGCGCGGGAAGTTCCAGCCTGTTTTTCCGTCTAAATACATTTTTAACCCTAATTTCATTCGTCATTTTGAGTGCCGATTGATAATTTCGGGCCTTTTCTGAATTATTATTATTTGGGCTAAAATAAGAAAATAAAAAGGTTTGGGCCAAAATAAATAATAAAACAATAAAATAAAAAAGGTTTGGGCTAAAAATAAATAATAAGTTTGGGCTGAAATTAAAACTATGCTTTTACCAAACATCAAGACTAATCCATGGACTGTTCAAAAATATGAATACGATTTTTTAAGCACTCTCGGGATTAAATACTGAACCCGACCAATAGTGGCGGTGAAAGGTTGTTCATCATCGGATTTGGTTTTGGGGAGACATTTTTAGGTGTCTACACCGACCAACTATTCACTCGGTCAGGCAGCTCGGACAAGATTTTTTTTATAGCAATTTTCATGCCTTATTCATGCTTGTTTGTACGAATACTGGAGGTATGCCCTTTATTCGGCGTTTGCCTAGTCCATATTCCAAAAGGTTTGATGACTGGCTAGTTAGTTAATCAAGTCATAATAATGATTGCCCTTGGACTAGGTGAATGTCGAATTAAAATTAGTTATAAGACCGTTTACTTGGCTTTGATTGAGTTGTCCATTGAAGATATTGCTCGGACGTACTTAAAAAATTTCAAGTATTCTCTCAAGTTGGAAATTCCTAAGTGTAGACTTAGGTGACTTTCGGAATTCATGTATACATATTCTAGGGGATGCTTCTCATGTCTATTTGAAACCCCATGTTTTTTATTATTAATCTGTGGAATATTGCATACGTTTATCACGAACTGTTTTAATCAAGTAACATAATTAATTATCTTGGCCAAATAATAGGAAGTGGTATTCTTCGCTTTGTCATTTAAAGTTATTATGATGATTCATAATAATCTTTGCATACCATTGATTTTGTAGCATTAATAGCGTGTTTAAATCTGTAGATAGAGATAAGTGGGGTGGTCTTCGCTTTTGTAGCCCCTAGTTTGAGGTAAAGAGCGAAAAAATTATACTATTTTTCAAGTATTTTAGTTTCCAAATGGGAGGGATCATCCCAACTTACCCCCTAAAAAAGAAATGAACAAAAAAGACGAATTTGCATAAAAAGGAAAGGGATCCAACTTTCCCATAGAAGGGAAAAAAATAGGCATGTTTCAAAAAGTAAGGCTTATTGACTTAGTATTTGAATCATCGTAATGATTTGGCAGTGAGGTATACGTGTGATAGTGATAACGATCATTTTTCATGTTGCGATCATGTTCAATCAATGTTTTTCGCTTGGAGATGATGAAGATATCCCACGCATGCGGACATATTAGTTGCTCATGAAAAGTGAGAAGAACAATGCTCAAGAGTTGTAAGAGACACGTAAAGTTGACGTCGAGACTGTCAATATATTAAATCAATTTATTGTATTAACTTGTTTTCTTTCTAGGCAATGTATATAAAACTTGAATCACCTTGGTAATAAATAGCCCTATTATTAAAAGAAAATAATATGATTGTTTTGTAAAGTGATAATCATCTCATTTTTCTTGTCAAAAGATATGGAAAACATCAAATTTAGTTTAATTTGATTGCTTTACTTAAAATGATGTAATCAAACCAATGGATATCTATAGGGAATATTTCAAGCATCCCACACTTGAGCCCCACTGTGATCATACACTTAAGCATGGTGACGTCCAAAGGGATGGAAGCTAGAATAAAACAGTCGCCAACAAGTTTTAGGAACTTGGAAACCGTTCACAGGGTGAAGGTTACACCCCTTCACGATACATGAGATCGCTAACTCCATAGTTGCCCAGAACCATAACTGGATATATTCGGGGATGAAGGTACAAATCCAACCTAAAAGAGATCGAACCTTCCCTAAAATTAGGCCTCGCTCTACTTTATTCTTCTCATATTGATGTGCGCTTTCTGACTAACATACAATCAATACATTAATCATACACCTGTTTAATCTATGTTAGTTGAATATTAATGCACAAACAAATCTATTTTTGGTGATCACTTGAATTATAATCATTAGCCTAAACAATATTATTAATCCACTTATTAAGCATGATTACAAGTACAAATTCTCTTTAAACATGCATAAAATGCGTGATCAAGCAATAACAACAAATAATATATCAAGCAACATAATAATAAATCATCATCATAATAATATTCAATAAAGCATACTAATATTATCAAGATCCTAGGCATGATACTAACATGATTAATTACAAATCCTAGCATGTCACTTAACATAAAGATCAAGGATTTAGCCCTAACATGATAGAAGAAATAGGAAGCAACCGAAACATGATACTAGAAAGCAATAAAAGCATCCTATCATGATAATAGATATTAATATAATGTAAGCATGATTTCTATATCAAAAGATTAACAAAGTAATTAAATTACTTACTTCGATGCCTCGTATCTCTTTCTAATAACAAAATACACACGTGAGTAACTTAAAGGAAAATATTAAATCAAACAATAAAATTAAATAATTTAAATAAATATTTGGGACCAAACCCTCAGAAATTATAAACCTTTCACGTTGACAAGTGGAAAACTAGATCGTAATCTAATCCTCCCTTGGTCAAACTAAATTTATAAACACTTAACAAACCTTATATAGGTATGCGGTAAGTCAAGGATCGAACCCAAAGGAATGAGTAGGAACTATGATATAGTTTATTGTCAAGCTAAATCGAAGAACATCATTGGTTGAGGTTGGTAACAAGAATATAAAGAAGATAGACAAATCAAAAAATTCAAGCAATATGCTAAACAGTAGGGATATAGGTTCCACATGCAAGATCAATTATTATGCTAATTGATAGATCACTCAATTGATTCAAACATTATAATGGACAAACGATAGTTGCAATCAAAGGAATCCAAAGGCTAGGGTTCACTATGAATGGCTAACAAGGAGAATCACAATCAAATTCAATCAATTAAAGCAATTCTCAAATCAAGGGTTCATGTCATTGAAATTTGCAATGCAATCAAGATTAATCTTATAGGTTGATCACTCCTAGTTTAATTAATCACATGCACAACTATGTTAACCAATTTAATTGCAACAGTTCAATCAATCAATGATCAATAACTAGGAAAAATCATCAATCAAGTATGCTTCCCCTTCTCCCTAGTAACTAATCTACTCACTAATCATGGTGAAATTGAAAGACAAAACAAATTCAATCACAAACATATTCATTTCAAGCTAAATCAAAAGGAAAATCAATCAATCAACAAATTATCAAACCTAAATCAAAATCCAAATCAAACATTCAAACATTAAAGAAAATTGCAATTGAAGTAAATTCAAAGGAAAGAAATCTCACAAACTTTCATTGACATGAAGAAGAAATCCAAACTTGATTGAAGCAATGTTGTAATACAAATCAAAATCTAAGAATTTCAATCTCTACTTTCACTCTAACTTCTCTCTAGTTTCTCTCTCTAAAATCTAAGAAAATGAAATATTATTTAAAAGTTAGCCTTCAAAAGCAATTACAAGAGTATTTATAGACAAAGAAGAAAAACTGATCGACCGCGCCCTCTCCAAGAACATCACACGGGCACGAAAAAATGGGTACGAAACCCATAAATAACTCCGCAGGCAATCTGGGCAAGACCCACGCCTGTGGCGAAGACCCCCGCGCCCGCGGCTAAAGGCGTGGTAGATGCCTTGTTCCCAAGTGTAAGCAGGGGCCGCAGTCTCTCCAAAATTTCCGCGCCCGCGGCTAGACCACAGCCAGGGCGCGGAGAGTTCCTGCCTAAAATCCCTAATTTGCTGCACTCTATCCGCGTCCGCGACCCTCATGACCCGTGCCTGCGGCAATTTGGCAAATGATGAACGCCCTCTCGGTGCCCTCTCCAAGGAGCTTGCTTCTTCTTTGCTTAGCCCTTTTTGCTCTTCTTGACCCCTTTGTGAAGCCAACTCCTTAAGCACCTACAAAAGTAACCAAAGAGAGAAAATAGAAGAGAAAAAGAGCAATTTAAAAGGGAGACACAAAGAAAACCACATAAAGGAAAGTAAAACACGAAGAAAGAAGAAATAGAGAAACTAAAGGAGAAAAGACCAAAATGATAAAAGAAAACCATGAAAAATAGGGTGAAAACATCCTAAAAGACTACCCTATGAATGCCATAAATGACACTCATCAAATTCCCCCAAGCTAGACTTATTCTCCTCCCGAGCAAAACAAAAGCTAAAAAGGAATAAGGAGGCTGAGCTTATTTAGAAAAGAAAGAGAGGGAAAAAGAATATACACTAACTAACGTAGGAATCACGACTGTTTTTAGCTACAACAAGCCCTTTAAACCCTTAAATTGCCTCTGAGGACGAGTGAGGTCTCGTAATGGTTTCCTAAGAACTTAACCTATAACTCTCCCTAATAGTGAATAAAAGAACGGGCCCTTTCTTAGAATCACAATCAAGTAGTCACCAAACAAAAACAAACTGACACCCCCAAGATTATTCAAAGCTATAACCACAAGCATATATACAAAAAGCGTAAACGCTTCCCCCGCAAGCTAAAAGGAAGCATTGTACTCAATTCTTGAATAGGGAAAAGAATCACATCAAAATATTTTTGAATTTTCTCATTTTCATTTTTTTTTCTTATATTTTCAAAGCAATTGTCCTTGCCTTTTGAACTTCGGACGACTTTTTCAATTTTGCAATTATTAAGTCCTTGCCTCTTTTGACTTTGGACGGCTCTTTCCATCATTCATTTGCCATTATTCAACAATATATACAAAAGACAAACTTGCTTACAAATAGAACCAATATCCAACTTTATAAACCACAAATTCAAAAAACATGACCATTTGCTTCAAAAAACCAAAGAATGGGACAAAAAGAAACAAAAGGCTCAAAGTTCTAAACATGTGGCTTGAAAAGAAGGGGAAAGGCTCAAATGGTTAGCAAGATGGCAAATGTACCCAATGAACTAAGAAGAAAGAAATATCCTAGAAATGAAAAATTACCACCTGAAAAGTTGCCTTTGTCCTTCTTAGTTGGTTCGGTCTCGTGTTTGAGAATTATGAGTCAAGATTCAAGATTAGGTATGCAAAGGTCAAGGATCCAAGCCATACAATCAAAATATGATGAAGGCTTGAAAAAGGAAAATCCTCACACGGTTGTAGCAAAAACTTACTAAAGCTGTCAAATCCACCAAAGGAAGCAACTCCATCTTACCACAAACCAAAAGAATTCGGCTTCAAGGCCCCGAAAGGTCTAAACTGCTAACTTAGCATACCCCACTCTAGAGTCAACCACAAATACTCTCAAAGTATGCATACCAATAAAACATAGGAAAGCATACATTCAAAGGTAAAATTCCGAATTGTAGAATTTCCAAAGATAAGAGCTAAACAAGAAAAAAGAAAAGGTATAGCCTCAAAAAAATTTATTTATTTGAAATAAAGAAAAGAACTAAAAATTAAAATAAAGAGAGAAAAGCACAAGAATGCAAGCAATCACAAGTAATACCCAATCGTCAAACAAGCGGTCATTCGGCAACAACGCCAATGACCCCAAACACGATAGGTGTTACAAGGCAAACATCCTCAAACCATTAAACTCATCGTATATCTAATCCTAATCTAAGCAATCAAGAAAAGAAAGAGAAGAGAAATAGAAAGATCTCACCAGGTGCCAAAGCTTTGCTACATAAAACAAGGCGAAAGAACAACTTACGAATCGTCGAAATCCAAAGCATAAGCAATAGAGCAAGGTGAGAAATAAAGAACTATATACAAAGAAAATAGTTAGTAACTTCCAAAAAAAATAAAAGAAGAAAAGAAAGAAAATAAAATGCATGAAAATAAAGAAAAAGCAAGTAGTAATAACAACAGGAATAGAATCCAATGAGTATAGGAAGCAGAATCATCAAACTGAAATAGTAACAGGAAACAAGATATCAGATAATCATCATCAGGAATCATCATAACAGAGATACATAGAAATACAGCATACAACGATCAGCGAAACAAACAACAAAGCCAATAGCTGGGCAGAGAAATCAACAGAAACACAGCATCATCATCATCATAAAATCAATGGACAAAGAGGTCAATACCAGAAGCATACGAGACCAAGAATGAACTACAAAATCAAGGGGAGAAACGGCGAAGCACAGCGCAACAAATGACATACAACACCCCCAAGCTTAAAATGGGCTACCCCCCTAACTCTAAACCTAAAGACATATAAGCAATAGAAAAACATCATATAAAGCACATAAGAAGGGGTGGGGGGGTAGCCATGGTAGTATCACTCCGCACTATGGTAAGAGGTAGAATGAGAACTCCCCTCACCGGTCTCCATCATATGACTAGAGCTAGCCATCTCGCTCACCTCCACGGGAGCCTTACCCCTTAACCTACTTTCCCTCCTAATTCTATCAACCTCAAAATAATGAGACCAATCATCTAAGACCGGCTCACCCGACCTACCCCACCTACCAAAAGTCTCGGGGTCCGAAAAAGGCGAAGGATTAGCTGGATCATATGCATAATCACAACCACCGGGCCACCTATAGTTGTAAGTGCCCGGGGTAGTGTTTATGATAGAACTAGGGTGAACATGAGGGCCCTCCCAATAAGCGTAACAAGGTCTAGGACCCACAGTACGATCATAAGTCTCCCATTAAGGGACAGGTCCTTGTTGGACCAAGAGATACGGGTAATTCACATAGGGCTCAATCTCCCCCCACCGAACATGCAAATCGTACAATTGATACATATGATAGTCATAACCAAGATAAGGGTGTTACATAGAAGGCATGGAGTATAAAAACATTAGCAATAGAATCAAGCTTGGCATAAAATGGTTGACAAATCAAAAGTAGAAGGAGTGGGAGAGGGGGAAAGAATAGGTGTACCTCCCGGTTCAACCGGGGAAAGAGTATGAGCATTCGATGAGAAGGCAATGGTTGAGCGGCCTCTTGTAAGATTCGTCCTTCGTCGAATAGAAGGGTTAATATCTCGCACCGGGGGCCTCCAAGACAAGAAATCTCTCTCCTCAGGTCGGGTTCTTGCCTCCTTGCATGGGATGAGGAACCATTCCTTAAACCGAGAAACTTTCCAAATGAAAACATCATTCTTCCTAGTTCGATCGAGAAACTTTTGATTCACAAAGGCGGAGATGTTGAGGAAATCAAGAGAAGGAGAATTTTTTTCGAGGATCGATAATTGGGGGAAGCTCATCTAACAAAGTCTTGTAGTCATCATTAATGCAAAGAGCTAGAATAGAAATCATCCCTCCCAATTGGATGCAACCCGATAGGCAAACCCTATCACGGATATCTAAGAATGGATTAATCAAATGCTCCGTGCAATCCACCACCTCAATCTCAAAATCGTTTTGGTCGGCTATCCACAACCAACAAAGCTCCTCTCGGGAGATATCTCCCAAGGAGTCCTTGGAGAAAAGAGCGTAAGTGAGGATACAGTTGAAATACCGCATAGTCGGATGAATCATGGAGGCGGACTTGGAAGTTTGAGGGTCATATTTTCCTTCCTCGGAGATACTTCTCCACCAAGGTTGCTCATCATATCCATGAACACTTGCCATTTTACTATGTGTCAGATAGATACAATGATCCACATCCTCGGCTTAAGGAAACTTGAAATATGAACATAGTTGAGCATCCGTCAATGAGTGATCATTGTTGAAGAGTTCGAAAGTCAAAATCCTTGGGGAATATGCAACCGGCTCTTGGACAACTTCAAGAGAAGAAATAAATTCATAGGTCACCCTAGCATAAGTAGGGGCACTAAAATCCTAAAACTCTAAAAGATCAAGGTTCTCTACAAGAAGATGAACGTCCTCATCTATTCCGAGAAACTTGGTTGTTGATTGATCGTAGAATCGTATTGGCCTTAGCTTCCTCTTGGATAGACGCTTGAAACAATCCCAATGTGATTCTTTAGGAAATTCAATACCATATGTTTCTTCAACCCCAAGAGGAGGTGGGACAACATGCCTAGGCTTGCTTGAACTTAATCTTGCTCGCTTCTTTTGATGGAGTGGGGCCATATACAAGAAGGAAGACAACTCATGAGCAAAACTTAACATTTGTCATATTTCAAGAATAAACATAAGTAATTTGCTCAAGAATCAAGCACAAATGAAATTATCTCAAAATAGAAAACAGAGATGACTACTTATGAACAATGCCATTAAAAGCAAGTAAGCATGAATTAAAAGCAAAATTGAGCATAAGAAACCAAATCATGTATCAAATTGAGCAAAATAATTCTAAGCATTGAATTTTCAAAGAGATAGAACCATCATAAAGAATACCCATGAGAGAGAAAATAGCTAACAATGGTTATTCAAGAATTCAATAAAATTATACACATTTATCACGAAGAAGCTTCAATTCAACACTCAATGACGTCATTCAACACAAATTTCAAGTTAAAAGAACTAACCATAGATTTTTACCATGAAAGCAAAACAAGGGTTTCAAGCTTGAACAATGGGGAAGAAGATGACAAGAAAATAAGAAATCATACCTCAATGAAGGCTTGAAATACTTGTAAATGCCCAAAATGAAGATTTAAGAACAAATAGAAATCCCAAAGACAAGCTCCAAACTCAACACAAAACTTCAAAAATTCGAAAAAGCCCCAATTTTTTTTTTTTTTTTTTTTTTTTTTTTGGATTTGGGTTAGAAAATCTAAAATTTTTAGGGTTTAAATTTGAAAACTTGATGTGGTAATTGTAATTGATGTTGAAATGATAACAAAAGAGGTGAAATAGGTTTGATTTTGCAAGAGAAGATATAGGGTTTTAGGATTGAATAAAAGTGGGAAAGATGAGAGAAATAAGGGAGGAGGGTGCATTTTGGGGTTATAAGGGGCAGGCGGCTAGTGCGTGCGCGCAGGCCCATGGAGTGTATGCGCTAGAAAGCCGCACCCGCTCTCGAATTTTCCGCTCCCGCCGAAGACAACCCGTGCCCGCGGGTAGCCCGCGGCCAGTCCGCGGAGAGTTCCTGCTCGGTTTCAGAGGTTTTGAGATGCAGACACCCGAGCCCGCGGCCATACAACCCGCGCCCGTGGGTAGTCACTATGGTGCGTGCGCGCAGCCTTGTGCGTGGGCGCCACATGCAACTTGGGAGGGCTCTAAGATTCATTACCAAATGCTAAAAATTACGCCAAAATCTCCGACCCCTATGGTGCGTGTGCGCGGGTGAGGTATGCGTGCGCACCATAGGGTGATCAAATTTGTTTAAAATCCGGCAAGAATTTGGCAAAAGGTTGAAGAACACACCCTTAATTATGCTTTCGTGTTTGCATTCTCCCCGTCCTTATCGAGTGTCATGATCAAGTACTTAAAAATTTCATAAGAAACAATCCAAAATATACTTGAACATGAATAAAAATCGATGGAAATGCAAACACGATAACATATATCATCAACTAACTTCTTCCTCTAAGCTTAACCAAACCTCATGAAATCTTGAAGTAAAACCAAAATTGTTGGAAATTTTCTCCGATAAGATCTCATGGTACCTAGAATCAAGAGAACAAACAAAAATAAAGATAAATAAGAAAAGTCCTCAAAGGAAGAATTATAGAAAATTGTAAAATAAAAGAAAAAGATTAGAAAATCGAGTTGCCTCCCGAGTAGCGCTTATTTAACGTCATAGCTCAACGTCCTCCACCAATTAAGGTGGTTGTCGGAGAAACAATGAGTGAACAAATTCAACAAAAGCACCGTTGAAATAATTTTTGAGACGATGGTCATTGACCTTGAACAAAGAAGAAGAATATTTCATTAAGACTTCTACAGAACCTTTCGGAAAAACACTATTGGCCAAATTGGGACCGCTCCATCTTAATTCTTTGATGCTAAGATGTGATGGAAGATATTTAAGCTCAACCTTTGGTACACCTTTACCATCCTTTGATGTGGCATCTTGCAAAGCTTCTTGGCTTGAAATATTCATGCACATATGCTCATCCACTTCCTCGATGCTTCCATTTAGCAAATTCTCATACATTGCCATTTCCTTGATAGGAGCACCTATCTTATCCTTATTCAACAAGACATTCTCAATAGGGTCATTAGAAGTGAGCAAGTGCTCATTCATGGAAGACACAACAAGATCAAGAGAAACAATCAACATGCATTTTTCTAAACAAGAACATGGATACTTCATGCTTTCATTCAAGTCAAATTCAATGATCTCTTCTCCTACCTTTAGTGAAATTTTTGCACTCTTTACATCAATCATGGCACCCGAGGTAGCAAGAAAAGGTCTACCAAGAATAATAGGAATGGTAGCATCTTCATCCATTTCAAGAACCACAAAATCCATCAGAAAAAAAAAACTTCCCTACTCTCAAAGGAACATCCTCCACCTTACCCTTAGGAATCTTAATTGACCTATCAGCCTATTGCAAGGTAATTCTGGAAGGCACAAGTTCCCCTAATTCAAGTCTTTGATAAACCGAATATGGCATCAGGCTAACACTAGCTCCTAAGTCACATAAGGCATTATCAATTTGCATCTTGTTAATGACACAAGGGATAGAGAAGTTTCCGGGATCTTTCAACTTGGGTGGCATATTGTTCATTATAATTGCACTACAATTCTTGGTCAAGTTGACCGTCTCGAACACATCACAAGTCCACCTACCACTAAAAATGTCTTTTAGGAATTTTTCATAGTTGGGCATTTGGGTGACAACTTCGGTAAATGGTAGAAAAAGATGAAGTTGCTAAAGCATGTCAATAAATCTTCTAAATTTTTCATCAAACTTATGTTTCATGAATTTTTGTGGATATGGAAGCTTGGGTTTCACAATTTTTTTCTCTACTCTCACCTCTCTAGGTGTCTCAATCACAACTTCACTAAAAAGATGCACCATCTCTCTCATCCTCTACCAAGACCTCCTTGGGGACCTCCTTAGTTTCACTCTTCCTAGGCAAACTCTCCTCAAGAACCTTACCACTCCTTGAAACAATAGCATTCACGGGTATCTTTGGATCTAAGCCTTGGGAAGGTAAAGAAGAAGGACTGACAAGGGGAAAACTAGGTCGTTATCTAATCTTCCCTCGGTCAAACTAAATTTATAAACACTTAACAAACCTAAATACGAGTATAGAGGCAAGTCAAGGGTCGAACCCAAAGGAACGGTAATGTTCAAACACTTTTAATTATGCGCCTAAGCTAGGTCGAAAGCGAAGGTAAGTGATGAGTGACATTTATGTCACTCTTAGGAAGTATTTTTAGAGTAATTTTCGTGTTTATTTTATCTTTTTTCTCTTTCTTTCTCTTATTTTTTCTTTAATAACATTTCTTGTTTATTTGGTAATTTTGTCGTGTTTTAGTTCTTTTCGTAGTTTTTATTAGAATTAGTTTATTTTGGTATTTTATTTGCTTTTGATCTGTTATATTTCGTTCTTTATTTTTTCTTGAAAGTATTCTAATTTACTTTTATTTATTTTAATTAGTTTTGAGTCTATTTTATTTTACTTTATTTGCTTGTATAGTTTTTATTTAATTTTTGTTAGTTTTAGTTTTATTTCTCTTTTTTTCTATTTAACTTTATTTATTTCTATTTTATTTTATTTTATTTTATTCTTTGTCCCAATTCTATTCTCGGTTTTGTGTGTAGGGGTTCGGGTTTCATGTCAAGTGAGTTCGGAGCTCGGGGACGAGTTCAAGTGTGCACATTACTTTGCTTGCTGCTACCCACCTCCTATTATCCACCACCACACTATGCCTTAACCATCACCATAACACCCTAATTATCCCCTGATCCAATTCACCGAGCTTCTGCGCCCAATTCTCCAATTTGTCTACGCACCACCCTCACCTCGCAACAGCCCCTGTACCTCCCTCACGCAACACAACAGCTACCAAACGTCCACGCACCTGACCACCAACAACCACCGCAGCCACTCAATTTCAGCCACCCAACTTACACCTCCTCCTTACAGCCATCCGGCAACATCCCTCACACCAGCCACAAACCAGCAGCACCACCTACAACCAATTCACAAAACACCAAAACTCACACCAATTAACCTCCTCCGTCCACCCTTCGCGCAGCAACACCACCAAAACTAGAGCAACCCGCATTTCCAATTCTCCAACCACCACCAATATCCACACCTACTACAATTTGGCCCCTCAATTAAGCAAATATCAGAGTAAATTTTAATTTCAATCAAGTTCGGGCAAACTGCATAGGAGTTCGATCGAAATGCAAGAAAATGTCAAAAGAGTCAGAAACTTTGGATGTTTTCTTATTCGAAGAGGAGCGGTCGAACACACCCATGATTCGACCGAACCAACCCCGTAGTTCGGTCGAACCAACCATCGGTTCGATCGAACCATTTTACGAGCTTCACACATGGTTTTTAATGAAGATCGAATGGCCTTGATTTGATGATCGATTATAGCCGTTGAGGATGAACGGTGGTGATTCTTTGATGAAGCTTGATGATGGATTTTGATGGGTGTGAAGTAGGGAATTGAATCCCATTTTTAGAGCAGCCAAAGTATCGAAGGGAGAAAAGGGGTCTGAGGTTTTGGTGGGATTTTGGGTTTTATTTTTCCTATTTCTTTTTCTCTTTAATTTTATTTCTTTAGTTTTATTTTATTTTTATTTTATTTTCCTTTTCTTAATTCTTTTTAATTCCTTTTCTTTATTAATTTCCTTCCTTTATTTTTCTATTTTCTTAGCTTAGTATAAAAACCCATTTTAGGGATAATTAAAAAAAACAATTAACAATTATTTAATTCTCTAATTTGTTTTTAGGAGAGCTTCTCTCTCTAGGTTTAGGTTAGGATTAGGATAGTTTAGAGAGAGAAAGTAAGCGTTTCACCATTGTTGGGTTTGGATTTTGAAGAAGAAATTGATCATCTTTTCTATAGACAAAATCTTCAAACAATGAGAATCTCTAACTCTCTCTCCTCTATTTTTATTGCTTTCTTTTGATTATTATTTTAGTTGTTGGTATTGCTTGTTAATCATGTTTATTCTTGATTATTTGTTAATTAATCTTGTTATTAGCATGATTAGTGAGTAATTTCCCCATTAAGGGGATGGTTGTGGTGTAGTTGGACCTTAAGCATGTTCTAGGGTTTAGAATTGATTTATTTGTGATTAAAGTCTTTATATGCTTGATATTCTTTAATCTTCTTGCAAGTGCACATTGTTGGTTGATTAAAGGTGAATTTTTCCTAACAAGGAATGGAAGTTGACTTAGCTAGGGTTCATTATTATCGATTGTTATTTAATAGTACCTCTTAGTATATGGTTCTAATGTGGAAGCATAGAGGCTATGTTAGGAGAAGCCAATTGACCCCGGAAGGCGGCAAGATTGGATCCCTTCCTTCGATATTCATGCATGTTTAGTTCATTATTAATTCAATTTCTATGCCTTTGTTTATATTCTAGTGATTGCTATACCTAAACCATTTCTCTTAGTGTTTTATTTCTTGTTTTAGCATCTTTGGACTTTAGTCTATTTATCTCCAATTCCGGAGTAGCTTTATTGTCGATAACATTTGGTGGTGTTTATTCGTTCCCTGTGGTTCGACCCCTATGTTTTCCTTATACTCGTATTAGGTTTGTTTAGCTTGTATAAATTGTATTTGATCTAGGGATAGACAATTGACATCGTGTTTATTCCCTTGTCAGTAAGAGAGAATACTAAGAACTAACAAAGCAAGTAACCAAACAAATATAACACTAGGAACGGGGATCAACAAGTAATCATGTCAATTGCAACAACTTGGGAAGAGCATGCCATTCAAAGGTTGTGAAGACTAATGATAAGAGCAATCAATTGGAATCAAAGAGCTATCTCCTAATTGTTAAGCTAGGGTTCACTATGAATAACAAACCAAGAGAATCACAATCAAAACCAATCGATAATTGCAATTCCTAAATCAATTGTTCGTGTCATTAGCAATTACAATGCAATCTAACATAATTCTCAAGGCCTAATCGAATTACACACATGCAAACCTTCATTAATCATTTTAATCTTAACAATCAATCAACACAATTCCCAAATTGAGCACAATTAATCAATCATACAAGTTTCACCCAGTTCCTAGCCAACAACTACTCAAACATCATCTTCTATCAACAGTCAACTAGAGGAATTAAGAATCAACAATATATCAAGAACAATTACACTAATCAAGCATCAAACATCAAAATTAAACCAAACGAACATGAATTTAAACAAGGCAATAAGGTGAGATAGAGTTTGGAATACTCATTGATAATAGAAAGGATCTTCAACACAATTGTCACCCTTGTATCTTCAATCTCTCAATCACCATTGAAATCCTTCACTTTCTCTCTCTAAAACTACTCCTAAACTAACCTAATTCTAGAGAGAGACTATTCTAATATAAAATTATTTCATGTATATAGAATAAAGAAGGCCGTAAAATATATATACAAAAGGAGAAAATAAATGAAATCGCAAGCAAAACCCAGAAACCCGCGCCCGCGGAGGAGAAAACCCCCAAACCCGCGCCCGCGGCTAGGGCCCGCGCCCGCAGGGCTAGGCCCGCACCCTCGGGATTCCTGCAGCCTGCCCTCTCCAAGTTCCTGGTCGAAAATGGTTGCTAAGAGGCTACAGCAGACCGCGCGCCTGCGGCAGATTTGCAGGACCAACTTCGAAAGGTTGTAGCTCACAATCTAGGAATTTAATGAAGACGTGCAACCTATCATTGGAAAGATCTTTAAGTATAGTTTCTAACCCAACTTGAAACACCTCAATCCAATCTGTAGAACGCGAGATATGGCTGAAACAATGCACAAAGGTCGTTTTTGATACTTTGCGAGCCTTCGTTTTCCATTGTTACTAACTCAAATTCAATTCCGAAAAGTGCATATCGATCGTAGTGGATGCTATTTTCAATTCCCAATCATATAGCCCGCGTCTGTGCTGCCGCGCTTCTAGGAGCTCGGGCTCGCTTCCTTGACGCTCGAGATCGCCACCTCAGAACTCGAGTTTGCAGAGCTTGCTTGGATTTGCTTGACTTGCGTGCTTGGCTTCCCTAACTTGGCTCCGTTAAATTCCTTTAATGCACTTGAGCTCTCACATTGATTATTAAATCTGCGGGAACTCGACGTACCTACAAAACAAGACAAAGAAACGGAGAAGCGAGAGAAATAGCCGAGAAATGAATAAAATTACAAGAAAACCATTAAAAGCACGCATTTCTCTAAACTAACACAAAAACACGCAAATCGAGCATTATTCTCTAAAAACACGACTTAAACGACTAAAAACGAGCATAGAAATATAAAGAAAACATAGCCTAAAGGTGCCATAAATGGCACGGATCAAGGATTAGCATGGTCTTTCAAAGCATTGGCAAGTTAAGAAATTTGATTTTCAAGCATCTTATTATTAGTCATCATCTCATTGAATTTCTTGTCACTTTTTTCTGAAAATGTAAGTGTTCAAAAACTTTGTTTGATTTTCAATGATTCCTTCAAATTAGTCCTAGAGGAAGAGGATTGTTAATAGGAATTATCACCTTGAGTCTTTGGAGCAAATCTGGGTGGAGGGCCTCTTTGGGCATTATTTTGAAAATTGCCTCTCCCTTGATTATTCCAATTACTCCTATTTTGATTTTGTCCATAACCTTGATTATGGTTACCATTACCTTGATTATGATTTCCATAACCTTGGTTTTGATTACCATAATTTTGGTTTTTATTTTTGCTACTATAACCTTGATTGTTATAGTTACGTCGAGAACCTTGGTTCCTATAACCACCACCTTGATTATAGTTGTCAAAATTACCATGGTTTTGGTAATTCCTATTCCATTGATCCCTTTGGTTATCAAACCTTTGCACATTATTATTGTTTGACACATAGTTCACATGTTCACTCTCATTGTTATCAAAATCATCATTACCATCCGAAAAAGCATGAGGGCAATTAAAAGCATCATGATCATATGAAACACACACATCACAAAACAAACAACCACTAGGCATGTTACTAGAAGAAGGATGGGGATGAGAGTTAGAAGGAGTACCTTTCCCCTTAAATTGGGAGGGAAAACTTGGAGCTTGGGAAGAAGAACTCTCCAATTTTTCTTTGATTGCTATCACTCCCTTCCCCAAGTTCGTCATTTGTGAGAAGAGATTGTTGATTGCATTTAGATGAACAACCGAGTACACCGAAGAGCTACTCTTGCTAGTTGAATCTCTCTCACCATCTTGCCAATCTCTATAGTACCTCACAACATCCTCAATGATGTCTACCACTTCTTCTTCCGTCCTATTCATGATGGGACCTCCGGCTCCCCCATTAAGGCATCACTTGCCTTGGGGACTTAGGCCTCCATAGAAAATTTGAATAATTTGATAGGTTGGAATTCTGTGGTGAGGACACTCCCTTTGATACTCCTTATATCTCTCCCACGCTTCATAGAGGTTCTCACTTGGCTTTTGTTTGAAACCTTGAATCAAAGCTCTTGCCTCCGCCGTTTTCTTTTGTGGATAGAAGCGGGATAGAAATTCTTTTGTAACCTCATCCCATGTTGTTAGAGAATTTGGCTTAACCTCCTTGTCTAGCCTTTCCAAAGCACGCCTGATGAGAGAAAAGGGAAAGAGCTTAAGGCGGATGAATTCTTAGGAAACTCCGTTCACCTTGATAGTATTGTAATTTTTCAAACTCCTTGAGATGGTTTAGCGGGCTCTCATGCTTGGCCCCACTAAATTGTCGCCTCTCTACCAAAGTGATCATAGTCGGCCTAATTTCTAAATCATTTGCCGGTGTTGTAGGTGGAGCAATTCCACTCTCAAATCTATATGCACCGGGAATCCCTAATTCTTTCAATGCCACTCTCGGATTCTCTCCCATTCTTGCTTGTTATTCTAGTTGTGGTTCTTCCTCACTTGAAATTCTAGAACTCAAATACCGCCTAGCAACCCTTAATCTTATAATATTCCTCTTAAATTCCGGATCAAACGGCACTAGTGAAGGACCACGTGCTCTATGCATACAACTCAAAAGAAATGATTAGTAGCACGGCTACAAGTGTAGCCTAAAAGAGGAAAATCATTTTGTTTTTGTTTTTTTTAGAATGAAATAGACTCAACAACTATAACAAAGCACCAATGTCATTCCCCGGCAACGGCGCCATTTTGACAAGTGGAAAACTAGGTCGTTATCTAATCCTTCCTTGGTTAAACTAAATTATAAACACTTAACAAACCTTATACAAGTATGCTGTAAGTCAAGGGTCGAACCCAAAGGAATGAGTAGGAACTATGCTATAGTCAATTGTCAAGCTAAATCGAAGAACATCAATGGTTGAGGTTGATAACTAGAATATCAAGAAGATAGACAAATCAAAGAATTCAATCAATATGCTAAACACTAGGGATATAGGTTCTACATGCAAGCTCAATGATTATGCTAATTGATAGATCACTCAATTGATTCAAACATTACAAGGGACAAACGATAGTTGCAATCAAAGGAATCCAAAGGCTATCTCCTATATGCCAAGCTAGGTTTCACTATGAATGGCTAACAAGGAGAATCACTATCAAATTCAATAATTAAAAGCAATTTCCAAATCAAGGGTTCATGTCATTGAAATTTGCAATGCAATCTAGACTAATCTAATAGGTTGATCACTCCTAGTTTAATTAATCACATGCACAACTATGTCAACCAATTTAATTGCAACAATTCAATCAATCAATGATCATCAACTATCAAAAATCATCAATCAAGCATGCTTCCCCTTCTCTCTAGCAACTAATCTACTCACTAATCATGGTGAAGTTGAAAGACAAAACAAATTAAATCATAAACATATTCATTTCAAGCTAAATCAAAAGGAAAATCAATCAATCAATCAACGAATTGTCAAACCTAAAACAAAATCCAAATCAAACATTCAAGCATTAAAGAAAATTGTAATTGAAGTAAATTCAAAAAAAAGAAATCTCATAAACTTTCATTTATATGAAGAAGAAATCCAAACTTGATTTAAGCAATGTTGTAATACAAATCAAAATCCAAGAATTTCAATCTCTACTTTCACTCTAAATTCTCTCTAGTTTCTCTCTCTAAAAACAAAGAAATTAAAGTTTATCTAAAAGTTAGCCTTCAAAAGGAATTACAAGAGTATTTATAGACAAAAAAAAAAACTGATCGGTCGCACCCTCTCGTAGAACATCCTGCGGGTGCGGAGAAATGGGTACAGAACCCATAACTAACTCCGCGGGCAATTTGGGAAAGACCCGCACCCGCGGGTAATGTAGTCTGCGCGCGCGGCGAAGACCCCCGCGCCCGCGGTTAAGGGCGCGGCAGATGCCCTGTTCCTAAGTGTAAACTGGGGGCCGCGGTCTCTCCAAAGAGAGCGGTCTCTCCAGAATCTTCGCGCTCGCGGCTAGACCACGGCCAGGTTGCGGAGAGTTCCTGCCAAAAATCCACAATTTGCTACACTTTATCCGCGCCCGCAACCCTCTGGACCCGTGCCCGCGGCAATTTGGCAAATGATGAGCGCCCTCTCCGTGCCCTCTCCAAGGAGCTTGCTTCTTCTTTTCTTAGCCCTTTTTGCTCTTCTTGATCCCTTTGCGAAGCCAACTCCTTAAGCATTTACAAAAGTAACCAAAGAGAGAAAATAGAAGAGAAAAAGAGCAATATAAAAGGAAAACACGAATAAAACCACATAAAGGAGAGTAAAACACGAAGAAAGAAGAAATAGTGAAACTAAAGGAGAAAATACCAAAATGATAAAAGAAAACCATGAAAAAAAGGGTGAAAACGTCCTAAAAGACTACCATATGAGTGCCATAAATGACACTCATCACACGTCTAGGGCTAAGGCGACCTCGAACATGGACAGGTGTGTCTAAAACTTGTGAATGCGGAATTTTGTAAAAGGAAAAGTTTAGAAAAAGAGACAAGAATAAGCTATTGCTTGAGAGAATTAAGGATGATTGTGAATCTTGATGATTCTGAATAAATGAAAACAGGGAAATACGACCCTATTTATAAAGAAAATAGCTCGGAACGTTAGAAAGGAATCAGAATTTGAATCGAAATAAAACCAACTCCTACTGCCAGCGACAGAGCCCAACATGAAACGATAAGCATTACGCATTTCAAGAGGCTATGTCGTTTGACGACAGCCTTTTTGTTTGGCGCTAATTAAAAGATAAAATGTGCTTTTGTACGGAATCCTCTTCTTAATATAATTAAGCAATTAAACTCCGTGTTTATCAATTTCAAATCAGATTTTTTCAAAATAAAACACTTGTTTTATTTCAAATCTAAATCTCTATTTTTCTAAAAAAAGATACTTATCAATCCTAACTCTATTAGAACTCAAGATAACCTTCTAGACTATTTTAGAAAATTAGGATCAATCCTAATAATTTTAGGAATGATCGAAACCATTTTAGACCCAAATAAGTATTTTGGTCATAACTTCCTCATTATTCATCGGAATTAGGCCTATATTATATCATTGAAAATCTATATGCAAGACCGACCCAACTACACTATTATTGGAACCTTATCATGAATTAAGATAAATTGGAGTATCTTTTTTCCCAAATAGAGTAGATGTTCGAAAACAGAAAGAAAGATTTTTATTAAAACAACCACATCACAAGACTGTTCATACTTTTTCTTCGTTCGATAATCAAGCAACGTGAAAAGTATTAATCATTGGGTTTGCTTTTTGGGGAGACACATTTGGGTGTCTACAAAATCCCCCACTTTCACTAAGTATGGAGACACGCATGTTTCAAAAACAAAAGTCAAAGTAGCGATAGGGACGGAGAATGATTCAAAACGTTCTGCAATCCTAAATCATTCTTGTAATGCCGATACCTGCAAACTAGCGTTAGTTAAACACATAAAAGAGTTAAGAAATGCGTATCTTGCACCGTCAAGAAAACGTCTCTAGAGTAACCAATTTTGTTGATGCATATGTGACAACCTCCATAGTGCCTCGTGAACGTCATCGTCGAAGACCGCTGCTTGTAGCTATCCTCAATTGTTTGTGACAACTCTCCACATCCTTGGTTTGTCGTCAATGGTGACTGCTTGTAGCCATCTTCTGCTTTTTTCCGTGACAATCTTCCACATCCTAGGGAACATCATCGATGGTTACTGCTTGTAGCTATCTCCAGTTTTGACAATTTTCTCATCCTAGAGATTATCGTGGAAGACCACTGCTTTAATTTGTCTTCAGTCTTGCTAGGAAAACCTTCCTCATCCTAGGGAACATCGTCAAAGACTGCTGCTTGTAGCTGACTTCAAAATCTCGTTTGTGCCTTGACTCGATTATTTAACTAACAACTTTCTCATCCTACTAAAAGTCGTCGAAGATCTCGTTGCCTTGTGATCCTCTATCTGCTGATGCTTTGCTGTAGTTGCTTGTTGTGATTACTTGTTGTGCCAGTACCTTAGCGCATCTTGTAAATAGGTTGGTGCTTTGGCGCTTGTGAACCATTATCTTGGTGCTCGTGATGAACCAATACTAAGGCGCTTAAGCTAAGTGAGACGATCTTTGCCAGGTAGCACTTAATCCAATTGTAATCGAGCCGACTACTAATCATGTCAACTTGTTTATAAAGGCTAACTGGCGTACAAAGGAACCTAAACTACTGAACTAAGTCCGCATAAACCACTATGGGGGCCACAGGTTGTGTCGCTGAATCAGCGCACACTGCAACATGTTGTCGCCGCGCATCAAGACTGTCGCGATGCAACAAGAATCACGTTGCACGTGATTTCTGTCGTTTCGTGCTGAAGTCGGGTTTTTCGAATAAAACCCCTTCTCCTTCCTCATTTCACCGTTGTTGTTTCTCTATTCGAAATTTCGCAAAAAACTTCGAATCACTCGTTCTTGCTCGTTTGTCAACCAAATTCTCTCAAACTTTTTGCAAATTAAATTTCTTCATCTCTAATTTCCCGATCTATGTAAGTTTTACTCAAACTCTTCTCGGTTTTTTCTTAATTTTGTGTTTTTTGTTCGCGGGTTTTCAAAATTTTCAAACCCAATTATGCTTAATTTGCTTTGTTTTTTGAATTTTAAGCCACAAATCTACTTGTTTATGCTTGTATATTGTCTTTGGAGTGTTTTAAGACTTGTTTGACTCAATTTGATGAAGTAACAAACATTTTGCCATTGTTGAGCCCTTTGAGTTCGTGAGAAAAATGTGGCTTGTTCTTGATGCTCTTGCTAGCTATTCATGCTTAATTTGTCACAAAATTTGTCATAGTATTGTAAGAAATTGTTATATTGCTTGAAAATGCTATTTATACTTGGATCAAAATCATGCTTTATTTCAAACAAAGTATCATGCGGCTAGACGAACCTTAGATACTATAAAACCTTTGATTTACTTTTTTTTTTTTTTGCATAATTTAGCATGTCTCGACCTTGTGCCTCTGTCACTCATTCTCGTGAGGCTCATCGAGAGGAAGAACCCATTGACGCAGACGAAGGAGCTTCAACTAGTTTAGGGGAGTTCCCTAAGTGGGATGAGCGCACTCTTTACTTCGCGCCCGATTTTCACATCTCAAAGCGGGTCCAATTGGGGATGACCGGTGATCGTGTTTGTTTCCACAGCTCAGGAAACAAAGCCATTGGTTCACGGTGCGATCTTCACTTTCGCGATAACAACGAGTTGCTTGAGCTGTGGGAGTCTTGTGGTATAACTCCTCTACTTCAAGCTACTTGAGCCATGTACTCTTTTGTGTTGAGCCGTTCTCTGGTTTGAGATTTGGTGGAGTTCTTTTGGGACAACACAAATACCCTTCACTTTCCTTGGGGTGAGATGACTATCACTCCCCTCGACTTCTCTCTCATTAACGAACTGGAGTTCCGGCCCTCTATGGTTCCATTCGGCAGCAAGATTACTGTTTTATCACCAGAGGTAGAGGAAATGATCAGCACTATAGCTCTTCGAGCTCGTGGAAAGGCTTGGCCAACGCAGATTAGCGCTCGGTGTATTCGTTTGACCATACTGTTGGAGGCCTTTCAGGATAATGCAACTACCCTGGAGCAGCAGGTGCGCATCTTCGCTCTGATTCTTTTTTCAGGGACTTTCTCCCCTAACAAGGGTAGCCGTATGCTACTCTACTTTCTTCCTGCTCTTCGCGACCTTAGTATGGTTGGATCATATGAATCGGCCAGCTTGGCCTATGCTGACTTCCTGTTTGGATTGCGACTCGCTTGTCGCCACCGCAGATTAGATGGGGAAGTCACACTTTCTAGTTTCTGGTGACTCGTAGAGGTATATTTTATTTCCTTTAACCGAAGTTTTCTTAGGTTTTATTCTAGAACTTGTTGATGCTTCCCTGTTTCATAGGTCTGGTTCTACGAATAATTCCCTTCTTTTTCACCAGCGAGGCCTTCACCTCGAGGACTCCCCATTGCTGTCAGTTGGGGAGGTCGCTATTGTTTCGGGGTTTTTGTCCCTCGGGAGAGTTACAATACTAAAACTGGATTCAACTGAGGACGCCTGTACCTGCAAAGCAAACGGACCTCCGGATGGTTGGGGGTCCGCCTCTGAAGATTAAGTCAGCAAACGTTCGGAAATAAAACGTGCGGAAGTAAAGTTATCTGCTTGGATTCCAAGCTCAAGTAAAGTGAGATAAGTGACGTATTGTCTCGTATTGCGTGTCAAAATTCTCTCTCTGTCATAAATGACATAATGTCCCTAATTATAGGGTCCTTTTGAAGAGTGTGCCTTCCTAGGATCTGGTGACCCAGGAATTAGGTCACGTCGTTTTGCGGCGCCTCGGGATTTGGGCCTTAGAAGGCCGCCATCCCAGGGCCAATGCCTGAGTGACACGTGTCACTGTGCCTAAAAGGATTCTGGAGCACTTTTTGAGTGACACGTGTCGCCACCTGAATGGTCCCTGCTGGACCTTCAGTCCACGTAGGACGGAGAAGAGCCCACCCTCCACGTGTCATTATTCCATATGTCCAAATGGCACCTATACGGAGGACACGTGGCGCTTTCTGATTGGGCCACCTAGCCGGGTATGAAATACCCAAATCATTTGCCCCTCACAGGGGTCATGTGCATTGCACGTGACTCCTGTGACAGGTGTCAGTATCTGAGTGGTCAGATTCAAAAATTACTGGAGGGAAAAAATTAGGGTTTTACCCCCCTATAAATAGTAAGGTTTGACCCCCCCTCCCCCTTAGATTCACACCTTGGCGAATCTCTTGAGAATCTTGGACTTTTTGACTTAAAGAATCTCAAAATTCCCTAAGCGTTTTTCAAGCATCCGACACTCGGCCAAAGACCCTGCTTTGCGAACTTCTCCGAATCCGACCGTTTCCGTGTCTGTGCAGGACACTATGGCCCGGACCAAAAGAACAGTAAGGCAGTGTAGCTCCGATGGAGTTTTCTACCATTCGGACGGGTCGACTGTTTATTCAGACGGCTCAATAAGAGTGCCTCGAAGTGAGCTGTCGGAACACCCTGACAGACCTTCTTATCTTCCTCCAACCCCCACCTATTACCATTCGCCCACATCTAGTGGAACTCCCAGTGATGGAATCTTGGGGGAGGCGGATGAAGAATATCAACCCGGGCCTTCTGGACAGGCGCCGGAAGAGAGTCTAGGGGAGGACCCCGCTGGCACCAGTCGGCGGTCCCCTAGCTCAGATGAGAGCTCTGATGACGAGTCGGCCTCGTCATCTTTTTCTGAGAATGCCTCCGTAACTTCAGAGGAGGCTAGATCAAAAATAGATTCTGCCAGAGAGTCCCTGGCAGTGGATAGGGGGGAAAGCTGGGCCGAGCCAAGCGCTTCCAGGCGTTTGGAGAGAGCCCCCTACTATCAGCATGTTCCGCCAGGCAGGCGGAGCGCCATGGCATCCGGCCTTGCCAATTTTAGGCGCAAGGTCGTCCTAGGCTATGGCTACACTTTGTCGGTCCCTAACGAGGGCGACGCCATAACCTGGTCGAGCCTGGCCAGCTATCAAGACAAAGCATTCGGCTACTATGAAGCGGCCTTCCAGGCTGGCCTCCGCTTCCCTCTCCATCCGGCCGTGGAGAGGATCTTGGACGGATACCAACTGGGTATCTGGCAACTTGTACCTAACTCCTGGATCAATATTCTGGGGTACGTTGCCGCCTGTGAGATGCTGCAGGTGGAGGCGAGCTTTGAAGCGTTCGCCCACATGCATTATCTGAGCAGGGCGCCTGCTAGGGGCGGCGAGGGATGGTACACCTTGACCACTTGCAAGGGGTACATGATGGTTGTTGGCAATGAGAACAAGTGGAAAGACTGGAGGACTAAGTTTTACATAGTCAAGTCTGCCGACAGCCGCCTGAACCAAAAGTATAACAGGTGGAATAAGGATCCACATCTCCTAGCAGGCAGGAGCGCATTGCCGCCTATTCCCAGGCGGGCAAAGGAGGAGATCATGGACGCGGGGTTGTTTACCGTGTCCGTGTGGACGAATGATGAGGGGGACAAGGAGGTCACCCCTCAATGCTATCTCCCTTTGTACAAGTGGTTTGAAGAAGGGACAATTTTAGCCGCTTGTGGGCTAAGTTCTGAAATGCCTAGAGGTAGTCGGCCGTCTGTTTTATATGCAATTTACTTTTTCTTTTCAGTACATGTTTAATGGTGCTAACACTTGTTTATTTTTGCAGACAAAGCAATGGAGAAACTCTCGGCTACAAGGAAACCGGCTGTATCTGCTGCTCGATACAGGTCGAATGTCCTAAACAGGGCAGAAGCAACCACTCACACCAAAGTGGATGAGCAGAGAACTGGCGGCACCTCCAAGGTAGGAAATTGTTATACTTTCATTCTTGGCCAATATTTAACTTGCCCGAATGATATCTAACTTGCGTTTGTCTTGTATTGTTGTAGGGTGCGCCTTCCAAATCTCCTTCAAAACCATCCGACCCTAAAATCCAAAAGACTAGGGCGGGTGACGTGAGCGCATCCGGCAAGGGCGGCCGGAAGCACGTTGCTCATAAGCCCTAGAAGGGCCCAGACGCCTCTTCTCTCGAAGCTGAAAAGGAGATCAGCAAACCGGATGCCCAGAGGGCATCGAAGGGTGGCTTCAAGCAACCCACCACTGCTGTCGGCTCAGTAGGAGAGAAGAGGAGCCTGGGGAGAGAGGAGGAACAGAAGGGCGACGGTAAAACCCATTCGCCTCTTTTAATCTTCCATTTAGATGTACTTTAAGTTATTTTTCTAACTTTCTTTCCTTCTCAGTTCCTGTGCAGAGGCCGACTGTAGTCCAGATGGCCAAGTCCATGCTGAGGGCGGTTGATCTTGACGACAAGGCGTCTGTCAGAGGAGTCGGCACCCTTGACTTGGATGGCATCTTGGGGAACCTCTGCGAGGTATGAGTCTTAGCTCAAGCAAAATTTTTTTTTTTTTTCGCCTGGTTTTAACCATTCGGCTCTTTTGCAGGCCATGCTGCGCGTCCAAGGGCTCAGGCAACCCCTCAAGGAAAAATCCAAAGAGGTAACAGCCGCTAAAGCTCGGGCCGAGTCCGCCTTGGATCGAGCTCAATTTGATATTGCTCAGAATGAGTATCTGACGCTTGATATGATGTATTCGCAGGCGGAAGCCAATATGCAGGTGAAGAAGGACCTGGACTCGGCCCGCCTGCGCATCACTTCCCTTAAGAAAGAGATTGCAACTCTTAGGGAGAAGCTCGAGCCTCTTCAACATGCCAAAGAAGAGGCCGAGAGAGCCAAGCAGAAGGTGGGCCGCCTGGAGCAGCGCCTCAGCAACCAGGAGCATCAGCTAAAGTCCAAGTTTGAGTCCGTGGCTGATCAAGAGAGAGAGGCTCTTGTTAAGCAAATGATGAGCGATTATGAAGCCATCATGCGGGAAACTTGGGCGGCTGTACAGCCGGACTCGGACTATCAGATTTGGAAATCCAAATTTGACGAAGCCAGCAAAGCATTCAACGCTCGCCTTATTGAAGAGGTTGAGAATGCTGAGGCCGAGGAAAGTTCTAGGTCCGACTCTTCTGGGGAGTCGTCCTCTGGTGGCGAGGAGGAGGATAAGGCGGAGGAGCAAGAGAAAAAGGATGAAGAGCAGCCGAAGGACGACAGGCCGGCTGCCATTGAAGAGGCTCTCCCCTGATCACTTAAGCTTTTATGCTTTTCTGCGGCCGAATGGGCATGTACTTTTCTTTTCCGGCCTGCGTGCCGAGTATTTGTATCTTTACCGACCAAGGGGTCGGGTAATTTGACAATCTTTCTGGCTTTGCCAGATAACAATCTTAACCAATCGTCTGGTGACGATTGGTCTTTTTAATTTGAATCATTCGGCCATTTGGCTGAAGTTATCCATATTGTTGTCCTTTTCATTTTGAATTTTTCATTTCACGTTTTTGGCTAAGTATTATAACCTGTATACCATGCGAATGTTCTTGCCCCTGGACGGATGTCGAGTGGTTTCGGTTTATTGGATTGATTGACTTAGAAATTTTTGATACTTAGAAGAGTATGCATGGTTTCTAAGTCAATCAATCACTATGGTGATTGCCCCAAACCACGCGGCAGACGTCCATCCAGAATTGGCAAACATAAGTGCTCATTCGGCCAATGGCTCGAACTAACTCAAATTTCCAACTTAGCTAATTTGCTAAGGGTAAACCTCCGCCTGTTCTGCCCAATAAGCAAAAACAAGCGCCTCCGGCCATAGGCCTCTTTGAGATAAAATGCTAAGTTTGTAACTTAACCAATTTTCTTTAAAAATAATTGTCCGCCTGTCTTGCCCCATAGGCAAGGGTCAGGCGTCATCCGGCCAATAGCCTCAATAAGTGCTAAGTAGTTAACTTGTATATTAATCAAATTATTCCGCCTGTTTTGCCCCTGAGCAATAACAGGCGCATCCGGCTTTATGCCTCATTTAGCCTCTACTTATGAAACAGTGACCATTTCTGAACTGCGCTAAATAGAAAATTCAGGTCTTTTAGATTTCACTTTCGATTAAAACAAACGACTGCGAATGCTGCCTTAGCATTCGGTAGGGCCGCTTGATATATTCGTCGAGCAATGTGCCACCCAAATGGGAGATGCTTCTCCTCGACGAATTCGCCCGAATGGACGTCGCTGGTTATCTGACTCATGTTGGAGCAGACGGTCATACTCATTTTGGAGCAGACTGTGACCATTTGGTCTCTTTTTGTTTATTAACATCCGGCCATGGGCCTCATCATGATTTTATCTGGCCTTAGGCCTCTTAAATGATTAACTAAATATTCGTCAAGTGTTGGTGTAAACTTGATGAATTTAGTAGGAACGACTGTTCTAAAACAATCGGCTCCTTCAGAGGGATTGGGGCGTCTGCTGTTGGGACAGACACTTTCCAAACATATTGGTCGTCTGTATTTGGTACAGGCGACACTTAAAAAACTTAAATAAAAAGATAAGTTGGGAAATGAAGGCATATTCTCATTAACAAAACTTGAGATTACCAAATTGAGGTCTTTACATTCGTACTTAGAAGTAGTACTTTTTCAAGTTGTCTACATTCCAAGTTTTGGGCAGCTGCCTGCCGTCTGGTTCTTCCAGGCGGTAGGTGCCGTCTCTTACCTCCTCATAAATTCGGTAGGGGCCTTCCCAATTTGGGGTTAGCTTTCCCTGTTCATTCGCCCTACCGACTGCCTCCATTTTCCGTAGCACAAAGTCCCCCACTTTGAGAGGACGCTTGTGTACTCTTTTGTTGTAAGCCCGAGTCATTCTCAGACGGTATATCTCATTACGCAAGGCAGCATTGCCCCTGCGCTCTGGAAGTGAGTCCAGTGCTAGGCGCATGGCCTCCCAATTCGCCTCTTCATCATACAACATGATTCGAAGGGTCGGCTCATAGTGCTCAATGGGCAGAACAGCTTCTGCACCATACACCATTAGGAATGGGGTTTCTCCCGTTGCCCCTTTAGCAGTTGTTCTGATGGACCAAAGGACGTGTGGTAATTCATCCGCCCAAAGGCCACCAGCCCGCTCAATTTTCTTTTTAATCCCATTTGAGATTAACTTGTTGAAGGCTTCGACCTGGCCATTTGCTTGCGGTCGGCCGACTGATGCGAAGAAGCTTGAGACCCCCTGGTCTCTCAGCCAAGTCTTGAGTTGAGGCGTCTCAAATTGAGGACCATTGTCAAAAACCATAGACATGGGCACCCCGAAACGAGTGATTATGTTCCTCCAGATAAAGGAAATGACGTCTTTAGTCTTGATGTTTTTGACTGCCTCAGCCTCTACCCACTTGGTAAAGTAATCCACAGCCACCAATATATAGCGCTTGCCGCCTGGTGCAGTTGTATATGGCCCCAGAATGTCTATGCCCCATTTGGCAAAGGGTATTGGGCTGTGGATGGCCGTCAGGTCTGTAGCCGGATGATGGATGAGCTTGCCAAACTTTTGGCACTTGTCACATTTTTTTACCATTTCCATGGCATCCGACTCCAGAGTTGGCTAAAAGTAAAGTCGCCTGGCTGCGAGGGATCTGCCGCCTATATGGGAGGCGCAGAATCCCGAATGCAGCTCTTCGAGGACTTCCTTCCCCTTTTCAGGGGTAACACACTTCAACAGGGGTTTCAAAAAGCCAGCCCTGAAGAGTTCTCCTTGTCGCAACTCGAAGTGAGCTGCTCGTTTTTTTAGAACAGCCGCCTCCCGTGGTGAGTCAGGGAAAGTGCCGTCTGCAAGATAGGCCCGGATGCTGTCCATCCAGGTTGAGCTTCGGTCAAGAATTCCAATGGGGTCTTCCTCAGATATACTTCTTTTTTCCATGACCTCCCAGAAAACTGACCGAGGCGTTTCACAGGAGGCGGATGATGCCAACTTGGACAGAGCATCCGCCTGATTGTTTGAAGACCTGGGCACTTGAGTTAGATGAAATTCTTTAAGTGACCCAACTTCACTCTTGACCGCCTGCAAATATTTTATCATGGTCGGATGAGTGGCCTCGTACGTTCCATTAACTTGGAGTACGGCCAGTTGAGAATCAGAGCAGGCGGATATCTTTTTCGCCCCTGCCGCCTTGCAATACCGGATGCCGGCCAGCAGGGCCTCATACTCGGCCTCATTATTAGAGACCTAAAACTTGAACCGTAGTGCGTATTCGTACTTATCTCCTTCAGGAGATTTACAGATAATCCTCGCACCACAGCCGTTCACAGTGGAGCTCCCATCCACATACGCATTCCAAACCTGGTCTATATTGTCCGGAACAACCAGCCTTGTCATTTCGACAATAAAGTCAGCGAATGCTTGTCCCTTTATTGCTTTCCTTGGTTCGTAAGTGATTTCTAATCCTTGCATTTCAATCGCCCATTTGAGCATTTGTCCAGAAGACTCCAAGGTTTTGAGTGGCCGTTTGATCGGTTGGTCAGTATAGACCTCTACCGCATGCGCCAAGAAGTAAGGTTTAAGCTTCTTGATGGCCATGTAAAGGTCAAGGCCGAATTTCTCAACCATGGGGTACCGAAGCTCCGCGTTTCTCAAAACATGGCTTATGAAATACATCGGGAGCTGGATGTCGTCTCTTTCAGCTAAGAGGACGGCACTGAGGGCATGATCAGAGACGGCTAAGTACATGAAGAGCTTCTCTTTAGGCAAAGGGCTGACAAGCCTCGGCAAAGAGTGCAAATGAGTTTTTAGCCTTTGAAAGGCCGCCTCTGCATCATCCCCCCATTCAAAGTTTGTCTTCTTTTTGATTGCCTGGAAAAAGTAGACACACTTGTCGCCTGAGCGGCTGAGGAATCTCCCCAGGGCCGCCAGACAACCTGTTAGTTTTTGCACTTCCTTCACAGTACGGGGCGACTGCATGTCGATCATCGCCTGTATTTTCTCAGGGTTGGCCTCTATTCCCTTTTGGTCAATCAAAAATCCAAGAAACTTCCCAGACTCAACACCAAAGACACACTTTTTTGGGTTAAGCATGACCTTGTGCCGCCTGAGTGTGGCGAATGTTTCTCGGAGATCAGCAAGGTGATCCGCCTGCTGTTTGGATTTGACTATCATATCATCAATGTACGCCTCTACATTCCTTCCGATTTGATTAATGAAGACCGTATTAATCATTCGTTGGAAGGTAGCAGGCGCATTCTTCAAACCAAACGGCATCACCGTATAAAAGAACAACCCCTGATCAGTGACGAATGCCGTCTTTTCTTAATCTTTTTTCCACAGGGGGATCTCATGGAAACCTGAATAGGCATCCATGAAACTCATCAGGGCATGCCCGGCTGTTGAGTCGACCAGACTGTCGATCTTAGGCAGTGGATAGCTATCCTTTGGACATGCCTTGTTGAGGTCTGTGTAATCAACACACATCCGCCAAGTTCCATTCGGCTTTTTTACTAACACAACGTTAGCTACCCACTCAGGGAAGTTGCACGGCCGAATGAACTTGGCATCTAACAGCTTTTTTACTTCGGCAGCTGCCGCCTGACTTCTTTCTTCGCCGTGGTTTCTTTTATTTTGCCGGATGGGCTTCTTTTTAGGATCCACGGCGAGTTTGTGGACAGCGAGATCCGGGCTGATGCCTGGCATCTCCTCCACTTCAAAGGCAAAGATGTCTTTGAATTCCTTGAGCAGCTGGTGAAGGTTTTCACCCAGCTTTGCAAAGGTAATCGTCCCCACCTTAACAGTCCGCTCTGGACGGCTGTCATCCAGAGGGATATCAATGTGTTCACCAGAAGGCTGGGGACGAAGATCATCCGACCGTTCCCCGGTCAGTGATTGCTATTGCTTTTCTTTTTTGACCACCACCAGCTGATCAGTCTTTCTTTTCTTTCCGGCTGGTGGGGCTGACTGCTCTTCCTCGACATCGTCGAGGTTAATCATTTGCTTGCCCCGGCCGGATGCTGCGGCCGCGGGCTTGACGTCCGAGAGGTAACACTCTCGAGCCGTCTTTTGGTCCCCATTAAGGGAACCAACTGTTCCATCATCCTTCTCATACTTGAGTAGCATGAGAGCAGTGATGATGACGGCCTTACACTCATTAAGAGTGGGTCGGCCAAAGATGAGGTTGTAAGCCGTGAGCTCTTCAACCACTAGGAAACGGATGGTCATGTGCCGACCGTCTCCCCTGCTTCCCAGACGGACAGGTAGGTCAATTCGTCCGACTGGGTGCACAAGTCCTCCCCCAAACCCAACTAAGGTGTGGGTGACCTCCATCATGCTATCCGGTTTGTACTTGAGATTGGATAAGAATTTGAGGCTGATAAGGTCAGAGGAACTTCCTGTGTCAATCAGAATTCGGCCAACCAGCTGGTTGGCGACTTTGCACTCAATGACAACAGGGTCATCATGCGGCCGACGGACTTTGCCTCTGTCCTGCTCGGTGATGACAACTTTAGGGAAGGTGGATGTGCTAGCTGCATCCCCCTCCTTAACAGAATTGACCATCTTTCTCAGATGGTCCTTGGTACCCCGAATGGTCGGGCCACCACCGGCAAATCCGCCTGCTACGGTGTGCACCGGTTCTTCATCAGTTTCGGCACTCACAGCAGGTTGGGGAGTCTTTTTCCTGAACTGCCCCGGATTTGCTTTTGAAGTCACTTTGGACTTCACATAGGACTTCAACTGTCCTTTGTCGGCCAGACGGTCGAGCTCCCGCTTGAGACTAAAGCAGTCGTTCGTGTCATGGCCAACATCCTCATGGAAATAGCAATGCTTGTTCTTATTCTGATTTTCAGCGGAACCTTTCATAGCAGTCGGCTTTTCAAGAGTTAGCCGATCCTTAATTTCCAAAAGGATGGAGCAGCAGTCCTTGTGGAATTCGTACCTTGGGACGTACGGTTTCCACTCTTTTTTCTTCTTCTAGGCCGGTTGATCAGAGTTATCAATGGCCCAGACTTGCTTTTTCTTTTTCCTCTCTTTTGGCTTAGGAGCCGGCTGAGCAGGCCGACTCTCTTTCTGCCGGTCAGACTTCTTATGGTCCGACTGCTTATTGGAGGAGCAGAGTTCGGTCGCCTGTATGTAGCCTTCCGCCTCTCGCAAGGCTCCTTGTAGGGTAAAGATTTGTTTGCGGACGAGTTCGTACTTAAAAGTAGACCCGTCCTTCAGACCCTTAAAGAAGTTTGTGAAGGCGACCTCATCAGACAGCCCATGAATCTGGATTCGGACCAGATTGAACCGCCTGACGTAGGATCGCAAACCTTCTCTAACTCCCTGCTGTACATTGCCCAAGTCAAGACTTGTCTTTTTGGCAGGGAGGTTCATAGAGAAGTTTGATGCAAATAAGAGCGCAAGCGTCTTGAAGCTATTTATGGAGCCAGCCGGCAGGTTGCCAAACCACTGCTGGGCTATGCCCTTCACGGTGGCTGGAAAGCAACGACACCATGCGGCATCATCCAACCCCTGTAAATACATGAGGTGGGTGTATGCCAACAGGTGGTCCTCTGGGTTGGAGGTCCCGTCATAGGCTCCAACCAGAACGTTTTTAACTTTAGCCGGCTGCTGCAGTCTCCAAGGTGATGCAGTCTAAGCTGCCAGTCCATCGGCTGATAGCCGTATGCCGCCTGTCCCCCGTAGAGGGTAGGCTGCATGCAAGGTACTATTGGCGCCTGGTACAGTGGCGGTGCCATGTACTGGGCGGATTGAATCGCATGAGGCCCAGACTGAACCCTTTGGCTGCTTGCTGGGGTCTCATGTACAGACTGGGAACACCTCACAGAGGTATTCCGAAAGCTATCATGATAAGTCGACGTTGAAGCCAACTCTGATAGCTGAGTTCTCTTCTCCTCGATGTATTGCCGAGCGTCGGAGAACGTCTTCTTGCTGCCATCTGGCTGTACATGCCGGATGGGCTTTCTTGTGCTCGTTTCTGGGAAACGGAGCCGAGTGAGATCAAATTGGGGCCAGGCCTTCTCCTTACGGGCAAGATGAGGAGTTGGCTAACGGTCCCTGACCGACTTCTGTTTGCCAACTTGGGCTGGCTTCTTGGCCGACTGCTCCTTTCTAGGGGCAGGCGACTTCTTAGAGGCGAGCTGCTTGATTTCACCCCTGAGGCTGCTCAGGAGTGACATTAGCTCATCCCGAGTGACGGGAGTTGATCCTGCCGCCTGGGAAGGATCAACCGGCCGCCCCGAGGGCTTCTTTGGTTGACCAGCAGTTTTGCTTGGCCCTGCCTGGTCATGGTGGCGCTCCCGCCTTTCCTTACTGCGGATGCGTTTAGAGATGAGGGATCCATTTGGATCCACATAGGTTTCGACATCAGCGTCGTCACCTGAGTCATGGTCCGTTTGGACCAGTACATCATTTGGAGGCCGAATGGCCTCCGGATTTGGTACAAGCTCTTGTGAAGCCATTTCAGAGGTACTCTCCCCACAGACGGCGCCAAATGTTTCGGGGTTTTTGTCCCTCGGGAGAGTTACAACACTGAAACTGGATTCAACTGAGGACGCCTGTACCTGCAAAGCAAACGGACCTCCGGATGGTTGGGGGTTCGCCTCCGAAGATTAAGTCAGCAAACGTTCGGAAATAAAACGTGCGGAAGTAAAGTTATCTGCTTGGATTCCAAGCTCAGGTAAAGTGAGATAAGTGACGTATTGTCTCGTATTGCGTGTCAAAATTCTCTCTCTGTCATAAATGACATAATGTCCCTATTTATAGGGTCCTTTTGAAGAGTGTGCCTTCCTAGGATCTGGTGACCCAGGAATTAGGTCACGCCGTTTTGCGGCGCCTCGGGATTTGGGCCTTAGAAGGCCGCCATCCCAGGGCCAATGCCTGAGTGACACGTGTCACTGTGCCCAAAAGGATTCTGGAGCACTTTTTGAGTGACACGTGTCGCCACCTGAATGGTCCCTACTGGACCTTCAGTCCACGTAGGACGGAGAAGAGCCCACCCTCCACGTGTCATTATTCCATAGGTCCAAATGGCACTTATACGGAGGACATGTGGCGCTTTCTGATTGGGCCACCTAGCCGGGTATGAAATACCCAAATCAGTTATAATGACCAGACTGCTATTGCTCGTGTTCGAGAGTTGATTCTCTCGGTATGTTTTCTTAAAACTTCTTGTTGGTATCATCCTTAATAGGACTTGAGCTTATGGATGTTCGTTTTGTAGGAGCCTACAGTTTAGTTCGGCCGTGGGATGATTTTATCTTTCCTGTATTTGCCGTTTAAGTTACTACCCAGAGTCCGTATTTTCAGGGTACATACAACGCTGTGGTATACTTGGGTGAGAGAGTTGCGATTCATCACTTTTCAGAGTTCCTTATTGTTCTTTCTTGCCCTCCACGACATATGTTCGACCAGATGAGACTGAGGGCTTGGGCGGCTAGGACACCAACGGGTACAGATTGGCGAAGTCATATCCATCCGAACAGTAGTTATGGGGATAGGATATTGCCGCTTTTGGCCCACCACCGTGCTTGCCAGAGCTGACAGAGGTATCTTTTGTATTTTCATTTATTCATTTGATAGCCCCCGAGCCTATCCTAATTATTCAAGTTTAACTTAACAGGCTTTGACTAGAGAGTTCGTTCCTCTGCCGATTTCCATTGTCTACCAGGGTAGTTTTGGTCCTGTTGAGGAGATGATTCCCTAACTCCTGTGCCATGTCGCTTCATAGAGGAGACGATACCTCGACACCAGACTTCGGTAAGTCGCATTATTTTTTATCTCATTGCATATATGCTTTGATTATTTCTGACTTTATGATTGTGACAGTTTTCTCGTGACGTGATGACGAGGATGGCGAGAGGCATGGATGCTTTCCATTATTAGCCCGTGAGGTTGAGCCACCGAGCTATGTGTCGTCGCGGTGATGACTGGATGGAGGTATTCTCTTGACCTCCTCTTATGTTTATAATTGTCTTTCTATACTTGACTTAGTTTGCCTTTTCTATTTCAGCCTTTTCCTCTGACGCGCACTCGTATGAGGCCCGAGGCTAGGAGGGAGAGGTCGGGGTCTGACACGAGGCGTCGTCGTACCTCGGTTGGAAGTCAGGGCGGTCGAGTAGAGTCAGACCATACTACCAGACTAGAGGGTTCTGGCTCTTCGATTGAGTTTGCATCAGGGAGGCCAACCGGCAAAGGAGGCACAACATCAGCTCCTTTGGTGGGTGGTGCGACGTACAAGATTGGCTCGTTGTCACAGCAGCAACAGCAGCCTCAACAGCTTTAGAATTTGGGAGCACAGCAGCAGGGTGAGCCTGGATAGGCTGGCCATACTCTCTCGATCCCAGCTCTTACTGATTAGGCTATAGGCAAGGGCTTGACTCCTCAGACTGTACAATTTTTGACATGTTTAGTTTTAGCTTTGAATTTTTCATTTTTCTTTTTATTATGCATGTGAGTGTGAAAATTATGACTAATTTTTGCGCAAAAAATTTTCATCATTTTTATTATCAATGGAGGGTGTCCAACTTTCTCCCCTAAAAAGAACAAATGAAAAAATAAAAAATCGAGTTTGTCTTTAATAAACTTAAATTTAATTAAACTCGAGACAATCAAATGTGGCACAAGTATTTGTAATAAGGCCGGATTTGAGTAGATGAGGCTTTATAAAAGGGTAAAAACCGTAAAATCCTAGTACAAAACTGAGTCAAAGTAGCAAAAAGATCGATTAGTGTAGCGCGCGAGGCTGGCGTGACACACACCTAGCTATCGCGATGCGACAAGCATCACGCGATGCGTAATTTATGTCGCATGGCGCTAGAATTATTTATCCGAATCCTAACAGGATTTGGTATGCTCCAATTTTGTGCATAAATAGCCCCCAAATCTGTCGATTTTGTATAGTCAATAGATTATAAATAGTTCTAGCCTTTATTTCTTAATCATGTTTAAGAGTTTTAGCGATTTCACTCGGGAGTGGTGCTGGTCTCTGACTGCTAAGGAAAGAAAAGAGCTTGACTTTTTTCACTTGGGGGTATATATGGTATAAAGGGGGTAGATCTTGACATATACTTTATTAATACCCCATTGGAGTATTTGGATTCAAATACTCATTGCTTTAGGCTGGTTTTGATGAAATTTGTCCTTTATCGGAAGAATTTGGTGCCATTCTGGCTTCCCTTCCCTAAATCTTGCAGTAATTCCTAAAGTAAGCAAGTATTATTACAAATATTTTGAGCGTTTCATTAACCTTAAGGATAAGGACTTGAAAGATGTAGTGCATGGTAACGTAGTTAATTTGAAGGAATTTGCACGTTTTTATTTTGACAGACCACGCTCCGAATCTTTTCATGTTTATAGGAGAAGAGCCTTCATTTTTTTCATGCTAAACCAATATCTGCTCACTAGTGGTAATATTCATGAGGGCCAAGCTATTTTAGCATCTGTCATGGAGAAAATTGAATTAGGCAGAAATCCAATGCCTTTAATTGTTGGAGAAACCATGCTTGGTTTAGATGAATTAAAAAAAATCCAAAACCACCTCATTAAGGTTCTCCAATATTATTACAGGTAGAAAATTCATACTTTTATTTAAAGAAATAAAAAATATTTAACTTTGTATAGTAATAATAATTATTTGCATCAAATTTTTTTGCAGATATGGCTAATGGAGAGGCTTGAATTAATTAGCCCTCCTAACAATATTGATAGATATACACCAAATTTCTTCGTAAGACGGAAGAAACGCTTTTCCATAAAGATGGGCCGCCGAGAGTGGAGTACGATCTTTGAAACATGCGACTTTACCATCAAGTGGGTGATCCTTGGTGGAAAATTGAAAAGATGGTTGGTGTTAATAACTAACCTTTTTGTTGTCTTCCTAGCTTGTCAAAGTTGACTTTTTATTACCCTTCCAGGGTGAGAAGACAATATTTTCTCAAACTGTTCCATCTGGTGATCTTCGTCGTCACTATAAATTTCCTATTTCACAGGATGTAGAGAGATTTGATGATTATTGGTGTGCTAGACCTTTATGGGAAGTTGTTACCCAAAAGGTCCCACCTTCCTTTTCTAGGGATACGAAGCAATAGCTACTTGGTAGGTCTCAAAAGGAAAAGAACAAAGCTCGGAAGCTGAGTAAGACCAATGTGAAAGGCCGCCTGGGGATAAGAAAATTCCTCATAGGGTGAAAGAGTTGAATTCAAGACTCTTGTTATGCCTAAGAAGAAAGGTTTTACTAAAGGTAAAGAGAAAAGAAAAGCTGACACTACAGAAAAGAAAGTGTGGGTTGAAAAGAAGCACAGTATAATGGCTATTGGAGAAACCATCAACACAAATATTGAGTGTAGATCTTCCAAAGGATTCTTACAATTAAAAGTGATGGATGATGAAGAAGAAGCGGACAAGAATTGGAAAAGAGCTAAAAATAGAAGATAGATTAGAGCATTGCTTTATTTTCAATTTATTAGACAGATTTAATTTTAGGTTTTTTTAGAAAATTAACACCACAAAGTTTTCGAAAAATGGATTATAACACCACAAAATCTCAAATTTTTATTATAACACCACATAAAAATACAAAAATTTAATTTCACCACCACTTAACGGATTCTTGGATGGAATCCGTTAGTGGGGCTCACTTTGAACACGTGTCAATGCTTTATTAGTTCAAAAAAAAAATTTATTTTTTTTTAAAAAAAAACTAAAACCTAACCCAGCCATACTCCTCCACCGCCGGCAGCCCTATCTTCCACCGCCGGCAGCCGAACTCTCTCCACCGCTGCCGAAACCCGTTGCTTTCACGGGTATAACCACTCAGCCTCGCCCTTCCCTTTCTCCAAATAAACAAACCCTTTCCTAACTCTTTTCCCCCTTCCCGAAAACCACCACAACAGCCACCTCCACCCCTTAAACAATCGAAATCGACATACCCTAAAACCATAATTGCTTATAATTGAATCCAAATTGCTCTCTTAAGTGCGCGAGGTTGCTGTGGAGATGTAGTGCGCCAGGTGGTTATGTAGGATGGTGCACTGGGCAAGGTAGTAGCGTGGGTCGATGCGGTGCGCGAAGTGCTGCTTTGCTTTGGTGGGTTGATGTGGTGCGTTAGGTGGTTATGGGGGCTGGTTTGGTTTTCGGGGATGGAGAAGGGGTTGAGTCGCTGGTTTTGGTGGGGGCAAGGGGTGTGTTGCGGCTGGGTCTGGGTTGTCGGTGGCGAGGGCAGGTGGTGCCGGTGGTGGGGCTTGGTTGGGTTAAGGTTTAAGGCTGTTTTTTTAAAAAAAAAAATTCTTTTTATTTTTATTAGTTTTTTTTATTTATTTTAAACCATTAGATTATTGACACGTGTAATTTGAAGGCCCTACTAACGGTTTTCATCCAAAGAACCGTTAAGTGGTGGTGAAATCCATCTTTTGTGTTTTTTTGTGGTGTTATAATCAAAGTTCTTTTTTTTGGTGTTATAATCCATTTTTTGTAAAATTTATGGTGATATTTTCTATAAAAACCTTAATTTTAAGTCAATTTTATTTTAGCTTTACTTAAAATTCATCAATAATGTAATTTTTACTTTATTTTATTTATGCAATTTCCTGCTTTTTTAAAAATTAAACTAACTTTTTATATTAAAACATTTGTTAAAGCAATGAAAATGTCTTGAATTTTTTCAAGAACTATTCGATTACAGAAGTCAAAAATTTCCGAAAAAACACCGAAATGCACCCAGATCGACGCAGAACGTCTAGCGTTACGAATTTGAACTTATCGTCGTTCTGAGCGATTGTCGCAATGCGCTGCTTCCTGCCGCTGTGCGGCATCTGTGCACATCGCGCTGGACTTAATACTTGCACGCCAGCTGCTCTGTTGTTGACGAATTGATTTCTTTGAAGATTAAAGTGGTCGCACCCTGTAAAGGGTTGCCTGCGCATCCTTTCCTAAGGAATCAGGCCAAATGTAGCTAACTTGAGTATCTTACTCAAGTAATTATGGGTAGTACTTCTTAAGGTTGTCAAGATTTGTCATGTTTGAAAAATTCATCACCATTCATGTCAGTTAATTTTGCAGCACCTCCTGATAGGATGGTTTTGACAATGTATGGTCCGGACCAATTAGGCCTAAATTTGCCTCTTGGGTCTAGAACATTCTTCCTTAATGCTTTTAATAGCAAATCTCATACCTTGATGTTTCTTTGACCTTCTTGTTAAAGTATCTAGCCATACGAGCTTGGTAGCATTAGGTATGATGTAGAGCTTCTAGTTGTTTTTCATCAAGTAGAATTAGCTCCTCATATCTCGCTCTAGTCCATTCGACTTCATTGAGTTTAATTTTTAATGCAATGCATAGGGAAGGTATTTCTAGCTTTATAGGTTGTACTGGCATCCATTCCATAGACTAAGGAGAATGGCGTATTTCCCGTTGATGAGCGAATTGACGTGTGATAATCCAAAGAGCAAAATGGAGTTTGTCAGGAAAGTCCTTGTAATTCTGTCATTTTCTCGATGATGGCCTTTAAATTCTTATTGGCTGCCTCTACTGCACCATTGGCTTGAGGCCTATATGGGGAAGAGTGGTGTTGTTAAATACCATAATTTTGTAGCAATTCTTCACATTCTGCTTGAAAGAGAGTTCATTGTCACTTATCATTTCGTGTGGGACTTCATATCAACATATAATGTTTCTTTCGATAAAGAGTGCTACATACTTTGCATTGGGTTTTGCGTATGACTCTGCTTTGACCCACTTTGTAAAATAGTCGATTGCTACTAAGATGTAATTGTGACCTCCTGTCCCAGGAGGAGTAATATTTCCAATGATATCTATTCCCCATGTTGAGAATGACCATAGTGAAGTGTAGGTGTAAAGGAGTGATGGTGGAACGTAGAGAAAGTTAGAGTATATTTGGTATTTAGGACATCTTTTAACAAAATGATAACAGTCCCTATTCATGGTAGTCCAATAATATCCTTCGCGCATTATCTTTTGGACTAGCATCTTGTCGTTTACATGAGTTCCACATACTCCTTCGTGGACTATTCTTATTGCCCTATGGGATTCCTTTTTGCCTACTATAGGGAATATTTCAAGAATTACCCCAAACTTGAACCCCACTGTGATCATACACTTAAGTACGGTGTCGTCCAAAGGGAAAGAAATTAGAGCAAAAGAGTCGCCAACAAGTTTTAGGAACTTGTAAACCGTTCGCAGGGTGAAGGTTACACCCCTTAACGATCCAGGAGATTGTCAACTCCAATAGGCCTGGAACCATGACTGGTAGTTCAGGGATGAGGGTACAAATCCAACCTAAAAGAGATTGAATCTGCCCCAATAATAGGCCTCTACTTTATTCTGATCGTATTCATGTGCGCTTTTTGACTAACATGCAATCAATAGGTTTAACCCTAAACCTGTTTAATCTATGTTGGTTGAATATTAATGCACAAATAAAACTATTATTGGCGATCACTTGAATTATAATCATATTAACCCTAAACAAGATTATCGATTATCTTATTAAGCGTGATTACAAGTACCAATTCCCTTTAAACATACATAAAAGGTGTGATCAAGCAATAACAATATTTATCAAGCAACATAATAATCATCATATTATATATAAGTCATCTGTCAATTAACAAATAACATGAAATAATTTGTAAATTAACAAATTACGTAAAACAATTCGCAAACTAACAAATTACGTTAAACAATTCGCTAATTAACAAATTACGTTAAATTATATAATTCAACACAACAATAATCATAATCATAATCATAATCATAATCATAATAATCATGTTAAAGCATAATATTAATAGCAAGATCCTAGGCATGATACTAACAAGATTAATAACAAACCCGGGCATGTCATTAAACAATAAAGATCAAATATATAGCCCAAACATGATACTAGCATGCTATTAGGAAAGACAATAGGAAGCATCATAGAAATCATAATTGATATAAGCAACTTATTCTTTACCCTAAACATGATACTATGAAGCATTTTTTTAATCATCTTTGATATTAGAAATTACCCTAAACATGATACTAGGAATCAAAATAATAACCTAAACATGATTTCTATATTAAAATATCAATTAAACAATTAAAGAACTTACTAGGATGCCTCGTATATCTTTCTTTCACGTCTAGGGCGAAGGCAACTTCGAATTATGCTAGGTGTGTCTAGTTCTAATGTATAAGGAATTGTGTTTGTAAAAGGCTAGGCTTAGAAAAGAGGGAGAGTGAATCAAAAAATTCTTGATGAGAGTTGGTGAGAAGAAAGAATTAGAAAGAATAAGAATTGATGAGAATTGATGATTGTTCAGAATTGATGATTGAAAACAGAATTTTAAAAGGCTATTTACAGAAAAAATCAGTCGGATGGATAAAAAAAGAATCAGAGTTTCAACGAGAATAAAACTCGATTAGCGCCAGACGCTGGACATTAGCGCCAGGCGCCAAGCCTTAGCGCCAGGCGCTAATAATCAGTTTCACGTGTTTTTGTTTTTATCATATCTTTTGATCCGGAAGTCCAAATAAGAAATATAATATGTAGTTGGAAATATGTTGAAGTCTACTTTCCAACCCAATTAGAATCAGATTAAAATCTTTTGTAGATAAAAAGATATGGCCGAAATAGTGGAAGGGTGTCAGTTTTGGATAGAGTTTCATATCTCATTCATATCTTTTTCGTTATAGCTCGGTTTTAATATTATAATATATCATTGGAAAGATAATTTCAAGATCTATCCAACCATATAAAATTTGGATAAATATTATGAGGTACAAAAATTAATATCTGACTATCTTTGAACATCTTTAAATTCGAATACAATTAGGTTTTAAGAAAAAGAAAAGTTTTTAAAAAAAGAAAGTTTTTATTTAATTCAAATTCTTTAATATTATCTTTTCAAAAGGATAATTAACATATTTTAGAAACTCATAGAAGCTTCTAATTAATCCTAATTAGTTTAGGAATAGGATTAGACCTTTGGACCCTCCACATGATCATTGGGCCGTAGGTAAGATCCGGTTCGAGCTCAGTTTAGTATTTTGGCCATAACTTCCTCATTATTCATCGGAATTGGGCTTATAATATATCGTTGGAAAGTTATTTTCAAACCCCATCCAACTATACCATTATTGGACCCTTATCATGGACCAAACTAAACTGAAATGCACGTTTTTCAAAAATAAGGTAAGAGAAGAAATATTTTTGAAAACAGAAAGAAGAGATATTTTAATAAAAACATCCTCATCACTAGACTTTTCACACTTTTGCTTTTTTCGATAATCAAATGACATGAAATGTATTCATCACTGGGTTTGGTTTTGGGGAGACACAAATGGGTGTCTACACCTACGCACAAAAGAGTTCGACCTTTAGGTACCCTTTTGTGTAGCTCATTGTCTATGAGTACATATTGGGAAGCCAAAAGTCTTCAGTCTTGTTTTTCTCTTTTGTCAGCGTGGAGTGGATATTCTCCTTTGGTGACATAGTTAAGGGATGTCTGTATACTAAGGTTTTTCTTCTTCTTGTTATTCATGGACTTCCTCATCGTCTTCTAAGGCTTGAATGTAAGCAGGTTTATGCTTATTTTTAAAGGCATTTGCTCAATATCTGTAGGAATTCTAACCATGTAGGCTAGTCTTGCCAAAGCATCAGCGAATTGATTTTCCTCTCTTGGTAGATATGTATATTCTACCTTTTCTAACTAATTAGTGAGAGTATCCCGATATGTTTTGTACGGCGCCAGGCTTTTGCTCCTTACTTTCCACCTTTTGGAAATTTGGTTGATGATTAAAGAAGAATCTCCGAATATTCGAAGTTTCTTTAATCCCAATGCCAAAGCTGTTTCGAGGCCTACCACACATGCTTCATATTCCGCAGCATTGTTGGTAACGTTGAGATCTAACTTTTTGGAGATTGGGACATGTTCTTCTTTAGGTGATATTAATAATACTCCTACGCCACAACCCTTTTGGTTTGATGCTCCATCAAAGTATAACGTCCAAGTATCATCTTCTGTAAGCATTAGGTCTTCATCTGGAAATTCATTTTCATGTATAGGCGTTGAATCTTCAATTGGAAAATCCGCTAACAAGTCCAAGACCACTGATCCATTGATAGCCTTTTGGGGCATAAACCTTACATCAAATTAGGCTAAGTTGACTACTCATCTTGATATTCTTCCATTAAGTGTAGATTTCTCGAAGAGATAATTTAGTGGATCCATCCGAGATACCACATAGACTATATGAACAAGCATGTAGTGTCTTAACTTGGTTGTGACCCACACTAATGCGAGGCACAATTTCTCAATTGGTGTGTAGCGTACTTCATACTCGAGCATCTTTTTGCTTAAGTAGTAGATGGCATTTTCTTTTCCTTCTACTTCTTGTGCGAGCATAGCCACCATTGTCTCTTTGGTGACTGTTAAATACAACCTAATAGGGATTCTATGGAGCGCACGTGCTAGTACGAGAGGATTAGCAAGATAGGCTTTGATTTTCTCAAAGGCTTTTTGACACTGATCGTCCCATATTACTGGCACGTTCTTCTTTCGTTTCTTGAATATGGGTTCACATATCGTGGTTAATTTGGATATGTACCTAATAATATATTGCAAACAACCAATGAATCCTATAATCTATTTCTCGGTCTTGGGCGGCGGCATTGACATGATTGCTTTAATTTTGGTTAGGTCTATCTCTATTCCTCTAGAGCTAATGACATATCCCAAGAGTTTTCCTGAGGTTACTCCAAAGGCACACTTAGATGGGTTTAACCTCATGTTGTATTTCCTCATCCTTTTGAAGAATTTTCTTAAGGCTACTAGATATCCTGGACGGTCTTTTGATTTTACAATCATATCATCCACGTAGACCTCAACTTCTTTGTGCATCCTGTCATGTAATAAGGCAGTCGCTGCTCTTTGGCAAATGGCACCCGCGTTTTTTAACCCGAATGGCTTTACCGTGTAATAGTAAGTGCCCCATGGCGTTATGAATGTAGTCTTTTCCATATCTTCCTCGGCCATGAGAATCTGGTTGTACCCCGCGTATCCATCCATAAATGAGAAAAGCGCGGGATTTGTTGTGTTATTTACCAAAATGTTAATGTGTGGTAAAGAGAAGTCGTCATTTGGACTTGCCTTATTTAGATCTCTATAGTCGACACACATTCTTACCCTTCCATCTTTCTTTAGAACTGACACCACATTTGCAACCCATTCGGGGTATTTAGATACCCTGATAAAACCTGCAGTAATTTGTTTTTAAACTTCTTCTTTAATTTTAAGAGCTACGTTAAGTTTAATTTGACGTAACTTTTGTTTTACGGGTTTCATTCCTGGAATAAGTGGTTTTTTGGGTAATTTTACCCATGTCATGTTGTCCAATCAGCGTTTGACACGTGTAATACCATGGTTGATCCGAATTTAGCCAATCATCATTCGAAACGTGTCCTTCCTAGAACATGGGAGAAAAAGACGGCCTTCAATGGCCCAAATCCCAAGAAAGTCGTAATTCGGCGCAGCCCAGAATGATTAGGTCAGAGTGACCTAATCAAGGGCACATTTCCCAATGACCCTATGAATAGGGAGATTTCCCCCATTTTTGGGCACCTACAATTACTACAGCATACCCTACATTCTCTTACATCAGAGAATCACCTGATCTCGGAATCCCAGAAGATTTTACCTCTCTTTTTCCGCACTTTCTCCCGTTTATCTTCAAGTACTAACTTGATCGTTGGAGGCGAAGCTTTAACCACCCAGAGTCTCCGTTGTTTTGCAGGTACAGGCCGCGCGCAACCAGTCTCTGAGCTGTAACTCTCCCGAGGGACAAACAACACCCAAAACATTTAGCGCCGTCTGTGGGGAGAGTACCTTTAGGATGGTTCAAGAGTGAAGATATTAAAATAAAAAGTGTGTTCCAAAAACTGATGTGGTCATGCCACTTATTTGCTAAAACTGAAATAACAAATAAATTTTAAAATAAATAATATGAATTCGTGGCGAGGAAAGTCATAAGATTTAATCCTTTCGAATGTTGTCCCTTTTGTCGGTGGATTGCTTGTAGCTTGAAGGATCGAAGTTAGAATCATATGACTCCTCCATTGGTTCAGGTGATTCAGGTTCAGGTTCTACTGGAACAAACTCCCCTTTTTCTTCCTCTTCCGATGAAATATCTATAATTATTGGAGTGTTGGAGGTGGGTTTGGATCAGAAATGTCCATAAGTGAACTATTACCCTCTTGTTGTTCTCCATTCTCTGCTGGATTACCCCCCGACGAAGAAGAAGAAGAAGAAGAAGCAGAATTTTCCGGTTGTTGATTTGGAGGAGGATTGTTCTCTGCTGGGTTATCAAAGTAGTAGTTAGGGTAGGGAAGGTTAAAGCGCTGACAATAAGCTTTCTCCACCCTTACGAGATATTTGGTTAAGAAAATATAGTCTGGATACCACTGGCCATAATAGTCTCTGTATTTATGGTAATTTGGGATGTCTCCTGGAAGATAAAAATCAGAAAATCTTTGTTTGACAACAAAGTAAGGGGGCTCCTCTGGAAGACAATGGACAATCATTGCCGAAATACGATCAGGGGTGTCATAAACTTTCTCCCGTAGGACATTGCTCATGTAGGAACAAAAGTATCTGATCTTTTCTACAAAGTCATAGGGGTGTTCATTATTTTTCTTTACGAGAGATCCCATTTGGGTAAACTTGCTAGGAAAGATTGGCATCCTGTAGAGAAAAGGTTTAGAAAAGATTTACCTTCCCTAAAGAAATAAAATAAAATGAAATAAATAATACAAATTTCAGTGTTCAATCATACAATCTTTAGGGTTCACATAGAATAATACATATTTTGCATGCCTCATCAACGAACATCTAGTCAAATCACATGCTTGATACTCAAAATAAAATTATGCACTTAGGGAGAAATTTAAATCTTAGCCTATATGCCCTTTCTTTATCCTACCCAAGCTCACCAACATGTTAATAAAAGCTTTTAACACATAGTACTTACCTTAATCCTTGCTTCCTGCAATACATAAAAAAAATAAAGTGTACATATTTCCCCCAAAAATAATCAAATTTCGGCCCAAAAAAATTTTTTTTTTTTTTACACAAAAAAAAAATCGAGTGTTCTTAAAAAAAAAAAAAATCGGACCATAATTAAATAAATAAATTAAAAAAAAATTCGGCCCTTAAAAAAATATAAATATATATAAAAAAATATAAAATTAGAACAATCATCGTTTAATAATTAAATTAACACTTGGCCAAGTTTAAATCCAGTAAAAAAAAATGTTTTCGGGTTAGTGGTAATTTAAAATCTCAACCTAAGCTCTGATACCACTTTGTAACACCCTAGAAATTCCTTTCCTTTAAATACACACTTTACTCTTTTTTTAAAATACGTTTTAAGAATATCTAAGACATTACCGCCACCGTGAAAACGGCTAAGGCAACTATCAAAGATACACAGCGGAAGACTTGAAAACCAAAACTATTTAAATAACACAATTTAAAAACCAAACCAACGAAAGTAAAGTTGAAATCAACAAAACCAAAGTCAAATAAAATCCACTACAACTTGGAACCATTTAAAGCCCTTATTCAAAACCGAAACAACCAAACTTTTGTGTTAGTCCATAAAGTAATATAATAAAATATTCAAGGCATAAAACACATCATATCCTAATGGAAGCTAGCATGATTCTCTCTTCACTCATGCCCCGTCATGAACATGCTTCAATACCTGAAAAGTGTATCTCTACTTGCCCCCACTACTCTCCATTAAAATGGATCATCGTAGGGCCAAGATAAAGACATGGCAAGACACAAACAACACACACAATCAGCAAAGCTAAGTACGTAAGTGTAATTAAACACACTAACATGCATTCTCCTATCATCACACACACTTACCTCATTGCACCTGTTTACAAGCACACACAACAATCAACAAGACACTTTAACTAGACACTAAGTAATTCATTTAGCGTTGATTACGCATCGAACGGGTTTCCAACTATACCTCCCCCAATAAATTGAGGTTAACTGACACGGGAGCTAACCGTGCCAGCAACGAACCTGTGCCACACATAGGTGGCGGAATTCCAGCGCATAATAATAATAAAAAGGAATATACAGCGTCCTGTACTCCGTTAGAAGTTCTGATCAAATATAAAGTCACATAACTCCCCCCATATGTTCATACTCAAGGTATATACGTTCTAAGAGTTTTGGTACGTAATCTCTTTCACTTTACGTTATTTACATATTATTAGACTTGGTGATGACCCTCAAAGCATAACAATTCAATCATCAATAATAATTCAATCACTCAAACATACCAATTTAATTCTTGAATATTTAGTGACCACATAATATTTAATGTTGAACCCTTTTTAATTCTACCTCAGTGTCAAAGACACCTTAAACGCATAAAGCGCCAAAAATCATATCCCTCGGTGTTAAAAACACCTTAAGTGCACAAAGGCACCAACATACAATTTATTCCTTGTGTACATAGACACTTATATAGCTCCTTTCTCATGCTTAAAGCATCAATAAAAATTATATGAACCATAATAAAATTTCTTTTCAATATTCCAAACATAATTAAACAATTAGTTTAATTAAACATGCTCTCTATCATGCCATAAATAAATATGTAGTCCATATAATCATGCCAAAATATAATTTTCCAATCCATAAACCATCACAAATAATTCATGCTTCACAATTCAATCACCAACACCAATAATTCACAACTCAATACATAAACCTTAGCATGATACTACTTGTAATTGATTGAAATTAAACCTAGCATGATTCTACATCATCAAAATATGCTAAGTACGCGAACGTACCTTGAGTACGTTATTAAAACTGCCACAACTAGTAGAAATCGCTTACTTCAAAGTCTCCTACACATTAAATCCATAATAGAGTATTAATATTCACTCTAAACAAATTTCCAGAAATATATATTATTTTAAAACCCTTCATAAATTAATTAGAATAAGCTGAAATTATATTTAAAACATCCTAAATTAAGTCCCAATTAATGGGTAATTAAAATTTCTTCAAGAAACCCAATATTAAGTGTTCTACATAAAATTTCAGCACTTTATTATACTTAAAACTTGCTGTAATTTGGTTTTAAAATACTTAAAACAAAGGCCTACCCTATTATACATCATAATCTTTCAATAAATCATGAAACAAGAACCTAGGGTTTCAAAAATTGGGGCTTTTTAATTAAAAACCAAATCTGAAAATTAATTCATACAATTACAATTATCAAACATCAAAATTAAATCCCAAAACTCATAAATTATAATTAGATCTAAGCATAGGTTTAATTAAAATGAGAAATCTAAGTTTTTTTTTATATATATATATAGTTCGAAAAAGAAAGGGGGAAAAAGAGGAGGAAGAACGGCAGCCACCACCGGCTGCCTGCTGCCGGCGGCTTGCGCTGCTGGCAGCGGCGGCCACCAGCTGCCGGTGGCTGGCAGCGGTGGTGAGGGAGAAGGGCAGCCGAAAAATAAGGGGAAGGGGAAAAAGAAAAAGAAAGAAAAATAAGGAGGAGAGAGAGAAGTTTACCTTGGGTTTTCTCCACTCTGGGCAAAGTTTGATTTGCCTCATAAGTGGGATATTTATACCCCTTCTCTACTAACCCTCTTCCCTAAACTTTCCTCTTTTAGGTTTTCCTAATTCCTTCCTTAATAAAACTTGTTGAAAATTAAAATTTCCTAAAATAAAACCCCAACTTTTAAATAAAATAATTAAATAAACTTTCCTTTAATAATAATATTAATTAAAATACTTTAATTAAAATAATTACAACTATTTAAATACTTAATAAAATACATACTTTAAATAAAATACGTATAAAAATACGGGGTCAGCTGGCAAGAATGACTCCTCCAAAGAAGAGAAAGCCAGTCAAGGACATGCAGCCAACTCCGCATCCAAGGGACAAGGCAACCGAGACACTTGACTGGTCCGTGATTCTTTTACCCCAGAAGAATACAAGAAACAGCCGCTGGGGTGAACAGCAGGTGGGAAACAAAAAAATCTACTCCTGAAGCCTGGGAAATAATCACCCGCAAAAGTCAGCAACTATCTCAGTTAGCCTCTACTTCGAGCTTTCCAAACAGCTTCAAGAATACATCCTGTAAACACCCATTCGTGTCTCCCAAAAACAAAATCCGGTGATGAATACCTTTCGTGTCGAATCATAATCGAATGAAGTGAAAGTGTGGAAAGTCTAGTGTTGCGGTTAACTTTAAATCCTCTTCCTTCTCTCTGTTTTCGAAAACCTATTATATGAAAATAGCCAATCCATTTTAGTTTGGTCCATGGCAAGGGTCCAATAATAGTGTAGTTGGATTGGGCTCGAAAAGAGCTTTCCAACGATATATTATAAGCCCAATTCCGATGAATAATGAGGAAGTTATTGTAAATTACTAAACTAGGCCCGGTTTGATCTTTATATGCGGCCCAATGATCTAGAGGAGGGCCTATTTTAAATTATCATTCCTAATGCAATTAGGATTGATTATAGTCTTCTAGAATCTTCTAGAATGTTCTTTTCAATCCTAATGTGATTAGGATTGATAATTGAGTTTTATGAGTTTTATTTTGAATAAAAGAAGTGTTTTAAATGAAATTACAGTTTTATCCCTCGTACGCTTAATTTTATCAAAAAAAAAAAATAAAACGTGTGGAAAATTGCTTGCAGCGCCGTACAGCAGGCTGTTGCCTAGGAACAAGCCTGTCGCGCGGCGACAAGCCTTTCGCACGGTGACAGGCCCTATCGCGCAGCAACAGAGGCTAGTGCGGCGCCAGCGTCATGTTTTATTCTTCTTAAAACTCCGATTCTGTTTTATCATATTCAGGCTTATTTTCGTTATAAATAGCGTCCTTAAATATCCGTTTTGGATTACCAACTCTCATCAAGAAATTCTTGATATTCTCTCTCTCTTATTCTAAACCAACCTTTTTACAAATAAAATTCCGCATTCACAAGATCTAGACACACCTAGCCAAATTCAAAGTTGCCTTTGCCCTAGACGTGAAAGATTTGGTATTTCTGAGGGTTTGGTCCCAAATCTCTCTTTCAATTATTTATTTTAATTGTTTGTTTTTATTTTTCCCTTGAAGTTACTAACGTGTGTATTTTGTTATTAGAAAGAGATACGAGGCATCCAAGTAAGTGTTTTAATTGTTTCATTGATCTTATGATATACAAATCATGTTTAGGTTGTTATTTTGATTACTAGTATCATGTTAGGATGCTTTTCTTAGTATGATGTTTAGGGTAATAACTAAAAATTCCTAATATCAAGTATGATTGCTTTGATGCTTCCTATTCTCTTTCCTAATATTAATGTTAGTATCATGTTAGGGTTAATGCTTTGATTTTTATTGCTTAGTGACATGCTAGGGTTTGTTATTAATCTTTTTAGTATCATGCCTAGGATCTTGCTATTATTATGCTTTAACATGATGATGATTATTTTTATGATTCATGATTATTTTAAATTATGATAATTATTATTTTTATGATTATTATTATGTTGCTTGATTATTACTTATTGTTATTGCTTGATCACACCTTTTATGCATGTTTAGAGGGAACTCGTACTTGTAATCACGCTTAATAAGATAATTAATAATCTTGTTTAGGGTTAATATGATTATAATTGAAGTGATCGCCAATAATAGTTTTATTTGTGCATTAATATTCAACCAACATAGATTAAACAAGTTTAGGGTTAACCTAATGATTGCATGTTAGTCAGAAAGCGCATATGAATACGAGAAGAATAAAGTAGAGGCCTATTATTAGGGCAGGTTCAATCTCTTTTAGGTTGGATTTGTACCTTCATCCCTGAACTTCCAGTCATGGTTCTAGACCTGTTGGAGTTGACAATCTTCTAGATCGTTAAGGGGTGTAACCTTCACCCTGTGAACGGTTTACAAGTTCCTAAAACTTGTTGGCGACTCTTTTGCTCTAGCTTCCTGCCCTTTGGACGTCACCGTACTTTAGTGTATGATCGCAGTGGGGTTCAAGTTTGGGGTAATGCTTGAAATATTCCCTACACATCCGCAGTGAATACTAAATCCTTGCATGAGAGCCATACAGGCGGTAATACCGTCCACTCTGGCCCTCTGATGAGTGTCATTTATGGCACTCATTTGGTTCTCTTCAAGATGAATTTCATGCTATTCTTTAGCTGTTTTACTTAGATTTTCCTTGATTTTACCCTTTATTTCTTTTAGTTTGCATTTTCTTAGTTTGATTTCTACCTTTATGCATTTCTTGGTTTATTTTGTTATTTTCTCTTTTATTTGCATGTTTTCCTTTATTTTTCAGGTTAAGGTCGTTTTCCAAGTTTCCCGAGCCTCTTCTCGAGTTTGGCATTGATTAGGATGCTTAGTGGTCTCCATTTGAAGCTCAAGCATGGAGAAGTGAAAGTTCCTAAAGACCTCGAGTTGTGACTTCAAGCCGTGGGGGAATGATTTCTTGTATTGAACCCGCAAACATGGAGTTTAGAAACTACAAGGTTCCGTGTTTATCAAGAGCATTAAGTGGAACGCACGAGGAGCATAGGAATGATAGGGAAGAGGGCTCCCCTGCTCCCAGGCGCGGGCGCCCGTGACTATGGCACGGTCGCGGGGCCTGGTGGCGCAGGCGCACCTCCCTCTGGCGTCGGCGTGCCTGTCTAGGTCCCTGTTTCGTACCTAGTTTTTCGCAGCCGCGCTCCCCCTTATGGTTGGCCACGCGTGTATAGGTTTATTTAGGGATGATCTAACTAACTTCTCTTAGTTAGTTTTACTATATATATAGATTTTCTTTCTATTTTTAGAGAGGAGAATGATTAGAGAATCATCAGAGAATTGATTCAGAAAATTAGGCTAGAATTTTAGAGAGACAAGTTCTTGAATGTTAATTCTAGCAATTCCTCCATTAAATTGAAGCAAGTTTGTAAGGATTTCATTAACTTTAATGCAATTTTCAGCTTATCATTTCTATTGTTCTGTTGATTGTTAAAGTTTAATTTAAATTTGTGATTGAATTAGGTCTATTGATATGATGATGATGAAATTGTTGATTAGCTTAGTTTTGATCTTAATTTCAATGGATTTTGAGTAGTTCTCTTGCTAGTGGAATGGTGAAGCATGTATGAGTTATGGATTGATGCTAATTGGGGGATATTGATAGAGTTGATGTTGTGATTAAATTGGTTAATTGATTAAGTGCATGTGTGTGATTAATTCAAGAGTAGCTAACTTTGATTTGTTACACTAGAATGCATTGTAGGCTTGCATTGATACGGAAAATTGATATGTGGCTTGCTTTTGTCGATTGAGTAGGTTTGCAAGGCTCCTAGTTAGAGTCTCTCGTATTTGGCGCTAGCTTGACATATAGGAGATTAGCCTACCTTACTCTCTTGATTGCTTAGTTGATTTTCCCTCGCAACACTTGACTTAGTCATCTCCAATCCTAAGTAGTTATGTCCATTCCGAGTACATGCGGATCCTAACCCTAGTGCTTGTTAAATTTGATTTCATTTGATTGTTTGATTGTTTTGAATACACACACCTCAATTTATTGCTTCGAAATAGCTTAGCTTTGACTTAAGCATTCATTTCCCATTCCTAGTGGTTCGACCCTCGACTTACTCTATTCTTTGTGTAGGGGTGTGTTGAGAGATTATAAATTTTGTTTTGACGAAGGGTAGATTAGTTTTCAACGACCTAGTCTCACCTTCGGGTAAAAAAATGGCGCACGCGTCAGTGTCGCGCGGCCGCACACCCCCTGCCGTGCCTTTCTTTTTCTTCTTTCTTCTTTCTTTTCCCTCATTTCCCCTTCACCCTCATTTTCTCACGCACACATACTCCTTCACCCTCATCAAAACCGCACCCTCACCCTACACTCATTCATCAAATTTTCACTCAAATTCAACCAAATTTCCATCACTATTCATCAAATCCTTTTGTAATTCTTCAAATTTTAACAAATTCATACTACATTTCACCCATAACAACCACCATTCTCTCTCCTCCATTGTTGAAGCTTAATTGGGGTATTTCTTGTGAGTGGAAATTGGTGGCTAAGGATTGCTCTATTTTGCTTCTTGTGTTGTATAATCCTCTACTCTTGCTCTTAATTGCTTTATTATACCATATAATTGCAGTTTTTAGTTAATTCATGGGCATGAATAGTAGTAGTATGTATTTTGATGGTTTTGATGTTTGAAATTGGATTTTGGTTGATTATTTGTGTTGTATAATAATTGTTTATTCCTTACATTGTGTTGTTTGTTGTTTGTGTAGCAAATTTGTTCGTTATTGTTGAGAATTGTTATGATCGGATTTTTGGTAGTGGTGCTTCGTTGATAATGTTTAGCCTTGGTTCTTGATTCCTTTGTGCTTGGTATATGATTTTAAAGAATTTGGTGGCTAGAATTGGTGGTAATTGTGTGTATTTGGGATTGCTCTTCTTTGGTAGTGAATTGTTGCTTGTTGGTTTTGGTTAAGGAGTTCGATTGAAGCATTCAAGATTGTTAGTTGGAGTTTCTTTGGGGTGATTGTGGTGTTTTGAGTTGCTACATTTGAAAATCATTATGTCTAAAAACATTAAAAGCCTTTTCAAGAAACGAAAAACCAATGAAGAACCCGCTCCTTTTCCATCTACCTCACAACAACGACAACCTACCCCTATACCCAAACTTAGAATTACTGACCCAATCCAAAAAGCTAGACACTCCAAGCTCAAAGCAAACCGTTCCCTCAAGCCTTCTCGTCACTATTTTCAACCGGATATGATTAAATTGGGGATTGATGAAGACTTAGCTTGAGGGAGTTGCTCAACAACCTTCGCATGGGGTCTTTTGTGAGCAGGAGCTTCCGTACATATGTTCAACCAACTTTGAAGTTCTTGGCCACGTTTGATCATGTGGTGGTCGAGGGTGATACCTACCGTGTCCAATTTCAACTTTTCAACATTCAATTCGATCAATCTTTGGAAGAGTTTAATGCGGCTCTTAATTTTGATCCAAATTCTGATATTTTGGATCCCGAGAAATTCTTGAACAATGAGTATGATTAGAATTCGTGGTGGGATGATATTTCTGGTTGTGGTGACTTTGTGACTCGGTATGCCAAGATTAGTAAGGTATACCAACCATGTCTCCGGGTTCTCCATAGGCTATTGGGATATTCAGTGTTCCCGAAGCAACAATTGGGAAAGATGAGCCAATTGGAACTTCGGATTTTGTGGGTGGCTACTCGTGCGAAGCACCGGAGTTGCCTAAAATTAGGGTACACTTTTGCAAGATATTGCTAAGGGTTTCAAGGTAGGGAATCCGGCGAGTGATCAACCTTGAGCTAGGGCATTATTTGCCATCTTGCACTCCGGTGGGGGATGATGATTTTCTTTACCTCGACGTCAAGCAATTGAAGCAAATCCATTTCTTGGAAAAGAATGATGACGATGAGGTATTGGAGTGGCTAAGGGACAATGAGCATTGGTGCTATCTCCCTAACCTTTCCTTGACTTCTCTCCACCGAGAGAATGTTGCAAACATTTGGCATGTCCCCATTAGTCACTGCCCGCCCTACTATGATGATGATGAACAAATGGGTGAAGAAGAAGAAGAAGAAGAAGAAGAAGAAGAAGAAGAAGAAGAAGAAGAAGAAGAAGAAGAAGAAGAAGAAGAAGAAGAAGAAGAAGAAGAAGAAGAAGAAGAAGAAGAAGAAGAAGAAAAAGAAGAAGGAGAAGAGCCGCCACAACAACAACAACAACAATAACATCAAGAGCAACATCATCAATATGCTAGCTCCGACTTGGACGCCCTTAGTGCTCAAATGAAGGGTATGCAAAACCGGTTAGAGGGCATGTACGATCAAGATTTTGAGGCCCTCTATACCCATATGAGAAGGGTTTCGGAGATGCAACAAGGTATGTTTCTCCAACAACAACACTTATATGATGTGGGTGTTAACCGGGGATAAATCACTCCCTCGGTTAACTACCCTTACTTTCCACCCCAATATGGTCCTCTACCATCTTTTGGGGGTGATAGGGTACCTACGTACCCATATTGGCAAGGACCCCCGAGGTCCAACACTGAGACTCGCTCTTTCCCCGATGAGCACGGTAACTATGATTACCGTGTTCCCGGTGGGAGCGATTATAGGGGTGATCCTAACTACCCCTATGTACACCCCGATCATCCACTACCGCTCGCTTTGCCCGAGAAATTCACTCCCCTTGCCCCTTGGCAACAAGACAACTTTAGGGGGCATTATGGTTGGCCACCCGGTTACACCGGGGGATGGGATCCTCATGGTCCCCCCATCCGGGTTTTCCTATGATGGGGATAATAATGATGGCTCCGGGCCGAGTGGTAGTGGTTGATAATTCCCCTCATTTTTTTGCTATGTGCCTCCATCCCTTGTCTTATGTGTGCTTGCTTTGTATTGTCGGGATGTTGAGATGTATCTTTGTTTAGCTTGGGGGAACTTTTCCTTTACTTAGGGGTCTTGTCTCGGTGGCCAATTTGTTGTTGAGACTAACCTTGCTTCTCTTGATTCTTTGCATGATAATCTCATTCTTGATCCTACTTTGATGATGTTTGCTCATTTTCGATCTTGTTGTTGTTGTGATGATGATGTGTGTTTGCTCCCTTGTATCCAAACCCCCAAAATCCAAATCCCATGAATCCAAACCCCTTTGAATCCAAATTTTGTATTTTAGCATTTTGTTGTATAGTTAGATGTTTAGTTAGTTCTTTAGTTCTTATTTTCTTATTTTTATTTTCTTGATAGTTTTGTTTTGCTTATTTTTGCTTTTTATTTTCTTTCCTTTTCGTTTTCTTTTCTTTTGTTTTGTTTTGAAGTTACTAACCGTTTTCTTTGTCCATAGTTTTCTTTTCCAATTTTGTTCTCACATGGATTTGATGATGATGCTTTGATTTTTGGAGCTTAATAAGGTGGTTGATTCTTCACCTTACTTATTTTAGCATTGCTTGGAAGCCGGTGAGATCTTTCTTATTTCCCTTTATTCTCTCTTATTTTCTTTGATGCATAGTTTAGGATTAGTTTTAGGAAGAGTTGAATGGTTCGAGGATGGATGCTTTTAACACCTAGAGTGTTTGGGATCATTGACGATGTTGTCATTTGATCACTTGTTTGTCGATTGTGATTTACTTGTTCTACTTGCATATTCGTTCCATTCTTCACTTTACTTCTTTTCCTTTATCTATGTTTTTCTTTTTTTTTCTTTTCTTTTCTTTTCTTTTCTTTTCTTTTATTTTATTTTTCTTTTTGTTTTTGGATTTTGGTATGTTTTTTAGGCTTTATTTGTCACCTTTTTGTTTTTCTTTTTGAATTGGACTATATACAACCGATTTTTGCTTTTGAATGAATATCTTCCTAAATGGTATAGGTATGCACGGTTTGAGAATATGCTTGGTTGAATCTAGGATAGGTGTATGCTAAGGTAGCATGTTCTAGAACTAGGGGGATCATGAAACCGGATTCTACTTGTTTGTGGCATGTTGGTAGTTGCTTCCTATGGTCGATTTGACACCTATAATGAGTTTTTGCTACATTCATGTGAGGTTTTTCTTTTTTTTTCAAGTCTTCTACATATTTACATGAGTGGCATGGATCCTTGACTATTGCAGGCCTAATCTTGAATCTTGACTCATAATTCTCAAACACGAGACCGAGCCATCTAGGGAGGACAAAGGCAACTTTTCGAGGTGGTAATTTTTCTTTTTCTAGGTTTAATCTTCTTTATTTTAGTTCTTTGGGTTTACATTTGCCCTCTTGCTAACCATTTGAGCCTTTTCTCCTTCTATTCAAGCCACATCTTTAGAATTTTGAGCCTTCTGTTTCTTTTTGTTCCATTTTTGGTTTTTGTGAAGCAAATGGTCTTGTTTGTGGAGTTTGTGGTTTATAAGTATGGACATTGGTGCTTTTTGTAAGCAAGCTTGTGTTATGTAAATATTTTGTGAATAATGGCAAATGTATGATAAAAAAAATCCGTCCAAAGTTAAAAAAAGGCAAGGACATAATAAATGCAAAGTTGTAAAAGTCGTCCAAAGTTAAAAGAGGCGAGGACAATTGCTTTGAAGTTATGCATAAAAAAAAGATATTAAAAAAAAAAAAACAAATTTGAAAATGAGAAAATTCTAAAATATTTTAATGTGATTCTTTTCCCTTTTCAAGCATTGAGGACAATGCTTCCTTTAAGCTTAGGGGAGAAGCGTTTACGCTTTTTGTAAATATGATTGTGATTATGGCTTTGAATAATCTTGGGGGAGTTAGTTTTTTTTTGTTTGGTGACTACTTGATTGTGATTCCAAGAATGGGCCCGTTCTTTGCTTCACTATTAGGGATACCACCAAATTTTAAAATTTTAGCCTACCCCTAACCCTTTTTTTCCCTTACGTTACAACCATGAGAAAGACCTTTCGACCTAGAGGTTGAGTCAAATTTTGAGGGAGGGCATTATGAGTTAAAGCCTAAAGAGAGGGGATGCATAGTCAAGACGTCGTGTAGCCAAAAAGTATTTCTTTTCCGGCTCCTTCGAGGAGCTATTGAGATGCTCATTAGAGGGAGATTTGAGACTATAGGGAGAATGCGGTAAGATTGAACAGGATGAAGGTGAATTGTGATAACTAGTTCCCTATGCTTAGCATACTCTATGTTTCAATCAACCTCGGATATCTTGAAACGTGCATACCTCTATTGCTTAAGAAAGATGTTTATTCATTTGAAATGTGATCATTTTGTGAAGTCCAATTCGTAAAGGTTTTAATTTTGTTTTTCTTTCTTTTACTTTCCTTTTTGTGGTTTGCCTCATGTATGTTGGTGGAGTGTTATATAAGCTCTTAGGAAACCTTTACGAGACCTCACTCGTCCTCATAGGCGACTTTGGGGTTTAAAGGGCTTGTTGTAGCCAAAAACAACCGTGATTCCTACAAAAGTGAGTCTTAGTGTACATTCCCGTCTTATGTCTTTCTTTTTCCTTTTGAATAATTTTTTCATCCTTATTCTTTCTTGCTTTGTTTTTCTCGAGGACGAGCAAAAGTTTAGCTTGGGGGAATTTGATGAGTGTCATTTATGGCACTCATTTGGTTCTCTTTAGAATGAATTTCATGCTATTCTTTAGCTCTTTTACTTAGCTTTTCCTTTATTTTACCCTTTATTTCTTTTAGTTTGCATTTTCTTAGTTTGATTTCTTCCTTTATGCATTTCTTGGTTTATTTTGTTATTTTCTCTTTTATTTGCTTATTTTCCTTTTGTAGGCGTCGCTCGAAGTGCACCTACGTTAAAAGCATGTGTGAATATGCTTGGCACTCATAGGAAGTGGGAATTGACATAATACAATTAGGGACAAAGAAAGTAGGGAGCCGCCAACAAGTTTTTAAGGAACTTGTAAACCGTTCACGGATCATAAAAGGCAACCACGATAAAGGGACAACGAAGGCAACAACGATTGACCCGTGAAGGTTACACCCCATTCATAATCCATGAGATTACTAACTCCATATGGTTCGGAACCACGAAAGGAGGATCGGGGATGATGGTACGAAGTGAGTCATGGAGTCACATTCGCCCGTATTGGCCTCTACTCGATTCTTATATTGAAAAGCATTCCTGTGATCTCAAAGGCATACAAACAATAATTCAATTTGCTCCAAACTATTATTTAACTAAATTGGTTCAAAATTAATGCACACATAATTCTAAAAATTTGGTGATCACTTGAATTAATAATAAGATTAAAAAGGATCCTAAACCGGTTGTCCAAATTATCTTAATAGGCGTGATTTTCAATTACATATTCCCTTTAACATGCAATATAGTGATCAAAATAAATAATAGAATCAATATTAATATAAAACCAATTTAATCATAATTCCAACAACATAAAAATCGTTAGAAAAAATAACAATGATAAAAAGAGCATGATCCTTACTTTGAATCTGTTTGTTTGCAACTACAAAATAATAAACGAGTTAGTAACTTCAAGGAAATAATAAAACAATAATTAAATTAAATTAAATTAAATAAATTTGATTTTGGGGCCAAACCCTCAAACGATTCTACCTTTCACGCCTTGGTTTAAGGACAGAACCTCGAGTAAAATATGGACTCCTTTGAGTGCTTGAAGAAGGAATTTTAAAGTGAAAAGGGTAGGCTAGTGTTTAGGTTAAGAGCATAGAAGAGAGAAAATAAGAATCATCCAATTCTGGTTGCCCCGTACATCAGAAATGAGGGGGTATTTATAGGGAAATGTGCTGAGGGAGCACACGGAACCCTAAAATGATAAAAACCCTAAAAAAGTATCCCGTGACACGGTCATACTGTACCGTGACACGGTCAGACTGTACCGTCAAACGGTACAAGTTCCCGTGACACGGTCAGTTTTGGAGTGACACGGGAAATTTTAAGAAAACGGAACGGAAAACGCGTTAAGGGTTTACGCAGAAAGGACACGGAACTTCCCGTGTCACGGCAGACCTCCCGTGTCACGGGAAGCCCCACCGTCAGACGGGAAGATTTCCCGTGACACGGTCAGGCTGTACCGTGACACGGTCAGTTCCAGTCCATTTTTCCGTCTAAATTCATTTTTTAACCCTAATTTCTTTCGGCTTTTTAAGTGCCGATTGATAATTTCGGGCTTTTTTCTGACTTTTATTATTCGGGCTAAAATAAGAAAATAATAAAATAAAAATAAATAAAATGTTTGGGCCAAAAATAATAAAATAAAAAAAGCTTAAAATTAATTAACAAGCTTGGGCTAAAATTAAAATTATGCTTTTACCAAACATCAAGACTAATCTATGGACCTTTCAAAGGTATGAATTTAATAAAATACGATTTTTCAAGCACTCTCGGGATTAAATACTAAATCCGACCAACAGTGGCGGTGAAAGGTTATTTATCATCGGGTTTGGTTTTGGGAAGACATTTTTAGGTGTCTACACCTTTATTTTTCAGGTTAAGGTCGTTTTCCAAGTTTCCCAAGCCTCTTCCCGAGTTTGGCATTGATTAGGATGCTTAGTGGTCTCAATTTGAAGCTCAAGCATGGAGAAGTGCAAGTTCCTAAAGACCTTGAGCTGTGCATTCAAGCCGTGGGGGCATGATTTCTTGTCTTGAACCCGCAAACATGGAGTTTAGAAACTGCAAGGTTCCGTGTTTATCAAGAGCATTAAGTGGAACGCACGAGGAGCATAGGAATGATAGGGAAGAGGGCTCCCCTGCTCCTAGGCGCGCGCGAACATGGCGCGGCTGAGCGGCCTAGTGGTGCAGGCGCGCCTCCCGCTAGCGCGGGCGCGCCTGTTTGGGTCCCTGTTCCGTACCAAGTTTTGCGCGGCCGCGCTCCCCCTTATGGTTGGTCGCGCCTGTATGGGTTTATTTGAGGACGATCTAACTATTTTCTCTTAGTTAGTTTTACTATTTATAGATTTTCTTTCTATTTTTAGAGAGGGAAATGATTAGAGAATCATTAGAGAATTAATTCAGAAAATTAGGCTACAATTTTAGAGAGAGAAACTCTAGATTGTAGAGAGAGAAGTTCTTGATTGTTGATTGATGATTGAAGATTGTTAATTCTAGCATTTCCTCCATTAAATTGAAGCAAGTTTGTAAGGATTTCTTTTACTTTAATGCAATTTTCAGCTTATCATTTCAATTGTTTTGTTGATTATTCAAGTTTGATTTGAATTTTTGATAGAATTAGTCCTATTGATATGATGATGATGAAATTGTTGATTAGCTTAGTTTTTATCTTAATTTCAATGGATTGTGAGTAGTTCTCTTGCTAGGGGAATGATGAAGAATGTATGAGTGATGGGTTGATGCTAATTGGGGGGAAATTGATGGAGTTTATGTTCTGATTAAATTGGTTGATTGATTAAGTGCATGTGTGTGATTAATTCAAGAGTAGCTAACTTTGATTTGTTACACTAGAATGCATTGTAGGCTTGCATTGATACGGAAAATTGATATGTGGCTTTCTTTTGTCGATTGAGTAGGTTTGCAAGGCTGCTAGTTAGAATCTCTCGTAGTTGGCGCTAGCTTGACCTATAGGAGATTAGCCTACCTTACTCTTGATTGCTTAGTTGATTTTCCCTCGCAACACTTGACTTAGTCATCTCCAATCCCAATTAGCTATGTCCATTTCGAGTACATGCGGATCCTAACCCTAGTGCTTGTTAAATTTGATTTCATTGATTGTTTGATTGTTTCGAATACACACACCTCACTTTATTGCTTCAAAATAGCTTAGCTTTGACTTTAACATTCATTTCCCATTCCTAGTGGTTCGACCCTCGACTTACTCTATGCTTTGTGTAGGGGTGTGTTGAGAGATTATAAATTTTGTTTTGACGAAGGGTAGATTAGTTTTCAACGACCTAGTCTCGCCTTCGGGTCACCCTCAGATAATCGGGATTGCACAGTATGTACCCATTATGCTCTACGGCCATATTTCCCTCATTTCATGCAGCCGGCCCTCGTTGGGGGTCAAGCGGCATATAACGTCCAACCTTTGGACTGGCATCTCCGACTACTCAAACTTGGTGAACAAACTTCTGCGTTCACCAAGGAGACAACCGAAGCCACACAGCCGGCCAAGGTTAAGAATGTGTTGATGGGTGCTTATGATGGTACCACCAACCCGGAGGACCACCTCATGGCCTACTCCAACCTCATGCACATGTAGGGGCTAGAGGATGCTATGTGGTGCCGGGGCTTCCCGGCTACATTGAAGGGCATTGCCCAACAATGGTTAGGCAACCTGCTAGCCGGATGCATTAACAACTTCAGGAAGCTTTCCTTCCTGTTTGCCTCCAACTTCTCGATGAACATCCCTGCCAAAAAGACAAGTCTCGACTTGAGCACCATCCGGCATGGAGATAGAGAAGGGCTCCGCTCCTATGTCAGGCAGTTCAACCTGGTGAGAATTCAAATCCAGGGGTTGTCTGACGAGGCAGCCTATACAAACTTCTTCAAGGGTCTGAAGGACGGATCGACCTTTAAGTTTGACCTTGTCCGTAACAGGGTTTTTACCCTTCAAGAGGCGTTGATAGAGGCGGAGAGCTTTATTTAAGCTACCGACCTCTACTCGTCCAGCCATCAGTCGGACTCAAAGAAGTCCGATAAACAAAAGGAGAGTCGGTTTGCTCAGCCGGCTTAGAAAACTGAAGAGAGCAAAAAGAGAAAAGAATTTTAGGCGGTTGAAGAACCTGCTCAACCGTCCTAAAAGAAGAAGAAAGAATTTAAACCATATGTCTCACGATATGAATTCAATAAAGACTGCTACACCATCTTTACAAAGGTGAAGGACCGGCTGACCATTGAAAAGCCGAATCCTATGAAGAGTTCCGTTCAATCGCAGAAAAAGAATAAATCCTGCCACTTCCATCAGGAGGTGGGCCATGACACCAACGACTGCTACAGTCTCAAGCGGACGTTGTACCATCTTGCTGACAAGGGCTTGTTGAATTCCTATGTCTTACAGTCCAAAGCGGCTTCTAAGACAAATTCGGGGCAGTCGTCAAAAACTTTCCAGCCTAGTAGTAGTTCAGATACTGTCAAGGATCTGGTCTACACCATAGCAGGCGGATTCGCAAGCGCTGACTCGACCATCCAAGGCACCAAGGATCATCTTAAGAGGATGATCCATTCAGTTGATGATGGACAGGCGTCCTCAAGTGGAACATTCCCAGACGTCCTCATCACTGAGAAGGATCAGGGCAAAGTTCGCCTACCGCATGACGACCCAGTCGTCATTGAGTGCAAGGTCGTCAACCAGCTGGTTGGCCGGATCCTCATTGACACGGGTAGCTTCTCTGATCTCATCAGCTACAAGTGTCTTTCTCAGCTTAATTACAAGCAGGACGTTCTGCGCGACGTCTCCCACCCATTAGTTGGCTTAGGGGGAGGAGTCGTACACCCAGTCAGACAAATTGACATTCCCATTTGGCTGGGGGAGAAAGGACAAGGGTGGCATATGGTCGTCCAGTTCCAGGTGGTTAAAGAACTGACCGCCTACAACATCATTCTTGACCGACCCACTCTGAACGAGTGCAAGGCTGTCATCATCCCAGCTCTCATGCTTCTCAAAAATGAAAGAGATGATGGCACTATTGGCTCCCTCAACGAGGATCATAAGACAGCAAGAGAGTGCTACCTCTCAGACGTCAAGTCGACTACTTCTGCAGCCGGTAAGCTGAAGGAGCCTATAGACCTTGAAAATGTCAAGGACCCTGATTCACTTCCTCCAGCAGCTGCAAAGAAAAGAAAAACTGAAAAGCTGGTGGAGGTGAAGAAGGAAAAGAAATAGCAATCACTGACCGGGGAGCGGTCAGATGATCTCCGTCCCTAGTCGGCTGATGAGCACATTGATATCCCTCTGGACGACAGCCGTCAAGAGCAGACGGTTAAGGTGGGGACGGCTGCTTTTGAAAGGCTTGGTGCAGACTTGCACCATCTGCTGAAAGAATTCAAAGACATCTTTGCCTTAGAAGTGGAGGATATGTCAGGCATCATCCCGGATCTCGCAGTCCACAAACTCGTCGTGGATGAAAAAAAAAAAGCACATCCGGCAAAAGAAAAGAAACCACGACGAGGAGAGAAGTCAAGCGGCATCTGCCAAAGTAAAAAAGTGGCTGGACGCTGGGTTCATTCGGCCATGTAACTTTCCCAACTGGGTTACAAATGTTATGCTTATAAAGAAGTCGAATGGTACCTGGCGTATGTGTGGTTTATTACACAGACCTCAACAAGGCATGTCCAAAGGACAATTATCCGCTGCCAAAGATCGACAGTCTGGTCGACTCTACAACCAGTCATGCCTTGATGAGTTTTATGGATGCCTACTCTAACTTCCATCAAATACCCCTATGGAAAAAAGATCAAGAGAAGACGACCTTCGTCACTGATCAGGGGTTATTCTTCTATACCGTGATGTCGTTTGGCTTGAAGAATGCGCCGGCTACTTTCCAACGGATGATTAATACAGTCTTCGTTAATCAGATTGGGAGGAATGTAAGGGCGTATTTTAAATACATGATAGTCAAATCCAAGCTAGAGACGGATCACCTTGCTGGTCTCCGAGAAACCTTCACCACACTAGGCGGCATAAGGTTATGCTAAATCCCAAAAAGTGTGTTTTTGGTGTTGAGTCTAGGAAGTTTCTCGGATTCCTGATTGATCAAAGGGGGATAGAGGCTAACCCCGAGAAGATACAGGTGGTGATTGATATGAAGTCACCCAGCACTGTCAAGGAAGCCTAGAGGCTTACCGGTTGCCTGGCTGCGCTTGGGAGATTCCTCAGCTGGTCAGGTGACAAATGCCTTTACTTCTTCCAGGCAATCAAGAAGAAGACTAGATTTAAATGGGGAGATGATGATGAGGCGGCCTTTCAGAAATTAAAAGAGCATTTGCACTCCTTGCCAAGGCTTGTTAGCCCTTTGCCAAAGGAGACGCTTTTCATGTACCTAGTCGTATCATATCATTCCCTCAGTGTTGTTCCTTGAGGAGAGAGACGGTAATCAGCTCCCGGTCTATTTCATTAGCCATGTGCTCAGGAATGCTGAACTCTAGTACCCTACGGTTGAAAATTTTGGCCTCGCTCTTTACATGGTTGTTAAGAAGTTAAAACCATACTTCTTAGCACATCCGGTGGTGATCTACACAGATCAGCCCCTCAAGCGGCCAATGACAACCCTAGACTCATCCGGTAGAATGCTCAAAGGGGCTATTGAAATACAGAGTCTTGAAATCTCCTATGAACCAAGGAAGGCAGTGAAAGGCCAGGCGTTTGCCGACTTCATTGTCGAAATGATAAGGCCGGTTTCTCAAGATAACCTTGATCAGGTTTGGAAGGTGCATGTAGACGGGAGCTCTACTATGAACGGTTGTGGTGTAGGAATAATCTGTGAATCCCCGCAAGGGGAAAAATACAAGTATGCACTACGGTTCAAGTTCCAGGCCTCAAATAATGAGGCGTAATATGAAGCCTTGCTAGCCGGTATCTGCATGTGTAAGGCGGCAGGGGCAACAAAAATTGACGCCTACTCAGACTCTCATTTGGTCGTTAGCTAACACCATGGTGAGTTTGAAGCAACCCATCCGGCTATAATCAAGTATCTGCAGGCGGTCAAGAACGAAGCGGGGATACTTGAAGAATTTCATCTAAGTCAAGTGCCCCGGTCGAAGAACAATCAGGCGGATGCTCTTTCAAAATTAGCATCCTACGCCTCTTGTGATACGTCTCGGTCAGTTTTTTAGGAAATAATGGAAAAACAAAGTATATCTGATGACGAGCCCATTGGAATTCTAGACCGAAGTTCTACTTGGATGGATGGCATCCGGGCGTATCTCACAGACGGCACGCTCCCTGATTCACCGCAGGAGGCAGTCATGTTGAAAAAGCGTGCAGCAAACTTCGAGATAAGAGAAGGAGAACTCTTCAAGGCGGGTTTTCTGAAGCCCTTACTGAAGTGTGTTACCTCGAAAAAGGGGAGAGAAGTTCCCAAAGAGTTGCATGCGGGATACTACGCCTCTCACTCAGGCGCCAGATCCCTAGCCGTTAGAGCCAGGGGCATTATTTCTAGCCTACTTTGGAGTCAAATGCCATGGAATTTGTTTAAAAATGTGACAAGTGTCAAAGATTTGGCAAGCTTAGCCATCGCCCAGCTACTGATCTGACGGCGATCCACAGCCCAGACCCGTTTGCTAAATGGGGCATGGACATTCTAGGTCTGTATACGCCTGCACTAGGCGGAAAACGCTATATTCTTATGGCTGTGGACTATTTCACCAAGTGGGTGGAAGCGGAGGCAGTCAAAGGCATCAAGACAAAAGATGTCATCTCCTTCATATGGAATAACATTATCACTCGATTTAGGGTACCTATGTCTATGGTATTTGATAATGGACCTCAATTTGAGACGCCTAAGCTCAAAACTTGGTTGGAAGATCAAGGGATCTCACACTATTTTACATCAGTCGGTCGACCCCAAGAAAACGGCCAAGTTGAAGCCTTCAACAAACTCACCTTAGACGGTATTAAAAAGAAAATTGAAAGAGCCAGTGGCTTATGGGCCAAAGAGCTAATTCATGTCCTATGGCCCATCCGAACAACTGAAAAAGGGTCAACCGGTGAAACCCCATTCCTCATGGTTTACGGTGCTGAAGGTGTCTTGCCCATCGAGCATTATGAGTCGACTCTACGAGTCATGCTATATGATAAAGAGGCAAACAGGGAGGCCATGCGGCTGGCATTGGACTCACTACCGGAGCGCAAGGGTAATGATGCCTTGCGTCATGAGATTTACCGTCTGAGAATGACTCGTGCCTACAACAAGAGAGTGCACAAACGACCCTTGAAAGTTGGGGACTTTATGTTACGAAAAATAAAAGCAACTGGTAGGATCAATGAGCAAGGAAAGCTAACTCCTAATTGGGAAGGTCCCTACCGGATTTTTGAAGTAGTAAGAAATGACACCTACCACCTGGAAACTCCAGACGGCAGCTGGTTGCCTAGAAATTGGAATGTAGATAACTTGAAAAATTACTACTTCTAAGGCCTGTAAATTTTTGTAAATAAAAAGCCCATCAATGAAAAAGTTGTTTTTTGTTTTCAATATTGATTTAATTGCTTTGTATATATACATGCGCAACCCAAGTTAGCGTCTGTTAAAAACACAGACGACTAACAAAACAAATAAGCTAGGTTAAAACTTAGCAGCTAACACGATATTTAAGTCGGATCTCCGTCTGGGCAATGCACAGGCGGACTTTTAAATATGAAATTAAACTAAGTCAAAAGACCTAGTGGTTAAAATTAAAATTAAAATCGAGGCCAATGGCCGGATGAAATATTGTTTTTATAAATTTGTCTGCTCCTATTTGAGTAAGGCATCCGGCCACGCCCCTCCGGGTGTTATTGTCGCAAAGGGCATTCTATCGTTTGCTCTAACAGTATATGCAGACAGCAAAGATTGAACGACCAAATTGGTCAACTCATAGTTGTCTGACCAAAATAGTCTACAAGAATGATTAAGCTTAAAACCGGATGTCAAGAGACATCAGCCGGTAAATTACTGAAGTTCTCTATTAAACTATCCAATGAAGTTATACCAGCTACCCTAGAGGGGCAGGCGATTAAGGTACAATGGATTGAAGGTGTCCTAAACGGCCTTTAAGCTGTCTGAGATCCATCAGACAGGTGGATAATATGTCCCCTGTTCCATTGATGGCCAGGCGGTAACCACCCGTCTAGCTAGCAACAAAGTTGTACAAGCTACCCCAAAAGGGAAGGCGATTGAGGTACAATGGATTGAAGGTGTCCCAGACAGCCTTTAAGCTGTTCGAGATCCATCAGACAGGCGGAAAATATGTCCCCTGTTCCATTGACGTCCAGGCGGTAATCACCCCTCTGGCTAGCAAAGAGTCATATGCGAGTACCCGGATTGGGTAAAACGGCTGCTGATTGACGGTTGTGCACTTGGTTTGGGGAAATCACTACTACGATTGATTTACTTAGGAACATTCCATACTCTTTAAAGTATCAAACATTCAAAAGTCAATCAATCATACAAGCATTGAAACCAATCACACAGCCGCCAGAAGCAATAGTAGCCGGTATACTGTCTGAATTGCCGCATGATTTAAAAAGATAGGAAAAAATTTTAGAAATTGCAGAATATATTTGCCTAATTTGAAACATGATAAAATTTCATCAAGCCGACTTAGTCGGCATATTTTCATTCAAAACCAGCAAAAAGCCGGATAAATATTGTAAATCGGATAAACATCCGGGAGAAGAGAAATTAAATTGTTACCCGACTCCAAAGTCAGTAAAAACACAGATACTCGGCATGCAGGCCAAAAAGATATAAAAATTCTAAACACTTGGCATACGGACGCTGAAAACATCAAGGCTGAGGTTGGGCCGCCTGGTTCTCCGGATGCTGGACTCCCTAGTTTGTAGCCGCCTAGCTCTCCTTGGGGTTCTCCTCTTCAGATTGGACATCTATGGCTTCCCCTTCTCCAGGGAGGTCCTTAGCAGGCTCCTGCTCCGCCTTAATGGTCGCCCTAATTCAGCCTCTCAACCTCCGCCTTGAGGTTAGTATTCACTTGGGAGACACCCTGCAAGGTCTGGAGGTCCTCCTCTGCCTTATTGAGTTTGGACTCAGCCGTGGTGGCCTTCTCCTTTGCCTCAATAAGGGCCTGCTTGAGACCCCTAACTTCCTCCGCCTGTTGCATCAAGATGGCTTTAGTTTCAAGTTCACTAATTGGGTACACTCATATTCAGCAACATCTTGGGAATCCCTAACTGGTCTAATGGCTCTTTTTACCTTCTCCCTCTTCCGGGCATACGACCGTTTAAATCCCTCGACCAAGAGCATGATCTGTAAACACAAAAGGTGTCTATCATTCGGAATACTTTATGCTTAATTGCAGAAAAAAGGAATTAAGTGTACCTCAGACAGGAGTGACATGATCTGTTCAACATTGAACGTCTCGATACCAGGGATAGCATCCTTATCCTTCTTGTGCACCGCCGCCAGCATGACCCGGGCATGCGCTAGACATCCGGCCATCAGGGGGATTGATCTGCACCATATGTCAAAGGTGAGTGAGCTATATATGCGGCACCAGTTTGATACTGGTTGTTTGACGAAGAAGTTTATTGAGACTGAGATTTCACTCGCAACGGCCAACCAAGCTCAGGCGTAGAAAAGCCGGATGGGAACAAGTCAAATCCCACTCCGAAACCTCCTACAATAGTGTTCCTCCCCCCGATGCAGAGGCGGTGCTTCCTAGAAAACCCCTCAGCGCCCACAAAAGTTTGCTCACATTTTCATATCTTTGTTGAAATAAGTTGCGAATTACAACTTACCTTCATCAATCTTAGACAAAAAAGTCACACTCAATTACGAGCTAGACTTTTCTTTCCATTTTGGGTCCAATTTTGAAAATAATATGATTATGATTTTTGCCTACTAGAAAAATTTGCTTTTCAAAACAAACTATTGGACCCTTTTCAAATTTTGAATTCTTATTCGAAACAACATGTTTCTAATAAAAATAGTATTCAAAATTTCCTTTCTGAATTTTTGTTTTCTCAAAATAAATAAATTTTCAGATTATCAATAACCGTTTGGATAATACATGTATATACATAAATATTTCCAAAAGGAATGAATTAAGATTCGACTTCTTCTTGACTCGAACTTGTTCTCGCTTATTGGCTAAGGGATGGTAAGCGAACCACCTACAAGACCAAAATCAAAGATTGACAAGAACAAAGAAAATAATTGATGTTCTAAATCAACTTTGAAGAATAAAATCACCGGAATGATCTTTACAAACGTTTAGACATTAGGTAAGATTACTAAACCTTAAACACGATTGTTTTTGGTCTATAAATAAGCAAAAAACTAACTTGCTTTCTTGAAAATAACTTTAACTAAAAATGTGAAAGCCATATCACTATCCTAAATATTTCAAAAAAAAATAAGGATATATACATAGATCCATCTCAATATCATATGAATGGCCTAAACAATAGCAAGTCATTAGAATTTACCCCCAATTGGGGGCTCCAAGACTTGCAAAATAGCAAGAATGCGCATAACCCGGCACATGGGGGCTCCAATACCAACAACAAAAAAAAAGATATTCACGCCATTCGAGGTACTTTTGAGAATCGCATAAACTACAAATTGTTTACGTAGATCTCGAGCCTTACAATTTTCAAATGAATCAAAATGATATAATAATCATGTTGTTCCTTTGAAAACTAAGTTTTCAACTAAACTTGGCCATTAAATAGGTTACATACTCGAGCCATTTTCAAGTTCAACTTCAAAAACTAATCTTAGTGCATAATTGTTGTTTCAATACTTCAATTTACTCTAGAGATTAGAGAGTATGACTAGTATAGAGCAAAAGAAACAAAATCATGATACATACTTGCTCATATGAAAGTTTAGTACTCAATCATTCATCATGAAAATTGTATCAAGACACTTTATTAACATAAAACAAACAATTTCATGAGTTAGAATGGAAACAAAAGACTCCTAAATTCTAAATTAAGGAGTCTTCATTTAAAATTATTCTCCATTGTTGCCCACATTGGAATTTCGCAAGGAGGATAACATCTACTTTCTCGAGATTCAAAACAGTGACAAAATTTGAACTTAAAAGAAAGAATTCAAATGTAGCAAGAATAGATGAAAAATTTGAACAACATTTCATTTTTCCCTTACTTGTTCTAATGAATGACCAATATTACATAATTAGCAAATTTCTTTGTTAAAACTATCAATGGTCAAAAAACGGTTTAAACACACTAGTTTAATCATTTCCAAGATCCTAGTTGTTATCATAATAAGATGAAACACGGGATTGCTAGACCCATTTCAAGCAACATGAAAGGGTCTAATTATTAAAAACAAACAAGTCATCAAAGTCACCCAACATTGGGGGCTACAATATTCGATGATATAAAATGGGGGCTCAAAAGCCCAAAGTATAGCCAAACTACTCTAGTTCGATGATGCCTTCAAGAATTCCCTAAACTAACTAGTTTTGTGCAAATCTTGAGATCACAGTTTTATAAGTGAATAATAATAACCGTCGGTAATTTTTATCTTTGATACCAATTTTGAAACTTACGCATGAAAAAATAAACATGAGTTGCAAGAACAAATTCATGCTATTATAAAAGTTCAAAATTTCATTTATAATTTTAATGCATAATTGTTGTTCTAAACACTTCAATTTACATTAAAATTAACAAGTATAGTCTATGTGAGCAAAACAAGAGGGAAATAAAGTTCAAGCACAAAGTCAAAATTAGAATGAACAAAAAAACACATATATGTTTAACATGCTCATACAGGATCAATACTTTATCACTTCACATGAAATTTGTTTCAATATATTTCTTAAACATGTCACAACGACAAACAAACAAATTCATGAAAACAAGTCAAATCAAAAAACCCCAAATTCAAAATTTGGGGTTTAACGGTTTGAAAATCGCCCAAATTCAGCCAAGAATGAACGAATTATGGAAAATATGAATAAAGAGCGAGATCTACTTCCCTTAGCTTCGAAAATCGCAAGAAAACAAGCTTTCTAGAGATAGAAAGGTTCGAAAATGGCGAAAAGGGAGGCGAGAGAATGCAAAATGAAAATCGCGTTTAGCAATTTCTTTTTGCTAAATTAAATGTTGTGCGCAACTGAATCAGTTGCGCGTGACATACCAGCGCAACTCAGAATGATGCGCGTGCGCGCCTGGCCAGCGCGACCCACTGAATTGCGTGGGGATACTGGTCACTAAAAAGACCGGGATTTTGATTTTGATCCGTTTGATCATTTTAACGATTTTTGCTCGTTATTAGACGTAATGGCATGCAAATTTTCAAAATATTTTTAAATTACTTTGCATATTGTAGTTTGTTTTCTTTTTTGTTAGTTTTTTGCATCATATTGCATGCACACCGTGCTTTGTGCCTTCCCCAAGCATACGTTTTGAACATTTTTTCATAAGAGTGCCTTAAGACGTTCCGTGGTGGTGCTTTACGTTTAAGCACCCATAGACAAGTTTGTCATTTTACTGTACTGGCGTTACAAATGTCCGGGTTTTCTTCTTTTTTCACGTCTGAAGTAAAAACGAAGGCGTTTTCATGCAGCGTAAAAATGCAAATGGTGTATCGTACGGCGCAAAATTGTGCGGCGTAGGTGTTGCGTAAAATTTCACTCAGCCCAAGCTTTGCGAGATCTACCTCTCGGGACTAAAAGGTAGAGAATTACTGTAGGCGTTAGCTCACGAGTCGACAGGCGCGCCGAACCTTCAAGAACAGGCACTTCTTGAATGGATACGGTAGTTAGTGCGCTTACTAACTTACCGGACAGTTAGGGTGCCGAATTCATCCCCTGTATAAAGAAGCGACGAGACGATGTCGCGCCTATGTAGTCACGTGCCCCTAGTCCTAAGACACGTGTACTCATCTTGAGGACAAAACTAATGAGAGAGTTGCTGACTTTCTTCCCTCTCACTGAATTTGGATATATGCCTCCAGTCCTGAGACATGTATTTCTATCTTGTGGATTTCCGGCTTGAATACCGGACCATTTCGGCTCTAATACCGAAAACCCTTTTTCATCTTTTACTTTGTCAAAGTCAGGCTAAAGTTTCAATGACATATCGAGGGACTTTAGACCAACGATGACACGATTAAGAGGAAATCTTTCCCTTTTATCCTTTTAAAACCGATCTCTTCTCATGACTTGACATCACCCAGAACACCTTTACTTGTAAATGCGTTCTACAATTGCAAAGGATCAATCTATATTTTTTAGTGCGTTAAGACTAGGAAAAACTTTTTCTAGACTTAATAGCTACTTGTTTCACACACTTAACGAACCAAGGATCGTTTTGACATCCTTAATATTTCTGAAAGATTCTCTATTCTTAGGGAACTTCACAGAATGAGTCTCGGATTTATTTCCTTGACTAATTTGATCATCGTCAATTCTAGACTCGATCAAAATGGGGTCTAACTGTAGACACCTACTTTTGGCCTCTTGTCCCGAAAGGAAGTGCGATGATGTTACAAAAATCTGTTCTTCATGTTAGATCAAAGTTGAAATGTTTATGGACTATGAAAAGCATTATGAAGTAAGTTAAATCTTATATTTGAGACCAAGTTATCTTAGAGCCTTGTCCGATTACTAATTAGGCCTAAAACGTGTTCATACATGTTTAAACTTGATTAATAACGGACCCCAAATGCGTCAAATGCAATGATTGGATCCAATGGAACCTACATTGTTGAAAATCGAGCCAAACAGATAAACCAACCATCAAATTCCCATGAAAATCCTATACAAATGTATATCCCTTTCAAAGATCTTTCCAACGGTATATTATAATCCCAATTCCGAGCCAAAACGAAGAAGTTATGATCAAAACACTAAACCGGGTCCTAAAACCGACACCCTTGCACTCCAATGGCCATAACTTTTGCTCCATAACATATTTTAACCTAATTCAAACGGCATTGGAAAGTAGAAATTCAGAGCCTTCCAATGATATCTCACACGCCTTAATCCGACTCCGCAATCAAAAGTTATAGAAGTTTTAAAAACGCGTTTTTGTATAAGGCAAACCGCAAACCAACGCAACTCAATCAATTGCGCGCGCCTGCGCAACTCATTGAGATGCGCGCGGCACCCAGAACGACTCAGAGAGATGCGCGCGCCACTTGATGGCGCGGCTATAAAACCCTAAACCTAGATCCCTACGCCTATAAATAGGGGTCTTCGTTCAGCATTACGTGGACTGAAAAAATCAGAATCAAAACCCTAGTATTCTCAAAACCCTAATCTCTCAACTTCTCTTACTATCATACTACTTTTTCTTCTCTCTTCCCAAATACTTTCAAACCCAAATTGATTCCATTGAAGTCCTTGGAGGTACGAAGGAGAAAGAAAGTCCATAAACACATTAAAACGGAGATTTAACATAAAAGAAGAACGGTTAGTATCCTGAGCACTTAGATAAATCACTTTTCTTTTATTGTTTAACTAATTTTAATTGATTAATTAGTGTTGTTTGATCACTTTAAACATACTATTAATTAATTAATTCACATAGTACTCTTTCGTTAATCAAGACTAGAATTTGAATAATTAATTGTTGTTTTATCACTTAAGACAAGGCGAATCTTGTTTATTTATTGTTCTTTCACAAATATTATTAAATAAGAATAACGACTTTTGCAATGTAATTCCTATGTGATTAATGCTTGTAAATAAAATCAACTAACATAGTTTTAGATATCACGTTGCATATATTGTTTGGTAATGAAATTGTGAAAAAGGAAGAGCTAGTAGAGGTCGTACTAGGGCTAGAATAGCGATTCCTCCCTAAAAAGAACGTTATTTTAGTACCCTCGCTCCCGAACTCATTTCTGGTTTATGTAGACCAATTTGGGCATGGGTAAACTTATGATTCATGCTAATTATTCCATGAACTCCACATAGAAGAAAGGCATGAACGAGGTTTATGAGTTTTTGCTAAAACTCATTGGCAACTCCTACTTGTTTCTTACAAAAAAGCGTGATGAGAGTATCATTTCTAATTCAAGGTCTCCCAAACAGTTAGGAATTCAAATCCTACTACTCCCTAACAAGTGTAAAGTCCTAGGCTTTAAAAGGCCATGGGCATTTAAGGAGAGGACCCCTTGCGATGGGAACCCCCTCCTTACACTCGGTGGAATCACTTGCTTTATTTTCATAATGTTGATGTGGATTGTGGGAGGAAGAAAAAGATGGTGGAGGAGATGAAGAAGAGCCTACTATTAACGTCGTCAATTTTCCCAATGTTAAGAGTTCGTCCACTAATTTGGAGGAAAAACATTTTAAATTCAACAACACGAAATCTAAGACATACATTAGAGTAACGAATATGGTTTATCAGTAAGGTGAAACTAGTAGAGCTGTTCATGGACGGGTCAACCCGCTAAATTTGGCTCGTTAATATAAATGGGTGGACACGGACAAGACAATATGTACCGTGGGCTAGCCCGCCCGGCCCGTTTATTTCAAAAAGTAATAGTTTAATGATTTCTTAGGTTTTTTTTTTTTTTTTTTTTTTTGACAAAGAATGATTTTTTAGTTAGTTGATTATGTAGAACTCCGTATATTTTAGAAAATAAATACAAAGAGACTATATTTGACTCTAACCTATTATTAGCTACAACTATTTATTTCAATTTTATATTTAATCATTATACTTGTATTAAATAAGCTCATTCTTTCCTTTTTTTTTCACTAACATATGTCACAAGTTAAATATGTTTTTTTTCTAGTATCATTAGTGATCAAGAAATTTTTAAGATAACTAAACCGAAATAGTATTAACATATGTAAATGATAAAAAAAAAAAAATAATAAATAAATAAAAAAAATTAGTGTTAGATATATGTAAAACAAATATTTTAGGCCGTGAGCCCGCGGGGAAGCCCGACCTGTTAATAGAGCGGGCTTGGACAATTTATCAAGCCCGCATAAAAGGGCTCGGGTTAGCTACAATTAGCCCGTTGGACAAAAAATGAAGTATAGGCCCGGGCCGTTTCCCGTCCAAGCCCGCAAACGATCACCTCTAGAACCTAGACACCCACATTTAGATATTAGGTTGCTAACTTTAAAATTTTACAAAAAATTACATTTGAACTGCGTTTCAAGTCCAATATAGAAATTTATGATTTTTACCTAGACTAGTTCGAAATTCACTGGTATGGTTCCTATCCAATTTCCAATGCAGATCCAATTCTGCACATCCCTATGCACGAGAGTTATACTAGTTGGTACTCCATTAATGTTTTTAAATTGTTGCACTTCCTTACATAAAAATACCCTAAACTGATTAATTATAAACTATTCACCCATTATACAACCTCCGTTTCATAAAATCTGCAACAATTTTCCAAAACGGAATCTACACATTATGTGCAACAAAAAAAACTTTCCTAATATAGTAAAAAAATTTGTGTGAATTTACAATTATACCCTTACTAAATATTACTTAACTTCAATAAACAACATATTAACTTTTTATCCCAAATTAATTCATCCAAATCCCTAACCCTCATTTGCTCTCCTCCCTCATAACCACATCCACCACCACCGTCACAAAATTCTCTCTTCTCCCTCTCAACCACCAGCAATAGCAGCCCTATTCTCTTTTCCTCTCTCTTCTCTCACAACCACCGCACCACCACTCAGATCAAGTTGCCGACCATTTCACCTCGCTATCGCCACCGCCGCCCCTCTTTTCCCCTTTTCAAAATCGAAATTAGATGGTTCTGTGGTGCTGCATTTTGGATCTTGGTTGTTGTAAGGTGGAGTTTTAGATCTTTGTGGTGGTAAAGTGGGATTTTGATTCGTTTCCTTGGTGGTGGTAAGTTGGGGTTTCAGATTTAAATTAGTGGTGGTTTATTGGAGGTCTTAAGGTGGTTGGTTCGGTTTGTTGGGTAGGTTCGTGGGTGGTCGATTGGTCAGTGATGGTCGTTGAGTTAGGGTTTTGGTTTGTTGGAGGTGGTAAGGCGGTCAACTGGTCGTGCGAGTTGGTTGGGTCACTTGGGTGGGTTCGTTAGTGGTGGTGCAAGTTGATTTGTTGCGTTACGAATTGGTTGGGTGGATTTTGGATGGTGGTGGTGGGGTTCAAATAGTAGTGGTGGTGAGAGGGTGGGTTACAAGGTAGGTGCTGGTGCTGTTTACTTTCTCTCATCCCCAATTAATCATATGCCCCTTTTTTTACTAATCTTTGATTAAGAAATTTTAACTACAGGAATATGCAAAAGTTTGTTGTAGATTTATAAAACAAAGATAGTAATTTTTGCCGGCCAACACGCTGCAATTTTTTATTTTTATTTTTTTCAAGTTTGAGTGTTTAACTACTATCAATTTGGAACAAAGGGTGTCAATTAAGGAAGATAATGGGCTCATGAAAGATGAACTCAGTAGCAACACTATGGCACAAGTAATACTACCAAGTATCAAATAGGCAACAAGAATCATGAGCTATTTTAATTTTTAATACAATCTAGTATCAAATTAGCAACAAGAATCTTGACATATTTTAATACAATCTGTCAACGATTAAAACTACAATTAAAGTAGCATGATGGCATCGAATCCTTGATAGTTTGCAAACACTGCATAGATCATTTTCTAAGACCTAAAAGTTCATATTTAAACATGGGCCAGTAAATCAGCATTGAACTATATCAAACAGTTCAATGCAAAAGCCAAGGAACTCAGGACACAATGCAGGGTTAAATCAAGATCTATAGTTCACCATCCCCTTGAAAACGTTGCTCATTCAACTTCACCCAAGTAGTCATCAATTTCGGCAGGAGTTAGTACCCTGCAAGTTGAATTAACACACTTGTCAATAGACTTGTAAAACTTTTTTAAATAGGTATGCATACCATTCAATCACACAGAAAGCTGGATAACGACTCCAAGATATTTAGCAGAGCAAATAGTTCAGAATAGCACTCATCAATATTATTACTTGTACACTGAGCACCAAGGAAAATATAGGATGCTCAATGAATAGTATATCCGAATGGATATACCAGCATTTCCAAACTAAACAAATCACGGAACAAGGAATGGGAGTCCCATAGCTCAAATGTGAGCTACTTTAGGACACAAATATTTGAGACAACATTCCAATTGCAAAATTCCATAAGCAAGCAGACAGGAGTCTTAAGGTGAACATCATACTCTGTAACCTTACCTCCCTGCTCATCAATACACAGCCTCGTGTACCCATCATACCTCAATTACACTAATTCACTTTATTGCAACCACAAAATCATGGGGTCGGCCGCATGAATCAAGATTTTATTTCATGTATTCGTCAACCATGATCCTCTCCTTCTGTTCCTTTCTATCTAATGTTATATGCTCATCAAACTCAACTTCTTCAAGTCCTTAACTCTTACATCCAAGTCATTTTTGGTCTGTCCCTCTTTTGAAACCCCCTTGACACTAACAATCTACTTTCATTACTGGTGCGTCTTCCAATCTCCACCTAACATTCCCAAACCAATGCAACCAGTTCTCCCTAATTTTATTCACAATGTCCGCAACTCTAACTTTCCTCCTAACATTTTCATTTCTAAATCTTTCATTTTAACGTATTCGCAGTTCCCCCAGATCCGTCTAACCATATGCATCTCTGCTACTCCCATCTTCCTAATGTAATCGATCCTGAATGCCCAACAATGACCCATATAACCACTGGTCTGATGGCTGTCCGATAATTTTTCTCTTAACTTCAAAGGTATGCCTTCCAAGGGCTAGGTTCAAGGGCTGGTTGAGCTATCTCATAACCTCGCCAGAGAGGTACTTCAAGAGCAAGAGTGAGTCTTACAGTCCTGATCTTATGTAAAAGGAACTCTTCTTCGCTTTCGCCTTAGATCAAGACATTGGTGAACAATAGCCTACACAAGCTAGACCTAAGACAAGGCCCCATATAGATTCAGCTTAGGGGTTTATGCACATCTTTCGAAAAAAATGAAGATCTTATTAGCTAGAGACATCAGACATGATCAATAGATAGGAGTTAGTCTAGCCGGAGGCCCCAAACAAAGGCTTTTGAACTCAACTTGCTTACTTTTTTAAAGTTAGGCAATGGGCAATGCAATTTGCAAGACGTGAAAAGTATTGCACAGAGAAATCTTACTGTGGAATGTGAACTATAAGTGCCAGAGAAGGAATCAAGAACACTGACTGTTTACAGCAACATTTAACTTGACAAGACAATGCAAGATTTAAAACTTTCAATAGCTGGATTGATTGAAACAGTCAGGGTGTGTAGTTTTTGTTTGGTTCTTTGATAGCCCATATAACAAATTACTCAGGAGAGATAAGCCCACACTAGAATCAACATGGGATATAGGGGAATCCAGGCAGGTAACATAAAAAGGCAAGCAAGCAAGACAGAAGGCTAGTTACATCCTGAACACTGTGTTTGGATATAAGCTCTCCAGAAGATGTTAACAGTAAATCAGTAATACAAATTTCCACAATGCAGATAATACTTAAAGGACTAGTATGGCAAGAATAATTAAAAAAAATGCGTACCTGAACTTTTTGTCAGAGCCAATAATCCCAATCTCGATATTCTTCCCTGAAATTTGGCCTTCAAAACTGTATGAAGCATAGTATTAATGAGATAACAAACTACTGAAATTGCTGCATCTTAGAGGAAAACATTAAGACTACAGAAGCCTATTTCAACTACACATGCAATAAGAGCATTAGAGGACTCCTACTGCCCATATTGTGTTATCTTGTCCATTACAAAGACATGGAACAGAAAAGTAAAACTATTGAGCAACAAGAACAGAAAATTATATATTATTCCAACAAAACCATCCTTCTCTTTCAGAGGCAAGTTTCTTTGAATTCTTTCATGCATTATTCATTATTACAGCATGTCCTTTTCATCATGCATCCATTCACAACAAAAGATCAAACAAGCACTTAAAATCATCACTTGTAGGCTTGAGGTAAGGAGGGGCACTAGCTTGTTCATATCAGGGATACATGAGTGCAGCAAAGTTCATGGAGTATAAGAAGGCCCACACATCAGGCTGCCTCCACCAGAGTGCAAGCCACTGCACATCATGCGTCACTTGGATAACATGAACCAGACATGGAGTTGTGTGGAGAGGAATTGTAAGTGTTAAAAGCAAAAATTCATCAACTTAAATCTTTCTAGTACCATTCTTTGATTCTCTTACAATTAATTACATAAGAATCCTTCCGTTAGAACTTTAAACCCTAAATCAAAGCTTATTGCATATGAAACCCTAATTCACAAATTGCCTATAAGGCCAAAACTTTAAACGCTGCCGCCACCATCCCATACTCCCATATGAAACCCTAATTCACAAATTGCCTATAAGGCCAAAACTTTAAACGCTGCCGCCACCATCCCATACTCCCATATGAAACCCTAATTCACAAATTGCCTATAAGGCCTTTTTTTTTTTTTTTTTTTTTTGAAAAATATTAAAGTTTACCAACATCAAAATGGTAAATTTAAGGTTTTAAAGGTCTGATTCGAAAATGAAATTCCATGTGGAACTTTCATATTCGAATTGACCACATAAAACGATAACCAAAAAGGTTTTTTTAATCAATTTTATTGATTTTTCTTCCGAATTTTTTGGTTTATTTATGGGTGGTTTCCAGCAGTTTGAGAGTGATTTAGTGGTTGGTTGAGTGGTTTCCAGCGATTGGGGCAGCTAATTGAGGGGTCAGTGGTGGCGGTGTTACTATGAGCGGTGGGATTGGTAGTCGTCAATGAGGTACACTATTGATGGGGGTAGCAACTTTGGTGTTAATGCTTGGGGAAAGGGATTTCAAAAACCTTGGGAGGGGGGGGGGGGGGGGGAATGAAAGTAGGAGAGTTTGGATTTGAGGTAGATGGAGGGGGGTAAAAAGAGTTTAGTAAAAATTAGATCACAGTAACAAAGGGAATCAACCCTCTTGATTCTCTTTCACTTTCTTGAATGCCCTTACCAAATGCCCCCTAAGTTCCTAGGCCTCCAAACAGGAAAGAAAAAGCATGTTGTCTATGTATTGGCATTAGGTGGTTATCTAGTCACTAATTAATTTATAGGAGACAAAACTAAAAAAAAATATTTACCAATAAAACAACGCAAACTCTATGCCAAACAATGGTGGTAAATTAATTTGAAAAGTTGTTTGGACAGCCAACTTCAAGAAACGCATTCAGCCTGTTAATCTATCCCCATTACTGAGATACCACAGATACATAAATAGCATAAAATATTAATTGATAAACAGTTGTTTCTTTACTTTCTTTTTCCTTTTCGATTTATCGAGTGGAGGGGATGAGGATTAATTTGCTTTCAGCATTATCGAACAGCCACAAGATTTGATGATCATCTAACAAACATGAAATCACACATATAGACAGCATGGGAGAGAGGTTCAAGGTCTCAACAGTTCTTACCCTTCCTTAAGCGTCAATATAGCTGTATGGACAGCATCATCAAGTTCCATATCATCAGTATATCTGCAAAAAAAAAAAAAAAAAAAAAAAAATCCAATAAGGAATTCTTCGTTGAAAACTTTTTCAGTACATAAAATCTATTTTCCATGTGCCACAATTGAAACGATAATTGATAACAAGAGTACGCAATGAACTATGAAAAGGAAAACTGAAAATCTGCCGAGATACACCAGCTTGATTTGAAGGTGATAAGCAATAGCTTTCAGTTAGTGAAGATCCCGCAATGAAGTTTCAGTCCAAGATTAACTAATAGGACCAATTTATCCCCATAATCATCTCCAATTGGCTAATTTTTTCCCAAAATATCAGCCTAAAAATGTTTAGGCAATTGAGAAATATAAGAAGTTTTGTACGTGTTGATCTACCCAAAGACCGGAGAAGAAAAGAAAAAGGTCAAATATTTAGAACTACAACAGGAAATCAATAAGGATAGTTCATCATTGCAAATGCTCATCAACAAGAGGAATTATTGTCTTGTCTCCAATTGGCTTATTTTTTCACAAAATATCAGCCTAAAAATGTTTAGTCAATTAAAAAATTTAAGAAGTTTTGTACATGTTGACATACCCAAAGACCGAAGAAGAAAAGAAAAAGGTCAAATATTTAAAAGTACAACAGCAAATCAATAAGGATAGTTCATCATTGTGAAAGCTCATCAACAAGAGGAATTATTGTCATATCACGCCTTTTCTTAAATAAAAATGTCAAAATGTTGTCTTCAAAAGTTTTGCTTTGTAGAAAGGGAAAACAAAACAAGTAAATGAAAAGGGAAAAAAAGAGGTTATCATCTATAATGAAATACTCTTAACAGTTGACAAATGAATAAATAAATATAACTCAGTAATTCTATTACTTTTTTTTTCATTTTAGTTGTAACGCTTTGTACTTTTGCACCATTCAAATACTCCCTCCGTTTCATATTACTCGCAACAATTACTTAATATGGGTGTTTCACATTAATCGCAACAAGTTATTTTTTTTCCTTTTTTAGTAAGTTTATAAGGGTGAATTGTCTATATTGCCCTTACTTATTTTGATTAATTTGTTTTAACATAAATTAAACAAATTTACTTAAACCTAAATCTAATCAATTAACTCTAACCATTCCCACCAAAATAATCCCCCTTCTACTTATTTCATCAGAGATCATTCATCTCCCCAACTAACTCATTCATTGCTTCTCATTCAATTTGTCTTGATTATGCTGCCAGTTTAAACAATTTGTGAGGAATTCTCCATAATTCCTTTATAAACCTAGATCTACCTTCACAGTTCGTCTTCTCTTGCCTCTACACTCTTTCGTCTCTCCCTGATTCTCTCTTTGAAACCCTAAAATTTTCCCAAATGAGTTCCCCTCCAGATGCGAACGATTCTCTTGCCCAAAAGAAGGAGGATACTGACCCTCCCTTCTCACTGTACACCGCGCGCCGAGGAACTGGAGTCATGAAACCATTTCGACGCTGCTCTCTGGTGTTCATCTTCGAGAGAAAATTGGGGCTAAAATTGGCCCCAATACTAGAAGTGAGGACGAAGATGATGTTGTGTAGGTAGATCTACCAAAACCTAAGGTTGTTGAGGCTAGATCGGGTGGTGGAGGCTAGGAGTGACCCTGTTGTTGCTGTCGCTGAGGTCCCTAAGTCCCCAGACCCCGTAGCCATTGTTTTTCCGGAGTCTTTGAAGGCTGCCGCTGCTTCTAAGTCTTTCAGAGGCAAGAGAAGGGTCTGAACACGGAGGACTGCAACGACTAGGACCATGAGTATATGGCTTATTTGAGGGAGAAGTACCCTCATGACTTCCCTCCCAGTAGACCTCGCAGCGTAACGATTCCTATCTAAATATTGTTTATTTTTAACTAATTAACCTATGTTTCTGTGAAAATGGTTTTGGTTTGATAGATATGTTGAAAAATCTTGCTAAATCTGTGAGTATGTTGTATTTGGCTGTATTTTTTAGTTGTTGTTGTTGTCTGCTCAGATTGATTCGTTTTGGTGTTGTGGTGGTATAGTATCATGTGGAATATTAAGTTGGTTTTCCAGTTATGTCAATGAATACATAGTGGATACATGTTGGTTGGCTGTCATGGATTATTAAGTCCCTCAACCCTTGTGTTTTGGTTGCCTAGTCTTGGTGCAATGAGTCCCTCCTAACACATGCATCATAACACAAATATTCTGTTCAAATGATGAAGGGACTCATCTGATAGCACTTCCTATCAAGGGATGACTCCAACTCCTTAGTTTAAAGGTTGTTGTTGAGGTACCCTTGGTAGGGAGGTTGTCATGTTTAAAACACTCCTATATGATGGACATTCCTCCCTACTTAGTTTGTTATTGGTACATGCTTTTGTGTTAATAAGGTTGTGTTAATAGGGTTGTGTTAAGACAGATACAAGCATATGTGTTAATAGGGTTGTTTCATATTCAAAATATGGACAATGTACATCAGTCCTATGTCATATACTCTACACTACAATGACTGCCTTAATAATTTTCCTATCCTATTTACCCAAAAGACACATAACCAATACAAAAACAAGCAAAAAAAAAATAAATAAATAAATAAGTTAAAGTGTTACTGGTTATGTGTGGCAGCAAATGGTACTTGCTGCATCTTAAAAACCAAAAAAATCTGTTGTGCTTCACTTAATCAAAAAATTGCATCTTCATCTTCATCTTGAACTTCAAAATGTTGTGCACATCAGAATATTAATCTACATCCACTTCCATCTCAATTGTTTGTTCCTCAATTTCTGTTGTAGGAATGAAAAGAGTGTTGAGGTAGTTCACAGTTTGTGTGATGAGGTCCCTATCTACTTGTAGTTTTTCCTGAAGAGTCCCTTCTCTGTCTTGTCTTTGTTTTGCCATATGTGGGGGGTTGAAATTATTGCCCCCTCTTTTTTCCAATATCTTTATCATGCATGACGGAAGAGTGATCCATGTGTACTTGTTGAGTGCTGGATCAAAAACATCAAATGCCTCTGCAACCTTTTCCAAAAGTTCATTCAAATTCTTTGGGAATGATTGATGCTGTATTGATTGTATTACCATGAAAAGACCAAGATCCAACACATTTAGGGGATTGGGCAGGTTGAAACACAAATTAAATATTAAATCCATTTGCTTGTGTTGCAGCCTCATCCCTGGGAATCTGATGAGGCCTAGCATTGTCCCACTATATGATTATGTTCTTAGATAATTGTGCTGGCCATTGTGCATGTATTGTTGGAATGATGTGCTGCAATATCATGTCTCTTATGGCTTATCTGTTGACACTTTGAATTGCTTTTATTTCCATTGTTCCTGCATCTCTGTTTTTGCTTTTCTTCTTGGCCATCTCATACTTAACCCGTGTTCCATTCTCATATAAAGTGGCTTACCAATCATTCCCATAAACATGGCCTTTATCTTGAACCTCTTTGGTGTTTCTTCATTTGGTGTTAGGTAGAATGTCCTAGTCCCTGGATTCATATAAAACCACTTCTCATCAATGTGGATGTAATGCTGCAAATCCCTAAAACTAGGGTCACCCTCACTAGGGGGTTCACATGATTAAGGACCCATTTCAGCCTTGCCACTTTGTGGTTGGGTGATTTGTTGCTGTCCTGCCTTAGTCTTCCTTTTTTTTTAACCTATGTATTACAACATGTGGAACCTTCAATGCTGCAGCATAAATCCTATTTGTGGTTCTCTTGTACATTGGGACACACATCTGCCACTAATCTGAGTATTGTTTAGGCTTGGGTCCTATCTTCCCTAACTTCTTGCTCCTTACATCGACTAAATTGCCTAACTGAATCTGTTTTTTGATTTCTTTGAACCACCTACTTAAGGTTAATCTGTGTACTAGGTGCTTACTAGGTGCTTATTGCCAATGATGTTAGCATGCCTCTTAGAAGTGAGTCCCCTTCCATATTCAGCCATATGTCATCTACTATTTGCCTTTTTTCTTCAATGTTGAGTTCTCTATTGTGCCTACCATTCATTGCATTCTCCTGTTCTTCTTCTTCTGATTCTGACTGTGATTCCCCAACATCACTGCCTTCAATATTCTATTGCTGATTAGATTCGTTTGAATCTAACCTTGATACTGTGTTGCTGTTTTGTGATGCCATATCTATGTCTTGCTCCATCAACAGTTGGTTAATATTGAAAAAATCAAAGATTTCTTCCATGAGTCCCTTTTTTTTTTTTTTTTGTAGGTGATGAAGTGGAGGTGCCTTGATTTTTTTTGGAAGCTTTCAGTGGAGCCTAATGCCTAATTCTGTACAAAGAGCAGCAGCTGCAACTAACTCAGCATTTATGAATTAGGATTAATTAAGGTTGATGATGGTTTTTGTACTTTTGGAAACAATTTGTGTTGGATTTCTGTAATTAATGCTGGATTTCATATTCCCTCCCCCCCCCCCTATTCCCAAACATTTGCTATGAATGGATAGGGGTGAATGAATCAGAAATGTGCCTTTTATAAGGGGCTTTTGGTTAAAATTTGGCAAGTTTCAAAAATTGTGAAATTTGAAAGGATTTTAAAAAATTTCATGAAAAGTTTGGAGAGAAATTTTTTACACCCTTATGTTAGCCTCCCAAATTGAATCAGCCACCAAAAAAAAGAAAGGGAGGGAAAAGAAGTCCCACTACAAAAATAATCACATGTTCCCAGTACTTTAATTGGGACCACTACCTTTCCCTCCATTTTCTCTCTCTTTAATTGGAAACCCCTTCCTTTAATTAATCCTCCTCCAATCTTTTGCCTAGGAGTCCGCACTCCCTCCGTTTGTTGCGAGTAATATGAAACGGAGGGAGTACATCATTTTGACTACTTTGGTTATTTAAAAATTAAAAGTGAGGGTAAACAAACCATGTGGGGGGTCTTATTAATTTCATCTCGATATCAATTTTCAAAACAACTTTTTATAGTTTTTACTTATATGTAATTTCTGACATTATTGGTCAAAGTTGAACATTGGCAAGATAGAAGTCAAAATCTGCATTGAGAGAGAGAGAGAGTATTGGGAATCTGCTAATGGCCTTAAAGCATGAAGAATATTACTACCTCCGTTTCATATTATTTGCAACGATTAGACATTTTTCCTCTCTACTATATGTCAAATCGTTGCAAATAATATTAAACAAAGGTAGTATATAAGATTTTGGCCAACATTTACGGTGTGTTTGGATAGGGAAATAGGAAGGAAAATAAGGGGAGGGGAAGGGGTGGGAAGGGAAGGGAAGGGAAGGGGAGGGAAGAATGATGAGTTTTCCTTCCAAATCTCTCCGTTGTTGGAGAGATAAATTTCTACAATTTATTCCCTCTATTTCTCGACCCCTCCAATTCTCTTCTTCCCTCATTTGTTATCCAAATGAAAGATAATTCATCCCTCCAATTCCCTTCCCTTCCTTTCCATCCATTTCCTTCAATCAAAACAAAGTGTTAAGAATTACACATATCTAATGAGTTAGAACTCATTATAAACCCTACATCACTCATATTGTGGTGACATACTGATATACATTTCAAGATCTTACGACACGAACTCATCTTAATGAAGTAACCATAGGATAAACTTTGATTTCTTATACATCACAGCTTTAACATCCCTAGATAAGATTAGAAAAATTCATACTGATTTCTACCCACAATGGACCATATTGAGCAAAAGAAAATCAACTTGGAATTGAATCAATTATATATTTATATCTCATCTACTTTTAAAATTTATCCTTCCAAATCTATTTGACATTTCCTTTTAATATACATGACATTCAACCTTCATGTGTAGTCTAATTGCTCAGTCAAAAATGCAAATTTGTCAATTCATTGAGAAATGTGATTCAACAAATAAGAAATATTAAAGGGAATTATTGTTTAGGAAAATGTGGTTCAAGGAATAAGAAATAAGAACTGAGCATGCTAGAAAAATGTACGAGCCAAAGAGATTCCTAGCAAATGTAAAACTTACGTCTCATCACCCGTTAATATAATTCTGTATTTCTTAACAGTGGACACGGAGACATTCAGAACAATGCAGGGATGATTTTTAACAATAACCAGTAACTCATTACCTCTTTTCAAGAAAAGTCTTTGCATTGGAGACATTCTTTCCCATAGCTGAAGCCTTCCATGAGAAATATGAACCAGAGGGATCCACCTAAATAAATATTGAATACTTTCAAGAGCTGTGGAAGAATGTCAAGAACCTAACGAGCATTTATCACTCAAGCCTAATTAAAGTAGGAAAAGTAACAAATGAAATTAATCAATAAATTATACGCTGAAGCTGTTTCTTTATTAGAAACAAGTTTGCCCCCACCAGAATAAACTAGACCAAGAAAAAAGGTTTTTTTTTTTTTTCTTTTTTTTTAAACAGACTTTTAAATAGAATGAAGTAATAATATACAGACTTTCTGATCATATATTTTTAGTCCATAAACAAAACAAACATTAGATCTGTGAAGCTTTCTCTACAAGGTGCCTTAAAACTTTCCTAAATACTATTAATATTTTGCAGCCAGAAGCAAATAGCATACAGACTTTCAGCTGATATTCAATTTTTTAGAGCGTGAAAAATATAACAAATTTCAGCTCTGTAAAGCATTCTGTACATTTTAAGGTACCTTAAACCCTTTCGTAATACTATTGTTATGTAGATTGTCTTAAATGGATAATATATGCTTTCTAAAAGTTCTTTCAGCCAGAACCAAACATTCCTTCTATTAATTCAAAGCAAGCTTCGCATTAGAGGAAAAAATGAAAAGATTGCAAAGAGTATGATTAAAGTACAAACTTTTAAGATTCCAAGATAACTCCACATAAAAAGCTACACAACAAACTGACAATCTATAGACAGCTACATAAAAAATTTAACAGGAAGCATAGCCATCACTTCAGTTCACTAATTAAGTACCTGGTACAATTGTGGACCACTTTCATCAAATCCGGCAATCAGAAGAGAAACTCCAAAGGGTCTCACACCACTGCACAGATTTAAAAAAATGTATAGGAAAATTAAAAATTAAAGGACCAAAAGCAACTAAAGAAAGCAGCAAACAGAAGAATTCTAAACAAACAATAAGTTCCATAATTTAAATCTAATCCTGTTTCAAAAGATGAGAAGTAAAATAAGACCCATCTGTTTCTTTAGTGCCTTGATACTAACATGGTTTCATACAATGGCTATGGGTATAGAACGTGCAACTTTTTTTTCTTTTTTGGTTGGATGGGGGTGTTTGGGGGGGAGGGTATACAACTAACACAAAACAGTTGATGAAATTTGACAAAACAACAAACTACATTGCATCATTCCAAGGACAAATACAAGAATATGACATGAAATTTGGAGAAGTAGAACTATAAATAAGACATTACATAGTATATAGCAGCTGGAGGAAGTCAATTGAAAACATTGTGTGTTGTTAAATAAATATGTAAAACACATTTGCAATATAAAACTCATTTGAAAGGTGTTGCCACGTGTTTATTTAACTGGCCAAACCAATACATATCCAATAACCCTATCCAAATTACCAACCAAAACTCAATTGTACACGAAACCAAAAGTGAGCAGCCCAAATATCAAGATTCCTATGATGACCTCAAATACTCATATCATCAAAGTGACCATACCAATATGCAAATATTAGTGACATAACTAACGTTCCCTGTCACAAAAAAAATACCACTCAAAATTCCTATGACAACTAGCAAGAATTTCTGCAACATGTCTCTCAAACCAATTAAATTATTATGATTCCTAAGATAACCTGCAAGATCTGACGTGTCAACATGTCGCCCATCAAACAAATTAAAGTATAACAACCAAAAAACTCAGACTTACAGCACCAGCCCGAAATTATGAATGTCACCTCAACCCACAACACCAAAAGGGCTCAAAAATTCATTGATTGTCAGATCATGTAACAAAAACTCTTGATAGAACAACTTTCTAATATACACCAGTACAACCTGCTCACATAGTCAACCACTGACAGATAGTCAGCCTTAATTAAGCAGTACCCCTGCCACAAAAAAATAAAAAATAAAAAATAAATAAAGGTTTCCAAGTATTTGAGAATCAACAATAGTAGATGCCTTCAACTCAGAGTTGGCTTCTTTGGAAGGAAACGAAGTATGGGTTGGAACTGATTTACATAGAGAAGAAAGAATACTCCATGTGGTGGCATTGAGACTTAAGAGGTACAGTTCTTACAAAGCAAGGCAAAGCAATCCTAGATTGTAGACAAAGCTATGGACTACAGGCTTGATTCAATAAAAACCTTTAAAATCTTTGGCCAGTTCTTGTTGCTAATATGAAGACACGGTGCAAAGCAATGTCAATTCTATACTCATTCCATCCCCAAGTAAAAATTCTAGTTTTCCAACATATTTTTAAGAGGTTGAATCAAAATGTAAGATAGTGGGATTTGGCTAATTAAAGGTGAATAAAGTATAAAAGATAGTGAGATTTGGTTGATTACATGTAAATAAACAAATAAATATAGGTGGGGACATTTATTTAGGGACAAAGTTTTGGTCGTTTGGCACATCGATGTCGACTCATCACATCTCGGGACTGAAGAAGATCCTAAGGGTTTGGTTGTTCACCGGTCAAAAACATTAAGACTTTTAATTGGAGACCAAGGGATAATATGTGGGGTTTTTTATTGGCGGGGAGACTTTATGACAGTCGATTATTTCGCTCCTCTTTTTCCCTTTGAGACGATTCCTTGTGGCAATTCATGTCAACCGACCCCAAATCATTTTGGGACTAAGGCTTTGTTGTTATTGTTGTTGGAGACTTCATAACTATGTATATTTAAAGCTGCCATGAGGGAATAGCGGAATACTGACTCGAGGCAGAGGGTTTGTACAGGAAGGGGGAAACACTATCCTACTTCAGAAGAATGTGTCTCAGCTTAGGCCCTGCTTTTTGCTGAACAGAATTTTTTATTGCCAATAAAAAAAAATGGAATTATTATTGATTGAAACTTACTATTACTAATTAGAATTAAATTTTACTGACTAGTGTTAGGTAACTCATTATTACTAAGTAGAAAACTTTAAACCAATTATTACTTATCAGAATAGTGAATCTTATTTTTACAGTGAAAAGAAGAAGGCCTTAATAAGGAAATTTTGCTAACAACTACCATTTACATGACCACTTTTGAGAACAGCTACCATTTTAAAAAAAAATTTGAAAAAACTACCACAAAAACTTTGCGTGGCACTACCACTTTTGGTTTTCCAGTAAGAATTTTCGGTTGGAGAGCTTCATTTTATACAATTTTCGACCAAAAACCCTATATGAATTGACAAAATGACCTTTACATTAACCCTAAATTGGATAATACGATTCAATTGCTCCATATACCCCAATTTCTTAAAACCCTAAATTCAATTTTTTTTAATTATGAACCCTAATTTAAGATAAAATTGAGAAATTAAATCAAATATAATGCAAATTTAAAAACAATTTACCTACAATTGTGTTTAGCCACAAAATTCCCTAGTTATTTCAACCACAATTGATTAAAATTTTATAAATTAAGCCCCACTAATCGAAAATTATTGCCGGAAAATAATATGTGGTAGTGGGTTTCATAGTTTTTGTATTTTTATGGTAGTTTTTTGAAAAAAAAAAAAATTAAATGGTAGTTGTTCTCAAAAGTGATAATTTAAATGGTAGTTGTTGGCAAATTTTTCCCTTAATAAAGACTTTCATAGTCTCAACTCTCAAGCAATTACCGCGGCAGAATTTGACAAACAAGATTCTCGATCATAAAACATGGGATTAGGTCACTAACCTCCTAATTTATACTGTATTAATGATTACCACTATTAATAATGGACAAGAAAGTAAAAATTTATAAACAACACTTTCATGAACCATTCATATCAAGTACATGGAGCATCTTGGTTATTTCTCGATTCTGGAAATGACTAAAACAAGGCAAGGAATATTTGTTTATAAAAGAAAATACACCCAAGACTTTCATAGTCTCAACTCTCAAGCAATTACCGCGGCAGAATTTGACAAACAAGATTCTCGATCATAAAACATGGGGATTAGGTCACTAACCACCTAATTTATACTGTATTAATGATTATCACTATTAACAATGGACAAGAAAGTAAAAATTTATAAACAACACTTTCATGAACCTTTCATATCAAGTACATGGAGCATCTTGGTTATTTCTCGATTCTGGAAATAACTAAAACAAGGCAAGGAATATTTGTTTATAAAAGAAAATACACCCAAGACTTGCTGGCATGTCACAACTCACAACTACCAACTTTCAATTTAGTAAGTCTGCTTTCATGACCAATCTCTCATCAATCTAGTAAAACATTAATCACATCCTATACCCCACCTACATTATAACCTTAATGCCATTCTCTTTCTAATGTAGTAAAGCACCAACTCTATACCAGTACACCCCTCCAATAATCTACCCTTGCTGTACACTGCTATGATTCCTATGAAAATCTAAGCTGCTATTACAATTGCAGCAAACCCAGTGAGGATTGGAAGAAAACAGGAACAGTGAAATTAGAACTAAAGGAAGAAATCCAAGCGGTATGATGATTTTTTTATTTTTATTTTTTTGTGTGTGTTATTGGCGGAATGGGTATGCTTTAATATTCTTTCTTGACCTTAATAAAGCCAATTTCCAACTTCCTCTTATAGCATGCTCACACAGTCACACTTGTCAAATTTTATAATACCTAGGGCAGTTAATGGCAGTATTTACTAACATTAGTTCCTCTGGTACATAATTAGCCACATACTTCCCCACAAGAGAATTTACCATGCTACTAACTACTATATAATCATCTAATCAAATATCATACAATGAATTGGAATCATAAAATTTCCAATTGTTAGAGTAAACACCCTTACTTTCTGATGATAATTTATACAAACAACGAAATAGCTCGAAAACTCTATCTTACCCAGATTGTGTGAATTCTTGCATGACAGCAGCAGTTTCCCTAACAAGCTGTGTAACAGGGATCGGTTCCTACCACACAATTTGCAAATAGTTAGTCCTACTTGATCATATATGAGAATAGGTAGAAGGAATTGAGAAGTAAATTGCCCAATGACAGCAAGACAATAACCCAAGATGTTTAGGGAGGAATGGAAGAATACAATTGAGCAAAGAGATCTTTTAATACAAATAATAGAGCAAGTCAGTAGCAATGTTTGGATTCACATGCAAATTAATAAGAATAAATTACTTTTTTATTTATTGAGCCTCAAAAGAATAAATTACTTTAAAGTTCAATTTTTTATCCATGATTACATATAAATTTTTTGAGAAGAAAAGGAACTTGCTAAGCGTTCAATAGATAGATAAATAATAAAAGTGACGGTATAAGACGACAAAAAATCCTGAGCACATATTACAGCAGGGAAGGTTACAAAAACAGAGATACACAAGTATAAGAAATCATTCTTAAATGTAAACAAGAATCACATATAACAAAAAATGAGAGTATTAGCACAACTAAAAAAACAATATTATCATAAACGAAGGACTGCAATACAACAACTACAAAAACAAGAATATGAAGATCCATAGCCAAAAGAGAGCAACAAATAATTTTAAAAGATACCTTGTATAGTTTATAATATTGTTCTGCCTGCTTTCTGCTTTTACGGACTAAAACACGAGAATCGGGACCCATGCCACTATATACACAAAGATAAAAAAAAAAAATAATCAATAAAAGAAAAAAAGAAGACAAAATTGAAGATCAAGCATTGGAGGGTTAAAACGAAAGCCCCCATTTTTGAACTTCAAAAATTTGCGAAGGTCTGACAAAAAACCGTGACTGTACAAATCTTTTAGAAATTTGGACTCGCACTAAAGATTCAAGACATTATTGTGGCAAATGCAAAATTGCACTACAATCCCTTATTGTGGTAGTCTATTGCAGACATGCAGTAATGATTCAATTTTTAGTTGCATACTTTAATAGGGCAACTTGGTTTTAAAAAGCGCGCCCTACTCCGAGGCTCTAGGAAATGGGCTTTAGCTAGGCGAGGCTCAATCACCTACGGAAGGCTCGCGCCTCGTGCGCCTCAATGCGCCATTGGTAAGGCGTGCCTTTGCGCCTCAAGGAAAATAACTAAGATTTAAGTTATAGATTGAAGAATGATGGACATTTTTTCAAATTCAGACTACCTTAGCTTTACATATATTATTATTTAGTTTATTATGAATCTTTTTAATTGCTATTAAGTACAATCAAAGTCAGAAATAATTTGAAATAAATATATAAATACGTGCTCCTTGCATACAAAAGGTGCGCGCCTTCACCTTGTGCCTTGCACCTAGACTGCAAGGACTAGGTGCGCCTTGTGCCTTTTAAAATTAAGTAGGGCAATGACATTATTGTGGCAAATGCAAACTGCACTACAATCCATAATTGTGGTAGTCTATTGCAGCAGTGGTCCTAAATTATTAGAATGTTTAATCTAATAGAGCAGTAATCACAAAGACCTAACTACCAAAAACATGAATTAGGAGCTGGGAAATATGAGTATATGATGCGAACCTGTAGACAACTCCAATGTTAGGTGTCAAAAGTTGAATCTTTTGAACCTGAAGTCAGTGAAAAAAAAAGTTGATAAATAATGAGTGCATAAAACATAGAGATTTGGGTGGATGAGATGATTATACGAAGTGCTAAGCAATAGCACAAAAAAAAAATTATGAGTGCATAACTTTATACAACTAAACTCCTAAACAGTTTGTTGGATAGAATTGGCCCTCACAGAGCACTTGAATAAATTTCATGCTGGTTCAAACTTCACAAACCTACTCACTCTATGTATTAGATAACAAACTTTTAAACTATAAAACTCTGACACATTTACAACCACTTACAGATGCTTCATCCACCAGGATTGAAGGAAGTTTCTTTTCAGTTGCAATAACAACACCATTAGCAGCTGCAACCACCAAATAAGACAGTATATTCTTCAAATTAGTATACTTCAAAGTTCTAACAAACGAAAAATTAAGCTTGAGTCAATAAGGCATGGAAAAGGTAAACCAATACATTTTAGTATCTGAGCATATCCCAAATAGTCATTAAGTCAACACAGATATAACCTGTTTGATATATATTTAGTTCCAAAAGTTTTATGATCCAAAACTAAACCAAAGCTAAGAGTTTATCCTTGAAATTGAATACAAAAATAACTGGAAAAAGAAACTAAAATTTTAGGGTACTGTTAGCTATCACATGAGGTTGAAATGTTGAATTAGTTTAACAATTTCATGAGTCTCTCTCTAACAAAGCTACCTAGCAAAAGAGTATCAGTTAGGGCAACCTCGCCGGTTATGAAGCTTTAAAATTGAGTTCAGTTCATAACTACAAATGCAGCCTATTACAATAGATAGTAAAAACTAGAACATCTTTTAATAGTAATTTAAGGACTATAGAGCAGAATGGCCCTAATTTTAAAGTTACTCTTCTACACCCCCCCTGCAAGACACACAAATTCACAAAACTCTAAAACAATCTCGAACATGGATCTTACAAGATTTAAAACCCTTTTCATCAAGCAAAAAGGAAGATAGTATTAACCAATTGAGAAACTGTTATTTTCAAGGGGTAGAGTTTATAAATCGGCACAATGGAGAACTCAATTGTTCAGTATGCCAATATTCCCAGCTATATAAAGGATTTTGCACCTCCATAATTAAGAAAGTGCACAATAAAGCACGATTGTAGAGAAGTCACCCATCTAAATGCTTCAAGGGGATTGCAACTTAGTAGTTTCAACATCAAACAAGCTACTGATCAGCGGGGTATATGCAATCCGTCCTCGAAAAAGCATCAGACATTATTTTCATTGACGAAAGTGATGAACTTTTAGAAACCCCTAACAATCGATTATACGAATAACTGACACAACATGCTGATCATTCTTCAAAAATCTCCACCCTCTTTTCCACCCCAACCCAAGAAAAATTCTATTGCAGTAATCGTCCAACCCATTGAACAGCAACATTACAAATACATATTAAATGGAACAATAACCATGAAAACCAATCAAAAAATCACAAAATACTGAAAACCCAACAAAATAAATCATAAATCAGTGAATTGGAGTCTACCTTTAATGCCAAGAGAAGTCTGCCCAGAACCAACAGCAGTTAAAGCGTGTTCGATCTGTACCAGTTTACCAGAAGGGCTGTTTCATAACACCATTTCAGAATCCAAACATCAATTGAAAGATCAAATACCAAAAACCCCAGTTCAAATAATTGTTGACAGATCATAGTATGAAAATTTAGGTTAATTTTTAGTGAGAATTTGGAGGATGAAATAGCAGGAAAAGTAATGCAAGAGTACCTGAAAGTGGTGAGAGAAAATGAGTATTGGCTGTCCCCCATTGCGGCTTACGAAGATGCAGAGCAGAGAGAGAGAGAGAGAGAGAGAAAGGGGAGAGGAGCTGAGGTTTTCGCTTTTACGAAAGAGGAGTGACTCCTTCAGCAAGCAAGATGGCAAGATTTATACCGAGGTACAAATGCTCAAAGACTAAAAAATACGAGTACTTGTACTCCCTTCGTTTTTAAATTCTTGCTCCATTTCTCTTGGAGACGCATGCCGATGCTAATCTTTGATCACTAATATCTTTAATTACCAATAAGTATAAATTTTAACAATTGAAAATTAATAATCTATTCATTGAGATGATTCCAATAAGTACCCACAAGACTATATTTTTTCTTATGTATAAATCACAAACATTAGTCAAAGTAGGACAAATTAATAGTGCAAAAAATAGAAATGGAACAAGTATTTAAAAACGGAGGGAGTATCAATTAACGAGTCGGTCTACTTAAGTCACTTCTATTCTTTTACTCATAGTAAAGGGATTTTTAATGGCTCCAAATAATTTTCTCAAGTGACACAACAAACTGGTATCAGTATCACATTTTATTACTTATTCAATCCCATTAAACTATTTTACGCTGACTATAAAAAATGCTCTTTGTAAAACCAACCTTGTGAGAGAACCTATGAACCCTATTGCAAGTGTGAATTCCCCAGAAGAACGAGATCAATTGGATTGATCTAATAAAAAACCTATGAGAAAAATTGCACATGAAAGTTTTAGCAAGAATAATTTCTCAGAAGCTGCGATGGAAGATGAAAATATGGAAGAGGCAGAGAAAGAGTCCCAGCCAGAAAGGAACAATTCGTCCATTTTTCAGCCTAATCAACAAGGGAATGAAAAATCTTTCAGAGACATGCTAAGAGGATTATCAAATAAGAAAATCAATTCTCATTCGATGATTTCCATTGAAGAAGAAGAAGATGATGATGTATCTGTAGAGAATATTTCAAGCATTACCCCAAACTTGAACCCCAAAAGTACGGTGGCGTCCAAAGGGAAGGAAGCTAGAGCAAAAGAGTCGCCAACAAGTTTTAGGAACTTGTAAAAAGATTACACCCCTTAACGATCCAAGAGATCGTCAACTCCAATAGGTCTGGAACCATGATTGGAAGTTCGGGGATGAAGGTACAAATCCAACCTAAAAGAGATTGAACCTGCCCTAATAATAGGCCTCTACTTTATTCTGCTCGTATTCATGTGCGCTTTCTGACTAACATGCAATCATTAGGTTTACCCTAAACCTGTTTAATCTATGTTGGTTGAATATTAATGCACAAATAAAACTATTATTGGCGATCACTTGAATTCTAATCAAATTAACCCTAAACAAGATTATTAATTATCTTATTAAGCGTGATTACAAGTACCAATTCCCTTTAAATATGCATAAAAGGTGTGATCAATCAATAAAAATAATCATCAAGCAACATAATAATAATCATAATTACAAATCATAATAGCAATTATAAAAATAACAATCATAATTAATATAATCATGTTAAAGCATAATTATAGCAAGATCCTAGGAATGATACTAACAAGATTAATAACAAACCCTAGCATGACACTAAACATATAAAAAAAAAATAAAAAATAAAAAAAAAACAAACAAAGCTTTAGCCCTAACATGATACTAACATGTTGTTAGGAAAGAAAATAGGAAGCATCACAGATTTCATAATTGATATAACTAAGAAACTTATTTTTATCCTAAACATTATACTAAGAAAAGCATCCTAACATGATACTAGGAATCAAAATAACAACCTAAACATGATTTCTATATCATAATATCAATTGAACAATTAAAGTACTTACTTGGATGTCTCGTATCTCTTTCTAATAACAAAATACACACGTTAGTAACTTTAAGGAAAATACAAAATTAAACAATTAAATTATATAATTGAAATAAAGAATTAAGAAAGTTTAGACTAGATTTGGGACCAAACCCTTAGAAATATCAAACCTTTCACGTCTAGGGCGAAGACAACTTCGAATTTGGCTAGGTGTATCTAGATCTTGTGAATGCGGAATTTTGTTTGTGAAAAGGTTGGTTTAGAATAAGAGAGAGAGAAAATCAATAATTTCTTGATGAGAGTTGGTGATTAAAAACAGAGGACTAAGGACGCTATTTATAATGAAAACAGTCCGGAATAGATAAAAAAGAATCAGAGTTCGAAGAGGAATGAAACACGACATTGTCGCCACAACAACCCCTGTCGCCGCTCGACAGGTCTGTCGTTCGGCGCTGCAAGATAGTTTTTGCGGATTTTGTTTTTATCATATCTTTTTATCCAGAAGTCCAAATAAGGCATATAATTGTCGTTCGAAAGCTCTTGAAGTCTACTTTCCAACCCAATTAGAAGCATATTAAAATCTTTTGTAGATAAAAATATATGGCCAAAATAGTGGAAGAGTGTCAGTTTTGGATAGAGTTTCATATTCCATTCATATCTTATTCGTTATAGCTCGAATTTAATATTATAATATATCATTGGAAAAATAATTTCAAGATCTATCCAACCATATAAGATTTGGATAAAGATTATGAGGCAAAAAAATAACATCTGAATATATTTCATTTCGTACAAAACAAGGATTCTCAAAAGAAGTAGTTTCATTCAATTTCAAACTCATTGAAACATAATTATCAATCCTAACTCCATTAGGATCTAAGAGAACATTCTAGATTTTTCCAGAAGACTATAATCAATCCTAATAGCTTTATGAATGATAATTAATAATAGGCCCTCCTCTAGATCATTGGGCCGCATATAAGAACCAAACCGGGTCCAGTTTAGTATTTTGACCATAACTTCCTCATTATTCATCGGAATTGGGCTTATAATATATCGTTGGAAATGTCTTTTCAAGCTCAATCCAACTACACTATTATTGGACCATTGCTATGGATCAAACTAAACTGGATTGGCTATTTTCATAAAATAGGTTTTCAAAAACATAGAGAAGAGAATTTTAATGGAAAACTAACCGCAACACTAGACTTTCCACACTTTCATTTCATTCGATTATGATTCAACGTGAAAGGTATTCATCACCGGGCTTGGTTTTTGGGGAGATACATTTGGGTGTCTACAGTATCTAATGATGAAGAAATTCCGGTGGAAATCTTGAAGGATGAAAGATGTCCTGTCATCCAATTATCAAAAGAGGAGAAAAAAATGCTAAGAAAGCCGTGGAAAGATTCTTTGATCATCAAGATGTTCAGCGGAAAGATAGGATATATGGGGCTGATGAGACAATTATAGAAGAAATGTAACATAAAAGGAGAACTTGCTCTTACTAACATTGGGTGGGATTTCTACAGTGCTAGATTCACAAATTCTGCAGATTACAATTATGTTTTGACTCAAGGACCTTGGCTCCTCGATGATAATTACCTCATAATCAGAAAATGGATACCCAATTTTGTCCCTAATGAAGCCCCAATCAAAGTACTCACAACTTGGGTGCGAATACCAAACCTATGTGGAATATTTTAACATAAATTTTCTAAATAAGGTTGGTACAAATATAGGGAAGGTCCTTAGAGTGAACAAGACAACTGCCCAAGCTGAGAGGGGTCAATTCACATGGCTTAGTGTGGAAATCGATCTATCGAAACCTTTATTGTCTAATTTCTGGCTCAAAGGGCGCATATGGAGGATCCAATATTAAGGTATTTGAATGGTGTGTTTTAAGTGTGGTAAGCTTAGACACGTTGGAGATGATTGTCTTATATCATCTATGGCAGGGGAGAACTCATCCATGACTGTACATGATAATCCTTTACATGGCCAAATTAATAAACCTAAAGAAACAGAGGATTTTGGCTCTTGGATGCTTGTCAAAAAGCCAGTGAGAAAAAGGAATTCAAAGACAGAAAAGTCAATGCCAGAGGTGGCTAGAGACAGAGCTGGTGGTGCCAAGGTGGCTACAAAACTAACACTGGAGGCAGCAAAGGGGGGGGGAGGGCGAAAATCTTGGAAAGAATAAAGCTCCCGTAATTTCTGGAGGTTTTCAAGGGGGAGGATCGAGATTCAGTATTTTGCAAACACAAGAAGAGGAAAACTTGATACAAGAAAAGGATAGTAATTGTGAGCTGGAAGATTGTGCTAAGATTTCGAAGGATAATTTTGGAAGGTACTCAAATGCTATCAATTTGGGAGATATTTCACAGCAAGTTATGCAAAGGGAGGATATTCCCATTATTTTTAATGTTAATACCTCCACCCTAAGTCAACAAAATTTAAAATCCAAAAATATTCCCAAATAGATTTATCAAGAAAAGAAGAAAGTAGCTACTCAGAAGATCTCTACTCCTTTGACAGAAAGCACAAATATCTTGACACCCCTCGTTGCCAAAAATATAAGCCAAAGTGTGCAAGGAAAAGAAAATTTTGACTTTAATTTTGATGCACCCATAAGCAACACAGAAGCTACAGATGCTACACCCATGACAAAAGAGGAGATAGAGAAGCAATCACTAAGCCATATCGAGCACTCTTTAGAGTAAACCCATGTTTCGAACTCCCTCCCCAATCAAGGTAGCAATACCTCCGGAGAAAATATTATGTGTGGGTATGCCAATGGATCAATCGTACCTAGAAACTATGTGTCCACTACTCCATGTAATGGAGATGCAGATGGAATCGATGTTACCACCAATCTCGAACCCCCCCCCCCCCCCCCGAATTGGTGATAACAGCCAAAATTCCAATTGAATTTCAGCGTTTGTTGAATCTAATAAGGCATGCATATGTGTCTTCTCTACCCTCTATACCTCTTGATATGGAAGATAGTATTCCCAATTTAAATCCGGATTCGTTACCAATTACTTGTATGGTGTGGAATGTGCAAGGAGCGGGAATCAAAGACTTCATTGCTACTTTGAAAGATTTAATAAAAATTAACCAACCAAATGTACTCACCCTAGTTGAAACGCATATGGGAGGTGACCAAGCAATAAAAATTTCAACTATTCTTGGGTACGATGGTCACACAAGAGTAGATGCGACTGGATTCAGTTGAGGAATTTGGGTTTGTTGGAGAACTAATGTTGTTATAATGAGCACGATTTCAAAACATCATCAACATATTACCATGGAGATATCTCGACCTGGAGCTATACCTTGGTACTTCTCTACTGTGTATGCAACTCGGATCCTGCTAAAAGAAAGGAATTATGGAGTGAGTTAGAAAAATTTGTTGAAACTCACAATAAACCATGGCTCTTGGCGGGTGACTTCAATGATACTCGGTTTCCTTCTGAAAGAAACAAGTCTTGTCATGAAACCAACAAAAGATCTGCTTTGTTTAACGAATGGGTAGAAGATATGGATCTCCTAAAGGTAGAATTTTCAGGGGCATCTCACACCTGGGCTCGAGGGAAGTCTATCGAGACTAGGCAGAATGCTAGATTAGATCGTGCCCTGTGTACTGATCAATGGCTAGTCAGATTTGACAAAGCTTCAATGAGAAATTTAGCAGCCGTCCACTCAGATCACAGCCCCATATTCATATCCCCCAATGGTTTCGCTCCGTTACAGGCAGTACATCGTCCCTTCAGGTTCTTGGTTAACCTATGAGAATTTTAAGGATTTCGTTGCCGAAAAATGGGATAATCAAGGTAATCTTATGAACTCTCTGTCTAAGCTTTCCTCTGAATTACAATTGTGGAATCGAGATGTGTTTGGTAATATATTTAAACAAAAAAGAAGGCTACTTGTGTTTAGGGTATTTTTACCCTAGACACGTGGACCAGTGAGAGGTCGCCACGTGTCAAGCTCAGGATGGCCCATGTGGCTCAACATCCTCTTGACACTTGGCGCCCTCAGATATGCCTCTGAAATGGCGGCCTTCAAGGGCCCAAATCCCTAGGAGCGCCGTAAAACGGCGCAGCCCACTAAAATCTAGGTCAAATGACCTAGATAGGGGCACATTCTCCAATGACCCTATAAATAGGGAGATATTCCCCCACTTTGGGGATAGATTCAATCATTTATTACACCTTTATTCTCTTACATCAGAGAAAGATCTGAGCTTGGAATCCGAGCAAATACCCACCTAAATTTCCGTTCTCTTTATTCCGTTTCAAGTTACTAACTTGACCGTCGGAGGCGGAGCTCCAACCACCCGGAGTCTCCGTTATTTTGCAGGTACAGCTCAACCGGATCAGACTTCGTGACGTAACTCTCCCAAGGGACAAAAACACCCAAAACATTTGGCGCTGTCTGTGGGGAGAGTACCTCGAAGATGGTTTAAGAGTCTGTACCACCCCCTAACCGTCTGGGCGATGACCCAGAAGTCTTTACAGACCAGGAGGATGAGGATCCTCAGGTCGAAACCTTTACAGCCGATGATGGCTCGCTCAGAATCAAGAGCATCCGGCCTAGAGATATTCTTGAGCGGGGTACCTCCCAGGCGGGTCCATGCCGACCCACTGGGCAGCCGGAAGGGGAAACCCAAACGGCCGCTGGATCAGCCCCTGTCACCCGAGACGAACTCATGAGATTCATGCCAAGTTTCAAGGGTGAAATTAAAGAGCTGATCACCAAAAGCTGGGCTGGCCCAAGTTAAGGGCAGTCGGCGAAGAAGACTCCTCCAGAGAAGGGGAAGTCAGTCAGAGACCGGCAGCCCACTCCTCATCCAAAGGAGAAGGCAGCCGGGACCATTGATTGGTAAAAAATTCTCCTTCCTAGGAAGAACACCAATAACACTCGCCGGACTCAGCAGCGTGTGAGAAGTAAAAAATCAACTCTTGATGCCCGGGAGATCATAAACCGGAAGAGAAACCAATCGCTGTCTGAGTCGGCTTCAACGTCGAACTTTCCAGACAGCTTCAACAACATTTTTGCAGGGAGTGCACCCTCCTTGCATGAGAGCCAGACAGGCGATAATACCGTTCATTCTGGCCCTCACATGATTGGAGCTGTACCGTATGTGCCTACTCAGGCTTACGGACAGTATCCCCCTCACTTCATGCAGCCGGCCTTCTTTGGAGGTCAGGCGACATATCCAAATGTCCAGCCATTGGACTGGCAGCTTCGTCTGCTGCGCCTAGGTGAACAACCTTCTGCGTTCACCCGAGAGATAACCGAGGCGGCCCAGCCGGCCAAGGTTAAGAATGTATTGGTTGGTACCTATGATGGTACCACCAATCCGGAAGACCACCTCATGGCTTACACCAACCTCATGTATCTGCAGGGGTTGGATGATGCCACTTGGTGTCGATGTTTCCCGGCTACATTGAAGGGCATTGCCCAACAATGGTTTGGTAATCTGCCAGCCGGGTCCATCGATAGCTTCAGGAAGCTAGCCTTCCTGTTTGCTTCCAACTTCTCAATGAACATCCGTGCTAAGAAAACAAGCCTTGATTTGAGCACTGTTAAGCAGGGAGAGAGAGAAGGGCTGCGCTCATATGTCAGGCGGTTCAATCTGATTAGAATTCAGATTCAGGGATTATCTGATGAGGTAGCTTTTACAGACTTTTTCAAAGGTCTGAGAGACGGGTCGACCTTTAAGTTCGACCTAGTCAGAAAAGGGGCTTTCACCGTACAGGCGGCCCTAAGGGAGGCGGAAAGCTACATTCAAGCTACCGACCTCTGCTCGCCTGGTAGCCAGTCGGACTCTAAGGAGTCCGACAAGCAGAAAGATTACCAGCCTGCTCAGCCGGCTAAAAAGAAAGAAGAGAGCAAAAAGAGAAAAGAAATCTGGGCGGTTAGTGATTCTGACCAGCCGTCCCAGAAGAAGAAGAAAGAGTTTAAACCGTACGTCTCCAAGTACGAGTTTAACAAGGACTGCAATTCCATCCTCATGGAAATTAAGGACCGGCTGTCCCTAGAGAAGCCGAATCCAATGAAAAGTTCCATTCAATCAAGGAACAAAAATAAATTTTGCCAATACCATGAGGAAGTTGGCCATGACACCAACGACTGTTTCAGCCTTCAAAGGGCGTTGGACCGTCTGGCTGATAAAGGAATGCTGAAGTCCTATATTTCTAAGTCCCCAGCCGGGGCAAAGAAGAAGAATAAGGGTCAATCCTCTAAGACTACCCCCAGCCTGCTAGTAGCTCGGATACCGACAAGGAGCCGGTCTACACAATAGCAGGCGGGTTTTCCTGTGGTGGCCCTACCATCCGGGGCACCAAGAGCCATCTTCGAAAGATGGACAAGGATGATGATGAGCAGGCGTCTGCAAGCACCTCCTTCCCAGACGTCTTGATCACTGAGAAGGACAGGGGCAGCGTCCGCCGTCCGCATGATGACCCGGTCGTCATTGAATGAAAGGTTGCCAACCAACTGGTTGGAAGAATCCTTATTGACACCGGCAGCTCATCAGACATCATCAGCCTCCGGTGCTTGCAAAAGCTGAAATACAATGTCAGCAGCATGCATCCGGTCACCCACCCCTTGGTTGGTTTTGGGGGTGAGATGGTCTACCCAGCCGGAAGAATTGACTTACCCATCCGACTGGGAGAGAAGGCCAAGGACGACATATTGTCGTCAGATTCTTGGTCGTTGAGGAGTTGACCGCCTACAACATTATCCTTGGCAGGCCAACCCTCAACGTAGCCAAGGTAGTAATCATCCCATCTCTCATGCTCATCAAGTATGAGAGGGATGATGGCACTGTTGGTTCCCTGAATGGGGATCAAAAGACGGCCCGAGAGTGCTATCTCTCAGCCGTTAGAGACACTGTAACCCTAGGCGGCCAGGAACCAATAGACCTTGACAATGTCAAGGATTCTGACCCAGCGCCTGCCCCACCAGCCGCCGAAAAGAAAAGAAAGGCACCTATGCTGGTGGAGGTGAAGAAGGAGAAAAAATAGCAATCACTGACCGGTGAACGGTCAGATGAGCTCCGTCCCCAACCAGCTGGTGAACATATTGACATACCTCTGGACGACAGCCGTCCGGAGCGTACCATGAAGGTTGGGACGGTTGCCTTTGCTAAGTTAGGTGCAGACTTGCACCTTCTGCTGAAAGAATTCAAAGACATTTTTGCCTTTGAAGTGGAAGAGATGCCAGGCGTCAGCCCGGATCTTGCTGTCCACAAACTCGCCGTGGACCCTAAAAAGAAGCCCATCCGGCAAAAGAAAAGAAATCACGGCGAGGAAAGAAGTCAGGCGGCAGCTGCCGAAGTAAAAAAGCTATTGGATGCTGGGTTCATTCGGCCATGTAATTTCCCCGACTGGGTGGCGAATGTTGTGCTTGTAAAGAAGCCGAATGGTACCTGACGGATGTGTGTTGATTACACAGATCTCAACAAGGCATGTCCCAAGGACAGTTATCCGCTTCCTAAGATCGACAGTCTAGTCGATTCAACAGCCGGGCATGCCTTGATGAGTTTTATGGATGCCTATTCCGGCTTCCATCAGATACCCCTGTGGAAAAAAGATTAAGAAAAGACGACCTTCGTCACTGATCAGGGGCTATTCTGTTACACGGTGATGCCGTTTGGTTTGAAAAATGCGCCGGCTACGTTCCAACGGATGATTAATACTGTCTTTATTAATCAGATTGGGAGGAATGTAGAGGCATACATTGATGACATGATAGTCAAATCCAAACAGCAGGCGGATCACCTTGCTGATCTCCAAGAAACCTTCACCACACTCAGGAGGCATAAGGTCATGTTGAATCCTAAGAAATGCGTCTTTGGTGTTGAGTCTGGGAAGTTTCTCGGATTCCTGATTGATCAAAGGGGGATAGAGGCTAACCCTGAGAAGATACAGGCGGTGATTGACATGAAGTCACCCCGTACTGTCAAGGAAGCACAGAGACTAACCGGTTGCTTGGCTGCCCTGGGGAGATTCCTCAGCCGGTCAGGTGATAAATGCATTTACTTCTTCCAAGCAATCAGGAAGAAGACCAGATTTGTATGGGGGGATGAGGTTGAGGCGGCCTTTCAACGGCTGAAAGAACACCTCCACTCTTTGCCAAGACTTGTTAGTCCACTGCCTAGGGAGGTGTTATACATGTACTTAGCCGTCTCAGATCATGCCCTCAGTGCCGTTCTCCTTGCTGAGAGAGACGGTGTTCAGCTTCCGGTCTATTTCATTAGCCATGTCCTAAAAAGTGCTGAGCTCCGGTACCCCATGGTAGAAAAATTTGGCCTTGCCCTGTATATGGCTTTCGAGAAATTGAAACCTTACTTCCTGGCTCATCCGGTGGTAATCTACACCGACCAGCCCCTCAAGCGGCCAATGTCTACTTTGGAGTCATCCGGCAGAATATTGAAATGGGTTATTGAAATGCAAATTCTTGAAATCACTTTTGAACCTAGAAAGGCAGTGAAAGGTCAGACGTTTGCCGACTTCATTGTTGAAATGACACGACCGGTGCAACCGGATAATGTTGACCAGGTTTGGAAAGTGTATGTAGACGGAAGCTCAACAAAGAACGGCTGCGGTGCAGGAATTATATATGAGTCCCCTGAGGGGGACAAATTTGAATATGCACTGCGGTTTAAGTTTCAAGCCTCAAATAACGAGGCGGAATATGAAGCCCTGCTAGCCGGAATCCGCATGTGTAAGGCAGCAGGGGCAACTAAAATTGACGCCTATTCTGATTCACAATTGGTCGTTAGCCACTATGAGGGAGCATATGAGGCAACTCATCCGGCTATGATCAAATATCTTCAGGCAGTCAAAGAAGAGACTGGGGCACTTGAGGAATTCCGTCTGAATCAAGTGCCTAGGTCAGATAACAACCAGGCGGATGCATTGTCTAAATTGGCTTCTTCCGCCTGCTGTGATACTCCTCGGTCGGTCTTTTGGGAAGTTCTTGAAAAGAGAAGCATACATGAAGAGCCCATTGGAACCTTAGACCGAAGCTCTACCTGGATGGATGGCATCCGGGCATATTTAGCATACGGCACGCTTCCTAATTCATCACAGGAGGCAGCCGTCCTGAAAAAGCGAGCAGCAAACTTCGAGTTGAGAAATGGAGAACTCTTCAAGGCAGGTTTCCTCAAACCTTTATTGAAGTGTGTTACCCCAAAAAAGGGGAAAGAAATTCTCGAAGAATTGCATGCCGGATACTGCGCCTCTCATATAGGCGGCAGGTCTTTAGCCGTCAAAGCCAGGCGACATTACTTTTGGCCTACTCTTGAAGCAGACGCCAAAGAGTTAGTCAAAAGATGCGACAAGTGCCAAAGGTTTGGCCCACTGATTCGCCGCCCGACTACTGATCTGACGGCAATCCACAACCTAGTCCCATTTGCCAAATGGGGCATGGATATCTTGGGTCCATATACGCCTGCACCAGGCGGAAATCGCTACATTTTGGTGGCTGTGGATTATTTCACCAAATGGGTAGAAGCTGAGCCGGTTAAGAACATCAAGACAAAGGATGTCATCTCCTTCATCTGGAAGAACATCATCACCCGGTTTGGGGTACCTATGTCTATGGTGTTTGATAATGGCCCTCAGTTTGAGACCCCCTAGATCAAGACTTGGTTGGGAGATCAGGGTATCTCACATTGTTTTGCATCAGTCGGCCGACCCCAAGCAAACGGCCAAGTTGAAGCCTTCAACAAACTCATCTCAGACGGTATAAAAAAGAAAATTGAAAGAGCCGGTGGTTTATGGGTAGAGGAATTAATTCATGTCCTGTGGGCCATCCGGACTACTGCTAAAGGGGCAACCGGAGAAACCCCATTTCTTATGGTATACGGTGCTGAAGCCGTCTTGCCCATTGAGCATTATGAGCCGACTCTCAGAGTTATGCTCTATGATGAAGAGGCAAATTGGGAGGCCATGCGGCTGGCATTGGACTCCCTCCCGGAACGCAGGGGCAACGCTGCCCTGCGCCATGAGATATACCATCTGAGAATGACCAGAGCTTATAACAAAAGAGTGCACAAGCGTCCCCTGAAAGTGGATGACTTCGTGTTACGAAAAATGGAGGCAACTGGTAGGGCCAATGAGGCTGGGAAGCTAACCCCTAATTGGGAAGGCCCCTACCGGATTTATGAAGAAGTCAGGAACGACACCTACCGTCTGGAAACTCCGGACGGTCGCCGCCTGCCTAGAACTTGGAATGTAGACAATCTAAAAAAGTACTACTTCTGAGAATGTATAATTTTTGTAAACAGTAAGTCAATAAATGAAAATTCAGGCTTTGTTTGCAGAATTATTTTTGCCATTTTTGTTGTTCGTCCGCCGGGGCAATACCCAGACGGACCCTGTGTTTAACTTATTAAGTTTGATACTTAGTTTGGTTGAACATTATAACTGCCTGTCCGCTTGGGTAAAACCCAGACGGACTCTTTATTTATTTAAATTACGTTTGATAGTGTAATTTAATAATTGCTGGACCGCCTGGGTAATACTCAGATGGACTATTCGTTCAACAAGCTAAGTTCGATATTTAGTGTAAATCCAATGTTGTAATTATGTTCGGCTAATGATTCGATTAAAAACTAAGCACAAAAACGATTAGTGGCTATACAACCGGTCTCAAACAAGACCAAAGGCCAATACGGCCGGATGGTTGCTTATTTTATAAAACCGCCTGTCCCAATATGGACAAAGGCGTCCGGCGACACCCCTCCGGGTGCAATCGTCGCAGAGAACAGACTATTCGTCGGTTCTAGGTACAGATGCAGATGGAAAAAATTGAACGACCAAATTGGTCAACTCATAGTTGTCTGACCAGAATAATCTATGAAGAACAATTAAGTAACCAAGTACCGGATGCCCTAAGGCATCAATCGGTCATCGGTTGAAATTCTTACTTGGGTTATTTATTCTAAAGTTGCACCCACTTCCCCTATTGGGGCAAAAGATTGTGTAATGGCTACGCGTTAAACCCAGACGGAATATAACCGCCTAGGTAAGAAGCTCAAAGCACCCGCTTTTATGGCCGGCTGTGCACTTGGTTTGGGGCAATCACCATTGTGATTGATTGGCCTAAAAACACTTCATACTTCTCCTTGTATCAAGTGTTTTCAAGTCAATCAATCAGCTTGAAATAAAACCAACCACACAGCCGCCCAGGGGCAAGAGCACCCGGATTACAAATTGCCGCATGATTTTTTAAGTTCGGCAAAATATTAAAGAATTGCAAACAGATGCAAAATTCAAATTGAAAAACTCAAAACACAAGCATATATAAACACCGACTGAGTTGGAATACTTCATTAATATTCAAAATGGCACAAAGGCCAGAATAAGTGTTAACCGGACACATCCGGTGAAGAAAGAAAGAGATAAAATGTTAACCCAACTCCTTAGTTGGTAAAGATACAACAATACACGGCATACAAGCCGACAAATAAAATGGTTGGCATACTGCCGCAGAGATTGGGGAGGCCCGCCTAAGGCTGAGGTGGAGTCTTCTCCGGCTGATTCTGGCTAGCTTAGCCCTCGTGATGATCATCCGCCGGCTCCTCATCATCAGAGACTTCATATCCCTGCTCAGCAGCCCAGTCTTTGAAGCGAGGCGGTGGAGCATCACCCAGTTGCTGGGCATCATACACCGCAGTGGCATAATCATACCTCAGCTTATAGACCTCAAAGTCTATTTCTGGGTAAAGGAGGCCCCAGGTGATCTTCAGCCGGGCCAAGTTGTCCCGTTCATTCTCCTCAGTCAGCCGGGTCTGCTCCTGGGCCAGCTCATCCGACTGCTTGTTGCGCAGATTCATGAGCTCGACCTTCAGGCGGTCATTGTCTATCCGGAGTTGGGCATTCTCCTTGTCAGCATCTTCCAATGCCTTGAGATCTGATTTGGCATCTTTCAGCTTCTTGTCAAGGTCATCAGCCCGACTGTTAGCTTCATCGTTTACAGCCGTCAAACTCCAGATCAGCTCCTCCTGTTTCAACTCTACTGCTTTATTCTTTAAATTACACATATAATCAGAATGTTCAGCAAAGTTGAGGTTTTCTAGGGCCCTCCGTTTGGCGTCATTTACCTCTTCTTGCTTCCGCCTGAAGGGGCCCCGGAGACTGTCCACTCTCACCATAGCCTGAGACAATAACAGTCGGTTTGTGAGTTACTTAGCCAAATTAAAGATAAAAGATATCAGGGTAAAGGGATTTTTTACCTCAGCTAGAGAACCCATTATCCGGTCGAAGTCCACGACCTGCAGATCAGGTATGGAGTTCTTCTCAGACCGGGTGAGGGTCCTCACCATCCGCTTTGCGAAGCTTGCAAGATCCGGCTGGTCAGAAGTTAGATCTGCATCAAAAGTAGTGCTTTGTGAGATAGAAGCAGCGTAGTCGGCATTCATCCGTTGCCGGCTGCTGACTGACCTCTTTGAAGGATCAACCTTGGTCTTGACCCTCATAAAATCAAGTGGCCAAGGTATTTAAGTTCGTTCCTTACCTTGAGCTTCCGGATGGGTCTCCGGCTTACTCTCCTCCCCAGTGGTTGCCGCACCGCCTGCAACCTTAGGTGGCTCGCCACCCTTTGATGCCGTAGAGACATCCGGCGCTTTCTGCTGCTCTGAGCTTTCGCTCAGTTTTTTCAGAACAGCAGGGGATTTGCCCCCAGTCGTTGGACGACCGGATTGGGCAGATGTCTGTTTCTGGGGGGGATCCTTTCTGGCGGCTTTCGCAGCCGGAGTCTTTTCCAGATCATCCCCTTGCCTTTTGAGCATCTTGGAGAATGATCGTGGAATTCTCTTGACGGACTTTTGAAAGAGAAGCAAAATGTAAGTATACCCAACCGGTATATTAAAAAAAAATGCAAACATATAAAGTCAGGTGGTCTTACCCCGCCTTTCTTCGTATCCTTAGCCTCGACGGCTGCCTTTTTGGCAAGTGCCGCCTCCTTGCGCAGCAGCGCCGCGGACTTAGCCGGAGTTTTTTCCTGGTCAACCATCCTCAAGGCTTCGTCTGCAAAAACAAGAATTTCAAGTTAGAGAAAATTAAGGCAAGTTTGCAATAAAAATGAAATAACAATCATTCCGGATGAGAAGTATTCTACCCCTGGGAAACATTGTACTCAGCCCGCAGGCGGACAAGAAGCACTCGTCCTTGAAGAAGTCCGGATGGGGGATCCAGTTTTTGGGTACAATAATATGAGTCCCATCCCCCATGGGCTCAGTTGTCGTTTAAAAGAATCCCGGCTCCATGATTTGCTCCCGGGCCTTAGTAGATAGTGCCGGGAGAGGGCATTTACGTCCAAGGAGAGCCGGTTCAGTATTGTACCGGCGCAGTGTCCGGTTGTGTCTTAGGGTGGGGGAGGAAATCAAATAAAACTTGTCCTTCCACCCGGACCATTTGGACACTTTGTCCAAAGTCATTAAGTATTGGGGCAAGGTAGTCAGAGTATACCATGCCCCATGGCCGCCTGGAGCCTTGCTCAAATAGTGCATGTGAGCGAAGGCAGAGAAACTAGGGTTTAAGTTCTGAAACTCGCAGGCGGCGATGTAACTTAAGATATTCACCCACGAGTTAGGGGTGAGCTGCCAAACCCCCAGATCATACCCCTTGAGGATTTTCCTAATCCCGGGGTGGAGGGGGAACCGGAGGCCGGCTTCGATAACCGCCTCGTAGCAGATGAAGTAATCATCTGCATGGTCAATGTCCTCACTCCAGGCCATCACAGCATCAGCCGGAGGGACAATAACCTCCCAACCCCTTCCAAAGGGATGTTTCTCTTTAAAGGCCCTGAACCCGCTATTAAGAAGGGCAATGTTACTCGGCAGCATCCGGGTCTTCTTGGGGTTGGGATTGTCATCAACCTTGGGCGGCTGCTGATAGTCAGCCGCAAAATCACCCTGGTCGGAGCCGGAAGATTCGGCTCTTGATCCTTGGTCGGCCTCAGCACCGCCGGCTTCATTAGAGGAGGCGGCTCCCTCGCCGTCTACCTCTCTTATTCCAGAGCTCCCGGAGGTAGAGGGAGCCTCTTCGTCAGATCCGCTCTCCTCCCAATCCCTCTGTTCCCCTTTCGGGAAAACCTCATCGGCTGACACTCTCATAGTGCGCCGGCTTTTAGACCGCCTGTCCGTCTGTTTTGTTCTGGCCATTGTGTCCTGCACAGACACAGAGAGGGAGGAATTCGGAGATGAGCATATTGGTTCTGACAGTCTAGAAGAGGCACCCCCTGTTCTAGACTCAGCCATTCCGGGGGATCGGCTGAGTGTCCTAGGCAGTGCCGAGTGGGTGGATTGGGAACTCATTTATATTCTCTTAAAAAAGCCGGGTATACAGGCGGAAAAAATGGTATACAAATTGAAAGGGAGAAAAGCTAAAATGGTACAGGCGGTTACCTTACTTTAACTCTGGAAATCTGAAAACCGCTACAGCCGGTGAACCGGGTGATGTACTGCTAGCACTCGAAAACTTGAAACTTGCTGTGATGCAGGCGGGAGCAGAGAAATCTCTCTCTAGAATCTCTCTTTTTCTCTCTCTAAAAAGTCAATGTGAACGTAAGGTGTGAAAAGGAGGGGGGTAACTTTTTATTTATAGAAAGTAAAAGTGGGGGGGGGGGAAATTTTGATTTGAAATTCAAAATTTTACCCGTTACTGTTCACCTATGAAAGGTGGACACGTGTCACAGGCCCCACGTGATATGCACGTGCGACCTGTGAGGGGAAAATGTTTAGGGTATTTTTACCCTAGACACGTGGACCAATGAGCGCCGTAAAACGGCGAAGCCCACTAAAATCTAGGTCAAATGACCTAGATAGGGGCACATTCTCCAATGACCCTATAAATAGAGAGATATTTCCCCACTTTGGGGACAGATTCAATCATTTATTACACCTTTATTCTCTTACATCAGAGAAAGATCTGAGCTTGGAATCCGAGCAGATACCCACCTAAATTTCCGTTCTCTTTATTCCGTTTCAAGTTACTAACTTGACCGTCAGAGGCGGAGCTCCAACTACCCGGAGTCTCCGTTATTTTGCAGGTACAGCTCAGCCGGATTAGAGTTCGTGACGTAACTCTCCCAAGGGACAAAAACACCCAAAACAACTTGCACGTATTGCTGGTGTTCAAGCAAAGCTATCCATTAAGGTGGATAGAGGCCTTATAAAACTCAAGGCTAAACTAAGGCGTGCTCTTGATGAAATTCTTGAAAGGGAAGAGAAAAAATGGAGATCGAAACACAAGCTTTTTCCACTTAAGCAAAATTGTCAAAAGATGGAAAAACAAGATCAAAACTTTGAAGGGGGATAATGACTAGTGGTTGCAAGACAAAATTAAGATTAGAGATCATGTTGTGCATTACTTCTCGAAATTATTTGAAGAAGAGGGTGAACCTGATCAAATAAATCTCCTTCAAGATATCTTTCCTGAGCATTCCTCCCAAGATTGGTCGACTCTCACTATCCCTTATTCCAAACTAGAAGTGGAAAAGGTAGTGAAGGAAATGGGGGCGTTAAAAGCCCCGGGTCCGAATTGCTTTCAAGCTTTGTTCTATCAAAAGAAATAGGATATTGTGGCCAATACTGTGTATAGTTCGATTATGCCTATTGTAGACACCCAAATGTGTCTCCCCAAAACCAAACCCAGTGATGAATACCTTTCATGTCAAATGTTATCGAACAAAGCGAAAGTGTGAAAAGTCAAGTGATGAGGATGTTTTTATTAAAATATCTCTTCTTTCTGTTTTTGAAAATATTTCTTTTCTTACCCTATTTATGAAAAACGTGCATTCCAGTTTAGTTTGGTCTATGATATGGGTCCAATAATAGTGTATTTGGATGGGGCTTGAAAAAACCTTTCCAACGATATATTATAAGCCCAATTCCGATGAATAATGAGGAAGTGATGGCCAAAACTGGGCTCAAACCGGATTTTACCTACAGCCCAATGATCATGTGGAGGGTCCAAAGGTTTAATCCTATTCCTAAACTAATTAGGATTTATTAGAAGACTCTATAAGTTTCTAAAAGATCTTAATTATCCTTTTTGAAAAGATAAAATCAAAGAGTTTGAAATTGAATAAAACTTTCATTTTTTTTAAATCCTAATTCTATTCAAAATTAAAGATGTTCAAAGACAGTCATATATTATTTTTGTGCCTCATAATCTTTATCCAAATCTTATATGGTTGTATAGATCTTGAAATTATATTTCCAATGATATATTATAATACTAATTCCGAGCTATAACGAAAAAGATATGAATGGAATACGAAACTCTATCCAAAACTAACACCCTTCCACTATTTCATCCATATCTTTTTATATACATAATTAGTGCTGTCAAATTTCAAACCGAAACCGTTTAACTGCCCGAAACCGACCGATCCAAATGAGAACCGAACCGATTAAAAACCGATTTTTTTGAAACCGAAAACCGACCCGAACCGTATTTTAGTAAACCCGAAACCGAATCGACCCGAATAATGTTAAACCGTATAAGAACCGAACCCGTTAACAAACCAAACCGAATATAAACCGAATTGAAAGAAAACCGAACCGAAAAAGAACCGAACCGTATCTAACCCGAAACCGGTTCCAACCCGAAACCGTTTAAACTGGCAAAAAAACCGCTTACACCGAATCGTTAGCAAACTGCTACCCGTTTGCACCGAACCATTTAAAAACCGAACTGATTGTAAACCGAACTGGTTATAAACCGCACCGTTTATGAACCAAACCGCTTCTAAATCGAACTGTTTACAAACTTTTTTATATAATTAAATGGATTTTATTTTTTTATTTTTTTTTTGACGGGGATATAATTAAATGGATTAAATATTAGAAATCTTAGAATATTTTTTTTAAAATAGCAAGGCAAATCATTCGTTAAGGTCTTAAGGATAATCACTGATTACTTGATTAGCAACACTTGTGTACATATGATTATCCTTAAGCAAAAGAAGACAAAACTAATTAAAAGATTACTAAGAGGTGTGAGTGTATGACAGCATGGAACTGAATGTACAGTAGGTTTGATTGATTATAAAAAGGAAGTAGTATAGCAGTAGAATGGTGATGTTTGTGTTTTAAGAGTTGTGAGCTAAAGTGAGTGTAGAGACTTGCAGCCTAAAGCTGCTAACTTGTAAAAAATCATTTGTTATCAATGAAAGCTTCAACCTTTCCTCTTAGTCTTTCTATTTCGGGTTGAAGCAATTACACACCCTAAAATCATGCTATATGGCCTGAGACTTTTCAATCAACAGAAATAATAATCTTCATCAGTTGCGAGCTAGCTGAATATTACACAAAGACAATAAAGGACGCAAATCAAGCTAGCTGCTACATACCATCGCACATTTCTTGGGACACAAAGAAAACAGGAGATTGATTAATTTGCACAAATTGTTTACTGAACATTCAGATTGCAACTCAACTAATTTTATTCTCAAATTTCATTACATATTCAATGATCACAAAAAATTCTCAAAAGTAAAGCACTTTACTCACACTTTGATAGCTTGAGTATGTATAAAACCTCCTCATACTTAAATTGTATGAAACTGAAGGTTGTCTTAAATTCAACTCAACATATTTATACTACACTGCCAAGATGATGATCAATCACATCAAGAATTAACTGAATAACACAAAACACAAGGATATGCCTCACAGTATTTTTAGAGTTTAAAATCCATTTTAGCAACCTTAACTTGGCAGTAGGCACGCAACTGAAGAACTGATAAAGCCGTTAATGCTGGCTGCTCCTAAGAAAAATCATAGAACAGTCCAAGCCAAGCAAACCAACAAACTAAATTGATATGTAAATACTATCTTGTTGACTGTTCTAAAGCTGCTAACTAGTTCCCATCCCCTAAAATCATTCTGTCTCCTAATGAAACTGAATTCAGACAGCTCTTGAACCACTAGAGACTAGAGTTGACAACATTAATCAGTGTTCACAAACAAGAGCAAATTACATATACAACTGCTGCCTCCTCTATTTGCATGTATCTCCATTACAAGAAGTAAAATGCAAATCAGAGCAGCAACAGTAATTTGAAGCAATAGAAGAAACAGCACAACACTTCAATACACAACACTTCAATATAACAATCCCAAAACCAAGCAAAGTCCATTAGCAATATGAACTACTCGTAGTTTAATTTTGTTAATATGAACACCAACCAACAACACTTCAATATGAACACCAACCAACTTATCAAAAAAGGTGTAATGCCTCCACACATCTGATGTTCGTTGACGCTTACTACCACTAGTGGTAGTGACTTCTTGTTGAGAAGAATCTTGATTCTGAACAGTGTCTTGAGAATCTATAGTATGCTCATCATAATTTCCAAACCCTTGCTCCATTACTAAAAAAACAGAAACAAAACAATATGAACTACTCGTAGTTTAATTTTGTTAATTCAAATTCATACATTTCCATCCCTGAGCCATGTTACAAGGAGAAAAGATCCATTTTCAATTTTTCATAGTAATTTCCTTGAACCAATTGTTTGTAAGTTTTTTTGGATTTTTTATTTTTATTTAGAAAATGGCTGAAATCAAATTAATTAAAATGGCTGAATTCAAATTAATTAAAATGGCTCGATTAGGGCCCAAAAAATAATGCAGGTCAATAACAATCAAATTTGACTCAATTACGAATCAAATTAGGCTAAAAAAATTCACATAAAATACTTCTGGATTAAGTATATCAATCTAAATTAAACATAGTAAAATCCTAGAAACAAAAGTATTCATTGTACTATTTCATAGCTTCAGTAATTATAAACAATACTTCACGAACCCCTCCTAATTTGAACCCTAAATTGACAATACTGAAAATTAAATCAATGATAGTTTGATTAAACCCTAGATTATGAAAAACGATCTTACCTCAGAAGCTGCTTCAATGGAGGATAGAGAGTGGGAGAGACAGAGAGTGCTGAGCAGAGTGGGAGAGAGGCAGAATCAGGACAGCTTCAAGGTCCGCCGTGAATGAGGGAGACGGAGAGGCGCTGAGCTCGTGAGAATGAGAGGCGTCGTGAACCCGTGAGTGGTAAAGTGAGAGTGGTAAAGTGAGAGTGAGAGTGAAAGGGTTTCAAAAGGGTTTCATGTAAATCTAACCATTGATTTTTTTAATATATGGTTCAGAATGGTGATCTGTGTGTGTTGTGGGAGAAAGAATCTAACCATTGATTTTTTTAATCTATGGTTGAGAGTGGTGATCCGTGTGTGTTGTGGGAGAAAGAATCTAACTATTGATTTTTTAATCTATGGTTGAGAGTGGTGATCCGTGTGTGTTTGTGTGTTGTATATTTATCTACAAAAATATTATTCCCTCAATTCTTTAGTATTTTTTTGCCCCATTTGGTCGGGATTAGTGCCCAAGACACGTATTAAAACATCTACTAGACTACTAGTATATCTTTATTTTCATACACGTAAAAATTATAAAAACGTTATATTAATGAAATGTATAAATAGATAAATTTAAAAAGATCACTAATGAAGTAATGAGTCTATAACTTTGTACTAATACATACGAATAACGATGATACGAATATTTAACTATGAGATGGTTAGATGCCATGTGTTAATAATGTGTACATATGATCGATTGAACTAATCAATATTACCTTGTTAATCAATCATTAGTGTTTTCTTTCATTATACAAATCAAAGCACTTTGTAATATCTTCATAATTTCATGAAAATATATAATGATAAACGAGTCATAATTATCAGTCTTGTTGACTAATCAAGTATCGAATTACCAAATTGCAAATTTCCATTTCACAAGAACTCATCAAATCATGATTATGATACTATGCATAGTATATAAATGATTAAATAACAAGCATATAATAACCTAATTGTAAAACAATAATACATTAATACACTAACTCTTATAATCTACTTCGTAATAAACTAGTAAGATCGGTATGACTAAACTTGAAACAGAACATAATATGTATTTATAAAATCAATGAGAATTTGTTTATAATATGATGCCTAAATATGAAATGATTCGCGACTTTATATAAAACTTGTGAACACAAAAGGTTAGCAAGTACTATCAAATTTCAAACCAAAACCATTTAACTGCCCGAATCCAAACAACTCGATAAACAATTTATTTTTTGAAACCGAAAACCGACCCGAACCGTAATTTAGTAAACTTGAAATGGAACCGATATGAATAACGTTAAAGTGGTTAAACAATCGAAGAAACGAACCAGTTATAAACTGAACCGAAAAAGAACCGAACCAGTTAAAAACTGAACCGAAAAAGAACCGAACCAGTTATAAACTGAACCAAAAAAGAACCGAACTGTTTCTAACCCGAAACCGTTTCCAACCCGAAACTGTTTGAACCGGGATAAAAACCGTTTACACCGCACCGTTAACAAACCGCAACCCGCCTGCACCGAACCGTTTACTACCCGGACTGTTTACAACCCGAACCGAATTAAAACCGCTTAAGAATAAACTGAAACCGAATCAAACCGATAAATATTTAAACCGAACCAAAACCGACCCGTGAGACAATTAAACCGATTCCAAACCGACCCGATTAAATACCGAACCGATTTCAAACCGAACCGAAACCGAACTGTCAAACCGTTTTGACAGTGCTATACATAATATTTTAATCTAATTTTAATTGGATTGGAAAGTAGACTTCAATAGCTTTCCAACGACATATTATATGACTTATTTAGACTTCTAGATCAAAAGATATGATAAAAACAAAATCTGTAAAAAAGTGATCTCGGTCCAGCGCCAAACGACAGGTCTGTCGCCTAGCGACGAGCTTGTCGTCTGGCACTGATCCTGTCGTTGGTGACAGGAGGTCTTTTATTCAAAATAGGACTCGAACTCTTTTCTTTCTATTTCGTGCTATTTTTTCTATAAATAGGGGTCGTATCTCCCAGTTTTTCATCATTCACAAACAACAATCCATCATCATCTCTCTCTCTCTAAAAGCTAGAAGCTTATTCTTTCTCTCTCTCTCTATTATTTTTATAAACCTTCCCTTTTACAAAATTCCTCATACATTAGTTCTAGCCACACCTAGCCAAGTTCGAAATTACCTTCGCCCTAGACGTTCAAGGTTGATAATTTCTGAGGGTTTGGTCCCAAATCCAGTCTAAACTTTGTAGACATCTACTTTTGGCCTCCTGTCCCGACAGGAAGTGCAATGACGATAAATAAAACCATCTTCGTATTGGGTCAAAGTGAAGAATGCTTATGGATAACTAGTTAAACCACAAAACACAAAAGACTAGCCTAAACTAAGAAACAAAGCCAAACAAAGTCCAATTAACTAAATCCGATCATAATTAGGCTTAAGCCCGTGCTTAAAACCTAATAATGACGGTTTTAGGAGCGCTTAGGTTAAAATAAGCGCTCCCGCAGAAAATAATGCGTGCATCTCAAGGAGTCGCACTGGCAGGCGCGCGCAACTAATTCGGTTGCGCGTGACACTCAGCGCAACAGCGCAACTGCTAGAGTTGCGCTCGTGAATGATTCAGAATTTCAAACAATTGGAAAATCGAATCTTGCCATAAAGTCGCGCGCAAGACAATTAGTTGCGCTGCCTATAGTAGCGCTGCTCAATCACTTGTGCTGGGTTGCCGCGCGCAACTCAACCAGTTGCGCGCGACACTTGCTGTGGCAGAATGTTCAAAACCCTAAACCTACCCATTCCCTATAAATAGAGGCTTAATCCGAGGCTTAAACAGACAGAAATTAACCTTAAACTCTGGCGAAACTTGTGAACTTGTGCTACCTAACCCCTCTTGTCCTAAACACTCACCCCTTTGATATTTTGTTACTACGGTGGAGGTTAGTGTTCTAAACGGAGATCTAGCAAAGAGAAGTGGTAAATTCCCGTTCAATTAGATAAATCACTTTTATTTTCTTGTATAAAAGAACTTTAATTAATTAATTAGTATTTCTTGATCACTTTAAAAGTCTTCATTAATCAATTACACATAGTATCTTGCGTTAAATAAGATTAGAATTAAATAATTAATTGTTGCTTGATCACTTAAGCCAAGGCAAATATTGTTTATTTCTTGTCATAATCACGAATTTGATTAAATAAAGAATAACGACGTTGCAATGTAATTCCTAAGTGAATTGATGTGTGTAAATAAAATCAACTAACTTAGTTTTAGGTATCGCGTTGCATATATTGTTTGGTGACGAAATTGTAAAAAAGGAAGAGCTAGTAGAGGCCGTACTAGGGCTAGGATAGCGATTTCCCCCTAAAGGGAACATTATTTTAGTACCCTCGCTCCCAAACTTATTTCTGGTTTATGTAGACCAATTTGGGCACGGGTAAACTTACGATTTGTTCTAATTATTCCATGAACTCCACATGGAAGAAAGGCATGAACGAGGTTTATGAGTTTTCCTAAAACTCATTGGCGACTCCTACTTGTTTCTTATAAAAAAGAGTAATGATAGAATCAATTCTAATTCAAGGTCCCCCAAATAGTTAGGAATTCAAATCCTACTACACCCTAACAAATGTAAAGTCCTAGGCTTTTAAATGGCCATGGGCATCTAAAGAAGGACCCCCTTACGATGGGATCACCCTCCTTACAGTGGCGACTCCGATGGGGACTTAGAGGTTACATGATTAGTTCTTAGTTATGTTCCAAAGGTTTCCAATACTAGGTTGCCTATGGGTTGTAACGGGAATTAACTTGGATAATCTCTTGTTAGAGAGCGAGACTTGAACACATAATATCTTTATTTTGCACAAAAGTAAAAACCAAACAAGCAACATTGCATTATGCATAATCATACCACACTTCAACCTTTGGGGATTGGCTCATTGATTAGGGGTTTCCAACACTAGGCTTCTATCCCGAAATCAATAACAATCATCCCACCTATATCACCAATAAAATGTTGGGAGAGCAATTCCATGAGTCAACACGTTGAGTGATTGATTTATGCGTCGTTTCTTAAGATATGGTACCTTTGGACACCCAAGCCTTTTGACCTTAGATTGACATTGTGTGAATCTTGGCTTATGACATGCTTTATGTGATTATGTGACTATATGCAACGTGTTAGGATAGTCTTCTTTTTCTTTTTAGTTTGGTCTAGGTTCCCAATTACGAAGTTGTCTCTTTGTAATTTTGAGTCGTATTCGAAGAGTACCATAAAAAAAACGATGACAAAAAAAAAGTGCTCGAATTAAAAAAAATCTTACGAGTAGGTGGCGCGCGGAACTAATGAGTTGCGCGACCCCTACCAGTGCAAGTGATTTTGATGCGCGCGCCCACTGTTACGTATTTGATTTCTCTAAAAACAAATTGACTTGTGCAAACAATATCTTTATTGAAGAATTGTTTAAGGGTGATGTTATCCTTTCGAATATATCTTGTGTCATTTCCTTTTTTTCTTTCTTCTAAACAATCATATCGATTTACTTATCCTTTCGTACTTCCTTTAGGGCCGATTTTCAAGCTTGGGAACGAAGACTCTTGGGCGCTCGTATTCTACGTTTACCATCAAACAATCCACCCCTTTCAAACTACCTTCCCTCGACAACTAGTCCTAGTCCAACAACAATGTCAACCATCGAACAACTCCAAGAAGAGATTGTTCGCTTGAAAGAAAAAAAGGCTCAAGAGGCCAAGGAAAGAAGAATTAAGAAACTTGAAAAGGCTGAAAAGAAAAACGCCGAGACTCTAGCCTTGCAACAAAAGATGGAACAATTATCCATTAAAGAAAAGTCGTTGGAGAAGTTTGTTCTTTGTTCCACCATGGAGAATAAGTACTTCGACACAGAAAAGTTTGCTCCTCCCCTAGGACTTGCTTTACCGGAAAAGTTCATAGCTACGGACTTGCCAATATTTAAGGTGATCAATAATCCACAAAACCACTTAATGTGTTTTACTGGCACCATGACATTAAAGGGAGTTGATCCTAAGCTTTATGCTTTGACTTTGCCTTTATCTCTAGACCCAACCGCGAGAGGGTGTTACTATGGGTTAGATCCGAAATTCAAAACAACATGGGAAGATATAGTTTCGGCTTTCATTACCCAATATGAGAGTAACGTAGAGTTCAAATCGACTCTACGTGAACTTGGAATGCTTAAGCAAGGCGACGACAAAGGATTCCTTGCTTTCTATGATAGATGGCGAGAAAAGGCGGCTCACCTTGTCCAAAGGCCACCTAAACTCGAGTTAGTACAAAAGTTCATTAACAATTGTCATGAAAAGTACAACAAGCATCTACATTACCTTGGGTTAGACACTTTTCAAAAGGTCTATTTTGTGGCTACTGGGATTGAAGATGATCTTGCTAAAGAAAAAGCAAACAAATCTTATCATCACCAACCTAGGAATAACTACAAAAAGGGGAATGATAAATCCTCTATTTATGTATTTGCAACTTCCACACAATATAATAATAGTAATGATCCATGAAGAAGATGGACAAAAGAAAGAAAATTCACACCATTTCCTATAAGCTATAAATAATTATTAGAAAAATTGAGCGAAAAAGGCTTACTTGCACCAATAGGGCCAACACCACCCACTCCACCAAAAAGAAGGTTTGCTCAATGGGATGGTAATGCTTATTGTGTTTATTATAGAGGCGTTGAGCACGATACTGAACGTTGCTACGTCTTAAAACACAAAATACAAGATTTAGTAGACGATGGGAGAATTCCCATGCCTAAACCTAACAATAATGCATCCCCATTAGTGGTGTTTCATATTGATGAGGACCATATGGGAAGTGATACGCTCAATCCTTTGGACTATATCACACCTATAGGAGAACCTCTAGCCACAATACTCATAGGGGTAACTAATGAAGTATGTGGACTATGGGGCGACGACTTTCAAGACTTATATGTCTCTAAGTATGCCGCCGTCCCACCTCCATCTTGTTTACGAAATGAGACAAATGGAGTGCCTGATTGGGATCATTTCTTGGGGAATTCACAAGACTTATCAAATCTCTCCTTGGATGAAAAATGGCATCAAGCACAACTCATGGAACATCTTGAAATGGAGGCACATTCAAAGCCTCTAGAAGAAAGTTGGTTCATGATTCCTATAACTAATCCAAATGAGATAGATCATCTAACTCAAGGTCAAGTACAAAATCCAATACCACCTCCACTTGAGGTGGAAGATCCATTAGTTAAACAGCTTCGCCAATCCAAGGCGAATATTAGCATTTGGGAACTCCTAAGTACTTCTAAAGAATATAGGAATTATCTTATGAACGCTCTAACGGCTTTGTCTGTAAGCACAGACACAACCCCTCAAGATCTCGTTAGCTTTCTTACTAGTGAGAAATCCGACAAATCAATCATTTTCACTAATGATGATTTGCCTTCAAAAGACACTACCCACAACAATGCATTATGTGGGGTGCAAGGGATACAATATCCCTCTTACTTTGGTAGACAATGGTCGGTCGTAAACGTGTGCCCATTACGAACAAAAAAATATCTAGGCCTTAATCCAGAAAAATATTTTCATTCAACAACACAAAGCATTAGGGTCTACGACAACTCAAGAAGATCGGTGTGTAGAACTATTAAGCTTCAAGTCACTATAGGCTTAATTCAAAAGACGGTTGAATTCCATGTCATGGATATTAAACCCACATTCAACCTTCTACTTGGACGTCCTTGGATACATGAGCTTGGTGCAATACCATCCTCACTTTATCAAATGATTAGGTTGAACTATCAAGGGCTTCCTATGACTATACATGCTTCTCCTCTCAAAATAGTTATAAATGACCAATCACTTCTAGAAATAAACCATGATAAGGATGAAGAGGACATGTGGGGATTTTTCGCCGAGCCAATCTACACAATCGAAATGGAAGAGAGCCCTGAGGAATTATTCAAGCTTGATCCATACTCCACCCGGATAGTAAACAACATCTTGTTTAAGAGTAGTTACTTTCCTGGGATGCCTTTGGGAATAGGAATGAAAAAATCACTTTTACTCCCTATCCTAAAGAAAAGTCTCTCCTTTGGATTGGGATACAAACCAACCAAGGAAGAACTAGAGTCTCACGATGCTAAAAACAAAGCACGTAGAGACAAAAATAAAAAGGGGATAATCGCTTTGCTCCCATCTTACCAACAAACCCTTAATGGACAATTCATTAGGGAGGGAGAAGATTACCCTTGCTATGACTTTCCAGAACCACTAGTTTTGGAAGGAATCAAGAAGTCTGGATTTGAAATATTTCACGATTGCTACTTCTTGAATGACGATCTTAAAACCGTAGAATCAAAACACCCAACTCCAGGGTGCTATGATGGGCAAGCATTCAACTTGCTACTTGGACTAGAGCAAAATCACATCGTTACAATGACTAATCAAAATGCCATTCAAGATGAAGCTTTTAACCCAACCTCATTGATCACCCCTTCTAATGAAACCTTTGAGCATGGATGGAATAAGTCTTTTAAATGGACCAATCACAAAGGCGATAAGCTAGAAATCGTCACAAGCGAAGGGAAGATGTTTGAAGAATTGGACGACGAATCTAGTACAGACTCTAGGGAAGCTAAAAATTTAGGCCTTGTGGCCATTACTGAATCTTTATTTTCTAGTTCTAAGGACAAAGATCCCAAAAAGGATTCTTCTCTTGATGTAGTATCTTTTGAATTCAATAATATGAGCTCTATTTCCGAGTATATGCCTTATATTGAGTCTTTCAAATGCTATAACAATCAATCTAACGAAGATGATAATATTAATAAATTGGTTGAACTAATGAATGAACGAGAACAAAAGAACCCTATGATTGAAGAAACTGAAACAATCAATATAGGAACTAATGAAAACAAAAGAGGAGTCAAAATTGGCTTATCTCTAAGCCAAGAAGAGCAATCGACCCTCATATCGACGCTCAAAGAATTTGAAGACGTGTTCGCTTGGTCATACAAGGACATGCCTGGAATAGATAAGGAAATTGCGGAACATACCATTCCCTTGAACCCTACCTCTAAACCAGTAAAACAAAAACTTCGACGAATGAAACTTGATGTCGCTTTGAAAATAAAAGAAGAAGTACAAAAGCAATTAGACGCAGGTTTCATTCGCGTATGTAATTACCTAGAATGGGTAGAGAACATCGTCCCAGTCCCTAAAAAGGATGGACGAGTTCGCATGTGTGTCGACTTTAGGGACCTTTACAAGGCTAGCCCTAAAGACGATTTTCCTCTACCTCATATATATCGATATATTGGTAGATAACACGGCTGAACATGCGATGTTATCCTTTATGGATGGATACGCAGGTTACAACCAAATTTTAATGGCAAAAGAAGACGAAGAAAAGACATGCTTTATCACCCCTTGGGGTACATATAATCTACACCGTCATGCCATTTGGTTTAAAAAATGCAGGAGCTACATACCAAATAATGGCTACGATTCTCTTGCATGATATGATGCAAAAAAAAAAGAAGTGTATGTGGATGATATGATCGTAAAGTCTAAAGATAGAATGGGACATATAAAAGCTTTACGCAAAATTTTCACTCGCATAAAAGAATACAAAATGTGATTGAATCCACAAAAATGCGCCTTCAGAGTAACTTACGACAAGTTACTCGGATACGTAGTAAGCACACGTGTTATTGAGATCGATCCCCCTAAAATAAAGGCAATCATTGATATGCCTCCCCCTCAATCAGAAAAAGAAATTAGGTGGTTCCTTGGAAAACTACAGTACATTAGTTGGTTTATCAACAAATTGACTATGACTTGTGAGCTAATATTTAATAAGTTGAAAAAAGAAGAAAAACATGAATGAGACGATCAATGCCAAAAGGCCTTTGAGAAAATCAAAGATTATCTCAAAGTCCACCAATTTTAGCACCACCAGTACCCAAACTACCTCTTAGGCAATATACATCACAGTTACAAACATGGCCACACGCACCATGTTAGCACAAGAGGTAGAAAAAGTTGAGCGTGCAATATATTACATGGGTAAAAAATTCATTCAATATGAAACAAATATAACACCTTGGAAAAAACAAGTTTAGCATTAGTGTGGGAAACTAAAAAAATACGACATTATATGCTACCACACACTACTCATGTGATTTCTCAACAAAATCCGATAAAGTATTTGTTTGAACAACCATCTATACAAAGAAGAATATCCAAGTGGTTGGTAATGTTGGCCGAATTTGAGCTAAAATATATTCCTGAAAAATCAATAAAAGGGAAAGTAATTTTCGATTTTCTGGCCCAACATCCAATTCAAACAAATCATGCAGAAACTACTCATCATTCGGATGAAGAGATTCTCATGACACAAGATGAGAAATGGGTAATGTACTTCAACGGTGCATCCAATCAAAAAGGATGTGGCGTAGGAGTGTTACTCATAAGTCTAGAGGGAGCATTGTAGACACCCAAATGTGTCTCCCCAAAACCAAACCCAGTGATGAATACCTTTCATGTCATTTGATTATCGAACGAGGTGAAAGTGTGGAAAGTCTAGCGATGGGGATGTTTTTATTAAAATATCTCTTCTTTCTGTTTTTGAAAATATTTCTTTTCTTACCCTATTTATAAAAAACGTGCATTTCAATTTAGTTTGGTCCATGATATGGGTCCAATAACAGTGTAGTTGGATGGGGCTTGAAAAAACCTTTCCAACAATATATTATAAGCCAAATTTCGATGAATAATGAGGAAGTTATGACCAAAATACTAGATTAGGCCCGGTTTAGTTCTTACATAGGGCCCAATGATCTAGAGGAGGACCTATTATTAATTATCATTCCTACAGCTATTAGGATTTAAAAGAATACTATAGAAGATTCTTTTAAATCCTAACGGAGTTAGGATTGATAATTATGTTTCAAAAAGTTTGAAATTGAATAAAACTACTCCTTTTGAGAATCCTTGTTTTGTACAAGATGGAATATATTAAGATTTCTTTGTGCGTCATAATATTTATCCAAATCGTATATGGTTGGATAGATCTTGAAATTATCTTTTCAATTATATATTATAATATTAATTCCGAGGTATAACGAAAAAGATATGAATGAGATACGAAACTCTATCCAAAACTGACACCCTTCCACTATTTTGGCCATATCTTTTTATCTATAAAAGATTTTAATCTGACTCTAATTAGGTTAGAAAGAAAAATTCAAGAGCTTTCCAACGACATATTATATGACTTATTTGGACTTCTGGATCATTAGATATGAAAAAACAAAATCCGCAAAAACTGTCTTGCAGCGCTTATTCCTTTTCAAACTCCGATACTTTTTATCGATTCCAGACTATTTTATTATAAATAGGGTCCTTGGACCTCCGTTTTCTAATCAACTCTCAACCAGAATTCTCTAATTCTTTCTCTCTATTTAAGCTAAAGCTTATTCTCTCTCCCTCTTTCTAGCCTAGCCTTTTACAAACAAAATTCCTCATACATTAACACTAGACACACCTAGCCAAGTTTGAAGTTGCCTTCTCCCTAGACGTGAAAGGTTTGATATATCCAAGCGTTTGGTCCCAAATCTCTATTTCAATTATTTAATTTAATTCTTTAATTTTATTACTTTCCTTGAAGTTACTAACGTGTGTATTTTGTTATTAGAAAGAGATACGAGGCATCCAAGCAAGTGCTTTAATTGTTTTATTGATATTTTGATATAGAAATCATGCTTAGGTTGTTAATTTGATTCCTAGTATCATGTTAGGATGCTTTTCTTAGTATGATGTTTAGGGTAAAGAATAAGTTCCTTAAATCAATTATGATTTCTATGATGTTTCCTATTTTATTTCCTAATGGCATGTTAGTATCACGTTAGGACTAAAGCTTTGATTTTTATATGTTTAGTGACATGCTAGGGTTTGTTATTAATCTTGTTAGTATCATGCCTAAGATCTTGCTATTATTATGCTTTAACATGATTATTTTAATTATGATTGTTATTTTTACAATTGTTATAGTTATTGTTATGATGATTATTTTAATTATGATTTTTATTATGATTATTTATTATGATTATTATTATTGTTATGTTGCTTGATATTATCATTGTCATTGCTTGATCACGCCCTCTCTTATGCATGTTTAAAAGGAATTTGTACTTGTTATCACGCTTAATAAGATAATTAATAATCTTGTTTAGGGTTAATTTGATTATTATTCAAGTGATCGCCAATAATAAATTTATTTGTGCATTAATATTCAACCAACATAGATTAAAAGGTTTAGGGTTAACCTATTAATTGCATGTTAGTCAGAAAGCGCACATGAATACGAGTAGAATAAAGTAGAGGCCTATTAGTAGGGCATGTTCTTTCTCTTTTAGATTGGATTTGTACCTTCATCCTCGAACTTCCAATCTTGGTTCCAGACCTATTGGAGTTGACGATCTCTTGGATCGTTAAGGGGTGTAGTCTTTTTACAAGTTCCTAAAACTTGTTGGCGACTCTTTTGCTCTAGCTTCCTTCCCTTCGGACGCCACCATGCTTAAGTGTATGATCACAGTGAGGTTTAAGTTTGGGGTAATGCTTGAAATATTCCCTACAGTTTTTTGCGACTCCACTGGGGAGGATTTCTACTTTAATTCCTAAAATTTATTTTGGCAATTATTTAGAATGAGTGGATGAGACTCGAAAAGTTCTAAGTATTTCATGTGCGTAATTTTGATTAATATTATTGTCATATGCATAAAAAAGGTTCTCATTGAAAAGACCATCCGTAATGAGTAAAAAACATAGGATTTTTACACGTAGGAAATTTGAGAAATATCTTTCACAACTAGAATCAAAATAATATTGTGAAAACTGAAAAAATTCTAAGAACACAGAAAGTTGCTGAGGCATGTAGGAACTAGTGTCTACAAAACGACGTTTGTTGCCTAAAAAATGGCTTTGTCGTCTGGCAACAATTTGTCGTCTGGCGACAGAGCTATTTCTTTGGCGACATACTCTGTTTTCTAGCGCCGTGTTCTTCCAATACCGAGCCAGAAATCTGCCTTCTTGTTTCGACTAGTTCTAGCACTGTTGGCTCGATTCTACTTCCTAATTGAGTTTTTCTCTCTTTTCTGAAACCCATATGTGTTCTACATATGGACATAACCCTCTGGGAATTCATGCTCCATCTACCTGATTGAACGCTCTGAGCAACAAAGGGTACATCCGAGAATGTTGAATTCACTAAACTATAGAAGCAAGTTTAACTCGCGGGGTCCCATCAACACACGCCAACGCTTCCAAAGGTAAGGCTTCCGCGCGGTGAATCCGGACTCATAACCATGGACCCTTTTTTTAATAAACCATATCCTGAAATTTTGAGAAATGGAGCCATGGTTAGGTTGCAAACTCATTGCATCATGTTGTGACTATTTGACTACTTGTGCATTATTTGCTTGTGCATACTTACATGTGATTAAACTAACCGTTTGGTTTGACTTATAATTATGAATATGCTCAAATAAACTAATCAATGACTAAAGGGATTTGCTTAATTAATTGATTAATTAATTTGAACTAATGAATAAATCTAAAATTGAGTCATAGTTCCTTTCAGTCAACCCAGATTTTTATTCCCGTATACTGCACAAACGTCAACTTGTTTTGGTCACAGCCGGAGTTCTAAGAAGAGTTACGAGTCGTATAAACTATGGATCTGTATCCCCGAGTTTTATCTTTAATTTGGCGTTGGTTTCATCCCAATCAGAGTCACAGATCTAACGTTATGACTTAAATACCACAGCCTGTCCAGTTTAATGCATATACATGAAGTCTTAACTTAGTCTTTGCTTGAGTCTAGTCAGATAGTCTAGCCACATGGTCATGACATGAGTCTTAACATGTCACCTACACTCACTAGTCTTAGCACACACTTTGTAAATAATCTTTTCACACCATGATCATGTCTTAGGTTCATGCATGAGTCGGTTTTTTCGTCATTTGAGTTGGGGGTACATTCTATTCCTAATTTTTTCATATCTCTCCATCTACATCATCTTTCCCTTCTCTACATGCTTTCTCCATATCACAAACTTCATTCTTCCTACCTTATTCCATCCATGCATGTTGAATCGACTTTGAGTAATGCGATTGCCAAAAAAAAAAAAATGAGGATAATGATGAAACAAATGCACAAGGCAAGCTTCTCACCAAGATTTCATGCTTTCTTTTTTTTTTTTCAAAGCCTTTCCCCAATAAGTATAGCAAAGGCACCCTTCATCCTCCTTGAATTTATTTCTTAGAGTTTGATTTTTACCATTCACTTTTTAAATAAAATGAACATTTATTTCTTTAGATATGATCATTGTATTACCTAAAAAAACAAAAAAAAAAAAAATCATTGTCGAACTAAGCACAAGGTATATTAATGATTTGAGGCACCTCTTGTAGCCACATCATATTACCTTTCACCCTTCAAATATACAATCCTTTCTTGAAAAACCACTTTCAGCCTCGTCTAACGATAGACCTTTAATTCTTCGACTCACATCTACCTAACCTTGGGATGGGATGGTGTGTAACTTATGCAGTTTTCAAAGAACAAAAGCTTGAGTGAATCAAAAGATTAAAATAGCAAAAACAATAAAAGTGTACAAAAGGGAAAGTGTTCTAATGTCTTTGACATGATCATGTCTTTGATATGAATACGTCTCTGATTGCGTCTCTTATCGGGTGCTCGGTACCGTGCCTGAGAAACATGAATGCCAAGTGAGTGATAGACCGCATGATCGGGATTGTCCACACTTATAGAAAATATTCAAATAAAAAAATGCAAAAGTAAAAAAAAAAAAAAAGAAAAGAAAAGAAAAGAGAGCTAAAAAAGAGTTAAAAGCTCTCAAGCATAAAAATATAAAGATTCAAAAGCAAGGTTACACACCTTGGGGCTTATCGAGGGTCTTGATCCTTTATCCCCTTCTTCTTCAACCCTTTAGCCTAACCACGTTGCAACCCTTCAAAAGACCTTTTTTAGGTATACACATACTTGTGTAAGTTTCGGCTAGAGCTACGTTCAGCCTGATTCCTAACGGATACGTAGGCAACCTCACATCGAGGTGTGGCCGTAATAAACATGCATTCATATTCACATTCACACACTCACACCATGATCATATCAAAGGATTTTTAATGCTCATCCCTTTTTCACTTAGAGCTAGACTTGGGGGCTTGATCCCTACATCATTAACTTACCCAGCCTAAGAGTCACCACCATTTGACTCTTTTTAATATATTTTTCCACTCACTTATCCCTTGCGGCCTAGCTGTCACTATCACACACATCACAGATACATGACCAAATATACTTTCTTTAGGAACCCTTTGTCATGAAATCTTAACACAACGTTGAAGCATGCCTTATCATATCAGGATCAATCATCATTGCATCACAAAGTATGAAGTACTTAGCCTCCGCGCCTAAGTTACATAAATACTTTCATTATCGAGTCAAATAGGATAGTTTAAGATGTTACAATCCTTGTAATATGAGAGACAACATTAACGGATTAAGCTCATTCAACATGCACCTTCAAAAACTTCGCTTCTTTCTTTTTCGCGTCTTTCTTTTTCAGGAGAAAGTCGGTACCCTCCACAAAAATGACGGATTTTTTTGTTTTTCTACATTTCGAGTCATGTACATATCGAGTTTCATGAGTGAACACTACGCATACGCGAGTCACATCGAGTTAAGTTTATACTTTGAGTCATGTCAAGTCAATGAGTCAAGCAACACTAAGTCTTAGGTCAACCCTAAAGAAAGATAAGCAAATTCACATAGTCCAAAATATAAATGTAGGTACATTCCAGTGAGCAAGAACATTTACGGATTTTTTCAAAAAGCCGCGAATGAAAACCTGACTCCAGCATCAGATGACAAGACTCTCGCCTGGCGACAGAGCAAGAACGCAGCGACAATATGTTCAAGCGAGTGCCGGTGTAGCGACGAGATGCGTGGTCCCATATTGGATTATGCGGACCTCATACAACAATTTCGGGTTCCTTGGTACGCCAGTTAGCCTCTATAAGCAAGTTGACATGATTAGTAGTTAGCTCGATTACAATCGCAGTAAGTGATTGACCTAACAACGATCGTCTCACTTAGCTTAAGCGCCTAAGCATTGGCTCATTACAAGCACCAAGGCATTGGTATAAAAGCAAGCACTTATACGACAATTTTTCCAAGATTGGATTGTCATCCCCAACTGACAATATTTCCAAATGTGGATTGTCGCGCATTGTAGACACCCATTTGTGTCTCCCCAAAACCAAACCCAGTGATGAGTACCTTTCACATCGAATCATAATCGAATGAAGTGAAAGTGTGGAAAGTCTAGTGTGGCGGTTAGTTTTTAATTCTTTTCTTTCTCTTTGTTTTTGAAATCTTATTTTAAGAAGACAGTCAATCCAATTTAGTTTGGTCCGTGGTAAGGGTCCAATAATAGTGTAGTTGAGTCGGGTTCGGAAAGAGCTTTCCAACGATATATTATAAGCCCAATTCCGATGAATAATGAGGAATTTATGGCCAAATTTCTAAACTGGGTCCGGTTTGATCTTTATATGCGACCTAATGATCTAGAGGAGGGCCTTTTTATGATTTATCATTCCTAATGTGATTAGGATTGATTATAGTCTTCTAGAATCTTCTAGAAGGTTCTTTTGAATCCTAATTTGATTAGCATGGATAAATTGACTTTTAAGAGTTTTAATTAGAATAAAAGAAGTGTTTTAAGGAAATTACAGTTTTATCCTCTCGTACGATTAAATTTTATCAAAATAAGAAAACGCGTGGAAAACAGATTGCAGCACCGTACGACACGTCTGTCACCTGGTGACAATCGCGTGTTTGGCGACAGCGTTGTGTTTTATTCTTTTCGAAACTCTAATTCGTTTTTTATCATATACTACTGATTTTCTCTTTAAATAGCCGCATAAAACCTCCGTTTTCAATCACCGACTCTCATTAAGAAATTCTTGATTACTCTCTCTCTCTTTTTTCTAAACTAGCCTTTTCTCAAACAAAATTCCGCATTCACAAGATCTAGACACACCTAGCCAAGTTCGAAGTTGCCTTCGCGCGCCCTAGACGTGAAAGGTTTAATTTATGAGGGTTTGGTCCCAATTCTTTCTTTCAATTATTTAATTTAATTGTTTGATTTTATATTTTCCTTGAAGTTACTAACGTGTGTATTTTGTTATTAGAAAGAGGTACGAGACATCCAAGTAAGTGCTTTAATTGATTAATTGTTATTATGATATAGAAATCATGTCTAGGTTGTTATTATGATTCCTAGTATCATGTTAGGATGTTTTCATTAATTTGATGTTTTGAATGACAATAATGATTCCTAGTATCATGTTTAGGGTAAAGGTTATAATATCAAATATGCTTATTATGGTTCCTATGATGCTTCCTATTTTCTTTCCTAATATTCATGTTAGTATCATGTTAGAGCTAAGTATTTGATCTTTGATGTTTAGTGACATGCTAGGGTTTGTTATTAATCTTGTTAGTATCATGCCTAGGATCTTGTTATTATTATGCTTTAACATGATTTATGATTATAATTGTTATAATTTATTATTATTATGTTGCTTGATATATTTATTGTTATTGCTTGATCACATCTTTTATGAATGTTTAAAGGGAATTTGTACTTGTAACATTGTTTAATAAGATAATTAATAATATTGTTTAGGATTAATTTTATTATAATTCAAGTGATCGCCAATAGATTTATTTGTGCATTAATATTCAACCAACATAGATTAAACATGTTTAGGTTTAACCTATTGATTGCATGTTAGTCAGAAAGCACACATGAATATGATCAGAATAAAGTAGAGGCCTATTATTAGGGAAGGTTCAACCTCTTTTAGGTTGGATTTGTACCTTCATCCCCGAACTTCCAATCATGGTTCCAGACCTATTGGAGTTGACGATCTCTTGAATCGTTAAGGAGTGTAACCTTCACCCTGTGAACGGTTTACAAGTTCCTAAAACTTGTTGGCGAATCTTTTGCTCTAGCTTCCTTCCCCTTGGACGCCACCATGCTTAAGTGTATGATCACAGTGGGGTTCAAGTTTGGGGTAATGCTTGAAATAATCCCTACAGTTTTTGGCGACTCCACTGGGGAGTGGATGAGACTCGAAACGTTTTAAGTATTTCATATGCGTAATTTTGATTATTATTATTGTCCTATGCATAAAAAAGATTTCATTGGAAAGACCATCTGTAACGAGTTATAAACATAGGATTTTTACACGTAGGAAATTTGAGGAATATCTTTCACAACTAGGATTGAAATAATGCTGCAAAAAATTGGAAAATTTTATTGAACACAGAAAGCTGCTGAGGGATGTAGGAACTGGCGTCTAGAAAACAGAGTTTGTCGCCAATGATATGACTATATTGCCAGGCGACACTCCTGTCTCCAGGCGAAAGAGCTATATTGCGGCGACAACCTCTGTTCGCTGGCGCCAAGTTCTTCAAATACTGAGCCAGAAATATGAGTTCTAATTTTGACCAGTTTTTAGCTCTGTTTGCTCGATTCTAATTCCTGATTGAGTTTTTCTCACTTTTCTGAAACCCATATGTGTTCTACATATGGACATAACTGTAAGGAGGGTGATCCCATCGTAAGTGGTACTCTCCTTAAATACCCTTGGCTGCTTAAAAGCCTAGGTCTTTACACTTGTTAGGGTGTACTAGGATTTGAATTCCTGACTGTTTGGGGGACCTTGAATTAGAATTAATTTTGTCATTACGATTTTTTGTAAGAAACAAGTAGGAGTCGCCAATCAGTTTTAGGAAAAACTCATAAACCTCGTTCATGCCTTTCTTCCATGATGAATTCATGGAATAATTAGCACAAATCATAAGTTTACCCATGCCCAAATTGGTCTATAAACCAGAAATGAGTTCGGGAGCGAGGGTACTAAACTAATGTTCCTTTTAGAGGGGAATCGTTATCCTAGCCCTAGTGCGGCCTCTACTAGCTCTTCCTTTTGTACAATTTCATCACCAAACATTATATGCAACGCGATAACTAAAACTATGTTAGTTGATTTTATTTACAAGCATTAATTCACGTAGGAATTACATCGTAATGTCGTTATTCTTATTTAGTCAAATTTGTGAAGAGGACAAGAAAATAAACAAGATTCACCTTGGTTTAAGTGATCAACCAACAATTATTTAATTAAATTCTAATCTTTATTTAACGCAAGATACTATGTGAAATTGATTAATTAATTATTTTAAAGGTGATCAAAGAACACTAATTAATTAATTAAAGTCCTTTTAAACAAAAAAATAAAGGTGATTTAACTAAGTGCTCGGGAATTTACCAGTTCTCTTTGCTAGATCTCCGTTTAGAACACTTATGGACTCCTTCTTGTTGGGGAACCTCCACCGTAGTAACAAGATATCGAAAGGGTGAGTGTTTAGGACAAGAGGGCTAGGTTGCACAAGTTCACAAGTATTTCGCCAGAGTTTTAGGTTAATTTCTGTCTGTTTAAGCCTCGGTTTAAGCTCATATTTATAGGGAATGATTAGGTTTAGGGTTCGAGCATTCTGCCGCAGCAGGTGTCGCGCGCAATAGAATGAGTTGCACGTGGCATCCAAGCGCAAGTGATTAAGTTACGCTGCTAGGGGCAGCGCAACTAATTGTCTTGCGCGCGGCTTTATGGTAAGATTTGATTTTATATTTTCTGTATAATTCTGAATCTTCCGCAACGCAACTCTTGGGGTTGCGCTGGGTGTCGCGGGCAACTAAATTAGTTGCGCGCGGTAGCCCAGCGCGACTCTTTGAGATGCGCGCGACTTTTTATGTGGCAACACTAAGATTTAACCTAGGCGCTCCTAAATCCGTCATTATCAGGGTTTAAGCACGGGCTTAAGCCTAATTATGACCGGGTTTAGTTAATTGGACCTTTGTTTTGGCTTTTTCTTTAATTTGGGCTAGTCTTTTGTGTTTTGTGGCTTAACCAGTTATCCATAAGTATTCTTCACTTTGTTCCAACACGAAGATGGTTTTATTTATCGTCATTGCACTTCCTGTCGGGACAGGAGGCCAAAAGTAGATGTCTACAGTTAGCCCCCACTTTGATCGAGTCTAAAATAGACGATGATCAAAGTAGTCAAGGAAATAAATCCGAGGCTCATTCTGCGAAGTTCTCTAAGGATAGAGAATCTTTCAGTAATGTTTAAGGATGTCGAAACAATCCTTGGTTCGCTAAGTGTTTGAAACAAGTAGCTATTAAGGCTTGAAAAAGTCCTTCCTAGTCTTAACGCGCTAAAGAATCTAAATTAATCCTTTGCAATTGTAGAATGCTTTTACAAGTAAAGGTGTTCTGGGTGATTTCAAGTCATGAGAAGAGATCAGTTTTAAAAGGATAAAAGGGGAAGATTTCCTCACAATCGCGTCATCGTTGGTCTAAAGTTCCTCGATATGTCATTGAAACTTTAGCCTGACTTTAAAAAAGTAAAAGATGAAAAAGGGTTTTTTGGTATTAGAGCCGAAATGGTTCGGTATTCGAGCCGGGTCCGGTATTCGAGCCGGATGTCCACAAGATAGAAGTACATGTCTCAGGACTGGAGGCATATATCCAAATTCAGTGAGAGGGAAGAAAGTCAGCAACTCTCTCATCAGTTTTGTCCACAAGATGAGTACATGTGTCTCAGGACTGGGGGCACGTGACTACATAGGCGCGACATCATCTCGTCACTTCTTTATACAGGGGATGAATTCGACACCCTAACTATCCAGTAAGTTAGTAAGTGCACTAACTACCGTATTTGCTCCCATTCAAGAAGTGCCTGTTCCTGAAGGTTCGGCGCACCTGTCGACTCGTGAGCTAACGCCTACAACAATTCTCTACCTTTTAGTCCCGAGAGGTAGATCTCTCAAAGCTTAGGCTGAGTGAAATTTTACGCAACACCTACGCCGTACAATTTTGCGCCGTACGATACGCCATTTGCATTTTTACGCTGCATGAAAACGCCTTTCTTTTTGCTTTGGACGTGAAAAAAGAAGAAAATTTGGACATTTATAACGTCAGTACAGTAAAATGACAAACCTGTCTATGGGTGCTTTTTGCGTAAAGCACCACCACGGAACGTCTTAAGGCACTCTTACGAAAAATGTTCAAAACGTATGCTTGGGGAAGTCACAAAGCACGGTGTGCATGCAATATGATGTAAAAACTAACAAAAAGAAAACAAACTACAATATGCAAAGAAATTTATAAAGATTTTGATAATTTGCGCGCCATTACGTCTAATAACGAGCAAAAAGCGTTCAAAAAATGAGCAAACGGGTCAAAATTAAAATCTCGGTCTTTTAGTGACCAGTATCCGCGCGCAACTCAGAAGGTCGCGCTGGCCAGGCGCGCGCATCTTTCTGAGTTGCGCTGGTATGTCATGCTCAACAGATTCAGTTGCGCGCGACATTTATGTCAGTAAAGTGAAAATCGCAAACACGATTTTTCACTTCACTCTTTCTCATTCCTTCGCCATTTTCGACTCTTTCTCTCTCTAGGAATCTCCATTTTTTTGTGATTTTCAAATCCAAAGGAAGCAAATTTCATCCTCAGTTCATATTTTCCGTAATCCAATGTAATTTTTTTGCTAAAATTTATTCTTTTTCGGCTGAATTCGAACGATTTTTAAATCGTTAAACCCTAAATTTCGAATTTGGGGGTTTTCGATTCGCCTTATTTTTCTTGAAATTGTTTGCTCTATGTTGTTATGCTATGTTTAAGGAGTGTTTTGCAACAAATTTCAAGAAAAATGGTTAAGTATTGAACCTTGTATGAGCATTTCTTTGTTGAAGTTCGTTCTTGCTTTTTTTTCGAATTTTTGCTTGATTTTATTTCTTTTTCTTGTTCATTTTTGTTATAATTGCTGTTTATGAAGTATATTATAGTGATGGAACTAATATAACCTTCATAATTCATTTTTGTGAATTTTGAATTGTTTAAAAATGGCGCGAAACATACTCTTAGCTTATTTTTGCCATATTCGAACTTCAAAATTGTTTGGTAGACGATAATTCTGTTTATATTACTGTTATTCGTCTAGAATTAGTTTATTCTTTGAGATTTTGGAATACAATCCCTTGAATACTTAGTTGAAACTGGTATAGGATGGCTTTTGTGAGTGTTAGAAGCCCCCATTTACTGAGTTTAACTGCAGGTATCGTAGCCCCCAAGTATGGGTGGCATTCAATTTTCGTGTTTTGCCCTATCAGCAGCCGCTATGCTGCCGAAATGGGTCTAGAATACATATATTAATTTAGTTTAGGAAATAAAGTAAACTAATTAAAGAAACTTTATCCGTCATATCATGGACTCGCCTCCATTTGTCGATGCTGAGGAGGTTCTCGGTGGTCCGGACGAGGCGGTTCGCCCTCGGAAGAGGGTGACACGTCCTCGAGAGGAGGTTTGAGAGCGACGCGTCGCGGCTGATTGACGTCACCAGGAGGATGTAGTTTGGGAGGCTCCTCCCAACTGGGACCCTAGGGTCCTTAAGTGGGACCTAGACTATCACGTTTTGATCAGAGGGTGGCACGGCATCGTGAGTTTTTCCGCGCTTTCGTTTCTTTCTCTTTTCTTTTGTTTCTTCTCCTTTTTAAACCATAACCGTTTTTTTTTTATTTTTATTCTTTTATTTAGAGTGAGCCTATCATGTGTTTGTACGACTCTGGTGACCTGCGAGCACGTTTTGGGAGTTTTCCCGAGGTGGCAAAGGAGATTATAGGACTTTTTGGGATTGACTCCCAGCTGGCGACTCTTCGGGATTTATCGAGTCAGCCTGCATCGTCAGCTTTCCTCCGTGGATTGCTGGAGTTTTGGTGGGATTCCACTAACACTTTCCACTTTCCATGGGGAGAGATGACGGTTACCCCTTTCGACTTCTCTATGATTACGGGTTTTCTTTTCGAAGGCGAGCTTGTAGTTATAGAGTTCGTTAAGGGGTCAGACGAGAGATTGCGCGACCTTGTGGGGGACCGTCTTGCGTTGGCCCTCCACGTGTACGCACAATCCTGTCCGTACTCGGTTCTTGTCGACGAGTTGTCGGCTGACGAGCTTGACCGACAGTGTACACCTGAGCAGCTGGCTCGGATATACATTGCTCACGTTCTTTCCGTCACCATTTTGAGTGATCGAGGAGAGCGTTTTGCCATTGGGTTACTTATTTGCCTCAGTGATTTGCGGCAAGTCGGTGACCTGAGTTGGGCGGAGGTGTCGTAGGCTCATATGCTTACAGCTATGGGCAAGGCGACCCGGGTCATGGATTCCGCGATAGCTACTAAGGTGCCTCGGATCTTGCTTACGTGGCACGGTCGTATCCTTGAGGTACGTGTTTTAAGCTTCTTTCGGTTATTACTTTCGTTTTTTCCTTTAGGCTTATCTTTTCTCTATTTCAGGCTTGGGGATACTCGTACCTGCCTTTTTTAGCCCCCAGGGTGCTCGGGGCTGCTCGTTTTCATATCGGCCATCGATTAGTCGCTATTAAGAAGAGACGAGCTACTTCTGCCGGCGACTTTCGCCAAAGGATCCTTTCGGCGACTCGTGCATCGGTGAGTATTCCAACTACATGTGCTCTTTTTTTTATTTCATTTATTTTCTAGACGACTTTTCATGTGGTTGTGTTTTATAGATCGGTCTCCATCCTTAAAGTTTGATCGTCGGAGTCCTTGAGGCCATCCGGTCCGGCATGATTCGTTGCCGTTTTCGGGCCCACTATACGGGTCTCTCGGTGTTCCAGGGGACAGACGCTTGGTTTTTAGGCGAGCGTGTTCTCTAACAGCTTTCGTCCGAGGAGCCTTTGGTTCCTGCGAATCCCCCGATCCGGATGCTGCGTCCAGACTTGCTGTCTAGTGAGGATCGAGCTCAGGCGATCCTTGGTTATCCGGCGGAGCAGCTGGTGTTGCCAGGGGCTTCTTATCCGGCTTTTATAGCATCCATGCTAACTCCTTTTCCGGCTTTTGTTCCGGTTAGTACTCTAACTCTCTCTTTTCGTATTTCTATTTATTTTTCGGAACTTTGACCCTTTTATCGTTTTTTGTCACATGTTTTAGCGGGTCGAGTTAGGTTGTTGGGTGCCTCCTACAGGGGAGATCACGTATACCAATGCCGTCGGATCGGTAATTCGTGAGACCCTTCCAGCGGCAGAGGATGATGAGGGGATACTGTTTGTACCTGAGACGGTTGAGTCGGTATGTCCTTTGTGTATATGTAATTAAATATTTATATTTATTTTTTGTTTCATATACATTTGTTTACTAACTGTCCTTGTATTCTTGGAACAGGTTCTGCGGAAAACCGTGAACGGCATGGTGAGGACTTTACGTGCTTTTCGAGCTGCTTATCGGAGAGCCCTCGTGACTTCATCATGCCGTGATCATCGGATGATCGCGGTAAGTTTTATTTCTTTTTTTTCAACGAAGTTATTACATTTCATGTATTAATCTTCGTTTTGGATTTTGCAGGATGTGCAGCAACCGTCTAGTAGTCGCCGAGCACCCTGATTCCTCTTGTACACATTTTGTTATTATTATTTTTGTAGGAAACCGATGTGTGTATATGTATATATATATATATATGTGTATATATATATATATATATATGACACATTTGTATATATGTCATTATTAGTATACCTGTTTTTTTTGTTTCCATGTGTACTTTATTATTAATGCAAAAAATTTTCGAGGGAGGGAAAGGGTTCCCGAATTACCCCCTTCGAAAAATATAACCAAACTCGAAAAAGAAGGCGAAAAGAAGAAAAAAGAAAATAGGAAAATAAAAAAAGAAAATAAGGAAGTAGGAAAATAATAAAGAAAATAAAAAGAAAAAGAAAGTAGGAAAATAATAAGAAAAAAAAAGAAAAAAAAGAAAAAAAGAAAAAAATAAAAAAAAAGAAAATAAAAAAGAAAATAATAAAGTAGGCAAGAAAAGAGACACAAAGTGATAGAAGGCAAGCGTATGATTCGTCTTAAGATTTCGTGAAGATTCTGTCATTATATGAGCCAAAATATGGAAATAAATCCAACTCACATGCCGCGTTAGGGGAGACGTGCGCAACTGCGTGAGTTGCACGCGGCTGTCGCGCGCATGTAAATCAGTTGCGCGCGAATGTCATGAGTTGTGCGCGCCACCTGTTAGTGAACTTTCCTTTAAGCCGAAATTGTCGAAAATTTGCCCCTCTTGGGTCTATTTAAATGTGGTTTTGTGTAGGCTTTTGATCATCTCGCATTCATTCGCTTAGTAATATAAGAAACTAAAAAGAATTAATCTCTCTAAATTCTCATTCTCTCACTCTTTTTTTTTTTTAACAATAGTAAAAACCTTTGAACAACGTTTAAAGCAATAGGTCACTTCTCTTTCAACCGAGGACAAACTAGCTTTCAAAATTTACCACTTAGACCCTCTATTGAATTATATGCAACTAGTGGATAACTTTGATTTTCTTCATGCCGCAGTCAATCATTGGGACTGTAACCACCATCTTTTCTTGTTCAAAGGGGACGAAATTGTCCCCCTTCCCGGTGAGTTTGAGGCCTTACTAGGTTTCCCTACAAATACTCTCCTTGTGACTTATTCGCCTACCTTGTCGGATCCCACACCTATATTCCAAAGATTTTTTGGCTTGTCCGACATTGATATGACCAACATTGGAACTGAATAAGGCGTAAATTTAATTCAATTTATTGGACATTTTGTCGCCCCTCGTTACAACATGACTATACAACGCTTTAAAATTCGTGATTTATGTTATTGTCTTGTTGTTAATTGTTTACTTAGGACAGACAAAGAATACGGAGATTATTCCATGGTGTCCATAGTAGAGCAAATAGAGGGATGTCATTCACCCACTCCTTTGGTTTTGGCGGAAACCGTTCTGTGCTTGAATCTCCTTAGAGGAGATCCTAACGAAAATGGTTTCACGGGAAGTCCACTCCTATTACACATACTTTTTTTTTCGGCGTTTATCAGCGCAAGTCACGAAATTGCGCTGGCATGACCAGCACAATCTTCTTCGATGCGCGCAACTGATTTGGTTGCGGGTGCCACCTGCTTGTGTAAAAATTTCGCAAACTAATAATATTTTTTTTTTAGATTTGGCTCATGGAGCGTTTGCGAATTGTTGATCAGCCATAAAACCTTGAGGCTAATGGAGTAAAGACATTCCCTGGACATCGAATCCTTTATAAGCATAAGAACGAAGAGGAATGGACGTCGTTTTTCTGTCATGGGGTTCCTAACATACGTTTTGTGATTCCTTGGTGGAACATAAATAGTATGATTGGGAATAGTCTCAATTGCCCTTACACTAGGCTTTTAGGCCTATCTAGTACTACTTATATTTTTCCTTGTAGGGTAATGAGACAATACGGGATGAGACAATTTATTCCCTCGCAAGATTGTGATGCCCCTAAAGATGTGATCTTTAAACCCGAAAGAATTGCTCGTTGGATGGAATATTGGTCAAGTCTTCCTAGGTAGGTAATACAAAATCCTAACGCGAGTATTACATTAACTTCCTTTTACAAGGCTTGGATGAATGAGGCGGATAAGGGTGAATTAAACAAGGCTTGATCTCAACTTCAAGTCGCCATCGTTGCTCGCAATCCACCTAAGCCTTTGATGCATTCAACCACTACTCCTCCTCCTAGTGGCCAAAACAAAGAAGTGAGAAGAAAATTAGACTTCTTATCCCCTAAGGCTCGTTCGAAGGAAATAAAAAGGAAAGCTCCCTCCAAACCCGCGCAACAAGGTGTGAAAATCAAAGAACCTTAACCAAATACTCGCAAGAAAGCTCCAATAGTCAAAGGGAAAGGAAAACAGATTGCAAAGACCCCAATCCCTAAATTGAAAAAAAATGTTTGGGTGAAGAAGAAGAGTGTAGGGGAAAGCTCCAAGGTTTCTGAAAATGTTGCGATGGAAACTACTCCTCCATCATCTGTGACAATCGAGGACAAAGTAAAACCTTAGAGTGTTACACAATTTTATCATTAGTTTATTTTTTTTGAATAAAGTGTAATCACTACTATGTTTTTTTTTGTTTACAATCTAGTTCGACAATGTCTTTCTTTTGAATTTTGAATGAAATAAAATGAGCTTTATATTTTTATATTTTGATATGACTGAATCATAAAGATTGCCTACATATTTTCATTACGAAATCAGGTCTTTGCGTAGTTCTAATGTTATTTATTTTATTATTTTGTATTTTTTATTCTTCTTTAATCTCTTAGATAGAAATTAAATGAAAAAATTAATCAAACCTTGTTTAAAAGAATAAAATCAAAGTTTAATTTTATTTTTCGAGTATATGTTATATTTAAGAAACACCCTCCTTTTTGCTGCGAGTAGAAATCGCAACTTCATTCAAATGCAAAAAAAAATTCGGGTTCGCAGTTCGTCATCAGGTGGCGCGCGCAACTTCTGTAGTTGTGCGAACCTATCGAGCGCAACGAAATCAGTTGCACGTGACATCCGCGCGTAACTCTTCCAGTTGTGCGCGACACCTGTACTACAAATGTCTCGATTTTTTTTTAAAATTCTGTATTATTACCCCCCCCAAGTGTGAAGAATTTTTTGTGATGTTCAAAAAAATTTGAACACTTAGAACGGTTTATTATTTCTAAATTACACCTCCAAGTGTTATGTATTTTACCGTGTTATTCGGTAAAATGCATAACACTTAGAATCTTTCAATTGAATGCTAATTAAAATTGGTTGTATGAGCGAACGAATTTTATCCGGATTTCATATGTAATATTTTTTAAGGCGATCAATGTTTATTAATTGGCGAATTTAATCTCCTCCAATATCCATTAATCTGACGGCTCCTCCTGATAAGATTTCAATTACGCGGTAGGGACCTATCCAATTAGGTTAGAATTTCCCTCTTGGATCGGTTGGTGGACCCCTAACCTCCTTTAGTACAAAGTCACCTTCTTTTATATTTCTAGGTTGGACTCTTTTATTGAAATGACGCGCAATGCGCCTTTGGTAGACTTGTACATGATGCAAAGCTCTTAATCGTCGTTCATCGAGGAATAAAAGCTCTTCATACCTCTGTCTTAACCATTCAACTTTCGGTAGCTTACTTTCAAGTACGATGCGATGGTATTTCTAGTTTGACTGGTTGAACTGCGTCCATTCCGAAAACTAAGGAGTATGGAGTTTGTTTCGGGGTTTTTTGTGTCCCTTGGGAGAGTTATAGCTCAAGACTTGATTTACAAGGTCGCCTGTACCTGCAAAACAAACGGACCGCCGGATGGTCGGTGGTCTGCCTCCGAAGATTAAGTTAATATAGGGTTCGTAGTAAAACGTGCGGAAATTAAGTTATTTGCTCTGATTCCAAGCTCAGGTGCTGTCTGCTTCTTGAGAACGACAACTTAGTATTAATTGAAATAATTAATGTAAAGTTGTTAGCTGTCCCCATAAATGAGGGAACTGTCCCTATATATAGGATCTTTTGGGGAAGTGTGCCCTCCCTAGGGTTTGATGACCTAGGGATTAGGGCACGCCGTTTTGCGGCGCCTCAAAGTTTGGGCCTTGAAGGCCGCCATTTCAAAAGTGATATTTGAGTGACGCGTGTCGCTCATCCTGAGAGGCCACTTGGGCATCTCTTAGGGCGACATGTGTCGCTTTCTTATTAGTCCACTTTGGATCATCAAATACCCCAAAGCAAGGGCAGTATCTGCCTGACATGTGTCACCATCTGGAAGGTCCAAGGTGGTGCCCCTTCCAGTGACACATGTCAGACTCTGATTGGGCCACTTGGCTGGATATAAAATACCCAAAACATTTGCCCCTTACAGGGGTCACGTGCTTGGCACATGACGCGTGTGACAGGTGTCGGCCTCTAATTGGTCGAATATTTACTTTTTACTTCTCCTTGGATTCACACTTGCGTGAATCTTTAAGAGAATCTTGAATCTCTGAATTTCAAAGACTTTGACTTCCAGAGCATCCGACAGTCGGCCCCCTTAGTTCGCCTGCTCAACCATACACCCAAGACCGACGACTCTCGTTACCTTCTTCTAAGGTAATCGCCTGATCTCTTTTTTACTTATTTCTTTACATTTTTTCTTTATAAAAAATGTTTTCCCAAATGCACCCGACATGACCTAGATTAGCGATCAGCCGGTCACCAGGGACGACTGAATCTAGAACTGGGAGTGCCGAATGCTTGTTAGAGAACTTTCCTTTAAGTAAATCTCCAAATCCGACAATGTCTATGCCTCTGCTGGACACGATGGCCAGAACAAAGAAAAGGACAAGGAGATGTAGGACGGATGGTTCCTGGTACCATTCAGACAGTGAGACTGTCTTTTCTGACGGCTCCATTAGGGCGCCTGTCTCTGTAGCACCAGTAGGGAACCCCCTAGCACCGTCAGCACTCCAAATGACTCATTTTGGGATGAGTGCGACGAAGAATATGAGAACCCCGAGCCGAGTGGATCGGTGCCGGATGATGAGCTAGGGGAGGACACTTCTGGCGCCAGCCGGCAGGCCCCCAGCTCCGAAGAGAGCTCTGATGATGACTCTGCGTCATCATCTTCCAACTGCGTCCCCCTTGACTTGGAGGAGGCGTAGTCAAACCTTAAAGCTGCCAAAGAGTCCCTCTCCGTTGAGAAGGGAGAGGGCTGGGAGGAGTCGTCTGCTTCCAAGCGGCATGAATGTGCGCCTTATTATCTGCATGTCCCAGAAGGCAGGCGGAAGATCATGAAGGATGATCTTCCCAAATTTCTTTCCGACCATGTTATGGGACATGTTTTTCTTCTGTCCGTGCCGGATGCTATTGACACGGTCACTTGGCTTGAAATGGCCGTCTATGGTGACCAGTTCTTTGGCTGCTACGAGGCAGCCATCCAGGCAGGACTTTGCTTCCTTTTTCATTCGGCTATGGAGAGGATCTTGGACGGATACCAACTGGGTATCTGGCAACTAGCCCCCAACTCTTGGGTCAACATTTTGGGCTACGTTGCCGCCAGTGAAATACTGGAGGTGGATCCTAGCTTCGAGGCGTTTGCTCACATGCATTATCTGAGCAGGACGCCCAATCCAAGCGGGATCTGCTGGTTTACTTTGACCAGCCACATTCGGTACATGATGACGCTGGGGAAAGAGAACAAATGGAAGGAATTGAGGACCAAATTTTACATAGTCTCTTCCCAAGACGCCTTAAGAAGCAGGCGGTACAACCGCTGGACCCAGTATCAACGCCTCTTGGCTGGGAAAAAGGCCCTTCCGCCTGTTCCCAGGCGGGCACAAGAGGAGATATTTGACCGAGGCCTCTTTACTGTGGCCGTCCGGATGAACAACGAGACAAGGGTTAAGGATGTCACCCCCCCAAAGCTATATTCCCCGATTCGAGTGGCTCTTAGGACTGGAATGACGAGAGGTAGTTGGCCGCATGATCTTATTAACTTTATTTGCTTTGTTTATTTATTTCCTTGCTAACTCTTTGTTGTTTGTTGCAGATAAGGCAATGGCCAAGCTCCCTGCTCACAAAAAGCCAGCCCTCTCAGCCGCCTTATATATCGCGCTAACCTCAAGCAGGCGGATGAGCAGCCACCAGGCGGCACTCCTAAGGTAACGAGTTTGCAAAGTTTCTTTCAATGAAATGCTTAGCATATTCTGTTTCTAAGACTTATACTTAGAATTATTTTCAGAGTGGATCGTCAAAGCCTGCCCCCTCTTCTAAGTCGGACCCCAAATTATGCCACCAGTCGGCTGACGATGTTTCCCAGAGCCGTAGGAAACACGTCGCCACCAAGCCTGCAAAGAAGGGAACGAGCGCCTCCTCCCCTACTCAGACTCCTAAAAAGCCAGACACTCAACAACGAGTGTCAAAGAGTGGAAAACAGCCACTCACCACTACTGCCGGCACATCAGGTGGCAGCGAAGCTGCAGGGGGAGAAGGAGGTAAGTCATCCGTCCATTCGACCATGCGCTTCATGAAATGTCACCTTGCTCAAAATCTTGACTTAACTATATTTGTATTGATAGATACCCTAGTGAGGCCAACCGTCCTCTAGATGGCCAGGCGAATACTTAGGACGCTAGATCCTAAGGACAAGGCTACCGTCAGAGGGGTCGGCACCCTAGACTTGGATGGCATCCTGGTGCTTCTTTGCGAAGTAAACTTCTTATAACTTGGTTAATATACCTATTTTTGTCGAATGGTTTCTGATGAGCTTATTTTGTTTGGATGCCTGAAGGCTATGCTGCGTGTGAGCGGTCTAAAAGGGCTCCTCAATGAGAAGACTAGGGAGGTAAAGGCAGCGAATGCTCGGGCCGCCTCTACTCTAGACAAAGCTCAATTTGAGATTGCTCAAAATGAGATTCTGACACTTGTTATGTTGTATTCTCAGGCGTCTGCCAATCTGCAAGTTCAGCAGAACTTGGACGCGGCCAAGCAGCGAGTGAGGGAGCTCTAGGACCAAGTTAAGGGCCTTGAAGTGAAGCTGGACACTCTCAAGGAGGCGGAATCCAAGGCGTCTAGCCTGGGGGAGACGGTCAAGAGACTCTGAGGGCGGCTGAGCAACCAGGAGACCCAACTCCGGAACAAGTATAGGTCCTTGATGGAGGAGGAGAAACAAGCCCTGGTCAAACAAATGATGGACAACAATGAAGTCATCATGCGTGCGGCCTGGGCAGCTGTTTAGCCGTCTGCCGATTATCAAACTTGGAAGGTCCAGTTTGATAAGGCAAACGACGAGTTCAATGCCCGGCTCCTCAGGGAAGCTCAGGAGGCGGCCGAGAAGGAGGCGACTACCAAGAATTCCTTTGAGGAGTCTAGCTCGTCTGGCGGCTCGTCTTCTGGGGATGAGGAGGATAATCAGGTGGGAGATGAGGAACCAAAGGAGCATGTACCGGAGGACAAGGCGGATGCCAATGCTGAGAAGCTCCCATGATCTTTAAGCTTTATGTTTTTTATTTCTGCGGTCGAATGGCCAGTTACTAAGCTTTTCCGGCCTGCGTGCCGAGTAATTATGTGTTTTTACTGACCAAGGGGTCGGGTAATTTAACAATTTCTGGCTTTGCTAGCTAACAATCACAATCGTCTATTTTGACGGCTGTTTTATTTATTTAAGCAACATTCGGTCGTTTAACCGGTTTTATTCATGTTGGTGTTTATGCTTTAAAAATTTTCAAAGCTGCATAGAATTTTTTGGCTAAGTATTTTAACCTGTATAATATGCAAATATTCTTGCCCCTGGCCGGATGTCGCTTGGTTTCGGTTGAGTGGATTGATTGACTTAGAAATTTTTATACTTTGAAGAGTATGAATGGTTTCTAAGTCAATCAATCACTATGGTGATTGCCCCAAACCAAGCGGCATACAGCTATATAGAGAAAAAGGTTCTATAAATGCATCCGGCCAAAGGCGTCGCGTAATATGGAAAATTTTATAAGTCTTTTAACTTAACATTTTAATTAAGAACATATTGGTCCGCCTGCCTTTCCCCCCATAGCAAAAACAGGCGGTCTGATAGCCTCTAATCCTGAAACAGTAGCCGTTATCCGTCTACACTAGAATAGGCAGACAACTTTGTGCTTTTAAGATTTCAAGTTAGATTGAATCAAGCGACTGCAAGCGCTGACTTAACGCGCATTTGGTAGGGCCGTTTGTTGTTTTAGTAGAGCAATGTGCCACCCAAATAGGAGATGCTTCTCCACGACGAATTCGCCCGAATGGACGTCGCCGGTTGCCTGACTCATGTTGGAGCAGAAAGTTGTACTCATGTTGGAGAAGACGATAGTTTTAAATAATATTCATCCGGCCATTGGCCTCAATTAAAGAATTGAATAGCCACTAAGTCATTGACTTAGCTTAGAATAAAAGATGACTAAATTATTAACTTAGTTTTTCATCCGGGCATTGGCCTCTTTGTCACTTAGACGCTAGCTACTAAGTTATTAACTTAGCTTAAGCATAAGTTTAAGGTCGACTGCTTTGGTGCAGTCGGATTATCTTTTGGGCGCCTACTGTTGGAGCAGACGATCCCGAAATTATATTTAGATTTACAAAGTGCTTAGCCGTCTGCCTATTGGGCAGGCGGTAGCTCGTAGAGTCTCGGTGTTGGCCGCCAACACATTGTACAGGTGGTACTCCAACGTTGCTTTTTAAAGATTTTGGTCCGCCTGCACATTGTGCAGTTGGTACCATAATGGGTAAGTAGGATCTGCCAGCATAGGCGACATCCATCTTTGTTATGAGTCGGTTCCTCTACACTGTGTGCAACCGGTGCTCTTAATGAAGTAAATAAAGACAAGTATGAGAATGAAGGTAAAATTTCATTAACAAGCCAAAAAACTTTACAAAATTTCAGAAGTAATACTTCTTTAGATTATTTACATTCCAGGTTCGGGGCAGCCTCCTACCGTCTGGTTTTTCCAGGCGGTAGGTGCCGCCTCTTACTTCTTCATAGATTCGGTAGGGGCCTTCCCAATTTGGGGTTAGCTTCCCTTGCTCATTCGCCCTACCGACTGCCTCCATCTTCCGTAACACAAAGTCCCCAACTTTTAAAGGGTGCTTGTGTACTCTTTTGTTGTATGCTCGAGTCATTCTCAGACGGTAGATTTCATGGCGCAAGGCAACATTTCCCCGGCGTTCTAGGAGTGAATCCAATGCCAAGCGCATGGCCTCCCAGTTTATCTCTTCATCATATAGCATAATCCGAAGAGTCGACTCATAGTGTTCAATAGGCAAGACAGCTTCTGCCCCATACGCCATGAGGAATGGGGTTTCTCCAGTCGCCCCTTTTGCGATTGTTCTGATGGCCCACAGGTTGTGTGGTAATTCATCCGCTTATAGGCCGCCAACTCTCTCAACTTTCTTTATAATGCCGTATGAGATTAATTTGTTGAAGGCTTCAACTTGGTCGTTTGCTTGGGGTCGGTCGACTAATGTAAAGTAATTGGAGATAGGCACCATTGTCAAACTGAGGGGATTCAAACTGAGGACCATTGTCAAAAACCATAGACATAGGCACTCCGAAACGAGTGATGATATTCTTCCAGATGAAGGAAATCACGTCCTTAGTCTTGATGTTTTTGACCGCCTCTGCCTCTACCCATTTGGTATAGTAATCCAGAGCCACTAAGATGTAGCGCCTGCCGCCTGGCGCAGTCAAATATGGACCCTAGATGTCCATGCCCCATTTAGCAAATGGCACAAGATTGTGGATGGCCGTTAGGTCAGTGGCCGGATGATGCGTCAACTTGCCAAACTTTTGACACTTGTCACATTTTTTTACCATCTCCATAGCATCCGACTCTAGGGTCGGCCAGAAGTAATGCCGCCTAGCCTTGACAGCTAAAGACTTGCCGCCTACATGAGAGGCGCAGTATCCGGTATGCAATTCTTCGAGGATTTCTTGCCCCTTTTCTGGGGTCACACACTTCAAAAGAGGCTTCATGAAACCTGCTTTGAAGAGCTCTCCTTGCCTTATCTCAAAGTTTGCAGCACGTTTTTTCAGCACGGTCGCCTCTTGTGGTGAATCCAGGAGGGTGCCGTCTGTCAGATACGCCGGGATGTTATCCATCCAGGTGGAGCTTCGGTCAAGTACTCCAATGGGGTCTTCATCAGATAAAATTCTCTTTTCCATGACTTCCCAGAAGACTGACCGAGGCGTTTCACAGGAGGGGGATGAGGCCAGTTTGGACAGAGCATCCGCCTGATTATTCTTTGATCTGGGCACTTGACTTAACTTAAAGTCTTCAAGTGTCCCAGCTTCAGCCTTGATCGCCTACAATTATTTGATCATAACCGGATGGGTGGCTTCATAGACACCATTGTATTGGCTTACTACCGATTGAGAGTCAGAGCAGGCGTCAATTCATGTTTCCCCCGCCACCTTGCACATCCGAATGCCGGCTAACAAGGCTTCATTCTCGGCTTCATTATTTGAGGCCTGCAACTTGAACCGTAGTGCATATTCATATTTGTCCCCCTCGGGAGACATACAAATTACTCCTGCACCACAACCGTTCATCGTGGAGCTTCCGTCCACATACACTTTCCAAAACTAATTGATATGATCCAGCTCAATCGGCTTTGTCATTTTAAAAATAGAGTCGGTGAATGCTTGCCCCTTTATTGCCTTCCTTGGTTCGAAAGTGATTTCCAGTCCCTATAGTTCAATAGCCCATTTGAGCATTTGACTAAAAGACTCCAGGGTTGTCATTGGCCGCTTGATCGGTTGGTCAGTATAGACCATAACCGGATGTTCCAAGAAGTATGGTTTCAACTTCTTGACAGCCATGTAAAGGGCGAGACCAAATTTTTCAACCATGGGGTACTGAAGCTCTGAGTTTCTAAGAACGTGGCTAATGAAGTAGATCGGGAGCTGGATTCCGTCTCATTCAGCTAAGAGTACATCACTAAGGGCATGATTTGAAACTTCCAAATACATATAGAGCACTTCTTTGGGCAAAGGACTGACCAACCTTGGCAAAGAGTGTAAATGCGTTTTCACCTTTTGGAAGGCGGCTTCAACATCCTCCCCCCATACAAATCTAATCTTCTTCTTGATCGCCTGGAAGAAATAGAGGCACTTGTCACCTGACCGACCGAGAAATCTTCCCAGAGCTGCCAGACAACCATTTAGTTTTTGAACTTCCTTTACAGAACAGGGCGACTGCATGTCGATTACCGCCTGTATTTTTTCAGTGTTGGCCTCAATCCCCCTTTGGTTAATCAGGAATCTGAGAAACTTCCCAAACTCAACACCAAAGCCACACTTTTTTGGATTAAGCATGACCTTGTGTCGCCTGAGTGTGGCGAATGTTTCTCGGAGGTCAGAAAGGTGATCCGTCTGTTTTTTGGATTTGACTATCATATCATCAATGTATGCCTCTACATTCCTCCCAATCTAATTAATGAAGACTGTATTAATCATTTGTTGGAAGGTAGTAGGCGCATTCTTCAAACCAAACAACATCACATTGTAACAGAATAACTCCTGATTAGTGACGAATGCCGTCTTTTCTTGATCCTTCTTCCACAAGGGAATCTGATGAAAGCCTGAATAGGCGTCCATAAAATTCATCAGGGCATGACCGGCTGTAGAGTCGATCAGACTATCGATCTTTGGAAGTTGATAACTATCCTTCGGACATGCTATGTTCAAGTCCGTATAATCTACGCACATGTGCTAGGTACCATTCGGCTTCTTTACAAGCACAACATTCGCAACCCAGTCAGGGAAGCTACATGGCCGAATGAACCCAGCGTCTAACAGCTTTTTAACTTCGGCGGCTGCTGCCTGACTTCTTTCCTCGCCATGGTTTCTTTTCTTTTGCCGAATGGGCTTCTTTTTGGGATCCACAGCGAGTTTTTGGACAGTAAGATCCGAGCTGATGCCTGGAATCTCTTCCACTTCAAAGGCAAAAATGTCTTTGAATTCTTTCAATAGTTGGTGCAGACTTGTGCCCAACCTAGCAAAAGCAGCCGTCCCCACCTTAATAGTTCACTCTGGACGACTCACGTTAAGAGGAATATCTGTATGCTCACTAGTCGGCTGGGGATGGAGGTCATCTGACCGCTCCCTGGTTGGTGATTGCTATTGCTTTCCTTTTTTGACCACCATCAGCGGATTAGGCTTTCGCTTTTTAACGGCTGGTGGGGCCGGATGGTCATCCTTGACCTCATCAAGGTCAATTGGCTCTTGGCCTTGTACGACTGCAGCTGCCGCATGCTTGACGTCTAAGAGATAGCATTCTCGAGCCGTCTTCTGGTCCCCGTTCAGGGAGCTAACAGTCCCATCATCCCTCTCATACTTGACAAGCATAAGAGCTGGAATGATGACGACCTTGCACTCGTTTAGAGTGGGTCTGCCAAGGATGAAGTTGTAGGCGGTCAGCTCCTCGACCACCAGGAACCGGATGGTCATGTGCCGACCGCTACCTTTTCCCCCAGTCAGATGGGCAAATCAATGCGCCCGACCTGATGCACAACTCCTCCCCAAAAACCCACTAGGGGATGGGAGACATCCATCATACTATCCGGCCTGTATTTCAGGTTAGATAGACATTTGTAGCTAATGATTTCTTAGGAGCTTCCTGTGTCAATCAAGATGCGACCAACCAATTGGTTGGCCACTTTACATTCTATGACCACAGGGTCATCATGCGGCTTACGGACTTTGCCTCTGTCCTTTTCGATGATGATGACTTTGGGGAAGGCAGATGTGCTGGCCGCCTGTCCCTCATCAACAGAGTGGACCATCTTTCTCAGATGGTCCTTATTTCCTCGGATGTTTGGACCACTACCGGCAAATCCGCCTGCAATTGTATAGACGGGTTCTCATCCGTTTCAGAGCTGATAGCAGGCAGGGGAGTCTTTTTGCTTCACTTCCCAGGATTTGATTTGGAAGCCACTTTGGACATCACATAGGTTTTCAACGCTCCTTTGCTGGCCAGACGGTCAAGCTCCCGCTTGAGGCTGAAGCAGTCGTTAGTGTCATGGCCGACATCCTCATGGAAGTGACAGCGTTTGTTTTTGTTCCGATTTTCAGCGGAACCTTTCATAGGAGTGGGCTTCTTAAGAGTCAGCCGATCCTTAATCTCCATGAGGATGGAGTAGCTGTCCTTGTGGAACTTGTACCATGGAACGTACGGTTTCCACTCTTTCTTTTTCTTCTGCGCCGACTGATTGGAGTTATCAACCGCCCAGATTTATTTTTTCTTTTTGCTCTCTTCTAGTTTTAGAGACGGCTAAGCAGGTTGACTCTCCTTCTGTTGGTCAGACTTCTTAGAGTCCAACTGCTTATTATAGGAGCAGAGCTCGGTCGCTTATATATAAGCGTCCGCCTCCATCAGGGCTCCTTGGAGGGTGAAGTTTTTCTTTTGGACGAGTTCGAACTTGAAGGTCGATTCGTCCTTCAAACCTTTGAAAAAGTCTGTAAAAGCCACTTCATCAAACAGTCCTTGTATCTGGATTCTCACCAGATTAAACCGCCTGACGTGTGAGCGCAACCCTTCTCTATCTCCCTGTTGCAATGGTCTAAATCAAGGCTCATTGTCTTTGCAGGGATGATCATTGAGAAGTTAGAAGCAAACAAGAACGCAAGCGTCTTGAAGCTGTTTATGCAACCAGCCGGCAGGTCGCCAAACCACTGTTGGGCTATGCCCTTCAGGGTGGCTGGGAAGCATCGATACCAGGCGGCAACATCCAACCCCTGTAAGTACATGAGGTGGGTGTATGCCAAGAGGTGGTCTTCAGGGTTGGAAGTACCATCATAGGTTCCAACCATGACATTTTTAACCTTGGCCAGCTGCTCGGCCTAAGCTATTTCCCTGGAGAACGCAGAGGGCTGCTCCCCAAGGTTTTTTAGCCGAAGCTGCCAGTCCATGGGTTGATAGTTATATGCCGCATGTCCTTCGAAGAAGGGAGGCTGGATGTAAGGTAAAGCAGGCGGTCTGTATGGTGGCTGTGCCACATACTACGCCGAATTGATTAAGTGAGGCCCCGACTGTACGAAGGGGCCGCTTGAAGGAGTCCTCGGCCCGGAAGGAGAGTTCCTCACCGAGGTGTTCTGAAGCTTTCATGATAAGTCGACGTTAAAGCCGACTCTAACAGCTGCTGATTCCTTAGCTGGTCGATGTACTGATGAGCATCAGGAAATGTCTGTTTGCTACCATCCGGCTGAACATGTCGGATGGCTTTCCTTTTCCTTGTTTCAGGGAAACAGAGTCTTGATAGGTCGAATGGAGGCCGAGGCCCAGTCTTCTTCGGATGAGGAGTTGGCTGTCGGTCTCAGACCGACTTCTGCTGCCCAGACATGGCAGGCTTTGTGGCCGACTGCTCCTTTCTAGGGGTAGGTGTCCGCTTGTTGATTAGTCCTTTGATTTCACCCCTGAGGCTACTCATAAATTTCATGAGCTCATCACGACTTACTAGGGCTGATCCTGCCACCTGGGAGGCATCAATCACTTGCCCTGTGGGCTTACTTTGTCCAGGGGGCGTATTAGTACCCACCTGGTTAGCATTGCGCTCCCGCCTGTCCTTCTAGCGGAGGCGCTTAGAGATGAGTGACCCATTAGGGGCCACATAGGTTTCGACATCAGCTTCGTCACTTGAATCATGGTCCGTTTGGACATGTAATTCTTCCAAAGGCCGGGTGGTCTCTGGAGGCAGCACATGATTATCTTAAGAAGCCATCTTAGAGGTACTCTCCCCACAGACAGCGCCAAATGTTTTGGGGTTTTTTGTGTCCCTTGGGAGAGTTACAGCTCAAGACTAGATTCACAAGGTCGCCTGTACCTGCAAAACAAACGGACCGCCGGATGGTCGGTGGTCCGCCTCCGAAGATTAAGTTAGTATAGGGTTCGGAGTAAAACATGCGGAAATTAAGTTATCTTCTCGGATTCCAAGCTCAGGTGCTGTCTGTTTCTTGAGAACGAAAGCTCAGTATTAATTGCAATAATTAATGTAAAGTTGTTAGATGTCCCCATAAATGAGCGAACTATCCCTATTTATAGGATCTTTTGGGGAAGTGTGCCCTCCCTAGGGTTTGATGACCTAGGGATTAGGGCACGCCGTTTTGCGGCGCCTCAAAGTTTCGGCGTTGAAGGCCACCATTTTAGAAGCGATATCTAAGTGACGTGTGTCGCTCATCCTGAGAGGCCACTTGGGCATCTCTTAGGGTGACATGTGTCGCTTTCTTATTGGTCCACTTTGGATCGTCAAATACCCCAAAATAAGGGCAGTATCTGCCTGACACGTGTCACCATCTAGAAGGTCCAAGGTGGCGCCCCTTCCAGTGACACATTTCAGACTCTGATTGGGCCACTTGGCCGGGTATAAAATACCCAAAACAGAGTTACTGTTGTTGATGTTCGTATAGATGTTCTATAACCCCATAATGCAAAGTGTAGTTTGTTCGACCAATCTTTATAATTTTCTGCCATTTTCTTAATGATGACTGTTATATTTGTATTTCTCGACTCTATAACTCTATTCATTTGAGGTCTATATGGAGATGAGTGATGATGTTTTACTTTATAACGAGTTAAGAGGGTCTCGACTTCAACTTTGAATTGAGATCCCTGATCACTAATTAGTTCATGTGGAACTCCATATCTACAAAATATGTTTCGTTCGAGAAACTTTGCAACATGTTTAGAAGTGATATTCACGTAATAAGCAGCCTCAATACACTTAGTAAAGTAATCAATGGCAACTAATATGTACTCGTGCCCTCCTACTCCTGTTGGAGAGACTTTTCCAATTATGTCAATTCCCCAAGTCGAAAAAGGCCAAGGGGAAGTGAGATTTTATAGTTCGGATGGTGGAAGGTGTTGTAAGTTAGCGAACATTTGGCACTCTGGACATTTTTTGACATATTGTACGCAATCATGTTCCATATTGAACCAATAGTACCCTTGTCGTGAAATTACTTTTAAAAGCATTTTACCATTCATGTGAGGTCCACAAACACCTTTGTGGGTATTTTCCATAAGGCGTGTGGCTTCCGGTTGGCCTATACATAGTAAACTTTTACCATTAGGTCCTTTTTTGCATAATTGACCATTTACTAGACCATATTGGGTCATAAGTGTTCGTAAGGCTCGTTGGTCTTTTGATGAAGTATTTTCGGGATATGTGCCATGAGTAATATATTGGAGGATATGATCATACCAAGGACTGTCTCCTTCGATGTCATTTATTTCCTCTATTGCGTTGCAATACGCTGGTTCTTATCTTCTATCAATGCATAATGACATCATATTTAAGTGATCTAGAATGTTGATCATTGAGGCTAATTTTGCTAGCGCATCGGCAAATTGATTGTCATCCCTTGGGAGATATTTTAAATCAATATGTTCAAATTGCTCGATGAGTTGCTCTAGGTGTGCTTGGTATAATATCATTGTAGAGTTCTTTATTTTCCATTTTTTTAGTATATGATTTATAATCAAAATGGAGTCTCCATATACCTGTAATTTTTGCACACCTATGCTAGCCGCTGCTTCTAATCAAATAATGCACGCTTCACATTCTGCGGCATTATTAGTAACCTTTAAGTTAAATTTAACAGAGATTGGAGAATGTGCTCCCTCTAGACTTATGAGTAACACTCCTACGCCACATCCTTTTTGATTGGACGCACCGTGGAAGTACATTATCCATTTGTCATCTTGTGTCATGAGAATCTCTTCATCCGAAAGATGAGTAGTTTCTGCACGACTTGTTTGAATTGGATGTTGTGCCAGAAAGTCGGAAATTACTTTTCCTTTCATTGATTTTTCAGGAATATATTTTAGCTCAAATTCGGCCAACATCACCAACCACTTAGATATCCTTCCTTTTATGGGTGGTTGTTCAAACAAATACTTTATCGAATTTTGTTGAGAAATCACATGAGTAGTGTGTGGTAACATATAATGTCGTAACTTTTTGGTTGCCCACACTAATGCTAGGCTTGTCTTTTCCAAGGTGCTATATTTTGTTTCATATTGGATTAATTTCTTACTTATGTAATATATTGCACGCTCGATTTTTTCTACCTCTTGTGCTAACATGGCGCCTGTGGCTGTGTCTGTAACTGTAATGTATAGCCTAAGAGGTAGTTTTGGTACTGGTGGTGCTAAAATTGGTGGACTTTTGAGATAATCTTTGATTTTCTCAAAGTCCATTTGGCATTGATCGTCCCATTCATGTTTCTCCTCTTTTTTCAATTTTTTAAATATTGACTCACAAGTCATGGTCAATTTGTTGATAAATCGACTAATGTATTGTAGTTTGCCAAGGAATCCCCTAATTTATTTTTCTGTTTGAGGGGGAGACATGTCAATAATTGCCTTTATTTTAGAGGGATCGATCTCGATGCCACGTGTGCTTACTAAGTATCCGAGTAACTTACCAGAAGTTACTCCGAAGGCGCATTTTTGTGGATTCAATCGCATTTTGTATTCTTTTACGCGAGTGAAAAATTTGAGTAAAGCTTTTACATGTCCTATTCTGTTATTGGAATTCACGATCATATCATCCACAAACACTTCTATTTCTTTATGCATCATATCATGCAAGAGAGTCGTAGCCGTTCTTTGGTACGTAGCTCCTGCATTTTTAAACCAAATGGCATGACTGTGTAGCAATACGTATCCCAAGGGGTAATAAAGCATGTCTTTTCTTCGTCTTCTTTTGCCATTAAAATTTGGTTGTAACCTGCGTAACCATCCATAAAGGATAACATCGCATGTTCAACTCTGTTATCTACCAATATATCAATATGTGGTAGAGGAAAATCGTCTTTAGGGCTAGCTTTATTAAGATCCCTAAAGTCGACACACATGCGAGCTCTTCCGTCCTTTTTAGGGACTGGAACGACGTTCGCTACCCATTCTGGGTAATTACATACGCGAATAAAACCGGCGTCCAACTGTTTTTATACTCTTCTTTTATTTTTAATGCGACATCAGGTTTCATTCGTCGAAGTTTTTGTTTTACTGGTTTAGAAGTAGGGTTCAAGGGAATGGTATGTTTCGCGATTTCCCTATCTATTCCAGGCATGACCTTGAATGAACAAGAAAACACGTCTTCGAATTCTTTGAGCGTCGATATGAGGGTCGATCGCTCTTTCAGATTTAGAGTTAAGCCAATTTTGACTTCTCTTTTATTTTTGTTAGTTCCTATATTAACTATTTCAGTTTCTTCAACGATAGGGTTATTTTGTTCTCGTTCATTCATTAGTTCAACTAATTTATTAATGTTATCATCTTCATTGGATTGATTGTTATAGCATTCGAAAGATTCAAGAGAAGGCATATACTCGAAAATAGAGCTCATATTATTAAAATCAAAAGAGAGTACATCAAGAGAAGAATCCTTTTTGGGATCTTCGTCCATAGAACTAGAAAATAAAGACTCAGTAATGGCCATAAGGCCTACATTTTCAGCTGCCCTAGAGTCTATAATAGATTCATCGTCCGATTCTTCAAAACACATTCCCTTCGCCTGTGACGACTTCCAGTTTATCGCCTTTGTGATTGGTCCATTTGAAAGATTTCCTCCATCCATGCTCAAAAGTTTCGTTGGGAAGGGTGATCAATGAAGTTGGGTCAAAAGCTTCATCTTGAATGGCATTTTGATTGGTGATTGTTGCGACATGATTTTGCCCTAGTCCAAATAGCAAGTTAAATGCTTGCCCATCATATCACCCTAGAGGTAGGTGTTTTGATTTAACAAGGGTTCCGAAAAGTCGTAGCATGGGTAATCTTCTCCCTCCCTAATGAATTGTCCATTAAGGGTTTGTTGATAGGATGGGAGTAAGGTGATTATCCCTTTCTTATTATTGTCTCTACGTGCTTTGTTTTTCGCATCGCGAGACTTCAATTCTTATTTGGTTGGTTTTTATCCCAATCCAAAGGAGAAGCTTTTCTTTGGGATAGGAAGTAAAAGAGATTTCTTCATTCCTATTCCCAAAGGCATCCCAGGAAAGTAACTACTCTTGAGTAGGATGTTGTTTACTATCCGAGTGGAATATGGATCAAGCTTGAATGGTTCTTCAAAGTTTTCTTCCATTTCAATTGTGAAGATTGGCTCCATGGCGAGTCCCCACATGTCCTCTTCATCATTATCATGGTTTATTTCTAAGAGTGATTGATCATTTATTGCTATTTTTAGTGGAGAAGCATGTATAGTCATAGGAAGCCCTTGATAGTTCAACCTAATCATTTGATGAAGTGAGGATGGTATTGCACCAAGCTCATGTATCCAAGGACGTCCAAGTAAAAGGTTGAATGTAGGTTTTATGTCCATAACATGGAATTCAACCCTCTATTGAATTGGGCCTGTGGTAATTGGTAGCTTAACAGTTCCATACACCGATCTTCTCGAATTTTCATAGGCCCTAATGCTTTGTTTTGTTTATTGAAAATCTTTTTCTGGATTTAGGCCTAAGTATGTTTCCGTTCGTAATGGGCATACATTTGCAACCGACCCATTGTCTACCAAAGTTAGAGGGATATTGTATCCCTTGCATCCCACAATTAAGTATAACGCATTGTTGTGGGTAGTGTCTTTTGAAGGCAAATCATCATTGGTGAAAATGATTGATTTGTCAAATTTCACGCTAGTAAGCAAGCTAACGAGATCCTGAGGGGTTGTGTCTGTGCTCATAGACAAAGCCGTTAGAGCGTTCATGAGAGAATTCCTATGGTCTTTGGAAGTACTTAGGAGTTCCCAAATGCTAACATTCGCCTTGGATTGGCGAAGTTGTTTGACCAATGGATCTTCCACCTCAAGTGGAGGTGGTATTGGATTTTGACCTTGAGTACAATTTTGTGTGGTCGAAGATCCATTTTGTGGTGGTGCTTGGTAGACTCGCCCAGAACGAGTTAAATTATCTATCTCATTTGGGTTAGTTGTAGAACTCACAAACTAACTTTCTTCTAGAGGCTTTGGATATGCCTCCATTTCAAGATGTTCCATGAGTTGTGCTTGATGCCATTGTTCATCCAAGGAGAGATTCGATAAATCTTGCGATTTCCCCAAGAAATGATCCCAATCAAGCGCTCCATTTGTTTCATTTTGTAAACAAGATGGAGGTGGGACGACGACATATTTAGAGACATATAAGTCTTGAAAGTCATCGTCCCATAGTCCACATACTTCATTAGTTGCCCCTATGAGTATTGTGGATAGAGGTTCTCCTATAGGTGTGATATAGTCCAAAGGATTGAACGTATTACTTCCTATATGGTCCTCATTGATGTGAAACACCCCTAAGGGGATGCATTATTGTTAGGTTTAGGCGTGGGAATTCTCCCATCGTCTACTAAATCTTGTATTTTATGGTTTAAAACATAGCAACGTTCAGTATCATGTCCAACGCCTCTATGATAAGCACTACCATTCCATTGGGGAAATCTCCTTTCTTGTGGAGTGGGTGGTGTTGGCCCTGTTGGCGCAAGTAAGCCTTTTTAATTTAATTTTTCACAATTCTTTATAGCTTACAGGAAATGGAGTAAATTTTCTTTCTTTTGTCCATCTTTTTCTAGGATCATTATATCGGTTTGTGTTATTGTATTGCGTGGAATTAAGTTGCAAATACGTTAATAAAGGATGATGCATTATCATTCCCCTTCTTGTAGTTATTCTTAGTTGATGATGATAATGAGGTTTGTTTGCTTTTTCCTTAGCGAGATCATCTTCAATCCTAATAGCCGCAGAATAGACCTTTTGAAAAGTGTAGACCAAGGTAACGTAGATGTTTGTTATACTTTTCATGACAATTGTCATTGAATTTTTGTACTAACTCGAGTTCAGGAGGCCTTTGGGCAAGGTTGGCCGCCTTTACTCGCCATCTACCATAGAAAGCAAGGAAACCTTCATCGTCGCCTTGCTTAAGCATCTCGAGTTCACGTAAAGTTGACTTGAATTCTATGTTTCTCTCATATTAGGTAATGAAAGCTGAAACTACATCTTCCCATGTTGCTTTGAATTTTGGATATAGCCCATAATACCACTCTCTCGCGGTTGGGTCTAGGGATAAAGGGAAAGTCAAAGCATAAAGCTTAGGATCAACTCCCTTTAGTGCCATAGTGCCAGTAAAACATATTAAATGATTTTGTGGATTATTGGTCACCTTAAATATTGGCAAGTCCGTAGCTACAAACTTTTTTGGTAAAGCAAGTCCTGGAGGAGGAGCAAACTTTACCGCATCAAAGTACTTGTTCCCCATTGTAGAACGAAGAACTAACTTCTCCAACGACTTTTCTTTGGTGGATAATTGTTCCATCTTTTCTTGTAAGGCTAAAGTTTCAGCTTTTTTCTTTTCAGCATTTTCCATTTTCTTAATTCTTCTTTCCTCGGCCTCTTGAGCCTTTTCCTCTCTCAAACGAAGAATCTCTTGTTGAAGTTCTTCGATGGTTGGAATTGTTGTTGGACTTGGATTAGTTGTCGAAGAAAATTGGTTTGGAACGGATTGATCTTTAGGTGGTAAACGTAGAATGCGAGTGCCCGGGGGTCCTCTTTCCCAAGCTTGAAAACCGGCCCTAAAGGAGTACGAAAGGATAAGTAAATCAATACGCTTGTTTAAAAAAAAAGAGAAAAAAGGAAAGAGACGCAAAATATATTCAAACGGATAACATCGCCCTCAACAATTCTTTAATGAAGATATTGTTCGGACGAGTCAATTTGTTTTTTGAGAAATCAAAACTGACTCGTCCAGTGGGCGCACGCAAGTGACTTAGTTGCGCGCAACAAAATCACTTGCGCTGCGACCGGCCCTAAAGGAGTACGAAAGGATAAGTAAATCGATACGCTTGTTTAAAAAAAAGGGAAAAAAAGAAAGAGACGCAAAATATATTCAAACGGATAACATCGCCCTCAACAATTCTTTAATGAAGATATTGTTCGGACGAGTCAATTTGTTTTTTGAGAAATCGAAACTGACTCATCCAGTGGGCGCACGCAAGTGACTTAGTTGCGCGCAACAAAATCACTTGCGTTGCGAGGGGTCGCGCAACTCACTGCTTGTAGGAATTTTTTTAATTCGAGCGTTTTTTTTGATTTGATTCTCTGTTTTTTATGCTATCCTTTGAATATGACGCTAAATCACGAAGAGATAACTTTGTAATTGGGAACCTAGACCAAACTAAAAAGAGAAAAAAAAGAAGACTATCCTAACACGTTGCACATAGTCACATAAGCACATAAGCATGTCATAAGTCAAGATTCACGCAATGCCGATCTAAGGTCAAAAAGGCTTTGGTGTCCAAAGGTACCATATCTTAAGAAACGACGCACAAATCAATCACTCAACGTGTTGACTCATGACATCCCCCTCCCAGCATTTTGTTGGTGATATGGATGGGATGATTGTTATTGATTTCGGGATAGACGCCTAGTGTTGGCGACCTCTAGTCAATGAGCCAATCCCCAATGGTTTAAGTGTGCTATGCTTATGCATGATGCAATGTTGCTTGTTTGGTTTTTACTCTTGTGCAAAAGTAAGATATTATGCGTTCAAGTCTCGCTCTCTAACTAGATATTATCCAAGTTAATTCTCGTTACAAACCATAGGCAACCTAGTGTTGGATACCTTGGACAATAACTACGAATTAATCATGTAACCTCTAGGTCCCCAGCGGAGTCGCCACTGTAAGGAGGGTGATCCCATCGTAAGGGGGTCCTTCCTTAGATGTTCATGGCCATTTAAAAGCCTAGGACTTTACATTTGTTTGGGTGTAGTAGGATTTGAATTCCTGACTGTTTGGGGGACCTTGAATTAGAATTGATTCTTTTACGCTTTTTTGTAAGAAACAAGTAGGAGTCGCCAATGAGTTTTAGGAAAAACTCATAAACCTCATTCATGCCTTTCTTCCATGTGGAATTCATGGAATACTTAGCACAAATCATAAGTTTAACCATGCCCAAATTGGTCTATAAACCAGAAATGAGTTTGGGAGCGAGGGTACTAAAATAACGTTCCTTTAAGAGGGGAATCGTTATCCTAGCCCTAGTGCGGCCTCTACTAGCTCTTTTTTTTTTTTTTTTTTTACAATTTCATCACAAAACAATATATGCAATGCAATACCTAAAACTATGTTAGTTGATTTTATTTACAAGAATTAATTCACGTAGGAATTACATCATAATGTTGTTATTCTTATTTAATCAAATTCGTGAAGAGGACAAGAAAATAAACAAGATTCTCCTTGGCTTAAGTGATCAACCAACAATTATTTAATTCAATTCTAATCTTTTTTTAACGCAAGATACTATGTGGAATTGATTAATTAATTATTTTAAAGGTGATCAAACAACACTAATTAATTAATTAAAGTCCTTTTAAACAAGAAAATAAAGGTGATTTAACTAAGTGCTCGGGAATTTACCACTTCTTTTTGCTAGATCTCCGTTTAGAACACTTATGGACTCCTTCTTGTTGGGGAACCTCCACCGTAGTAACAAGATATCAAAAGGGTGAGTGTTTCGGACAAGAGGGCTAGGTTGCACAAGTTCACAAGTATTTCGCCAGAGTTTTAGGTTAATTTCTGTCTTTTTAAGCCTCGGTTTAAGCTCGTATTTATAGGGAATGATTAGGTTTAGGGTTTCGAGCATTCTGCCGCAGCAGATGTCGCGCGCAACAGAATGAGTTGCGCACGACATCCTATCGCAAGTGATTAAGTTGCGCTGCTAGGGGTAGCGCAACTAATTGTCTTGCGCGCGGCTTTATGGTAAGATTTGATTTTATATTTTCCGTATGTATAATTCTGAATCTTCTGCAGCGCAACTCTTGGGGTTGCGCCTGGGTGTCGCGCGCAACTGAATTAGTTGCACGCGGTAGCCCAGCGCGACTCTTTGAGATGCGCGCGGCTTTTTCCGTGGTAGCACTTATATTTAACCTAGGCGCTCCTAAATTCGTCATTATTAGGGTTTAAGCACGGGCTTAAGCCTAATTAAGATCGGGTTTAGTTAATTAGACCTTTGTTTTGGCTTTTTCTTTAATTTGGGCTAGTCTTTTGTGTTTTGTGGCTTAACCTGTTATCCATAAGTATTCTTCACTTTAATCCAACACCAAGATGGTTTTATTTATCGTCATTGCACTTCTTGTCGGGATAGGAGGCCAAAAGTAGATGTCTACAATAACCCTCTGGGAATTCATGCTCCATCTACCTGATTGAATGCTCTGTGCAACAAAGAGTACATCCGAGAATGTTAAATTCACCAAACCATGGAAGCGAGTTTTTAACTCGCGGTGTCCCATCCACTCGCGCCAACCCTTCAAAAGGTAAGGCTTCCGCATGGTGCATACGGACAATTAACCATGGACCCTCTTTTACTAACCCATATCTCGAACTTTAGAGAACTAGAGCCATGGTTAGGTTGCATACTCATTGAATCATATTGTGCCTATTGACTAATTGTGCATTATTTGTTGTGCATACTTTATGCATTTTTCTTAACCGTTTGTTTAAGCCTTAAATAAACTGATTTATGACTAAAAGGACTTTGACTAATTAATTAATTAATTAATTTGAGTAATTAAAGTCTAATAATTTAATTAGAATTGACTTAGTAAGACTTTAGGCATGTCTTGTAGAGTTAAAATACTGAAAGCAGTCCCAGATTAACGCTCTAGTAATGGCGCCATGATTTGGGCTGCAGCGCCACACTATGCTGTGCAACGCTTGGCGACAACTCTGTCGTCTGGTGCTGCACTGCAGAGTGCGGCGACAGTCCTGTTGCTTTGGCAACAGTTCAGGATTTTACTCGAGTCATCACGACGAGTCTAATTAAACAGTTTGCTAATAAGTTCGATTATTTTGTTAATAACAGTACCTTTATTAAGTCCTTAATTGAGTCTAGACACTAAGTCCCATGGTCTTACACAAGAGTCAAAGCATGTCACTTACACTCACAAATAAAGCACAAACTAATATGTATATACACTTTTACCATGTCTAGAGAGTCTTGTATGCGCGTATTTTCCGTCATTTTTTTAGGGGGGTAAGTTGGATATTAATCCTCTAATTAAACCACTTCTTTGAACCCTATACTTGATTCCCAAAAATATACACCCTATTTTTGCTTTTTCTTTTTCTTTATAAACCCGTAAAGTCAAAGTCGATTCGAGTCAAGCCATTAAAATAAAAATGGTTTAATTTACAGTGCGTGGTCAAGAAAGGAAGGGCGTTTGATCAGAGACAACCTTTTCGTTCAAGTACAACTTTTTGACAAACCAATCACTTGAAAAAGAAAATCCAAGAAGATAATGGCGAGTCAAGAAGAATTTAACGAGCTCAAGAAGCAAATGGCTGGTGTTACTGAACTGCTAAAGACCTTAACCCTCCAAATTAATGACCCTGTGAAGCAACAACAAATGGATCTTATGCAAGAAAGCTTGAGCAAGCTATCTAGTGATTACAAGTTTCAGGGAATTAGTTCACAAGGGGTCTCGGTGGACAAGGAGCTTCTTCCGCAGAAGTTTAATGCCAACGACATCCCAAAATTCAAGGCAACTGATAACCCTTATTTCCATTTAAGAGCTTTTGAAACAATAATGAGTATTAAGGGTATTTCCTTCTCTATTTTCCTTATCTCTTGAAACTGTTTGCCAACAATGGTTTTTTTCCCTTGAAAAAGAGAAAACCTCTACTTGGGAATCAATAGTAAATGCATTCATTGATAGGTATAAATGCAATATTCAAGTTGAAACTGATCATAGGGAACTTGAAATACTTAAGCAAAAAGAGAATGAAGGTTTTACTTCTTTCTTCAATAAATGGAGAGAAAACTCTGCTAGGATGATTGACGTACCAAGCGAGAAAGAATCTGTAAGGTTGTTCATCAAGAACCTTCAAGAAAAGTACTCCAAGCATCTGAAATATCAAAACAATCTACACACCTTCAAGGTTGTCTACGATATTGAGATTAACATTGAAGACAACCTTGCCAAACAAAAAGTTGCTACCAATAACTCCAACAGTGGTTGGAAAGGCAAGAAGAATGACAATCCTTCTTCTTTCAAAACCACCCACTCAAACAATGTTAGCACCTTTAATTTGAGTGAAGTCCTTGCTATGAACAACCAAGAACAAAAGAAACCATTTAGGAGGAACTTTACTCCTATTGGTATGAGTTATGACACCGCATTTGATCGACTGGATGCAAAAGGTCTTATAACTCCTATTGGACCATTTGAGGACCCACCATTTGAAAAGAGGACAGCTAATTGGAACCCCAATGCACACTACAAATATCACCAAGGTAGGGGCCATCTCACTGAGAATTGTTGGAAGTTTAAGGAAGCTATCCAAGATTTAATTGATTACAAAAAACTACCATTGCCCCCTGCCAGTAAGAAGCCAAGCATCGACAATGCACCTCTCTCCCATTCCTTGGCCATCTCTGATGAGGAAAATGATGTTGATCCCTCATCTCTCTCATCAAACCTATTGAAGAAATTCATGCTATCGAAGAAGAGGAGGAAATCTTTTTCGATGCCATGGATGATTTTCCAGAACCAGCAACCAAGGAAGATGTGTGAATGCTTATAAGATCCATGTGGGAGGGAATAGACTTACTACGTGAGGTTATTGAAATTGCAAAGAAACAAGGAGAGGAACTTCAGAAAGAGTACGATAAAGTTCCACCCATAAAGAAGAAAACATTCCCTCTCCAGGTAATTGACACACCTAAGAAGAGTAATACACTTTATACTCCAATTGGGACTACCTATGCTAAAATGTTTAAAATGCTCTCCGAGAAAGGTAAGGTCAAACCTCTCGAACCGAGACCATTTGAATCTCTAAAGAGGACAGATAGGTTCTACTGTCCATACCATCAATCAGGAGGACATACTATTGAAAACTATTTTAAATTCAAAGATTTAATTCAGAAGATGATTGATGATAAGAAACTAGTTCAAATCCCACAAGAAGAAGATATAAGCATTAACGGGGTTTGGGACAGTGTTGAAGAAGACGTCTACCTAAATGACATGGAAAAACCTCCCCTTTCAGTATTGTATTCAGTAGGTGATTTTTGGGATGAAGAGGATTCACCTATAGATGTCTTCACAAGATCTGGGAGAACATAACCTCCTGTCTCTACACAACCTATTCCTACCGTGAAGCAAATTCCCATACCTATTATATAAGACAATGACATTGTCAAGCAATTCAAAAAGACCAAGGTTGAGATGAATGTATGAAAACTTCTAGCCACGTCTCGAGAACATAGGTTGGCGGTAATGAATGCCTTGGATAAGATAGGGATAGATTCTGACACCAAACCTGAGGGGTTGGCTAACTTCCTTATGAGTGATCTCCCTAGTCCTATCAACTTGATCACCTTTTCTGACAAAGATTTACCTCCAGAAGGTGACAAGCATTACAAGGCACTAAACCTCACAGTAGTCTGCAAGAGAATGAACATCCCAATGACTCTTGTAGACAATGGATCGGCAATTAATGTTTGTCCACTCAGAATTGCGAGGATGTTAGGCATAAGGGATGAAGACTTAACCCCGTCAACACAAGGAATAAGAGCTTATGACAATACTCATCGCCAAGCTCTTGGTAAAATTACTATGAATATAACGGCGGGAGCAATAGAACATGCCACTACCTTCCAAGTGGTAGATATTAAGGCTTCATTCAACTTATTGTTGGGACGCCCTTGGCTTCATGACCTCAAGGCCGTCCCTTCATATCTTCACCAATAGGTAAAAGCCATAGGTTGGGGAATCCATATTACAATCGATGCTTCGCCCATGAGGATTAACGCTGTTGAAAATCCGATCATTCATGTGGAGCACGATGAAGATGATGAAGCCTTGTGGGGCTTTAATGAAGAGGTCTCCTTAATCGAGGAGGATGAAAGGACCCCTCTCTGTCATGACCCCAACTCCAATGATAGTAAATGCTATTCTCAAGAGACAAGACACTTTTTTGGAATGACTCTAGGAAAGAAAAAGGAAATAGCAAGACAACTGGAATTACCTGGCCTCCCTAAGTTAGATACTTTCGGACTTGGTTTCGAACCGACTCGGGAAGATCTTAAGCGAGCCCAGGAGAGGTCTAAGGCGCGTAGGAACGCTCGCACCCAAAAGAAAGCAATCCCAATGGATCAGTATCCTCTTACTCTCAATGGACAATTCATAAGAGAAGGAGAAGACTATCCATGCTATGAATTCCCCGAACCTTTTGTTGTAAATGGCATAAGGCAACCGGGGTTCGAAATCTTTCTGGATTGCTACTTTCTAGATGAGATCCCAACTCCTGTTCACTATATGGGATTACTATATGGGCGAGAAAAAGATGAGCCGAAATTTATAGAGGATAAGTCCTCGCTCATCCAAACGGTACTACAAAGCGAAAATTTCGACCCTTCAAAGCTCATCACTTCAGCGGAAGGATTAGTACAAGGATGGAGCAAGATGGTCAAGGTGACTAATCCAAGTGGAAGGAAAATCTCCATAACAACAGGGCAAGGACCGATGTTCGAAGAGTCGTTTGAGTCAGAGTCAGAGTCAAAGTCTTTACCTGTAGAGTCTTCCAAGTCTTTAGCTGTAGCACCCCCTACCTCTTCTATTTCTACTCCTAAGATAGTTAGTAATCAAGTCCCTGAGGACATTTCCCTTATCGATGTAATGATTTCAGAGTTCAATAATATGTCTTCTTCCGCTTACTCCACGTATTTTTCATTAACCCAAGATGATGAGCATTGCTTAACTAATAATGAAAATGACAAAGAAATTATTAAAGCAATGGAAACACTCAAAAAGAAAATACCGATAATTGAGGATACTGAGACGGTTGATATCTCAAATGATTCAACCATTAAAAGAGAAGTTAAAATCGGATTAACACTTAATGAATAAGAAAGAACCGATTTAATTAATATACTTAAAGAATTTATTGATGTATTTGTTGGGTCATATGAAGATATGCCAGACATTAATAGAGAAATAGCTCAACACACTATACCACTAATTCCAGGAATGAAACCTATAAAAAAAAGTTGCGCCGAATGATACCCAACGTAGCTCTTAAAATAAAAGAAGAAGTTCAAAAACAAATAACTGCAGGTTTTATCAGGGTACCTAAATACCCCGAATGGGTAGCCAACGTGGTCCCAGTTCCAAAGAAGGATGGAAGGGTAAGAATGTGTGTCGACTATCGAGACTTAAATAAGGCAAGTCCAAAGGACGACTTCCCTTTACCACACATCTATATTTTGGTAGATAACACAACAAATCATGCACTTATCTCAATTATGGATTGATACGCTGGATACAATCAAATTCTCATGGCAGAAGAAGACATGGAGAAAACAACATTCATAACACCATGGGGTACTTACTGTTACACGGTAACGCCATTTGGGTTGAAAAACGCGGGAGCTACTTACCAACGAGCAACGACTTCCTTACTCCATGACATGATGCACAAAGAGGTTGAAGTATATGTGGACGACATGATTGTGAAATCAAAAGATCATCCAGGACATCAAATAGCCTTAAGAAAATTCTTCGAAAGGCTAAGAAAATACAACATGAGGTTGAATCCATCCAAGTGTGCTTTTGTAGTCACCTCAGGCAAGCTCTTAGGGTATGTCATACGCTCTAGAGGAATAGAGATAGACCCAAACAAGATCAAGGCGATCATGTCAATGCCACCGCCCAAAACCGAGAAACAAATTTGAGGGTTTATTGGCCGGTTGCAATATATAAGTAGGTTCATATCGAAATTAACAACGGTATGCGAACCAATATACAAGAAGCTAAAAAAGAATGTGCTAGTAATATGGGACGATGAGTGTCAAAAAGACTTTGAAAAGATCAAAGCCTATCTCGCAAATCCTCCCGTATTAGCACCAGCACTTCCAAGTACTTAACAGTCACTAAGGAAACAATAGGAGCTATGCTCGCACAAGAAGTAGAAGATAAAGAAAATGCAATCTACTATCTAAGCAAAAAGATGCTCGAGTATGAAGTACGCTACACACCGCTTGAGAAATTGTGCCTGGCATTGGTGTGGGCCACAACCAAGCTAAGACATTACATGCTCGTGCATACAGTCTTTGTAGTTTCCTGAATGGATCCACTCAATGGGCGCATATCAAGGTGTATAGTCAATTTAGCCCAGTTCGATGTAAGATTCATGCCTCAAAAGGCAATCAAAGGATCTGTGGTCTCGGATTTCCTAGCGGATTTCCCAATAGAAGATTCGACGTCGATACATGACAATGAATTTTCAGACGAAGACTTGATGGTCACAGAAGATGATACTTGGACTTTATACTTTGATGGAGCCTCAAACCAAAAGGGGTGTGGCGTTGGATTATTATTAGTATCACCTAAAGAAGAACACATTACAATCTCAATAAAGATAGATTTCGACGTTACCAACAACGTTGCTGAATACGAAGCATGCGTGGTAGGCATTGAAACATCTTTGGCATTGGGAGTAAAGAAATTAAGAATATTCGGAGACTCTTCATTGATCATCAACCAGATTTCTTAAAGATGCAAAGTAAGGAGAGAAAGTCTAGCCCCTTACCAAACTCATCCGGAAACTCTCACCAATCAGTTAGAAAAGGTAGAATACACTTATCTACCTAGAGAGGAAAACCAATTTGCTGATGCCTTGGCAAGACTAGCCTCAATGGTTAGGATTCCTACGGAAATCGAGCAAATGCCTCTAACTATAGAGAGAAGGCACAAACTGGCTTATATTCAAGCCATAGAAGACGATGAAGTGGTCTAAGATGAAGAAGAAGAAGAAGAAGAAGAAGAACCGTGGTATACGGATAAAATTAATTACGTCACTAAAGGAAATATCCTCCTCATGCTGACAAAAGAGCAAAACGAGCATTAAGACTCTTGGCTTCCCAATATGTACTCATAGACAACGAGTTACATAAAAGGGTACCTAAGGGTCGGGCTCTCTTATGTGTAGGAAAAAAGGATGCCCAAAGAGCTATGAGGATAGTCCACGAAGGCATTTGTGGGACTCATGTTAATGGCAAAATGCTAGTCCAAAAGATAATGCGAGAAGGATACTATTGGACTACTATGAAAGGGATTGTCATAAATATGTAAAGATATGCCCTAAATGCCAAATATATGCCAATTTACAACATGTTCCCCCATCTCTAATTTATACCTATACTTCACCATGGCCGTTCTCTACATGGGGAATTGATATCATTGGTAAGATTACCCCTCCAGGGATAGAAGGTCACGAATACATCCTAGTAGCAATTGATTACTTCACAAAGGTGGTTGAATCACAATCATATGCTAAACTCCCTGCAAACACATGTAGCACTCTTTATCGAAAGGAATATCATTTGTCGAATGGAACTCACTTTCAAGCTTAGTGTGAAGAATTGCTACAAAAATATGGCATTCAACACCATCATTATTCCCTTTATAGACCTCAAGCAAATGGAGCAGTTGAGGCGGCTAATAAAAATCTAAAGACTATCATCGAAAACATGATAGAAAATTACAAGGATTGGCATGACAAACTCCATTTTGCACTTTGGGATTATCGCACATCAACAGGAAATACGCCATTCTCCTTGGTTTATGGAATGGATGTCGTACAACCTGTAGAGGTAGAGATACCATCTCTACGCATTGCACTAGAAAGTAAACTCGATGAAGTTTAATGGACTAGAGCAAGATATGAAGAGTTAATTCTACTTGATGAAAAACGACTAGAAGCTCTACATCATACCCAATGCTATCAAACCCGTATGGCTAGACATTTTAATAAGAAGGTCACGACGAGAAACATCAAAATAGGAGACTTGGTGTTAAAGGCATTAAGAAAAAATGTTTTGGATCCAAGAGGCCAATTTAGGCCTAATTGGTCCGGACCCTACATTGTCAAAACCATCCTATCAGGAGGTGCAACAAAACTAACTGACATGGATGGCAATGAGTTCTCAAACATGACGAACCTTGACCAACTTAAAAAGTAATACCCATAATTACTTGAGTAGGATACTCAAGAGAGCTATGTTTGACCTGATTCCTTAGGAAAGGATACGTAGGCAACCCTTTACAGGGTGCGACCACTTTAATTCTCGCAAACCTCGCATCCTAGAAATAAAAGAAATTCGACAGAATACCAGCGTCATAGAAAGAAGTCTGTCGCCAACCGATAGACTGCAGCGCAAGGCGACAGCGGCTGTTGCCGATCGGCAGACACCAACGTCTGGCGACAGCCGCAAAACGGCTGCGCCGCTCTTCTAGAAGTACTTGGGCAAATTTTGGTGTTTTTTGGAAAATTTTCGAGTTCCGTACTCGAAAAAATTTCTGGAAAATAAAATTTTCTGTTTTTATTGCTTTAATAAATTAAATTTAAAGAAGTTGATTTAATTAAAAGGCTGAAATTTCATTAATAAAATAAAATAAAAATTACATTATTGATGAAATTTAAATGAAAGCTTAATAAAACAAATTAACTTTAAATTTAAAACTAAGTCTAATAAATTGGAAGTTAAGCAATGCTTCAATCTTTCTTCTCTTTCTTGGCTCTTTTCCAATTTTTATCTGAATCCTCTTCATTGTCCATGACTTTAGCTAGTAGGCATCCTTTCGAGGACCTACATTCAATTTTAGAGTAAATGGTTTCTCCCTTAGCTAGGACTCCATGCTTCTTTTCTACCCAAACCTTCTTCTTTAGAGTGTCAGCATTTCTTTTCCCTTTATCTTTTGTAGAGTCTTTCTTCTTAGGCATCACGAGTGTTTTGAATTCAATCTTTTCACCCAAGAGTTCCTTAACAGGAATCACTTTGTCACCTAAACGATTCTTCACATTGGATTTACTCTGATTTTTCTTCATTTCCTTTAAAGGCTTCTTAAGATGCCATTTCTTTACATCATTGGGCAAGGAAGGAGGAACCTTTTGGGTAATCACTTCCCATAAAGGTCTAGCGCTCCAATATGCGTCAAATTTCTCTACTTCTTGTGAAACAGGGAATTCATAGGGACGATAAAGATCCCCAGAGGGAATTGTTTGAAGTAGACCGTACTGTCTTTTTACCCTGCAGGGATAATAAAAAGTCATCTTGGTTAATCTTGGAAGACGGCAGAAAGGTTGCTTGTTGACACCAACCATCTTCTCTATTTTCCACCAAGGGATGACCCACTTGATAGCAAAGTTGCAAGAGGCAAAGACATTATTCCACTCATGGCGCCCCATCTTAGAAAAACGTTTCTTTCGCGTCACAAAGAAATTTGGAGTATATTTTTCAACATTGTCAGGAGGACTAATTAATTCTAGTCTCTCCATTAGCCATATCTGCAAAAATTCAATGCAAATAAATTAATACTACTATACAAAAATATGTTTTTTAATTTCTATAATTAAAAATATTAATTTTCTACCTGTACCAAAATTGGAGAGCACCAAAAAGGTGCTTTTGGATTTTCTTCAATTCATCAAGACTAAGCATAGTCTCTCCAACAATTAATGGCATTGGATTTCTTCCAGATTCAATCTGCTCCAAAACAATTAATATAATTGCTTGGCCCTCATTAGTTTTACCACTAGTGAGAAGATATTGGTTAAGCATACAAAAGAGAAAATCCCTTCTTCTATAAACATGAAAAGATTCAGAATAGGGTCCATCAAAGTAATGGCGTGCAAATTCTTATAAATTAACTACGCTACCTTCTACAATATTTGTTAGATCTCTATCTCTTAAATTATAGAAGCACTCAAAATCTTTATAATAATATTCATTTATTCTAAGGATTACCGCAATATCTAATGAAGGGAAGCCTAAGATGGCACGAAATTCTTCTAGTAAAGGGCTAATTTCATCACACCCTAGTCTAAAACAATGAGTATATGCGTCCCAATATTCTAAGGCGGTATGAATAAAATCTATATCAAGATCTACCCCCTTAACACCATAAATACCTCCCATGTGAAAAAAGTCAAGTTCTTTTCTCTCTTTAGTAGTCAAAGACTGACACCATTCACGAGTGAAATTGGTAAAACTCTTAGTAACTAAGGACATGATTATTTGTTCAGAAACTAAGATTATGATTAATCTGTTGGAATTATGAAGAAATTCGGCATATTAGGGGGCTATTTATGCACAAAATCGATGCAGTTTTACTCCAGAAAAGACTCGAAATTAGCGCACTGCAGCGTCAAATGACAACCCTGGCGCCTGGCGACAGCGCAAAACGCGTAGCGACACTTAATGCTGCAGCGTTTTCTCAAACGCACTATACAAACTGCGTTTTTCTTGCTATAATTTGAGTTCATACAATGACTTTACGATTTTAACCTTTCTACAAAAATCCATACATACTAATTTCATATATTCTCCTTCCATTTTTTCTTTTTGGATTTATTCAGACTTAATTAAATTCAGGTTTGTTTCAAGTCCAATTTATTTTTCATTTTTTCTTTTTTGGGGGTGAAAGTCGGAAACCCTCCATTAATAATAAAAATGACGGAAATTTTAGCGCAAAATTAATCACAATTTTATCACAATTTTTGCCACGCACACATATACACATAAAAATGAAAAATAAATGCAAAATAATACAGTCATAATAGATAATAATATGTATATACAAATATATCTAACAAATGAGTAATCAGGCAAAGTCCTATAAAAGTCAAATAAATAAACAACACAGGTACAACTATGGTGCTGGAGGACGCAGATAATGAGGAATGTTCATCATATCAAAGAACTGCGCAGAATGAGGAGTATGCTCCCCACCAGCTCTAGTCTCTCTAGGAGGAGGAAAACTCAGCTCAGGACCGGTCCACCCAAGGTCGCCCTGGTGATGAATCAGCAGAGGTTGAGGCTGCAGAGGCTGCTGCGACGATGAGCCACCTCATACGTCCCACCACCTCTCGCAGCCGAAGTCGCCTCTCCCTTGCCTTTCAGCCCAGCATGCGCACTCTCAGATGAAGAGCCCGAGCCCTCCACCGCCTCGGTCCGAGCAACGTCAAATTGGGCACCTCGACCACCGGAAGTAGTGCGGCGACGCCTCTAGCTAGACCTAGCAGGCTTTCTCCGAACCTCAGGTCTCGTCGAGGTACGGGAAGGAATAGGTTGTCCCTATAAGAAGAAATCAAGTCAGAAGCAATCAAAATAGAAATATAAACAATGCAGAAATAAAGAGAAAAACTACCTCCTGAACAGCGTCGTTGCGACGACAGGAAGCCACGTTCCTCATCCGCACGAGCTGGCTCTGAAAGGCGTTTATGCACCTTGTCATCGCCGTAACCACCTCGCGTGAGAACTTTCAAAGAAATAAAATTAGTAACAATACAAGACAGATATGAACAAATAGTAAGTAAATAACTCACCCGAGTCTGGTGGCGAGGAATAGACCGCTCGACAAAGCGCTTATCCTCGGGAGCCGGAGGAATCATCTCCTCGATAGGCCTGTATGTCCCTTGATAATGGATGGACATACGAGGGGGCACGAACTCAGTAGGCTTGGTCTGTCAAAAAAGCAAACCAAAGTGAATAAAATATCGCTTGGGGGCTACTTAGCGAAAAAGGTAAAAGATAAAAATCATACCGCCGCCTCCGCTGACATAACAGGGGCCGGAGCTAATAACGGCAGCAACTCCTCCTCGTAGCACCGCCCTGGGATTGCATGAGATCGCCAAGGGGTACCAGCAGGCGACCTCTCCAACATGCTGAGCAACCTTACGTCATTGAACATGTGACGTGGCGAAGGAGCAGGGACGACAGAAATCTCCGAGGAGTGCTGAATAGCAACTCTCTCTCCTAGGTACGCCGCCGCCCCATATGTCCCTAGGAAGTAGTGGCGCTCAGCAGTGTACTGCGCAGCCAGTCCAAGGATAACCAAACCGCCCCATGGCCGGTATAGCACCTCAGGCTCTTGTAAAGAATGCCTATCAGATAAAGATCCACTAAAAGGCAATACAAAGATGTTAACTATGCAAAAGATCATACCGAGAGGATTAACTCTCGAACATGGGTGGTAGTCGCCTGGCTGTAGCGGCCTCCCCAACAGGCGCCAACAGGAAACTCGCGTGGTGATGGCCTCGCCGGCGCAAGTGAAGGAAAGTACTCGTAGAACCAAATCTACAAAAGACAAAGGAAAATTTGCCAATTACTACCGTAAGTTAATACCACTTTGTAAATTACTACCGCAAATTTAAAAAGTTGTGAATTACTACCGCAAAAAATTTTAAGATGTTGCGATTACAACCAAACCCCATTAAACCCAACTATGACGTCATTATATCACTTTAACCCATGGTTTAAGCTCTTAACCATGGCAAACATGGGTTAAAGCCCTTAACCATGACGTCATTATATCCCTAACCCATTTTTTTAGGGGGCTAGTTAAAGCCCTTAACCATGGTCAAACATGGGTTAAAGGGATATAATGACGTCATAGTTGGGTTTAATAGGGGTTTTGTAGTAATCTCAACATCTTAAAATTTTTTGCGGTAGTAATTCACAACTTTTTTAGTTTGTGGTAGTAATTTACAAAGTGGTATTAACTTGCGGTAGTAATTGGCAAATTATCCAAAGACAAAAGATATCAGCAAATGCTAACAAGAGCTTAGAGCTAACTTTGTAAGAGACAAAGTATACCTCTAGGACTCTCCAGAAGCTGGAAAGAGCGATTTCTCATGTACAGGACCAGTGTCAACAGGAGTCTCACAATGCGCAGAAAGTCAGCATAGGCCAAGCTGGCTCATCCATAAGTTCTGATCAGGTGAAGATCGCGGACATCAGGAAGGTAGTAGAGTAGCACCCTACTACCCTTGTTAGGGGAAAACGTCCCTGGCAGCAAAATAAGCGCAAAGATGCGCACCCGCTGCTCTCGGGTGGTCGCATCGTCCTCAAAAGCTGCCGCCAAAGTAGACCGGCGAATGCACTTGGAGCTGAATCGTGATGACTCCACCTCAGCACGGGCCCGAACATCAATCGGACCCAACAACTCATCAACCTCAGGAGAGTAGACGCTGATGGTGCTGTCGAACGGTAGTGCAATCGAACTAAACTCCAGTCCCGAGATGAGACTGAAGTCGGCTGAGGTGACTATCATCTCACCTCACGGGAAGTGAAAAGTGTTGGTGGTGTCCCAAAAGAACTCCACCAGAGCACGAACCACGCGATGACTCCCGTCAAAAGAGTACATGGCCTGCGTTGCCCGAAACAGGGCAGTCAGCCCACAAGACTCCCAAAGAAGTCTCAACCCCTCATCGACGCTGAAGAAAATCCTGTACAGCTTGCCTAGGGTGTCGTTACCCGAGCCGTGATAGCGCGTCCTACCAACACTAATCCCGCGATGCACCCTCTCAGAAATGTGGTGGTCAGGGGCAAAGTACAATGTCTGCTTATCCTATTCGGGGAAGGGACCAAGAGAAGTGGACGGGTCAGCGTCCTCCTCAACGGGCTCGTGCTCCCGTCGCGTGTCTCGAGACCGTGAACATGAACCTCGCTGTCTAGCCATACTAAATTGTGCAAAATTTATAAAAATTAAGGTTCTATAGTATCTAAAGTTCGCCTAGCCGCATGATGCTATGTTCGTAAAAAAAAAAACAGAGTACGTAGTACTAAAACAGAGCACAATTTCAATTCAAGCATATATGGCATTTTTCAAGCACCCAAACAATTTCTTGCAATATTATGATAATTATTGTGACAAATTGGACCAGAATCGCTAGCAAAATTGTCAAGAACGAGCCACATTGTTTTCCCGACCTTAAGAGGTTCAACAATGGTGAATTGTTCGTTTCTTCACCAAATTAAGTCAAATAAGTCTCAAAATACTCCCAAGGAAATATACAAACATAATCAAGCACTTTAATGGCATAAAATTTGACAAACAAAGCAAATTAAGCAATTTAAGTTTCCAATTTTCAAGAAATTCGTGAACAAACATGTGCGAAATTCATCAAAATTTGATTGAGTTTGGAAAAAACTTACATAGATCAGGAAACTAGATGAACAATGCTTTGATTTCCAACAAATTTGAGCGAATTTGGTTGAGAAACGAGCAAGAACAAGAAATTTGAACTCTCGCGGCGAATTTCGAAGAAAAAAGAGAAGTAGCAACAAAATGAGGAAGAAAAGGGATTTATACAAAAATCTCGATTCTAGCGTCAAACGACAGCTGTCACCTGGCGACAGAGTGCAGCGTCTGGCGATAGAGCAAAATCGCGGCGCCAGCGGCGTTGTAGCGGAGACAGAGCTTGAAGCCACTCAGCCCGATTATTTCAACCTCGTACAGTAATTTTGGCTTCCTTGGTACGCCAGTTAGCCCCTATAAGCAATTTGACATGATTTAGGAATCGGCTCGGTTACAATCACATTAAGTGATCGACCTGATAAATGATCGTCTCACTTAGCTTAAAGTGCCTAAACATTGGCTCACAGCAAAGGCACCAACATAATGGTTTATACATACACAAAGTCACCGACATACTGGTTCACAAGCAGCAAAGCGCCGACGCACTGGCATAGCAAAAGCGAAGGATCGACAGGCGTTGGTCTTCGGTAATACTCTTCAGGGTATTGTCGCAACAAATGAGGATAGTTTCAGGCGAAGCAATCTTTGATCGTGTTCCCTGGCTTGCGGAAGATGGTCACAAAGCGCCAGAAGGTCGTTTCAGGCGAAGCAATCTTCGATGGGGTTCTCTAGCTTGTAGAAGTCTATCACGGCGGAATTGGAGGAAGTTACAGGCAAGACGGTCTTCAGGTGGTATTCTCTAGTTGCGGAAAATCGTTAAAACAACAACAGGATGGCATTCCCTAGCTTGTGGAAGGTTTCACAACAGCAAATGAAACACAAATCGGTTACCTTCAGAGACGTGTGCTCGACGATGCAAGATACACGTTTCTTAACTCTTTTATCTGTTTAACTAACGCTAGTTTGCAGGTATCGGCGTTACAATAATGGTTTAGGGTTGCAGAACGTTCTGAATCATTCTCCGTCCCTATCGCTACTTTGACTTTTGTTTTCGAAACTTGCGTTTCTCCAAACTCAGTCAAAGTGGGGGCTTTTGTAGACACCCAAATGTGTCTCCCCAAAACCAAAACCAGTGATGAATACCTTTCATGTCATTTAATTATCGAACGAGGTAAAAGTGTGGAAAGTCTAGTGATGAGGATGTTTTTATTAAAATATCTTTTCTTTCTGTTTTTGAAAATATTTCTTTTCTTACCCTATTTATGAATAACGTGCATTGCAGTTTAGTTCAGTCCATGATATGGGTCCAATAATAGTGTAGTTGTATGGGGCTTGAAAATACCTTTCCAACGATATATTATAAGCCCAATTCCGATGAATAATGAGGTAGTTATGGCCAAAATACTAAACTGGGTCCGGTTTGGTTCTTACATACGACCCAATGATCTAGAGGAGGGCCTATTATTAATTATCATTCCTAAAACTATTAGGATTCATTATAGTCTTCTAGAATACTCTAGAAGGTTCTTTTAAATCCTAATGGAGTTAGGATTGATAATTAAGTTTCAAAAAGTTTGAAATTGAATAAAACTACTCCTTTTGAGAATCCTTGTTTTGTACTAGATGAAATATATTAAGATATTATCCTTGTGCCTCATAATCTTTATCCAAATATTATATGGTTGGATATATCTTGAAATTATCTTTCCAATGATATATTATAATATTAATTCCGAACAATAACGAAAAAGATATGTATGAGATTCGAAACTCTATCCAAAACTAACACTCTGCCACTATTTTTGTGTTATATTTTTATCTATAAAAGATTTTAATCTAATTCAAATTGTATTGTAAAGTAGACTTCAAGAACTTTCCTAAGACATATTATATGCCTTATTTGGACTTCTGTATCAAAAGATATGATTAAAAACAAAATTCGTAAAAACTGTCTTGCAGCGCCAAACGACAGGTTTTGTGGCCTGGCGACAGACCCTGTCGTTGGCGACAGAGTTGTGTTTTATTCCTTTTCAAACTCTGATTCTTTTTATCAATTCTGGATTTTTTTATTAAAAATAGGGTCCCAGGACCTCCGTTTTCTAATCAACTCTTAACAAGAATTCTCTAATTTTTTCTCTCTCTCTTTAAGCTAAAGTTTATTCTCTCTCCCTCTTTCTAGCCTATCCTTTTACAAACAAAATTCCTCTTACATTAGCATTAGACACACCTAGCCAAGTTCAAAGTTTCCTTCTCCCCTACACGTGAAAGGTTTGATATTTCTAAGGGTTTGGTCCCAAATCTCTATTTCAATTATTTAATTTAATTCTTTAATCTTATTACTTTCCTTGAAGTTACTAACGTGTGTATTTTATTATTAGAAAGAGATACGAGGCATCCAAGTAAGTGCTTTAGCTGTCTTATTGATATTTTGATATAGAAATCATGCTTAGGTTGTAAATTTGATTCCTAGTATCTTGTTAGAATGTTTTTCCTACTATCATGTTAGGATGGTTTTATTAGTATGATGTTCAGGGTAAAGAATAAGTTCCTTAAATCAATTATGATTTCTATGATGTGTCCTATTTTATTTCCTAATAGCATGTTAGTATCATGTTAGGGCTAAAGCTTTGATTTTTATATGTTTAGTGACATGCTAGGGTTTGTTATTAATCTTGTTAGTTACATGCCTAGGATCTTGCTATTATTATGCTTTAACATGATTATTTTAATTATGATTGTTATTTATACAATTGTTATAATTATTGTTATGATGATTATTTTAATTATGATTTTTATTATGATTATTTTTGATGATTATTATTATTGTTATGTTGCTTGATATTATTATTGTTATTGCTTGATCACGCCCTCTCTTACGCATGTTTAAAGGGAATTTGTACTTGTAATCACGCTTAATAAGATAATTCATAATCTTGTTTAGGCTTAATTTGATTATTATTCAAGTGATCGCCAATAATAAATTTATTTATGCATTAATATTCAACCAACATAGATTAACAGCTTTAGGGTTAACCTATTGATTGCATGTTAGTCAGAAAGCGCACATGAATACGGGCAGAATAAAGTAGAGGCCTATTATTAGGGCAGGTTCTTTCTCTTTTAGATTGGATTTGTACCTTCATCCCCGAACTTCCAGTCTTGGTTCCAAATGTATTGGAGTTAACGATCTCTTGGATCGTTAAGGGGTGTAACCTTCACCCCGTGAACGGTTTACAAGTTCCTAAAACTTGTTGGCTACTCTTTTGCTCTGGCTTCCTTCCCTTTGGATGTCACCAGGCCATGTTTAAGTGTATAATAATAGTGGGGTTCAAGTTTGGGGTAATGCTTGAAATATTCCCTACAAGCACATACTCCAATATCTGTCAAACTAGACTTTGAGGTTACTAATAATGCCGCGGAATGTGAAGTGTGCATTATTGGATTAGAAGCAGCAGCTAGCATAGGTGTGAAAAAATTAGAGGTATATGGAGATTCAAGTTTGATTATAAATCATACATTGGAAAAATGGAAAATAAAGAACTCCACAATGATATTATACCAAGCACACCTAGAGCAACTCATCGAGCATTTTTAACATATTGATTTTAAATATCTCCCAAGGGATGATAATCAATTTTCCGATGCACTAGAAAAATTAGGCTCAATGATCAACATTCCAGATCACTTAAATATGATGTCATTATGAGTTGATAGAAGAGAAGAACCAGCATATTGCAACGCAATAGAGGAAATAAATGACATTCAAGGAGACAATCCTTGGTATGATCATATCCTCCAATATATTACCCATGGCACATATCTTGAAAATACTTCATCAAAGGACCAACGAGCCTTGAGAACACCTGTGGCCCAATACGGTCTATTAAATGGTCAATTATGCAAAAAGGACCTAATGGTCAAATTTTATTGTGTATAGACCAACCTGAAACCACACGCCTTATGGAGAATACTCACAAAGGTGTTTGTGGATCTCACATAAATGGTAAAATGCTTGCAAAAAAAATTTCACGACAAGGGTACTATTGGTCCGCTATGGAACATCATTGCATACAATATGTTAAAAAATGTCCAGAGTGCCAAATGTTCGCTAATTTACAACACCTTCCACCATCCAAACTATACAATCTCACTTCCCCTTGGCCTTTTTCAACTTAGGGGATTGACATAATTGGTAAAATTTCTCCAACAGGAGCAAGAGGACACGAGTACGTATTAGTAGCCATCGATTACTTTACCAAGTGGATTGAAGCTGCTTCTTACGTGAATATCAGTACTAAACATGTTGCAAAGTTTCTCGAACGAAACATATTTTGTAGATATGGAGTTCCACATGAACTAATTAGTGATCAGGGATTTCAATTCAAAGCTGAAGTCGAGACCCTCTTAACTCGTTATAAAGTTAAACATCATCACTCATCTCCACATAGGCCTCAAATGAATGGAGTTGTAGAATTAACAAATAAAAACATAACAGTCATCATTAAGAAAATGGCAGAAAATTATAAGGATTGGACGAATAAACTACACTTCGCACTACGGGGTTATAGAACGTCCATACGAACATCCAATAGGAGTAACTCCAAACTCCTTAGTCTTTGGAATGGACGCAGCTCAACTAGTCGAACTGGAAATACCATCCCTACGCATCGTTGATAAAGGAATAATTGCGTTGTTAGACAACTACACCTAAATTAAATACTATTTTTAACACTCGACTTATCCTAATACAAGTATATGGCAAGAAGAGGGGTCGAACCACAGGGAGAAGCACATAAACACCACATTCATCACTAGACTTTAAGCTATCTCGGGACAAAGGATAGGAATGACTAAGAGATTAAACTAAAGATAAAACGAGTTAAAATCAATATAACTAAACACCAAGGGAGATGGGTAGATGTAGATGCCGCTTGATCATGCAATAACATAAAAGCAAATCAATAGTGAACTAAACATGCATGAATATCGATATAAGGTTCAATCTAACCGCCTTCCGGGGTTAATCGGTTTCTCCTAACATAGCCTCTATGTTTCCACACTAGAACCATATATTAGGAGGTGCAATCAAAGAACAATCGATAGTAATGAACCTTAACTAAGTCAACTTCCGTTCTTGTTAGCAAATATTCACTTTTAATCAACTAACAATGTGCACTTGCAAGAAGATCAAAGAATATCAAGCATGCAAAGATTTTAATCACAATTAACTTAATCTCAATATTAAAAGCATGAACAATTAGCAATTACACCATCCCCACACCCTTGGCTAAGAGACTACTCACAAATCATGTTGAGAACAATATCAATCATCAAATCAATAAGCATTAACATGATTAATAAGCAAAGAAGGAAAATCAAAGTAAACAAGCAAAATTAAATGCAAAAGTAAAGAGAAAGAGTAAGAGATTGCTCATTAATTGAAGTTGAAGATCTACAAAAGATTAAACAAGTTTCTTCATCAAAATCCAAGTTCATCAATGAAGAAATCCACACTTTCTCTCTCTACCAAATGAAGACTAATAGTATTTCTCTCTCTAGATTAAGCTAAAAATGTGCAGAAAATTAAAATTAAGTTAATCTAATTACGTCAAAACGTTCTAAAAATGGGACCTATATAGTCCGTATAGAGCCAGCTGAAATAGAGGAGTGGTCCGACCGAACACTAGGAAGGTTCGGCCGGACTACAGGGTAAGTTCGGCCGAACCATGGGTAGGTTCGGTCGAACCTCCCTGATCCTGGTCTGGACGAACTTCTGAGGTTCGACCACTCCTGCAAAATTTCCAAATTGCTTCTTGACTCTGCCTCGACGTTCGGCCGGACCACTAAGCAGGTTCAGCCACACCTTCAGGAGGTTCGGCCGAACCTCTTCTGAATCTTGCTTCCTTGAGCTTTCCTTGAGCTTAGCTTCCTCCTCTTGAAAACCCCGATGGTTCATACAAAGCATAAGCATGGAAATCAAATTAAAGAGTAGGAAAAAGGGGCAAAATCTAGGAAAGAAGATGCATAAAGGGAAAGGGAACTAAGTGCAAAGAAAAGGATGCAAGCAAACCGCAAATGTGGGAAAATGACCATAAAAATGAACCTTAATCGTGGCATAAATGCCACTCATAAAATTCCCCCACACTTGCCTCTTGCTAGTCCTCGAGCAAGGAATGCCAAAACAAAGAGAAAGTCACAACAAACATAACATGACAAGGGTTAAGGAAAACCAATTAAGCATGTAGAAAATGCTCCATTTGAACTCGAACGAAAAGACATGCACCAAAGAATACTCACCTTTCTCAATTCAATGAGGGAAAACACGTTATAAGATGCTCGGGGTTGAAAGAGAAAAACCTAAGCTAAGCATAGAGAACTAATGACTTCACTCTCCGCCCTAGACCCAACCAAGACGGTCCACGTTCTCTCCACTAGTTTCAAGTCATCCCCTAGCTAGCTTCTCATGATTCCTCGAGGGAACTAGAAAAAGATATTTTTATGTGGAATCATAAGGTCATCCCGACATCTCAACAATGCATACTCTTTCCATAGGGTTGAAATCTATCTCCCTCCACCGGTCTTTGACCACGCTCCTCCAAGTCCAAGGGTCTTAAATAGGGTTGTAATGTCATGGCTAGGGGTTAAGGTTGGGAATCAATTTGAAAATTTTGTGGCAAATCCTAAATGAAGCAAAAGAGTGGCCATATCTCAAGAACAACCTAAGAATTGAACATAACCTCAAATTACAACCTTCAATACAAACCTCACAACATTACTTCATCCCTTTTCATTTCTTTCATCTTTTTTTCATCATTTTTTTCTTTTCATTTCATTTTTTTCATCACTTTTTTTTCTTTTTTAACTCTTTTTTCAACTTCACTTGGTTTTCATGTGTTGGAACCTTCTTCACAAACCTTTTGCATATTCTTAACCAACTTTCATAACCTTACTTGAACCGATTACACAATTTTCTTTCTCAAAATCAACACTCTCAAACTCGAACCTTACAAGCCAATGCTTCACTAACTACAAGGGTCGGTAGAACATAGGCCGATAGGTTTTTAATATGGCTAAGTCAAGAAAGGGAAATAAGGCTCAAATTGGTTAGAAACTAGGTGGATGCAAAAATAAAAACCAAATTTGTAACAAAACATAAAGAAAACAAAGAAAAATGAGAAGAAATTCCCTCTTCCTCCTCTAGAGTTGTTTAGTCACGATCTCGGGAGCTAGATACCAACACAAAGATTAAGACATGCGTAGTTAAGGATCCAAAATGACTCTCACAAGAATGATGAAGGCTAGAAAAAATGACGCTCACATGGGATAAGAAATAAGCAAATACTAACTAGAGGGAATCCTATCCACTATAGAGAGCAACTCCATCTTACCACTTTCCCGCGAACTAGGGGTTCAAATGTCCTCAAAAGTTCTAAACCGGGCTACCTTAGCTTACAATGTGTCTAACTCAACCCTGAGCATTCTCAAACCGTGCAAACCCTCATCAATTAGGAAGATAAGCATTCAAAGATGCAACATCATAAAAGGCATACACAGCAAAATGAATGAGCACATTCCACATCAAAAATCATTTTAACTTGTCATAGTCATGTTTGTAACACAAAAAGGGAAAAACAAAACAAAATAAAGAGGAAGAAATAAAAAAGGTTCACACACGAGGCATATAATCCAATTAAATCCCAATCGTCATACAAGTGATTGTTCGATAACAACTCAACGATCCCAGGTTCCATAGAACCAAAAGCAAACATCCTAGAACCATTCAAATTCTTCCTAAGCTAAACCTAGACTAAACACTCAAAGAAAGAGCAAATAAAAGAGAGGAAAGGTCTCACCAAATGCCGCTTGAAATGGAAGACAAGATAATTCATTCAATCTCACCAAGGGAGCTTGTGTTGCTCCTTAACTTCCTTCGTCTCTGCTTTCAAGCTTCAAGAAAGGTGAGCCAAAACAGAAGAAACTATGAAAAAACAAGAAAAAAAAATTAGAAACCAAAGAAAAAGACTAAAGTTATAGATAAAAGAAAAATAAATAAAAAGTTATCTACAAAGTTTGGATTAAGGGAATTTAGATTGTCGGGAATTTTGGATTTTTCCTTGGGAGCATCTTCGCCCACACAAAGCTTAAGAATCATAAAAAATCAGCAAAAATCATCATAAAAACATCATCAAAACATCACCATCACATCATCATCATCATCACATCACCATCATCATCATCACATCACAACATCATCATCACAACATCATCAATTACAACAAGGCCACAATCCTCAATAGTCATGCTCATGTACAAGCCACTACCCTACCACACTACCCTCTTATGTACACTTCAACCAACCCAAAAGGAACATCCTCCCCCACACTAGCCTTTTGCACGTCCCAAGCAAAAGTTAAAAGTTAGAAGTTCCGGGGGAAGGAAGGGAACCCTCATCATGGGTTCCTTTCTCCTTGCCCTCTAGGTCGAGGGGGGGGGGGTTCTCAAAATCAAACCCGGGAGTGTCCATAAATGGGTGGAAGGGTTGGTTGAAATGCTCATAGGGCCACCCCTGGTCACTCCAACCACCATCAAAAGGGTTTGAGGTGGTTGTGCGAGCCGGATCATAAGCCGGATCACACCCACCTGGGCGATAAGGATCGTAAGGTGGGGTGCCAATACGTTGAGAAGGGTCGATGGGACATTCCCAATAAGGGTAGACATTGGGGGTAGGGTTGTTGGGGTCATAGGGGTCCCAATGAGGAACCAGACCCTCTTAAGGAGGGTGGTAGGGGTAGTTAACATAGGGCGCTTGGATGCCCGCTTGTACAAGGTTATCATAATTCATCCTCCCGTAGTACCCCCATTGTTCAATGGAAGCTTGGTTATCTCGACGGATATCTTCGAGGGTACTACGGAGAGAATTCATATCAAAAGGAGGAAAAGAGGAAGAGGAAGATGCCTCACCTCCCCCGCTAAGGGGGGGAACGGTTTGCTCCTGGCGGTGGACCGATGGTGGATTAAGAACTGTACCCCGGGCTCGAGTTCTTCTCAATTCGTCGGGGATGTGCTGTCGGGGGATCTTCCATTTGAGAGGAGAGGAGTGGTCCACCGTAATGAGGGATGGGTCCGTAAGGACACACTATTCAACCTCTTTGTCCACTAAGAGGATGAATTTGTACTTGCTTGTGGAGAAGTTGATGAAGCGGTTGTGACTGAGAGCACTAAGGGAGAGAGAATAGGGAGGAAACTCGTCGGTGACTTCCTCTCGGGTTTGGTGCACAAAGGGGAGCATTTCTATTTGTTCCTTGTAAGCTCCATTCTTCAAGGAAAGGGAAATGATAGTGATCATGCCCCCCATAAAAATGTCGTCACCAAGACGGTTGTCCCGAGTATCCAAAAGCCTTTGGATGAAGGTGGAGGAGCATTGGAACTTGAAGCGCTGAGGGTTGTCGGCCAAAATAGACAAGCTACCTCATCCTTAACCATTGAGCCGAGGTTTTCTTTGAAGAACACGACATATTGGAGAAGCCGAGCAAAGTATGTCATGGATATGTGGATGATGTTGTTGACCTTAGAGGTGTTAGTTCGGAAACTATCCATGGTGGATATGCTCCTCCACCATTCTTGCTCGTTGTAGGGGATGCGGTGAGTGGAAGTCATCTCGCAAGGATGATCTAGCCCGGTCGCATGCTGATGGAAGATCTCGTTTAAATCACTCTCGGTGAGGGAGTGATTCTCATTGAACATGCGAAAATGTATCACAAGCTGAGGTTCCTCATTGTCAAATTCCGGCTCTATGACTTCCTTGCGGAGAGAGGCAAGGAATTCCAAAGTTACTCGCTCATAGGTGTGAGCGTGAAGGTAGATGAATTAACCCCATCCAAAATTTTGTGCTAACCGGACTACCTCATCCAATATACCGAGCTTTTGCAATGTTGTAGGACAAAAGAACCTTGTTGAACGGATGGGACGATTGATGAGGGCTTTGTAGACGCCCCAAAAGTGCTCATTCGGAGAAATTATGCTCTGATCATTTATGTCGGGAGGAGGCGGGAAACTCGTTGAAGAAGATTCACCCACTCTCTTCCTCTTTTACTTGTTCTTGCCGAATACCATGATTCTACAAAATTACCAAGAGCTATTATTAGGACAATTTGGCAAGAGATGACATAAAAAGCTAGCCACAGTAAAAGTGTATGCGTTAAAGTAGTTGCCTTGAGTTGTGGAATAGATGTAGAGGATGACAACAATACAATTCAAGGCATAAATGGACACATTTAAACAAGGCATGGGCAAGAAACCCTATGACATTCATATATAAGTCCTAACAAAGTCTTGGTGAATTTTGGCATGATGTCTCCTAATTACGTGATAATCATCCACCAAACCATCAAAATCATACCAAAAACAACAATAATCAATCTCCAACAACATCCAATTCGTGAATTTCTCAATCATCAAATAGTAGCATGAACACCCTAGCATGAAATCAACATTTTTAAGCAAAGACATTGATATTAAATAAAACCGAGGTATACATGCATAATCATGATAACAACATGTTCTACTATCAATTACCAATCAATTGCAACAAGTAAGTCCAAAGAACCACAAGAATCAAACAAGTTATTACTAATAATTTCAAGAATACCACAATTCATATTTAAACATACAAAACATGGTAAAACTATGAGAAATTGAAGAAATGAACTTGCAAAAGTTAGGAAAACTATACCACAATTGATTATAAGTAAGTAGAAATCCAAAAACACCAAAACACTCAAACCCTAGTGTAGACACCCATTTGTGTCTCCCCAAAACTAAACCCGGTGATGAGTACCTTTCACGTAGAATCATAATCGAATGAAACGAAAGTGTGGAAAGGTCTAGTGTTGCGGAAAGTTTTATTTTATTTTCTCTTCTCTCTGTTTTTGAAAACTTTATTTTAATAAAACAGCCAATCCAGTTTGGTTGGTCCATGATATGGGTCCAATAGTGGTGTAGTTGGATGGGGCTTGCAAAGGCCTTTCCAACGATATATTATAAGCCCAATTCCGATGAATATTAAGGAAGTTATGGCCAATTTACTAAACTGGGCCCGGTTTGAGCTTTATATGCGGCCCAATGATCTAGGGGAGGGCCTATTATGATTTATCAATCCTAATGCAATTAGGAATGGTTTTAGTTTTCTAGATTCTTCTAGAAGATTCTTTTCATTCCTAATTCAATTAGCATTGATAAGTTGACTTTTGTTGACTTTTCAGAGTTTTAATCAAAATCAAATAGCATTTTCGAAGGAATTATATTATTTTATCCTCCAGTACGGTAAACTTATTGGATTTTCGAAAACGCGTTGAAATCAATCTTGGCGTCCAACCCCAGGCCTTGGCGCCTGGCGCTAGCCATTGGCGCCTGGCGCTAGTGCTGGTGCCTGGCGCCAGCTAGCCAGGGTTGGCGCCAGATCTGTTTCCTGAACGTCATACTCTGTTTTGTTAATTTTTCTTTTTTTGGCTGATTTTCTCTATAAATATCGTATTAAAAACTCTTTCATTCACCAATTCTCCTCATTCGCAAGTTATTCACCTTCAATCAGTTTTCATTCATTAGCATTCTTTTAATTTTCTCTTAATCATTCATCTCTATCATTCATCTCCTCTTAAACTTTGTTTTCATATACAAAATCCCGCATTTGCAAGATCTAGAAACACCTAGCCATATTCGAAGTTGCCTTCGCCCTAGACGTGAAAGGTTTAATTTCTGAGGGTTTGGTCCCAAATCTCTATTTCAATTATTTAATTTAATTGTTTTGTTTATTATTTTCCTTGAAGTTACTAACGTGTGTATTTTGTTATTAGATTGAGGTACGAAGCATCAAAGTAAGTGCTTTAATTGATTTATTGATTTATGATGTAGACATCATGTTTATATTGTTATTATGATATTCCTAGTATCATGTCTAGGGTAACTTTAATATTGAATATGATTCCTATGATGCTTCCTATGTTCTTCCTAATATTTATGATTGTTAGTATCATGATAGGGTTAAAGACTTGATTTTTATTGCTTAGTGACATGCTAGGGTTTGTTATTAATCTTGTTAGTATCATGCCTAGGATCTTGCTATTTTTATTATGCTTTAATATTAATATTAACATGAACATGATTATAATTGTTATAATTTATGATGATTATTATTATTATCATGATTATTATTATGTTGCTTGATGTTTATTTTTATTGCTTGATCACACCTTTTATTGCATGTTTAAAGGGAATTTGTACTTGCAATCACGCTTAATAAGATATTAATAATCTTGTTAGGGTTAATTTGATTATAATTCAAGTGATCGCCAATAATAGTTTATTTGTGCATTAATATTCAACCAACATAGATAAACAGGTTTAGGGTTAATCCTATTGATAAGTGACATTTACGTCACTCCTAGGGGTAGTGTTTAGGTTATTTTCGTGTTTATTTTCCCTTATTTTTCCTTTTATTTTCTTGTTTTCTCTTTAATAAAGTTTCTAGTTTATTTTGGTAATTTTGGAGTGTTTTGGTTTATTTTCTTTATTTTATTAGTTTTAGTCTATTTTCGTATTTTATTTTATTTTATTTGCTTGCGTAGTTTTAATTATTTTTAGTTTAGTTTTATGTCTCTTATTTTCTATTTTATTTTATTTATTTCTATTTTATTTATTTCTATTTTATTTGTCCTGGTTTTGTTTTATTTCGTCCTTTATTTATTTTCATTTTATTTTATTCTTATTCTTTTTCCCAATTCCTTCCTTTGGTTTTGTGTGTAGGGGTTCGGGTTTTATGTCAAGTGGGTTCGGGTTCCAAGTTGAGTCAAACGCCAAACAAACCTGCTGCCCCTTATCCATCACCGCACCCTTCATTATCCTACACCACCCCAAGCAACAACATCTCACTCCCCTGCTCCCTCTCCTTCACTCACGCATCACACCCACTGCTCTCACCTTACCACCACCTCACAACACCAACAACCCACTGCACCAGCCACCTAGCAGCACAACCAACACCACAAATCCACCAGCCAACTCCCCTGCTCCCTGACGCGCACAGCAACCCACCAAACTAATCAATAGCTGCAACCAACGCCATCAGCCACTGTTCCCACAAACCAGCAACAATTTGCCACCACCAGCTGCCGCAAATAGAGCAGCCACGCATCTACTAACCTCGACAACTACAGCAGCCACGCACCACCAGCTCCACCGCTTTTAACCAACCAAATCAGCCACCAATTAACCTCTTCCTTCCACTCACACCACCTGACCACAGCAGCCCCGCACCAGCCACACAACACCACTAACACACCAGCACCAACCACCACCTTCACGAGCAGCCGCAATTGCCCAAACTAGCCACGCATTCCTATCCCCTGCTCCAATTCACCTCACAATAACAACAATCAGCGCACCTGCACCACTGTCAACAACCACCACCAATTAAGCAACCAATCGACCAAAAAATCAGAACAATTAGCAAATTAATCAAGTTCGAGCAAATCAATGAGTGTTCGGCCGAACTTCGAGTCAGAGACTTTGGGGGTTTTGTTATTCGAAGAGGAGTGGTCGAACATACCCTTGGGTCGGCCGAACTAACCCCGTAGTTCGGTCGAACCAGCCACCGGTTCGATCGAACCATTTCACGAGCTTCTCACGCGAGTTTTAATGAAAATTGAACGGCCTTGATTGATTGCTGGTTGATGAAGATGTCGGTGATGATTTTGAGCCATTGATGATGGTTGTTGGATGATGAATATTGAAGCTGCCATGAATTTCGAAAGGGGAAATGGGGTCTTATGGTTTTTGGGGGGATTTGTGGGTTTTGTTTTTCTTTTATTTTTATTTCTTTTTCTTTTCCCTTTTTCTTCTTTTCATTCTTTTATTTTTATTTTTATTTTAGTTTCTGATTTTTTTTTTTACTTTTCCTTTTTAATTTATTTTATTTTATTTTTCTTTTCTATTTTTCCTAGTTTTATTAAGTTAGTATAAATACCCATTTTTGGGGTAATTTGAGATATTGAATAAGTATCCATTCTACTCTCTAATTAGTTTTAGTTTAGGTTAGGATTAGTCTTCATTGGTAGAGAGAGAAAGTGGGATTTTCTTCATTAATGAACTTGGATTTTGAAGAAGGAGCTTGTTCAATCCTTTGTAGACCTTCATCTTCAATTAATGAGCAATCTCTTACTCTCTCTCCTCTATTTTTATTTGTTTTATTTTGATTATTATTTTAGTTGTTGGTATTGCTTGTTAATCATGTTTATTCTTGATTGTTTGTTAATTAATCTTGTTATTAGCATGATTAGTGAGTAATTTCCCCATTAAGGGAATGGTTGTGGTGTAGTTGGACCTTGAGCATGTTCTAGGGTTTAGAATTGATTTATTTGTGATTAAAGTCTTTATATGTTTGATATTCTTTAATCTTCTTGCAAGTGCACATTGTTGGTTGATTAAAGGTGAATCTTTGCTAACAAGAAACGGAAGTTGACTTAGTTAAGGTTCATTACTATCGATTGTTATTTAATAGTACCTCCTAGTATATGGTTCTAATGTGGAAACATAGAGGCTATGTTAGGAGAAGCCAATTGACCCCGGAAGGCGGCTAGATTGGATCCTTTATTTCGATATTCGAGCATGTTTAGTTCATAATTAATTCAATTTCTATGCCTTTGTTTATGTTCAAGTGAATGCTATACCTAAACCATTTTATTTCTTGTTCTAGCATCTTTAGACTTTAGTTTATTTATCCCCTATTCCGGACTAGCTTAATTGTCGATAACATTTGGTGGTGTTTATCCGTTCTCTGTGGTTCGACCCCTATGCTTTCCTTATACTCGTATTAGGTTTGTTTAGGTTGTATAAATTGTATTTGATCTAGGGATAGACAATTGACGACGCGTTTATTTCCCTTGTCACCTATTGATTGCATGTTAATCAAAAAGCGCACATGAATACGAGCAGAATAAAGTAGAGGCCTATTATTAGGGCAGGTTCGATCTCTTTTAGGTTGGATTTGTACCTTCATCCCCGAACCCTTATTTGGTTCTAGACCTTATGGAGTTGACGATCTCTTGGATCGTTAAGGGGTGTAACCTTCATCCTATGAACGGTTTACAAGTTCGTTAAAAACTTGTTGGTGACTCTTTTGCTCTATCTTCTTCCTTTTTGGACGCCACCGTACTTTAGTGTATGATCACAGTGGGGTTCAAGTTAGTGGGATTAAAGGCTTGAAACTATTCCCTACATTTTTTGGCGACTCCACTGGGGAGGATTTCTATTTTAATTACTGAATTTGTTTCGGCAATGATTTAGAATGAGTGGATGAGACTCGAAAAGTTCTAAGTATTTCATGTGCGTAATTTTGATTAACATTATTTTCATATGCATAAAAAGGATCTCATTGGAAAGACCATCCGTAATGAGTCAAAAACATAGGATTTTACACGTAGGAAATTTGAGGAATGTCTTTCACAACTAGGACTGAAATAACACCGCGCGAAACTGGAAAATTTTATCGAGCACAGAAAGCTGCTGAGGCATGTGGGAAGTAGCGTCAGGGGCCAGAGCTTGGCGCCAGACTTTTAGCCGTAGCGCCAGACGCCAGTATTGGCGCCAGGCGCTACAGTTAAAATCTGGCGCCAGTCTCTGATTGCTGGCGCCAATTTCCCCCAATACCGAACCAGAAATATGCGTTCTAATTTCGACCAGTTTTTCGTATTGTTTGCTCGATCCTACTTCCTGATTGAATTTTTTTTCTCATTTTTCTGAAACCCATATGTGTTCTACATATGGAAATAACCCTCTGGGAATTCATGCTCCATCTACCTGATTGAACGCTCCGTGCAACAAAGGGTACATCCGAGATTTTGAATTCACCAAACCATGGAAGCGAGTTTTTTTTTTTTTATTTTTATTTTCTAAAACTCGCGGTGTCCCATCCACTCGCGCCAACCCTTCACGGTTAGGCTTCCGCGCGGTGCATCCGGACAATTAACCATGGACCCTCTTTGACTAAACCATATCCCGAACTTTAGAGAACTAGAGCCATGTTTAGGCTGCAAACGCATTGCATCATATCGTGCCTACTTGACTAATTGTGCATTATTTGTTGTGCATATATATTATATGTTTCTCTTAACCGTTTGTTGGCTTGTGTTGAGATTAAATAAATTAATGACTTAAAGAACTTTGCCTAATTAATTAATTATTTAATTTGAGTCAATAAAGTCTAATTTTTCAATCGGAATTGACCTAGTTTGACTTTAGGCATACCCCAGTTGACTAATAATACCGAAAACAGTCCCAGACCGAAGCTCCACTATTGGCGCCAAGGTCTGAGCTATGTTGTCTGGCTCCAAGCTCCACAGTGTGACGCCAGTCCTGTCGCTTGGCCGACATTATTTTAAAAGTGATCAAACAACACTAATTATTTAATTAAGGTTCTTTTAAACAAGAAAATAAACGTGATTTAACTAAGTGCTCGAGAATTTACCACTTCTCTTTGCTAGATCTTCGTTAGAACACTTCTCCACCGTAGTAACAAAGTATTAAAGGGGTGAGTGTTTAGGACAAGCGGGTTTAGGAAGCACGAGTTCACAAGTATTCTGCCAGCGTTTTAAGTTATTTTCTGTGTGTTTAAGCCTCGGATTAGGGTCTTATTATAGGGAATGAAGCATCTTTCGTTAAATAAATATTAGAATTAAATAAAATAATTGTTGGTTGATCACCTTAGCCAAGGAGAATATTGTTTATTTCTTGTTCTCTTCATGAATTTGATTAAATAAGAATAACGACCTTACGATGTAATTCCTACGTGAATTAATGTGTGTAAATAAAATCAACTAACATAGTTTTAGGTATCACGTTGCATATATTGTTTGGTGATGAAATTGTGCAAAAGGAAGAGCTAGTAGAGGCCGCACTAGGGCTAGGATCGCGATTCCCCTCTAAAGGGAACGTTATCCTAGTACCCTCGCTCCCGAACTCAATTCTGGTTTATATAGACCAATTTAAGCACTGGTAAACTTATGATTCATGCTAAATATCCCTTGAACTCTACTTGGGAGAAAGACATGAACGAGGTTTATGGGTTTTCCTAAAACTCATTGGCGACTCCTACTTGTTCCTTACAAAAAGCGTGTATGATAGAATCATTTCTAATTCAAGGTCCCCCAAACAGTCAGGAATTCAAATCCTAATACACCTTAACAAGTGTAAAGTCCTAGGCTTTTAAATGGCCATGGGCATTTAAGGAGAGTACCCCTTAGACGGGATCACCCTCCTTACAGTGGCGACTCCGCTGGGGACTTAGAGGTTACATGATTAGTTTGTAGTTATGGTTCAAGGTTTCCAACACCAGGTTGTCTATGGGTTGTAACGAAAACTAACTTGGATAATCTCTAGTTAGAGAGCGAGACTTGAACGCATAATATCTTCCTTTTGCACAAAAGTAAAAACCAAACAAGCAACATTGCATCATGCATAAGTATAGCACACTTAAACATTGGGGCTTGGCTCATTAACTAGGGGTTGCCAACACTAGGCTTCTATCCCGAAATCAATAACAATCATCCCACCCATATCACCAACAAAATTTTGGGTGGGAGATGTCATAGGTCAAGTCGTTGAATGATTGATTTGTGCGTCGTTTCTTAAGATATGGTACCTTGGACACCCAAGCCTTTTTCGACCTTAGAATGGCAATACGTGAATCTTGACTTGTGGCATGCTTATGTGATTATGTGACTATATGCAACGTGTTAGGATAGTCTTATTTTGTTTTTTTTTTCCTTTTAGTTTGGTCTAGGTTCCCAATTACGAAGTCGTCTCTTCGTGATTTAGAGTCATATTTGAAGGGTAACATAAAAAAACAAAAAGAACAATGCAAAAAAAAAGGAAAAAAAAAGAAGAGCTCGAATTAAAAAAAAAAAAATCATACGAGCAGGTGGTGGGCGCAACTCATTGAGTTGCGCGACCCCTCCCAGCACAAGTCATTTCGTTGCGCGCGACATCCGCGCAGAACTTAATTACTTGCGCACGCCCACTGTACGAATCAACTTTGAATTTTTCAAAAAATAAATTGACTCGTCAAAACGATATCTTTATTCAAGAATTGTTAAGGGCGATGTTATCCGTTTGAATACATCTTGCGTCATTTTCTTTCTTCCCCTTCTAAACTAGCGTATCGGTTTACTTATTCTTTCGTACTTCTTTTAGGGTCAGTTTTCAATCTTGGGAAAGAAGACTCCCGGGCACTTGCCTTCTACGTTTACCATCCAAAGATCAATCCCTTTGAAACCATTTTTCTTCGACAACTAGTCCTAGTCAAACAACAATGTCAACCATTGAAGAACTTCAAGAGGAGATTCTTCGTTTGAGAGAAGAAAAGGCTAAAGAAGCCGAGGAGAAAAGAATTAAGAAAATTGAAAAGGCTAATAAGAAAAATGTTGAAGCCTTAGCCTAGCAAGAAAAGATGGAACAATTATCCATCAAAGAAAAGTCGTTGGAGAAGCTAGTTCTTCGTTCTGCAATGGGGAACAAGTACTTCGACGCAGAAAAGTTTGCTCCTCCCGCAGGACTTGCTTTACCAGAAAAGTTCGTAGCTACGGACTTGCCAATATTTAATTTGACCACTAATCCACAAAATCATTTAATGTGTTTTACTGGCACCATGGCATTAAAGGGAGTTGATCCTAAGCTTTATGCTTTTACTTTCCCTTTTTCTCTAGACCCAACTGCAAGAGAGTGGTACTATGGGCTAGATCCAAAATTCAAGGCAACATGGGAAGATGTAGTTTCGACTTTCATTACCCAATATGAGAGTAACATAGAGTTCAAATCCACTCTACGTGAACTCGAAATGCTAAAGCAGGGTGATGATGAAGGTTTCCTTGCTTTCTATGGTAGATGGCGAGAAAAGGCGGTCCACCTTGCGTAAAGGCCGCCCGAACTCGAATTAGTACAAAACTTCATTGACAACTGTCATGAAAAGTACAACAAACATCTACGTTACCTTGGTTTAGACACTTTTCAAAAGGTCTATTCCGTGGCTACTAGGATTGAAGATGATCTTACTAAAGAAAAAGCAAATAAACCCCATCATCATCATCAACCTAAAAATAACTACAAGAAGGGGAATGATAGCACATCATCCTTTATTAAAGTATTTGCGACCACCACGCAATACAATAACACGAATCAATATAATGATCCTAGGAAAAGATGGACAAGAAAAAGAAAATTTACTCCATTTCCTGTGAGCTATAAAGAATTGCTAGAGAAATTAAATGAAAAAGGTTTACTTGCACCAACAGGACCAACACTACCCACTCCACCAAAAAGAAGGTTTGCTAACTGGGATGGTAATGCTTATTGCGCTTATCATAGAGGCAATGGACACGATACTGAACGTTGCTTTGTCTTAAAGCATAAAATACAAGATTTGGTAGATGATGGGAAAATTCCCACGCCAAAGCATAATAATAATGCATCCCCCAAAAGGGTGTTTCACATCGATGAGGACCATATGGGAAGTGATATGTTCAATCCTTTGAAATATATCACACCTATAGGAGAACCTCTACCCACAATACTCATAGGGGCGACTAATGAAGTATGTGGACTATGGGACGACGACTTTCAAGACTTATATGTCTCTAGGTATGCCGCCGTCCCACCTCCATTTTGTTTACAAAATAAAACAAATGGAGCGCTTGATTGGGATCATTTCTTGGGGAAGTCACAAGACTTATCAAATCTCTCCTTGGATGAATAATTGCATCAAGCTCAACTCATGGAACATTTTGAAATGGAGGCACGCTCAAAGCCTCTAGAAGAAAGTTGGTTTATGAGTCCTACAACTACTCTAAACGAGATAGATCATCTAACTCGTTCAGGGCGAGTTTACCAAGCACCACCACCAAATGGATCTTCGACCACACTAAATTAAACTCAAGGTCAAATGCAAAATACAACACCACCTCCACTTGAGGTGGAAGATCCATTGGTCAAACAACTTTGCCAATCCAAGGCGAATATTAGCATTTGGTCAAAGAACATAGGAATTCCCTTATGAATGCTCTAACGGCTTTGTTTGTAAGCACAGACACAACCCCTCAAGATCTCATTAACTTGCTTACTAGCGAGAAATCTGACAAATCAATCATTTTCACTAATGATGATTTGCCTTCAAAAGGCACTGCCCACAACAATGCATTATATTTAACTGTGGGGTGCAAGGGATACAATATCCCTTTAACTTTGGTGGACAATGGGTCAGCTGTAAACGTATGCTCATTGCGAACTGCAAAATACTTAGGCCTTAATCCAGAAAAGGATTTTCAATCAACAACATAAAGCATTAGGGCCTATGACAATTCGAGAAGATCGGTGTGTGGAACTATTAAGCTACCAATTACCACAGGCCCAATACAAAATATGGTTGAATTCCACGTTATGGACATAAAACCTACATTCAACCTTCTACTTGGAAGTCCTTGGATACATGAGCTTGGTGCAATACTGTAGACACCCATTTGCGTCTCCCCAAAACCAAACCTAGTGATGAGTACCTTTCACGTTGAATCATAATCGAATGAAACGAAAGTGTGGAAAGGTCTAGTATTGCGGAAAGTTTTATTTCTTTTCTTTTCTCTTCTCCCTGTTTTTGAAAACGTTATTTTTAAGAAAACAGCCAATCCAGTTTGGTTGGTCCATAATATGGGTCCAATAGTGGTGTAGTTGGATGGGGCTTGCAAAGACCTTTCCAACGATATATTATAAGCCCAATTTCGATGAATATTGAGGAATTTTGACCAATTTACTAAACTGGGCCCGGTTTGAGTTTTAAGTACGACCCAATGATCTAGAGGAGGGCCTAATATGATTTATCATTCCTAATGTAATTAGGAATGGTTTTGGTCTTCTAGAACATTCTAGAAGGTTTTTATCATTCTTAATTCAATTAGGATTAAAGCGCCTAGGCATTGGCTCAAAAGCAGAAAAGGCACCGACATACAGGTTCAAAGCAAAAGAGCGCTGACGTACAGGCATAGCAAAAGCAAAGTTCGAGCGAGCTTTAAAGATCAACAAGTGTTGGTCTTCGGTAATTTTCTTTGGAATATTATCGCATCAAATGAGGATGACTTCAAGTAAAGTTATTTTCGACGGCATTCGCTAAGATTGTGGAAGTTGTCACATATGATTTGAGAAGATAGCACGAGATGGGCAGTCTTCGACGACTTTTGCTATGATTGGAAAGGTTGTCACTATGATTCAAGAAAAGGCTCAAGATGTAGAAACATTGATCGACGACGTTCCCTAGATTGCGGAAGATCGTCAAAACAAACAACAAGGTGGCGTTCCCTAGATTGTGGAGAGTTGTCACAAACAACTAAGGATTGTTTCAAGTGAAGCAATCTTCGATGGTATTCCCTTGGACGTGGAATATTATCATAGCGGAGAGGATAGTTTCAGGGGAAGCAATTTTCCACTTTGGAAGCAGTTACGGGCGTAGCGGTTTTCAAGCAGGATGGCATTCTCTAGCTTGCAGGAGGTCATCAAAACAGTAAAGCAGTAACAATCGGTTACTTTCAGAGACGTGTGCTCGACGGTGCAAGATACGCGTTTCTTAACTCTTCTATCTGTTTAACTAATGCTAGTTTTGCAGGTATCGGCGTTATAAGATTGGTTTAGGATCGCAGAACGTTCTGAATCATTCTCCGTCCCTATCGCTACTTTGACTTTCGTTTTCGAAACTTGCGTTTCTCCAAACTCAGTCAAAGTGGGGGCTTCTGTAGACACTCATTTGTGTCTCCCCAAAACCAAACCCAGTGATGAGTACCTTTCACGTTGAATCATAATCGAATGAAACGAAAGTGTGGAAAGGTCTAGTGTTGCGGAAAGTTTTATTTCTTTTCTTTTCTCTTCTCCCTGTTTTTGAAAACTTTATTTTTAAGAAAACAGCCAATCCAGTTTGGTTGGTCCATAATATGGGTCCAATAGTGGTGTAGTTGGATGGGGCTTGCAAAGACCTTTCCAACGATATATTATAAGCCCAATTCCGATGAATATTGAGGAATTTATGGCCAATTTACTAAACTGGGCCCGGTTTGAGTTTTAAGTACGACCCAATGATCTAGAGGAGGGCCTAATATGATTTATCATTCCTAATGTAATTAGGAATGGTTTTGGTCTTCTAGAACATTCTAGAAGGTGTTTATCATTTTTAATTCAATTAGGATTCTTTAGAGTTTTAATTAGATCAAATAGCATTTTCGACTGAAATTATATTATTTTATCTTCCAGTACGGGAATTTTATCAGATTTTCGAAAACGTGTTAAAAGCCGGTTTGGCGTCCAACCCCAGGCCTTGGCGCCTGGAACCAGGATTGGCGCCAGACGCCAGCCATTGGCGCCTGGCGCTAGCCGCTGGTCCTGGCGCCAATGAGCCAGGGCTGGCGCCAAGTTGTTTTTGCGATCTTCAGACTCTGTTTTGATAAATTATCTTTTTTGGCTGATTTTCTCTAAAAAAATCGTATTAAAAACTCCGTTTTCAAGGACAGATTATCATCTATCATTCACCACTTCTTTTATTCTTAAGTTTTAATAAATTCCGTTTTCATTCATCTACAATCTTCAATCGTCAACAAATTAGTTTATGAATCATTAATCTTTCATTCATTATTTCTAAACTTTATTGTTTAACACAAAATTCCCATTCACAAGATCTTGATACACCTAGCCATATTCGAAGTTGCCTTCGCCCTAGACGTGAAAGTTTTTAATTTCTGAGGGTTTGGTCCCAAATCTCTATTATTTAATTTAATTGCTTTGTTTATTATTTTTCTTGAAGTTACTAACGTGTGTATTTTGTAATTAGAAAGAGGTACGAGGCATCCAAGTAAGTGCTTTATTGATTTTAATTGATTTTATGATGTAGACATCATGTTTATATTATTATTATGATATTCCTAGTATCATGTCTACGATGTTTTTAATATTAAGCGTGATTAAAAATATGATGCTTCCTATGTTCTTTCTAACATTTATGATTATGATTGATGATGATTATTCATTATGTTTCTTGATATGCATATTATTATAATATTGTTATTGCTTGATCACCTTTTATTGCAGGTTAAAGGGAATTGGTATTTGCAATCACGCTTAATAAGATAATTAATAATCTTGTTAGGTTAATTGTGATTATAATTCAAGTGATCGCCAATAATAGTTTGTTTGTGCATTAAATTCAACCAACATAGATTAAACATGTTTAGGGTTAATCTTATTAATTGTATGTTAATCAGAAAGCGCACATGAATACGAGCAGAATAAAGTAGAGGCCTATTATTAGGGCAGGTTCAATCTCTTTTAGGTTGGATTTGTACCATCATCCCCGAACCCTTATTTGGTTCATGACCTTATGGAGTTGACGATCTCTTGGATCGTTAAGGGGTGTAACCTTCACCTCGTGAACGGTTTACAAGTTCCTCAAAAACTTGTTGGCGACTCTTTTGCTCTATCTTCTTCCCTTTTGGACGCCACCGTACTTTAGTGTGTTCAAGCTAGTGGGATTTTAAAGGCTTGAAACTATTCCCCACAGTTTTTGGCGACTCCACAGGGGAGTATTTCTATTTTAATTCCTGAATTTGTTTCGGCAATGATTTAGAATGAGTGGATGAGACTCGAAAAGTTCTAAGTATTTCATGTGCGTAATTTTGATTAACATTATTGTCATATGCATAAAAAGGTTCTCATTGGAAAGACCATCCGTATTGAGTCAAAAACATAGGATTTTACACGTAGGAAATTTGAGAAATGTCTTTCACAACTAGGACTGAAATAACACCACGCGAAACTGGATGATTTTAGTGAGCACAGAAAGCTGCTGAGGCATGTGGGAAGTAGCGTCAGGGGCCAGAGCTTGGCGCCACACTTTTAGCCGTAGCACCAGACGCTAATATTGGCGCCAGGCGCTACAGTTAAAAGTTGGCACCAGTCTGTGATTGCTGGCGCCAATTTCCCCCAATACCGAGCCAGAAATATGCGTTCTAATTTCGACCGGTTTTTCGTATTGTTTGCTCGATCCTGCTTCCTGATTGAATTTTTTCTCACTTTTCTGAAACCCATATGTGTTCTACATATGGACATAACCTTCTGGGAATTCATGCTCTATCTACCCGATTGAACGCTCCTGGCAACAAAGGGTACATCTGAGAGGTTGAATTCACCAAACCATGGAAGTGAGTTTTTTCTAAAAACTTGCGGTGTCCTATCCACACGCGTTAACCCTTCACGGTTAGGCTTCTACGCGGTGCATCTGGACAATTAACCATGGACCCTATTTGACTAAACCATATCCCGAACTTTAGAGAACTAAAGCCATGGTTAGGTTGCAAACTCATTGCATCATATTGTGTCTACTTGACTAATTGTGCATTATTTGTTGTGCATACTCTATGTGATTTTTCCTAACCGTTTGTTTGACTTGTGTTAAGACTAAATAAACTGATTAATGACAAAAGGACTTTGTTTAATTAATTAATTAATTAATTTGAGCTAATAAATAAACATAAAATCGAGTCAAAGTTCCTTTAAGTCAACCCGGATTTTTATTCCCGTATACTGCACAAACGTCAACATTGTTTGGTCATAGCTGGAGTTCTAGAAAGAACTACGAGTCGTACAGCCTATGGATCTGTAGCCCCGAGTTTTATCTTTAATTTGGCGTTGGTTTCATCCCAATCAGAGTCGCAGATCAAAAGTTATGACTAAAATACCACAATCTGTCCAGTTTAATGCATATACGTGAAGTCTTAACTTAGTCTTTGCTTGAGTCTAGTCACATAGTCTAGCCACATGGTCATGACACGAGCCTTAACATGTCATCTACACTCACTAATCTTAGCACACACTTTGAGTACACGTCACCAGGACCATGTCGTAGGTCCATGCATGAGTCAATCTTTCCGTCATTTGAGTTGGGGGGTACATTCTATTCCTAATTCTTCATATCCCTCCATCTAAATCTTCTTTCACATTTTATTCCAATTTTCCTTCATTCCTCCATCCATTGCATGTTGAATAAAGTTTGAGTTAAATAATTAATGATAAGTATCCCCAAATTCCTTTCCCACAGTACTTGGTCGAGGAGAGAAGGGCGATTAATCAAGGACAACCTCTTTATTCAAGTCTCGCTTTTTGATAAACTGATTCGTCAGAAGAGGAAGGCTAAGAAGATAATGGCAACTCAAGAAGAAGTCAATGAGCTTAGGAACCAATTGGTTACCATGACTGAAACACTGAAGCTACTCACCCTCAAGGTTGATGATCCCGTGAAGCAACAACAGATGGATCTCATGCAAGAGAGTCTAAGCAAGCTATCTAGTGACTATAAATTTCAGGGCATGAGTTCGCAAGGGGTCTCGCTGGACAAAGAACTTCTTCCGCATAAGTTCAACGCCACTGACATCCCTAAATTCAAGGCAACAGACAACCCTTACTTCCATATAAGAGCTTTTGAAACTATAATGAGCATTAAGGGTATCGATAAGAAGGTTTTCCCCTCTCTGTTCCCACTATCTCTTGAAACCGTTTGCCAACAATGGTACTTCTCCCTTGACAAGGAGAAAACCTCTACCTGGGAATTGATAGCAAACGCTTTCGTTGATAGGTACAAGTGCAATATCCAAGTTGAAACCGACCATAGACAACTTGAGATGCTAAGACAAAAAGAGAATGAAGGCTTTACTTCTTTCTTTAATAAATGGAGAGAAACTTCCGCCAAGATGATTGAGGTCCCCACTGAAAAAGAATCCGTGAGGATGTTTATCAAGAATCTCCAAGAAAAGTATTCAAAGCACTTAAAATATCAACACAACTTGAATACTTTCAAGGCCGTCTATGACATATGTATCGAGATCGAAGATGACCTCGCAAAGCAAAAAGCTACTAACAATAGTAACCACGGTGGCTGGAAAGGAAAGAAGAGCGACAATCCTTCTTCTTCCGAAAGCGCCCACTCTAGTAATTGTTAGTACCTTTGACCATAATGATGTCTTAGCCGTGGACAATCAAGGATCTAAAAGGAAACCCAGGCGAGAGTTCACATCCATTGGAATGACCTACGATGCTGCTTTCACTCATCTCTATGATCGAGGATTAATCAAACCTATTGGCCCTACCGAGGATCCAACACCAGAAAATCGATCTTCGAGATGGAATCCAAATTCCTATTGCAAGTACCATCGAGGAAACGGTCATACCACCGATCAATGCTACAGGTTTCAAAATCTCATTCAAGATCTCATAGAAGCAAATAAGATCCCATTGCCTCTAGCTAGCGAGAAGACTGGATGATGTCGGAGCAAACAACACAAGACAAGAGGCGAGCTTCAATGACAAGATTTCATGACCTCTTTTGTCTATTTCTTTTTCTTTTTTTTCCTTTCCCCAATAAGTCTAGCATAGGCACCTTTTCTTTTCCTTTAGATTATTTTGTAGTTTTTCTTTTCTTTTCCCTTTTTAATAAAATGAGCATTTATTTCCTTGCATATGATCATTTCATTAAAAAAAAAAAAAAAAAATCCATGTCGAATTAAGCACAAGGTATACCAATGATTTGAGGCACCTCTTGTAGCCACATCATATCTCCTTTCGCCCTTCAATTATACGATCCTTTCTTCATAAACCCTTTGAGCCTCGTCTAACGATAGACCTTTCTTTTTTCAACCTACATCTATCTAACCTTGGGATGGGATGGTGTGCAACTTATGCAATTTTCAATTTCATAAAAAGCTTAAGTAATTCAAAAAATAGCAAAAATAAGCAAAAGCAAAAATAAATAAAAGTGTACAAAAGGGCAAGTGTTCCAATGTCTATGATGTGAAAATATCTTTGATAAGAACACGTCTCAGATTGCGTCTCTTATCGAGTGCTCGGTACCGTGCCTGAGAAACATGAATGTCAAGTGAGTGATAGACCACATGATCGAGATTGCCCACACTTATTAAAATAAAATAAATGCTAAAGCAAACGAAAGAGCTAAAAAAAGAGTAGAAAACCTCAAGCATAAAAATACAAATATTCAAAAGCAAGGTTGCACACCTTGGGGGCTTATCTAGGGTCTTGAGCCTTTATCCCCTTCTTCTTTAAACCTTTAGCCTAACCACGTTACAACCCTTAAAAAGACCTTTTTGAGGTATACACACTTGTGCGAGGTTTGGCTAGAGCTACGTTCGGCCTGATTCCTAACGGATACGTAGGCAACCTCACATCGAGGTGCGGCCGTAATAAACATGCATTCATATTCACATTCATACACTTACACCATAATCATATCAAGGGATCTCCAATGCTCATCCCTTTTCATTTAGAGTTAGACTTGGGGGCTTGATCCCTACATCATTAGCTTATCTAGCCTAAGAGTCACCACCATTTGACTCCTTTCAATATATTTTTCTACACACTTAGCTCTTGTGGCCTAACTTTAGTGTCACTATCACACACTGCACAGACATATACATGACCAAATATACTTCCCTTAGGAACTCTTTGTCATGAAATCTTAATACAACGTTGAAGCATGCCTTGTCATATCGAAATCACTCATCAATCGTAATCATCATTGCATCATGAAGTATGAAGTGCTTAGCCTCCGTGCCTAAGTTACCCAAATACTTTCATCATTGAGTCATCCATTGAGATAGCCTAGGATGGATTAATCCTTGAACCTTGAGAGATAGTATCAAACAACATTTGACTAAGCTCATTCAACATGCATCTTCAAACTTTTGATTTTATTTTTCGCGTCTTTCTTTTTCGGGAGAAAGTCGGTACCCTCCACAAATGACGGAAAATTTTTGCTTTTTTGCATTTTCGAGTCGCACGATCACATTACAATGCACACACGAGTCATGTACACATTGAGTCATGTCGTGTCATATAACTTTGATTTGAGTCTAACACATGTCATTTCACTTCGAGTCGAGTCGACCTCGAGTCAGTCAACATATCGAGTCAAGTTTATGCCTTGAGTCGTGTCAAGTCGATGAGTCAAGCAACGTTAAACTTTAGGTCAACCCTAAGATGAGTAAAAAGAATGGCAAAGTTCTATAGTAAAAAATAAACACAGGTGCAGCAGAACAGGGAAGACCCTTTCACAGCATTCGGCGACAGAGTCAATTCTTGGCTCCAGATATATCTCAGCAACGACAGATCTTGAAGCCTCTCAAAAAGGTGATTTCGACTTCATGCAGCAATTTCGGGTTCCTTGGTACGCCAGTTAGCCCCTATAAGAAATTTGACATGATTAAGTAGTCAGTTGGATTACAACTGCAATAAGTGATCGACCTAATGAAAGATCGTCTCACTTAGCTTAAAGCGCCTAGGCATTGGCTCAAAAGCAGAAAAGGCACCGACATACAGGTTCAAAGCAAAAGAGCGCTGACGTACAGGCATAGCAAAAGCAAAGTTCGAGCGAGCTTTAAAGATCGACAAGTGTTGGTCTTCGGTAATTTTCTTTGGAATATTATCGCATCAAATGAGGATGACTTCAAGTAAAGTTATTTTCGACGGCATTCGCTAAGATTGTGGAAGTTGTCACCTATGATTTGAGAAGATAGCACGAGATGGGCAGTCTTCGACGACTTTTGCTATGATTGGAAAGGTTGTCACTATGATTCAAGAAAAGGCTCAAGATGTAGAAACATTGATCGACGACGTTCCCTAGATTGCGGAAGATCGTCAAAACAAACAACAAGGTGGCGTTCCCTAGATTGTGGAGAGTTGTCACAAATAACTAAGGATTGTTTCAAGTGAAGCAATCTTCGATGGTATTCCCTTGGACGTGGAATATTATTATAGCGGAGAGGATAGTTTTAGGCGAAGCAATTTTCCACTTTGGAAGCAGTTACGGGCGTAGCGGTTTTCAAGCGGGATGGTATTCTCTAGCTTGCAGGAGGTCATCAAAACAGTAAAGCAGCAACAATCGGTTACTTTCAGAGACGTGTGCTCGACGGTGCAAGATACGCGTTTCTTAACTCTTCTATCTGTTTAACTAATGCTAGTTTTGCAGGTATCGGCGTTATAAGATTGGTTTAGGATCGCAGAACGTTCTGAATCATTCTCCGTCCCTATCGCTACTTTGACTTTCGTTTTCGAAACTTGCGTTTCTCCAAACTCAGTCAAAGTGGGGGCTTCTGTAGACACTCATTTGTGTCTCCCCAAAACCAAACCCAGTGATGAGTACCTTTCACGTTGAATCATAATCGACTGAAACGAAAGTGTGGAAAGGTCTAGTGTTGCGGAAAGTTTTATTTCTTTTCTTTTCTCTTCTCCCTGTTTTTGAAAACTTTATTTTTAAAAAAACAGCCAATCCAGTTTGGTTGGTCCATAATATGGGTCCAATAGTGGTGTAGTTGGATGGGGCTTGCAAAGACCTTTCCAACGATATATTATGAGCCCAATTCCGATGAATATTGAGGAATTTATGGCCAATTTACTAAACTGGGCCCGGTTTGAGTTTTAAGTACGACCCAATGATCTAGAGGAGGGCCTAATATGATTTATCATTCCTAATGTAATTAGGAATGGTTTTGGTCTTCTAGAACATTCTAGAAGGTGTTTATCATTTTTAATTCAATTAGGATTCTTTAGAGTTTTAATTAGATCAAATAGCATTTTCGACTGAAATTATATTATTTTATCTTCCAGTACGGGAATTTTATCAGATTTTCGAAAACGTGTTAAAAGCCGGTTTGGCGTCCAACCCCAGGCCTTGGCGCCTGGAACCAGGATTGGCGCCAGACGCCTGGCGCTAGCCGCTGGTCCTAGCGCCAAGTTGATTTTGCGATCTTCAGACTCTGTTTTGATAAATTATCTTTTTTGGCTGATTTTCTCTACAAAAATCGTATTAAAAACTCCGTTTTCAAGGACAGATTATCATCTATCATTCACCACTTCTTTTATTCTTAAGTTTTAATAAATTCCGTTTTCATTCATCTACAATCTTCAATCGTCAACAAATTAGTTTATGAATCATTAATCTTTCATTCATTCTTTCTAAACTTTATTGTTTAACACAAAATTCCGCATTCACAAGATCTTGATACACCTAGCCATATTCGAAGTTGCCTTCGCCCTAGACGTGAAAGTTTTTAATTTCTGAGGGTTTGGTCCCAAATCTCTATTATTTAATTTAATTGCTTTGTTTATTATTTTTCTTGAAGTTACTAACGTGTGTATTTTGTAATTAGAAAGAGGTACGAGGCATCCAAGTAAGTGCTTTATTGATTTTAATTGATTTTATGATGTAGACATCATGTTTATATTATTATTATGATATTCCTAGTATCATGTCTACGGTGTTTTTAATATTAAGTGTGATTAAAAATATGATGCTTCCTATGTTCTTTCTAACATTTATGATTATGATTGATGATGATTATTCATTATGTTGCTTGATATGCATATTATTATAATATTGTTATTGCTTGATCACCTTTTATTGCAGGTTAAAGGGAATTGGTATTTGCAATCACGCTTAATAAGATAATTAATAATCTTGTTAGGTTAATTGTGATTATAATTCAAGTGATCGCCAATAATAGTTTGTTTGTGCATTAAATTCAACCAACATAGATTAAACAGGTTTAGGAATAATCCTATTGATTGTATGTTAATCAGAAAGCGCACATGAATACGAGCAGAATAAAGTAGAGGCCTATTATTAGGGCAGGTTCAATCTCTTTTAGGTTGGATTTGTACCATCATCCCCGAACCCTTATTTGGTTCATGACCTTATGGAGTTGACGATCTCTTGGATCGTTAAGGGGTGTAACCTTCACCTCGTGAACGGTTTACAAGTTCCTCAAAAACTTGTTGGCGACTCTTTTGCTCTATCTTCTTCCCTTTTGGACGCCACCGTACTTTAGTGTATGATCACAATGGGGTTAAAGCTAGTGGGATTTTAAAGGCTTGAAACTATTCCCCACAAATACCATCCTCACTTCATCAAATGATTAGGTTGAACTATCAAGGGCTTCTTATGACTATACATGCTTCTCTACTTAAAATAGCAATAAATGATCAATCACTCTTAAAAATAAACCACGATAATGATGAACAGGACATGTGGGGATTTGCCGTGGAGCCAATCTACACAATAGAAATGGAGGAAGACTTGGAAGAACCTTTCAAGCTTGATCCATATTCCACCCGGTTAGTAAACAACATCTTACTCAAGAGTAGTTACTTTCCTGGGATGCCTTTAGGAATAGGAATGAAGAAATCTTTCTTACTTCCTATCCCAAAGAAAAGCTTCTCCTTTGGATTGGGATATAAACCAACCAAATAATAATTGAAGTCTCACGATGCAAAAAATATAGCACGTAGAGACAACAACAAGAAAGGGATAGTCACTTTACTCCCATCCTACCAACAAACCCTTAACGGGCAATTCATTAGGGAGGGAGAAGACTACCCATGCTATGACTTTCCAGAACCACTAGTTTTGAAAGGAATCAAGAAGCCTGGATTCAAAATATTTCATGATTGCTACTTCTTGGATGACGATTTTAGTATTGTTAAATCAAAATACCCAATTCCAGGGTGCTATGATAGGCAAGCATTTAACTTGCTATTTGGACTAGAACAAAATCATGTCGATGCGATGACTAATTAAAATGCCATCCAAGATGAAACCTTGGAGCATGGGTGGAGGAAATCTTCAAGTGGACCAATCGCAAAGGCAATAAGCTGGAAATCGTCACAGGCGAAGGGAAGATGTTTGAAGAATCGGACAACGAATCTATTATAGACTCTAGGGAAGCTGAGAATCTAGGCCTTGTGGCCATTACTGAGTCTTTATTTTCTAGTTCTAAGGGCGAAGATCCCAAAAAGGATTCTTCTCTTAATGTACTTTCTTTTGATTATGATAATATGAGCTCTATTTCCGAGTATATGCCTTCTATTGAATCTTTCGAATGCTATAACAATCAATCTAATGAAGATGATAATATAAATAAGTTGGTTGAACTAATGAATGAACGAGAATAAAAGAACCCTATCCTTGAAGAAACTGAAACAATCAATATAGGAACCAATGAGAACAAAAGAGAAGTCAAAATCGGCTTAACTCTAAATCCGGAAGAGCGATCGACTCTCATATCGATGCTCAAAGAATTCGAAGACGTGTTCGCTTGGTCATACAAGGACATGCCTGGAATAGATAGGGAAATTGTGGAACATACCATTCCCTTGAACCCTATCTCTAAACCAGTAAAACAAAAACTTCGACGAATGAAACCTGAAGTCACGCTAAAAATAAAAGAAGAAGTGCAAAAACAATTGGACGCAGGTTTCATTCGCGTATGTAATTATCCAGAATGGGTAGCGAACATCGTCCCAGTCCCTAAAAAGGATGGACGAGTTCGTATGTGTGTCGACTTTAGGGACCTTAATAAGGCTAGCCCTAAAGAGAATTTTCCTCTACCACATATTGATATATTGGTAGATAACACGGATGAACATGCGATGTTATCCTTTATGGATGGATACGCAGGTTACAACCAAATTTTAATGGCAAAAGAAGACGAAGAAAAGACATGCTTTATCACCCCTTGGGGTACGTATTGCTATACAGTCATGCCATTTGGTTTAAAAAATGCAGGAGCTACGTACCAAAGAACGACTATGACTCTCTTGCATGATATGATGCATAAAGAAATAGAAGTGTATGTGGATGATATGATTGTAAAGTCCAAATATAGAATGGGACATATAAAAGCTTTACGCAAATTTTTCACTCGCATAAAAAATACAACATGCGATTAAATCCACAAAAATGCGCCTTCGGAGTAACTTCCGGCAAGTTACTCGGATACGTAGTAAGCACACGCGGTATTGAGATCGATCCCACCAAAATAAAGGCAATTTTTGACATGCCTTCCCCTCAAACAGAAAAAGAAATTAGGGGGTTCCTTGGCAAGCCGCAATACATTAGACGATTTATCAACAAATTGACTATGACTTGTGAGCCAATATTTAAAAAATTGAAAAAAAGAGGAAAAACATGAATGGGACGATCAATGCCAAGGGGCCTTTGAGAAAATAAAAAATTATCTCAAAAGTCCACCGATTTTAGCACCACCAGTACCAAAACTACCTCTTAGGCTATACATTACAGTTACAAACACGGCCACGGGCGCCATGTTACCACAAGAGGTAGAAAAAGTCGAGCGTGCAATATATTACATAAGTAAAAAATTCATCCAATATGAAACAAAATATAGAACCTTAGAAAAGACAAGTTTAGCATTAGTGTGGGCAACTAAAAAATTACGACATTATATGCTACCACACACTACTCATGTGATTTCTCAACAAAATTCGATAAAGTATTTGTTTGAACAACCACCTTTACAAGGAAGAATATCCAAATGGTTGGTGATGTTGGCCGAATTTGAATTAAAATATATTCCAGAAAAATCAATGAAGGGAAAAGTAATTTCCGACTTTCTGGCCCAACATCCAATTCAAACAAGTCATGCAGAAACTACTCATCTTTTGGATGAAGAGGTTCTCATGACACAAGATGACAAATGGGTAATGTACTTCGACGGTGCATCCAATCAAAAGGGATGTGACGTAGGAGTGTTACTCATAAGTCGGGAGCACATACTCCAATCTTTGTCAAACAAGACTTTGAGGTTACTAATAATGCCGCAGAATGTGAAGCGTGCATTATTGGATTTGAAGCACCAACTAGCATAGGTGTGCAAAAATTATAGGTATATGGAGATTCCAGTTTGATTATAAATCATATACTGAAAAAATGGAAAATAAAGAACTCCACAATAATATTATACCAAGCACACCTAGAGCAACTCGTCGAGCACTTTGAACATATTGACTTTAAATACCTCCCAAGGGATGATAATCAATTTGCCGATGCGCTAGCAAAATTAGCCTCAATGATCAAAATTCTATATCACTTGAATATGATGCCTTTATGCATTGATAGAAGAGAAGAACCATCATATTGCAACGCAATAGAGGAAATAAATGACATCGAAGGGAACAATCCTTGGTATGATCATATCCTCCAATATATTACTAATGGAACATATCCCGAAAATACTTCATCGAAAGACCAACAAGCCATACGAACACTTGCGGCTCAATACGGTCTATTAAATGGTCAATTATGCAAAAAAGGACCTAATGGTCAAAGTTTATTGTGTATAGACCAACCCAAAACCACAGGCCTTATGGAGAATACTCACAAAGGTGTTTGTGGACCTCACATGAATGGTAAAATGCTTGCAAAAATAATTTCGCGACAAGGGTACTATTGGTCCACTATGGAACATGATTGCATACAATATGTCAAAAAATGTCCAGAGTGCCAAATGTTTGCTAATTTACAACACCTTCCACCATCCGAACTATATAATCTCACTTCCCCTTAGCCCTTTTCAACTTGGGGAATTGACATAATTGGAAAAGTCTCTCAACAGGAGCAGGAAGGCACGAGTACGTATTGATAGCCATCGATTACTTCACAAAGTGGATTGAGGCTGCTTCTTACGTGAATATCACTTCTAAGCATGTCGCAAAGTTTCTCGAACAAAACATATTTTGTAGATATGGAGTTCCACGCGGACTAATTAGTGATCAGGGATCTTAATTTCAAAGATGAAGTCAAGACCCTCTTAACTCGTTATAAAGTAAAACATCATCACTCATCCCTATACAGACCTCAAATAAATGGAGCTGTAGAATCGGCAAAAAAAAATATAACAGTCATCATTAAGAAAATGGCAGAAAATTGTAAAGACTGGCGGAATAAACTACACTTCGCTCTATGGGGTTACAGAACGTCTATACGAACATCAATAGGAGTAACTCCATACTCCTTAGTTTTTGGAATGGACGCAATTCAACCAGTCGAACTGAAAATACCATCCCTATGCAGCGTACTCGAAAGTAAGCTACCGGAAGCTCAATGGGTAAGAGCGAGGTATGAGGAGATTTTATTGCTCGATGAACGACTATTAAGAGCTTTGCATCATGTACAAGTCTACCAAAGGCGCATTGCGCGTCATTTCAATAAAAGAGTAAAATCCAGAAATATAAAAGAAGGTGACTTTGTACTAAAAGAGTTTAGGGGTCCACCTACCGATCCAAGAGGGAAATTCAAACCTAATTGGATAGGTCCCTACCGCGTAATTGAAATCCTATTAGGAGGAGCTGTCAGATTAATGGACATTGGAGGAGATGAAATTTGCCAATTAATAAACATTGATCGACTTAAGAAATATTACATATGAAATCCGGATTAACTCGTTCATTCATATAACTAACTTTAATTAGCATTAAATTGAAAGGTTCTAAGTGTTATGTATTTTACCGAATGATACAATACAATACATAACACTTGGGGGGGGGGAATTTAGAAATAATAAACCGTTCTAAGTGCTCAAATCTTTTATCGAACTTCACGAAAAAAAACTTCACACTTGGGGGGGTAAAAGCACAGAAATAAATTTTTTTTCGAAACACTCGTAGTACAGGTGTCGCGCGCAACTGGAATAGTTGCGCGCGGATGTCACGTGCAACTCATGTAGTTGCGCGCGCCACTTGATCGTAAAACTGCGAACTTAGACTTTTTTGTTTGAAGTTGCAACTTCTACTTACGATAAAAGGAGGGCGTTTCGTGAATATAAACATGTACTCGAAAAATATAAAAATTAAACTTTGATTTAATTCCTTTTAAACAAAGTTTGATTAATTTTTTCATTTAATTTCTACTTAAGGAGTTAAAGAAAAAAAAAAAAAAAAAAAAAAAAGAATTAGAACTACGCAATGACCTGATTTCGGGATACGAATACGTAAGCAATCTATATGATTCAGTCATATCAAAATATCAAAACATATAGCTCATTTTTTATTTTATTCAAGTTAAAAAAAAAGGGAGACATTGTTGAACTAGATCATAAATAAAGAAAAGGGGCATAGTAGTGATTACAGTTTATTCAAAAAAAAAAAAAAAAAAAAAAAGAGAAATTGTGTAACACTCTAAGGCTTCACTATATCCTCAATTGCCACGGATGATGGAGGAGTAGTTTCCATCGCAGTATTTTCAGAAACCTTAGAGCTTTCTCCTGCAGTCTTCTTCTTGACCCATACATTGTTCTTCAATTTAGGAATCGGAGCCTTTTCAACCCTTTTTCCCTTTTCCGAAGCTTTTGTTATAGTCCTCTTTCGAGTTTATTGCGGAGGTTCCTTGATTATCACACCTTTTTGTGCGGGTTTTGAGGGAGCTTTCCTTTTGGATTCCTTCGAACACACCTTAGGAGATGAGAAGTCCAATTTTCTTCTCACTCCTTTGTTTTGGCCACTAGGAGGGGTAATGGTGGCCGAATGCATTAAAGGCTTGGGTTGATTGCGAGCCGTGGCAGTTTGATATTGAGATCGGGCCTTGTTTAATTCGCCCTTATCCGCCGCATTCGTCCAAGCTTTATAAAAGGATGATAATACAATACTCGCAGCAGGATTTTGTACTACCCACCTTGGAAGACTTGACCAATACTTTATCCAACGGAAAATTCGCTCGGGTCTAAAAGTCACATCTTTGGGTACATCACAGTCTTGCGGGGGAATAATCTGTTTCATCCCGTATTGTCTCATTACCCTGCAAGGAAAAAATGTAAGTAGCACTACATAGGCCTAAGAGCCTAATGTAAGTGCAATTGAGACTACTCCCTACCATACTATTTATGTTCCACCAATGAATCACAAAAAGTATGTTAGGAACCCCGTGACAGAAAAACGACGTCCATTCCTCTTTATTCTTTTGCTCGTAAAGGATTCGACGTCCAGGGAATGTCCGTACTCCATTAGCCTCGATATTTTGTGGCTGATCAACTATTCGCAAACGCACCATGAGCCAAATCTGAAAAAAAAAATCAGTTTTTCCACGTGCAGGTGGCGCGTGCATCAAAATAAGTTGTGTGCGCCACCCGCGCGCAGGGCAGAAGATTGCGTTGGACATACCAACGCAACTTCACAGCTTACGCTAAAAAAACGACGAAAAAAAAAACTTACATGTAATAGGAGTGGACTTCCCGTGAAACCATTTTCGTTAGGGTCTCCTCTAAGGCGATTCAAGCCTAAAATGGTTTCTGCCAAAGCCAAAGGAGCGGGTGAATGACATCCCTCTAGTTGCTCTACTACGGACACCATGGAATAATTTCCATATTCTTTGCCTGTCCTAAGTAAACAATTGACAACAAGACAATAGCATAAAGCACGAATTTTAAAGCGTTGTTTAGTCATGTTGTCACGAGGGTCGACGAAATGTTCAATAAATTGAATTAAATTCAAGCCTTCTTTAGTTCCAATATTGGTCATATCATTGTCAGAGAAGCCAAAAAATCTTTGGAATATAGGTTTGGGATCCGACAATGGGGGCGAATAAGTCACAGGGAGAGTATTTGTAGGGAAGCCTAGCAAGGCCTCGAACTCACCAGGAAGGGGAATAATTTCGTCCCCTTTAAATAAAAAGAGATGGTGGTTGGAGTCCCAATGGTTAACGGCGGCATGAAGGAAATCAAAATTAATCACTAATTGCATATAATTCAATAGAGGGTCTAGGGGATAAATTTTGAAAGCTAGCTTGTCCTCGTTTGAAAGGGAGGTAACCCATTGCTTCAAGCGCTGTTCAAAGGTCTTCACCATTGTTCAATGTAAAAAAAATTAATTAAAAAAAAAAAGAGAGAGTAAGAATTTAGAGAGATTATTCTTTTTAGTTCTTATAATATTACTAAGCGAATGAATGCGAGATGATAAAAAACCTACACGAAACCATGTTTAAATAGACCCAAGAGGGGCATATTTTCGGCAATTTTCTCCCAAAGGAAAGTTCACAAACAGATTGCACGCGCAACTCATGAGTTGCGCGCGACATCCGCGCGCAACTAAATCACATGCGCGCGACAACCTCGCGCAACTCATCCAGTTGCGCGCGTCTTCTCTGTCGTGACATGTGTTTTAGGCTTATTTCCATATTTTAGCTTACATAATGACGAAATCTTGATGAAATCTTAAGACGAATCATACGCTTGCCTTTTGCTAACTCTGGTGTCCCTATTCTTTCCTTTTTATTTGTTTTCTTTTTTTTTTTTTATATTTTATTATTTTCTTGTTCTTCTTTTCCTTCTTTCTTTTTTCTCCCCTATTTTCTTTTTCCTATTATCCTTATTTCCTTTTTAGTCTTTTTTTCCTTTTTTTCTTTCTTTTGTTATTTTTCGAGGAGGGTAAGTCGGGAACCCTTTCCCTCCCTCGGAAAATTTTTTGCTTTTTTTTTTATATGTGTACACATGGAAACAAAAAATAATAATAATATAAATGACATATACAAAAAAAGAGTGTCATATGTACAACAAAACAAAATAATATGTACATTTGTTTCCTAAAATATAAAAAAATGTGTACAAAAGGATCAAGGTGCTCTGCGACTGCTAGATGGTTGCTGTACATCCTGCAAAATCCCAAAACGAAGATTAATACATGAAATGTAATAAGTTCGTCTAAAAAGAAAAGAAATAAACTTACCGCAATCATCCGATGATCACGGCATGACAAAGTCACGAGGGCTCTCCGATAAGCAGCTCGGAAAGCACGTATAGTCCTCACCATGCCGTTCACGGTCTCCCGCGGAACCTGTTCCAAGAATACAAGGACAGTTCGTAAATAAGTGTATATGAAGCAAAAAATAGAAATATTTTAAGTACATATACAAAAAAAGGATATACCGACTCAACCGTCTCAAGAATGAACGACATCCCCTCATCATCCTCCGCTGCTGGAAGGATCTCACGAATTACCGATCTGACACCATCAGTATACGTGATCTCCGCTATAGGAGGCACCTAACCGCCTAGCTCGACCCGCTAAAACATAAGAAAAATATATAATAAAAAAAAGGGGGTCAAAGTTCCGAAAAATAAATAGAAACAATAAAAGAAAGAAAGAAGAAAAAGAAAGAATTGAGATACTAACCAGAACAAAAGCTAGGAAAGGAGTCACCTGGATGCAATGAAAGCCGGATAAGAGCATCCGGCAGCACCAGCTGATCCGCTGGATAACCAAGGATTGCCTGAACTCGATCCTTGGTCGACAACAAATCCGGACGTAACATCCGGATTGGAGGATCCACAAGAACTACAAGCTCCTCTGACGAATGCTGCCAGAGAACGCGCTCGCCTAAAAACCAAGCGCCTGCCCTCTGGAGCACCGGGAGTCCCGAGTAAAGAGCCCGGAACCGAAAACAAACCATGCCAAATCGGATATCCTCAGGGACTCCGACGATCAAACTCCAAGGACGGAGATCGATCTAATGCAATCACATTAAAAACATCAAACAAACATAACAATATGTAAAGAAAGATACACTTGTGTTGTCAAAATACTCACCGACGCACGGGTCGCCGAAAGAATCCACTGGCGAAAGTCGCCACCTGAATTAGCTCGCCTTTTCCAAATCGTAGCCAGTCGATGGCCGATAGGAAAGCAAGCAACCCCGAGCACCCTGGGGGCTAGGAAAGGCAGGTACGAGTATCCCCAAGCCTAAACAAAGGAGAAACGGCTTAAAAAGAGAAAAATGAATAATAAAAAGTTAAAAGAAAGTTTAAAGTACGTACCTCAAGGATACAACAATGCCATGTAAGGGAGATTCGAGGCACCTCAGTAGCTGCCGCAGGATCCACTACCCAGGTCGCCTTGCTCATTGCTCTAAGCATACGGGCATACGACACCTCCGCCCAGTTCAGATTACTTACTTGCCCCAAGTCGATGAGTCAAGTGAGTAACCCGATAGGGCAACGCTCTCCCCGATCACTCAAGAGAGTGACGGAAAGAATAAGGGCAATGTATATCCGAGCCAGCTGCTCAGGTGTGCACTGCCTGTCAACCTCGTCAGTCGACAACTCGTCGGCAAATATCGATTACGGACAAGACTGAGGATATACGTGAAGGATCGCCGCCAGACGATCCCCCACGAGATCCCTCAGTCTCAAGTCCTGCCTTGTTACGACCTCTATAACTACAGGCTCACCTACAAAAGGAAAACCCGTAATTATAGAGAAGTCGTAAGGGGTGACCGTCATCTCTCCCCACGGAAAGTGAAAAGTGTTGGTGGAATCCCACCAAAACTCCAGCAAACCGCGAAGGAAAGCTGACGAAGCGGACTGACTCGACAAATCCCGAAGAGCCGCTAGCGCGCGACCGATCCCTGAAAGCTCCACAATCTCCTTTACCTTGTCGGGTAAGCTCTGGAAACGAGTCCGCAGGTCACCAGAGCCATATAGACGCATGCTAGACTCACTCTAAAAAAAAGGAGAGAAGAGAGAGAGCCGAAATAATAAAAAAACGGTTTTTGAAAGAAAAGAGGAAAAGTAAAAAAAGAAGGCGTAAGAAACTCACGATGTCGCGCCACCCTCGAACTGAGACGTGATGGTCTGGATCCCACTTAAGGACCCTAGGGTCCCAGTCGGGAAGAGCCTCCCAGATCACATCCTCTTGGCGACGTCGATCAATAGCTGCGCGTCGCACTCGAACCTCCTCACGAGGCTGGGTCACCCTCTTTCGAGGGCGAACTACCTCGTCAGGATCGCCTAGAATCTCCTCAGCGTCGACAAATGGAGGCGAATCCATGCTATGATAGACGAGATTTTTCTATTAGTTCCTTTTTTCATAAACTAATTATCAAGTTCTAGATCCCATTCGGCAGCATAACGGGTTGTCGATAGGACAAAACACAAAAATCGAATGCCACCCATACTTGGGAGCTACGATACCTGCAGTCAAACTCAATAAATGGGGGCTTTTAACACCCAGAAAAGCCATCCTATACCACTTTCAACTAAGCATTCAAGGGATTATGTTTCAAAATCTCAAAGAATCAACTATTCCAAGATGAATAATAGTAACACCAACATAATTATCGTCTACCAAACAATCTTGAAGTTCGAATATGGCAAAAACAAACTAAGTATACACTTCGCGCCATTTTTTTAATTTCAAAATTTGTAAAGTGTGAGTTATGAAATTAATACTAGTTTTAATACTACAATCTACTTCATAATCAACAAGTGTAACCAAAATGAGCAAGAAAAACAACAGATTCAAGCAAAATTCGAGCAAAAAGAGCAAGAATGAACTTAAACAAAGAAATACTCATACAAGGTTCAATACTTAACCATTTTTCATGAAATTTGTTGCAAAACACTCCTTAAACATAGCATAAAAACATGGAACAAACAATTTCAAGAATAATGGACCGAGTAAAAAATCCCCAAATTCAAAATTTGGGGTTTTACGACTCGAAAAACGCTCAAATGCCAGCCAAGAATGAACGGATTTAAGCAAAAAACTTACATTGGATTATGGAAAACGTGAATTAAGAGCAAGATTTGCTTCCTTCAGCTTTGAAAATCGCAAAAAATGGACTCTTTAGAGTGAAAAAGAGTCGAAAATGGAGGAAGGAAGGAGAGAGAGAGCGAAATGAAAAATCGCATTCGCTTTGCTGAATTGAATGTCGCGCGCAACTCTAGAAGTTGCGCGTGACATAGCAGCGCAACTCAGAACGATGCACGCGCTAGGCCAGCGTGACCCACTGAGTTGTGCGTGGATACTGGTAACTAAAATGACCGATATCCGAATTTTGATCCGTTTGAACAATTTTTTTTTCCATGGTTTTTGCTCGTTATTAGACGTAATGGCGCGCAAATTATCAAAATCCTTTTTTAATTTGTTTTCATATGTAGTTTATTTTCTTCTTTGATAGTTTTTTGCATCATTTTGCATGCACACCGTGCTTTGTACCTTCCCCAAGCATACGTTTTGAACGTTTTTCGTAAGCGTGCCTTAAGATGTTCCGTGGTGGTGCTTTACGTAAAAGCACCCATAGATAGGTTTGTCATTTTACTGTACTAACGTTATAAATGTCCGGGTTTTTTTCTTTTTTCACGTCCGAAGCAAAAGGAAGGCGTTTTCATGCAGCGTAAAAATGCAAATGGCGTAGCATACATCATAAAATTGTATGGCGTAGGTGTTGCATAAAATTTCACCTCAGCCCAAGCTTTGCGAGATCTACCTCTCGGAACTAAAACGCAGACTATTTACTATAGGCGTTAGCTCACAAATCGACAGGCGCGCCGAACCTTCAGGAACAGGTACTTCTTGAATGGAAGCAAGTACGGTAGTAAGTGAGCTTACTAACTTACCGAATAGTTAGGGTGTCCTTCCACCCCCTGTATAAAGAGCGACGAGATAGTGTCGCACCCATGTAGTCACGTGCCCCCAGTCCTGAGTCACGTGTACTCATCTTATGGACAAAACTACTGAGAGATTTGCTGACTTTCTTCTCTCTCACTGGATTTGGATATATGCCTCCAGTCCTGAGACATGTATTTCTATCTTGTGGACATCCGGTTAAAATACCGGACCCGGCTCGAATGTCGGACCCTTTTCGGTTTGAATATCGAAAACCCCTTTTTATTCTTTTTACTTTGTTAAAGTCAGGCTAAAGTTCCAATGACATATCGAGGGACTTCAGACCAACGGTGACATGATTAAGAGGAAATCATCCCCTTTTATTCTTTTTTAAAACCGATCTTTTCTCATGACTTGACATCACCCAGAATACATTTACTTGTAAAAGTATTCTACAATTGCAAAGGATCAATCTAGATTCTTTATCACGTTAGGACTAGGGAAAGATTTCTCTAGCCTTAATAGTTATTTGTTTCAAACGCTTAGCAAATCGAGGACTGTTTCGTCATCCTTAAACGTTACCGAAAGATTCTCTAATCTTAGAGAACTTCGCAGAATGAGTCTCGGATTTTTCCTTGACTACTTTGATCAATCATCGTCTATCCTAGACTCGATCAAAGTGGGGGCTAACTGTAGACATATACTTTTGGCCTCCTGCCCCGACAAGAAGTGCAATGACGATAAATAAAGCCATCTTCGTGTTGGATCAAAGTGAAGAATACTTATGGATAACTGGTTAAGGCCAATACAAGGTCCAATTATCTAAACCCGATCACAATTAGGCTTAAGCCCGTGCTTAAAACCCAATAATGACGGATTTAGGAGCGTCGAGGTTAAAATTTAAGCTGCCAAGGAAATTTACGCGGGCATCTCACAAAGTCGCGCTCAGCTGTCGCGCGCAACTTATTCAGTTGCGTGCAGCACTCCGCACAACTTTTGGAGATGCGCTCGCGAAAGATTCAGAATATCAAAATATTTGAAAATCGAATCTTACCATAGAGCTGCGCGCAAGACAAATAACTGTGCGCATCATCTACGCGCGACTTATTCACTTGCGCGTGGTAGCCGCGCGCAACTTATCCAGTTGCGCGCAACACCTGCTGCGGCAGAATGCTCTTAACCCTAAACCTAATCATTCCCTATAAATATGACCCTAATCCGAGGCTTAAACACACAGAAAATAACCTATAACACTCGCAGAATACTTGTGAATTTGTGCTTCCTAACCCTCTTGTCCTAATCACTCAACCCTTTGATACTTTGTTACTACGGTGGAGGTTCCCCAACAAGAAGGAATCCATAACTGTTCTAAACGGAGATCTAGCAATGAGAAGTGGTAAATTCTCGAGCACTTAGTTAAATCACGTTTAATTTCTTGTTTAAAAGAACATTAATTAATTAATTAGTGTTGTTTGATCACTTATAAAATAATTAATTAAAATAATTAATTAATCAATTCCATATAGCATCTTTCGTTAAATAAAGATTAGAATTGAATAAAATAATTGTTGGTTGATCACCTAAGCCAAGGCGAATATTGTTTATTTCTTGTTCTCTTCACGAATTTGATTAAATAAGAATAACGACCTTACGATGTAATTCTTACGTGAATTAATGTGTGTAAATAAAATCAACTAACATAGTTGTAGGTTTCACGTTGCATATATTGTTTGGTGATGAAATTGTGCAAAAGGAAGAGCTTGTAGAGGTCGCACTAGGTCTAGGATCGTGATTCCCCTCTAAAGGGAACGTTATCTTAGTACCCTCGCTCCCGAACTCATCTGGTTTTTGTAGACCAATTTGGGCATGGGTAAACTTATGATTCATGCTAAATATCCTTTGAACTCTACTTGGGAGAAAGGCATGAACGAGGTTTATGGGTTTTCCTAAAACTCATTGACGACTCCTACTTGTTCCTTACAAAAAGCGTTTATGATATAATCATTTCTAATTCAAGGTCCCCCAAACAGTCAGGAATTCAAATCCTAATACACCCTAACAAGTGTAAAGTCCTAGGCTTTTAAATGGCCATGGGCATTTAAGGAGAGTACCCCTTATACAAGATCACCCTCCTTACGCTTACCAAGAATAAAGCCAGCCTGAGCTCTATCAATAACCTCAGAGAGAACAACAGCAAGTCTACATGTAAGGATCTTAGACACCAACTTATAGAGAACATAACAGTAAGCAATAGGCATGATATCCTTTGCATAAGTAGGGCTAGGAACCTTAGGGACTAAGGTTATGGTAGTGTAATTCCAATGTTTCAACATGGAATTATTGTTAAAGAACTCCAAACACCATCATAAACATCACTCTTTACAATTTCCTAGGACTTTTTGAAGAAAAATGAGTTGAACCCATCAATCCTAGGGGCTTTGGAGCTATTATACTTTTTAGAGCAATATCAATCTCTTCAGTTGTTACAAGAGAAATGAGAAGTTGCTGAGCACTCCTAGAGAGCAGAGCTCCTCTTCTCACTGTTGTAAGATCAATACCGGGAAAAGAAGAAGTTTTAGTACCAAGTAGTCTCTTATAAAAGCCATTAATTTCTGCTTCAATATCAGCAGGAACTTTGAGAAGAACATCATTCTCATCAAAGATAGTATCGATTCTGTTCCTTCCTTGCCTATGTTTCATAACATAAAAGAAGTACTTATTATTGCTATCTCCAAGTTTGAGCCAGTCCACTCTAGATTTCAGCTTAAAAATACTCTCTTGAACATTGATCCAATACTTGATACTCATAATAGTTTCCATTTCCTGAGCATAAAGATCAACATTATTGGGATCATAATTAATCTGATTTTGGACATCAAGGAGAGTGTTTTGAGTAAACGCAAGCAAAACCCCTAGATTCATTACTTTTGCCCATATTACTTAAGGTCTTATGTAACACTTTGAGTAACGTATGGTAACACTTTCAAAAGTGTTACCATAAACACTCTTATGTATCACTTATTATATCGTTAGTATAATTTTTAAAGTGTTTCTCCCTCCGTTTTTAAATACTTGCTTCATTTCTCCATGCGCGGAGTTTTAGGAGAAATTGGAGAAAGTAATAAAATATGGAGGTAGTGGGGTAGTTGAGAAAATAAAAAATTTTAAAAAACAAAAGTAGTGGAAGAATAGGAGGAGAGAAGAGTATTATGTTGGGTCCACTAAGTGTGAGAAATGAATTAAATATTGAAAAAGCTTTCCAAAAGAGGAAATGGAGCAAGTATTTAAAAACGGCCGGAAAAAGAAAGTGGAGCAAGTATTTAAAAACGGAGGGAGTACTTTTTATTTCTTATGTAACACTGACTTATCTTTAGTAACATTTTTCAATCATATAGTATCACTTTTTCAACTTTATGTATCACTTTTTCAAACCAATGTTACCCTATGTTGATTATTAGGTAATATTTTTCAATCTTCTTTTGACATTTAATAGCACTTTATTCGATATTATGTATCACTTTTTGCAAACTAATGTAACACCATATTAATGAATAGGTAACATTTGTTGTTGTTGTTGTTGTTATTATTATTATTATTATTATTATTATTATTATTATTATTATTATTATTATTATTATTATTATTATTATTATTATTATTATTATTATTGTTATTATTGTTATTATTATTATTATTATTATTATTATTATTATTATTATTATTATTGTGATTATTATTATTATTATTACTATTACTATTATAATTGTTATTATTTTTATTATTGTAATTATTATTGTTATTTTTATTATTGTTGTTGATGTTATTATTATTATTATTATTATTATTATTATTATTATTATTATTATTATTATTATTATTATTATTATTATTATTATTATATGTAAAACAACAAAAAATATTTGAAATTAACACATATAATAGACAATAATTTGAATTTAAATAATTAATTTCATAGTTTTTACAAAAAAATCCATGAACACCAATATGTAACACTTACTTATCTTTAGTAACATTTTTCAATCATATAGTATCATTTTTCAAACTAATGTAACAATGTGTTAATTTTTAAGTAACATTTTTCAATCTTCTTTTAACATTTAATAGCAATTTATTCGACATTATATATAACTTTTCGAAAACTAATGTAACACCATATTAATGAATAGGTAACCTTTATTATTATTACTATTATTCTTATTCTTATTCTTATTATTATTATTATTATTATTATGTAAAAAAACAAAAATTTGAAATTAACACATGTATTAGACAATAATTTGAATTTAAATAATTAATTTCATAATTCTTACAGAAAATACCCCTAGCATCGGAATGCCCGAGTACGAGGGGCATATGGCCTACCAAGGTGGCTAGCAAATGTGTGCTAGCGCATGATGAGTGGCATTTATGCCACTATTTTATCCTTTTTCTCTAAGGATTCTCCCTTCATTTGCACTTGTTTGGCCCTTTTTCTAAGCATTTTTACTTAGTTTTGCTTCCTCTTTTCTTTCTCCTTTATCTTCCCTTTTCTTAGTCTTCTCGCTTCGTTTTTATTGTGATTTTCATGCTTATGCTTTGTAGGAACCATCGGGATTTTCAAGAGGAGGAAGCTAAGCTCAAGGTAAGCTGGAGGAAGTATGATTCAGAAGAGGTTCGACCGAACCTCCTGAAGGTGTGGCTGAACCAAGGTGTGGCCGAACCTGCTCAGTGGTTCGGCCGAACGTCAAGCCAGGGTCAAGATGCAATTTGGCAATTTTGTAGGAGTGGTCGAACCACAGAAGTTCGATCAGACCAGGATCAGGGAGGTTCGACCGAACCTACCCATGGTTCGGCCGAACCTACCCTGTAGTCAGGCCGAAACTTCCCATTGTTCGGTTGGACCTCTCCTTTTATCAGCTGGCTCTGTATGGACTATATAAGTCCCATATTAGAACGTTTTGAGATTTAGATTAACTTAGTTTTAATTTTTCTATATTTTAGCTTAATCTACAGAGAGAAACACTATTAGTCTTCATTGGTAGAGAGAGAAAGTGTGGTTTTCTTCATTGATGAACTTGGATTTTGAAGAAGGAGTTTGTTCAATCCTTTGTAGACCTTCGCCTTCAATTAATGAGCAATCTCTTACTCTTTCTCTTTACCTTTGTTTTTTATTTTGCTTATTTGCTTTGATTTTTCTTCTTTGCTTATTAATCATGTTGATGCTTATTGATTTGATGATTGATATTGTTTTCAATATGATTTGTGAGTAGTCACCTAGCCAAGGGTGTGGGGATGGTGTAGTTGCTAATTGTTCATGCTTATAATGTTGGGGTTATGTTAATGGTGATTAAAGTCTTTGCATGCTTGATATTCTTTGATCTTCTTGCAAGTGCACATTGTTAGTTGATTAAAGGTGAGTCTTTGCTATCGATAATTCTTTGATTGCACCTTCTAATATATGGTTCTAGTGTGGAAACATAGAGGCTATGTTAGGAGAAACCGATTAACCCCGGAAGGCGGTTAGATTGGGCCTTACTTCGGTATTCATGCATGTTTAGTTTACCATAGATTTGCTAATTTGTTATTGCATGATCAAGCGTCATATTCACCTACCCATTTCCTTTGGTGCCTAGTTATATTAATTTTAATCCATTTCGTTCTTAGTTTAACCTCTTAGTTATTCACACTTCTTGTTCCGAGATAGCTTAGACTCTAGGTAATGAATACGGTGCTTAAGCATTTCTCCCTGTGGTTCGACCTGTATTTACCCTATACTTGTATTAGGTCAGTAGAGCGTTATAAATTCATTTGATTTAGGAGTAGTCGCTCAACGACACGATTATTTTCCCCGGTAACGGCGCCAATTTGGCAAGGGAATAAATGCGTCGTCAATTGTCTATCCCTAGATCAAATACAATTTATACAACCTAAACAAACCTAATACGAGTATAAGGAAAGCATAGGGGTCGAACCACAGAGAACGGATAAACACCACCAAATGTTATCGACAATTAAGCTAGTCCGGAATAGGAGATAAATAAACTAAAGTCTTAATATGCTAAAACAAGAAATAAAACACTAAGGGAAATGGTTTAGGTATAGCATTCACTTGAACATAAACAAAGGCATAAAAATTGAATTAATTATGAACTAAACATGTTCGAATATCGAAATAAAGGATCCAATCTAGCCGCCTTCCGGGGTCAATTGGCTTCTCCTAACATAGCCTCTATGTTTCCACATTAGAACCATATACTAGGAGGTACTATTAAATAACAATAGATAGCTATGAACCTTAACTAAGTCAACTTCCGTTTCTTGTTAGCAAAGATTCACCTATAATCAACCAACAATGTGCACTTGCAAGAAGATTAAAGAATATCAAGCATATAAAGACTTTAATCACAAATAAATCAATTCTAAACCCTATAACATGCTCAAGATCCAACTACACCACAACCATCCCCTTAATGGGGAAATTACTCACTAATCATGCTAATATCAAGATTAATTAACAAACAATCAAGAATAAACATGATTAACAAGCAATAACAACAACTAAAATAATAATCAAAATAAAACAAATAAAAATAGAGGAGAGAAAGTTAGAGATTCTCATTGATTGAATGTGGAAATCTACAAACAAGATAGTCAATCCTCTTATTCAATATCCAAGCTCAACAATGGTGAAACCCTCACTTTCTGTCTCTAAACTATCCTAATCCTAACCTAAACCTAGAGAGAGAAGCTCTCCTCAAACTAATTAGAGAGTGGAATAGATAGTTATTGAATTTTTTTTCTAATTACCCCAAAAAATTGGTATAAATACTAAGCTAGGAAAAATAGAAAAAGAAAAGAAAAGAAAATAAATTAACTTAAAAAGGAAAAGTAAAATAAGAAAACTAATAAATAAAAATAAAAGAAAGAAATAAGAAAAAAGGGAAAAGAAAAGAAAGAAATAAAAATAAAAAGAAAATAAACCAAAATTAATTCCCACAAAAACACAACCAGACTCTCCTCTTCGAAAATGGCTGCTTCAATTATCATCATCACCATTCATCAAAATCCATCATCACCGCACATCATAATTGCAAATCAAAGATCAATGACCATCACCAAGCTTTAATCGTTCGATCCTCATTAAAAATCATGTCCGAGGCTCGTGAAGTGGTTCGGTCGAACCATGGGTTGGTGCGGCCAAACTACGGGGTTGGTTCGGTCGAACCATGGGTGTGTTCGACTACACCTCTTCAATTTACAGAACTTGAAAGTCTCTGACTTGTGCTTCGACCGAACTCTCAACGGTTTGCCCGAACCCGATAAATTTGTGATTTGCTCTGATTTTTGGTGAAAATAGCGGAATCAGGTGAGTAATTGTGGTGGACTGGTGGCAGCAAGGGGTTCTGGTTGTTGGTTGCGGCTGGTGAGTGGCTGGTGAGGGTTGCGCGGAGTTGAGTGAGGGAGCAGGGGATTGGCGACTGGTGGCTGTGATGCGTGGTAGAGCTGTGGGTTTTCGTGGCTGCGCGAATTGGTGGTGGAAAGTACTGGTGGTCAGGTGCGTGTGATTGGAAGTAAAAGGAGAAGGGGATGTTGATTGGTTTTGGTGGGCTAATGTGTGTGCCGATTTGGGTGGCTAAAGGTGGAGATGTGCGTGTGATTGTTACGGCTGGTGTGTGGTGGTGTTGGTGGCATCAACTGTGTTTGTTGCGGGGGTGAAATTGGTGGTGTTTGGTGGTAGATTGGAGGCTAGTGGTGGCTGAAATTAAGGGGTTGTTCTGGTGTTGTTGTGCGGTGGTGAAAGGGGAAAGGTGGCATTTGACTCAAATTGAAACCCTAACTCACTTGACACGAAACCCGAACACCTACACACAAAACCGAGAAAGTATTGGGACAAAGAAAAAAAGAATAAAATAAAATGAAAATAAATAAAAGACGAAATAAAACAAAACCAAGACAAATAAATTAAAATAAATAAAATAGGAATAAATAAAATGAAATAAAAAATAAGAGATATAAAACTAAACTAATAAAAATAAAACAAAAACTATACAAGCAAATAAAGTAAAATAAAATACAAAAATAAACTAAAATTAATAAAAAAAAAAGAAAATAAACTAAAATGCTCCAAAATTACCAAAATAAACTAGAAACTTTATTAAAGAGAAAACAAGAGAATAAAAGGAAAATAAGGGAAAATAAACACGGAAATAACTCTAAAACTACTCCCTAAGAGTGACATAAATGTCACTCATCAGCGCACATTGGCTAGCATGGCCAGCTAGAAGCCCGCACTTAGTGCGAGTCAGGCTAGCTGCTGGCCAAGGCTGATAGCCTGCACTTGGTGCGTGGCATGCCAGCATGCCAAAGCTAGCAGCCTGCACCAAGTGCAAGGCTTGCTAGCAAGCTGCGGCTAGCAACCCGCACCTAGTGCGTGGCGTGCTAGCATGCTGCAGCTAGCAGCCCGCGCATGGTGCGTGGCTTGCTAGCAGCAGCCTTCGGCCATAGCATCCCACACATATAGTGTGTGGTTTGCTGGGTCGAAAGGGGAGCAGCGACAAGGCAGCCCACCTTGGGTGCCTTGGTGCCCAATGTGTGGTTTGCTGGGCCGAAAGGGGAGCAGCGGCAAGGCAGCCCACCTTGGGTGCCTTGGTGCCCGAGTGTGGGGCTGACACATGGCGCAAACTAATTGGGTGTTTTGGTTTTGTGTTGGACGGCTATGGGAGAGGGAGTGGGGAGCAATTCTGGTCCCCACCTTCTCCAAGTGGTCCTCACCTAGCTCTCTTGTGAGCATGCCACTTGTTGATTTATTAGTAGCTTGATTATTAATTTTATTTTTGAATTAAAATAAAATGGAAAAATCAAATCTCCCACATTGATGTGTGAGCTTTTCTAACTCTTGCATTTCCCTATAAATACCCATCTTGGAGTATTAGGAAAAGCACTTGAGTAAGTGTTGAAAAAGGCATCACCATTGTGTTAACCTTCGAACACAATTAATTACTCGGGTTTAGGTCGGGCATAGCTAATTCCTAAGAAATAGATCATTTTCGATGCTCGAGTTGTGGGTGGACTTCGTTGGAGGTCCTCGTGTGAGCGGGGCTAAGAGCTTTCGAAGTAAGAGCTCAATTAAGTGAGCGAAACACGCTACAAAGGTATTAATCTCTTTCTTAATCTTGTGTTTAAGTTAATTATGCTTTATGGTTATAATTATTGTGAGTGTGGTCTTGGCTTAGGTTTCCTTCTGCGGTGGGTCAGACTCACCAAAACCCAACAACAGTATCGGAGCCTTGCTCATTTATTTCTATAATCATATTTTTCAAGGTGTTTTTATGGCTTAACTTTCTGGTTTTAAGTTGCTAAGTAGATTAGTAGCTCGGTTTTATTATTTTTAAACCCGTATTATAGCTAATTTTAGCCCCGAACCCAGATTTCCGCCCAAAAATAGTGAATTTTTGGTGGAAAAGGCGTTCTAAAAATGGTTTTTAGCCAAAAAAACGACCAGAATTGCCTTTTTTAAGGGATTTTTTTGGTTTTGACGAAAAATTTTAAGTCTTTATAACCTTAAATTTTTATGGCATATTTATGGTGGTTATGTACTTGGTTCTTTCCTTAATTTATATGCAATTTTAAACCTCTTTAAGCATGGTTAATTGGTAGTAATTGGTGCTTGAAAGTTTGGTTTTATTTTTCACATAATTGCAATTTAATTGCTTTAAGTGTTAAAAAATTTGTTCTTTGTTGCTTCCAAGTACTAATGATTCGAGCTTTAATTGTTTTAAGTGATTGAAACTTTGAGTTACTAAATTCCATGAATCTTTTGGTTGAACTTTTGATTTAATCATGTATTAAGTTAATTGGAATCATAAAGTTTGATTCTTGTGATAGAAATGTCATTTATCTTCATATAGGAAGATATAATTCATCAAGGATTCACAAGTGTTAAATTTGGAATTTTTACATTGATATAATTAAATTAAAAGTGAGTTGTTGCCTTTAAGAATGGTTCTTGGAAATAATTTTGGTTGTATGCACCTTAATGAATTTTTATTTAAAGTTGGACTTGTTTAATTTTTCATTTTTTCTCATTAAATTAGTTCTTAAATAAATTTAGAATTAATTATATGTCACGCAAAAATCGGGTTGGAAACCCGAAGCTATGGCATGTAAGCCGAGGCAAGAGCCTCACTTGGCTAACCGGGCTGCATAGCAGCCCATATGTGGCTACCAAGTGGGCTGCCCGAATCTTGGTGCGGCTGATTAGCGTTGATGCTGCTTGAGCGGCACCATGTCGCACCATGGCAGCAGCATGGTGCGACATCAGTAAGCTGATGTGTGCGCGCACCATGGGTGCATCCTTGTGGCTGGTCGTGGCTAGCCATAGCCCGGTGCATGGTTGTGTGATGCTTGGTGAGGCTTGAGTGTGTGTGTGTGTGTGTGTGGTAGTGCTACATGCTTGTGGCACGATGTGCACAGCAGCAAGCTTGCGTGGCCTTCGTGGCTTGTGTCGCGAGCACGCTCAGTAGAAGAGTCGATGCGTATGCGGTATTCTAGGCTATGGATGTGACACTTGCCATGAGTCACGGCTGTGTGCATAACCCCTTACTTAACGCTTGTAACTCGTATTAAGGCTATGTTAATTTTGCCGTTTTAATTATTTTATTAATTTAATTTGCTTTTAATTATTTTAATAAATGCTGGAGGCTAGGCTTTGGTTTATGAGCGATATTTGCAAATATTTAATTTTGGCAAATATTTGGGTTTATCGGCTTAATTAATTGGATTAATTAAGATGGATGCGGAATTTAGTGGGAGCTTCAATTATTAATTGCGCTAAATTACATAATCAATTAAATAACTTTGACAAATATTAATTCAGCATGTTAATTGGATTAACGACCTAACTAAGTTACTAGTTTAAGCTTTGTATGCACTGTTACTTGTTTTATCGTTGTAAAATTCATGGGCCATTCACAAATAGTGAATGGATGAATGGAATGTATATTCTCTCACAAGTTTTATAAAATGGTAGCTAGTAGGGCCCAATTAGGATAGAGAATACGGACTGCGATCCGTGATGTATTTTTGTAAATCTAAATACGGTCTGCTGACCGTTGAGTATTTTTGGTACCTTAATATTTAGATTAGTCATAATCATAGATACTAGTATTTGCATAATTATGGTTATGTCTTGAAGACGGAGGTTCTTGGAAGACGAAGCCATAAAGTTGCAAAACCCGTCCCTTGAAGACTTGAAGGCTCAAGAGGTGATGCTAGTTGCCAAATGCATCTTTATTAATGTTTTCAATATATATTTATGAGTATTTATATATGAATTATATATTAGATGCATGTTTAAGATTTCAAATGTTGTGATGATTAATTAAGTTCCTTTAAATAAACCAACAAAGAAACCATCGGTCCCTAAAATATTGAGTGAAATTGTCATTCTAAAATAACACTTATTGACCTATTAAGAGTAGTGATGGGCTAGGCCAAAGCGAGGCATCACTATTACTCCCTAGGATACATAAGGCATACCGGGTATGCAAGTTGGTTTTTGTTGTACTTAACAATATGAGTGATGGAGTCCTAACATGTCGTGGAAAAGTGGATAAGTTGTTGAGAGATCATTAGATGCGACGTTTTATCCAACCAAGAGTGGCTTGGAGCCACTAGCAAAGCGTTGCTTACCTTAGGAGATTGAGTGTCATGACAAGCCAAAGCATGCTTAACCACTCTTTGTTTCTTTGGATCTTGGAACCGGCTTATTCTCACCAAAATGGGGACAATTTTAATGTGTGAATAAGACGTTTAAATAAGTTTGATTAAAATGCATGATTTTAATATTATTAAAAGTATTATGAATGGTTTTTCATTTCAAATTCTTTCAATTGTAAAATCATGTCTTCAACTATCGACAACAATCTAATGTGCCCGGAACTTCCCAAAAAGTTACCATTTAGCTTGAATCTGGTAAACTTCAAGGAATGGGAGGAAGAACTCCGTATGACCCTCCGTAATGGCTACCTAGAGCATTTCTTGGATACACCTATCCCGAGTTTTTACTGAAAATGTGTCATGAGCGATGAAGCTCATGAGGAGTGGAGTTATGATTGCAAGTGAGTCTCGCGACTCATGTCAAACTCCATTTTGGAACAATGGAAAAAGAAATTATCCAACTACCTTCCGGATGTACTCCTCAAGGCTCTAGATGACGTGGTCAATCTGAGGGTCACAAAGAGCGTCAGGGGAAACTATGACGACCTTGTGGAGGAGGTGACTAGGTCACTTTCTAACATGAGGATCAAGCCACCACAAGATGGGTGTATCACCAAAGAGAGACATGAATTATTATGGGCCACGGTCTATAGTGCAAGACTTAGGCCCGAGATGCCACTTTAAGCCCATGTGCTCAAGATGACAAGGTTATTCAACCACTTGGAGCTGATTGGTAGACCGGTGGAGGATGAGCAAGCGGCTAATATGCTTGTAATGTAATACCCCGTATTTTTGAAACGTATTTCTAATCAATTATTTAGTATTCTCTTAAAAAAGGTATTTTAGTAATTTAATTTACTATTTGAATTTTGGAGCCAAAATGATTTTTGAATTTTGGCGCCAAAAGTATTTTAAAACTCAATTATTAGTTTTATATTTTGGATAAGATTTACTATCCATTTATTTTATTTTAAAAAATCAGATTACTTATACATATTTCGGATATTTTAATTAAACAAAATTATATTTTCTTATTTAATTTAAAAGGGATGAATTTCCCTATTTAATTAGCTAAGATATTAAGATTTCCTAAGTAGAAAATCTTATTTTTCTTAGTTAAATTAATTAGTGAATAATTGGTATTTTCCTATTTAATTATTTTATACAAAATATATTATTTGCAAAATTATTTTTAATACTTAAATCTAGAAAACTAATTTCCTAAATTCTACATAAGGAGTTCAAAATTTTGAGCTATGGAAGCTCAAAATATTCGGCCAATTTGTTGGATTTTGGGTGATTTATTTTGGTAAATTGTATTTTTAATTATCTCCTTAAAATATCTTATTTTCCTTAATTTTATTTTCCATCTCACAAAGATTTGATCATGATATTTCCCTATCTTATTTCATCCATGATTATTTTCCCAGTAATATCTTTTGCCATATTATTTTCATGACAAACACACTTTCCTAAATGCTATTATTCTTATCACCTTAATATCAAAAGTTTACATATTTCTTTATTCACTTCTCCAAGTAATTTCCTTAATTCTTTTTACCATAATTCTTCCCACATTCTCCTACCATAATTTTCTCATTCATGAGCCTATAAATACCCCTTCATACCTCTCATATTCTTCACACCAAAAATCAATTCTCTTCTTCTCTCTTCTTCTTCTTTTCCCTAAACCTTTTCATACTTTTCTTACAAATCATCCTGTGTACCTTTCAAGCCACTTTTTGGGAACTTCTGGTCAGTTTTTGGGATTTGAGGTTTCAAAAAACGATTGTTCCTCTTAAAAAATTCTTGAGGTTAGGCTCAAGAATCATCCAATTCGGAGTTATATTGAAGGAGTTATGGCCTCTGCAAATTCTGCTTATTCTTTCCAACGAAAATTCAATTCTCCTTAAACCTATTCCTTTATCTTCTTAATGGTTAGTTTTCTAAAATACAAATACCTATTTGACGAGTGGAAAACTAGGTCGTTATCTAATCTTCCCTCGGTCAAACTAAATTTATAAACACTTAACAAACCTAAATACGAGTATAGAGGCAAGTTAAGGGTCGAACCCAAAGGAACGGTAATGTTCTAGCACTTTCAATTATGCGCCTAAGCTAGGTCAAAGACGAAGGTAAGAGAGAATACTAACAAATAACAAAACAAGTAACCAAAGAAATAAAACACTAGGAACGGGGATCAACAAGTAATCATGTCAATTGCAACAACTTGGGAAGAGCATGCCAATAAAAGGTTGTGAGGACTAAATGATAAGAGCAATCAATAGGAATCAAAGAGCTATCTCCTAATTGTTAAGCTAGGGTTCACTATGAATAACAAACTAAGAGAATCACAATCAAAACCAATTGATAATTGCAATTCCTAAATCAATTGTTCATGTCATTAGCAATTACAATGCAATCTAGCATAATTCTCAAGGCTAAATTTAATTACACACATGCAAACCTTCACTAATCACTGTAATCTCAACAATCAATCAACACAATTCCCAAATTAATCACAATTAATCAACCATACAAGTTTCACCCAATTCCTAGCCAAACAACTATTCAAGAATCATCATCTCTCAACTAACAACCATAGAGAACAAGAATCAACAAATTATCAAGAACAATTACTCTAATCAAACATCAAATATCAAAATCAAACCAAACAAACATCAAATTAAACAAAGCAATTGAATGAGATAGAGTTTAGAAATTCTCATTGATAATTAAGAAGATCTCCAACACAATTGTCACACTTGCATCTTCAATCTCTCAATCACCATTGAAATTCCTCACTTTCTCTCTCTAAAACTACTCCTAATCTAGAGAGAGAAAACTATTCTAAAACTAAAGAAATACATGAATGAATAATAAAGGAAACCAAAAACTATATAAACAAAAGGAGAAAAGAAGCTTAAAATCGTAAAAGACCCAGAAACCCGCGCCCGCGGAGGGGAACGGACACCCCGATAGCCGCGCCCGCGGCCCAAGCCCGCGCCCGCGGGGCCAAGGCCCACGCCCTCGGAGAGCCCTCGGGACAACCGCGGGTGCTTACTGCCCAAATACGGCAGTTTTGGAGCTGCAGCAACCCCGCGCCCGCGGGTTCTGTAGCCCGCGCCCGCGGCAGTTTTCCAGGGCCAACTTCAGAAGGCTGTAACTTCCGACCTAAGAGTCCTATGAAGGCGTGCGACCTATCATTGGAAAGCTCCTCAAGTTTAGTTTCCAAACCAACTTGAATCACCCTAATCCGATCTGTAGATCTTGATATATGACTAAAACAATGAACAAAGGTCCTATTTGATACTTTGCAATCCTTCGTTTTCCTTTGTTTCAAACTCAATTTCAATTCCGAAAAGTGCATATTGATCCTAGTGGGTGCTATTTTCAATTCCCATTTATATAGCCCGCGACGTACCTACAAAACAAGACAAAGAAACGGAGAAGCAAGAGAAATAGCCGAGAAATGAATAAAATGATAAGAAAGCCATTAAAAGCATGCATTTTTCTAAACTAACACAAAAACACGCGAATCGAGCATTATTCTCTAAAAACACGACATAAACGACTACAAAGGAGCATAGAAATATAACGAAAACATAGCCTAAAGGTGCCATAAATGACACGGATCAAATTCCCCCAAGCTAAACTTTGCTCGTCCTCGAGCAAAACAAAATCCAACCTAAGGGAAAAATGATGACATTATTCAAGCAAAGAAAGAAACGAGAAAAGTAGAGAAGATGGGAATATACACTAACTCACTTTCGTAGGAATCACGGTCAATTTTAGCAAATAAAGACAAGCCATTTAAACCCCTAGATCGCCCTAGAGGACGAGTGATGCTCTCGTAAGGGTATCCTAAGAGTTTACCCATAACACTCATAATAATACAAACAAGGCAAAGCATGAAAAAGAAAACAAAATACAAGAAAAGCAAACAAATGTTCATGAAAGGACTTTTGCAAATTTACAAGCACAATGAATGCAAATCTTTCTAAACAAGTAAGGGAGCGCACGCTATAAGATACCTAAGGTTGATTGAAACATAAAAATGCTAAGCATAGGAACTAGTTATCACACTCCACTTTCATCCCAAACGGTCTTACCGCGTTCCCCCTACTAATCTCATATATCCCCATAGTGAGCATCTCATAGATTCCGCGAAGGAACCGGAAAAAGATCAAATTTTTGGGCCACTCGACATCTTGACTTCGCATCCCCTTTCCTTAGGCAATGACCCATGATTCCCTCCCCCGAATAGTGACTCAACTTTCTAGGTCGAAAGGTCTTTCCCCAAGGTTGTAACATAAGGCATAAAGGGTGAGGGTAGGCTAAAATTTAAATTTTGGAGGTTTTCCTAAAAAGTGAAGCAAAAGGGTGATCAATCCTTAACAACACGATCAAGAAATCACCAAGTAAAAGCAACACCCCCAAGCTTATTTGAAGCTATACTCACAAGAAATATATACAAAAAGCGTAAACGCTTCTCCCCCAAGCTTAAATGAAGCATTGTCCTCAATGCTTAGAAGGAGAAAAGAATACATCAAAATATTTTTGAATTTTCACTTTTTTCAAATTATTTTATTTTATTTTTTTTTTACTTAAACTTGCAATGTCCTCGCCTTTTGCTAAATTCGGACGGCTTTTTCTATAATGCAATTTATTAGTCCATGCCTTTTATGATTAAGGACGGCTTTTACTCAAACACTTGCCATTATTCACAAAGAAGACTTAATCACAAACTAGCACTCATAAAAACCAAATTTCCAACTTATCCACCACAAACTCCATCATACGTGATCAATTTGCTTCACAAAAAACCAAGAATAGAAAGAAAATGAAACAAAAGGCCAAAGAACTAAATATGTGGCTTGAAAAGAAGGTATAAGGATCAAATGGTTGCAAGAAGGCAAATGGATACCCAAAAACAAATATGAATCAAACTAACCTAAAAATGAAAAATACCACCCCGAAAAAGGTGCCTTTGTCCTCCCTAGATAGCTCGGTCTCGGGTTTAAGAATCATACATCAAGCTTTATAGATTAGGCTTGCAAAGTCAAGGACCCCATGCCGCTCATGCAAGATTATGATGAAAGATTGAACAAATATAAATCTCACATGGTTGTAGCAAAAACTCACTAAGGTTGTCAAATCGAAGATAGGGAGCAACTACCAAACATGCCACAAACAAGTAGAATTCGGCTTCATGATCCCCCTAGTTCTAGACAACTACCTAAGCATGCTTTATCCTAGAATCAACCAAACGTAATCTCAAACCGTGCACACCACTACCATTTAGGAAGAAAAGCAATCAATTATACAAGTCCAAATGTTATTATGTCAAAAGCAAGAACAAAACAAAACACATTGCAAATTTGCCTTGATAGAAACAAAAATCTTTTTGGAGTTTTTCAAAATATGAGCACATGGAAAAGCATATACAAAGGTGCATGACATATATGAATCAACATTCCACCAAACATGATAGAATACCCTTCCCCAAGCTTGAATGAGACCACATGCTCAAACATAAATCAAATATTCCACGGGAGGGGAAAAACAAGGAGATTAATCCAATCAAACCAACATATGTCCAGCAAGTCATCATCCACTAGTGAAAGAGCAAGGAAGGATATTACCGGATATTAGGTGGGTGTAAATACCCGCAAATGACCCAATTTTAACCTTTCAAAGCTAACAACCTCTAATATTGAATCTTGCCTTCTATTTGTTAGCAAAAATAGGAGTCAACCTTCCTTGATTCTTGATCCATATTGAAGCACCAAAGTATATCAAGTCATGTACCTAGCAAAAGGCACACAAACATTTCCATGAGATAAAATCTATTCTAAAAGAAAAGAAAATGAAAGCAATAAAACACGGGTTACTTCCCGAGAAAGGCTTGCTTAAGGTCCAAACTTGACCGCTCTAGAAAATAATAATTCAACGCGCGCAAGAGCTTGTCAAATGCACTACTACACATTTCATAGGAGAGAAGGTAGGAAAATGACGCGAAGAGTACGTGCAACAAGGATAGTGCACGCAAATGAGGAGACAGATGCCAAGAAAAGGAAGAGGAAGAATCAAAAGAAAATTCAACAAAATATGAAGAAAAAGAAAAAGAAGAACAAGAAGAAAAAGAAGGCAAACTCTCCTCAAAATATTTTTGGGTGGCAACATCACCCTTTTCCTCAATTTGGGACGAATGAGCTTCATACAAATTATCATAGACAAAAGGGTCCCCAATAGGCTCATTGACAAAAGAAGGGAGGGAAATAGGAGTGTAAGGGATATGGTTGATTCTTCTTGAAAAATGGGTGTGAGAAAAGAGAAAAGGGACTATGGTCTCACAAATGAGCTTTTTCTCACCACCATGCCTCAAATCACCAATAAGAGCATGGAAATCAATCATAGATTCCTCAAAAGAAGAACACTCATGAGATCCATCTCCCTCAAACATCCAACCTCCAAGAGGAACAACATAATCCCCTCCATCACAACAATGAACAACAACTCCCTCAACAACTTTAAAGCCTAAGGTCTCAAAACCATGCATGAATGAATGCAAATTCATTTCAAACTCATCTCTCTCCTATGAAGCATCCGCAATGAACTCATTTAAAAGACTATGGGTTTTCTTTTGACTCTCAAAGAATGCATTGGTCATAACCTCAATCGAGTCGAAATACTCATGGATAGAAGAGTCACAAACATGCACATGAGACTCATCAAGATGGGAAAGAGGGTTAGAAATTTCAATATCAACACTCTCTTCATTCTCAACTCCTTCACCATCCCTCAAATGCTCACCAATGGGATCCTCACACTCTCTTGGTTGCTCAAAATCATCATCATCATCCTCACCGCACACATTAAATTGGGATTTATCACAAACAAGCATCAAGGATGACAATTGGCTTTCTAACTCTTCTCCTCTTCTCTTTTCCTCCTCAATACGCTCCTCATTCTTTTTCATTATCTCTAATTGACCTCTCATAGAATTAAGAATCATCTCCTTACTAAGCCCAAACTCATTATCAAGCTCAATGCGCCTAATTTGAGACTCAAATGTATCAACAAGAGATTCAAAAGATGTAGAAGGTTGAGGCTCAACAAGAGAAGAAGAAGTACAACCAATATTGGAAGAATCAACATTAAGATCATGAGCATATACATCACATTGGGGAGTGGGGGCACAATTTATAACATGAGATTCATCATTAAGGGAATGAAGCACATAACAAGAAGGCATGGTAAATAATGAAGAATATTGAAACATACCATTAGCATCAACTTGAGCTTGCACTTCATTATCATGAACAAAAGGAGAAATAAAGTTGAAATCATGTGTTCTAGGTTCACTTAAGGGATCATGTGACAAATCATGGGAATTCATGCTAATATTAGAAGAATCAAGAAATTGCATATCAATATTAGACTCATGATTACCCCTATCATAAACATCCCTAGCAAACCAAACATAAAATTCCCAAGCATCATCAATTGAAAATGCTCTAAATTCACCATTATGCATACATTCAACTTCATCCCTAGTTTGCTCATTCAAACCAAAATAACAAATCTCACAAGCCTCCCAAATATTACAACAATTATAGTCCAAAAATCCCTCAAGTCTATTGAAATATTCACAAAAAGGCTCATTGTCAAATTGAGGAAACGAGAAATATGCCATTTTTATACAAAACAAACAAAAATCAAATAAAAGAAAAGTATATACAAAGACCTAGACTCAAGCAATCAAAAACACTCAAACATAGACACCGTTCCCCGGCAACGGCGCCATTTTGACGAGTGGAAAACTAGGTCGTTATCTAATCTTCCCTCGGTCAAACTAAATTTATAAACACTTAACAAACCTAAATACGAGTATAGAGGCAAGTCAAGGGTCGAACCCAAAGGAACGGTAATGTTCTAGCACTTTCAATTATGTGCCTAAGCTAGGTCAAAGACGAAGGTAAGAGAGAATACTAACAAATAACAAAACAAGTAACCAAAGAAATAAAACACTAGGAACGGGGATCAACAAGTAATCATGTCAATTGCAACAACTTGGGAAGCGCATGCCAATCAAAGGTTGTGAGGACTAAATGATAATAGAAATCAATAGGAATCAAAGAGCTATCTCCTAATTGTAAAGCTTGGGTTCACTATGAATAACAAACTAAGAGAATCACAATCAAAACCAATTGATAATTGCAATTCCTAAATCAATTGTTCATGTCATTAGCAATTAAAATGCAATCTAGCATAATTCTCAAGGCCAAATTGAATTACACACATGCAAACCTTCACTAATCACTTTAATCTCAACAATCAATCAACACAATTCCCAAATTAATCATAATTAATCAATCATACAAGTTTCACCCAATTCCTAGCCAAACAACTATTCAAGAATCATCATCTCTCAACTAAAAACTATAGAGAACAAGAATCAACAAAATATCAAGAATAATTACTCTAATCAAACATCAAATATCAAAATCAAACCAAACAAACATCAAATTAAACAAAGCAATTGAATGAGATAGAGTTTAGAAATTCTCATTGATAATTAAGAAGATCTCCAACACAATTGTCACACTTGCATCTTCAATCTCTCAATCACCATTGAAATTCCTCACTTTCTCTCTCTAAAACTACTCCTAATCTAGAGAGAAAAGCTCTCAACCTAAGAGAGAGAAAACTATTCTAAAACTAAAGAAATACATGAATGAATAATAAAGGAAACAAAAAACTATATAAACAAAAGGAGAAAAGAAGCTTAAAATCGTAAAAGACCCAGAGACCCTCGCCCGCGGATAAATCGGCCGCGCCCGCGGAGGGGAACGGACACCCCGATAGCCGCGCCCGCGGCCCAAGCCCGCGCCCGCGGGGCCAAGTCCCGCGCCCTCGGAGAGCCCTCGGGACAACCGCGGGTGCTTACTGCCCAAAAACGGCAGTTTTGAAGCTGCAGCAACCCCGCGCCCACGGGTACTGTAGCCTGCGCTCGCGGCAGTTTCCAGGGCCAACTTTAGAAGGCTGTAACTTCCGACCTAAGAATCGTATGAAGGCGTGCGACCTATCATTGGAAAGCTATTCAAGTCTAGTTTCCAAACCAACTTGTATCTCCCTAATCCGATCTGTAGAACTTGAGATATGACTAAAACAATGAACAAAGGTCCTATTTGATACTTTGCAATCCTTCGTTTTCCTTTGTTTCAAACTCAATTTCAATTCCGAAAAGTGCATATTGATCCTAGTGGGTGCTATTTTCAATTCCCATGCATATAGCCCGCGACGTACCTACAAAACAACACAAAGAAACGGAGAAGCAAGAGAAATAGCCGATAAATGAATAAAATGATAAGAAAGCCATTAAAAGCATGCATTTCTCTAAACTAACACAAAAACACGCGAATCGAGCATTATTCTCTAAAAACACGACATAAACGACTACAAAGGAGCATAGAAATATAAAGAAAACATAGCCTAAAGGTGCCATAAATGACACGGATCAAATTCCCCCAAGCTAAACTTTGCTCGTCCTCGAGCAAAACAAAATCCAACCTAAGGGAAAAATGATGACATTATTCAAGCAAAGAAAGAAACGAGAAAACTAGAGAAGATGGGAATATACACTAACTCACTTTCGTAGGAATCACAGTCAATTTTAGCAAAAAAAGACAAGCCATTTAAACCCCTAGATCGCCCTAGAGGACGAGTGATTCTCTCGTAAGGGTATCCTAAGAGTTTACCCATAAATCTCATAATAATACAAACAAGGCAAAGCATGAAAAAAAAACAAAATACAAGAAAAGAAAACAAATGTTCATGAAAGGACTTTTGCAAATTTAAAAGCACAATGAATGCAAATCTTTCTAAACAAGTAAGGGAGTGCACGCTATAAGATACCTAAGGTTGATTGAAACATAAAAATGCTAAGCATAGGAACTAGTTATCACACTCCACTTTCATCCCAAATGGTCTTACCGCGTTCCCCCTACTAATCTCATATATCCCCATAGTGAGCATCTCATAGATTCCGCGAAGGAACCGGAAAAAGATCAAATTTTTGGGCCACTCGACATCTTGACTTCGCATCCCCTTTCCTTAGGCAATGACCTATGATTCCCTCCCCCGAATAGTGACTCAACTTTCTAGATCGAAAGGTCTTTCCCCAAGGTTGTAACATAAGGCATAAAGAGTGAGGGTAGGCTAAAATTTAAATTTTGGAGGTTTTCCTAAAAAGTGAAGCAAAAGGGTGATCAATCCTTAACAACACGATCAAGAAATCACCAAGCAAAAGCAACACCCCAAGCTTATTTGAAGCTATACTCACAAGAAATATATACAAAAAGCGTAAACGCTTCTCCCCTAAGCTTAAATGAAGCATTGTCCTCAATGCTTAGAAGGGGAAAAGAATACATCAAAATATTTTTGAATTTTCACTTTTTTCAAATTATTTTTTTTTACTTAAACTTGCAATGTCCTCGCCTTTTGCTAAATTCGGACGGCTTTTTCTATAATGCAATTTATTAGTCCATGCCTTTTATGATTAAGGACGGTTTTACTCAAACACTTGCCATTATTCACAAAGAAGACTTAATCACAAACTAGCACTCATAAAAACCAAATTTCCAACTTATCCACCACAAACTCCATCATACGTGATCAATTTGCTTCACAAAAAACCAAGAATAGAAAGAAAATGAAACAAAAGGCCGAAGAACTAAATATGTGGCTTGAAAAGAAGGTATAAGGATCAAATGGTTGCAAGAAGGCAAATGGATACCCAAAAACAAATATGAATCAAACTAACCTAAAAATGAAAAATACCACCCCGAAAACGGTGCCTTTGTCCTCCCTAGATAGCTCGGTCTCGGGTTTAAGAATCATACATCAAGCTTTATAGATTAGGCTTGCAAAGTCAAGGACCCCATGCCGCTCATGCAAGATTATGATGAAAGATTGAACAAATATAAATCTCACATGGTTGTAGCAAAAACTCACTAAGGTTGTCAAATCGAAGATAGGGAGCAACTACCAAACATGCCACAAACAAGTAGAATCCGGCTTCATGATCCCCCTAGTTCTAGACAACTACCTTAGCATGCTTTATCCTAGAATCAACCAAACGTAATCTCAAACCGTGCACACCACTACCATTTAGGAAGAAAAGAAATCAATTATACAAGTCCAAATGTTATTATGTCCAAAGCAAGAACAAAACAAAACACATTGCAAATTTGCCTTGATAGAAACAAAATCTTTTTGGAGTTTTTCAAAATATGAGAACATGGAAAAGCATATACAACGGTGCATGACATATATGAATCAACATTCCACCAAACATGATAGAATACCCTCCCCCAAGCTTTAATGAGACAACATGCTCAAACATAAATCAAATATTCCACGGGAGGGGAAAAACAAGGAGATTAATCCAATCAAACCAATATATGTCTAACAAGTCATCATCCACTAGAGAAAGAGCAAGGAAGGATATTACCGGATATTAGGTGGGTGTAAATACCCGCAAATGACCCAATTTTAACCTTTCAAAGCTAACAAGCTCTAATATTGAATCTTGCCTTCTATTTGTTAGCAAAAATAGGAGTCAACCTTCCTTGATTCTTGATCCATATTGAAGCACCAAAGTATATCAAGTCATGTGCCTAGCAAAAGGCACACAAACATTTCCATGAGATAAAATCTATTCTAAAAGAAAAGAAAATGAAAGCAATAAAACACGGGTTACTTCCTGAGAAAGGCTTGCTTAAGGTCCAAGCTTGACCGCTCTAGAAAATAATAATTCAACGCGCGCAAGAGCTTGTCAAATGCACTACTACACATTTCATAGGAGAGAAGGTAGGAAAATGACGCGAAGAGTACGTTCAATAAGGATAGTGCACGCAAATGAGGAGAGAGATGCCAAGAAAAGGAAGAGGAAGAATCAAAAGAAAATTCAACAAAATATGAAGAAAAAGAAAAAGAAGAACAAGAAGAAAAAGAAGGCAAACTCTCCTCAAAATATTTTTGGGTGGCAACATCTCCCTTTTCCTCAATTTGAGACGAATGAGCTTCATACAAATTATCATAGACAAAAGGGTCCCCAATAGGCTCATTGATAAAAGAAGGGAGGGAAATAGGAGTGTAAGGGATATGGTTGAATCTTCTTGAAAAAGAGGTATGAGAAAAGAGAAAAGGGGCTATGGTCTCACAAATGAGCTTTTTCTCACCACCATGCCTCAAATCACCAATAAGAGCATGGAAATCAATCATAGATTCCTCAAAAGAAGAACACTCATGAGATCCATCTCCCTCAAACATCCAACCTCCAAGAGGAACAACATAATCCCCTCCATCACAACTATGAACAACAACTCCCTCAACAACTTTAAAGCCTAAGGTCTCAAAACCATGCATGAATGGATGCAAATTCATTTCAAACTCATCTCTCTCCCATGAAGCATCCTCAATGAACTCATTTAAAAGACTATGGTTTTTCTTTTGACTCTCAAAGAATGCTTGGTCATAACCTCAATCGAGTTGAAATACTCATGGATAGAAGAGTCACAAACATGCACATGAGACTCATCAAGATGGGAAAGAGGGTTAGAAATTTCAATATCAACACTCTCTTCATTCTCAACTCCTTCACCATCCCTCAAATGCTCACCAATGGGATCCTCACACTCTCTTGGTTGCTTAAAGTCATCATCATCATCCTCAACACACACATTAAATTGGGATTTATCACAAACAAGCATCAAGGATGACAATTGGCTTTCTAACTCTTCTCCTCTTCTCTTTTCCTCCTCAATACGCTCCTCATTCTTTTTCATTATCTCTAATTGACCTCTCATAGAATTAAGAATCATCTCCTTACTAAGCCCAAACTCATTATCAAGCTCAATGCGCCTAATTTGAGACTCAAATGTATCAACAAGAGATTCAAAAGATGTAGAAGGTTGAGGCTCAAAAAGAGAAGAAGAAGTACAACCAATATTGGAAGAATCAACATTAAGATCATGAGCATAAACATCACATTGGGGAGTGGGGGCACAATTTATAACATGAGATTCATCATTAAGGGAATGAAGCACATCACAAGAAGGCATGGTAAATAATGAAGAATATTGAAACACACCATTAGCATCAACTTGAACTTGCACTTCATTATCATGAACAAAAGGAGAAATAAAGTTGAAATCATGTGTTCTAGGTTGACTTACGGGATCATGTGACAAATCATGGGAATTCATGCTAATATTAGAAGAATCAAGAAATTTCATATCAATATTAGACTCATTATTACCCCTATCATAAACATCCCTAGCAAACCAAACATAAAAATCCCAAGCATCATCAATTGAAAATGCTCTAAATTCACCATTATGCATACATTCAACTTCATCCCTAGTTTGCTCATTCAAACCAAAATAACAAATCTCACAAGCCTCCCAAATATAACAACAATTATAGTCCAAAAATCCCTCAAGTCTATTGAAATATTCACAAAAAGGCTCATTGTCAAATTGAGGAAACGAGAAATATGCCATTTTTATACAAAACAAACAAAAATCAAATAAAAGAAAAGTATATAAAAAGACCTAGACTCAAGCAATCAAAAACACTCAAACATAGACACCGTTCCCCGGAAACGGCGCCATTTTGACGAGTGGAAAACTAGGTCGTTATCTAATCTTCCCTCGGTCAAAATAAATTTATAAACACTTAACAAACCTAAATACGAGTATAGAGGCAAGTCAAGGGTCGAACCCAAAGGAACGGTAATGTTCTAGCATTTTCAATTATGTGCCTAAGCTAGGTCAAAGACGAAGGTAAGAGAGAATACTAACAAATAACAAAACAAGTAACCAAAGAAATAAAACACTAGGAACGGGGATCAACAAGTAATCATGTCAATTGCAACAACTTGGGAAGAGCATGCCAATCAAAGGTTGTGAGGACTAAATGATAAGAGAAATCAATAGGAATCAAAGAGCTATCTCCTAATTGTTAAGCTAGGGTTCACTATGAATAACAAACTAAGAGAATCAAAATCAAAACCAATTGATAATTGCAATTCCTAAATCAATTGTTCATGTCATTAGCAATTACAATGCAATCTAGCATAATTCTCAAGGCCAAATTGAATTACACACATGAAAACCTTCACTAATCACTTTAATCTCAACAATCAATCAACACAATTCCCAAATTAATCACAATTAATCAATCATACAAGTTTCACCCAATTCCTGGCCAAACAACTATTCAAGAATCATCATCTCTCAACTAACAACTATAGAGAACAAGAATCAACAAAATATCAAGAACAATTACTCTAATCAAACATCAAATATCAAAATCAAACCAAACAAACATCAAATTAAACAAAGCAATTGAATGAGATAGAGTTTAGAAATTCTCATTGATAATTAAGAAGATCTCCAACACAATTGTCACACTTGCATCTTCAATCTTTCAATCACCATTGAAATTCCTCACTTTCTCTCTCTAATACTACTCCTAATCTAGAGAGAGAAGCTCTCAACCTAAGAGAGAGAAAACTATTCTAAAACTAAAGAAATACATGAATGAATAATAAAGGAAACCAAAAACTATATAAATAAAAGGAGAAAAGAAGCTTAAAATCGTAAAAGACCCAGAAACCCGCGCCCGAGGATAAATCGGCCGCGCCCGCGGAGGGGAACGGACACCCCGATAGCCGCGCCCGTGGGGCCAAGGCCCGCGCCCTCAAAGAGCCTTCGGAACAACCGAGGGTGCTTACTTCCCAAATACGGCAGTTTTGGAGCTGCAGCAACCCCGCGCCCGCGGCAGTTTTCTTGGGCCAACTTTAGAAGGCTTTAACTTCCGACCTAAGAATTGTATGAAGGCGTGCGACCTATCATTGGAAAGCTCTTCAAGTCTAGTTTCCAAACCAACTTGAATCACCCTAATCCGATCTGTAGACCTTTAGATATGACTAAAACAATGAACAAAGGTCCTATTTGATACTTTGCAATCCTTCGTTTTCCTTTGTTTCAAACTCAATTTCAATTCCGAAAAGTGCATATTGATCCTAGTGGGTGCTATTTTCAATTCCCATGCATATAGCCCGCGACGTACCTACAAAACAAGACAAAGAAACGGAGAAGCAAGAGAAATAGCCGAGAAATGAATAAAATGATAAGAAAGCCATTAAAAGCATGAATTTCTCTAAACTAACACAAAAACACGCGAATCGAGCAATATTCTCTAAAAACACGACATAAACGACTACAAAGGAGCATAGAAATATAAAGAAAACATAGCCTAAAGGTGCCATAAATGACACGGATCAAATTCCCCCAAGCTAAACTTTGCTCGTCCTCGAGCAAAACAAAATCCAACCTAAGGGAAAAATGATGACATTATTCAAGCAAAGAAAGAAACGAGAAAACTAGAGAAGGTGGGAATATACACTAACTCATTTTCGTAGGAATCACGGTCAATTTTAGCAAATAAAGACAAGCCATTTAAACCCCTAGATCGCCCTAGAGGACGAGTGATGCTCTCGTAAGGGTATCCTAAGAGTTTACCCATAACTTTAATAATAATACAAACAAGGCAAAGCATGAAAAAGAAAACAAAATACAAGAAAAGCAAACAAATGTTCATGAAAGGACTTTTGCAAATGTACAAGCACAATGAATGCAAATCTTTCTAAACAAGTAAGGGAGTGCACGCTATAAGATACCTAAGGTTGATTGAAACATAAAAATGCTAAGCATAGGAACTAGTTATCACACTCTACTTTCATCCCAAACGGTCTTACCGCGTTCCCCCTACTAATCTCATATATCCCCATACTGAGCATCTCATAGATTCCGCGAAGGAACCGGAAAAAGATCAAATTTTTGGGCGACTCGACATCATGACTTCGCATCCCTTTCCTTAGGCAATGACCCATGATTCCCTCCCCCGAATAGTGACTTAACTTTCTAGGTCGAAAGGTCTTTCCCCAAGGTTGTAACATAAGGCATAAAGGGTGAGGGTAGGCTAAAATTTAAATTTTGGAGGTTTTCCTAAAAAGTGAAGCAAAAGGGTGATCAATCCTAACAACACGATCAAGAAATCACCAAGCAAAAGCAACACCCCTAAGCTTATTTGAAGCTATACTCAAAAGAAATATATACAAAAAGCGTAAACGCTTCTCCCCCAAGCTTAAATGAAGCATTGTCCCCAATGCTTAGAAGGAGAAAAGAATACACCAAAATATTTTTGAATTTTCACTTTTTTCAAATTATTTTATTTTATTTTATTTTTTACTTAAACTTGCAATGTCCTCGCCTTTTGCTAAATTCGGACGGCTTTTTCTATAATGCAATTTATTAGTCCATGCCTTTTATGATTAAGGACGACTTTTACTCAAACACTTGCCATTATTCACAAAGAAGACTTAATCACAAACTAGCACTCATAAAAACCAAATTTCCAACTTATCCACCACAAACTCCATCATACGTGATCAATTTGCTTCACAAAAAACCAAGAATAGAAAGAAAATGAAACAAAAGGCCAAAGAACTAAATATGTGGCTTGAAAAGAAGGTATATGGATCAAATGGTTGCAAGAAGGCAAATGGATACCCAAAAACAAATATGAATCAAACTAAACTAAAAATGAAAAATACCACCCCGAAAAAGGTGCCTTTGTCCTCCCTAGATAGCTCGGTCTCGGGTTTAAGAATCATACATCAAGCTTTATAGATTAGGCTTGCAAAGTCAAGGACCCCATGCCGCTCATGCAAGATTATGATGAAAGATTGAACAAATATAAATCTCACATGGTTGTAGCAAAAACTCACTAAGGTTGTCAAATCGAAGATAGGGAGCAACTACCAAACATGCCACAAACAAGTAGAATCCGGCTTCATGATCCCCCTAGTTCTAGACAACTACCTTAGCATGCTTTATCCTAGAATCAACCAAACGTAATCTCAAACCGTGCACACCACTACCATTTAGGAAGAAAAGAAATCAATTATACAAGTCCAAATGTTATTATGTCCAAAGCAAGAACAAAACAAAACACATTGCAAATTTGCCTTGATAGAAACAAAATCTTTTTGGAGTTTTTCAAAATATGAGAACATGGAAAAACATATACAAAGGTGCATGACATATATGAATCAACATTCCGCCAAACATGATAGAATACCCTCCCCCAAGCTTGAATGAGACAACATGCTCAATCGTAAATCAAATATTCCACGGGAGGGGAAAAACAAGGAGATTAATCCAATCAAACCAACATATGTCCAACAAGTCATCATCCACTAGAGAAAGAGCAAGGAAGGATATTACCGGATATTAGGTGGGTGTAAATACCCGCAAATGACCCAATTTTAACCTTTCAAAGCTAACAACCTCTAATATTGAATCTTGCCTTCTATTTGTTAGCAAAAATAGGAGTCAACCTTCCTTGATTCTTGATCCATATTGAAGCACCAAAGTATATCAAGTCATGTACCTAGCAAAAGGCACACAAACATTTCCATGAGATAAAATATATTCTAAAAGAAAAGAAAATGAAAGCAATAAAACACGGGTTACTTCCCGAGAAAGGCTTGCTTAAGGTCCAAGCTTGACTGCTCTAGAAAATAATAATTCAACGCGCGCAAGAGCTTGTCAAATGCACTACTACACATTTCATAGGAGAGAAGGTAGGAAAATGACGCGAAGAGTACGTGCAACAAGGATAGTGCACGCAAATGAGGAGAGAGATGCCAAGAAAAGGAAAAGGAAGAATCAAAAGAAAATTCAACAAAATATGAAGAAAAAGAAAAAGAAGAACAAGAAGAAAAAGAAGGCAAACTCTCCTCAAAATATTTTTGGGTGGCAACATCACCCTTTTCCTCAATTTGGGACGAATGAGCTTCATACAAATTATCATAGACAAAAGGGTCGCCAATAGGCTCATTGACAAAAGAAGGGAGGGAAATAGGAGTGTAAGGGATATGGTTGAATCTTCTTGAAAAAGGGGTATGAGAAAAGAGAAAAGGGGCTATGGTCTCACAAATGAGCTTTTTCTCACCACCATGCCTCAAATCACCAATAAGAGCATGGAAATCAATCATATATTCCTCAAAATAAGAACACTCATGAGATCCATCTCCCTCAAACATACAACCTCCAAGAGGAACAACATAATCCCCTCCATCACAACTATGAACAACAACTCCCTCAACAACTTTAAAGCCTAAGGTCTCAAAACCATGCATGAATGGATGCAAATTCATTTCAAACTCATCTCTCTCCCATGAAGCATACTCAATGAACTCATTTAAAAGACTATGGGTTTTCTTTTGACTCTCAAAGAATGCATTGGTCATAACCTCAATCGAGTTGAAATACTCATGGATAGAAGAGTCACAAACATGCACATGAGACTCATCAAGATGGGAAAGAGGGTTAGAAATTTCAATATCAACACTCTCTTCATTCTCAACTCCTTCACCATCCCTCAAATGCTCACCAATGGGATCCTCACACTCTCTTGGTTGCTCAAAATCATCATCATCATCCTCAACGCACACATTAAATTGGGATTTATCACAAACAAGCATCAAGGATGACAATTGGCTTTCTAACTCTTCTCCTCTTCTCTTTTCCTCCTCAATACGCTCCTCATTCTTTTTCATTATCTCTAATTGACCTCTCATAGAATTAAGAATCATCTCCTTACTAAGCCCAAACTCATTATCAAGCTCAATGCGCCTAATTTGAGACACAAATGTATCAACAAGAGATTCAAAAGATGTAGAAGGTTGAGGCTCAACAAGAGAAGAAGAAGTACAACCAATATTGGAAGAATCAACATTAAGATCATGATCATATACATCACATTGGGGAGTGGGGGCACAATTTATAACATGAGATTCATCATTAAGGGAATGAAGCACATCACAAGAAGGCATGGTAAATAATGAAGAATATTGAAACACACCATTAGCATCAACTTGAGCTTGCACTTCATTATCATGAACAAAAGGAGAAATAAAGTTGAAATCATGTGTTCTAGGTTCACTTAAGGGATCATGTGACAAATCATGGGAATTCGTGCTAATATTAGAAGAATCAAGAAATTGCATATCAATAATAGACTCATGATTACCCCTATCATAAACATCCCTAGCAAACCAAACATAAAAATCCCAAGCATCATCAATTGAAAATGCTCTAAATTCACCATTATGCATACATTCAACTTCATCCCTAGTTTTCTCATTCAAACCAAAATAACAAATCTCACAAGCCTCCCAAATATTACAACAATTATAGTCCAAAAATCCCTCAAGTCTATTGAAATATTCACAAAAAGGCTCATTGTCAAATTGAGGAAACGAGAAATATGCCATTTTTATACAAAACAAACAAAAATCAAATAAAAGAAAAGTATATACAAAGACCTAGACTCAAGCAATCAAAAACACTCAAACATAGACACCGTTCCCCGGCAACGGCGCCATTTTGACGAGTGGAAAACTAGGTCGTTATCTAATCTTCCCTCGGTCAAACTAAATTTATAAACACTTAACAAACCTAAATACGAGTATAGAGGCAAGTCAAGGGTCGAACCCAAAGGAACGGTAATGTTCTAGCACTTTTAATTATGCGCCTAAGCTAGGTCAAAGACGAAGGTAAGAGAGAATACTAACAAATAACAAAATAAGTAACCAAAGAAATAAAACACTAGGAACGGGGATCAACAAGTAATCATGTCAATTGCAACAACTTGGGAAGAGCATGCCAATCAAAGGTTGTGAGGACTAAATGATAAGAGAAATCAATAGGAATCAAAGAGCTATCTCCTAATTGTTAAGCTAGGGTTCACTATGAATAACAAACTAAGAGAATCACAATCAAAACCAATTGATAATTGCAATTCCTAAATCAATTGTTCATGTCATTAGCAATTACAATGCAATCTAGCATAATTCTCAAGGCCAAATTGAATTACACACATGCAAACCTTCACTAATCACTTTAATCTCAACAATCAATCAACACAATTCCCAAATTAATCACAATTAATCAATCATACAAGTTTCACCCAATTCCTAGCCTAACAACTATTCAAGAATCATCATTTCTCAACTAACAACTATAGAGAACAAGAATCAACAAAATATCAAGAACAATTACTCTAATCAAACATCAAATATCAAAATCAAACCAAACAAACATCAAATTAAACAAAGCAATTGAATGAGATAGAGTTTAGAAATTCTCATTGATAATTAAGATCTCCAACACAATTGTCACACTTGCATCTTCAATCTCTCAATCACCATTGAAATTCCTCACTTTCTCTCTCTAAAACTACTCCTAATCTAGAGAGAGAAAACTATTCTAAAACTAAAGAAATACATGAATGAATAATAAAGGAAACCAAAAACTATATAAACAAAAGGAGAAAAGAAGCTTAAAATCGTAAAAGACCCAGAAACCCGCGCCCGCGGATAAATCGACCGCGCCCGCGGAGGGGAACGGACACCCCGATAGCCGCGCCCGCGGCCCAAGCCCGCGCCCTCAGAGAGCCCTCGGGACAACCGCGGGTGCTTACAGCCCAAATACGGCAGTTTTGGAGCTGCAGCAACCCCGCGCCCGCGGGTACTGTAGCCCGCGCCCGCGACTGTTTTCCAGGGCCAACTTAAGAAGGCTGTAACTTCCGACCTAAGAATCGTATGAAGGTGTGCGACCTATCATTGGAAAGCTCTTCATGTCTAGTTTCCAACCCAACTTGAAACCCCTAATCCGATCTGTAGAACTTGAGATATGACTAAAACAATGAACAAAGGTCCTATTTGATACTTTGCAATCCTTCGTTTTCCTTTGTTTCAAACTCAAATTCAATTCCGAAAAGTGCATATTGATCCTAGTGGGTGCTATTTTCAATTCCCATGCATATAGCCCGCGACGTGCCTACAAAACAAGACAAAGAAACGGAGAAGCAAGAGAAATAGCCGAGAAATGAATAAAATGATAAGAAAGCCATTAAAAGCTTGCATTTCTCTAAACTAACACAAAAACACGCAAATCGAGCATTATTCTCTAAAAACACGACATAAACGACTACAAAGGAGCATAGAAATATAAAGAAAACATAGCCTAAAGGTGCCATAAATGACACAGATCACTATTTCAAAGCTATAATTTTATATTAAAGTATTATTTTAAAAGAGTTTTATAGTCCATGCACATTAGATTTGAGTTTATGTTCTGATAACCTTATGGTTATGTTATTTGCAAGGTGTATTCTTGATTGAACTTTGGAAGTGCGAAGTATTGATTGATATTCGGAATTAAGGTTCTTGAGGTTCTTTTTGTGTGGTTTTTCTAGCAAGGATCAAGGTACGTTTAGGTGGCTAGATACCTTTGAAAGTGATTGGTTTAAATAACATGTTTTACATGATTTGATTGTTGATTGAATTAAATTGATTTGAATTATGATTTTGAAATAAATTATATTTAACGGTATTTATTTTAATAAACGTATTTTGAATGATTGATTTTTAAATCATGTTTTGAATGGTTTGGATTACTTATCGTGTTTAAATAAAGAAATTGATTTTAAAAGGTTTGTTGAATTAAATAAAGGTTTTTTCAAGGAAGAGTTGTTAATTTTTAAAAGTTATTAATACGAGATTTTATTCTCAAGTATTTTATTTACAAGGTTTGATTTTGAAAGCATGTGGAATTAATTACAAAGGATTTTGAATTATATTGGAACTATTGGATATTAAAAGGATTTATTGAACCATTGAATTATTATTATTAATGCTTTAAAAGCATTTTTTTTATTTTTTATTTTTTTTTTGTAAATAAGGAATTTTATTACCAAAAGGGAAAGAGTTACAGCTTACAGAAGCTAAGCAATAACTGACTACAAACACCACAAACCTAAAACAGGACAAACCAACACCAACAACCCAAGAGTCTAACCTAGCCACCTTCTAGGAAGGGTCCAAGGAAAACCCAAGGACAAATACTGGACTGAAGTTCCTAGCCACCTTCTAGGAAGGGTTTTGGGAACCAGGACTACATAACACCCCTAAAATAAATCTAGTAGAACAAAGAGACCTGTAAACTGCTAAAACAACAAGATCAAAGCTGCCAAAAACTAACAAAGCAACTAAAAACCAAATCATTACATAATCAACAAATTTCTGTCATTAACAGAACATCTACAAGCTACATCAAACAAGATATCTCTAAGGGCAGCTTCACCAGATTTCCAGCTTCCTGTAAAGATCAGAGCATTCCTTTGCAGCCAAATCTGGTGCATAGCCTCATTAAAACACATACCTAAAAGCTTGTTTTTAGCTCTAATTTTCCTTCAGACTTTAGAAGTCCACAATACTTCAGCATCAAAGGACATAACAGATCTGTTGTAACTAAGCATATCCAAAATCTATTTCCAGATGTCTCTAGAAAACCTTCATTCAAAAAACAAATGTTGGACAGACATACGATGCAAACTGCAGAGAAAACACATAGGATCACATTGCATATTCCAACTAGACAGTCTATCTTTTGTGAGCAATCTATTCCTAACAACAAGCCAAAGAATGAACAAGCCCTTAAGGGTAGCAAGTTTGTTACCAAAGAGCCTTCTCCAGGGAACCTTGGGAGCTTGAGTAATAATCATCAGATAGATCTTCTTAATCTTGATTATACTACCTTGCTTAACGGCATCCCAGCCACCAATATAATCAATAATAGTTCTACACATCAAAATCCTGCTAAGAACCCAGGAACATTTCCTAGGAGCAGGCTTTTCCCACCAAGGTTTGTCTTTAATAATAATGTATATGAACCTATTTCACCCAAAGGTTATTAGCTTTATGAGCAAGATCCCAAAGCAGTTTAGAGATAGCAACAGTATTCCACTCAGGGAGAGAAATAAGTTTCCACCCTCCACTAATTTTGGGAAGGCAAACTTGAGACCAAGAGACAAGAGATTTCTTTGAAGGGCTAGCTTTTCCAGTCCATAAGAAAGCACTAAACCTAGCCTCAATTTCGTTCAGGATCTTTTTGGGAAGGATGAAGATTTGAGCCTAATAAGTTTGGATTCCAAAAAGTACACTTTTCACCAACTACAACCTACCAGCATAGGATAACTGTCTATAAGTCCACCTATTATTTCTAATAGTCACTTTATCAACAAGAGGTTTACATTGAGCAATAGTCAATTTTTTAGAGAATAGAGGAACCCCTAAGTACTTGAAAGGGATAGTACCAGAAACAACCCCAATCAGATTTCTTAGCTCATCTTGCTCAAAATCAGAAATACCACCAAAGTAAACCTAACTTTTATCTAAGTTAGCAGGAAACTCAGTATCAGCTCTAGAAAAGAGCAATAAATCATCAGCAAACATGAGATGAGTCAACACCATTTTCTCACACTTAGGGTGATAATTTAAATCGGGATTAAATGTAAGTCAGAGAGACACCTGGATAGATACTCCATTCCAATGGCAAAGATAAAAGGAGACATTGGATCTCCCTTCCTAAGACCCTTCTTTCAACGAAAAGGCTTAAAAGGTATGCCATTAATCAAATAGAGAAAGAGACAGAAGATAGGCAAGCCATAACCAAGTTAATAAACTGACTACATACACCAATCTCAGACATAACAGCATTTAGAAAACTTATGCTCGTAACCTTTAATCAGCTCACTAGCCAGTAAGATATTATCTCGTATATGCTTCCATAGGATAAACCCGGCTTGAGAACAATAAATGACCTCAGAAATCACATTTGCAAGTCTAGAAGTAAGAATCTTAGAGATTAACTTGTAGAGAACATAACAACAAGCAATTGGCCTGAAATCTTTGGCAAGGGAAGGACTATGAACCTTAGGAACTAAAGTTACAATACTACAGTTCCATTGCTTCAACATGATCCCAGTATTGAAAAACTCCATAATGATAGCATAAACATCATCTTTCACAACCTCCTAAGATTTCTTGAAAAAGTAAGAGTTGAAACCATCAATCTCAGGAGCCTTGAAGCTATCAATATCCTTCAGAGCGAAATCAATTTCCTCATTGGATACAAGGGCGGCTATAACAGATTGTTGAGAATCCCTAGATAGCTGAGCACCTCTTCTAACAGTATTGAGATCAATTCGAAGAAGTGAAGCAGTTCTTGAACCAAGAAGAGCCTTGTAGAAACCTGTAATTTCTTCTTCAATATCAGCAGGGGTTTTTAGTAAATCTCCACTTTTAGTGAAGAGAGTATCAATTCGGTTCCTTCCCTGTCATTGCTTCATAATAGCAAAGAAAAACTTGTTGTTACTACCACCAAGCTGAAGCCAATCAACCCTGGATTTTTGCTTGTAGATACTTTCTTAAACACTGATCTAGTGTTTAACATTTTGGATAGCTTCCAATTCTTGAGAATGCAAATCACCATTATTAATAACAAAATGAATCTGTTGCTGGATGTTAGTGAGCTGATTCTGAGCAGCTTCAATTTTCACATAAATATCTCCAAACTTCTCAGTGTTCATAGTTTTAAGAGCAGACTTAACTTGCTTAAGTTTAGTCCAAACCTTATTCAAAGCATTACCAGGAACAGAACATAGCCAAGCAGAATCAATAGTACTAAAAAAACTTCCATTATCAGTAAGACAATTAACAAACCTAAAAGGTCTTCCCTTACCAAGATGAGAGTGAAAGACATCAAAGAGAACAGGGTTATGATCCGAGATAGATGGAGGTGAGTAGACAGCTTCCACATGCCCATAAAGATCAATCCATTCTTGATTCACAATGCCCCTATCAATCCTAGAATAAGTCCTAGGGCCATTATGAGCCTTGTTACACCAAGAGAAGAAAGAGCCTTTACTCTTTATTTCAAATAAAACCAAATCATCCAAGCAATTCTGAAAATCTCTGGTTTCATAATCAGTAACCACAGTTTCATTTATTCTATCTTCAGAAGACAAATCAGAGTTAAAGTCACTAGTGCATAACCAAGCTCCAAAGATACTAGTTAACTGTTTAAGACCAGACCATAGGTGCAATCTGTCCTGAACAGTATGTAAATCATACACAAAAGGTAAGAATAGCTGAATATGTAAATCTCTTTAGGCAAGAAAACAATGAACTAACTGCTCTTGAGAAGACAGAATAGAACGATTAACAAGATCAGCTTTCTAACCTTTCCAAATTTTACCTTTTGGATAGCTAGAATAATTGCCAAACCAAGACCAAGAAGATCCAAATTTTCTTTGAATCTTAGAGCAATTATGCTGCTTCACTTTAGCTTCAATAAGAAAAATCACATCACAACTCTGATCAGAAAGTAGCCTTTTAACAACAGGCACTTTTCCAAGGTCATTAAGACCCCTAATATTCCATGATAGAATAATCATGACCCCAGAGGGGGATTCCCATCACCCCCGTTAGGTTCACTAGTTTCATCAACAATTTTAACATCGTTAGTAGACTCCTGAGCTAAAGCTTGATACACATTAGAACTAGAAACATGAAAATTGATTTGCCTATTACCTTTTTTCTTGGATTTCTTACCAAGGACCTGCCATTCATTAACTTTCTGAGTCTTATGGTGAGGTGTAACTTCCTTTACAAGAGCAGAAGTCTTGTCAACAATAGTAGGAAGATGGTTGACTTTCTTGGGAACCCAAACTTTCTTAATCTAATCTTGAGTGGTTTTTACATGACGAGAGGAAAACTAAGTCGTTATCTAATCTTCCCTTAGTCAAACAAAATTTATAAACACTTAACAAACCTAAATACGAGTATAGAGGCATGTCAAGGGTCGAACCTAAAGGAACGGTAATATTCAAGCACTTTCAATTATGCGCCTAAACTAGGTCAAAATTGAAGGTTAAGAGAGAATACTTACAACTAACGAAACAAGTAACCAAATAAATAAAACACTAGGAACGAGGATCAACAAGTAATCATTATAATTACAACAACTTGGGAAGATCATGCCAATTAAAGGTTATGAAGACTAATGATAAGAGCAATCTATTGGATTTAAAGTGCTCTCTCCTAATCTTTAAGATAGGGTTCACTATGAATAACAAACTAAGATAATCACAATCAAAACCAATCGGTAATTGCAACTCCTAAATCAATTGTTCGTGTCATTAGAAATTACAATGCAATCTAGCATAATTCTCAAGGCCTAATCGAATTACACACATGCAAGCCAAATTAATCAAAATTAATCAATCATACAAGTTTCACCCAATTCCTAGTCAAACAACTACTCAAATATCACCGGCTATCAACAAACAACTAAAGAAATCAAAAATCAATAATATAACAAGAACAAATTCACTAATCAAGCATCAAACATCAAAATTAAACAAAACAAACATTAAATTAAACAAAGCAATAAGGTGAGATAGAGTTAAGAATGCTCATTGATAATAGAGAAGATTTTCAACACAATTGTCACCCTTGTATCTTCAATCTCTCAATCACCATTGAAATCCCTCACTTTCTATCTCTAAAACTTCTCCTAATCTAGAAAGAGAACCTCTTAATCTAACCTAATCCTCCTTAGAGGAGAGATAAACTACTCTAATCTAAAGAATTTCATGTATGAAGAATAAAGAAGGTCGTACCAAATATATACGAAAGGAGAAAATATATGAAATCGCTAGTGAAACCCAGAAACCCGTGCCCGCGGAGAAATCGGCCGGCCCACGGAGGAGAAAACCCCTAAACCCGCGCCCGCGGCTGAAACCCGTGCCCACGGGGCTAGGCCCGCGCCCTCGGGATGCCCGCGGCTTGCCCTCGTGAAGTTTCTGGTCGAAAATGGGTAGATTTGGGCTGCAACAACCCGCGCCTGCGGCGGCAGACCCAGCGCCCGCGCCCGCGCCCGCGGCCAGCCCACGGTTGTGCTGCTGCGCGGCTGGGTGCGCTGCTGAGCTGCAGGGTACGTGGCTGCTCGTGCTGCGTGCAAGAACGCTCGGGCTTCTACACTTCTAGGAACTCGGGCTTGCTTTGTTGACGAGCGAGATCGCCACCTCGGAACTTAAGCTTGCGGAGCTTGCTAGTATTGGCTTGACTTGCGTGCTTGGCTTCCCTAACTTGGCTCCGTTAAATTCCTTGAATGCACTTCAGCTCCCTCCTTTATTATTAAATCCGCGGGAACTCGATATACCTACAAAACAAGACAAAGAAACGGAGAAACGAGAGAAATAGCCGAGAAATGAATAAAATAAAAAGAACACCATTAAAAGCACGCATTTATCTAAACTAACACACATACACGCAAATCGAGCATTAGTCCCTAAAAACACAACATAATGGCATAAAAACAAGCATAAAAATATAGAGAAAACATAGCCTAAAGGTGCCATAAATGGCACGGATCAAATTCCCCCAAGCTAAACTTTTTCTCGTCCTCAAGCAAAACAAAATCCAACCTAAGGGAAAAATTAAGACATTATTCAAGCAAAGAAAGAAACAAGAAAACTAGAGAAGATGGGAATATACACTAACTCACTTTCATAAGAATCACGGTCAATTTTAGCAATAAAAGACAAGCCATTTAAACCCCAAGATTGCCTTAGAGGGCAAGTCATGCTCTCGTAAAGGTTTCCTAAGAGATTAACCTATAAATCTCATAATAATGCAAACAAGGCAAAGCATGAGAAGAAAATCAAAAGAAAAGAAAAGCAAACACATGTTCATGAAAGGACTTTACCAAATGTACAAGCAAAAATGAACGCAAATCTTTCTAAACAAGTAAGGGAGTGCACGTTCCAAGATACACGGGGTTAATTGAAATATAAATATGCTAAGCATAGGAACTAGTTTTCGCAATACACTTTCATCCCAAACGGACTTACCGCGTTCCCCCTACTAGTCTCACATCTTCCCCTACTGAGCATCTCGAAAGTTTCACGAAGGAACCGGAAAAAAGAGATAATTTTGGGCTACTCGACATCTTGACAATGCATCCCCTCTCCTTAGGCTTTAACTCATAATGCCCTCCCTCGGTATATGACTCAACCTCTAGGTCAAAAAGTCTTTCCCAATGGTTGTAACGAAAGGGCAAAAAGGGTGAGGTTAGGTTACAAATTTTTAAAATTTGGCGGTATTCCTAATTAGTGAAGCAAAAGGTAATCAAACCTTCTCCTCAAAACCAAGCAATCGCCAAACAAAAACAAACTAACACCCCTAAGCTTATTCAAAGCTATAACCACAAGCATATATACAAAAAGCGTAAACGCTTCTCCCCCAAGTTTAAAGGAAGTGTTGTCCTCAATGCTTGAAAAGGGGAAAAGAATCACATCAAAATATTTTTGATTTTTCTTATTTTCATTTCTTTTGTTTTTATTTTCATTTCTTTCAAAGCAATTGTCCACGCCTCTTAAACTTAGGACGACTTTTACAATTTTGCATTTATTATGTCCTTGCCTCTTTTGACTTTGGACGGCTTTTTCCATCATTCATTTGTCATTATTCACACAAATATCACAACATAAACTTGCTTTCAAGAGAACCAAGTATCCAAACTCCTCCACCACAAACTCCAACAATAATGATCAATTGCTTCACAAAAACAAAGAATGGAACTAAAAGAAAAAAAAGGCTAAAAATTATAAAAATGTGGCTTGAAAAGAAGGGGAAAGGCTCAAATGGTTAGCAAGAAGGCAAATGTAAACCCAATCGACTAAAAATAAAGATAATTAACCTAGAAAAGAAAAATTACCACCCAGATAAGATGCCTGTGTCCTCCCAAGATGGTTTGGTCTCGAGTTTGAGAATTATGAGTCAAGATTCTAGATTAGGTCTGCAATAGTCAAGGATCCATGCCGCTCATGCAAATATATGTTGAAGGCTTGAAAAATAATGAACCTCACATGGATGTAGCAAAAACTCACTATTGGTGTCAATTCGACTATAGGAAGCAACTACCAACATGCCACAAACAAGTAGATTCCGGTTTCATGGTCCCACTAGTTCTAACCAACTACCTTAGCACGCTTTATCCTAGAATCAACCAAGCGTGTTCTCAAACCGTGCACACCATTACCATTTAAGAAGAAAAGTATTCAACTATACAAGTCCAAATTTACTATGTCCAAAGCAAGAACAATACAAAACACATTGCAAAATTGCCTTGATAGAAACAAAAATCTTTTTGGGATTTTTCAAAATAAAGAAACATGGAAAAGCATATACAAAGGTGCACAACATATATGAATCAACATCCCAACAAACATGATAGAATACCCTCCCCCAAGCTTGAATGTGACAACATGCTCAAACATAAATCAAATAATCCATGGGAGGGGAAAACGAGGAGATCAAGCAAATCAAAAAAACATATGACCAACAAGTCATCATCCACTTGGTAAAGAGCAAGGAAGGATATTATCGGATATTAGGTGGGTGTAAATACCCGCAAATGACCCAATTAAACCTTTCAAAGCTAATTTCTTCGAGAATTGAACCTTGCTTTCCATATGCTAGCAAAATAGGATTCAATCTTCCTTGATTCTTGATTCAAACCAATGCACCAAAGTATATCAAGTCATGTACCTAGCAAAAGGGATACAAAAATTTCCATGAGATAAAATCTATTCTTAAGAGAAAAGAAAATGAAAGCTATAAAATACGGGTTACTTCCCGAGAAAGGCTTGCTTAAGTTCCAAGCTAGACCGCTCTAGTAAAATAATAATTCAACGCAAGCAAGAGCTTGTCAAATGTATAACTACACATTTCATAAGATAAACGGTACAAAAATGACGGAAGAAGAACATGCAACAAGATTATTGCACGCAAGTGAGTAGGGAGATGCCAAAAGAAAGAAGAAAAGGGATCAAAAGGAAAAAGAAGAAAATAAGAAGAAGAAGAAGGGGGAATAAAAGAATGGAAAGAAAAAGAAAAAGGCAAACCTCCTCACTAAAATATTTTTGGGTGGCAACATCATCCTTTTCCTTAATTGGGGACAAATGAGCCACATACAAATCATCATAGACAAGGGGGTCCCCAATAGGCTCATCGACAAAGGAAGGGAGGGATATAGAAGTGTAGGGGATATGGTTGAAATTGCTTGAAAAAGGGACATGAGAAGGGGGAATATGGGCTATGGTCTCACAAATGAACTCTTTCTCACCACCATGCCTCAAATCACCAATAAGAGCATGAAAATCAATCATAGAATCCTCAAGAAAAGAACACTCATGATTATTATCTCCCTCAAACATCCAACTACTAAGAGGAACTACATAATCCCCTTCACTACAATCATGAACAACCACTCCCTCAACTTCCTTAAAGCCTAAAGTCTCAAAGCCATGCATGAATGGATGTAAACTAGTTTCAAAATCATATCTCACCCATGAAGCATTCTCTATGAACTCACTCAAAAGGCTATGTGTTTTCATTTAACACTCAAAGAACACATTGGTCATAGCCTCAATCGAGTCCAAATACTCATGGATATAAGAATCACAATCATGCATAAGAGACTCATCAAGATGGAAAGTAGGGTTGAGGTTATCAAAATCAACACTCTCTTCATTCTCAACTCCTTCACCATCACTCAAATGCTCACAAATGGGATTCTCACACTCTCTTGGTTGCTCAAAATCATCATCATCATCCTCAACACACTCATTAAATTTGGAGGTTTCACAAACAAGCATTAAGGATGACAATTGGCTTTCTAACTCTTCTTTTCTTCTCCTTTACTCCTCAAAACGCTCCTCATTCTTTTTCATTATCCCTAATTGACCTCTCATAGAATTAAGAATCATCTCCTTACTAGGCCCAAACTCATTATCAAGCTCAATGCACCTAATTTGAGATTCAAATATATCAACAAAGAGATTCAAAAGATGTAAAAGGTTGAGGTTCAACAAGAGTAAAAGAAGAAGTACAACCAAGATTGGAAGAATCAACATTAAGATCATGAGCATATGCATCACATTTGGGAGTGGGGGCACAATCAAACACATGAGATTCATCATTAAGGGAACGAAGCACATCACAAGAAGACATGGTAAATAAGGAAGAATATTGAACTACACCATTAGCATCAACTTGAGCATGCACTTCATCATCATGAACAAAAGGAGAAATAAAGTTGAAATCATGTGTTCTAGGTTCACTTAAGGGATCATGTGACAAATCATGGGAATTCATGCTAATATTAGAAGAATCAAGACATACCAATATTAGACTCATGATTACCCCTATCATAAAACTTCCTAGCAAACCAAACATAGAAATCCCAAGCATCATCTATTGAAAAAGCTCTAAATTCACCATTATGCATGCATTCAACTTCATTTCTTGTTTGCTCATTCAAACCAAAATAACAAATCTCACAAACCTCCTAAAGACTACAACAATTATAGTCTAAAAATTCCTCAAGTCTAATGAAATATTCACAAAAAGGCTCATTGTCATGTTGAGGAAATGATAAACATGCCATTTTTTTTTTCACAAAACAAAAAAAAATCAAATAAAAGAAAAGTATACACAAAGACCTAAACTCAAGCAATAAAAAACACTCAAATATAGACACCGCTCCCTGGCAACGGCGCCATTTTGACGAGAGAAAAACTAGGTCGTCATCTAATCTTCCCTCGGTCAAACTAAATTTATAAACTCATAACAAACCTAAAAACGAGTATAGATGCTAGTCAAGGGTCGAACCCAAAGGAACGGTAATGTTCAAGCACTTTCAATTATGCGCCTAATCTAGGTCGAAATTGAAAGTAATGAGAGAATACTTTCTAGTAACGAAACTAGTAACCGAAGAAATAAAACACTAGGAACGGGGATCAACAAGTAATCATGTCAATCGCAAAAACTTGGGAAGATCATGCCAATTAAAGGCTATGAAGACAAATGATAAGAGCAATCAATTGGATTCAAAGAGTTATCTCCTAATTGTTAAGCTAGGGTTCACTATGAATAACAAACTAAGAGAATCACAATCAAAACCAATCGATAATTGCAATTCCTAAATCAATTGTTTGTGTCATTAGAAATTACAATGCAATCTAGCATAATTCTCAAGGCCTAATCAAATTACACACATGCAAACCTTCACTAATCACTTTAATCTTAACAATCAATCAACACAATTCCCAAATTAATCACAATTAATCATCATACAAGTTTCACCCAATTCCTAGTCAAACAACTACTCAAATATCATCGTCTATCAATAAACAACTAAAGAAATCAAGAATCAACAATATGTCAAGAACAAATTAACTAATCAAGCATCAAACATCAAAATATAATTAAACTAAACAAACATGAAATTAATCAAAGCAATAAGGTGAGATAGAGTTAAGAATGCTCATTGTTAATAGAGAAAATCTTTAACACAATTGTCCCCCTTATATCTTCAATCTCTCAATCACCATTGATGTTTAGGGTAATTTTACCCTACCACGTGGTCCAATCAGAGGGTGACACGTGTCAGCCTCAGGATGGCCCAAAGTGGACCAATCCCTGCTTGACACGTGTCATTCCAGAAGTTAAGGGAAAAAGGCGGCCTTCGGGCCTAAATCCCGAGAAAGCCGCAATGCGGTGCAGCCTACCAATGATTAGGGATCAATGACCTAATCAGGGGCACAAATCCCGAGAACCCTATAAATAGGGAGATTTCCCTCTTTTGGAGGGCACTTTTTAGCATTATTATTACACACTATCCCTGTGATAGAGACATCTGAGCTTGGAACCCGAGCAGATACCAACCTAAATTTCCGTTCTCTTTATTCCATTTCAAGTTACTAACTTGACCGTCAGAGGCGGAGCTCCAACAACCCGGAGTCTCCGTTATTTTGCAGGTACAGCTCAAGCCGGATCAGACTTCGTGCTGTAACTCTCCCGAGGGACAAAAAACACCCAAAACATTTTGCGCCGTCTGTGGGGAGAGTACCTCGAAGATGGTTCAAGTGTTTGTACCACCCCCTAACCGTCCGGTCGATGACCTAGAAGTCTTTATAGACCATGAAGATGAGGATCTTCAGGTCGAAACCTTTACAGCCAATGATGGCTCTCTTATAACCAAGCGCATCCGGCCCAAAGACACTCTGGAGCAGGGTGCCTCCCAGGCGGGTACAAGCCGACCCTCTGGGCAACCAGAAGGGGAAACCCAAACGGCCGCTGGATCAGCCCCTGTCACCCGAGACGAACTCATGAGACTCATGACAAGTTTCAAGGGTGAAATTAAAGAGCTGATCACCCAAAGCCGGGCTGGCCCAAGTAAAGGTCAGTCGGCGAAGAAGACTCCTCCAGAGAAGGGGAAGTCAGTCAGAGACCGGCAGTCACTCCTCATCCAAAGGAGAAGGCAGCCGGGACCATTGATTGGTAAAAAATTCTTCTTCCTAAGAGGAACAACAACACCCGCCGGACTCAGCAGCCGGTGGGAAGTAAAAAATCAATTCTTAATGCCCGGGAAATAATCAACCGGAAGAGGAATCAGCAGTTGTCTGAGTCGGCTTCAACGTCAAACTTTCCAGACAACTTCAACAACACTTCCGCAGGGAATACTTTCTCTCTCTGCATGGGAGCCAGACAGGCGGTAATACCGTCCATTCTGGCCCTCAGATGATTGGAGTTGTACCGTATGTGCCTACTCAGGCTTACGGACTGTATCCCCCTCACTTCATGCAGCCGGCTCTCTTCGGACGTCAGGCGGCATACCAAACTGTCCAGCCATTGGACTGGCAGCTCCGTCTGCTACGCCTGGGTGAACAACCTTCTGCGTTCACCCGGGAGATAACCGAGGCGGCACAGCCGGCCAAGGTTAAGAATGTGTTGGTGGGTACCTACGATGGTACTACCAACCCAGAAGACCACCTTATGGCATACACCAACCTCATGTACTTACAAGGGTTGGATGATGCCACTTGGTGTCGTTGCTTCCCAGCTACATTGAAGGGCATTTCCCAACAATGGTTTAGCAACCTGCCAGCCTGGTGCATTGATAGTTTTAGGAAGCTCGCCTTCCTATTTGCTTCCAACTTCTCAATGAACATCCCTGCTAAGAAAACAAGCCTTGACTTGAGCACTGTTAGGCAGGGAGAGAGAGAAGGGCTGCGCTCATATGTCAGGCGGTTCAATCTGATCAGAATTCAGATTCAAGGACTGTCTGACGAGGTAGCTTTTACAGACTTTTTCAAGGGTCTAAGAGACGGGTCGACCTTTAAGTTCGACCTAGTCAGAAAAAGGGGCTTTCACCTTACAGGCGGCCCTGAGGGAGGCGGAAAGCTACATTCAAGCAACCGACCTCTGCTCGCCTGGTAACCAGTCGGACTCTAAGAAGTCCGACAAACAGAAAGACAGCCGGCCCGCTCAGCCGGCCAAATGAAAAAGAAAGAAGTGAGCAAAAAGAGAAAAGAAATCTTGGCGGTTAGTAATTCTGACCAGCCGTCCCAGAAGAAGAAGAAAGAATTTAAACCGTACGTCCCAAAGTACGAGTTTAATAAAGACTGCAACTCCATCCTCATGGAAGTAAAGGACCGGCTATCCATTGAAAAGCCGAATCCAATGAAGAGTTATGTTCAGTCACGGAACAAAAATAAATTCTGTCAATTCCATGAGGTGGTTGGCCATGACACCAACGACTACTTTAGTCTTCAGCGAACGTTGGACCGTCTGGCTGACAAAGGGCTGTTGAAGTCCTACATTTCTAAGTCCCCAACTGGGGAAAAAAAGAAAAACAAGGGTCAGTCCTCCAAGACTACCCCCCAGCCTGCTAGTAGTTCGGATACTGACAAGGAGCCGTTATACACTATAGCAGGTGGGTTCTCATGTGGTGGCCTTACCATCCGGGGCACCAAGATCCATCTTCAAAAGATAGGCAAAGATGATGACGAGCAGGCGTCTGTAAGCTCCTCCTTCCCAGACGTCCTGATCACTGAGAAGGATAGGGGCAGCGTCCGTCGTCCACATGATGACCCGGTTGTCATTGAATGTAAGGTGGCCAACCAGTTTGTTAGACGGATCCTTATTGACACCGGCAGTTCCTCGGACAACATCAGCCTCCGGTGTCTGCAAAAGCTGAAATACAATGTCAGCAGCATGCATCCGGTCACCCACCCCTTGGTTGGTTTTGGGGGTGGGATGGTCTACCCAGCCGGTAGAATTGACTTACCCATCCGGCGGGGAGAGAAAGGCTAGGGACGACATATTGTTGTCAGATTCTTAGTCGTTGAGGAGTTGACCGCCTACAATATTATCCTTGGCCGGCCAACCCTCAATGTAGCCAAGGCAGTAATCATCCCATCTCTCATGCTCATCAAGTATGAGAAGGATGACGGCTCTGTTGGTTCCTTGAATGGGGATCAGAAGACGGCCCGAGAGTGCTATCTCTCAGCCGTCAAAGACACTGTGGCCCCAGGCGGCCAGGAACCAATAGACCTTGACAATGTCAAGGATGCCGACCCAGCACCTGCCCCACCAGTAGCCGGAAAGAAAAGAAAGGCATCTCTGCTGGTGGAGGTGAAGAAAGAGAAAAAATAGCAATCACTGACCGGTGAACGGTCAGATAAGCTCCGTCCCCAACCGGCTGGTGAAAACATTGATCTCGTTCTGGATGACATCCGTCTAGAACGTACTGTAAAGGTTGGGACAGTTGCTCATGCTACCTTGGGTGCAAGCTTGCACCTTTTGCTGAAGGAATTCAAAGACATTTTTGCCTTTCAAGTTGAAGAGATGCCAGGCGTTAGCTTGGATCTCGCTGTCCACAAACTCGCCGTGGACCCCAAAAAGAAGCCTATTCGGCAAAAGAAAAGAAACCATGGTGAGGAAAGAAGTCAGGCGGCAGCTGCCGAAGTCAAAAAGCTGCTAGACGACAGGTTCATTCGGCCTTGTAACTTTCCCGACTAGGTGGCCAATGTGGTCCTTGTTAAGAAACCGAATGGGACCTGGCGCATGTGTGTTGATTACACAGACCTCAACAAGGCGTGTCCAAAGGACAGTTACCCGCTTCCAAAGATCGACAGTCTGGTCGACTCTACAGCCGGTCACGCCTTGATGAGCTTCATGGATGCCTACTCCGGCTTCCAACAGATACCCCTGTGGAAAAAGGATCAAGAGAAGACGACCTTCGTCACTGATCAGGGGTTATTTTGTTATACTGTGATGCCGTTTGGCTTGAAAAATGCGCCTGCCACTTTCCAACGGATGATTAATACGGTCTTCATTAATCAGATTGGGAGGAATGTTGAGGCGTACATTGATGACATGATAGTCAAATCAAAGCTACAGACGGATCACCTTGCTGATCTCCGAGAAACATTCACCACCCTCAGGCGGAATAAGGTCATGTTGAATCCAAAGAAATGCGTCTTTGGTGTTGAGTCTGGGAAGTTTCTCGGATTCCTGATTGACATGAAGTCACCCCATTCTGTTAGGGAAGTGTAGAGACTCACCGATTGTCTGGCCGCCTTGGGGAGGTTCCTCAGCCGGTTAGGCGACAAATGCCTCTACTTCTTCCAAGCAATCAGGAAGAAGACAAGATTTGAATGGGGGGATGATGCTGAGGCGGCGTTCCAGAAGTTGAAAGAGCATTTACATTCTCTACCTAGGTTGGTCAGTCCTTTGCCTAGGGAGACATTGTACATGTATTTAGCCGTCTGAGATCATGCCCTCAGTGCCGTTCTCCTTGCTGAGCGAGACGGCGTGCAGCTCCCGGTTTACTTCATTAGCCATGTTCTTAAAAATGCTGAACTCCGGTACCCCATGGTTGAAAAATTTTGCCTTGCTTTGTATATGGCATTCAAAAAACTGAAGCCTTACTTTTTGGCACATCCGGTGGTGATTTACACTGACCACCCACTCAAGCGGCCAATGTCTACCTTGGATTCATCCGGGAGAATTTTGAAATGGGCTATTGAAATGCAAAGCCTTGAAATCACTTACGAACCAAGAAAGGCAGTGAAAGGTTAGGCGTTTGCCGACTTCATTGTTGAAATGACCGGTCCGGTGGCTCCAGGTAATCTTGATCAGGTTTGGAAAGTGTACGTAGACGGGAGCTCTACAAAGAACGGCTGTGGTGCACGCGTAATCTACGAGTCTCCTGAAGGGGACAGATTTGAGTATGCATTACGCTTCAAGTTTCAGGCCTCTAACAATAAGGCGGAATATGAAGCCCTGCTAGCCGGCATTCGCATGTGTAATGCGGCAGGGGCCATGAAAATTGACGCCTACTCTGATTCCCAATTGGTTGTTAGCCAGTATGAGGGAAGCTATGAGGCTACTCATCCGGATATGATCAAATATCTTTAGGCAGTCAAAGAAGAGGTCGGGGAACTTGAGGAATTCCGGCTGAATCAAGTGCCTAGGTCGAAAAACAACCAGGCGGATTCATTGTCAAAACTGGCGTCTTCCACCTGCCATGATACGCCTCGGTCAGTCTTTTGGGAAGTTCTTGAAAAGAGATGCATCTATGAAGATCCCATTGGAGTTCTGGACCGAAGCTCTACCTGGATGGATGGCATCCGGGCTTATCTTTCAGACGGCACACTTCCTGATTCGCCACATGAAGCAGCCGTCCTGAAGAAGCGAGCTGCGAGCTTCGAGTTGAGAAACGGAGAACTCTTCAAGGCAGGGTTCCTTAAGCCCCTGTTGAAGTGTGTCACCCCAGAAGGGGAAGGAAGTTCTCGAACACTTGCACTCGGGATTTTGCGCCTCCCACATAGGCGGCAGGTCCCTAGCCGTCAGAGCCAAATGACATTACTTTTGGCCCACTCTTGAAGCAGACGCCAAGGAGTTGGTGAAGAAATGTGACAAGTGCCAAAAATTTGGCAAACTCATTCACCGTCCGGCTACTGATCTGACGGCCATCTACAGCCCAATCCCGTTTGCAAAATGGGGCATGGACATTCTAGGTCCTTACACGCCTGCTCCAGGCGGAAAGCGCTACATCTTGGTGATTTGGATTATTTCACCAAGTGGGTGGAGGCTGAGGCGGTTAATAATATCAAGACCTCAGACGTAATTTCCTTCATCTGGAAGAACATTATCACCCGGTATGGGGTACCTATGTCTATGGTGTTTGATAATGGTCCTCAGTTTGAGACGCCTCAGCTAAAAACTTGGTTGGGAGATCAGGGGATCTCATGTTGTTTTGCATCCGTCGGTCGGCCCCAAGCAAATGGCCAAGTTGAAGCCTTTAACAAACTCATCTCAGACGGAATTAAGAAGAAAATAGAAAGAGTCGGTGGCTTGTGGGCAGAAGAGTTAATCCATGTCCTATGGGCCATCCGGACAACAGAAAAAGGGGCAACCGGTGAAACCCCATTTCTCATGGTTTACGGTGCTGAAGCCGTCTTGCCCATCGAACATTACGAGCCGACTCTCAGAGTCATGCTATATGATGAAGAGGCAAACTGGGAAGCAATGCGCCTGGCATTGGATTCACTCCCAGAACGCAGGGGCAATGCTGCCTTGCGTCATGAGATTTACCGTCTGAGGATGACTAGAGCCTACAACAAAAAAGTACACAAGCATCCCTTGAAAGTTGACGACTTAGTGTTACAAAAAATGGAGGCAACCGGTAGGGCCAATGAGCTGGGGAAGCTAACTCCAAATTGGGAAGGCCCCTACCGGATCTATGAAGAAGTAAACTCCAGACGGCAGGCGCCTGCCTAGAACTTGGAATGTAGACAATCTAAAAAAGTACTACTTCTGAGAATGTAAATTTTTTGTAAACAATGAGTCAATTAATGAGAAATCAGACTTTGTTTGCAAGCTAGTTTTGTTTTTCCGCCTGGGTAATGCTCAGATGGATTCTTTACGTATTTTTACTAAGTTTGACTTAATAATTGTCAGTTCGCCTGGGTAATGACCCAGACGAATTTTTCTGTTAAACTAAGTTCGATACTTAGTGTAAATTCAATGACATTCGGCCAATACTCCGACTAAAAACTAAGCACAAAAACGTTTAGTGGCTATACAACCGGTCTCAAACAAGACTAGAGGCTAAAATGGCCGGATGGTTGCTCATTTTATAAAATCTCTTGTCCCAACATGGACAAAGGCGTCCGGCGACACCCCTCTGGGTGCAATCGTCGCAGAAAACAGACTATTTGTTGGTTCTACGTACCCATGCATACGACAAAAATTGAACGACCAAATTGGTCAACTCATAGCCGTCTGACCAAAATGACCTGTGAAGAACGATCAAGTTACCAAATACCGGATGCCTTAAGGCATCAGTCGGTCACCGGCAAAAGTTCTCACTTAGGTTATTTATTCCAAAATTGCACTTCCTACCCCAATTGGGGCAAAAGAGTATTTTAATGGCTATGAAATCTCTACCAAGACGGACAAACGTCGTTTGGGTAGTGACTGGAACGCCTGTTGGTGTACGGCTGTGCGCTTGGTTTGGGGCAATCACAACTGTGATTGATTGACTTACAAACATATCATGCTCTTTGCAGCATCAGACGTTTTCAAGTCAATCAACCAACTCCACTTGAAACCAATCACACAGCCGTCTAGGGGCAAGGACAACCAGGGTATTGATTAGTTGGGCAAAAAATCGCCGCATGCTTTTGATAAGTTAGGCAAAAATGAAAAATTAAAATTTGCAAAAATTGAAAATCAGACGCAAAATGATCAAAATCGACTCAATCGGTGCATTTCATAAAAGTCCACCCAACCAAACGGTTGTAGTGGATTAAATGTTAACGGGACCCCGTCCGGGAGAAATGAGAAATTGTTAATTAACCCGGCTCCTTAGCCGTTAAATACAAATATACTCGGCACGGAGGTCGGGAAAACAAGTTTTGCATACTGCCGCTGAAAAAAAGGAAAGATAAAAAACAGAGATTGGCATACTGCAGCTGAAAGGTCACTTCTTGCCTACAGACGGTGCCTCCTGGTCCTCCTCATCATCTGAGGGTATCTCTTATGCTTCACCTGGACCAGGTAGCTGAGGCGCAGAAGGCTCGTTGTTGGAGTTGACCCAGGCTTTGAAAGAGTCAGGCTCTAGCTCGCCTCTATCCCTTAAGTACGGCACGTACTCGGCATAGCTGTGAGCCAGTGCCCAAATGTTGTAATCCGCGTTTGGGTACAAGGCAGCCCAGGCGATCTTCATACGGGCGTCATTATCAGCGTCACTCTCAGCAACTAGGCGGTTCTGCTCCGCCTCAAGGGTTGTTGCAAAGTTTTTCTCAGCCTGAGCAGCCTCCTTCTCTAGCTTCTCAACCTTGGTCTTCAGGTTGTTGTTCTCTTCAGAAACACCCTAAAGTGTGCCAAGGTCCGTCTGGGCCTTCTTGAGCGCCTCATCAGCCTTTTTGGTGCTCTCATCTTCCTTCTTCCGGGCCTCCTCTGCCTTCTTCTGTGCCGTCTCAGCATCACTCGCCCGCTGTTTGGCCCTTTTTACCTCTTCCCTTTTGCGGGAATAAGGACGTTTGAGCCCGTCCACCTACAGCATAGACTGCAAAAAAGCAAGCAGTATTAGTATTGCAGGCGGGATAAACACTTGGAAAAAATAAATTTGACAAGTTTCTTACCTCAGCCAGATGGGATAGAATGCGTTCCAGATTGAACGTCTCTATCACAGGGATGTTGTCTTTATCCCTCTTCCGGACGGCTTCAAGCATGGCCTTGGCATGCTTCTGGACGTCTGGCCAGCGGGGAGATTGATCTGCACCACAATCAATACGTGATGAGTGCGAAACTAAGGCGGCATCTATCTGTTGCCGACTGTCTGAGGATGACGTCTGTTGGGAGTGGGATTTCACTCGCAAAGGCCACCCCAGCTCGGGCGGGGATTCAAAAGGGTTCTTACCTTCAGAACCGGCCAAGCCGGAACCGCTTGCAGGCGCAATGAACCCCCCGGTTGCTGATAAGGGGTTGACAAGATCGAGGCACAAGCTGCTGCCTACCTTCTCGTTTTGCCCCGCTATCCGCATCTGCTGATGCCTGGCTGATGCGCCAGGAGTTGACGCGGAGGTGGATTTTTTGGTTTTGTTGAGAACGGAGGGGGTCTCCTCCCTAGTCCGTTTGAGTTGTTTCTCAAACGTCTTTCCAATCTCTCCCCCTTGCGAAAATAACCAAGTTAAAGTTAGCATCCGGGAAAAAAAAATAAAAAAATAAATAAAATTTTAAGAGAGGGTCAGGCGTTTATTACCTTGGCCTTGACCTCAGCCGCAGCTTTTTCCGCAAGCTGCTTGCGGATGAGTGTAGAGGATCGCTGGGGAGTCTTCTCTGTAGGCAACATGTCTAAAGCTTTTTCTGCAAAAAAGAAAGAAATTGTTCAATATCATAAATCAATTCCGATACAAAAATACTACAGACAGATATAAACTCAGGCGCATATGTTTGGTAAACATGTGTCCTAGCCCGCAGGCGGCTAGAAAACACTCGTCCCTGAACCAGGCGCTCTTGGGGATCCAGTTCTTCGGGACTTTTATTGTTTCCCCGGTTAACAAGGTCGCGTCTGTGAGGCCGAAAAAGTCTGCCTCAATGATCTTGTTAAAATCTTCCTCTGGGATCCGGGGAAGAGCACACTTCCGGCCCATCAAGTCGGGCTTCTTATTGTACTGACGGAATTCATAATTCCCCCGTCTGCTGGGAGCTGACATCAGGTAGAACCTGTGTTTCCAATCGTCGAATTTTGAGACCTTGTCCAAGGTCATCATGTATTGGGGATGAGTGGTTAGAGTATACCACGCCCTCTAGCCGCCTGGGCTTCTGCTAAGATAATGCATACTAGCAAAAGCCTCACAGCCGGGGTTAAGCCCCTGGAACTCGTAGGCGGCAACATACCCAAGAATGTTTGTCCAAGAGTTGGGGGTGAGTTGCTAGACGCCGAGGCCGTAGCCTCTCAATATTGCGTTCACCGCCTGGTGAAGGGGGAAGCGAAGACCAGCCTTGAACGCCGCCTCATAACAGCCGAAATAGCTGTTGGCGTTCTCTTGATCGTCCTCCCAGGCGATGGTGCCATTCTCAGGCGGCACCCGGATTCTATACCTGTCTCCTAGCGGGTGCATTTGAGTAAAATTTTGTAAGTTCTCCTCCATTTGGATCCGGTCCTTGGAGGAGACGTGGATGTTGAAGGGATCGTCCTTCTCGTTCCATTTTTTCCTTTCTTCCTCCTCGCTATCCTCAAGCGGGGGTAAATCGCCACTGCTCTCAGAGGTAAAGGCGGAGCTGTCGCTCTCCGTCTCCTCCTCATTTTGGGTCAAGGGGGCAGAGACGGCCTCATCGCCGCCTTGGTCACACTCTTCCAAAAAGGAATCAGCGGGAGTTAAAGGGGCGCGCGGAGGGGATCTCTCCAGAGCCGTCTGGTCTCCCTGACCAGACGTTTCTCCTTTAGGAGTTTGGCCGCCTAAGCCTTCGCTTCTGTAATTTTGGATCAGTTGTCGTCTGCATAGTCCGAGCCATTGTGTCCTGCACAGACACATAACTGGTCGGAATCCAAGGCAAAGGGTGGTCCCAACACCCCGAGACGGCACTCCCAGTCCTAGACTCAGCCGTCCCTGGTGACCGGCTAGACTCTAACCTAGGTTGTGCCGTGTGTGTTGGTGATGCATCCATTTATTGCAAGAAATATGTACAAGCGGTGAAAAAAGAAAAAGAGCTAAGAGAGGTAGAGACGGTACCTTTGGATGTGATATCTGAAACTAGGCGGGTCCGGCTGGGTTGATGGAAAACGAGCTTCTTGCTTGCGCCTGACTCAAACGGATGACTTCTGCTCTCTCAAAGTTCTTTCTCTAGAAAATTTTTGTAAACGTACAAAATTATGAGGTAAACGGGTATATATAGAGGGTAAATATGGGGGCATTCTCGTAATTTACTCGGAAGGTGAACGGTTACTCTTTAATGGTAAAATTACCACCAATCGGAGCGTGACATGTGTCACAGATGCCACGTGGCGTGCCACGTCACATCTGTGAGGGCAAATGTTTAGGGTAATTTTACCCTGCCACGTGGTCCAATTAGAGGGTGACACGTGTCAGCCTCAGGACGGCCCAAAGTGGAAAAAAGGGCAAATGTTTAGGGTAATTTTACCCTGCCACGTGGTCCAATTAGAAGTTAAGGGAAAAAAGGCGGCCTTCGGGCCAAAATCCCGAGAAAGCCGCAATGCGGCGCAGCCCACCAGTGATTAGGGATCAATGACCTAATCAGGGGCACAAATCCCGAGAACCCTATAAATAGGGAGATTTCCTTCTTTTGGAGGGCACGTTTTACCATTATTATTACACACTGTCCCTGTGATAGAGACATCTGAGCTTGGAACCCGAGCAGATACCAACCTAAATTTCCGTTATCTTTATTCCATTTCAAGTTACTAACTTGACCGTCGGAGGCGGAGCTCCAACCACCCAGAGTCTCCGTTATTTTACAGGTACAGCTCAAGCCGGATCAGACTTCGTGCTGTAACTCTCCCGAGGGACAAAAAACACCCAAAAAAATTGAAATTCTCACTTTCTCTCTCTAAAACTACTCCTAATCTAGAGAGAGAACCTCCTAATCTAACCTAATCTTCCTTACAGGAGAGAGAAACTACTATAATCTAAAGAATTTCATGTATGATGAATAAATAAGGTCGTACCAAATATATATACAAAAGGAGAAATTTTAAAATAAATGAAATCGCTAGTGAAACCCCAAAACCCGCGCTGTTTTGGGTGTTTTGGTCCCTCGGGAGAGTTACGTCACAAAGATTGGTCCGGCTCGAGCTGCACCTGCAAAACAATGGAGACTCCGGTTGTTGGAGCTTTGCCTCCGACGATTAAATTAGTAACTTGAAAGAGAATAAAGAGTGTGGATATTTAGGAGGGTATTTGCTTGGATTCCAAGCTCAGGTGTTTCTCTGATGAGAGAGAAAGTAGGTGTAATAAATGATTGATTGTGTCCCTAAAATGGGGAAATATCTCCCTATTTATAGGATCGTTGGTAGGTGTGCCCCTATCTAGGTCACTTGACCTAGATTTTAGTGGGTTGCACCGTATTTCAGCGCATCTTGGGATTTGGGCCCTTGAAAGCTGCAATTTCAGAAGTTATCTGAAGGAGACACGTGTCAGATGGCTATTTGGCCACTTTGACCAGCCTATGCTTGACACGTGCCTTCTCTTATTAGTCCACATGCTTAGGATATTTTTACCCTAAACATTTGCCCCTCACAGGGGTCACGTGACTGTCATGTGATGCCTGTGACACGTGTCCACCTATGAAAGGTGAACAGTATAAATGGCTAGTAAATTTAAAGTATGACGGGGATGTCCCCGTTTCACCCTTCTATAAATAGAAGTTTACCCCCCGTCCCTTCTCTCACTATTTCATTTTCTTTGACTTTCTAGAGAGAGAAAGAGAGATTTTTAGAGAGAGATTCTCAAGTTCCGTCTGCGTCAGATTCTCAAGATTTCCGTGTGCTAAATTTACAACACCCAGTCACCGTCTGTAACAGTTCTCAGAGTTCCCATAGTTAACGTAAAGTAACCGCTTGTACCATTTTTTTGCTTTTCCTTTTTTTCAAATTGTATACATTCTTTTTTTCGTCGGTATACATAGTCTTTAAAAATAGAATGAGCTCTCAATCCACACACTTGGCACTGCCTAGGACATTCAGCCGGTCTCTCGAAACGGCTGAATCTAGAACAGGGGGTGCCTTTTCTACACTGTCGGAACTGCTGTGCTCATTCCCGAATTCCTCCCTCTCTCTGCCTGTGGAAGACACAATAGCTAGATTAAAACAAACAGCTAGAAAGTCTAAGAGTCGGCGCGCTATGGAAGCGCCCGCCGACGAGGTTGTTCCGGATGGGGAACATGAGGATTTGAAGGAGAGAAGTAATTCTGACAATGAGGCTCCCTCATCCTTCGGGAGCTCAAGTGTAAGGGAGGTAGACGGCGAAGAGGCCGCCTCCTCTAATTGATCCGGGGAAGAGACAGACGGTAATGAAGCCGCAGAAACATCGAGAGGTGAGGCCTCTGGCTCCGATCAAGATAATTCTGCGGCTGACTATCAGCAGTCGGCGAAAGTTTCTGACAACCCTGACATGAAGAAGATTAGAATGCTTCCGGGTGACATAGCCCTGCTGAAGAGTGGCTTCAAGGCTTTCAAAGAGAAGCACCCCTTTGGAAAGGGGTGGGATATTATAGTTCCGCCTGGGGACGCAGTTATGGCCTGGGAGGACAACATAGAAAATGCAGACAACTATTTTGTCCGCTTTAAGGCGGTAATAGAAGCCGACCTCCGGTTCCCCCTCCATACTTGGATTAGAAAAATCCTAAAGGGGTATGATCAGGGTGTCTCGCAGCTCACCCCAAACTCATGGGTGAATATTCTAAGTTATATTGCCGCCTGCGAGCTCTAGGATATTGCCCTTAGCTTCTCTGCCTTTGCTCATATACACTATTTGAGTAAGGCCCCAGGCGGTCATGGGGAATGGTATACTCTTACCACTCTGCCCTAGTATTTGATGAATTTGGACAAAGTGTCCAAATGGTCCGGGTGGAAGGTGAAATTTTATTTGGTCTCCTCACCCACTCTGAGACACAACCGGACGCTGCGCCGGTATAATAAGGAACCGGTTTTCCTTGTCAGGAAGTTTCCTCTCCCGGCACTCTCTTCTAGGGCCCGGGAGCAAATAATTGAGCCGGGTTTCTTCGAGGCCACAACTGAGCCCTTGGGGGATGGGACTCATATTATTGTGCCTAAGAACTAGGTCCCCTATCCGGAATTCTTCAAGGATGAAAGATTCCTGTCTCCCTGCAGGTTAAGCACCAGGTCCAAGCTTTTCAACAGACAAGGGGAGGAGCTGGACAAAACCCTAGCTGCCAAAGCCGCGAGGAAGAACTCTTCCCAATCAAATTCTACTACCAATCCGGACCTTCCTACGACCGGTGGTAAATCACCTTCCGCCATGAAGCTTCTGAGTGAAAGCTCAAAACGCTCAGGGAAGAAAGCGTCGGATGCCTCTACGGCATCAAAGGGTGGCCAGCCACCCAATGTTGCAGCCGGTGACGCAACGAATGGGAAGGAGGATGCCTCTAAGCCCCATCCTCAAAACCAAGGTAAGAACAAGATTGAACTTCCTCAAAACCAAGGTAAGCCCCATCCTCAAACGGATGGTAAGGACCCTCACTCGGTCTGAGAAGAACTCCATACCTAATCTGCAGGTAGTGGTCTTTGACCGAATAATGGGCCAACTGGCTGAGGTAAATGATTCTTCAACTTGATTTTGATATTTTTCTTTCCTTTCTCAGGTTATGCTGTGGGTGGATGGGCTCTAGGGCCCCTTCAGGCGGAAACAAGAAGAGGTAAATGACGCCAAACGGAGGGCCACTTAAAACCTTAACTTTGCTGAATATGCTAATTATATGTGTGATTTAAAGATTAAAGCAGTAGAGTTGAAACAGGAGGAGTTGATCCGGAGTTTGACGGCTGCTAACGATGAAGCCTACAACCTGGCTAATGACCTTGATAAAAAACTGGCAGATGCTAAAGATGAGCTCAAGGCATTAGAAGACGATGATAAGGAGAACACGAATCTCCGGGCCGATGTTGCCCTGTTGGGGGTGGATATCGTCAACCTGCGGAACCAGCAAGGAGAAGAGATTGCCAAGGAGCAGACCCGGTTGAGCGAGGAGAATGAGCGGGAGTGCGGGACAATGCAGCCCGGCTGAAGATAGCCTGAGGGCTCATCAATCCGGATGTGGACTTTGAAGTCTACAAACTTAGGTATGATTACGCCACGGCGGTGTATGACGCCCAAGTTTTGGGAGAAGCTGCTTCGCCTCGCTTCAAAGAGTGGGCCGCTAAAATGGGATATGAAGTCTTAGACAATGAAGAAGAGCCGGCGGAGGATGAGAAAAATCAAGACAGCCAGCCTCAGGCGGATGATAATAAATCCGAAGCCCTCCCTTCCGGACAAAACCAGTCAGGTCAGCAGCCTCTACCTCAGCCTTGAACCAACCTCCCCAAATTTTGCGGTAGTATACCATTTACTTTCCTTTCCAGCTTGTTAGCCGAGTATGCTGTACTTTTACCAATAAAGGAGTTAGGTTAAAAAAAATTTCTTGTTTCTTCACCGGATGTGATTCCGGTTAACAATTATTCTAGCCCTTGTGCCGTTTTTAATTTAATGAATGAAGTATTCCGACTTAGTCGATTTTTTATACATGTTTTCCTTGCATTTGTGTTGAATTGAATTTTGCGTATATACTGCAATTCTTTAATATTTTGCCTAACTTATAAAAAGCATGCGGCATATGGTAATCCAGCTGTTCTTGCCCCTGGACGGGTGTGTAGTTGGTTTCATTTCAAATTGGATGATTGTCTTTACAACATTTAATACTTGGAGAAGTATGAGGTGTTTTTAGGCCAATCAATCACAATGGTGATTTCCCCAAACAAAGTGCACAGTCGCCCAATAAAACGGGTGCTCCAAACCTCTTACCCAGACGGTAATATTACTTCACCAAATGGTTGTTGCATAGCTATTACACAAAACTCTTTTGCCCCAATTGGGAGAGAGTGTGCAATTTTGGAATAAATAATATAAGTAAGAACTTCGGTCGAAAGTCGACTGATACCTCAGGGCATCCGATATTTCGAAAACTTAATTATTCTATCGACTATTTTGGTTAGACGGCTATGAGTTAACCAATTTGGTCGTTTAATCGTTGTCGTCTGCATAGATACGTAGAGCTGACAAAGAGTCTGCTCTCTGCGACGATTGCACCCGGAGGGGTGTTGCCGGACGCCGTTGTCCATATTGTGATAGGCGGTTTTGTGAAATAAGCAACCATCCGGCCATTGGCCTTTGGTCTTGTTCGAGACCGGTTGTATAGCCACTAAGTGTTTTTGTGCCTAGTTTATCAATCTGGCCATTGGTGCATGTTATTTGGTCGTTGAATTCACCACTAAGTTTCGAACTTAGTTGGTTTGGCAAATAATCCGTCTAAGCGTTACCCAGACGGAATAGTAATTATAAAGATAACACAATTAAAAATAAAACCTTATTTCTCATTAATAGACTCTTTGTTTACAAAAAATTTACAATTCTCAGAAATAGTACTTTTTTAAGTTATCTACATTCCAAGTTCTAGGCATACGTCTGCCGTCTAGGGTTTCCAGGCGGTAGGTGCCATCCCTAACTTCTTCATAGATCTGGTTGGGGCCTTCCCAATTGGGGGTTAGCTTTCCCAGCTCATTGGCCCTACCGGTTGCCTTCATTTTTCGTAACACAAAGTCGCCAACTTTCAAAGGGCGCTTGTGTACTTTCTTGTTGTAGGCTATCGTCATTCTCAGACGGTATATCTCATGCCAGCCGCATTGCCTTCCAATTTGCCTCTTCATCATAAAGCATGAGTCTGAGAGTCGGCTCGTAATGTTCAATGGGTGTAGACACCTGTTAGTGTGTCCCCAAAACCAAGCCCAGTGATGAGTACCTTTCGCGTCGAATCATAATCAAATGAAGTGAAAGTGTGGAAAGTTTAGTGTTGCACATAGTTTTAATTTCTTTTCTTCTCTCTCTGTTTTGGAAAACCTATTTTAAGAAAACAGCCAATCCAGTTTGGTTGGTCCATGATATGGGTCCAATAGTAGTGTAGTTGGATGGGGCTTGAAAAGAGCTTTCCAACGATATATTATAAGCCCAATTCCGATGAATATTGAGGAAGTTATGGCCAAATTACTGATCTGGGCCTGGTTTGAGCCTTATATGTGGCCTAATGATCTAGAGGAGGGCCTAATATGGATTTATCATTCCTAATCTAATTAGGAATGATTTTAGTCTTCTAGATTCTTCTAGAAGATTCTTTTCATTACTAATTCAATTAGCATTGATAAATTGACTTTTTGTTGACTTTTAAGAGTTATAATTAGAATCAAATAACGTTTTTTGAGGAAAATACGATTTTATCCTCCTGTATGGCAATTTCTATCTGATTTTAAAAAAACGTGTGAATTTCTGAGTCAGCGCCAAACGCCAGCTGTAGCGCCTGACGCTATGCTTGGCGCCTGGCGCTAAGGTCAGCATTTGGCGCTAACTTGGTTTTTTGCGTGAGAACTCTGTTTTTGATGTTTTATCTTTTTGGCTGATTTTCTCTATAAATAGTCTTCTAAAAACTCCGTTTTCGTTCACCAACTCTCATCAAGATTTTCTTGATTACTCTCTCTCTCTTTTCTAAACTAGCCTTCTCTCAAATATAAAAATTCCGCACTCATTAGATTTAGAAACACCTAGCCATATTCGAAGTTGCCTTCGGCCTAGACGTGAAAGGTTTAATTTCTGAGGGTTTGGTCCCAAATCTCTCTTTCAATTATTTAATTTAATTGTTTTGTTTATTATTTTCCTTGAAATTACTAATGTGTGTATTTTATTATTAGAAAGAGGTACGAGGCATCAAAGTAAGTACTTTAATGGTTTTTTTTATTGATGTTATGATATAGAGTTCATGCTTAGGTTGTTATTATGATATTCTTAGTATCATGTCTAGGGTAAATTTAATACCAAGTATGATTAAAAGTATGATGCTTCCTATGTTCTTCCTAATATTTATGATTGTTAGTATCATATTAGGGCTAAATATTTGATCTTTATTGTTTAGTAACATGCTAGGGTTTGTTATTAATCTTGTTAGTATCATGCCTAGGATCTTGCTATTAATATATTTTAACATTTGACAAGGAAATAATCGTGTCGTTGAGCGACTACACCTAAATCAAATGAATTTATAACGCTCTACCGACCTAATACGTGTATAGGGTAAATAGAGGGGTCGAACCACAGGGAGAAATGCTTAAGCACTGCATTCATTACCTAGGGTCTAAGCTATCTCGGAACAAGAAGTGTGAATAACTAGAAGTTTAAACTAAGAACGAAATGGATTAAAATTAATAAAGCTAGGCACCAAGGGAAATGAGTAGGTGAAGTTGACGCTTGATCATGCAATAATAAAGTAGACTATCAATGGTAAACTAAACATGCACGAATACCGAAGTAAAGGGGTCCAATCTAACCGTCTTCCGGGGTTAATTTGTTTCTCCTAACATAGCCTCTATGTTTCCACATTAGAACCATATATTAGAAGGTGCAAACAAAGAATTATCGATAGTAATGAATCTCAACTAAGTCAACTTCCGTTACTTGTTAGTAAAGACTCATCTTTGATCAACTAACAATGTGCACTTGCAAGAAAGACCAAAGAATATCAAGCATGCAAAGACTTTAATCACCATAACATAACCCCAACATTATAAGCATGAACAATTAGCAACTACACCATCCCCACACCCTTGGCTAGGTGACTACTCACAAATCACATTGAAAACAATATCAATCATCAAATCAATAAGCATCAACATGATTAATAAGCAAAGAAGAAAAATCAAAGCAAATAAGCAAAATAAAAAACAAAGGTAAAGAGAAAGAGTAAGAGATTGCTCATTAATTGAAGATGAAGGTCAACAAAGGATTGAACAAAACTCATTCTTCAAAATCCAAGTTCATCAATGAAGAAAACCACACTTTCTCTCTCTACCAATAAAGACTAATAGTGTTTCTCTCTCTAGATTAAGCTAAAAATGTAGAAAAATTAAAAACTAAGTTAATCTCCCCTTAAAACGTTCTAAGATGGGACTTATATAGTCCGTACAGAGCCAGCTGATAAAAGGAGAGGTCCGACCGAACAAATGGGAAGGTTCGGCCGGACTACAGGGTAGGTTCGGCCGGACTACAGGGTATGTTCGGCCAGACCATGGGTAGGTTAGGTCGAACCTCCCTGATCCTGTTCTGGTCGAACTCCTGTGGTTCGGCCACTCCTGCAAAACTGCCAATTTTCATCTTGCCCCTGCCTCAACGTTCGGCCGAACCATTGAGCAGGTTCGGCCACACCTTGGTTCGGCCACACCTTCAGGAGGTTCGGCCGAACCTCTTCTGAATCATGCTTCCTCTAGCTTCACTTGATCTTAGCTTCCTCCTCTTGAAAATCCCGATGGTTCCTACAAAGCATAAGCATGAAAATCACAATAAGAACAAAGCGGGAAGACTAAGAAAAGGGAGGATAAAGGAGAAAGAAAAGAGGAAGCAAAACTAAGTAAAAATGCTTAGAAAAAGGGCCAAACAAGTGCAAATGAGGGAAGAATCCTTAGAGAAAAAGGATAAAAGAATGGCATAAATGCCACTCATCAAAATCCCCCACACTTGCCTTTTGCTTGTCCTCAAGCAAGGAATACTAAAACAATAAAGGCAACACACACAACAAGCATAATATGACAAGGGTTAAGAAAATCAATCAAGCTTCACGATGGGAAATGCTCCAAATGGACTCTAACATAGGGACATGAATCAAGAATGCTTACTTTTCTCAACTCAAAGAGGGGGAACATGTTCTAAGATTCTCATGGTTGAAGGAGACAAACCTAAGCTAAGCGTAGAGAACTAATGATTTCATCCTCTGCCCTAGCTCCAACCAAGACGGTCCGCGTTCTCTCCACTAGCTTCAAATCATCCCCAAGTTAGCTCCTCATGATTCCTCGAGGGAACCGGAAAAAGAAATTTATTGTGGAGTCATAAGGTTATCCCGACATCTCAACTATGCACACTCTTTCCATAGGGTTGAAATCTATCTCCCTCCACCGTTCTTTGACCGCACTTCTCCAAGTCCAAGGGTCTTAACTTGGGTTGTAATGTCATGGCTAGGGGTTAAGGTTGGGAATTAATTTGAAAATTTTGGTGGCAAATCCTAAGTGAAGCAAAAGAGTGGCCATCTCTCAAGAACAACCTAAGAATTGAACCTAAATTAAAATTACAACCTTCAATACAAAATTTCACAACATTACTTCATTTCTCTCATCATTTTCTCTTCCTTTTTTTTTTTTCAACTTCTCTTTCTCTCTTTTTTTTTTTTATATATTCTCTTTTTTTTTTTTTTTTTTTCTCTTTTTTTTTTCTTTTGGACTTCATACGTTGCATCCTTCCTCACAAACTTTTTGCAAATATTTTCTTTCATGAACAACTTTCAAAATCTCACTTGAACCAATATTCACAACTTTCTTGCCCTGAAACCAACACTCTCGAATTCGAACCTCAAAAGCCAATGCTTCACTAACTACAAGGGTTAGTAGAACATAGCCCGATAGGTTTGTAATATGGCTAGATCAAGAAAGGGGAATGAGGCCCAAATTGGTTAGCAAGTGGGTGGATGTAAAAATGAAAACCAAATTTGTAACAAAACACAAAGAAAACAAAGAAAAATGAGAAGAAATGCCCTCTTCCTCCTTTAAAGTTGTTTGGTCACGATCTCGGGAGTTAAATACCAACACAAAGATTAAGACATGCATAGTTAAGGATCCAAAGCGCCGCTCACAAGAGTGATGAAGGCTAGAAAAAATGACGCTCACACGGGATAAAAATGAGCAAATACCAACCAAGGGAATCCTATTCACTACGGAGAGCAACACCATCTTACCACTTTCCCGTGAACTAGGGGGTTCAAACGTCATCAAGAGTTCTAAACCGGGCTACCTTAGCTTATAATGTGTCTAATTCAACCTTAAGCATTCTTAAACCGTGTAAACCCTCATCAACTAGAAAGGTAAGCATTCAAAGCCATGTCATCAAAAAGGCACACAAATTCTTGAATCCAAATGAATGAGCAAATCCACATCAAAAATATTTCAACTTGCCATAGTCATGCTCGTTACACAAAAGAGAACAAGAAAAACACACAAAAAGGAGGAAGAAATTAAAAAAGTTCATAATCGAGGCATGTAAATCAAATAAATCCCAATCGACATACAAGTGATCGTTGATATCAACATCAACGATCCCAGGTTCCTTGGAACCAAAATCAATTAACTTCGAACCATTCAACTCTTCCTAAACTAGACCTAAACCAAGCACTCAAAGAAAAAGAAAAAGAAAGAGAGGAAAGGTCTCACCGAATGCCGCTTGAAATATAAGACAAGGTAATATATCCAATCTCACCAAGGGAGCTAGTGTTTCTCTTTAACGTCCTACATCTCCGCTTCAAGCTTCAATAAAGATGAGCCAAACAAAAGAAGCTACAACAAAACAAGAAAAGGTTAGAAAACAAAGAAAAAGACTAAAGAAAAAAACAAAAAGAAGAAAAAATAAATAAAAAGCTATCTACAAAGTTTGGATTAAGGGGATTTGGAGTTTCGGGAAATTTGGATTTTTTTTCTCGGGAGCATCTCCACCTACAAAAACTCAGGAATCATCAAAGAAAATCACCAGAAATCAGCAAAAATAATCATAAAACATCATCATCATCATCACCATCTCATCACATCACCATCACAACATCACCAACATCATCACCACCGTCACAACGCCACATCAATACCACAAGGCCACTATCCTCACTATCCTCCTTATGTGCAAGCAACGACCCTACCACTCTACCTTCCTATGTACACTTCAACCAACCAAAAGGACATCCTCCCCCACACTATTCTTTTGGTCGTCCCGAGAAAAAGTGACAAGTGAGAAGATCGGGGGGGGGGGGGAAGATCCCTCATCACTGGTTATCATCTCCTCGCCCCATAGGTTGAGGGGGGTTGTTAGGATCAAACCCGGGAATGTCCATGAAAGGGTGGAAGGGTTGGTTAAAGTGCTCATAGGGCCACCCTTGGGCACCCCAACCACCATCAAAAGGAGCGGGGGTGGATGTGGATGACGGGTCATAAGCCGGATCACACCCACCCGGACGATAGGGGTCGTATGGGGGGGTGCCAACGCGTTGGGTAGGGTCGATGGGACCTTCACAATAGGCGTAGCAAGGGGGGGTGGGGTGTTGAGGGTCATAAAGTCCCCAATGATTGACCGGACCCTCTTGAGGAGGGTGGTAAGGGTAGTTCACATAGGGCGCTTGAATGCCCGCTTGCACGAGATTGTCATAATTTGCCCTCGCGTAGTACCCCCATTGCTCAATGGAAGCTTGATTGTCTCGACGGATATCATCGAGGGTACAACGAAGGGCATTGAAATCAAAAGGAGGAATGGAAGAAGAAGAAGATGCCTCACCTCCCCCGCTAAGGGGGGGAATGATTTGCTCTTGATGAAGGACCGGTGGAGGTTGAGGAGCTCCACCCCGGGCTCTAGTTCGCCTCAGCTCATTAGGGATGTTTTGCTGAGGGATCTTCCATTTAAGAGGAGCGGAGTGGTCCACCGTAGTGAGGTCGGGGTTCGGGAGGATACACCATTCGATATCCCTATCGACCAAGATGATGAAACGGCGCTTGCTAGTAGTGTAGTTGAGGAAGCGGCTGTGACGGAGGGCGCTTATGGATAGAGCATAGGGAGGGAACTCGTCGGTGAGCTCTTCTCGGGTTTGGTGCACGGGTGGGAGCAATTCAATTTGGTCTTTGTATGCTCCATCCTTCAAAGAAAGAGCAATGATAGTAATCATGCCACCCATAAATATCTCATCACCGAGACGGTTGTCCCTAGTATCCAAGAGCCGTTGGATGAAAGTGGAGGAGCATTGAAATTTGAGCCGTTGAGGATTATCGGCCAAGAATAGGCAAGCAACCTCGTCTTTTACCATGGAGCCGAGGTTGGCTTTGAAGAACACGGCATATTGGAGAAGCCGTAAAAAATACCTCAAGGCTATATGAATGATGTTGTTGACCTTTGAGGTATTGGTTTGGAACCTATCCTTGTTTGTGATACTCCTCCACCACTCTTGCTCGTTGTAAGGAATGCGATGGGAGGAGGTCATTTCAGACGGGTGATCAAGGTCGGTGGCGTGCCAAAAGAAGATCTCATTTAGATCACTTTCCGTTAGAGAGTGATCCTTGTTGAACATTCTGAAGTGTATCATGAGTTGAGGATCCTCATCGACATCTTCCGGCTCAAAAACTTCCTTGCGGAGAGAGGCAAGGAATTCCAAAGTCACATGCTCGTAAGTGTGACCGTGGAGGTGAATGAAGTCGCCCCATCCAAAGCTTTGAGCCAACCTTGTCACCTCATCTAATATTCCCGGCTTTCTCAAAGTTTGAGGGCAAAAGAACCTTGTAGACAAAATTACCAAAATAAACAAGAAATGTTATTAAGAGAAAACAAGAGAAAGAAAGGGAAAATAAGATAAAATAAACTCAAAAATGACTCTAAAAATACTTCCTAAGAGTGACATAAATGTCACTCATCAAATTCCCCCAAGCTAAACCTTTGCTCGTCCTTGAGCAAAGCTAAGGCAAAAGAGAACAAGATGGAATTATTGAAAGCAAAAAAAAAAAAAAAAACAAAATAGAAACAAAGAGAAAGAATGTACACTAACTCACTGTCGTAGGAATCACGGATGCATTTAGCGTATGCATCAAGCCCTTTAAACCCCTATGTCGCCAAAGAGGACGAGTAAGCTCTCGTGAGGGTTTCCTAAGAGGTTTAACCCACAACTCTTGGCAACACATAACATTCAAGGCAAAGGTGAAATCAAGAAAACTCGAGTTTTGATATTTCAAACCAAACACAAACAATGGGCTAAATTCACAAAAATACAATCCTTTCTAGACATTAAAGGTAGCCAAGCAAAAGAATAGCTAAGGTTGATGCACACATAAAGCATGCAAAGGTTAGAGAACTTAGAGGCCAGGGACTTACACTCCTCCTTATCTTCAACCAAACTCCCGCATCCTCACTAGTTTTGCATCCACTTTTAAGGTGATATCTCGTCATTCCTCGAAGGAATCGGAACAAAATAAGCAATGAAAAACATTTAGGCTACCCGACATCTTGGCATTGATAGCTCGCTCAATAGGCTTGGCTTGATTACCCTCCATCGGTAGTAACTAAACCTTACTAAGGTCAAAAGGTCTTAAAAGGGTTGAAACGTTTAGGCTAGGGTAAAGGGTGCGGAAATAAATTTGGAAATTGGTGGTAAACTTAGAAGTGAAGCAAGGTTGATCATTCCTCAATTCAAACTCAATAAACTACCAAATTTCAAATCAAAAATTCTAGCAACTCCTCCCCCAAGCTTATTCTTTTTCAACTAAACAACAAATATTTTTGTATTTTCTCAATATTTTCTTCTATTTTTTTCATTTCTTTTTATTCTTTGCTCTCGCCTCTTTTAACTTTGAGCGGCTTTTTCTTTCATTTCCTCTATTTTCTTCTCATTTACTCAAACCATTCAACATAAAAAATATAATCACAAGTACCAAAATTTGAGTTTTTCACTTCTTTTTCATTCTTTTTCTCACTTTCATTAACCAAAAATACAAATCAAGTCCCGAGAATGCTTCACAAAACTAATAAAGGTGAAAATAAAGCAAAGGTCCATTGGTTTGTAATGTGGTTATGCCAAAGAAGGGAAAATGGCTTAAATTGGGTTACTAAATGAGCAAATGCAAAAGAAAAATAAAAGAATTTGATAACGGCGCCAATTTGACAAGGCAATAATCGTGTCGTTGAGCGACTACACCTAAATCAAATGAATTTATAACGCTCTACCGGCCTAATACGTGTATAGGGTAAATAGAGGGGTCGAACCACAGGGAGAAATGCTTAAGCACTGCATTCATTACCTAGGGTCTAAGCTATCTCGGAACAAGAAGTGTGAATAACTAGAAGGTTAAACTAAGAACGAAATGGATTAAAATTAATAAAGCTAGGCACCAAGGGAAATGAGTAGGTGAAGTTGACGCTTGATCATGCAATAATAAAGTAGCATATCAATGGTAAACTAAACATGCACGAATACCAAAGTAAAGGGGTCAAATCTAACTGTCTTCCGGGGTTAATTGGTTTCTCCTAACATAGCCTCTATGTTTCCACATTAGAACCATATATTAGAAGGTGCAAACAAAGAATTATCGATAGTAATGAATCTCAACTAAGTCAACTTCCGTTACTTGTTAGTAAAGACTCATCTTTGATCAACTAACAATGTGCACTTGCAAGAAAGACCAAAGAATATCAAGCATATAAAGACTTTAATCACAAATAAATCAATTCTAAACCCTAGAACATGCTCAAGGTCTAACTACACCACAACCATCCCCTTAATGGGGAAATTACTCACTAATCATGTTAATAACAAGATTAATTAACAAACAATCAAGGATAAACATGATTAACAAGCAATACCAACAACTAAAATAATAATCAAAATAAAACAAATAAAAATAGAGGGGAGAGAGTAAGAGATTGCTCATTAATTGAAGATGAAGGTCTACAAATGATTGAACAAGCTCCTTCTTCAAAATCCAAGTTCATTAATGAAGAAAACCTCACTTTCTCTCTCTACCAATGAAGACTAATCCTAACCTAACCTAAAACTAATTAGAGAGTAGTAAAATGATAGTTCTTGAATATCCCCCTAAATTACCCCAAAAATGGGTATTTATACTAACTTAATAAAACTAGGAAAAATAGAAAAGGAAAAGAAAATAAAATAAAATAAATTAAAAAGGAAAAGTAAAAATAAGAACCTAAAATAAAAAAAATAAAAATAAAAGAAATAAAATAAGAAAAGGGAAAAGAAAAAGAAATAAAAATAAAAGAAAAAAAAACAAATCCCCCACCCACAAAACAATCAGCTACCTATTTCCCCTTCTTCTTCGAAATTGGCTGCTTCAATATCAACACCACCGTTCATCAATAATCATCATTGAATCACCACCATCGACGGCTCAAAATCATCACCGACATCTTCATCAACCAACAATCAATCAAGGTCGTTCAATTTTCATTAAAACTCGCGTGAGAAGCTCGTGAAGTGGTTCGGTCGAACCACGGGTTGGTGCGGCCGAACTACAAGGTTGGTTCGGTCGAACCATGGGTATGTTCAATTTACTCTGATTTTTGCTTAATTGAGGGGTCGATTGGTTGCTTAATTGGTGGTTTGAGTAGTTGCGGGTCAGGTGTGGTGGTTGAGGTGCGGCTACTGTTGCTGCTGGAGGTATGGTTGTTGCGGCAGCTGTGCGGTGGTGTGAGGGTGGCTGCTGTTGTGTGTGGTGTTTGCGGGGTTGCAGGCTGGTGCTGTGTGGTGTTTGCGGGGTTGCAGGCTGGTGGTGTGTGGTATTTGGTTGTGTGTGCTGTTGTTGGTGGTTCTGGGGTTGATTGTTGCGTGAGGGAGGCAGCAGGGGTTGTTGCTCTGAGTTGCGGTGGTCAGGTGGTTGTTGGCTGGTGCATTAATTGGGTGGCAGCAGGGGAGTAGGGGAGTGAGGTGCTGTTGTGGGGTGTTGGTGAGGGGCTGCTGTGGTGCAAGGACGCAACACGCTGATTTTGGGGTTAGTAGATGTGTGGTGGAGCAGGGGAGAAACAGAGGAGGTTGGCTGATTTGTGTGAGGTTGATGTGGTGGAGGATAAGGGAGGTGGGGTGATGGATAAGCGTGGCAGCAACTAAAGGCAGCAGCTTGTTTGGAAGCTTATGCCTCGAACCTTAGACCTCCAAACACGAATATGACTTTAAAACCCGGAACACCTACAACCAAAAACACGAGGGGATTATCAAAAGATAAAATAAAATAAAATAAGATAAGAAAAAATAAAGTAGAATAAAATAGGATAAATAAAGTAAAATAGAAAAAAGAGAAATAAAACTAAAACTAACAAAAATAAAACAAAAACTATATAAGAAAAGAAAGTAAAATAAAATAACAAAATAAACATAAAGCTAATTAAAACTATGGAAGTAACAAAGGAAAGGAACGAAATAAAATAAAACGAAAGCAAATAAAATACAAAAATAAACTAATTCTAATAAAAACTACGAAAAGAACTTAAAACACGACAAAATTACCAAAATAATCAAGAAATGTTATTAAGAGAAAACAAGAGAAAGAAAGGGAAAATAAGATAAAATAAACTCGAAAATGACTCTAAAAATACTTCCTAAGAGTGACATAAATGTCACTCATCAACGTTGATATGATTATTTTAAGTATGATTATAATTGTTATAATTTATGATGATTATAATAATAAATATTATTATTATGACGATTTTTATGATTATTTATTGATTATCATTATATTGCTTGATATTTATTTTTATTGCTTGATCACACCTTTTATGCATGTTTAAAGGGAATTTTGTACTTGTAATCACGCTTAATAAGATAATTGATAATCTTGTTAGAGTTAATGTGATTATAATTCAAGTGATCGCCAATAATAGTTTTATTTGTGCATTAATATTCAACCAACATAGATAAACAGGTTTAGGGTAAACCTATTGATTGCATGTTAATCAGAAAGCGCACATGAATACGATCAGAATAAAGTAGAGACCTATTATTAGAGCAGGTCAATCACTTTTAGGTTGGATTTGTACCTTCATCCCCGAACCCTATTTGGTTCAAGACCTTATGGAGTTGACGATCTCTTGGATCGTTTTATTCAAAGAATAGTTTACCAGATTGAGGCCCAACCATCCAGCAAGGTGAGTAAAATTATTTACTGATTGCAACTCCTGCAACTCTTGGTTGAAAAATGAACAATCTCATGTTTAATTATTACCCTTTGATTTAAGCTAAGGTTCTAAATTCTTTAGGTAACCTTGTTCAGCACAACCAACTAAATGTGTAGAACGTGATTTACCCCAAATTACCCTAGATAACAAGTGCCACTCTGTTGAGGCTGACCTATCACTTATGATCAAAGGATTATTGGGTATCTAATTGGAAAATCAATCTCAATATTACCGAGACTTTATTGTATTAATATTAATTTAGTAAACTCTAGAGCTTCATCATTAACATCAATAAAATTAGCATGCATAATCAACTGAATGCATAAATAAGACATAGTATGGCCCCTAATCCTTTATTGAAGTAAATGCTCCCACTTGAACCTTCATGGATCTCATCCACCTTGCTCCTTCTTGCTCCTTTAAGCCTTTACTTCATGCCCTTCTTAGATTTAACTGCAGCCTGTAATTTTACTCTATTTTATTTACTACATAAATAAAATTACAAAAATACTTTATCGGTACGCAAACCGTACTTAGATTACAAAAATATATCACGATACGCAGATCGTATTTAATAATCTACTGGGCCATACTTGTCATTATATAGCAATATAATATCATATATTATAAAATTACCACATATTAAATCACTCATCATGATTTCCTAAACTACAACATCGAATGTTCACAATTAAGGAAACACGACACCTGAATATCTAATATTTTAATTACTGCAAATAGATAATATCATATACTTCCTCTGTTCTTTTTTACTTGACCTGTTTCTTTTATCACGCTTGCCAATGCACAAGTTTAACCATCAATAATTTTAATACTCTATAAGTAAAAATTATAAAAATTATATATTGTGATAGTACTTATTTGGACGATTCTAACAAGATCCTACATGAATATGTTTTTCTTACCTATAATTCACAAAAGAAATAAAGGTGGGTTGGTGAATAGTGTAAAAGTCAAAGCTGGTCAAGTAAAAAAGAACGGGGGAAGTATTATTCATGACTATCAATAAAATATCATATATTTTAATTTAGGTATGAGATAGAATCAAATCTTATTTTAATCTTAAAAGATAAATTAATTATTATTCTTTTGGAATATGCTCAAAATATCCTAACAAATCCTATCCAAAATTAACTACTTTAATTAAGGATAATTATGAAAATAACAACTTTTGAAAATTTGATATTAATTTTCAAAAAAAAATTCCAATTTTTAATTTTGAATTTTAAAATTAAATTTTTTTTTTGAAAATTGGGCCCGCCATCGTGGTGTGGCCAACTGAAGCCAGCCACAGTGGTCGTTACACCGTGCGGTGTATGTTGCCATGAGCAGTGACGCACAACACAACATCAGCAGTGTCGCGTAACACTTACACGGTGTTGTTGTTGCTTCTCTTCCTTGGACCTGCTGAACTCCTTTCCCCACCCTTTTGGACCATAATTAAATTATTCTCCCTCTTAATTGAATTAAAATTGTGGACAATCAAAGAATTAAAATTCAATATGCTTACATGCAAAGGCTAACTGATACCACTGCAAGACTTTAGATACTATAAGCGGAATTGCATGAATCATATTAAAAAGCATATAAACATACACCAAGATCAATGCATAACACATAAAAAAACATATAATTGTACCTTTGAAGTGTGATTCCATGTGCGATCGAGTAAGAATAATGGGAGATAAAGAACCCCAAGCGTGATTAATCTACTTGGTCTGCGGGCACATATTAAACTTGCACTAATGCCAGTGAGTCATGATTGAACCATTCAATCAACCTTCTACGTAGAATAGAGACAAAATAAGAACCACCCCAATGAACACCACAAGCCGCCAATTAGGAGTGTCGGCCGTCCGAACATGAGGAGGTTATAGAGAGGGCATTGAGTTAGAGAAAGAAAAGAGAGTTTAGGGTTTTGGGAAAAATGGTTGCCTTGCTTCACAATTTAGTGACTGTTAATTGTGACTTAATTCAATCTTAGTCATAGATCTTATTAATAGATCATATATCTAAATAAGAGTCTCTGTCAAGCCCAAATACCTTGTATTAATCAAACTATTGTAACCTATCACTTTATAAGGTATGTCACGATCTCGTGAGGACCATTTATGGGCCTCTTACTAGTTTAACCCAATACCCTTGTTTTGTGACCTCATAGGATCCATTCTATTGGGCGTTGGACTATTTGACTAGCCCAAAGATCATTTATTATATCTAGCAATAGACAATGACGTCTCAAAAGAATGAATTTATTATCTCCATAATAGTGATCCCTCTTATATCTAGTAGTAATTGCACTTATTAAATACATAATTCTTACACTTTATAGTTACATGGTATGTTGATGAGTGACATTTATGTCACTCTTAAGGAGTAGTTTTAGTGTTATTTTCGTGTTTATTTCCCCTTATTTTCCCTTTTATTCTCTTATTTTCTTTTTAATAAAGTTTCTAGTTTATTTCTTAGTTTTAGTATGTTTTAATTTAATTTCTTTATGTAATTAGTTTCTAGTTTATTTTCATATTTTATTTGTTTTCGATTTATTTTATTTCGTTCCTTTCTTTGTTACTTTCATAGTTTTTACTAGTTTTAAGTTTTTTTTTTATTTTATTTTATTTTATTTACTTGTATAGTTTTATTTAATTTTTATTAGTTTAGTGTTACTTCTCTTTTTCTATTTTATTTTATTTATTTCCTTTTTATTTATTTTATTTTATTTGTTTCGGTTTCACACTTTTACCCTCGGGTTGGTTTGTGTGTAGGCTCGAGTTCAAGGTCCAAGTCAAGGCTTTTCAATTGCCACCCAACATCAAGCCCCTGCTACCTCCTATCCGTCACCCCACCTTCCTTATCCTCCACCACAACAAAACAACCATCAATTTCCCCTGCTCCTCCTCTGCTCCACGCATATTGCAGCCCCCACCTACCTAATAACCATCACCACCGCACTCACCTCCAATCTACCACCAAAATCACCTGTTCGCCACCCCAACATAATAATCGTTGCCGCACCTTCCCTCATTGCCTCAACTTGCAGCAAACACCACCATTTCACACCAACTCATTAGCTCCCACAAACACCACTCACCAGCCACGCAACCACCTGCGAACAGCCACCACCATCTCCAATCAACCACCAATCGACCAACCAGACCCCCAGCCACCTCAATACACCTCTCCGCGCAACCACCAATTACCAACAGTCACAGCCGCACCACCATTCTTAATCACCAATAGTCACAACCACTTCACCACCAGCCCAGCATCAATTAAAGCAGCAGCCGCGCCAATTCCGGCCATCACCCTACCAATTAGCGCAAGAAATAAAGCAAAATTAGATGAAATTACGAATTATCATAGTTCGGGCAAACCATTGAGGAGTTCGATCGAAATGCAAAAAGAGTCAGAAACTTTCGAAGTTCTGTAAATTAAAGGGTGTGGTCGAACACACCCATGGTTTGAGCGAACCAACCCTGTAGTTCGGCCACACCATCCCATGGTTCGACCGAACCACTCCACGAGCTTCACACATGGTTTTTAATGAAGATCAAACGGTGGTGTTTGCTTGATGCTGATTCTTGATGATAACGAGCGGCATTGATTGAAGCTTGATGAATGCTTATTTTGTTTGATGGGTGTGAAGTAGGGGATTATTCCACCATTTTTGAGCAGCCATATTCGAATTAGAAGGGGAAGCAGGGGTCTGAAGTTTTTTGTTGGGGGATTTGTGGGTTTATTTTTCCTATTTCTTTTTCTTTTTAATATTATTTCTTTAGTTTTATTTTATTTATTTTATTTTCCCTTTTCTTATTTCTTTATTTATTTTATTTTTCCCCTTTTATTTTTTCCTTTTTTATTCCTAAGTTAGTATGTATACCCATTTTTTGGGGTAATTAGAAAGGACAATTACCAATTATTCTACTCTTTAATTAGTTTTTAGGAGAGCTTCTCTCTCTAGGTTTAGGTTAGGATTAGAGTAGTTTAGTGAGAGAAAGTAAGGGTTTCACCATTGTTGAGCTTGGATATTGAAGAGGAAGATTGATCATATTGCTTGTAGATTTTCACATTCAATCAATGAGAATCTCTAACTCTCTCTCCTCTATTTTTATTTTCTTTATTTTGTTTATCATTTTAGTTGTTGGTATTGCTTGTTAATCATGTTTATTCTTGATTATTTGTTAATTAATCTTGTTATTAGCATGATTAGTGAGTAATTTCCCATTTTAGGGGATGGTTGTGGTGTAGTTGGATCTTGAGCATGTTCTAAGGTTTAGAATTGATTCATTTGTGATTAAAGTCTTTATATGCTTGATATTCTTTGATCTTCTTGCAAGTGCACATTGTTGGTTGATTAAAGGTGAATCTTTGCTAACAAGAAACGGAATTTGACTTAGTTAAGGTTCATTGCTATCGATTGTTATTAAATAGTACCTCCTAGTATATGGTTCTAATGTGGAAACATAGAGGCTATGTTAGGAGAAGCCAATTGACCCCGGAAAGCGGCTAGATTGGATCTTTTACTTCGATATTCATGCATGTTTAGTTCATAATTAATTCAATTTCTATGCCTTTGTTTATGTTCAAGTGAATGCTATACCTAAATTATTTCACTTAATGTTTTATTTCTTTTTTTAGCATCTTTAGACTTTAGTTTATTTATCTCTTATTCTGGACTAGCTTAATTGTCGATAACATTTGGTGGTGTTTATCCGTTCTCTGTGGTTCGACCCCTATGCTTGCCTTATACTCGTATTAGGTTTGTTTAGGTTGTATAAAGTGTATTTGATCTAGGGATAGACAATAGACGACGCGTTTATTCCATTGTCATATGTTCTTTGGATTTAAACTATGTGTTGTTTATGCTACAAGCTAAATTCATCTAAGTGCGTTTTTTTTTTTAAAAAAAAAAAATCATCCAATTGTGTATATTTTTTTTTGAAATCAGGATCATAAAATTGATGAAGATGACATACTTTTGGGACCTCGTCAATTGATGAATGACTTTTCGATAGATCTAAAGAATATTTTCTACATTAATGACGAACATGATAATATTATTTAAAAAATAGTATTTATATTATTTACCCAACTTGCTAAAACATAATTCAGAAAATATTTCACAATGAGTAATGATCATTATGTCACAATAAAGCTATATTAAATTACAATCAAAGAACATGAGCATTTAAAAATCATATTTTTGACATTGTAATAGAGACACATGATCAAGATGAATATTATAACAAAATATAAAAATACATAACAGGTTATTTAAAGATTTTTTTTGTAAAAAGAAAGGGAACAGAATAAAAGATAATGGAATTTGAAAATGAATTTCAAACTTTAAAATTTGAAATTTGAAAATAAAATCTTGATAAAAATAATTTTAGAGAGAGAAATTATAGAAATCTGAATATTTTGAAATGATTTGACATTAATTACGTGGTAAAAATCAAATGGTAATTATATTTTACCTTTTTAAAAAACTATTGCACCAAAATAAACACATTTTTTATATTTCAATGATGTGTTGTTTTATAAAGTGGTGATGTTCATTAGAAATATATGTTATGTTCTATTGTTATTACTATAGTGTTTTTAATGTATAAAAACTATATCTTTAACTAAATTGATGAACCTGTGTTTAGCAATTGGGTCAAACAACAGTATTTTACTTAGTTATATTTAACAAATAACATGGTAATTAAGATGATAAACTTTTAATATGTATTTGATTTATGTTTCAATAGACATTTTTGTAGGAATGATTTTGGAGCAATTGGGGATTTATAATGTTATAACTGTCACTAAATTATGAGTACGATTTTTGGTATTCAGGGTAGTGAGGGGTAGTGTTCGCTCATACACCGTTTAAGTTTTGTCAAGTGATGTTACTATCTACCTTCGTCCTTGGAATCAGTTAGAGTCGTTAGTTGTGCTCACTCATATGGATGCAAGTCCATACAGTGTGGGTAAAATGGGCGGAGATGTTGCATGGGTGAGCCAAGACAATGTCGGTGTCATTTTGGCCTAATAATATAAATGGGTTAACGATATTAAAAGGTTTAAGTGTGATGTGCTCCCCATCAATTATACAGCTCGTTGTCTTACATGTGAAAATAATCAAGTCATTTGCAGTACAACTAAAGTGCTGTCAACTTTGTGCAAATATTGTCCATGGATAGCAACATTCATGATCCAATATTTGATCAACATGCTCGAAAATTATTATCAATGTTGCAAACAAACTTTTTATTTTATATCATTATAAAATATGTGCCAAAAGAAGGTAACAAATTAGTATATTATTTGGTTGACTTTGGGCGTCATGAGCATGTTGATATAAACTCTGTTTGTAAACAGTGCCGAATTTTTTTTATATAAGAGGGTATAAATTAAAATCAAACAAACTAAATTAAAATTACGGTTTTTTCACCAAATGCCTTTGACCTTTTGCAAAATTCACCAAATACCCTCAAGTTTTTTAAAATTCACCAAATACCACCGACGTTTATTATTATTCACACCGGGACCTCAAAATAGCCCTGACGTTAAAGGTCCGTTAGCAATAAAATTAAATTCACTAAATGCCCTAAATTTGTTAAATAATTACACAAAATACCTCTATTTTTTTAGGTACAACGATTAGTTTGAAATTTAGGAAACTAGCTGTTAATTTTGATTCTCACCCTTTTTTGCATAAATACTCAACACATAGCAGTCCTATTTTTTTAACCACAATTTTAACATCATGAGTTATATGTCCATATAATCTTCCTCAATGTTTGAGTACTCTTAGAAGCTCTAAGTCCGTTATCTCGCGGATAAGCCAAGACCGTTTACTAGGGTGGGTATGAACAAATTGTCAAGCCCACATAAAAGGGGCTTGAGTTTGTTATATTAAGCCCGTTGGAAAATATATGAACTATAAGCCCGGTTCATTTCCCGCCCAAGCCTGCAAAATTATCATCTCTACTTCATTTAACCCCCTTTTTTTCTCTATTTTCCTGGTCTCCAACACTTATTTTTATGAATAGAGGTTGTTTGCAACTCTAACGCACTCATACATTGAGGAAGAGGATTTAGACATTGTAGGGAATATCTCAAGCATTACCCCAAACTTGAAGCCCACTGTGATCATACACTAAAGTACAGTGGCGTCCAAAGGGAAGGAACCTAGAGCAAAAGATTCGCCAACAAGTTTTAGGAACTTGTAAACCGTTCACGAGGTGAAGGTTACACCCCTTAACGATCCAGGAGATCGTCAACTCCAATAGGTTTGGAACCATGACTGGAAGATCGGGGATGAAGGTACAAATCCAACCTAAAAGAGATTGAACTTGCCCTAATAATAGGCCTCATCTTTATTCTGATCGTATTCATGTGCGCTTTCTAACTAACATGCAATCAATAGGTTTAAACCTAAACCTGTTTATCTATGTTGGTTGAATATTAATGCACAAGTAAAATTATTATTGGCGATCACTTGAATTATAATCATATTAACCCTAAACAAGATTATTAATTATCTTATTAAGCGTGATTACAAGTACAAATTCCCTTTAAACATGCATAAAAGGCGTGATCAAGCAATAACAATAAATATAATCAAGCAACATAATAATAATTATAAATCATACTTCCTCCGTTCTTTATTACTTGACCCGCTTTGACTTTTACACTATTCACCACCCCTCCTTTGACCGTCTTTTGTGAATAATAAGTAAGGAAAAATATATTCATGTATGATCTTTTTGGATTCGTCTCAATAAGTATTATCATAATATATAACTTTTATAACTTTTACTTATGGAGAATTTTAGTTATTGATCATTAAATTTTTGCATTGGCAAGCGTAATAAAAGAAACAGGTCAAGTAATAAAGAACAGGGGAAGTAACAATTATAACAATAATATTCATAATCATATTAAAGCATAATATTAATAGCAAGATCCTAGGCATGATACTAACAAGATTAATAACAAACCCTAGCATATCACTAAACATCAAAGATTAAATATTTAGCCCTAACATGATACCAACATGAATATTAGGAAGAGAATAGGAAGCATCGCAGGAATCACAGTTGTCATGTTTGATATTAGAAATTATAGTTATTACCCTAAACATGATACTAGGAAGCAATAAACATCCTAAAATGATACTAGGAATCATCATAATAACCCCCTAGACATGATTTCTATATCATAACATCAATGCAAACAATTAAAGCACTTACTTGGATGCCTCGTATCTCTTTCTAATAATAAAATACACGCGTTAGTAATTTCAAGGAAAATAATAAAAAAAAATTTAAATTAAATAATTGAAATAGATATTTGGGACCAAACCCTCAGAATTAAAACCTTTCACGTCTAGGGCGAAGGTAACTTTGAACAATGCTAAGTATATCTAGAGCAAATGTATGAGGAATTGTGTTTGTAAAAAGATAGGCTTAGAAAGAGAGAGAGAATAAAGCATGAAAAAGGGGAGATATGACCTCTATTTATAGAGAAAAAAGATAATCGAAGAACAAGAAAAGAATCAGAATTCGAATCGAAATAAAACTCGATGGATATCAGTTTATGCGGATTTTGTTTTTTATCATATCTTTTGATCCAGAAGTGCAAATAAGGTATATAATATGTCGTTGGAAAGCTCTTGAAGTCTAATTTCCTATCCACTTAGAATCGGATTAAAATATTATGTAGATATGGCCAAAATATAGGAAGGGTGTCAGTTTTGGATAGAGTTTCATATCTCATTCATATATTTTTCGTTATAGGTCGGATTTAATATTTTAATATATAATTGGAAAGATAATTTCAAGATCTATCCAACCATATAAAATTTGGATAAGATTATGAGGCACAAAAATAATATCTAACTGTCTTTGAACATCTTTAAATTCGAATAGAATTAGGATTTAAGAAAATGAAGGTTTTAAAAAAGGAAAGTTTTTATTTAACTCAAATTCTTTAATCTTATCTTTTCAAAAAGGATAATTAAGATCTTTTAGAAACTTATAGAAGCTTCTAAATAATACTAATTATTTTAGAAATAAGATTAAACCTTTGGACCCTCCACATGATCATTGGGTCGTAGGTAAAATCCGGTTTGGGCCTAGTTTAGTATTTTGGTCATAACTTCCTCATTATTCATCGGAATTGGGCTTGTAATATATCTTTGGAAAGGTCTTTTCAAACCCCATCCAACTACACCATTATTAGACCCTTATCATGGACCAAACTAAACTGGAATGCACGTTTATCATAAATAAGGTAAGAAAAGAAAATTTTTCAAAAAATAGAAAGAAGAGACATTTTAATAAAAACATCCCAGCTCGTCACTAGAATTTTCACACTTTCACTTTGTTCGATAATAAAATGACATGAAAGGTATTCATCTCTGGGTTTGGTTTTGGGGAGAAACAAATGGGTGTCTACACAAGCCCCCACTTTGACTGAGTTTGAAGAAACGCAAGTTTCGAAAACAAAAGTCAAAGTATCGATAGGGACGGAGAATGATTCAGAACGTTCTGCAATACTAAATCATTCTTGTAACGCTGATACCTACAAACTAATGTTAGTTGAACAGATACAAGAGTTAAGAAATGTTTATCTTGCACCGTCGAGCACACGTCTCTGAAGGTAATCGATTTGTTGTTGTTGTTGTTGTTGTTGTGACAACCTTCCACAAGCTAGGGAATTCCATCCTGCTTTTTGTTTTGACGATCTTCTGCAAGCTAGAGAATACCGTCTGAAGAATGCTACGCCTGTAACTGCCTCCAATTCCGCCGTGATAGTCTTTGAAAAGACTACTACTTGTTGATCCTTAATGTTGTTTGCATTTTGTTGTTGATGCTTTGGGTGATGACAATCCTCTTCTCTTTAGGAATAGTTGCCAACACAGCTCTTGTATGATGTATGACAATCCGATTTAGGGAAAGTTGTCAATGCCACGTAACAATCCATCCTTGGAAATGTTGCTATGATGAAGCGACAATCCGTATCTCGGAAAATTTGCCAAAATCCTTTTTTGGGAAAAGTTGCCAATGCTTCATAACAATCTGTCATAAGAACTTTGCTACGATCGATAATCCACATCTTGGAATATAACTCTTGAAGACAATCCACCTTGGAAATTTGCCAATGCTATGCGACAATCCTTTTAGGAAAATATTGCCACAATTGACAATCCGTGTCTTGGAACATTTGCCAAAAAAGAGTCGATCGACAATCCACTTCGGGAAAATTTGCCACTTGCTGAAATTAGTGACAATCCACGTTGAGGAATTTTTGCCAAAATTTATGATAAGTAGAGACCTATGACAATCCTTTGGGAAATTTTTCCATAGGGAACTTGTGTATGACAATCCAATCTCGGAAAACTTGCCAGCGATGACAATCCAAACTTGGAAAAAAATGCCAAACAGAGAATGGCATGACAATCTACGCTAGGAAACTTTGCCAGAGATGACAATCCAATCTTGGAAAAATTTTCGTTTAAGAAAAATGCGGGAAAATCCATATTTAGAAATATTGTCAGTTTGAGATGACAATCCAATCTTTGAAAAATTGTCATATAAGTGATGCGCTTGATTTTGAACCGATGCCTTGGTGTTTGTAATGAGCCAATGCTTACGCGCTTAAGCTAAGTGAGACACTTTTTTGTCAGGTCAATCACTCACTACGATTGTAATCGAGCCGACTACTAACCATGTCAATTTTCTTATAGGGGCTAACTGGCGTACCAAGGAACCCGAAATTGTTGTTTAAGGTCGAAATAACCATTTTGAGAGGCTTCGAGCTCTATCGCTGCTGAAATATCGCCGGCGCCAAGAATTGGCTCTGTCGCTAGATGCTGGGATCTAGCGCCAGGCACTGAACTTTGTCGCCAGACGATAGCCTTGTCGTCTGGCAATGGAGTCGGGTCTTCCCTATTCTACTCTTGCTGCCTCTGTTGCTTGGTTTTGCTCCGAACTTTGAGCTTGGTCGTTTCCTTTCAACCAAATCTTTTGTAAATTAAAGCTCTTCATCTCTAATATACTGATCTATGTAACTCCTCTTATCTTGGAGGAATCTCCAGTGTCATATTCGCAGTTTTTTTCGAAAAAAATCCGGGAATGTCCTCGCTTGCATTGCTGGGATGCACCTGCATTTATATCTTGGACTATAGGACTTTGCTTATCTTTCTTTAGGGTTGACCTAAGTCTTAGTGTTGCTTGACTCATTGACTTGACATGACTCAAGGTATAAACTTGACTCACTATGATTGACTGACTCGAGATTGACTTGACACGATGTGACTCGTGTGTGTGTAGTGTTGACTCATGAAACTCGATATGTGCATGACTCAAAATGCATAAAAACAAAACATTTCGTTATTTTTGTGGAGGGTACCGACTTTCTCCCGAAAAAAAAAGTCGCTTAAAAAGAAAGAAGCGAAGTTTTTGAAGGTGCATGTTGAATGCGGTTAATCTGTTAATGTTGTCTCTCATAGTACAAGGATTGTAACATCTTAGACTATCCTAGTTGACTCAATGATAAAAGTATGTAGGTAACTTAGGCACGGAGGCTAAGCACTTCATACTTCGTGATGCAATGATGATTGATGCTGATATTACAAGGCATAATTCAGCGTTTTGTTAAGATTTCATGACAAAGGGTTCCTAAGGGAAAGTATATTTGGTCATGTATCTGTGCGGTGTGTGAAAGTGATACTACAGTTAGGCCGCAAGGGCTAAGTGTGTGGGAAATATATTGAAAACAGTCAAATAATGGTGACTCTTAGGATAGGTAAGCTAATGATATAAGGATCAAACCCCCAAGTCTAGCTCTAAGTAAATAGGAATGAGCATAGGGGATCCCTTGATATGATCATGATGTGTGAATGTGATTGTGAATATGAATGCATGTTTATTACGGCCGCACCTCGATGTGAGGTTGCCTACCTATCCGTTAGGAATCAGGCCCTAACGTAGCTCTAGCCGAACCTCGCAAAAAGTGTGTGTATACCTTAAAAAGGTCTTTTAAAGGGTTGTAACGTAGTTAGGCTAAAGGTTGAAGAAGAAGGGGATAAAAGACTCAAAACCCTAGATAAGCCCCCAAGGTGTGCAACTTTGCTTTTGGAATATTTGTATTTTTATGCTTGAGTCTTTCTACTCTTTTTTAGCTTACTCTTTTGCTTTAGCATTTATTTTATTTTTATAACTGTGGGCAATCCTGATCATGCGGTCTATCACTCACTTGGTATTCATGTTTCTCAGGCACGATACCGAGCACTCGATAAGAGACTGTAATACCCCATATTTTCATACGTATTTTCTAATTAATTAATTAAGAATTATTTTATAAAAAGGGTATTTTAGTAAATTCATTATTTGGAGCCAAAAAAATATTTGAATTTTAGCGTCAAATATAAGTATTTAATCATTTGAATAATTAATTTTTTTTGGATTTCTAAATATCTAATATACATTATGTATTTAACTAATTTTGATATTATCTAAAATATTTATTTATTCAATTATTTTATTATGATTTTCGTTTTTTTTTAAAAAAAAAAAAATTGAACCTGAGCTTATCATGTTTTTAAGAGTGATTTTATCACCTTATTTTGTTAATAATTATTTAACTTAACCTCTAATTCTCTATCTCATTTTGTTCCTATCTTCCTTCTCCCAACCATATGTGTATCCATTTAATTTTTCTTATCTTTTAACCAACCTACTAATCTAGACCAAATGTTACTCAAATTCATTCAACAATCTTAAACTTATCATGTTCTTATTCTAATCTCATTCCACCTTAAGCTCTATCCTTTCTACACCCTCAACACTATAAACAGACCCTTAATTCTTCCCACTTTTTCACACCAATTCTCTACTTTTCTTCTCCTCTTTTTACACAAATTATCCCATTTATCTTTGAAGCCAATTTTCGGGCACTTCTAATCAGTTTTGGGGTATTGACGTTTCTCAGATTATTGTTCCTCTAAAAAAATCCTTGAGGTTAGGCTCAAGACTCACCCAATTCGGAGTTATATCAAAGGAGTTATAGCCTCTGCAGGTTTTGCCTAATCTTTCCAACGCAAATCCAATTCTTCTCTTTTCCTTGGTTTCTTATCTATTATTATTATTATTATTATTATTATTATTATTATTATTATTATTATTATTATTATTATTGTTATTATTATTATTATTATTATTATTATTATTATTATTATTATTATTATTATTATTATTATTATTATTATTATTATTATTATTATTATTATTATTATTATTATTATTATTATTATTATTATTATTATTATTATTATTATTATTATTATTATTATTATTATTATTATTATTATTATTATTATTATTATTATTATTATTATTATTATTATTATTATTATCGGGGATTTATATATAATTATTATGAGTAGTTTTAATTATATAAAATCAGATTTTTAATAATGTTTATGTTGACAGGTTCATGTACATATAGTTGAGAGGTTTTAATTTAATTATTTGTGATTATTTGTTAACCTTATATTGATTAATGTTATATTTATTTGTAGGGTGTGTTCAATCAAGGTTCTTGAGGTTCTTTTTGTGTGGTTTTTCTAGCAAGGATCAACATACGTGCAGGTAGCTAGATACCTTTGAAAGTAATTGGTTTGAATAACATGTTTTACATTCACAAATATTAAAAATGGGTCATCACCAGAAAAGCTTTATCACCATAAAAGCTTCTCTCTACTTGTTTTTACTACTCTCCATTAAAAATGGGTCATCATAGGGCCAAGATAAAGACAATGCCAACAAACACACAAAACACACAATCAGCAAAGCTGAGTACACAAGCGTAATTAACACACTATCATACAATTCCCTATGAACACACAACTTACCTCGTTGCACCTATTTTCAAGCATATAAAAATAAATAAAAGTTCTCACTAGACACTACATAATTAATTTAATGTTGACCACGCATCAAACGAGTTTCCTACTAACCTCCCCCAATAAATTGAGGTTACTAACACGGGGGCTAACCGTGCCAACATCAATAACCACTCGTAGGTGGCGGAATTCCTGCGCATAATAATAATAAAAGGAATGTACATCATCCTGTAATCCAGTAGAAGTTATGGTTAAATATAAAACCTCATAACTCCCGCCATATGTTCATACTAAAGGTATATACGTTCCAAGAGTTTTGGTGCGTAATCTATTTCACTTTACGTTATTGAAGGATTATTATTAAACTTGGTGATGACTCTCAAACCATAATCACTCACTCAACAATAATTATTCAAATAATCAAATATATAAATTTAATTCTTGAATAAATAGTGACCACATAAGATTTAATGTTGAACTCCTTTTAATTCTACCTCGGTGCCAATGACACCTTAAACGCATAAAGCGCCACAAATCCTATCCCTCGGTGTTAAAAACACCTTAAGTGCACTAAGGCACCAACATACAATTTATTCCTCGTGTACATAGACACTTATATAGCTCCTTTCTCACGCTTATAGCATCAATAAAAATTATATGAACCATAATAAAATTCCTTTTCAATATTCCAAACCAAATTAAACATTTAGTTTAATTAAACATGCTCTCTAACATGCCACAAATAAATATGTGGTTCATAAATAATAGTCCAAACTATTGTTTTCCATCCAATAATCCATCACAAATAAATCATGCTTTATAATCCAGTCACAAATAACATCCAAATCATAATTTCCATTCCAAATCTAGCATGATACTACTTGTAGTCAATTAAACACATTTAGCATGTCAATACATCAATAAAATGATGCTAAGTATGTGAACATACCTTGTATACGATCTTAAAATCGCCACGACTAATAGAAATCGCTCACTTCGAAGTCACCTACAATTTAAAATCATAGAAGAGAATTAAAATCCTCTCTACACAAATTTCCAGCAATATATACTATTATAAAACCCCTCATAATTTAATTAAAATAAGCTGAAATTATATTTAAAACATCATACTTTAATTTCAATTAATGGGTAATTAAAATTCCTCAAAGAAACTTGATTTTTAATGCTCTACAAAAAATTCAAGCACTATATTTTTATGAAAACTTGCTGTAATTAAGCCTTAAAACACTTTAATCAAAACTTTAAACCATTATACATTATAACCCTTCAATAACTTATAAATCAAGAACCTAGGGTTTCAAAAATTGGGGCTTTTTAATTAAAAAAACAATTTGAAAATTAATAAACATATTACTCATAATCAAACATCAAAATCAAATCACAAAACTCATAATTAATAATTAGATCTAGGATTAAATTGATTTTAAAAATAAAGTTTTAATTTTTTTTTTTCAAAAGAAGAAGCAGCCGATAGCCATAGGGGTGAGCATGGATCGGATATCCGATCCGAAATTGGATTTCGGATCGGATATCCGTATCCGAAATTGGATTTCAGATCGGATATCCGTATCCGAAATTTGATTTCGGATCGAATATCCTTATCCGAAAATTCTAGTATTTGATATCCGTATCTGATCCGAAATTGGTCGGATATCCGATATTCCGGTATCTGAAAATTTCGAATCGGATAAGTCGGATATCTAATATCCGAGCATTTATATATATATATATATATGTGTATATATATATATATATATATATGTATACATATATATATATATATATATATATATATATATATATATATATATATATATATATATATATTGTAACTTATATTGTTAAATTACTATTATGATAGAAAAATATATTTGTTGTAAAAGGCAAATTGATACGCAAAACTGGAAAATAAATTCAAGAAAAACAAAACTAGGACACATTTCACATTTTTCATGAATGCAAAATCAATTTCATCATTACAACGTTAACAAACCAAAAAAAATTGTACCACTTATATACAGAAGTACAAAATAAATCCTTTAAAACTCAAATCAAATGAGAAAAAAAAAATCAGAAAAAGTGTAGATAGAGCCGCCACTGAGAAGCCATTGTTGGTGTTGCCGTGGAGCATCTATGAGGAAGCCGCCGCAGTCGAAGGGGACTATTATCAAAACTTAAGTGTGGGATTTGATGCTTTCTAGAATTATAGAGTGAGATTGGGTTGCAGTCTTGAAGAAATGCAGACTTTCAGATCTAATAGAAGAAAGAGGAGAGAGGGAGAGGAAGTAGGAGGAAAGGGAGGAGAGAGAGCGGCAGTAGGGGAGTTTTGTGTTTTAAGGGAGTAAAATAAGGGTTAGGGTTTGAGTTTGGGCCTGCGAGTGTTTGTGCTTGGGATGATAAAATAAACATATACGTTAATACGCAGTAATAAAGTACTCAAGTGTTTTTTTTCGGATATCGGATATCCGAAATTCAACTTTTCGATATTCGATATTCTATTCTTTCGGATCGGTTATCCATAATTTTCGGATCGGATCATCGGATTTTCGGATTTTCAGATAGTTTTGCTCAGCCCTATATAGTCACCGACTGCTGCCGGCGACTGGTGTTGCTGGCTGCTAGCGGCTGGCGGCCACCGCTGTTGGTAGTGGTCGGCGGTGGGGGGAGCCAAAAAAAGGGAAGGGGAAAAAGAGATAGAAAAAGAAAAATAAAAAGAAAAAGGAGAGAAGTATACCTTTGGTTTTCTCCACTTTAGGCAAAGTTTGATTTGCCTAAAGAGTTGAATATTTATATCTTTTCTCTAGAAACCCTTCTCTCTAAACTTTCCTCTTTTAATTTTTCTAATCCCTTCCCTAATAAAACTTTACTAAAATAAAACTTTCCTTTAATTAAACCCCAACTTAATTAAAATATTTAATTAAATAAACTTTCCTATTTTAAATATTTCCAAACTTGTTTTAAATAAATAATTTAAATAAAAAATTCAATTTAATTAAATACTTCTCAAATTACTTATTTTAATTTAAATACATAATAAAAATACGAGGTATTACACTCTACCCTCCTTAAAAGAAGTTTTGTCCCGATACTTGAGAAACGAAATTCAAAGTTTTCCGTTACTTAGTATAATCTTTCTATACTTTTTGTCATACCATTACTTTTTTGTGTCCCATTGAGAACACGATAACTCAAAATACTCGTTAAAATTGTTCAAAAAGCAGAAAAATAACTGAAAATATAGGGGAAAAGGGAAAAATTCTACCGTAATCTACCCCCTAAAAGAAAACGAGTTACGTCCCCGTAACTCAACATACCTGAAATAACTCTGGGTATTTCTTTTTCATTTCTTCTTCCGCCTCCCAAGTTTCTTCCTCATACTCTTGGTTAGACCATAACACTTTCACAATCTTAATATTCTTATTGCGTGTACTATGCACTTTACTGTCAAGAATTTTGACAAGTCTTTCTTCATAGGTTAAACTTTAGTCTAGCTCAATGATTTCAGGTTGTAGCACATGGGATTTATCAGGTATGTACCTTCTTAATTAGGACACATGAAATACATCATGCACTTTGCTTAGCTCCATAGGTAAGGTCAACCTATAAGCTATTTTGCCTATCCTTTGCAGTATTTCATATGGACCAATGTACTTTGGGCTCAGTTTTCCTTTATTTCCAAATCTCATTAGTCCTTTCATTGGTGATACCTTTAATAACCCCTTGTCACCAACATCAAACTCCTCTTCACTACGCTTCAAATCTGCGTAGCTCTTTTGGTGATCTTGAGGTGCTTGAATTTCCCTTACTTGCTTCACTGTATCCTCGATAATTTGAGGCCCTTGAATCATTGTTTCACTTATATCGTTCCAACAAATTGGACTACAACACTTTTTCTCATATAATGCCTCAAATTGAGCCATTCCTGTGCTCGCATGATAACTATTATTGTAGGAAAATTCAATCAAGTCCAAGCTATCCTCCCATCCTCCTTGGAAGTCTATAACACAAGCTCTCAACATGTCCTCCAAGGTTTGAATGGTTCTCTCAGTTTGCCCATCTGTGGCAAGGTGAAACACTGTACTCATCTTAAGTGTTGTACCAAAGTTTTCCTGTATGCTTTTCCATAATTTTGAAAGAAACCTGGAATCTCTGTCAAACACAATATCCTTTGGAACTCAATGTAACCTCACAACATTCTTGATGTAAGCTTTTGCAAGTTGCTCCATCTTCCAAGTCCCCTTCATTGGTTTAAACACCGCAGATTTTGTAAGTCTTTCCACCACTACCCAAATGGTACCATTCCACCTCTTTGATTTTGGAAGGCAAGTCACAAAATCCATTGAAATGCAATCCCACTTACACCCATGAATTTCCAAAGATTGCACATTTCCCTGTGGCCTCGTGCTCTCTATTTTCACCTTTTGGCAAGTAAGACACTTTGACACAAATTCCGTAACTTCATTCTTCATTCTAGGCCACCAATACACCTTTTCAAGTCCTTATATAACTTATCCCCTCCTGGGTGTACCGAATAGGATGTATTATGTCCTTCTTCCATTAGCTTTCTCTTCACTTCCTCACACTATTAAGGTACACACCATCAACCTTTGTACCTTAAACTTCCATCTTCATGAATTTCGAAATCTGTAGCTTTGCCTTGCTTTATTTTCTCACGAATCCTATCCAATTTCACATCTCCTGATTGGTTTTCCTTTATCTCATTGAATATGCTTGGTTGGATAGTAAAATTCACAAGAATGCCAGCTGGTACTCCCCTTTATACAACTTCTAAATTCATTTTACTCATTTCTCTACATAACTCATCAGCCGCTATCAAGGAATTCAATCCATGACTGGTCTTACGACTTAGAGCATCTGCAACTACATTTGCTTTCCCTTCATGATACTCTATGTCTAAGTCATAATCCGTCGTATACTCCAACCATCTCCTTTGACGAGAGTGCAAATCCTTTTGAGTGAAAATGTACTTCAAGCTCTTATGAACTATGTAAATTCTACATTTCACTTCATACAAGTAATGATGCCAGATCTTTAGTGTAAAGATAATTGCAGCAAGTTCCAAATCATGGGTTGGGTAATTTACTTCATGGATCTTTAATTTCCTCGATGCGTATGCAATCACCTTTCCATTTTGCATAAGCACACATCCCAAACCATTCTTTGATGCATCACTATACACATCATGGATACCACTATCGTCTGGCAATGTTAGCACTGGTATTGTAACCAGCCTCTGTTTCAAGAGTTGGAATGCTTCTTCACACTTATAATCCCACTCAAACTTCTTGTATTTCTTTATTAGAGTAGTCATTGGTTTAGCAATCTTCGAGAAATCTTTCACAAAACGCTTGTAATATCCCGCTAGACCTAAGAAACTCCAAACATCGGACACTGTTTTGGGCGTAGGCCAACCCTTCACAGCTTCGATTTTGGTTGGATCTACTTCCACGCTATCCTTAGACACAAAATGACCTAAGAATGATACCTTTTCCAACCAAAATTCTCACTTAGAGAACTTTGCGTAAAGGTTGTTTTCTTTTAGTGTTTGCAGAATTGCTCTCAGATGTTCTACATGCTCCTCTTTGTTTTTCGAATAAACCAATATATCATCAATGAATACTACTACAAACTTATCCATAAATTGATGAAACACCCTGTTCATCAAATCAATAAAGATTGCCTGAGAATTCGTCAATCCAAAGGGCATTACTGTAAACTCATAGTGTCTATATCTTGTCCTAAAAGCTGTTTTAGGAATGTCTTTCTAAGGAGGGTGATCCCATCGTAGGGGGCCCTTCCTTAGATTCTCATAGCCACTTCAAAGCCTAGGACTTTACACTTGTTAAGGTGTATTAGGATTTGAATTACTAACTATTTGGGAGACCTTGAATTAGAAATGATACTCTCATCACGCTTTTTTGTAATAAACAAGTAGGAGTCGCCAATGAGTTTTAGGAAAACTCATAAACCTCGTTCATGCCTTTCTTCCATGTGGAGTTCATGGAATAATTAGCACGAATCGTAATTTTACCCATGCCCAAATTGGTCTACATAAACCATAAATGAGTTCGGGAGAGAGGGTACTAAAATAACGTTCCTTTTAAGGAGGAACCGGTATTCTAGCCCTAGTACGACCTCTACTAGCTCTTCCTTTTTTGCAATTTCATTACCAAACAATATATGCAATGAGATTCCTAAAACTAAGTTAGTTGATTTTATTTACACACATTAATTCACGTCAGAATTACATTGCAAAAGTCGTTATTCTTTCTTTAATCAATATTCGTGAAAAGAACAAAACAAACAATATTCGCCTTGTCTTAAGTGATAAAACAACAATTAATTATCAAATTCTATTCTTGATTAAAAAAATAATACTATGTGAATTAATTGATTAAAAGTTTATTTAAAGTGATCAAATAACACTATTTATTCAATTAAAGTTATTTAAACAATAAAGGAAAAGTGATTTATCTAAGTGCTCAGGAAACTAACTGTTCTTCTTTTATGTTAAATCTCCGTTTAATGTGTTTATGAAATTTCTTTCTTCTTTGTACCTTCAAGAGCTTCAATGAATGGATTAGGGTTGAAGATTAGTTGGGAAGAAAGAGGGAAAAGTAGTATGATAGTAAGAGAAGTAGAGAGATTAGGGTTTAGAAAATAATAGGGTTTTGATTATGATTTTCTCGGTCCCCGTAATGCTGAACAAAGACCCCTATTCATAGGTGTATGGATCTAGGTTTACGATTTTAGAGCCGTGCCGTCAGGTGGCACACACAACTCTCTGAGTCACTTTGGGTGCCACGCGCATCTCAATGCGCTTGTTTGCGGTTTGCCTTATACGAAAGTGCGTTTTTAAAACTTTCATAACTTTTGATTGCGGAGTCGGATTAAGGCTTGTGAGATATCATTGGAAATATCTTAATGTCTAATTTCCAATGCCATTAGAATTAGGTTAAAATATGTTATGGATCATAAGTTATAGTCGTTGGAGTGTAAGGGTGTCGGTTTTAGGGTCCCGGTTTAGTGTTTTAATCATAACTTCTTCGTTTTCGCTCGGAATTGGGCTTATAATATACCTTTGGAAAGATTTTTTAAAGGGCTATCCATCTTTATAGGCCTTTAACGGGAATTTGATGGTTGGTTTATTTGTTTTTCTTGGTTTTCAGCAATGTAGGTTCTATTGGATCCAATCATTACATTTGACACACTTGGGTCCGTTATTAATCAAGTTTAAACATTTATGAACATATTTTAGGCCTAATTATTAATCTTATAAGGCTCTAAGATAAATTGGTCTCAAGTATGGGTTTTAACTTACTTCATAATGCTTTTCGTAGTCCTTAAGCACTTTAACTTTTATCTAACATGAAGAACAAATTTTTGCAACATCATCGCACTTCCTTTCGAGACATGAGGCCAAAAGTAGGTGTCTACAGTCTTCATCTGTAAACCTCTACGGATGATATCCAAACCTCAAGTCAATCTTAGAAAACACGGTTGCGCCTTTCAACTTATCAAACAAATCATCAATCCTTGAAAGTGGTTATTTGTTCTTTATTGTCACCTTATTCAACTCTATGTAATCAATGCATAACCTCATTCTCCCATCTTTCTTCTTAACAAACAGAACTAGTGCTCCCTAAGGAGATGCACTCGGTCTGATGTACCCTTTGTCCAACAAATGTTGCAATTGCTCTTTTAACTTACTCATCTCTGTAGGTGCCATTCGATATGGTGCTTTGGATATTGGTGTTGTCCCTGGGACTAAGTCTATGGTGAAATCAATTGCTCTCTTAGGTGGCATTCCACGGATCTCGTTCGAAAATACATCTAGAAATTCATTCACCACTTCTATATCTTCTAGCTTAGTTGCCTCCTCATGATCCATGTTTCTCACACTACAGAAGTACACTGGATGTCCCTTTTCCATGTACTTTGCCAACTTTAACAGAGATATAAACCTAGGGCATTTAGCTTCGCTAGCTTTGCGATGCATCCAATAAGTCACTGCCTCACTCTCACTTGTGGTCATTTTCACTTTCTGAGACCGACAACTTATTTCTGCATTGTATTTGCTCAACCAATCCATTCCTAGGATGACATCAAAATCCTTTAACCCAAACGCAATGAGGTCAGACTTAAATACTTTCCCTTCGATCTCTAAAGGTACATTCCTAAAGTTTTTGGTACATTTCGCTACCCTACCCGTTGGAATGGTAATTGGTAAATCTACTACTTCTACTGTTTTCAAACAATCTTGAAGTTTCAAAACAATTCTTTTCGAAATGAAAAAAAAGTTGTACCAGAATTAAATAAAACTTGAACATGAATAGAGTAAATAGAAAAAAATTACCAGTGATGACATCTTTCTTGGAATCAGCCTCATGCCTACTCAACACATTCAGTTTTCCTGCAACTCCACTTTTATGCTTATTGTTCCCATTGTTGCTGTTATTGTTGTTCTTTGCTCGATTCTGCTGCGCTCCCTTATTCCCATTGAAGTTATTGTTGTTTCCCTGAATGTTCCTTTAGGTCCCTCCTGAATTATTGTTTTGCTTATTCCCATTAGAACCCTTGGAGAAACACTCGTATTCTATATGCCCCAACTTGTTACAAGCACAACAAGCAACTAGATTTCCATCACAGTCCTTTCCAGGATGGTTATTCTTGCATCTTCTGCAAAAATAACGCCTCTCATTTCTGTTATTCCCTTGATTATTGTTTCTAGTCCTTCCATTGAAGTTACGTCCTCCTTGACGATTGTTATTTTGGGATTTGTTGTTGTTGTTGTGGAAATTATTGTTATTATGGTGGTATTTCTGCTTCTTTAAGTTATTTTGGTTACCTTCTTGGTTCCTAGAGTTATGCCCCACCTCTTTCCTCTTTTCTTTAAGTTCCACATTAGCCAGTTCCTTCTTTTTCTTCACCTCCAAAGCATACAAGTGTGTAGCTCTACCATACACCTCATCTAAGGTTTCGCATATAACTTCAGCTGTAAATTAGTAGTCAAACCAGTCTCAAACTTCCTAGCCTTTGCCTTCTCTGTAGAGACGGGCTCTTCAGCAAAACGAGACAGCTTAATGAACTTGGTATAGTATTCAGTCACTGACATTTCCTTTATTTTGAGGTTTGAGAACTCCTCAGCCTTCTACTTCTGTAAGAAGTTAGGGTAAAACTGGTCTCTCACCTTCTCTTAGAACCTAGTCCAATTGAATCCAGGTAGCACTCTAATAGTTCTCTCATTTTGCTGCCACCAAAGATCAGCTTCACCTCTCAAGTAATAAGTCGCACAACCCACATTAGAATTTTCTGGGCACCCGACTTCCCCAAATACTTTCTCAAACTCCCTTAACCAATTTTCTAGTATGGTAGGGTCAGGCTCTCCTTGATAGCTTGGTGGTTTTCTTTGGGCCACCTTCTTGAAAATCTCACCCTGAGCATCCCCATTGTTGGTTGAAATCCTGGCCAACTGTTGAGCTACAATTGCCAATTGTCTCACTACTTCATTCAAATCATTTCCATCATTACCAGAATTACTTCCTCCTGCCATTTTGCTTCTCCTGAATTAAGATCTAGGGTTTATATTAGAAATGCCTTTTGTTATCTCTTAAGACATACACTCTCTTTTACTTAACACCCTTGAAACATTCACAATAAAATTTGAAGCTAACAAATTGGGATAGCAAAAGCTAAGAATTCCCTGAATTTGTGGCTTAGTCAATCAATTATTGATTGCTAATCAACCATGCTTTTAATAAAGCATCACATAAATAATAAAAGGAAAAATTGATGGGAATAATCCCACCTTTTGAGCGTCGGAGATTAATAATCCCACTTTTGGGATTCTTTTTAATAATCCCACCTTTGATATCAATCCGCTGAAAATAATCCCGGGTGACCAGTAACCGGTTGAAGAGGTAATTTTTTTTAAGCTTATTTTACACGTGTCACAATTTGATTTGTCCAAAATATAAAAAAATTAAAATAAATTAAAAAAAGAAAGAAAAAAAGAAAACTAACACCACCTCAGCCACACCACAACCACCACCATCCAAACCCATAATCAGAACTACCACCCCACTACCCAAAGCCAAAACCACCGCCACCACTAGCCGCACCCGAAACCACTGTACCGCAATCCACCCCGGCAAACCCAACCCCAAAACCACCTTTTAAAATAAAAAATCCACCAAACCTAAAACCACCTTCAATAATCGAAAGGGAAACCGAGATCGGGTGATAGGTTGTCGTACACCTGTCAAAAAAAAATTCCTAACAAATCCAACTAACAATGTAGCAAGGTAAGCAGGGTCGAATCCACAGAGAGATGGTATTCAATCTAACCTCTAAGAAATTGGAGAAACTAAAGAAGTCACGAAATTCGGATAGAAAAGTAGTCTAAATTAAAAGATGGATAAAATAGTTAATAAAAAGACCTAGGGTTATGGTTCACCATGTTTATAGCTCTAAATCTATCAAATATCAATAAAAATTCAATCAATCAATGATCTAGAACAATTGCTAAGCCTACAGTCGGGTCTTAACGCTCTCAATTCAACATATGTAGTTCGGTCGCTAACATAATCAGAATTGCTAATTGTAGGTAAGCCACTAAAAGTAAGATCTTTCGATTCAAACTCTTATTAACAAAAATTAATCAAACAATTGATCAAGTTGCAAGATTAACAATAAAACACTATCAATTAGAGAAATCAATAATCAAAATATCAATAATATCAATCAAGATTCATTATATAAACATGGATTCCCAAACCCTAGAAATAAAACTACTCAAACATGGAAGAAATAATAAAAACTAGATCTAAGGAATAAAACATAATTAAAAATAAGAGATAGAAATAAAATACCTCAATGAATTGAAATAATAAACTCAAGAATCATCCATGGAGATGCCATGAGAAACTAGGGTTCAAAAGAGAAAACTCAAAAGAACGTAAAATAACAAAAAGCTTAAAAAGGCATAAGGGAAAATAATATCCCTTGAGTATTTATATTATCCTAAAACTAATCTAAAAATAATTAAAGAAAAGAAGTAAGAAAATATAAATTACATAAGTTGTAATGTAATTGGATGATAGAATATGACGTGGCACGAATAAGATCGATAAATCAAAGGACGAGTGAACATGTGTAGCGAGGAAGCCTCGTGGGCTGCCTTGGCTGCTCGGCAGAACCTGCGGCCGCAAGGTGGTGGCCGCGCCCTGGCAGTAGCAGCAGCGAGCATCGGTTTGGCGCGGGGTATGCTCGCAGGCTACACGCTTGGATTTAAACGGCCATAACTTCTGTTCTATAAAGCGTCTTTGGGCGTGTGACCTATCATTGGAAAGATATTTAAGTATAGTTTCCATTTCAACTTGAATCACTTCAATCCAATCTATAAAACTCAAGTTATGATCAAAAGAGTGATCAAAGGTCTGTTTTGCCACTTTACAAACCTTCGTTTTTTTCGTTTCTAACTCAAATCCATTTCAGTAAAGTACATATCGACCCTTTTGAATGCTATATTCATGTCTCATGCACTGATTAATCAAAATCAACATCCACAAACATGGGATCTCCAATTAATAAACTCAATTCATCGGCTTCCATCCAAATATCATCCGAATTAACTCCAAACACTACGAAAGCATCCAAATGTCTATCAAATCACCTGAAACATTAAGAATAACACAAACGGAGCGTAATAGAGTACCAAACAAACATATTATGTATTTACGACCTAAAAAGCGACTAAAAGACCTAAAAAGCAACTATAAATTAGCATAAACGTGCCTATAAATCCTATATAAATGTGATTCATCATCGGGACGGAACCCACCTGCGCCAGACCCTCCCTCTCCCCTGAACCACTGCGCCAACGACAGCCATCCCAACCCCAATGGTGGGTTTTCGAAAAATCGAAACCAATTGAATTGAAACAATTGACCAAGAAGAAGGTCGGAATCTGGACAAGGAAGGGGGCAAGGTGAAGAGGAGGGAGGAGTGTGGTTGTTTGGCGGCCGGAACTGCGACGGTAAGCGGCGAGGTGAAGAGGAGGGAGGCGAACGTGCCTGGGTTGGTGATTCGTGGAATCGCGACGGGGAAGGGGCGAGGTGAAGAGGAGGGAGGCGTGGTGGTTTCGTGGAATCGTGGGTGAGGGAGGGGCGGGGTTGGTGATTCAGGTGGTTCAGGGGAGGGGGAGGGTCTGCGCTGTCGCCGGCGACGTGGGATGGTGGCAAGGTGGTCGGAGACCCGGGGCAGGGAACGGAGTCAGGGACGTGGGAATGGTGGCTGGAATGGGTGTGTTTGGTTTTTTTATTATTAATTTTTTTTTCTTTAAAAAAAATATTTTATTTTATTTTTATTTTTTTTACCAATAACAGGCCGCCACGTGTCATGTAACCTGTTATAACAGGTTACATGACCGGTTGGGACTATTTTCAGCAGATTGATATCAAAGGTAGGATTATTAAAAAGAATCCCAAAGGTGGGATTATTAATCTCCGATGCTCAAAAGGTGGGATTATTCCCATCAATTTTTCCATAATAAAAAGTAATTTCCATTGATCCCCATAGCTTTGAAATAATTTATTAGAATTAATTTGGTTGGAATTTTGGCTATTGGGATGGTGATGTGAAATGGAAGATTTTGAAGAATGAAATGAATCATTTATCAATAGTATAAATAATTTAACAAAGAAATAAATAGGATTTTGATTAATTAAAATAAACTAGAATTACTAAAATAATATTAAGTTCTAGAAACTTAAGTACTGTATAAGCTCACTGACTCAATGTGGTCATGCCATTATTAATTTAAACTGAATGAATAATAGTAATAAACTGTAATTAAAACTGATTATCCATAACAAGGAAATCTATAAAAATCTAATCCTTTCGGGCGTTGTCTCTCTTGTCTGCCGACTGCTGGTAGGTACTAGGGTCGAACTCAAGATCATCTGCGTCCTCTATTGGTTCAGGTGACTCTGGTTCAGGTTCTACTTGCATGAACTCTCCATGGCCTCTTCCTCATCATTAGAAGAAATATCAATAATAATTAGAGTTGGAGGTGGATTTGGGTTGGGAATCTCCATGATTGAACTATCTACCTCTTCTTGCTCTCCATTCTCTGCTTAACCACCATGTGAAGACGACGAAGAAAAGGAAATCTCAGACTGATGGCTAGGATGAGGGGGATCTTGTCTAGCAAAATTTTCATAATAGTAGTCAGGGTATGGAAGGTTAAATTGTCTGCAATGAGCTTTTTCTACCCTAACAAGGTAGGAAATTAGAAACCTGTAATCAAGGTACCATTGTCCATAGTAGTTCCCTTATTTATAATAATTTAGGATGTCTCCTAGTAAGTAGAAATCATCAAATTTAGCTTTGACGACATAATATGGGGGCTCCTCAGGTAAGCAACGAACAATCATGGCTGAAATACAATCAGGGCTATCGAAAACCCTATCCCTTAAAACGTTACTGCTGTAGGAACAGTAAAAATGAATATTTTGAACATAATACTAAGGATGTTCATTAGGTTTCTTTTGGAGTTTCCTAATTTGCTGAATATGTTAGGTAGGTTCGGTATCTTGTAAAGAAAAGATTTAGAAAAGAATTCCCTTTCCCAAAATACAAAATAATACAGTTCTTGCTTGAAAAAGGTTCAATGTTCAATCAAACAAAATCCTTATTCCTATACACATAAATACATATCCTCAAACAATACATTCATGATTAAACATTCATAACATAAATATTAATGCATACAAGAACATGATTATTTATAACTTATATGCCCAATTTCTTTCCTACCCATTCTCACCAACATGCTTTTTAAAACTGTACACACATAATACTTACCTTAATCCTTGCTTTCCAGCAAAATGAACAAACTAAAAATATTCTTGACTTCTTTTTAATTTAATTTTCAAAATTAAATAAGAAAGAATACCAAAATTTTCGGCCCGCCCCCCTATAAAAAATTCGGACCTTTTTTAAAATTAAAAAAAAAACTTAGGTCCTTATTTTAAAAAGAAATTTGGACCCCATTAAAAAATAAATTTCGGTTTTTAAATTTAATCAATAAATATTTGATCCTCTCAAAATTTAATAACTAGAATAAAATAGAATAAAAATAATTCTCTAAAAATCTTACCAATAAATAAGTACTTGACCAATTTTAAAATTAAAACACGTTTTTGGCTTTAGTGGCAATAAAATCTCAACCAAAGCTTTGATACCACTTTGTAACACTCTAGAAATTCCTTTCTTTTAAAATACCTGTTTTACCCTACTTAAAAACTTTAAATAGGAATATCTAAGACATTACCACCACCGTGAAAACGGTTAAGGCAACTATGAAAGACACGCAGCGGAAGACTAATTTCAAAACCATTAAAAACAAGTCAACTTGAAAAGTCAATCAATTAAAGTAAAGTCAAACTAAAGTCACACTAAGTAAAATATAATCAACTTACAACTTGAAACCATTATAGGCCCTTATTAAAACCAAAACGAACTCAAACCCTTTTTGTTAGTCATGCATAATAACAATGTCATAATTAAATAATGCAATAAAAACACCATACACTATAGAAACTAGCATGACTCGCTCTTCACTCATGCCCATTCATGAAATGCTTTATCACCTGAAAAGTATCTCTCTACTTGTTCCCACTACTCTCCATTAAAAATGGGTCATCATAGGGTCAAGATAAAGATAAGGCCAACAAACACACAAAACAAACAATCAGCAAAGCTGAGTACATAAGCGTAATTAACACACTAGCATACAATTCCTTATCAACACACAACTTAGCTCGTTGCACCTGTTTTTCAAGCACATAGCAATCAATAAAAGTTCTCACTAGACACTACATAATTTATTCAATGTTGACTACGCATCAAACGGGTTTTCCACTAACCTCCCCCAATAAATTGAGTTTACTGACACGGGAGCTATCCGTGCCAACATCAATAACCACTCGTAGGTGGTGGAATTCCTGCGCATAATAATAATAAAAGGATTTACATCGTTCTGTACTCCGGTAGAAGTTATGGTTTAATATAAAATCCCATAACTCCCCCCATATGTTCATACTCAAGGTATATACGTTCCAAGAGTTTTGGTGCGTAATATCTTTCACTTTACGTTAATTGCAGATTATTAAACTTGGTAATGACTCTCAAACCATAATCATTCAATCAACAATAATTATTCAAACAATCAAATATATATACCAATTTAATTCTTGCATAATTAGTGACCACATAATACTTAATGTTGAACCCCTTTTAATTTTACCTCGGTGCCAATGACACCTTTAACGCATAAAGCGCCATAAATTCTATCCCTCGGTGTTAAAAACACCTTAAGTGCACTAAGGCGCCAACATACAATTTATTCCTCATGTACATAGACACTTATATAGCTCCTTCCTCATGCTTATAGAATCAATAAAAATTATATGAACCATAATAAAATCCCTTTTCAATATTCCAAACTAAATTAAACATTTAGTTTAATTAAACATGCTCTCTAACATGTCACAAATAAATATGTGGTTCATAAATAATACTCCAAACTATTATTTTCCATCCAATAATCCATCGCAAATAAATCATGCTTTATAATCCGATTACAAATAACATCTAAATCATAATTTCATTCCAAATCTAGCATGATACTACTTGTAGTCAATTAAACACATTTAGCATGCTACTACATCAATAAAGTTATGCTAAGTACGCGAACATACCTTGTATACGATCTTAAAATCGCCACGACTAATAGAAATCGCTCACTTAAAAGTCTCCTACAATTTAAAATCATTGAAGAGTATAAAGTCCTCTCTACACAAATTTCCAACAATATATGCTATTATAAAACCCATCATAATTTAATTAAAATAAGCTAAAATTATATTTAAAGCATCATACTTTAATTTCAATTAATGGGTAATTAAAATTCCGTAAAGAAACTTGATTTTTAATGCTCTACCAAATATTCCAGCACTATATTTTAATGAAAACTTGTTGTAATTAAGCCTTAAAACACTTTAATCAAAGGTTTAATCCATTATACATCATAACCCTTCAATAATTTATAATTAAAAAACCTAGGGTTTTCAAAATTGGGGCTTTTTAATTAAAAACATAATCTGAAAATTAATAAACACAATTCTCATAATCAAACATCAAAAATCAAATTACAAAATTCATAATTGATAATTAGATCTAGGATTAAATTGATTTTAAAATAAAGTTTTAATTTTTTATTCGAAAGAAGAAGCAGCCGTCAGCCACACGGCTACTGCCAACGCCAGTGGCTGCCTGCTGCAAGCGACTGGCGGCCACTGTTGCTGGTGGTGGTCGGCGGTAGGGATGTTCAATTTCGGATATCCGATCTGATCCGATCCGATCTGAAAATTCGGATATCCGAAATTTTCAGATCGGAGAAATTGCGATCCGAATCCGATCCGAAATTTTCGGATCGGATAGTCGGATATTCGGATCGGATAGTCGGGTTTTTGGATCGGGTTGTTAAAATTTTCGGACAAAATCCGATCCGTATCCGATCCGAATACCCGAATTTTTTTTCGGATATCCGATCCGAAATATCCGAAACCTTAAAAACCGGATCGGATATCCGAAATTTCGGATCGGATCATCGGATTTTCGGATCGGATATTTCGGACCGGATATTTTTGAACACCCCTAGTCAGCGGTGAAGGGAGCTGAAAAACGGGAAAGGGAAAAAGAGAAAGAAAAAAAAAAGAATAAAGAGAAAAGGGAGATAAGTTTACCTTGGGTTTTCTCCACTCTGGGCAAAGTTTGATTTGCCTCAAGTGTTGAATATTTATAACCCTTCTCCCTAATAATTGCTCTTCTAATTTTCCTAATCCCCTCCCTAATAAAACTTTACTAAAATAAAAGTTACCTTAAATTAAACCCCAACTTAATTAAAATAATTAATTAAAAAAACTTTCATATTATAAATATTCCCATACTTATTTAAAATAAATAATTAAAATAATTTAAAATAAAAAAATTTAATTTAATTAAATACTTCTCAAAATACTTATTTTAATGAAAATGCGTATAAAAATACGAGTTATTACAAAGAAGGCGATGTCACTCCCACTAACCTTGTTGTTAACATTAGACTCATCTGGATACTTAATAAAGCCAAACTTATTGATGGCTTCATCGAATTGCAGATTCCAACTCCTGCTAGCTTGATTTAGCCCATAAATGGAATTTTTAAGCTTGCATACCTTCCCAGCATTGTTTTTGTCGACAAAACCTTCAGGATGTGTCCTGTACACAATTTCGTCGAAAATTCCATTAAGGAAGGCGGTTTTGACATCCATCTGCCATATTTCAAAATTGTATTATATATGCAGCAATCGCTAGGATAATGCGATAGGAGAAAAGGTTTCATCATAATCAACACCGTGAATTTGCCTATAACCTTTTGCTACCATTCTAGATTTGTAAATGAATACAATTCCATCTTTGTTGGCTTTCAATTTGAAAATCCACTTACATACGATAGGTGTGTAACATTCGGATAAGTCAACCAAGTCCCATACTTAATTTTCAATCATGGAATCCATTTCATATCTCATGGCTTATTGCCATTTAGCAGAGTCGTAGCTCGCCATCGCTTGCTTGTAGGTTGTCGGTTTGTCTCCATCCACTACTAGGATGTTCTTACTCTCGGTTAATACAACAACAAGATACCTATCAGGTTGAGACCTTGGCCTCTGTAATTTACATAGGGTAATCTACTAAGCATTTGCATTGTCGGTTTGACTTTGCAAATTTTGACCAACGCCAAGAGATGTTGTTTGAGCACTTTGACTGTCAATTTTATTTTGTTGCTCGTCCTCTTGAATTTCATCGAGTTTGATTTTCCTACCACTTGTCATTTTTTGGAAAGGTGTTACTTCTCCAAAAAGATATCATAACGAGCAACAAACACTTTGTTCTTGCATTTGTTGTAGAAGTAATACTCTTTGGTTTCTTTTAGGTAGCCCAGAAAGAAAACCTTGTCAGATTTGGGGTGAAGTTTGTTAGAAATTAATTTCTTGACATATAATTTGCATCAGCAGATCTAGAGAAAAGACAACCTAGGAGGTTTCTTCATCCATAATTCATATGGAGTCCTTTCTAAAGCTTTTGATGGAGCACGATTATGTGTTAGTGCCGCGCTTTTAAGTGCGTGTCCCAGACTAAGATATGAAGATCAATAAGACCCATTGTTGATCGACCATGTCTAGCAAGGTTCGATTTCTCCTTTTAGATACTCCGTTCCATTGTAGAGTTCCTGGAGGTGTCAATTCTAAAAGTATACTCTTTTCTTTTAGATGGTCATCTAATTTTTGGTTCAAGTATTCACCACCTCGATCTGATCGAATGGCTTTAATTTTCATGCCAAGCTGATTTTCAACTTCACTTTGAAATTCTTAAACGATTCAGAATTTGCGACATCCTTCGCAATTTTCAAATGATTGTCTGTGAAGGTGATAAAATATCGATGGTCGTTCATTGTGGTTGTACTTATTGGTCCACATACATTCGTGCATATTAGGCCCAATAAGTCACTTGCCCTTTCTCCTAACTTTGAGAATGGTTGCTTTATCATCTTGCCTAATAGACATCCTTTGCAATTTTCAAATGATTGTAAATCAAATGAGTCAAGAACACCTTCTTGTAGAAGTTTTTTGATGCGTTTGATGTTGATATGGCCAGGACTACAATGCCACAAGTATGTTTCATTTAACTCAATGCCTTAGCTTTCTTAGTGGTATTTTCAACATTATAAACTTGTTTGTTTAGAGAGCGCACATAAAAACCATTTTCTGAATATGCTTTACCATTTAAAACATTGTCGAGATAAAACAAACATGCATTGTCTTTAATTAAAAACTCAAATCCTTTGGCGTCCAACGCCGAAATAGATATAATGTTTTTTGGTAACTTTAGGAACACGATAGTAATTTTTAAGTTCTCAAACAAGCCTTGAGGGCAAATACAAACTGGGAGTTCCTACAGATACAACTGACTTCTTAGATCCATTGCCCGACCTGTAGTTCAACCTCTCCCTTATCTAGCCTCCTGTCAATCCTTAGTCCCTGAGCATAAGAACAAAGGTGTGAGCCACATTCGGTATCTAATATCCATGATGTTTTTCTAACGAAGTTTGAGTATATAACAAAAATACCTGATGTAGAAGCAACTATGCAGTTCTTCTTATCTTCCTTGAATCTGAGGCAATATCTGTACCTATGTCTCTTCTTTTTACAGTAGAAACATTCAGAATCAGATTTAGAAGAGGATATCTTCTTCGTTCTCCTTGTTGTCTTTGGTAGCTTTTGGCTTAGGCGAAGAGGTCTTCTTACCTTTCCCTTTAAAGCCTTTATTCTTCTTACCTGAGGGATTGAATGACTTGCCTTTCTTAACCATAAGCATGTCATGCTTTCCCTTCTCCTTGAGTGTTTGCTCGGCTTGCTTCAACATACCATGAAGCTCGGTGAGGGTTTTCTCCATGTTGTGCATTTTATAGTTCATCTTGAACTGATCATAGCCTTTGTGCAGCGAATGGAGAATAATGTCCATTGCCATCTCAGTCGAATACCCCGCATTAAGCCTTTCCATGTTCTCAATATAAACTAATCATTTTGAGTACATGTGGACAGACTAGCTCTCCTTTCTTAACCTTGCTCTCAAGAATCTGCCTGTGGATTTCAAACCTTTCGGTTTGGGCATGCTCTTAGAACATATTTTAAAGCTCAGAAATGATCTTAAAAGCTTTTCCCCAAAGAAAATCTTCTGAAGGTTTGGAGACATAGTGGCCAACATGATGCATTTGACATCCCAATTGGCAGTTTGCCATCAGTTTAGGACAGCCTGAGTCACTTCCATGTTGGGAGTCTCCGACATTTCCTCATCAAGGAAGTATTCCTTTTTCTCTTGAATGTGAACTTTATGCAAGTTTCTTTGCCAATCAAGAAAATTTGGCCCACTCAATTTCTCTTTGTCGAGAATTGAGCGCAACGAGAATTGGTTGTTTAAGTTATTTGCAAACATGTTTCTACAATTGAAAGAATTGGAAATGAAAAACCATTTAGCATACTTAAATAAGATTGAATTCATGCATATATATCAAAATTATTTAAACGTCTTATTCACACATTAAAATTTGTCCCTATTTGGTGAGAATAAGTCAATTCCATGATCCGAATAATTAATGAGTAATTAAGCATGCTTTGGCTTGTCTTAACACTTATTATTATAAGTTAAGAAACACATTACTAATGGCTCCAAGCCACTCTTGGATAGATAAATCTTCGCATATAATGCTCTTTTAACAATTTATCCACTTTGCCACGATATGTTAGGAGTCCATCACTCATATCGTTGAGTCTAACCAAAACCAACATGAATGTGATATCTTGCTTAGGTAACCATGTACGTTGAGTCTAACAAAAAAAAAAACATGTATAAGAATTACTCATATCATGTTTGCTTATGATTTACTTCTATTTTCTAGAGATGATCTATTTTCAGTCCAACTTCTTCTTAAGGCTTTTCAGAAATTCTCATCAGCTCCTAGTCTTGCTGCAAATCTTGATAAAAGTGATATCTCTCTTAGGTGGTGTCACTGATTCTGAGCAAGATATTTTACAGGATGCTTTGGGGATGAATAAGGGTTTCTTGGCTTTTAGATATCTTGGTGTTCCTCTTTCTGCTAAAAAGCTTACCATTGCTCAATGCAGGCCTCTAGTTGAGAGTCACATCAAGAATTGACACCTTGACTACTAAGCACTTGTCCTATGCTTGTAGGCTCTAACTTGTCAAGAGTGTTCTCTTTGGGATTCAAGATTATTGTGCTTAGATTTTTATTCTTCAAAAGAAAATTATCAGAGAAATTAAGTCTAAGTTTATATGCTTTTTGTGGACTGGTAATGGCAATCCTTCTAAGAAAGCTTTGGTTTCTTGGAAGTTTATGTCTCTTCCTAAGTCTTGTGGTGGGGGGAATATCACTTTTCTTGAAGACTGGAACAAAGCTACTATTGCTAAGATTCTCTAGGGTATTTCTCATAAGTCTGATAGCTTGTGGGTTAAGTGAATTCACACTTATTACTTTGCAAATAGGGACTTCCGGACTGCTCCTATTCCAAAGAAATCTTCCTGGGTGCTTAAAAAGATCATGTCCTGCAGAGATATCATCAATGATGTTGGTGGTTGGTCTGCTGTGACGTCTAAGGGAAAAGTGAGTATAAAAAAACTCTATGATTTGATCATACCTTAGGGTTATAAGGTTGGTTGGAAAAGAAAACAACCATGCTTCTCCCAAAAGCCATTTCATTACTTGGTTAGTTCTGATGAACAGACTGGTGACTAAAGATAGGTTACTCTCTTGGCAAATCTCTTGTGATGCTATCTGTTTTCTTTTTTCAAATGCAAATGAAACTGTTGAGCATTTATATTTTGAATGCCCTTATTCTAAGGAAATTTGGACTGCTGTTCTTCAGCTTCTTTGTTTTTATAGACCTGTTCTGTAGTTTTCTAAAGAGCGACAATGGATTGCTAAATGTTGTAGGAAATAAAATGTTAGAAACAAACTAATCTCAACGATGTTTGCTGAACCAGTCTATCACATTTGGCTGGAGAGCAATGCTATGGTGTTTACTGGTGAGTGTAAATCTACCAGAACTGTTATCAGAGACATAGTGTTTTTAGTGGCCTGCAGATGTAATCCTAGTGATATAAGAATCAATTATTTATATCATTGTTCTTGGTGTTTTTGTTTGGTCTTGGATCTTTGAAACCCTTCCTAGGAGGTGGTCAGGGTCCCTGAGCCTAGTTTGTGTCTTTTCCTCCCCTTCTCAAGAACCCTTCCTAGAAGGTGGCTTATTTGGGATTGGAACTTGTGGTTTTTTAGTGGCCTTCTTGTAGGTCTGTTGGTGTTTGTTGCTGGTTTGTTGGTTACAATTTAGCTTTTGTAAATCGTAACTTTATCTCCCCTTTTGGTAATAAAATTTCAATTTGCCAAAAAAAAAAAAAAAAAAACCTTACGTTCCTAAGGATATAGTGATGCCTAGCTTTGGCATAGCCCACCACTATGCTCATTAATTCAGTAAGTGTTGTTTTGGAATGGCAAGTTTTACTCAATATTTTAGGGACCTAGGGTTTCTATGTTGGTTAATTTAAGTAAACTTAATTAATCATCGCAACTTTCGAAATCCTAAACATGCATCTATATCATTCATATATATAAGCATAAATATATATTGAAAAACATAAGTAAATGACACATTTGAAAATTAACATGACCCCTTGAGTCTTCAAGTCTTCAAGGGTCTTCTTTTGCAACTTCATGGCTTTGTCTTCCAAGAAACTCCGTCTCCAAGACATAACCAAAATAACGCAACTACTAGTATCTACGATTAGAACTAATATAATTATTAAGGTACAAATATACGCAATGGCTTGCAGACCACATTTAGATTTACAAAAATACATGACGGAACACAGTCCGTATTTTCTATCCTAATAGGGCCCTACTAGTTGCCTTTTATAAAACCTATGAAAGAATATACATCCCATTCATCCATTCACTATATGTGAATGGCCCATGCATTTTACAACGATAAACAAGTAACAATGCAAAAATACGTGTAAACAAATAACTAACTTAGGTGGTTAATCCGATTAACGTGCCTTATTAAAACTAGTCAAAGTTGTTAACCAATTATGTGATTAAACGCAATTAAATAATGAAGCTCCCACTAAATTCCACATCCAACTTTATTAATTCGATTAATTAAGCCTCTAAACAAAAATTATGCCAAATTAAAAAAAAAATTATAAGTGCCGCTAAAAAACAGAGGCCTAGCCTTGAAATCTGATTAAATCAAACAAACATAAATAAAATAATTAAAACAACAATAAAATGCAAAATTGCATAGCCCTAAACACGCCCAAGTGCCTAGTGTCATAGCTTGTGCTAGGTACCGAGGCCTTGGATGCCTTTGCATGGGCTCCCCGTAGAGCCACGACAACGCTAAATGTCACCCCATAGCCTACAACACCGCAAGGCACGTAATTCTGCCTATAATGAGTTCTCATGACGTTTGGCTCGCGAAGGCTCCTTGAGGGCTTGCTGTTGTGCGGACTTATGCTACCTCGTAGCAGCCTGCCGCACACATGGTACACCTACTGCCGCACCAAGCCGCACACCAGCCGCTCTCATGCACACGATTGCACGCACAACACGCTCCAAAGTGCTGCCATGTATACACCATCGTGGCATTTGCATGCACCGATGCGCACAACACACATTTTTGGCAGCCACATGCGGGTTGATGTACATGTGCAGCCCGGCTAGCCAAGAGATGCTCATGCTCTTGTGCCTCGGTTTGTTTGGAAGTGCCTCGGGATTATTTCCCAATTTTTCATGTGACATTTATCATTAATTCTAAATTAATTTTAGAATTATTATTTTGAGCAAAAAAAAAAATGAAAATTAAAACAAGTCTAACTAAACTAAAATTCATTCAAGTGCACTAACTAAATTAATCCAAGAACTATTCTTTTATAAAATTTGGTTCAACTTGATACAACAAAATGAAAGGGCTACTCTCACTATTAATTTAACCAACATAAATTAATCATGAGATTTTGACAAAATTAAAAGGAAGTTGGAATAATGAACATAAATATTCAATGAAAAATTCCAACTATAACTTGTAAATCATTGAAAAATTACATTTTTCAATATGAAGATTAATTAAAATTCAATCACAAGTTTGAAACTTTATGATTCCAATCAACTTAATAAATGATTAAATCAAGAAAGTGCAACAAACATACATTGAATTTAGTAACACAAAGTTCAAACCACTTAAAATAATTAAAGATTGGATCATTAGTACTTAAGAGCCTCAAAACACAAACTTTTAATACTTAAAGCAATTTATTTGCAATTATATGAAAATTTGAGTCAACCATTAAGCACCAACTACTACCAAGTAATCATGCTCAAAAGTGGTCTAAAATTGCAGAAGCATAAAGGAAAGAACCAAACACATAATCACAATTAATATTCCATTAACATTCAAGGATTAAAAGATTTAAAATTTTAGGTCAAAACAAAATATCCCTCAAAACCAGCATTTCTGGCAGAATTTGGCTTTTTCGCAACTTATATATATAGAACTCTTGGGTTTTGAAAAGTCCGACTTTCCGTGAAACAAAACCTGACCCCAAGACCCGCTCATAACAAATATAGCTAAAAGACTTAAATAACAGCATAAAGTGAAAATACCATCTTACCCTTGATGCGTGTTTTGCTCGTTCCAACGAGCTCTTACTTCGAAAGCCGAGTCTCGCAACTGCGTAGACCTCAAATGATATTCCACTCGCAACAACGACCCGAACAGTCCCTAACTCAAAGTTTAGCCGAGTTGGGACCAAAAATAACTACTCGAGTTTTATGTGAACTTAAAGGTTTTCTCACTATTATAGAGATGCCTTTTTGAGTTCCAACTCAAGTAGAATTCTCAAATCCCAATACATGGGTATTCATAGAGATTCCTCACAAAACAATCTATTCTCCCATCAATGTGGGAGAGTTGGTAAAAATTATTTTTCATTTTATTTTTAATTCAAAAACAAAAGAAAAATAGCAAAGCAATAACTAATCAACAAGTGGCAACAAGGATGGAGAGGGTAGGTGAGGACCATAAGAGGGGGAAGAGAATAAAAGCCTTACTCCCCAAGCATCCTCAAATCGCCATACTTATGCTCACAAGGAGCCACGCACACGGTGCCACGTGGCGCCCAGCCTTGGGCACCAAGGCGCGCCCAACTAGCGGCCTTGTGCTCGGCTGAGCTTGCCTGTGCGATTGTGTGTGTCGGCTGGTCGATGCCTCGGCCCAGCAAACCACACACATTTGCAGGCTGCTGGTCGTGGCTTGCTGCTAGCCGTGCTAGCATGCTAGCACATTGCTAGCTGCTAGCTGATGTGCGCGCTAACACGCTTGCTTGCGTTGGCGTGCTTGCATGCTACGCCACACACCATTTTCCCCTAGGACTCGGTTTGCTCGATGCATTCCGATGCTAGGGCTATTTTGGTAATTGTTTATTAATTAATTGATTATACTATCTCGTATTTATTAATTCGACTTGACTTGTGACGCTCGGTCTCGAAGCTCTAGCTCGATTTCTGACGTCTATGTTCATAATATTCGAGCGACTCATGAGTTCCTTTAAGATTAATTTGTCGTGTCAGATCTTTAGATGCTTTGTTGTTACCTGAAGGGTTCAGTCAAGATTAAGCTGTAATATTAATTATACATTAATATTACTAATCGAAAGCGGCCTCCAACTACGCATTTCGATTACTTGACCTAACTGAATAATTAGCTTTCTAATGCAACTGAACCCTCTATCGGAATAATACACTTGTTCGAAGGACACCATTCCTATCAAGAACTGGTTTATTTACATCTACTATATAGAACTTTTAAACTTATTTACCTATACAAACACATCGTGACTCAATAAGCATAGAACTACACTTATTCCACGATTTTTTAATTTTCAATGCTTAGTCATTACTAACATTAAATGGGTATGTTTTTATAATGGCCATAATAAATAACATTTATTTAATTCTAGCCAATAACTAATTAAGGTGAAATGTAAGTTCTACTTGTAAAGTTACAACTTTTGCTTCAAGACTTGTATATTCTACTTGTGAAGTAGCAACATTTGCTTCTAAACTTGTAGATTTATTTCTCCATTAGCCATACTTCTTCACTTACTTCAACCACATTTTCAATGAGAGATAACTAAATATGATATCCCATGTCCAAGAAGTAGTAATATGCTAAATTAATTTCTATAATATACTTCTTAAACTGGAACATTTCCATTCTTTTACCTTTCTAATGTTTAAGTTTGTTTCTATCAATTGGAATTGGTCTATTGAATTGGAAACATTAGTTGTTCATAACAATTTTTAGCATATAAGTAGTTCTAGGATTTACAAGTAGCAAATTGCTTGCATTTCTTGCCCTATAACTTCTTAATGCAATCCTCTTCTATTCTTAAACCTTTCCCGTTTGAGCCACTTTGAACATTTCTTTTAGGTTCAAAATAATACTTTGCTAAACTTCTTTAAGAACTGTTAATGATTGTGCTAAGTCTATTTAATTATCATTCATATTAGAGTTTAATCAACTATTTAACTCCATATGAAATGGATGAAGAATAATGTCTTTTGATCAATTTTTAACCATAAACACTTCTAATCACTTACTTATATTCAATCACATTGAAGATAAGAGATTGTATTGGACTTCTATACTTGTCTTATAGAGGGTTTGTACCTCCCATCTCATAATATTCCTTGAAACACTTTTCAAAATGAAGATTTGTTGGCATTTTACTCAAACGTTTTGAATTCAATGAAATCAACTTTAGACATATGATTTGGGTTTCTAAAACTTGCCTTTTAAATCTTAGCGAAATTCGAATATAGGTTTATGGGTTATCTTTTAACCTTTTGAGAACGTTTCTCAATTTTATTTTCAATAAAGGAGATTATACTATACATAATACAAAATTAGAACGAAATATTACTTATAAATAAATGCAAAATTCAATTATGTTTATCTATAAAGCACCTAAATTAAGGTGATAGGTTACTTTAACACTATATTCATAATATGTGTCCCAAATTGAATTAAGTGATTCCAAGATCCTTTATTCAAGGAATAGTTGACCAGACTGAGGCTCAACCATCCAACATTACATTTTCAAGGTGAGTAAAATTATTTACTGATTGCAACTCCTGCAACTCTTGGTTGAAAAATGAACAATCTCATGTTTAATTATTACCCTTTGATTTAAGGTTCTAAATTCTTTAGGTAACCTTGTTCAGCACAACCAACTAAATGTGTAGAACATGATCTACCCCAAATTACCCAAGATAACAAGTGCCACTTTGTTGAGGCTGGCCCATCACTTATGATCAAAGGATTATTGGGTATCTAATTGGAAAATCAATCTCAATATTACCGGGACTTAGATTTATTATATTAATATTAATTTAGTAAACTCTAGCGCTTCATCATTAGCATCAATAAAATTAGCATGCATAATCAACTGAATGCATAAATAAGACATAGTATGGCCCTAATCCTCTATTGAAGTAAATGCTCCCACTTGAACCTTCATGGATCTCATGCACCTTGCTCCTTCTTGCTCCTTTAGGCCTTCACTTCATGGCCTTCTTAGATTTAACTACAACATGTAATTTTACTCTATTTTATTTACTACTTAAATAAAATTACAAAAATACTTTTTCGGTACGCATACCGTACTTAGATTACAAAAATACATCACGATACGCAGATCGTATTTAATAATCTACTGGGCCATACTTGTCATTATATAGAAATACAATATCATATATTATAAAATTGCCACATATTAAATCACTCATCATGCTTTCCTAAATTACAACATCGAATGTTCATAATTAAGGAAACACGACACCTAAATATCTAATATTTTAATTACAGCAATTAGATAATATTATATATTATTCATGACTATCAGTAAAAAATGATATATTTTAATTTAGGTATGAGATAGAATCAAATCTTATTTTAATATTAAAAGATAAATCAATTATTATTCTTTTGGAATATGCTCAAAATATCCAAACAAATCCTATCCAAAATTAACTACTTTAATTAAGGATAATTATCAAAATAACAACTTTTGAAAATTTGATATTATCTTTAAAAAATAAATTCTGATTTTTAATTTTGAATTTTAATATTAAATTTTTTTTTAAAAATTGGCCCGCCATCGTGGTGTGGCCAACTGAAGCCAGCCACAGTGGTCGTTACACCGTGCAGTGTATGCTGCCATAAGCAGTGACGTACAATACAACAACAGCAGTGTCGCGTAACACTTACACGGTGTTGCTGTTGCTTCTGTTCCTTGGACCTGCTGCACTCCTTTCCCCACCCTTTTGGACCAGTAGTCGCGAAAGCCACCATGGCTAAGCCAATGCCATCTAGCTGCGGCTGCCGCCCCTAAATCAACCTCAAAACAATTTTTTTTTTTTAATTTTTAATTTTATTGAAACAACACTTGTTTTAATTAAATTAAACTAGTCCAAAATTAAAATCAAATCCCAATTAAATTTTAAAAACAGGGTTCTACATGAATTTAATTAAAAATTAATTTAACACTTAAAATAATTTATTGATTATGGAGAATTCGTAATTTATACATCAAATTAATGCTATTAAAATCATGAAATATATTAACATTGAAATCAAACAAAACAAGCACACAAAATTATATTTATTAAGTTTGAATATTTTGAAATAATAAGGGTTATTGTTTGAAAATTTCAAATATTGTAGGATAAATTTCGGTCCTTTCTATGATATTTTGAGCATAATTAAATCACATGTAATCAATTCCAAGAGTTAGATTACATTTAATATAATAATGAACCATAATTAAATTATTCTCCCTCTTAATTGAATTAAAATTGTGGAGAATCAAAGAATTAAAATTCAATATGTGTACATGCAAAGGCTAACTGATACCACTGCAGGACTTTAGATACTATAAGCGGAATAACAAGAATCAAATTAAAAAGCATATAAACATACACCAAGATCAATGCATAACACATAAAAAACATATAATTGTACCTTTGAAGTGTGATTCCACGTGCGATCGAGCAAGAATAATGGGAGATAAAGAACCCCAAGCGTGATTAATCTACTTGGTCTGCGGGCACATATTAAACTTGCACTAATGCCAGTGAGTCATGATTGAACCCTTCAATCAACCTTCTACGTAGAATAGAGACAAACTAACTAAGACCAACCCCAACGAACACCATAAGCTGCCACCTAGGAGTGTTGGCCGTCCGAACATGAGGAGGTTATAGAGAGGGCATTGAGTGAGAGAGAAAAAAGAGAGTTTAGGGTTTTGGGAAAAATGGTTGCCTTGTTTCACAATTTAGTGACAGTTAATTGTGACTTAATTCAATCTTAGTCATAGATCTTATTTATAGATCATATCTCTAAATAAGAGTCTCTGTCAAGCCCAAATACCTTGTATTATTCAAACTATTGTAACCTATCACTTTATATGGTATGTCACGATCTCATGAGGCCCATTTATGGGCCTCTTATTAGTTTAACCCAATACCCTTGTTTTGTGACTTCATAGGATCAATTCTATTGGGCGTTGGACTATTTGACTAGCCCAAAGATCATTTATTATATCTAGCAATAGACAATGATGTCCCAAAAAGAATGAATTTATTATCTCCATAATAGTGATCCCTCTTATATCTAGTAATTGCACTTATTAAATACATAATTCCTTCACTTTATAGTTAAAAGGTATGTTCTTTGGATTTAAACAATGTGTTGTTTACGTTACAAGCTAAATTCATCTAAGTGCGTATTTTTTTATAAAAAAAATAAAATTCATCTAATTGTGTATATTTTTTTTGAAATCTGGATCATAAAATTGATGAAGATGACATACTTTTGGGACCTCGTCAATTGATGAATGATTTTTCGATAGATCTAAAGAATATTTGCTACATTAATGAAGAACATGATAATATTATTTAAAGAATAATATTTAAATTATTTACCCAACTTGCTAAAACATAATTTAGAAAAAATTTCACAATGAGTAATGATCATTATGTCACAATAAAGGTATATTAAATTACAATCAAAGAACATGAACATTTAAAAATCATATTTTTGACATCATAATAGAGACACATGATCAAGATGAATATTATAACAAAATATAAAAATACATAACAGGTTATTTAAATAGTTTTTTGTAAAAAAAAAGGGAACAGAATAAAATATAATGGAATTTGAAATTTGAAAATGAATTTCAAACTTTAAAATTTGAATTTTGAAAATACAATCTTGATAAAAATAATTTTAGAGAGAGAAATTATAGAAAACTAAATATTTTGAAATGATTTGATATTAATTACGTGGTAAAAATCAATTGGTAATTATCTTTAACCTTTTTAAAAAACTATTGCACCAAAATAACCACATTTTTTATATTTCAATGATGTGTTGTTTTATAAAGTCGTGATGTTCATTAGAAATATGTTATGTTCTATTGTTATTACTATAGTGTTGTTAATGTATAAAAACGATATCTTTAACTAAATTGATGAAACTGTGTTTAGCAATTGGGTCAAACAAAAGTTATTTACTTAGTTATATTTAACAAATAACATGGTAATTAAGATGATAAACTTTTAATATGTATTTGATTTTTGTTTCAATAGACATTATTGTAGGAATGATTTTGGAGGAATTGGGGATTTATAAAGTTATAACTGTCACTAAATTATGAGTACGATTTTTGGTATTCAGGGTAGTGAGGGGTAGTGTTCGCTCATACACCGTTTAAGTTTTGTCGAGTGATGTTACTATCTACCTTCTTCATTAGAATCAGTTAGAGTTGTTAGTAGTGGTCACTTATATGGATGCAAGTCTAGACAGTGTGGGTAAAATGGGCGGACATGTTGCATGGGTGAGCCAAGACAATGTCGGCGTCATTTTGGCCTAATAATATAAATGGGTTACTGATATTAAAAGGTTTAAGTGTGATGTGCTCCCTGATTGATTATACGGCTCGTTGTCTTACATGTGAAAATAATCAAGTCATTTGCAGTACAACTAAAGTGTAGTCAACTTTGTGCAAATATTGTCCATGGATAGCAACATTCATGATCCAATATTTGAACAACATGCTCCAAAATTGTTATCAACGTTGCAAACAAACATTTTATTTTATATCATTATAAAATATGTGCTAAAAGAGGCTAACAAATTAGTAGATTCTTTGGTTGACTTTGGGCGTCATGAGCATGTTGATATAAACTTTATTTGTAAACAGTGCCAAATTTATTTTTATAAGAGGGTGAAAATTAAAATCAAACAAATAAATTAAAATTACGGTTTTTTCACCAAATGCCCTTGACCTTTTGCAAAATTCACCAAATCCCCTCACATTTTTTAAAATTCACCAAATACCACAACCGTTTTTTTTATTATTCACACTGTGACCTCAAATTACCCCTGACCTTAAAGGTCCGTTAGCAATAAAATTAAATTCACCAAATGCCCTAAATTTGTTAAATAATTACACAAAATACCTCTATTTTTTTTAGGTACAACGATTAGTTTGAAATTTAAGAAACTAGCTGTTAATTTTGATTCTCACCCTTTTTTGCATAAATACTCAACGCATAGCAGTCCTATTTTTTTAACCACAATTTTAACATCATGAGTTATACGTCCATATAATCTTCCTCAATGTTTGAGTACTCTTAGAAGCTCTAAGTCTGTTATCTCGCGGATAAGCCCAGACCGTTTACTAGGGCGGGTATGAACAAATTATCAAGCCCGCATAAAAGGGTCTTGAGTTTGTTATATTAAGCCCATTGGAAAATATACGAACTATAAGCGCGGTTCATTTCCCGCCCAAGCCTGCAAAATTATAATCTCTACTTCATTTAACCCCCTTTTTTTCTCTATTTGCCTGGTCTTCAACACTTATTTTTAATGAATAGAGGTTGTTTGCAACTCTAACGCACTCATACATTGAGGAAGAGGATTTAGACATTGTAGGGAATAACTCTAGCATTACCCCAAACTTGAACCCACTATGATCATACACTAAAGTACGGTGGCGTCCAAAGGGAAGGAAGCTAGAGCAAAAGAGTCGCAAACAAGTTTTAGGAACTTGTAAACCGTTCACAAGGTGAAGGTTACACCCCTTAAAGATCCAGGAGGTCGTTAACTCCAATAGGTCTGGAACCATGATTGGAAGTTCGGGGATGAAGGTACAAATCCAACCTAAAAGAGATTAAAACTGCCCTAATAATAGGCCTCTACTTTATTCTGATCGTATTCATGTGCGCTTTCTTACTAACATGCAATCAATAGGTTTAACCCTAAACATGTTTATCTATGTTGGTTTAATATTAATGCACAAATAAAACTATTATTGGCGATCACTTGAATTATAATCATATTAACCCTAAACAAGATTATTAATTATCTTATTCAGCGTGATTACAAATACAAATTCCCTTTAAACATGCATAAAAGGCGTGATCAAGCAATAACAATAAATATAATCAAGTAACATAATAATAATCATAATTCATAACAATTATAAAAATAATAATCATAATCATATTAAAGCATAATATTAGTAGCATGATCCTAGGCATGATACTAACAAGATTAATAACAAACCCTAGCATGTCACTAAACATCAAAGATTAAATATTTAGCCCTAACATGATACTAACATGAATATTAGGAAGAGAATAGGAATCATCGCAGGAATCACAATTGTCATGTTTGATATTAGAAATTATAGTTATTACCCTAAACATGATAATAGGAAGCAATAAACACCCTAACATGATACTAGGAATCATCATAATAACCACCTAGACATAATTTCTATATCATAATATCAATGCAAACAATTAAAGCACTTACTTGGATGCCTCGTATCTTTTTCTAATAACAAAATACACGCGTTAGTAACTTAAAGGAAAATAATAAAAACAATTAAATTAAATAATTGAAATAGAGATTTGGGACAAAACCCTCAGAAATTAAAACCTTTCACGTCTAGGGCGAAAGCAACTTTGAACAATGCTAGGTATGTCTAGTGCTAATGTATGAGGAATTGTGTTTGTAAAAGCTAGGCTTAGAAAGAGAGAGAAAATCAAGAATTTCTTTATGATAATATATTTGAAACTTATCAATTTAGGTTCTAAAAAACTGAAAGATTTATCAATAGTAGAGTTTATAGAGAAAAAAGAGAGTCGAAGAATAAGAAAAGAATCCGAATTCGAATCGAAATAAATCTCGATGGATAGCAGTTTTTGCGGATTTTGTTTTTATCATATATTTTGCTCCAAAAGTCCAAATAAAGAATATAATATGTCGTTCGAAAGATCTTGAATTATACTTTCCAACCCAATTAGAATCGGATTAAAATATTTTTTTAGATATAAGATATGGCTTAAATAGTGGAAGGGTGTCAGTTTTGGATAGAGTTTCATATCTCATTCATATCTTTTTTGTTATAGCTCGGATTTAATATTATAATATATCATTGGAAAGATAATTTCAAGATCTATCCAACCATATAAAATTTGGATAAATATTATGAGGCACGAAAATAATATCTAAATGTCTTTGAAGATCTTTAAATTCGAATAGAATTAGGATTTAAAAAAGGAAAGTTTTAAAAAAGGAAAGTTTTTATTTAACTCAAATTCTTTAATCTTATCTTTTCAAAAAGGATAATTAAGATCTTGTAGAAACTTATAGAAGCTTCTAATTAATCCTAATTAGTTTAGGAATAGGATTAAACCTTTGGACACTCCACATGATCATTGGGTCGTTGGTAAAATCCGGTTTGGGCCTAGTTTAGTATTTTGGCCATAACTTCCTCATTATTCATCAGAATTGGACTTATCATATATCGTTGGAAAGGTCTTTTCAAACCCCATCCAACTACACCATTATTTGACCCTTATCATGGACCAAACTAAACTAGAATGCACGTTTATCATAAATAAGGTAAGAAAAGAAATATTTTCAAAAATAGAAATAAGAGATATTTTAATAAAAACATCCTCGTCACTAGACTTTTTACACTTTCGCTTTGTTCGATAATCAAATGACATGAAAGGTATTCATCACTGGGTTGGTTTTGGGGAGACACAAATGGGTGTCTACAGAAGCCCTAACTTTGACTGAGTTTGGAGAAACGCAAGTTTAAAAAACAAAAGTCAAAGTACCGATAGGGACGGAGAATGATTCAGAACGTTCTGCAATCCTAAATTATTCTTTTAACTTCGATACCTGCAAACTAAAGTTAGTTAAATAGATAAAAGAGTTAAGAAACGTTTATCTTGCACTGTCGAGCACACGTCTCTGAAGGTAACCGATTTGTTGTTGTTGTTGTGACAACCTTCCACAAGTTAGGGAATGCCATCCTGTTGTTTGTTTTGACGATCATCTGCAAGCTAGAGAATACCGCCTGAAGACTGCTACACCTGTAACTGCCTCCAATTCCGCCGTGATAGTCTTTGAAAAGACTACTACTTGTTGATCCTTAATGATGTTTGCATTTTGCTGTTGATACTTTGGGTGATGACAATCCTCTTTTCTTTGGGAATAGTTGCCAACACAACTCTTGTATGATGTATCACTACAAGAAAATAACCTTTTCGTAGAGATTATTTTAACCTTTAGTATTGATTGTAATTGCAACAAAAAGCTTTCCCAACGAATGGTCATTTGATACAATATCCCCTGTTGCCTTAGCCTTTAGTATTGGTTTTCAATATCACTGGGGTTGGCCTCAATAATCGATACAAAAAACTACATCCAATCGTGGTGATTATTGTAGCGATTACAATCGCTATAAATGTTCAACTCATTTTCTTCAAAAAAAAAAAAAAACATGCGTATGATCTTTACAAGATTCGAACATGTAACCTTAAACTCTTATATTAAATGTTTCACCAATAAGCTATGACATATTTTATGTATTCTTTGTCAAACAATATTTATATATCTAGTGTTGAAAAGGCTTTTCGTATCGATTTTTAGGATTTAGTGGCGATTGTAAATGATACTATTTCTCAAAATTATATAAATGTGTAAAAATAGTGTGGATATGTATTATTATGCTTTCCGTATCGATTTTATATGGTAAAACCATGGCGATTGTAAAAATGATACGACATCCTTAATTATTTCACAAACATACTTGCATATTGTAGCGAATGAACAATCGCTACGAAATAATCGCTACAAAAAGTGATTTTTCTTGTAGTGTATGAAAATCCGATTTAGGGAAAGTTGTCAATGCCACGTAACAATCCATCCTTGGAAATGTTGCTACGATGAAGCGACAATCCGTATCTCAGAAAATTTGCCAAAATCCAATTTTGGGAAAAGTTGCCAATTCTTCGTAACAATCTGTCATAAGAAATTTGCTATGATCGACAATCCACATCTTGGATTATAACTCTTGAAGGCAATCCACCTTGAAAATTTGCCAATGCTATGCGATAATCCATTTAGGAAAATATTGCCACAATTAACAATCCGTGTCTTGGAACATTTGCCAAAAAAAAGTCGATCGACAATCCACTTCGGGAAAATTTGCCACTTGCTGAAATGAATGACAATCCACGTTGAGGAACCTTTGCCAAAATTTATGATAAGTAGAGACCTACGACAATCCTTTGGGAAATATTGCCATAAGGAACTTGTGTATGACAATCCAATCTCGGAAAACTTGCCAGCGATGACAATCCGAACTTGGAAAAAATTGCCAAACAGAGAGGGAGCATGACAATCCACGCTTGGAAACTTTACCAGAGATGACAATCCAATATTGGAAAAATTGTCGTTTAAGAAAAATGCGCGACAATCCATATTTAGAAATAATGTCAGTTGAAGATGACAATCCAAACTTTGAAAAATTGCCATATAAGTGATGCGCTTTCTTTTGAACCGATGCCTTGGTGTTTGTAATGAGCCAATGCTTAGGCGCTTAAGCTAAGTGAGACGCTTTTTTTTCAGGTCAATCACTCACTACGATTGTAATCGAACCGACTAATAACCATGTCAATTTGCTTATAGGGGATAACTGGCGTACCAAGAAACCCGAAATTGCTGCATAAGGTCGAAATAACCATTTTGAGAGGCTTCGAGCTCTCTCGCTGCTGAAATATCGCTGGCGCCAAGAATCGGCTCTGTCGTCAGACGCTAGGATCTAGCGCCAGGCGCTGAACTTTGTCGCCAGACGACATATGTTGTCGCCAGACGACAGCCTTGTCGTCTGGCGCTGGAGTCGGGTCTTCCCTATTCTGCTCTTGCTGCTGTTGTTGCTTGGTTTTGCTCCGAACATTGAGCTTAGTCGTTTCCTTTCAACCAAATCTGCTCAAATCTTTTGTAAATTAAAGCTCTTCATCTCTAATACACTAATCTATGTCACTCCTCTTATCTTGGAGGAATCTCCTGTGTCATATTTGCGGTTTTTTTCGAAAAAAATCCGGGAATGTCCTAGCTTGCTGGGATGCACCTGCATTTATATCTTTGACTATAGGACTTTGCTTATATTTCTTTAGGGTTGACCTAAGACTTAGTGTTGCTTGACTCATTGACTTGACATAACTCAAGGTATAAACTTGACTCACTATGATTGACTGACTCGAGGTTGACTCGACTCGATGTGACTTGTTTGTGCGTAGTGTTGACTTATTAAACTCGATATGTACATGACTCAAAATCCAGAAAACAAAAATTTTTGTCATTTTTGTGGAGGTTACCGACTTTCTCCCAAAAAATAAAGACGCTTAAAAAGAAAGAAGTGAAGTTTTTGAAGATGCATGTTGAATGAGCTTAATCTGTTAATGTTGTCTCTTATAGTACAAGGATTGTAACATCTTAGACTATCCTAGTTGACTCAATAATGAAAGTATGTAGGTAACTTAGGCACGGAGGCTAAGCACTTCATACTTCGTGATGCAATGATGATTGATGTTGATATGACAAGGCATGCTTCAACATTGTGTTAAGATTTCATGACAAAGGGCTCCTAAGGGTAGTGTTTTAGGATATTTTCACCTTATTTTTCATGCTTTTCTTTTATCATTTTGGTCAATTCTCCTTTAGTATCTCTATTACTTTTTTCTTCATGTTTTACTTTCCTTTATGTGCTTTTCTTCGTGTTTTCCTTTTATATTGCTCTTTTTCTCTTCTATTTTCTCTCTTTGGTTTCTCTTGTAGGTGCTTAAGGACTTAGCTTTTCAAAGGATTCAAGAGGAGCAAAAAGAGCTAAGCAAAGGAGATTGAATCCTCTTTGAGAGGGCTCGGAGAGGGCGCTCCGCATCTTCTCTTTGCCGCGAGTGCGAAACCTGAGGGCTGCAGGCGCGGGTTAAGTGCATCAATTTAGTGATTTTGGGCAGGAACTCTCCGCGCCCTAGCCACGGTCTAGCCGCGGGCGCAGAGAATCTGGAGAGACCGCTCCAGATAGAGAGATTGTGGCCCCCCTGTCTTCACCTAGAACAGGGCATTTGCCGCGCACTTAGCTGCGGGCGCGGGTCTTACCCACATTGCCCTCGGAGTTAGTTATGGGTTCCGTACCCATTTCTTCGCGCCCACGGGATCTTCTTGGACAGGGCGCGACCGATCAGTTTTCTTCTTTGTCTATAAATAATCTTGTAAATCATTTTGAAGGAGAACTTTTAGATACTATTTCATTTTCTTAGTTTTTAGAGAGAGAAACTAGAGAAAATTTAGAGAGAAAGTAGAGATTGTAATCCTTGGATTTGATTTGTAATTCAACATTGGCTCTTCAATCAAGTTTGGAATTCTTCTTCATATCAATGAAAGTTTGTGAGATTTATTTCCATTGAATTTACTTCAATTGCAATTTTCTTTTATGTTTGAATGTTTGGTTTAGATTTTGATTTAGTTTTTAGAATTTGTTGATTGATTGTATTTCCTTTTGATTTAGCTTGAGATGAATATGTTTGTGATTGAATTTTCTTTGGCTTTAAATTTCACCATGATTGATTAGTGAGTAGATTAGTTGCTAGGGAGAAGGGGAAGCATGCTTGATTGATGATTTTTGATAGTTGATGATCATTGGTTGATTGAATTTTTGAAATTAAATTGGTTAACATAGTTGTGCATGTGATTAATTAAACTAGGAGTGATCAACCTATAAGATTAATCTAGATTGCATTGCAAATTTCAATGACATGAACCCTTGATTTGAGAATTGCTTTAATTGATTGAATTTGATTGTGATTCTCCTTGTTAGCCATTCATAGTGAACCCTAGTTTGGTTTATAGGAGATAACCTTTGAATTTCTTTGTTTGCAACTATTATTTATCCCTTGCAATGTTTGAATCAATTGAGTGATCTATCAATTAGCATGATTGCTGAGCTTGCATGTGGAACCTATATCCCTAGTGTTTAGCATATTGATTGAATTCTTTGATTTGTCTTGATTCTTGTTATCCTAGTTACAAAACTCAACCGTTGATATTCTTCGATTTAGCTTAACATTAGACTATAACACAGTTCCGATTCATTCCTTTGGGTTCGACCCTTGACTTCCCGCGTACTTGTATAAGGTTTGTTAAGTGTTTACAAAGTTAGTTTGACCAAGGGAGAATTAGATGACGACCTAGTTTTACCCCTTGTTAAAACACCAAGATCAATGCATAACACATATATAAAGAACATAAAATTGTACCTTTAAAGCGTGATTCCACGTGCGATCGAACAAGAACAATGAGAGAGAAAGAAACCCAAGTGTGATTCCTCTACTTGGTCCACGGGCACAAATTAAACTCCACTAATGCTAGTTAATCGCGATTGAACCCTTCAATCAACCTTCTACGCAGAATAGAGACAAACTAACCACGAACCACAACGACAAACAATACGAGCCGCCACCTAGGAGAGTCGGATGTACGGATGTGAGGAGAAGAGAGAGAGGTCATGAGTGAGAGAGAGAAAAGGGAGTTTAGGGTTTTGGGAAAACTGGTTGCCTTGTTTCACAATTCACTAACTGTTAATTATGACATGATTCAACCTTAGTCATGGATCTTATTTATAGTTCATATCTCAAAATAAAATTCCATGTTAAGCCCAAATACCTTGTCCTAAATAAACTACTCTTGCCCAACAATCTATATGGTATGTCATGATCTCATGAGACCCATTAATTGCCCTCTTACTTGTTTAACCCAATACCCTTATTGTGTGACTTCATAGGATCCATTCTATTAGGCTTTGGACTATTTGACTAGCCCAAAGATCATTTATCATATCTAGCAATAGACAATGACAACCCAAGAGAATGAACTTATTATCTCCATAATAATAATCCTTGATATCTCTAGTAATTGCACTTATCGAAGACAAAATTCCATCAATCTCCCACTTGTTTAAGACAATGCCAATATTGAAATTCCTTAAGTCAATGTGTATCAATTTGATAATATGATTGCATCTCATGTAGTGATCATATTAATCTACAAATCTTTTCTTCAAATATGAGTTCGAATTACAAAACAAATTATTAATATGTCATCCATTTGAGCACGACAATGCATTTTCTAAGTTCTCCCTCTTAAAGGGGCAAATACAAATTCCTAATTAAATAGGTAGACTCAATCCCTGTCAAAAAAAAAAAATAGACTCAATTCAATCTTGTGGCAACCAATGCTCCCACTTTACTTTTGAAGTAACCAGGAAACTCCCTTTATAATCTCCAGCTACAGGAAGACGTTTGAATGTACCACAATTAAATAAATCATTGAATAGAATCAGTGTTCCACTCATGCCAAAGGAATCCATTAATTGATTTGGAAACTCTATACTTGAACTTCAAAGTAGGCATATAGTTCGATCATGCATCATTTATGCATATCCGTGTGATTAACCGAGCATCACTACGCTCTTATAGCCCATGAAACTGCACTATCAAATCAATCTTGCATGCTAGTCCATTTATTGAAATCATTTATGTCCACTTTAATGATTTCAAACTAGGAACTTAAATAATATATGAATTTAGTTCACATGTGGGGTTTTATGAACCAATTCATCAACCTGATGAGCCCATAAATCCATAATTATTTTAGACATTTTATTTAATATAAAAACCATGATCAAATAAGATTAAAATTTTGTTTCATGTGATAAACATAATTATGCAAGTTAATGTATTACTTATGTGATCGATATGATTTTTCAAAAGTTATACACAACTTAAATTATATAACTTGCCTCAATCTTATAACCTTAGTGTGACTCTCATACCTTGGCCATGGAAGGGGTTTAGTTAATACAATTCGTGAGACATTCTCATGAACATGAATTTTGAAACTTTTAAATTTTATAATAATCTTCATCTCCATATACTAAAAATCTTCCTTCGTTCTTTCACTAGGAACTTTGGAATTTCTAATGGAAAATTTTTCAAGAATATTTATGAACTTTGCTCGGTCTTCCAAAAATAAAATGATTTTTTGATAATCCCGCAAAAAAGGACCTTTAACATATATCTTCCGTAAATAGAATAAATAACCGGTAACCTATTTAAAAGGTTAACTCTAGACATGTGTCGCATTGTGATAGGTTCAAAATTTATATTTTTAATTTTTACATTTTTCTTTTTTAAGATAATTGATAATTAAAAAATTATTAAATAAAACCCTTCTTCTTTCCTAACCTATCTGGCAAAGCAGCAGCCACCTCTACTCCTCCATATTACGACCAGCCCTCATCCCGTTCGCCTTTCATTTTCGATTTTTCAGCCCCCATTCCTTCCTTATTTCAAGATTATAAATTCCCTTCTACATTACCATTCTAATTTATTTCATCATTCAAATCAAAATGTAGCAAAGGCTTCATATGTGATATGCATAAGAAACGTTCTTATAAAGTCTTTCTACAAAGTAAAGAATAAAAGTTGCATTAAATCGTTTGATACACGTATGATTCCTATACATAGCATGGGGTATTACAACACAAGTCATAATTAGCACAAAATTTATGTTGCTTAATTAGGAGGTGCCCTTATGGAAAATATGGCAATTTTAAAAGGTCAAGTGGGTATAAATCTCGAAAGAGTTTGAGAAAAGCAATAAACAAACAAGGTTCAAACCATTTTTGTTCACCCTATGCTAAATGTGTCTCTTCTAAAGGCAAGTGAGAGTATAAGAATCTCGAAGTGTTCAAGATCCTTTACAGAGTTCAAGAAAAGTTAATTCGGAGATCATGAAGAAAATCTAGAAGTAATCGAATAAAAGTAACAATATTCGCATGATTCACCTCATGTTACAAATGACAACTCGTGGTCTCATTAAGTGTAATGGTAATAATAACCATGTATCGAAGGTAGTACATTCCAAGTGCACATCTTCTGTTGTCGTTTCTTATTGAAAATTAAACAAAGTTGTTGTATAAGTTTCAATTGTTGCATAAAGACCCACAATGATGACTAGCATAAGTAAAACTTAGCCAAAAAAATATGTTTTCACATTGACTATGAGTTCTAAAATATTGATTTTGAAACATGATGATTATGCAAGTACATATCATGGAATACATGATCAATCCAATAAGCGAAGCATATGAAATCTGATTCATTCATTCTCACTCATTAGGTGTCTTCTGACACTACTTCTTGCTTAGGGTTATGCCATGTGACATGGGTAGGTGACCTCTCTTGGTCTCTTGCATGTTGAATCGAGCCAATACCTTATTAATGTTGAATCGAGCCAATACCTTATTAATGTAAGACAATGCCAACAAACACACAAAACACACAATTAGCAAAGTTGAGTACATAAGCGTAATTAACACACTAGCATACAATTCCCTATCAACACACAACTTACCTCATTGCACCTATTTTCAAGCATATAACAATCAATAAAAGTTCTCACTAGACACTACATAATTTATTTAATGTTGACAACACATCGAACGAGTTTCCCACTAACCTCCCCAAATAAATTGAGGTTACTGACACGGGGGCTAACCGTGCCAACATCAATAACCACTCGTAGGTGGCGAAATTTCTGCACATAATAATAATAAAAGGAATGTACATCGTCCTGTACTCCAGTAGAAGTTATGGTTAAATATAAAACCCCATAACTCCCCCCCATATGTTTATACGCAAGGTACATAGGTTCCAAGAGTTTTGGTGCGTAATCCCTTTCACTTTACGTTATTGACAGATTATTAAACTTGGTGATGACTCTCAAACCATAATCATTCACTCAACAATAATTATTCAAATAATCAAATATATCGATTTAATTCTTGAATAATTAGTGACCACATAATATTTAATGTTGAACCCCTTTTAATTCTACCTCGGTGCCAATGACACTTTAAATGCATAAAGCCACAAATCCTCTCTCTCGGTGTTAAAAACACCTTAAGTGCACTAAGGCACCAACATACAATTTATTCTTTGTGTACATAGACAATCATATAGCTCCTTTCTCACGCTTATAGCATCAATAAAAATTATATGAACCATGTTAAAATCCTTTTTCAATATTCCAAACCAAATTAAACATTTAGTTTAATTAAACATGCTCTCTAACATGCCACAAATAAATATAAGGTTCATAAATAATATTCCAAACTATTGTTTTCCATCCAATAATCCATCACAAATAAATCATGCGTTATAATCCAATCACAAATAACATCTAAATCATAATTTCCATTCCAAATCTAGCATGATACTACTTGTAGTCAATTAAACATATTTAGCATGCCACTACATCAATAAAATTATGCTAAGTACGCAAACATACCTTGTATACGATCTTAAAATCGCAACGACTAATAAAAATCGCTCACTTCAAAGTCTCCTACTATTTAAAATCATAGAAGAGAATTAAAATCCTCTCTACACAAATTTCCAGCAATATATACTATTTAAAAACCCCTCATAATTTTATTAAAATAAGTTGAAATTATATTTAAAACATCATACTTTAATTTCAATTAATGGGTAATTAAAATTCCTCAAAGAAACTTGATTTTTAATGCTTAACAAAAAATTCTAGCACTATATTTTTATGAAAACTTATTGTAATTAAGCCTTAAAACACTTTAATCAAAAGTTTAAACCATTATACATTATAACCCATCAATAATTTATAATTCAAGAACCTAGGGTTTCAAAAATTGGGGCTTTTAATTAAAAAAATAATCTGAAAATTAATAACATAACACTCATTATCAAACATCAAAAATCAAAAATCAAATCACAAAACTCTTAATTAATAATTAGATCTAGGATTAAATTGATTTTAAAGATAAAGTTTTATTTTTTCGAAAGAAGAAGTAGCCGACGGCCACACGACTACTGCCAGTGACTGGTGTTGCTGGCTGCTAGCGGCTGGCGGCCACCGCTGTTGGTAGTGGTCGGTGATGAGGGGAGCCAAAAAAGGGGAAGGGGAAAAAGAGATAGAAAAAGAAAAAGAAAAAGAAAAAGAAAAAGGAGAGAAGTATACCATTGGTTTTCTCCACTTTGGGCAAAGTTTGATTTGCCTGAATAGTTGAATATTTATATCTTTTCTCTAGAAACCCTTCTCCCTAAACTTTCCTCTTTTAAGTTTCCTAATCCCTTCCCTAATAAAACTTTACTAAAATAAAACTTTCCTTAAATTAAAACCCAACTTTATTAAAATAATTAATTAAATAAACTTTCCTATTTTAAATATTCCCAAACTTATTTTAAATAAATAATTTAAATAAAAAAATTCAATTTAATTAAATAATTCTCAAATTACTTATTTTAATTAAAATACGTGATAAAAATACGAGGTATTACAGTCTACCCTCCTTAAAAGAAGTTTTGTCCCGAAACTTGAGAAACGAAATTCAAAGTTTTCCCTTACTTAGTATAATATTTCTATACTTTTTGTCATACCATTACCTTTTCGTGTCCCATTAAGAACACAATAACTCAAAATACTCGTTAAAATTGTTCAAAAAGCACAAAAATAACTGAAAATATAGGGGAAAAGCGCGAAATTCTACCGTATTCTACTCCCTAAAAGAAAACGAGTTACGTCCCCGTAACTCAACATACCTGAAACAACTCTGGGTATTTCTTTTTCATTTCTTCTTCTGCCTCCCAAGTTGCTTCCTCATACTCTTGGTTAGACCATAACACTTTCACAATCTTTATATTCTTATTGCGTGTACTATGCACTTTACTGCCAAGAATTTTGACAGGTCTTTCTGCATAGGTTGAACTTTGGTCTAGCTCAATGGTTTTAGGTTGTAGCACATGGGATTTATCAGGTATGTACCTTCTTAATTGAGACACATGAAATACATCATGCACTTTGCTTAGCTCCATAAGTAAGGTCAACCTATAAGCTATTTTGTCTATCCATTGCAGTATTTCATATGGACCAATGTACTTTGGGCTCAGTTTTCCTTTATCTCCAAATCTCATTACTCCTTTCATTGGTGAAACCTTTAATAACGCCCTGTCACCAACATCAAACTCCTCTTCACTACGCTTCAAATCTGCGTAGCTATTTTGGTGATTTGAGGTGCTTGAATCTTAGCTTGAATTTACCTTACTTGCTTCATTGTATCCTCGATAATTTGAGTCCCTAGAAACATTGTTTCACTTATATCGTTCCAATAAATTGGACTACAACACTTTTTCTCATATAATGCCTCAAATGGAGCCATTCCTATGCTCGCATGATAACTATTATTGTAGGAAAATTCAATCAAGTCCAAGCTATCATAAGCTCTCAACATGTTCTCCAAGGTTTGAATGGTTCTCTCAGTTTGCCCATCTGTGGCAAGGTGAAACACTGTACGCATCTTAAGTGTTGTACCAAAAGTTTTCCTGTATGCTTTTCCGTAATTTTGAAAGAAACCTGGAATCTCTTTCAGACACAATTATAACTCCATGTAACCTTACAACATTCTTGATGTAAGCTTTTGCAAGTTGCTCCATCTTCCAAGTCTCCTTCATTAGTTTAAACACTGCAGATTTTGTAAGTCACCACTACCCAAATGGTACCATTCCACTTCTTTGATTTTGGAAGGCAAGTCACAGAATCCATTGAAATGCAATCCCACTTCCATCCAGGAATTTCCAATGATTGCACAGTTCCGTGTGGCCTCTTGCTCTCTATTTTCACCTTTACGCAAGTAAGACACTTTGACACAAATTCCGCAACTTCATTCTTCATTCTAGGCAACCAATACACCTTTTTCAAGTCCTTATATAGCTTATCCCTTCCTGGGTGTACTGAATAGGGTGTATTATGTCCTTCTTCCATTAGATTTCTCTTCACTTCCTCACACTTTTAAGGTACACACCATCAGCCTTTGTACCTTAAACTTACATCTTCATGAATTTTAAAATCTGTAGCTTTGCCTTGCTTTATTTTCTCACGAATCCTATCCAATTTCACATCCCCTGCTTGGTTTTCCATTATCTCATTCAAATTTTTGGTTGGATAGTCAAATTAACAAGAATGCCAGCTGGTACTCCCCATTCTACAACTTCTAAATTCATTTTACTCATTTCTCTACATAACTTATCAGCCGCTATCAAGGAATTCAATCCATGACTGGTCTTACGACTTAGAGCATCTGCAACTACATTTGCTTTCCCTTCATGATACTGTATGTCTAAGTCATAATCCGTCGTATACTCTAGCTATCTCCTTTGGTGAGAGTTTAAATTTTTTTGAGTGAAATTGTACTTCAAGCTCCTATGAACTATGTTCTACATTTCACTCCATACAAGTAATGACGTCAGATCTATACTGTAAAGATAATTGCAGCAAGTTCCAAATCATGGGTTGGGTAATTTACTTCATGGATCTTTAATTTCCTCGATGCGTATGCAATCACCTTTCCATTTTGCCCAACCACACACATCCCAAACCATTCTTTGATGCATCAATATACACATCATGGATACCACTATCGTCTGGCAATGTTAGCACTGGTACTGTAACCAGCTTCTGTTTCAAGAGTTGGAATGATTCTTCACACTTATAATCCCACTCAAACTTCTTGTATTTATTCATTAGAGTAGTCATTGGTTTAGCAATCTTCGAGAAATCTTTCACAAGAGCCTGTAATATCCTGCTAGACATAAGAAAATCCGAACATCGGACACTGTTTTGGGCGTAGTCCAACCCTTCACAGCTTTGATTTTGGATGGATCTACTTCCATGCCATCCTTAGACACAAAATGACCTAAGAATGCTACCTTTTCCAAACAAAATTCACACTTAGAGAACTTTGGGTAAAGGTTGTTTTCTCTTAGTGTTTGCAGAATTGCTTTCAGATGTTCTACATGCTCCTCTTTGTTTTTCGAATAAACCAATATATCATCTATGAACACTACTACAAACTTATCCATAAATTGATAAAACACCCTATTCATCAAATCAATAAAGATTGCCTAAGAATTCGTCAATCCAAATGGCATTACTGTAAACTCATAGTGTCTATATCTTGTCCTAAAAGCTGTTTTAGGAATGTCTTTGTAAGGAGGGTTATTCCATCGTAAGGGGACCTTCCTTAGATGCCCATGGCCACTTAAAAGCCTAGGACTTTACACTTGTTAAGGTGTATGAGGATTTGAATTCCTAACTGTTTGGGAGACCTTGAATTAGAAATGATACTCTCATCACGCTTTTTTGTAAGAAACAAGTAGGAGTCGCCAATGAGTTTTAGGAAAACTTATAAACTTCGTTCATGCCTTTCTTCCATGTGGAGTTCATCGAATAATTAGCACGAATCCTAAGTTTACCCATGCCCAAATTGGTCTACATAAACCATAAATGAGTTCGGGAGCGAGGGTACTAAAATAACATTCCTTTTAAGGAGGAATCGGTATTTTAGCCCTACTACGACCTCTACTAGCTCTTCCTTTTTTGCAATTTCATTACCAACAGTATATGCAACACGATTCCTAAAACTAAGTTACTTTATTTTATTTACAGACATTAATATACGTCAGAATTACATTGCAAAAGTCATTATTCTTTGTTCAATATTCGTGAAAAGAACAAAATAAAAAATATTCGCCTTGTCTTAAGTGATAAAACAACAATTAATTATCAAATTCTATTATTCTTTATTAGCAAAAGAATACTATGTGAATTAATTGATTAAAAGTTTGTTTAATGTGATCAAATAACACTATTTATTCAATTAAAGTTATTTAAACAATAAAGGAAAAGTGATTTATCTAAGTGCTCAAGAAACTAACCGTTCTTCTTTTATGTTAAATCTCCGTTTAATGTGTTTATGGAATTTCTTTCTTCTTCGTACCTTCAAGAGCTTCAATGGATGGATTAGGGTTGAAGAGTAGTTGGGAAGAAAGAGGGAAAAGTAGTATGATAGTAAGAGAAGTAGAGAGATTAGGGTTTTGAGAATAATAGGGTTTTAATTCTGATTTTTCCGATCCCCGTAATGCTGAACGAAGACCCCTATTCTTAGGTGTAGGGATCTAGTTTTAGATTTTTAGAGCCGCGCCGTCAGGCGTCGCGCACAACTTTTTGATTCGCTCAAGGTGTCGCGCGCATCTCAATTCGCTGGTTTGCGGTTTGCCTTATACGAAAGTGCGTTTTTAAAACTTCCATAACTTTTGATTACGGAGTCAGATTAAGGCTTGTAAGATATCATTGGAAATCTCTTAATTTCTAATTTCCAATGCCGTTAGAATTAGGTTAAAATATGTTATGGATCATAAGTTATAGAAGTTGGAGTGCAAGGGTGTCGGTTTTAGGGCCCGATTTAGTGTTTTGATCATAACTTCTTCGTTTTCGCTCGGAATCGGGCTTATAATATACCTTTGGAAAGATCTTTGAAAGGGATATCCATATTTAAAGGCCATGAACGGGAATTTGATGTTTATTTTATCTATTTGTCTTGGTTTTCAACAATGTAGGTTCCATTGGATCCAATCATTGCATTTGACGCATTTGGGTCCGTTATTAATCATATTTAAACATTTATGAACATTTTTTAGGCCTAATTATTAATCTTACAAGGCTCTAAGATAAATTGGTCTCAAATATGGGTTTTTACTTACTTCATAATGCTTTTCGTAGTCCATAAACACTTTAACTTTGATCTAACATGAAGAACAGATTTTTGTAACATCATCGCACTTCCTTTCAGGACAAGAGGCCAAAAGTAGGTGTCTACAGTCTTCATCTGTAATCCTCAACGGATGATATCCAGACCTCAAGTCAATCTTAGAAAACACGGTTGCGCCTTTCAAGTGATCAAACAAATCATCAATCCTTGGAAGTGGATATTTGTTCTTTATTGTCACCTTATTCAACTCTATTTTATTAATGCACAACCTCATGCTCCCATCTTTCTTCTTAACAAACAGAACTAGTGCTCCCTAAGGAGATGCACTCGGTCTGATGTACCCTTTGTCCAACAAATGTTGCAATTGCTCTTTTAACTTACTCATCTCTGCAGGTGCCATCCGATATGGTGCTTTGGATATTGGTGTTGTCCCCATGACTAAGTTTATGGTGAAATCAATTGCTCTCTTAGGTGGCATTCCAGGGATCTCGTCCGGCAATACATCTAGAAATTCATTCATCACTTCTATATATTCTAGCTTAGTTGCCTCCTCATGATCCATGTTTCTCACACTATAGAAGTACACTGGATGTCCCTTTTCCATGTACTTTGCCAAATTTAACACAGATATGAACCTAGGGAATTTGGCTTCGCCATGCATCCAATAAGTCACTGCCTCACTCTCACTTGTGGTCATTTTCACTTTCTACGACCGACAACTTATTTCTGCATTGTATTTGCTCAACCAGTCCATTCCTAGGATGACATCAAAATCCTTTAACCCAAAAGCAATGAGGTCAGACTTAAATACTTTCCCTTCGATATCTAAAGGTACATTCTTAAAGTCTTTGGTATAGTTCGCTACCCTACCCGTTGGAATGGTTATTGGTAAATCTACTACTTCTACTGTTTTCAAACAATCTTTAAGTTTCAAAACAATTCTTTTCGAAATGAAAAAAAAAAAAGTTGCTCCAGAATAAAATAAAACTTGAACATAAATAGATTAAATAGAAAAAGTACCAGTGATGACATCTTTTGTGGAATCAGCCTCATGCCTACTCAACACATTCAGTTTTATGCAGCTCCACTTTTATGCTGATTGTTCCCCTTGTTGTTGTTATTGTTGTTCTTCGTTCCATTCTGCTGTGCTCCCTTATTCCCATTGAAGTTATTGTTGTTTCCCTATATATTCTTTGGGTCTCTCCTGAATTATTGTTTTGCTTATTCCCAATAGAACTCTTGGAGAAACACTCGTATTCTCTATGCCCCAACTTGTTGCAAGCACGACAAGAAACTAGATTTCCATCACAAGCCTTTCCATGATGGTTATTCTTGCATCTAGTACAAAAATAACGCCTCTCATTTCTGTTATTCACTTGGTTATTATTTCTAGTCCCTCCATTGAAGTTACGTCCTCCTTGACGATTGTGATTTTTGGATTTGTTGTTGTTCTTGTGGAAATTATTGTTATTATGGTGGTATTTCTGCTTCTGTAAGTTATTCTGGTTACCCTATTGGTTCCTAGAGTTATGCCCCACCTCTTTCCTCTTTTCTTTAACATCCACATCAACCAGTTCCTTCTTTTTATTCACCTCCAAAGCATACAAGTGTGCAGCTCTACCATACACCTCATCTAAGGTTTCACACATAACTTCAGCTGTAAATCAATAGTCAAACCACTCTCAAACTTCCTAGCATTTGCCTTCTCTATAGAGACGGGCTCTTCAGCAAAACGAGGCAGCTTAATGAACTTGGTATAGTATTCAGTCACTGACATTTCCTTTATTTTGAGGTTTGAGAACTCCTCAGCCTTCTAATTCTGTAAGAAGTAAGGGTAAAACTGGTCTCTCACCTTCTCTTAGAACCTAGTCAATTGAATCCAGGTAGCACTCTAATAGTTCTCTCATTTTGCTGCCACCAAAGATTAGCTTCACTTCTCAAGTAATAAGTAGCATAACCCACCTTAGAATTTTCTAGTCACCCTACTGCCCCAAATAGTTTCTCAAACTCCCTTAACCAATTTTCTAGTATGGTGGGGTCAGGCTTTTCTTGATAGGTTGGTGGTTTTCTTTGGGCCACCTTCTTGAAAAGCTCACCCTGAGCATCCCCATTGTTGGTTGAATTCCTGGCCAACTGTTGAGCTACAATTGCCAATTGTCTCACTACTTCATTCAAATCATTTCCATCATTACCAGAATTACTTCCTACTGCCATTTTGCTTCTCCTGAATTAAGATCTAGGGTTTATATTAGAAATGGCTTTGGTTATCTCTTAAGACATACACTCTCTCTTACTTAACACCCTTGAAACATTCACAATAAAATTTGAAGCTAAGAAATTGGGATAGCAAAAACTAAGAATTCCCTGAATTTGTGGCTTGTCAATCAATTATTGATTTCTAATCAACCATGCTTTTAATAAAGCATCACATAAATAATAAAATGTAATTCCCATAGATCCCCATAGCTTAGAAATAATTTATTGGAATTAATTTGCTTGGAATTTTAGCTATTGGGATGGTGATGTGAAATGGAAGATTTTGGAGAATGAAATGAATCATTTATCAATAGTATAAATAATTTAACAAAGAAATAAATAGGATTTTTATTAATTAAAATAAACTATAATTACTAAAATAATATTAAGTTCTAGAAACTTATGTACTATATAAACTCACTAACTCAATGTGGTCATGCCACTTATTAATTTGAACTGAACTAATAATAATAATAAACTGTAATTAAAACTGATTATCCATAACGGGGAAATTTATAAAAATCTAATCCTTTCGGACGTTATCTCTCATGTCTGCCGAGTGCTTGTAGCTACTAGGGTCGAACTCAAGATCATCTGCCTCCTGCATTGGTTCAGGTGACTCTGGTTCAGGTTCTACTTGCATGAACTCTCCATGGCCTCTTCCTCATCATTAGAAGAAATATCAATAATAATTAGAGTTGGAGGTGGATTTGGTTTGGGAATCTTCATGATTGAACTATCTACCTATTCTTGCTCTCCATTCTCAGCTTGACCAGCATGTGAAGAAGACGAAGAAGAGGAAATCTCAGACTGATGGCTAGAATAAGGGGGATCTTGTCCAACCGGATTTTCATAATAGTAGTCAGGGTATGCAAGGTTGAATTGTCAGCAATGAGCTTTTTCTACCCTAACAAGGTAGGAAACCAGAAACATATAATCAAGGTACCACTGTCCCTAGTAGTTCCCTTATTTATAATAATTTGGGATGTCCCCTGGTAGGTAGAAATCATCAAACTTAGCTTTGACGGCATAATATGGGGGCTCCTCAGGCAAACAACGAACAATCATGGCTGAAATACAATCAGGGCTATCAAAACCCTATCCCTTAAAACGTTACTCCTGTAGGAACAATAAAAATGAATCTTTTGAACATAATCGTAAGGATGTTCATTAGGTTTCTTTTGGAGTTTCCTAATTTGGTGAATATGTTAGGTAGGTTCGGCATCTTGTAAAGAAAATATTTAGAAAAGAATTCTCTTTCCCAAAATACAAAATAATACAGTTCTTGCATGAAAAAGGTTCAATGTTTAATCAAACAAAATCCTTATTCCTATACACATAAATACATATCCTCATGCAATACATTCATGATTAAACATTCATAACCTAAATATTAATGCATACAAGAACATGATTATTTCTAACTTATATGCCAATTTCTTTCCTACCCATTCTCACCAACATGCTTTTTAAAACTGTAAACACATAATACTTACCTTAATCCTTGCTTTCCTGCAAAATGAACAAACTAAAAATATTCTTGACTTCTTTTTAATTTAATTTTCAAAATTAAATAAGAAAGAAGACCAAAATTTTCGACCATCCCCACTACTAAAAAAATTCGGACCATTTTTAAAATTAAATAAAAAAATTTCGGTCCTTATTTTAAAAAAAAAATTCGGACCTCGTTAAAAAAAATATCGGTTTTTAAATTTAATCAATAAATATTTTATCCTCTCAAAATATAATAAATAGAATAAAATAGAATAAAAATAATTCTCTAAAAATTATACCAATAAATAAGTACTTGGCCAATTTTAAAATTAAAACACTTTAAAACATGTTTTTGGCTTTAGTGGCAAAAAAATCTCAACCAAAGCTCTGATACTACTTTGTAACACTCTAGAATTTTTTTTTTTATAAAATACATGTTTTGCCCTACTTAAAAACTTTAAATAGGAATATCAAAGACATTACCGCCACCGTGAAAACGGTTAAGGCAACTATGAAACACACACAGCGGAAAACTGATTTCAAAACCATTCGAAACAAGTAAACTTGAAAAGTCAATCAACGAAAGTAAAGTCAAACTAAAGACAAACTAAGTAAAATCTAATCAACCTATAACTTGAAACCATTATAGGCATCTACTAAAACCAAACCGAACTCAAACCCTTTTTGTTAGTCATGCATAATAACAATGTCATAATTAAATAATGTAATAAACACACCATATACTATAGAAACTACCATGACTCGCTCTTCACTCATGCCCATTCATGAAATGCTTTATCACCTGAAAAGCATCTCTCTACTTGTTCCCACTAATCTCCATTAAAAATGGGTCATCATAGGGCCAAGATAAAGACAAGGCCAACAAACACAAAAAAAAAAAAAAAAAAAAAAAAAAAAAAAAAAAAACAATCAGCAAAGCTGAGTACATAAGCGTAATTAACACACTAGCATACAATTCCCTATCAACACATAACTTAGCTCGTTGCACCTGTTTTTCAAGCATATAACAATCAATAAAAGTTCTCACTAGACACTACATAATTTATTTAATGTTGACTATGCATCGAACGAGTTTTCCACTAACCTCCCCCAATAAATTGAGGTTACTGACATGGGAGCTAACCGTGCCAACATCAATAACCACTCATAGGTGGTGGAATTCCTGCGTATAATAATAATAATAAAAGGATGTACAATGTTCTGTACTCCGGTAGAAGTTATGGTTAAATATAAAATTCCATAACTCCCTCCATATGTTCATACTCAAGGTATATACGTTCCAAGAGTTTTGGTGCGTAATCTCTTTCACTTTATGTTAATTGCAGATTATTAAAATTGGTGATGACTCTCAAACCATAATCATTCACTCAACAATAATTATTCAAACAATCAAATATACCAATTTAATTCTTGCATAACTAGTGACCACATAATATTTAATGTTGAACCCCTTTTCATTCTACCTCGGTGCCAATGACACCTTAAACGCATAAAGCGCCACAAATCCTATCCCTCGGTGTTAAAAACACCTTAAGTGCACTAAGGCACCAACATACAATTTATTCCTCGTGTACATAGACACTTATATAGCTCCTTCCTCATGCGTATAACATCAATAAAAATTATATGAACCATAATAAAGTTCCTTTTCAATATTCCAAACCAAATTAAACATTTAGTTTAATTAACATGCTCTCTAACATGTCACAAATAAATATGTGGTTCATAAATAATATTCCAAACAATTATTTTCCATCAAATAATCCATCGCAATTAAATCATGCTTTATAATCCGATTACAAATAACATCTAAATCATAATTTTCATTCCAAATCCAGCATGATACTACTTGTAGTCAATGAAACACATTTAGCATGCTACTACATCAATAAAGTTATGCTAAGTACGCGAACGTATCTTGTATACGATCTTAAAATCGCCACGACTAATAGAAATCGCTCATTTAAAGTCTCTTACAATTTAAAATCATTGAAGAGTATAAAGTGCTCTCTACACAAATTTCCAACAATTTATTCTATTATAAAACCCTTCATAATTTAATTAAAATAAGCTAAAATTATATTTAAAGCATCATACTTTAATTTCAATTAATGGGTAATTAAAATTCCGTAAAGAAACTTGATTTTTAATGCTCTACCAAATATTACAGCACTATATTTTAATGAAAACTTGCTGTAATTAAGCCTTAAAACACTTTAATCAAAGGTTTAATCCACTATACATCATAACCCTTCAATAATTTATAATTCAAAAACCTAGGGTTTAAAAAATTGGGGCTTTTTAATTAAAAACATAATCTGAAAATTAATAAACATAACTCTCATAATCAAACATCAAAAATCAAATAACAAATAACAAAACTCATAATTGATAATTAGATCTAAGATTAAATTGATTTTAAAATAAAGTTTTAATTTTTTTTTCGAAAGAAGAAGCAGCCGACAACCACACGGCTACTGCCAGCGCCAGTGGCTGCCTGCTGCAAGCGGCTGGCGGCCACTGTTGCTGGTGGTGGTCGGCGGTGAGGGAAGCCGAATAAGGGGAAGGGAAAAAAGAGAAAGAAAAAGAAAAAGAAAAATAAAGAGAAAAGGGAGAGAAGTATACCTTGGGTTTTCTCCACTCTGGGCAAAGTTTGATTTGCCTCAAGTGTTGAATATTTATACCCCTTTTCTAGAAACCCTTCTCCCTAAACTTTCTTCTTCTAATTTTCCTAATCCCTTCCCAAATAAAACTTTACTAATATAAAAGTTTCCTTAAATTAAACCCCAACTTAATTAAAATAATTAATTAAATAAACTTTCCTATTATAAATATTCACAGACTTACTTAAAATAAATAATTTAAAATAAAATAATTCAATTTAATTAAATACTTCTCAAAATACTTATTTTAATTAAAATGCGTATAAATATACGAGGTAATACAAGGAAGGCGATGTCACTCCCACTAACCTTGTTGTTAACATATGACTCATCTGGATACTTAATAAAGCCAAACTTACTGATGGCTTCATCAAATCGCAGATTCCAACTCCTGCTAGCTTGATTTAGTCCATAAATGGACTTTTTAAGCTTGCATACCTTCCCAGCATTGTTTTTGTCAAAAAAACCTTCAGGATGTGTCCTATACACAATTTCTTCGAAAATTCCATTGAGGAAGGCAGTTTTGACGTCCATGTGCCATATTTCAAAATTATATTATATATGCAGCAATCGCTAGGATAATCCGAACGAATTTAAGCATTGCGTTAGGAGAAAAGGTTTCATCATAATCAACACAAAATTCACGCGTTAGTAACTTCAAGGAAAATAATAAAAACAATTAAATTAAATAATTTAAATAGGTATTTGGGACCAAACCCTCAGAAATTAAAACCTTTCACGTCTAGGGCGAAGGCAACTTTGAACAATGCTAGGTATGTCTAGTGCTAATGTATGAGGAATTGTGTTTGTAAAAAGCTAGGCTTAGAAAGAGAGAGAATCAAGAATTTCTTTATGAGAGTTGGTGATTGAAAAAGGGGAGATATGACCTCTATTTATAGAGAAACAAGAGAGTTGAAGAATAAGAAAAGAATTCGAATTCGAATCCGAATCGAAATAAAACTCGATGGACAGCAGTTTTTGCGGATTTTGTTTTTATCATATCTGTTGATTCAAAAGTCCAAATAAATCATATAATATGTCGTTGGAAAGCTCTTGAAGTCTACTTTCCTAACCAAATAGAATCGGATTAACATATTTTGTAGATAAAAAGATATTCCCAAAATAGTGGAAGGGTGTCAGTTTTGGATAGAGTTTCATATCTCATTCATATCTTTTTCGTTATAGCTGGGATTTAATATTATAATATATCATTGAAAACATAATTTCAAGATCTATCCAAACATATAAAATTTGAATAAATATTACAAGGCACGAATATAATATCTAACTATCTTTGAACATCTTTAAATTCGAATATAATTAGGATTTAAGAAAAGGAAAGTTTTAAAAAAGGAAAGTTTTTATTTAACTCAAATTCTTTAATCTTATCTTTTCAAAAAGGATAATTAAGATCTTTTAGAAACTTATAGAAGCTTCTAATTAATCCTAATTAGTTTAGGAATAGGATTAAACCTTTGGACCCTCCACATGATCATTGGGTCGTAGGTAAAATCCGGTTTGGGCCTAGTTTAGTATTTTGGCCATAACTTCCTCATTATTCATCGGAATTGGGTTTATAATATATCGTTGAAAAGGTCTTTGCAAGCCCCATACAACTACACCATTATTTGACCCTTATCATGGACCAAGCTAAACTTTAATTCACGTTTATCATAAATAAGGTAAGAAAAGAAATATTTTCCAAAATAGAAAGAAGAGATATTTTAATAAAAACATCCTTATCACTAGACTTTTCACACTTTCGCTTTGTTTGATAATCAAATGACATGAAAGGTATTCATCATTGGGTTTGGTTTTGGGGAGACACAAATGGGTGTCTACAGATGCCCCCACTTTGACTTAGTTTGGAGAAACGCAAGTTTCGAAAACAAAAGTCAAAGTATCGATAGGGACGGAGAATGATTCAGAACGTTCTCCAATCCTAAGTAATTCTTGTAATGCCGATACCTGCAAACTAACGTTAGTTAAGCAGATAAATGAGTTAAGAACGTGTATCTTGCACCGTCGAGCACACGTCTATGAAGGTAATCGATTTGTTGATGTTGTTGTGACAACCTTCCACAAGCTAGGGAATGTCATCCTGCTGTTTGTTTTGACGATCTTCTGCAAGCTAGAGAATACCGTCTTAAGACTGTTACGCCTGTAACTGCCTCCAATTCTGCCGTGATAGTCTTCGAAAAGACCACTACTTGTTGATCCTTAATGCTATTTGCATTTTGCTGTTGATGCTTTGGATGATGACAATCCTCTTTTCTTTGGGAATAGTTGCCAACACAACTCTTGTATGATGTATGACAATCCGATTTAGGGAAAGTTGTCAATGCCACGTAACAATCCATCCTTGGAAATGTTGCTACAATGAAGCGACAATCCGTATCTCGAAAAATTTGCCAAAATCCAATTTTGGGAAAAGTTGCCAATGCTTCATAACAATTTGTCATAAGAACTTTGCTACGATCGACAATCCACATCTTGGAATATAACTCTTGAAGGCAATCCACCTTGGAAATTTGTCAATGCTATGCGACAATCCTTGTAGGAAAATATTGCCACAATTGACAATCCGTATCTTGGAACATTTGCCAAAAAAGAGTCGATCGACAATCCACTTCGAGAAAATTTGCCACTTGTTTAAATGAATGACAATCCACGTTGAGGAACCTTTGCCAAAATTTATGATAAGTAGAGACCTATGACAATCCTTTGGGAACTTTTTCCATAGGGAACTTGTGTATGATAATCCAATCTCGGAAAACTTGCCAGCGATGGCAATCCAAACTTGGAAAAAATTGCCAAATAGAGAAGGAGCATGACAATCCACGCTTGGAAACTTTGCCAGAGATGACAATCCAATCTTGAAAAAAATGTCGTTTAAGAAGAATGCGCGACAATCCATATTTAGAAAAATTGTCAGTTGGAGATGACAATCCAATCTTGGAAAAATTGTCGTATAAGTGATGCGCTTGCTTTCTAACTGATGCCTTGGTGTTTGTAATGAGCCAATTCTTAGGCGCTTAAGCTAAGTGAGGTGCTTTTTTGTCAAGTCAATCACTCACTACGATTGTAATCGAGCCGACTACTAACCATGTCAATTTTCTTAAAGGGGTTAATTGGCGTACCAAGGAACCCGAAATTGTTGTATGAGGTCGAATTAAACAATCTGAGAGGCTTCGAGCTCTGTCGCTGCTGAAATATCGCTGGCGCCAAGAATTGGCTCTGTCGCCAGACGCTGGGATCTAGCGCCAGACGCTTAACTTTGTCACCAGACGACAGCCTTGTGGTTTGGCGATGGAGTCGGGTCTTCCCTGTTCTACTCTTGCTGTCGCTGTTGCTTGGTTTTGCTCCAAAATTTGAGCTTGGTCGTTTCCTTTCAACCAAATCCGCTCAAATCTTTTGTAAATTAAAGCTCTTCATCTCTAATATACTGATCTATGTAACTCCTCTTATCTTGGAGGAATCTCCTGTGTCATATTCGCGGTTTTTTTCGAAAAAAATCCAGAAATGTCCTCGCTTGCTGGGATGCACCTGCATTTATATCTTTGACTATAGGACTTTGCTTATCTTTCTTTAGGGTTGACCTAAGACTTAGTGTTTCTTGACTCATTGACTTGACATAACTCAAGGTATAAACTTGATTTACTATGATTGACTGACTCGAGGTTGACTCGACTCGATTTGACTCGTGTGTGCGTAGTGTTGACTCATGAAACTCGATATGTACATGACTCGAAATGCAGAAAAACAAAAATTTTCGTCATTTTTGTGGAGGGTACCGACTTTCTCCCGAAAAAGAAAGACGCTTAAAAAGAAAGAAGTGAAGTTTTTGAAGGTGCATGTTGAATGAGCTTAATCAGTTAATGTTTTCTCTCATAGTCCAAGGATTGTAACATCTTAGACTATCCTAGTTGACTCAATAATGAAAGTATGTAGGTAACTTAGGCACGGAGGCTAAGCATTTCACACTTCATACTTCGTGATACAATTCTTCTCTTTTCCTTGGTTTCTTATCTTTTCTTATTCTCTTCTCTTATTCAACTATTATTATTATTATTATTATTATTATTATTATTATTATTATTATTATTATTATTATTATTATTATTATTATTATTATTATTATTATTATTATTATTATTATTATTATTATTATTATTATTATTATTATTATTATTATTATTATTATTATTATTATTATTATTATTATTATTATTATTATTATTATTATTATTATTATTATTATTATTATTATTATTATCGGGGATTTATAAATAATTATTATGAGTAGTTTTAATTATATAAAATCAAATTTTTAATAATGTTTATGTTGAAAGGTTCATGTACATATAGTTGAGAGGTTTTAATTTAATTATTTGTGATTATTTGTTAACCTTATATTGATTAAATTTATATTTATTTGTAGGGTGTGTTCAATCAAGGTTCTTGAGGTTCTTTTTGTGTGGTTTTTCTATCAAGGATCAAGGTACGTGTAGGTGGCTAGATACCTTTGAAAGTAATTGGTTTGAATAACATGTTTTACATGATTTGATTTTGAAATAAATTATGTTTGAAGGTAATTATTTTAATAAAAGTATTTGAGTGATTGATTTTTAAATCATGTTTTGAATGGTTTTGATTACTTATCGTGTTTAAATAATATTGGGAACTATTGGATATTAAAAGGATTTATTGAACCATTGAATTATTATTATTATTAATGCTTTATAAGCATGTTAGTAATCCCACTATGCGGATTTGGTTTATTGATAAGGCCTTGGACTTTGTATGACCGGGTCTTTCCTCAAGAATAGCCTTGTAATAGAAGGAGACTAGCTTTGGGGGTGTGCACACTTGGGTGAGGAATTGGATTAAAAGGAATTGGTTCTTAATAAAGGAATTGGTTTTATTAACTATTATTTTAAATATTGAATCATTGGAATCGGTTAGGAATAATGAGTTTAAAATTTATTGGATTAATTATTGGAATTGGTTTTAAAAGCATGTTTGCAAATAAATTGAGTTTACACTATCTTGCTGTTGAAGCATAAAGGTTTTGATGATGAGGAACTTAAACTAAAGCAAACTAAACTAATAAAGGTTTTCAAGTGTTTGATTAGTTTAGGTGAAGTTGATCGTGGTGATGGAAGAAGTAGCTTGAACTAAGAAGACATGAAGAGATCTTTATCAAAGAAGTTAAACAAATCAGAAGAAGTGTTCTCTAACAAGAACTGAGTTCCCTAACAGGACGTTCCTTAACAGGAACTTGAAGACATCAAGCTGAGGTTCTTTGGTGGAACTTAACAAGCTTGGAGCCTAAGTAATCTGGCTGAAAAAAAGCGCGGCACAACTATTAATGTAGTTAAGGTATTTATCTTTCTTGATTATTGTTAATATGTTAAATAGGTTATTGCACGAAATTTATTGGAAGCGTGACAAGTTAGCTTGATAAATAAAATAAAACGGAAAATAATAAAAGATAGATTTTAGGAAAAAAATTTCTAAATGTTTAATTTCCTTTAAATCGGTTTGTTAAAAAGATAATTCTTTTTAACAAAATATCTTTTTATCTTTATTTTCTGGAAAAGATTTTATTCATATGATTTACATAAAACCGTGTTTTAAAGATAAGTTTAGTTAACTTATTTATCTTTTAGAAAACCTACTTTCTATACGAGTGTGACTTGTATAAATAGTAGAGAGCAAAAAGGTTTTACGTTTTTGTGAGTTTTAAGTTAACTTATTTATCTTTTAAATCTTTGTGCGTAATTGAGTAAGTTTACCAAGCTTCTAACTTGTCATATTAGTTTCGGATTTCGTGCATTGCTTGCCTAACATACTAGGTGTCGTATTCTTGTATTGAGTTGGGTTATTTGGGTGTGTTTATCGTTTATATCATACAAAGTTTTGTAAGCTTTGTGGTGAGGCTGAGTGTTTGTACTTTGGCACTACGTGTAGTACTTTGGCAGTACGAGTGAATCTAAGTGTGGTGCTTAGGTTGGGTAGGATAGGGTCCTATCAAGTAGCAATTCAAGTGAGGAACTTGTGAAACTAAAGGTCCGTGTCTAATAGGTTGTAACTTGGTGTTTGCCCTATTATAGTGGAGTTTGTGTGTTAGAAATCCCTAAGGCATGGTCGAGGTTTTACTTTTAGTTGGGCCCTGGAAGGTTTCCTCATAAAATCTGTGTGTGCCTTTAAGTTCCTATATGCATTGTTTATTAATCCGCGAAAAGTAGACATTAGGAACTTGATACAATTCACCCCCCCTCTTGTATTAATCGTCTCAACTAACAATTGGTATCAGAGCAAGGTTCTTACGAGTAAGCAGATAACTTTGCTGAGTAAGTTCCTGGAGAGATGAATTACAAGGAGAAGCTAGAAGAAGGGTATTCCACCCAACGTCCACCCATGTTCAATGGTAAGTTTTACACCTACTGGAAGAACAGGATGGAGATCTTTATTAAGGCAGAAAATTACCAAGTTTGGCGTGTTATTGAAACCGGCGATTTTGAAATAACTGCAACCAATGACAAGAACGAGGTAGTTCCTAAAATTATCTGATTATGATAAAGAAGACTATCAGAAACTTGAATTAAATGCTTTAGCTATAAAGTATTTGCACTGTGGACTTGGACCTCATGAACATAATCGTATCATGGGATGTAAGTCTGCAAAACAGATTTGGGATCTACTAGAGGTAACTCATGAAGGTACCAATGAGGTAAAACGTTCTAAAATTGATTTGTTGATGTCTAGATTTGAAAGGTTTGAAATGCAATCAAAGGAATCTATAGAGGAAATGTTTACTATGTTCAATGATATTATTAATGAACTGAATTCTCTTGGCAGACACATTCCTATTGATGAACAGGCTAGAAAGATCTTAAGGAGCCTACCACAAGATGAACAATGGAGATACAAGGTTACTGCCATGTAAGAAGCCAAGGACTTCACAAAGTTTAACATGGAACAACTAGCTGGATCATTGATGACTCATGAACTTTACTTGAGTTCCAATTCTGAAAGTTCTAAGAATAAGAGTCTTGCTCTTAAGGCCCAAGACCTAGAGGATTCAAAAGCTGATGAGGAAGAGATGGCAATGCTAGTAAGAAAGTTCAAAAGGATGATGAACTACAAGAAGTTTTATAGGAACAACAAGTTTGCAAGTTCCAGAAACATAACTTGTTTCAAATGTGGGTCTAAAGATCACTTCATCAAAGATTGTCCTCAACCAGATGGTGAGAAAGGAAAGACTAAGGGCAAGGAGCAATCCAAGGAGTCCAGAGTCTATAAGCCTTACTTCACCAAGGACAATGTGAAGAAAGCCATGTTAGCTTCCTAGGGAGATTCTGATTCAGAGGAAGAGGAAGAGGAAGATCAACCGTCAGAAGATACTGCTCATCTATGCTTGATGGCAAACACTGATGAAAAGGCAAAATTGGAGGCGTTAGAATCTGAGGTATGGTTTTCTCAAAAAGAACTTAGACTTTTCTCTAAAGAAAACTTAATATTTGTTGTTTTAGAAATTCAAGAAGAATTGAAAGAATTGCATAGAGCTAAACAACAAAGTGATGAAGCTTTGGTAACTTTTAAAGAAAACAGTGAGTGGGTCGATAATATGAAATTTGATATTCAATATAGATTCTTTAGTCTATTTGATGATAATAATCATTTGAAAGAAACTATAGACAGGTTTAAACATGATAACATAATGTTAAATGTTAAACTATCCTTGATGAAACTCTATATAGAAACTCCTGATTCTGAAGTTCCTCAAATTGCTCATTATCCGAATTTTAAAAAACTAAAATCTGATTTGGAGGATATGAAAGCGGATAGGGCAAGACTTGAGGGGGAACTTGAGAAAGCCAGGAAAGGTAAACAACCTATAGACTACAGAGTTCCAGATTGGATCACTAAAGCCCAAACTAAGAGAACATAAGGTTTGGGTTTCAAAAAGAAGTTCCAAAAGGAAAAGAAGTATGTTAACCTGCCTAGTAGTATTGTTTGTTATTTCTGTGGAAATACTGGACACAAACAGATTAAGTTTCCTAAGAAAGAAAAGAGTACACAGAAAAATGAAAAACATGTAGAACAGATTTGGATCAAGAAGAATGATGAACCCGCTGTTGTTACACAGGAACCCAAGGAAACCTGGGTTCCTGAAACTAACATTTGATTTCTCATGCAGGTTCCAGTGAGGGGGAACAACACTTGGTACCTCGACAGTGGTTATTTTAAGCACATGAATGGAGACAAATCTAGATTTCTCTCACTGGATTCCTACTATGGAGGAACTGTGACCTTTGGAGATAACATGACAGGAGATATAGTTGCAATTGGCAAAGTAAGAAGGTCAAGTTCCCATGCTATTGATAATGTATTTTTAGTCGAGGGTCTTAAGAATAACTTGTTAAGTATCTCACAATTTTGTGACAAAGGTAACTCTGTAAGCTTTACTTCTAATAAGTGCAGAATCATTCACAATGACACTGGGAACGTTGTTCTGGAAGGAACTCTTAAAGGGAACACATATGTTGTGGATCTTAACGAAGTTCCTAACAGCAGTCTAACATGTCTGAGTGTCATTGAGGATGATCCTCTATTATGGCACAAAAGATTTGGCCATGCAAGCTTTAATTTACTTGATAAATTGAGATCTAAAGAACTAGTGGAAAGACTTCCTTGCATTAAGTTTCTGTATGACAAAGTGTGTGATGCTTGTGTTAGAGGAAAATAAACTCGAATTTCTTTTAAGTCCAAGAAGATGGTAAGTACCAAAAGACCTTTGGAACTCATTCATATGGATCTCTGTGGTCCCATGAGAATTTAAAGCAAAAGTGGTAAGAAATATGTTATGGTTATTGTTGATGATTTTTCAAGGTTTACTTGGGTTTTCTTTCTTGTTAGTAAAGATGAAACATTTGATGAATTTTTAGCTTTTGTAAAGAAAGAACAGAGAAGAACAGGTAATCAACTAATTCATCTTAGATCAGATCATGGAACTGAATTTGAAAATTCTAAATTTGATGAATTTTGCACTGAGCATGGAATGGATCACAACTTCTCTGCCCCAAGAACTCCACAACAAAATGGAGTGGTGGAACGCAAGAACAGAAGCCTCGAAGACATGGATAGAACAATGCTGATCTCAAGTGGTCAGCCTAGGAACTTCTGGGCAGAAGCAGTGAACACAGCATGTTATATTCTGAACAGAATATCAGTTAGAGCCATCACTAACAAAACTCCTTATGAGTTGATCAAAGGGAGAAAACCTAATATTTCTTACTTTAGATCTTTTGGTTGTAAATGTTTTGTTCATAACAATGGTAAAAGGAATTTAGGAAAGTTTAATAAACAAAGTGATGAGGCTGTATTCTTAGGATATGCCTCTAATAGTAAAGCATACATAGTATATAATAAAAGGACAATGTGTGCTAAGGAATCTGTACATATTATATTTGATGAAACTGAACAATTGAATGATGTACAGGATTGTGATGATGATTTTGAGATTGGACTTGTACGCAAGGCAGATCCAGATGAAGAATCAACATCATTGCAGAAGCAGCAAGTTGAAATTGCTGAGCAAACAAATCCTGAAGCAAATGAAGGTCAAGAAATGGAGAATGCACCTGGAACTCCCCCTCATGAACAGAATCTAGATCAGAATGAAGGAGATCCTGCTGAAGTTCTAGCTGAGACTTAAGAACGAGTTCCTGTAGAAGAACCAGTCAACACTGATCAGGAAAGATTGTATCCAGTCAAGGACTTTACACCTAAGCGTTGGAAATATCAGAAGTCTCATCCTGTGGATGCAATAGTGAGTGACATATCAAAAGGAACTAAAACCAGATCTCAGGTTAGAAACTTCCGTGCATTCTATGCATTCCTCTCTTCTATGGAACCTAAGAACTATGTTGAAGCTTTAACTGATGCAGACTGGATTAATGCTATGAAAGCTGAACTAAATGAGTTCGAAAGAAATAAAGTTTGGCATCTGTAACCTAGACCCAAGAATAAGAAGACTATAGGTTTGAAGTGGGTGTTTAGGAACAAGCTAGATGAGCATGGTATTATTGTCAGAAATAAAGCAAGACTTGTTTTACAAGGTTTCAATCAATAAGAAGGAATAGACTATGAAGAAACATTTGCTCCAGTAGCCAGGTTAGAGGATATTCGTTTACTTATTGCTTTTGCTGCTTATATGGGATTTACGTTGTTCCAGATGGATGTTAAATGTGCATTTTTAAATGGATTTCTAAATGAAGAAGTTTATGTGGAACAAACTCCTGGATTTGAAAGTTAGGAGTTCCCAGACCATGTCTATAAGCTTGAAAAGGCTCTTTATGGGTTGAAGCAAGCTCCTAGAGCATGGTATGAAAGGTTATCAAAGTTACTTTTGAAAAATGATTTTAAACGAGGCAAAATTGATAAAACTTTGTTTTTGAAGTCAAATGGAACTGATATCTATCCTAGTTGTACAGATTTATGTAGATGATATTTTATTTGGTGCAACTAACGAATCTTTATGCAAGTATTTTGCTGACCTTATGAGTGGAGACTTTGAAATGATTATGATGGGAGAATTAAATTTCTTCCTCGGATTGCAAATTAAGCAAACTGAAGAAGGAATCATGGTCCATTAACAAAAGTATATCAAGGAACTGATTGAGAAATATAAGCTTGAAAATGCTAAGACCAATGATACTCCAATGGGTTTAGCAACTAGAATGGATGAAGATCCATCTGGAACTTGTGTTGATCAACCTATGTACCGAGGTATGATAGGTTCTATACTTTAATTAACTGCTAGTAGACCTGACATATCTTTTAGTGTAGGTTTGTGTGCCAGGTTCCAAGCAAATCCAAAGGAGTCTCACCTGAAAGCAGTAAAGAGAATCCTTAGATACTTGAAAGGAACTGATGACTTGTGTCTCTTCTATCCTAGAGGTGACTCATTTGATTTAATTAGCTTTACTGATGCTGACTATGCAGGTGATTTGGTTAAAAGAAAAAGTACTTCAGGTATGGTACAATTTTTAGGACCTTGTTTAGTTTCTTGGGGTTCCAAGAAGCAAAACACAGTTGCATTATCTACAGCTGAAGCTGAGTATGTGGCAGCAGCAGCATGTTGTTCACAAGTACTCTGGATAAAGCAACAGGTTAGAGATTTTGGTCTAATATTTGAATGTGTACCTATTTACTGTGATAACACAAGTGCTATATGTATTTCGAAGGATCCAGTTCAGCACTCTAAGGTAAAACACATCCACATTAGGCATCACTTTCTAAAAGGTAATGTGGAGCAAGGGAATATTAAATTGGAATTTTGTAATACAGAATATCAACTTGCAGATATTTTGACAAAACCCTTGAACAGAGAAAGATTTGAGAAATTGAGACTGGAACTTGGGATGATCAAGCTGAATTGATTGCTTCTGAAGTTCCAAGATATGGCAAAGTTGAAAATAATGTAAATAGAGCAAAAAGAGCATTTAGCACAATCTTGGTGTGTTAAACATAGCTGAAGTGTCACCGTTGTTGATCACTGGAGGTTAGTTCAATAAATCGCTTAATTAAATTTGCTTGTAGTAGTGTACATTGCATGTGTGTAGAAAGCGTGTTCCAATTGCGTGTTTTATTTTCGGAAAATTCTTTTTGTAAAATTAAATGAATTTGGAAAGAAAAGAATTTTGGAAAATTCATCCTGCCAAATTAACTTTAGAAAGTTAATTGAATGTGTTCAATTAATGACTGCTCAGTATACCTCTTAACTTCTTTACACCGCCTCATTTAATATAAAAGGCATCTTCACCCACCTTACATCATCACTGTCAAATCAAAATTACTCCTATGTGAAAACTTTCTACAACCTTCCTAAAACCCTAAAGTAGATAACTATGGCCATACTTACCTCACTTAGCTCCTCACAAAACTCACAAAACAATTATCCCACTGAACAAGAAGAAGTTTCATCACTTCCAATTGTCTCCTTCACCGAAACACAATGAGTACCCCCTCCTTCAGACACCTTGCAAGATCCAAAACCTGCTGAAACCGAAAACCTAACTTATGAGCAAGTGATCGAAAAATTGAAAGAATGGAAAGAGAAGCAAGAGCAGAAGAAAACGGTTGAAGAGCACATTCAGGAAGTAGAGGATTTCGCCGAGAAGATAGGGGAATTTGATAAGGAAGAATCGGAGAAGGAGGAAGAAGAGGAGATCGCTGATCAAGATGAACTTGAGCCACAAACAGGAAGGTATGTAGTGGGTCACATAATAAATTTAAATTGGGTTAGACAAGCAAAGTTCCTAGAATTTCTTGATTTATTTAAGTTCCAGGGTTGGGAGTATTTGTTAACAAAAGCATCTGATAATCTATTATATCCCGTAGCAATGACTGAATTCGGTCAAAATTTTGAAGCAAAATTGGGGGTAATAACTAGTAAAATTGATGGAACGAAAATTGAGATGGATGTTGAAACCCTAGGCAAAATCTTGAAAACTCCATCTTAAGGTTATGAGTCTTACATTAAAGGAAAAGAAACTATGAAAGTAGGAAACTATCTAAGTGGTGATATAGTTGAAGCTTTAGGAGGAAAAAGGGGAAAGAACATAATGAGTCACAATGATTTGAGCCCCATGAACAAACTGCTGTTTAATTTGGTTAAGAAAACAATTCTGCCTAGAACTGCTAAGAAAGGAGAAGCATGCTTAATGGATATGGATGTAATTTTCTGTATCTCTAGGAGGATTAAGGTCAAATTTCCTTCTTTGATGTATCAACACTTAGTTCATTGTGTTCTTGGAACTAAGTTTGGATATGGAGCTATCTTGTCTACAGTATTTGAAAGCTTAGGAGTAGTATTAAAAGAGAAGTTTGGTGGATTGCATGAGAAGCCAGAGAATGTAATTAATGAAGAGACTTTGGCTGGATTGAGTCTTGAGGTGGTGAAGGGAAAAATTCAGAGAGTGGAGAAAGAAGAGGAAAAGAAAGAGAAAACTACTGGGAAGAGGAAAGAAAACGAGGCCCCAGAACCTTCCATTCTCTTAAACAATTCACAGTCTCGCTCTTCGAGAGGCCTTGTAAACAACAAGACATGTTCCCTATTGTTAGTAGGGGGACATTTCAAGTCTTGTAATGTAGCTTCTCTTACTAAGAGGACCTAGCCGCCCGATATCTGTCGTTATAATCCCCAGTTACGACAGACGTTTGGCGGATACCAAAGCGGACTAGTACTCAAACAAGAGACCTCCCACTACTCATGGTCAAGGAAAAGAGTTCCGATAGTAATAATGAGAAAAATACTTATGACGATTTTAAATCTCTTAAAGTATTCTCATAGGTCGATCCAGTATGGTTCTAAACCAATACCTATGCAAATGATTTATATTCTCATAGCATAAGAAACGGTGCTATAAATCATACTACACACTAATCTCTAATGGTCATTAATCGTCCACAATAAATATGACCTTGATTAGGGATAATTTTTGATTAAAATATTCAATGTTCACTTAATAGGTGTTTATTTATCCAAGCCATTGACTTGATACCCTATTTTGAATATTTATTAAAATCGAATGGACTCATTATTTAATTCTAAACCACAATTAAATAGAGACGGAGTGAATTAAATTGCATGAAAAATTTTAATTACTCCAAAAACTAAATGGTTCATCATAGTGCTTTACATTAACATTGTCCAAAATTTAATTAAAACACTATAATATGGAAATCAAAGCCAGTTCGCGACATGCTTGATTCCCATTGCCTCAATGTGTTTGTTGTGCTTCACTTGAGACAAGGATTTAGTAAGTGGATCGGCTACATTGTCATCCGTTCCTACTTTGCAAATTCTGATTTCACCCTCTGTCTTCCATTCTCGAATCATGTGAAATCGCCTCTTGACATGTTTGACCTTCTGATGTTCTCGTGGCTCTCTAGCCTGAGCAATAGCTCCATTGTTGTCACAATGGAGGTCTATTGGACCCTTGATGGAGGGTACAACACAAAGTTCATCAATGAAATTGCGCATCCAAACTGCCTCCTTGGCTGCCTCAGACGCTGCCAAGTACTCGGCTTCAGTTGTAGAATCAGCGGTTGTGCTTTGCTTTGCACTCTTCCAACTAAACTCTCCTCCATTGAGATAGAATATGTATTCGGATTGTGACTTGGAGTCGTCTCTGTCTGTCTGGAAGCTTGCGTCGGTATGTCCCTCAACAACCAATTCATCTTTACCGCCATAGACCAGAAATTTATCCTTGTTCCTTTTCAGGTACTTCAGAATATTCTTGGCCGCAGTCCAATACGCCTCTCCTGGGTCTGATTGGTATCGGCTCATAGCACTCAAGGCATACGATACATCCGGCCTAGTACATATCATGGCATACATGATCGATCCAATAAGCGAAGCATATGGAATACGACTCATCCTTTCTCGCTCATCAGGTGTCTTTGGACACTGCTTCTTACTTAAGGTTATGCCATGTGACATGGGTAGGTGCCCTCTCTTGGCTCCTTCCATTTGAAATCGAGCTAGTACCTTATCGATGTAAGTACTTTGACTCATTCCTATCATCCTCTTTGATCTATCCCTATAGATCTTGATGCCTAGTATGTACTGAGCCTCTCCCAAGTCTTTAATTGAAAAACATTTCCCGAGCCAAGCCTTTACAGACTCTAACAATGGAATGCTATTTCCAATGAGCAAAATGTCATCAACATATAAGACTAGGAAGGTGATGTTACTCCAATGAACACAAGACTCATCTGGATTCTTGATAAAACCAAACTTACTGATGGCTTCATCAAATCGCAGATTCCAACTTCTGCTTGCTTGCTTTAATCCATAAATGGACTTCTTAAGCTTGCATACCTTCTTAGGATTGTTCTGGTCGACAAAACCTTCAGGCTGTGTCATGTACACAGTTTCTTCCAAAATTGTAATATGCAGCAATCGCTGGAAGAATTCGAACGGACTTAAGCATAGCTACTGGAGAAAAGGTTTCATCATAATCAACGTCGTGAATATTCCTGTAACCTTTTGCTACCAGCCTCGCTTTGTAAATGAATACATTTCCATCTTTGTCGGTTTTCATCTTGAAAATCCATTTACATTCGATAGGTGTGTAACCTCAGTTTTGGATAGAGTTTCATATCTCATTCATATCTTTTTAGTTATAGCTCGGATTTAATATTATAATATATCATTGGAAAGATAATTTAAAGATATATCCAACCATATAAAATTTTGATAAAGATTATGAGGCACGAAAATAATATCTAACTGTCTTTGAACATCTTCAAATTCGAATAGAATTAGGATTTAAGAAAAGGAAAGTTTTAAAAAAGGAAAGTTTTTATTTAACTCAAATTCTTTAATCTTATCTTTTCAAAAAGGATAATTAAGATCTTTTAGAAAATTATAGAAGCTTCTAATTAATCCTAATTAGTTTAGGAATAGGATTAAACCTTTGGACCCTCCACATAGTCATTGGGTCGTAGGTAAAATCCGGTTTGGGCCTAGTTTAGTATTTTGGCCATAACTTCCTCATTATTCACCGGAATTGGGCTTATAAAATATCATTGGAAAGGTCTTTTCAAACCCCATCCAACTACACCATTATTGGACCCTTATCATAGACCAAATTAAACTGGAATGCACGTTTATCATAAATAAGGTAAGAAAGAAATATTTTCAAAAATATAAAGAAGAGATATTTTAATAAAAACATCCTCATCACTAGACTTTTCACACTTTCGCTTTGTTTGATAATCAAATGACATGAAAGGTATTCATCACTGGGTTTGGTTTTGGGGAGACACAAATGGGTGTCTACATGGTGTTAAAATTTTTGGTATAAGAGGGCTAATATGTGTTGAGGTTTTATGTAAAAAAGAGTGGAAACAAAAAATAACAATTAGTTTTCTAAATTTCAAACTAGTCATTCATTATTTGGAGAATTAAATTTTATTTAACAAAGTTAGGGCATTTGGTGAATTATTTAACAAAGTTAGGGCATTTGGTGAATTAAATTTTACTGTTAACAAACCTTTAACATCAGAATCATTTTGAGGTCACAGTGTGAATAATAAAAAATGTCAGTGGTATTAAGTGAATTTTGAAAAACTTGAGGGTATTTGGTGAATTTATCGAAAGATCAAGGGCATTTGGTGAAAAAACCGTTAAAATTATTTAAGAATTAACAAATCATGTAAAACTAAAATATATTATATTGCATATTATTAACACAAATCTGTACTATATACTAAAGTGATCACAAAAATTATCCTTAAAGTACACGGGTCACATTCACAACATAAAATTTCTACCAAAAACTTTTAATTTTTTTCCCTATTTTTAATGAATAAAATTTAATATATAAAAATATTTTAAATATAATATTTAACAAGAGAGTTTTGGGTAGACATTATATGAATTCAAATTTTTTAAAAAAAATGTTATATAAATCATTTCATTATATTCAGAATTACAAGCTATTAGTAAATATTTGCTCAGTTACTAAACTTATTTTTGTTGAATAAAAATTATGAATATGGAAGTGAAATTATTTTTTTTTACTAAAATTATTTTTATTAGCTTATTTCTGCTAAACTCTTCCAAAAATTTCTTAAGGATTTAACAGTTTTTTTACTAAATGATTGTTTGTCACTAATAAATCAAGAATTGAAATTGGAAACTTGTCTTATTTGACTGAATTGTGTTTAGAATGTTTGTATTGTTATGCATATGAGTCATCACCAAGTCTAAACCTGTAAATCACGTAAAGTGCAAGATGGATGAGCAATAAAACTCTGGATTGGTGCACTTCTGGAGTAATGACAATCAGGGGTTAGGGTACACTGGGTATTAGCTGTGTACTTTTATCGAGGCCGTCTAATCTACGAGTCTCCTATTTCAAATATTTTTTTAAAACTAGGAGTTAGGTGAGATCTCATACTAACTACGGTCACGGAGTCGCGCCCGTGGTCGTTTGATGTTTATTGATGTTTTTGAAAGGAGGCATGGGTTTTTCAGTTATTGATGTTCCAAATGGGACACAACCTTGTCTATTGCTAAATCCAATGAAATAAATAAATGAGTTAGTTAATATTAACTAGTGAAGTCTTAATAAATTTGATAGTTGAGTCATGTGTCGAGTCTATAAACTAATGATGCGTGATGATTGTCTATTAGTAGCGTGTTAGGGATTTCTTTTATGTTTTGCAGCTTGTATGTACTCAGCTTTGCTGATTACGTGCTTTGTGTGTCTTTCTTTAGTCATGGCCTTCGCCTTTCAATGACCCTGTGACGATCCAATTTTTACACTTGTAATATTGGGGAGCAGATTAACCACAGGTTCTTACATACGCAGCATTCGCATCAGGGTTGTGGGATTTTGAGTAGAGAGTTGGTTATTATTCTCAATTTATTTCTTTTCATAAGTATGAATTTATTTAAACTCTGGTTTTATTTATTTACTACTTTTGTTGGGTTTTGAATAAGGGCCTTAATGGTTCCAGCTTGTATCTTTTAATTTGGTTTTGGTTATTGGTTTTAAAACTTAGTTATAACTGAGTTAGTTTTTCCGCTGCTATTTTCTAATAAAGCCTTAACATTTGAACACGTGGCGGTAGCACGCCAGTAATTCTCTTGGATTTTGTTCAGGGTATTTACAGGTTTTAAGAGAGAATTATTGGGGTGTTACATATAACATAGTGTTGTGTAATCGAGTTTAGTCTATACTCATATTAATATACATGATATCATTTTATATTAAGCTTTAACCAAAAATCTGTGTCTTTTGATGTCGGTGATATTTACTATTTAGTTGACGAAAGCTTATTCAATGGAAAACAACTTAACATCTACATAAGCTATTTGTTTCTCACTTGCTCCTGTTCTCCATTCTTACTCATTGTTTTCTTGAACTAGCTAATGATTGTTTTTCACTTGGTGAAAAGGTACAAGTTACTTTACTTCTTTACGGTATAGGTTTCTGCGCTTTTCATCTATTTTGCGTATTTCCTCCACTTTTATAGAATAAACTCTAAAGCTACTTTATGAATCTGCATAATTGGGTTAGGGATTGGCTAATTGTAGATCTTCTAACCTGGTGAAAGAACAATTTTTGTCTATGTTGCTGATTATGGTGTGGCAATTATGATATAATTCACTCCTCTAGATGTAATGATGTTCTTACCTGTTTTTTTTTTTTAAAAAAAAATACTCTTATGCCTAATATATTAGTTTTGCTTGTATTTTTTTTTTTTTTTTTTTTTTTTGTGAGCAAGGACATCCACTTGACAAATAGTCTCTCCCATGGAAGGAGTTCCCATAGCATTCAAGAGTTAATACTCCATTTTCTCGTCGCCCACCTCAAAAATGATTTTACCATTCTTCATATCAATAATTGCACCTGCAGTGGTTAAGAATGGTCTGCCAAAAATGATGGGGACATGCATCCTCTTCCATCTCCATCATAAACGAAGTTGCACTGGATAAAGAATTTTCCCACACGAAGAGGAACATCTTCAAGTATACCCAAAGGAAATTTAGCCGACCTATCTATAAGTTGTAGAGATATACGCGTAGGCTTTAGTTCACCTATCTAATGTTTCTTGCAAATAGAGAGCGGCATGAGACTCACACTTGCAGTAAGATCACATAATGCCTTGTTAATCTCTATATCCCCAAGCTTCACCGGAATTGAGTAGCTACCCGAATTGACTAGTTTCTTAGGAAGTGTACTTTGCAAAATTGCACTACACTCTACATTCAACGCAAGCATATGTAGACACCTAAAAATGTCTCCCCAAAACCAAACCCGATGATGAACAATCTTTCACTGCCATTATTTGGGTCGAGTTGAGTATTTAATCTTGGAGTGCTTAAATCCATATTCAATCCAATACATTTCTTAGCCTATTTTGCTAAACCATAACTTACTTTCCACTTTTCGTGTTCATATCACAAAATAGAGAGAAAATGATTTTGTGGCCCTATTATTTTGTTGGATAGGCATTGAAAAAAGCTTTCCAACAATATATCATAAGCCCAATTCCGATTTAAAACGAAGAAGATATAAGCAAAGTACTAAACTCGACCCAAAACCGACACCCTTACACTAAAACGGCCATACAAATGATTTTGACAAGATTCTAATTGGGTTAAAAAGCAGACTTGATAAGATTTCCAATTATATATTATATGCCTTATTTCAGGTTACGAATCAAAGGTTATTATAAATTTAAAAACGCATTAAAAAAACTGGAAGTACCGTGCAGCAGCTAAAATGCCGTGACGCGGTAAAAGCTGGCGTGGCATGGTGCATATTGTCGTGACACGATACTCTACACCATGTCACGGTGCTTTTTTCTTTTATTTTCTGCATTTTCTCACGCATTTATGAACCTTGACGCATTTTGGAAAAAACTGTATATCGTGACACGAAACCACGTGCCGCGCCACGGTGGACTTTGCCCGTCATGGCATTTTTTGCCGTGTCACGGTACACATTCCGTGACACAGGATTTTTTGTGTTTTCTCCGCGTACACACTACACACGCTTTATCATTTTAGGGTAAAATGTTACACCGCGACACTGTAATCTGTACCTTGTCACAGCACCCCATTGTCATGTCGCAACAGACACTGACCTTGTCACGGTGCCCCAAATTAGGGTTTATATCTTTTCTTGGGTTCCGTGTGATCCCCTACTCATTTCCTCTATAAATACCCCCCTCTCCCTCTACAGTTCGGGGCACCAAAAATCATTCTCTCTCCCTCTACACCAACAATCATTCTCTTCTCTCTTTCTCTCTTGCTTTAGCCTAAACCCTAGCCATTTTATTCTTCCATAATACTTCCCCTAAACACTCTAAGGAGTCAAGACAACACCTGAGTTTTCGTCCTTAAATCAAGACGTGAAAGGTACAATTAATTGAGGGTTTGGACCCAATCAACTCTACTTTTAATTTAATTTAATTTCAATTTCAATTTGATTTTTATTTTTATTGAAGTTAATAACAATTTATTTATAATGTAGCAATTTAAAGAAGCACGCTAAATGTGAGTAATTAATTAATTTTATTACTTATTTTATTTTTATATTGCTAGTATCATGATTAGGTTAATTTATATTTAATTTGACTAACAATTTATTAATGTTTATTCTATTATATATTTATGGTTCACCGTATTGCATGTTTAAAAGGAATATGTAATTGAAAAGGAAATCTTGTCAACAACTACCAATTAAAGCATGTGTTATGAAAACAACTACCTATTAATTTTTTTAAAAAAAATAACTACCACAAAGTTGTAAAAAGTTTTAAGTAGTACTACCACTCTAACAATTTTGGCTAAAATATTCGCCATTTGGGTCTCACTTTTTATCAATTTTTACCTTTATGAAGGGTAATTAGTCAAATTATATGGTGATTTTATGAGGTAAAGGTAAAAAGTGGAGCCTACATGTCAAATATTCTAGATGGAATTATTAGAATGGTAGTGTCACTTAAACTTTTTACAATTTTGAGGTAGTTCTTTTAAAAGAAATTTTTAATATGTAGTTGTTTTCAAAACGTGCGCTTTAATTGGTAGTTCTTGACAAATTTTCCAATTGAAAATCATGCTTATTAAGATAATTTGGACAATCGGTTTAGGTTCTTTTTAATCTTTTTTTTAATTAAAGTGATCACTAGTATTTTAGAATTATGTGTTGCATTAATATTCAATCAATTTAGCATAATAATAGTTTGGAGTGAATTGAATCGTTGTTACCATGCCTTTGTGATCGCACGAATTACTTTTCACTATAAGAATTGAGAAGAGGCCAATACGGGCGAATGTGACTCCATAACTCACTTTGTACCATCATCCCTTATCCTCCTTTCGTGGTTCCGACCCATATGGAGTTAGTAATCTAATGGATTATGAATGGGGTGTAATCTTCACGGGTCAATTGTTGTTGCCTTTCATTGTCCCTTTATCGTGGTTGCGCCTTTTATGATCCGTGAACGGTTTACAAGTTCCTTACAAACTTGTTGGAGGCTCCCTACTTTTCTTTTCCCTAATCGTATATGTCAATTCCACTTCCTATGAGTGCCAACAATATTCACACATTATTTACGTAGGCGGACTTCAAACGACGCCTACACATATCCGTTAAAAATTTTGCATAAGATGGCATCTCGGATATTGCATCTAAGAATGGAATGTTGATGTGAAACTTTTTCAAATTATGAAGAAATTTTCCATACTTTTTCTCTAACTTAGCTTGAGACAACCTTTACGAGAAAGGAACTTGCGGCACATATGGAGCAACCAATGGTGGAGTCAATGCCTTTGGCTCTCCCTCAATCGCACTATCATCAACCACCTTTTCAACATCCTCCTTTGATGGCTCCCTCACGAGAGGATCTTCCAACTGCTTTCCACTCCTCAAAGTAACAACATTCATATGCCCCTTTGCTGGATGCTCTGTTTGACCCGGGAAAGCACCCAGAGTCTTTAAAAGTTGGCCAACTTGATGAGCAGGTTGACTTATTTGATTATCCATGGGCATTTTCTGAGCTTGTAGTTGTTGGATGGAATTGTTTGTAATGGTAATGAAGTTCTTTCTTATTAGCTCAAGGTTGGATTTTTGTGGATGTAGATGCATAGGTTTTTGGACTAGAGGTGGTCTTATTTGGAAACCGGGTGATGCATTATAATTGTTGTTTCGAGGTGATGGTGGAGGTGGATTTTGCTAACCTTGGGTATTTTTGTAAGAGAACTTTGGATGATGTTTCCAACCTTCATTATATGTGTTTGAATGAGGGTCATACGGCCTTTTGGGATTCAAAGTGTAGAATACACTAGCTTCCTCGATCGACATCTGAGTAGAGTTTTGTGGACACACAAGTGCAATGTGACCTTGCACATTACAAATTTGACAAGTTTCAAGTGAGCTAGAAGATGCGACTTGGAACTTGCCGAACTTGCTTGTCAATGCCAGCATAGAACTAGTCAAAAGTGTTAGAGCATCAACTTTGTTTTGGGTGTTTTTGTCCCTCGGGAGAGCTACGACTCAAAGACTTGTCGGTGAGCGTCTGTACCTGCAAAATAACGGAGACTCCGGGTGGTTAGAGTTCCGCCTCCGACGATCAAGTTAGAACGTGTAGGAGTGAGTAAAAAATGGGAAAATAAAGGTGAGATCTTTCTCGGATTCCCAAGAAAGGATATTTCTCTGATGTAAGAGAATGTCAGTAGTTGTGCAATCAATTCAATCTCTCCCACAAATGGGGAAATCTCCCTATTTATAGGGTCATTCAGGATAAAGGTGCCCCAATCTAGGTCATTTTCCCTAGATTTAGTGGGATGCTCGTCCTTATAACAGCTCTTTGGGAATTGGGCCCTTAAAAGCCGTTATTCCTCTTGATGACAGTGGATTCCACGTGTTACTTTGCAAGTGGCCCGATTTAGGCCATTGATGGGTGGACACGTGTCCCATCCCTATTGGACCACGTGGCGGGGTAATTTTACCCAAAATATTTGCCCCTCACAGATGTGACATGGCAAGCCAAGTGGCATCTATGACATGTGTCACTCATGTAGCGGTAGAACAGAAATTATTGTTACTCTTTTAGGGGATTTACCAGGATGCCCCTGAAGTTACCCCTCTATAAATAGAAACTTTTCCCCTCTCATTTTCGCTCATTTACGAAAAAGGTCTTTGAGAGAATTTGAGAGAATCTTTCACTTTTCTTCGAGAACAAACTTTCCGTCTGCCGCTTTCTGCCTACCGCCTGACCTAGTCGGCCTTTTCAACTTCAACGCTACCTCTTTCAGGTAACCGCCTACTCTTTTTTAAATTTCCTTTTAGTTCGCCTGTGTTCGTTTCCTTTCGTTTCTGAAAATGGTATCACAAACACATACGGCACGACCTAGGGTAACTGTCAGCCAATCACCTGGGACGGCTGAATCTAGAACTAGGGGTGTCGCCTGTCCTGAACAGCTCTTGCCAACGAATCCGTCTGTATCTATGCAGGACACCATGGCTAGAACAAAAAGGACAGCCCGGCCGCCTAGTAATGAAGAGGACGAGGGCCCTATTAGGGTGCTCAGAAGCGAGGTTACCTATTACCCATCTGGTGCCCCAATGACGCCGACTGACTCAATTCTAAGCGATTTAGAAAACGCCTCCAACGAAGAGGCAACCAGCTCTGTAGAGGATTCGTCCCAGTTGGATGCTAACTCGGGCGGCCTCAAAAGTGAGGGAAAGCCGCCTGTGAATGCTGAAGAAAGCTTTGGGGAAGAGGACGACTCTATACAGCGAGGCCAGGAAGAAACCTCCTCCTCTCTTCAAGAAAAATTTACTCCTTACTTTACCCATATATCCGCGTCTACCCAGAGACTCATGCGGAAAAACTTGGATGACTTTCGCGACTCCTATGTCATGGGTGCCGGTTATAAGATTAACGTTCCGGCTGTTGACGATTCAGTCGTCTGGCCGCTTGACCAAAGCTATGGGGATAGGTGCTTTGGGTGCTATGCGGCCACCATACAGGCGGGCCTTAGGTTTTCGATGGATCCGGCTATTGAACGGATCCTTGATGGGTACCACCTGGGAATATGGCAGTTAGCACCCAATTCTTGGGTTAACATCTAAGGATTCTTAGCCGCCTGTAGGATGCAAAATGTTAAGCCTAGCTTTGAGGCCTTTGCCTATATGCATTACCTTAGCAAAGCTCCTGCATCAGCCTTCCCCGGATGGTTTACTTTGTCATGTAACAAGGGTTACATGATGACTTTGAGGAAAGAAAACAAATGGAAGGATTGGAGAAATAAGTTTTACATCATCTCCTCCCCTGATACCATCCGGAACCGGAAGTATAATTCATGGAACAAAAATCCCTATCTCTTTGGTCAAAAAGCTATTCTCCCGCCTGTGTCTGATGAAGGCTGGGACCAAATTTTGACGCCTGGTCTTTTTAAAGTTGATGTTAAAATAATTAAGGAGGGAACCAAGAATGATATTAACCCTAAAAGTTATATTCCAGAGTTCAGTTGGCTAGCTGATCCCTTCTTTTTGGCCGCCTGTGGCCTTAGCATTGAGAAAGGAAGAGGTCGGTAGCCGCCTGAATCTTTGCATGATAGACGTTTATTTTCATCATTTTCCTTTTTTTTTTAAATATTTCATTCGGCCTTTTGTAGAAGAAGCCATGTCTCAGCTTGATTCAAGCAAGAAACCAGGAGGCGGCGCCTCTACTTACCGCCAAATAATGAAACACAAGAACCAAGTTTTCCAGAGAAAACAGATTGAGCATGTAAGCTTTTCTTCATCCGTCCTCTAGTCGTTGGTCTTTCTTCTTTTTTTCAAACTTCTTATTTCGAAGTAATTTTTTCAGGAAGGATCGGTGAAGCCGCCCGTGCTTCCAACACTTGGGACCAGGCCACCAAAGCAGACTCCAGATGAGGGCCCGACTCCTACTAAAAGGAGAAAGACGATTGCTCACAAGCCGTCGGCCAGCCAATCTAAGTCCCACCCCTCCACAGGCGGAAAGTCGCCTGTTGTGATGGCTGCCCTAAAACAGGCGGAGGAGTCCAAGGCAAAGGTCGAAACTCCAACTGGGGCCACTGACTCTCTAGGCGGCCATGTAAGCAGGCGGAGGGACAAGATTGCCTCACGTTGCAAGCTCCCTTCTTTTCTAATCATATTGCTTAGTGTACGTCAAAACACCAAGCATTCTCCTTCATCTGGTCCTAGACACGCATAATCATCATTCTCCTCAAGATTGTTGTCCTCTTCAACTTCTAATTCGTCCTCCTCTTCATGCTCAATCAAAGTAACAATCTTCTTATTTGGACAATCACTAGCAAAATGTCCAAGGCCTTGACACCTAAAACATCTTCTTGGGGCTGGTTTTGGGTTGGAATTTTGGGTGTTTTGTGAAGGTGGTTTAGAAGTAAGCTAATTGGATGTGGGTTTGAAAGGTGGGAAGTTGGATGTTTGCTTTTTTAGAGGAAATGAGGTTTGAGATGCAAAACGTGATGAATCACTTTTGCCTCTTGCTTTTTGTTGCTGCTCAATCTTATGTGCAAAGATAATGAGCTCTTCAAGGGTGGTGTAAGGGTGTAGCTCGGCCACATTGGCTATTTTTGGGTCAAGTCCTCCCAAAAAGCGCACCAATGTTTGAGGTTCATCTTCCTCTACTCCACATTTCATGACAAATCCTTCAAATTCCCTAGCATATTATTCTACTGATTTTGTACCTTATTTGAGGTTGTGGAAATTTGAAAAGTTTTCTTGCACATAATATGTGGGAAGAAACTTATGTTTCAACATCTTCTTCATCTTGGCCCACGATCTCACCTTCTTCTTGCCTTGCCTTTCCCTCTTGGCGCACACACTAGCCCACCAAGTTGAGGCATATTTTCGTAACTTCAAGGCCACAATTTTCACCTTTTTCTTTTCCGGTGTTTGCTTGTAATCAAACACTCCCTCCACCGCTCTAAGCCATTCTACAAACTCATCAGCATCGAGTTTTCCATCATACTCCGGAATGTCGGCTTTAATATCATTGTTAGGCCGTGACCTTTCTCTTTCATTAAAAGGTCTCTCATTGTTATTGAAAGTAGATTCACTCATTTCATCATCACTTAGGGGGGGTGAGCCCTCTCTTTGATGCCGCAACTTAATAGTAAGATCTTGTAATTGATCTTGCATATATTTCATTCGCTGCTCCATATCTTCTTTATCTTTCTCAACCTTATTGACATACTCTTGCCAATCAGGTGGTGGAACGCTTGCCATGGGTTGTGTTTGGGTTTGTGTTTTGCTAGTCACCCCCTCCTTCTAGCGCCAAATGTTTTATATTTGGAGTAGCAAACCGAAATATAAAAGGGATAAATCAAAGGATAGGTAAGGCTAAAGACCCAAAGGCTTCTTAGATACAGTCACACCACTAAGAAACGGTTTGGACTCCTAAGATCACAAGCCAACTAGTAGCCTAAACTAGCTAACTAAGCAAAGGAAACGAAATTCCAAATCCAAGAATTTCAAGTTTGTTTCTAATACAAGAAACGAGTGTAAAAACAAAGTTGTTTGTCAAAATTAATCTGATTTTCCCATTCACATTTGCTTGCTATTTATAGTAAACAAGCATCCTTAAGTACAAGCTAACTTAAGTGACTTTTCAGCTCACTTGTTACACGCCTAAGCTAACCACAAGATCACCTTTTGTTGTCTAGATACATTAATAAAAGAAGCTTTTTTTAACTAGATACATCAAAGAGAAAGTGGCGTTTTGTAACCTCCTAAATTAAGGCTGAAATAAAATCAGAAATAAGGGAGCATAACTCCCCCTTGATTCACACCCGACAAAGAAGCTATTTGGAAATGTAACAACTCCATTATTCACGCCCAATTCAAACAGCAAAGAAGAAGTGTAACTCCTCCTTGTTTCAAGCCTTGAAATGTATGTAGACAAGAGTGCATCTGGACGCCTTTTAGATGCTTAATTGCTGACTGAAATAAATGCCCACTTGAAGGCTCAATTGAAAGCTTGTAATTCCTCATTTAAGCTGATTGTAACACCCAAGTTAAAGCCTTGAAATTTCTCTAAAAGAATTTCGGAGTCTATGCTTCTTTCACAAGCTTAAATGGCTGCCTTCGTGATGTATCTTGCACTTGTACTTTATGTGAATGTGACATTACATTTTCGAACTTTAATCAGCTAAAGAAAACTAAAGAAAATGTAACTAATTTGCAAACTTAAAATAAGACTAAAGTTTACAATTTATTCAAAGCATAAAACGTACTAGAATGAACTAGTTAATAAGAACAACAAAAAACTCAAGGGATTGAATATCTTGCTGCACATAGATAGAATGCATAGCACCAATGCATGATGCCACGTCTTGAACCAAAGAAACGTCCATAACCAAGTTGTTAGGCTTGGCTACAACATTAAGGGCCACTTCCAATATGGACAAAGCCATGTTTGATGTAAATAAGACTGAGTTGTTGACTCAAGATATCCTATACTCAAAGGCGACTGCCAATTTGCAAGCTAAGTGAAGAAAGATTTGGAGGCGGCCCAGAAGAGGGTGACTGAGCTTAAGGCCGAGCTGAAAAAGGATAAAGAGAAGGTTGAAGAGCTTCAAGATGTTGGCAAAGAGACGGATAGTCTCAAACGCCAGAAAAAAAAACTTCGCAACAAGCTTGCCAACCAAGAAAAGCAGCTCGCCTCCAAATAGTCCGCTAGGGTAGAAGAAGAGAAAAAACTGCTCATTGAGAAGAATGAGGCCAACTGCATCAATCAAATGAAGATGGCGTGGAAGGCTTTGTTTCCCATTGATGACTACTCCATTTGGGAGTATCGTTATGAGCAAGCTGCAGAAAAGCTGGATACTGAGGCGGAGTAGGGAGCTGATGGCGGCGAGGGGGACCAGCATGAGGACGAGGTTAAGGAGGCTGAAGGAGATCATCCGGCCAATGAAGAAGTGGCGGATGAAAATGAAGCCGAGTCCTCTCCTGATGTTATTTAATTTAAGCGTTGTTTCTGCGGCCATATGGCCATTTCAAATACATTTCCGGCCCGCGTGCCGTGTATCTCTTGTTTCTTTACCGACTGAGGAGTCGGGTTAACCAACAATTTCTCTCTTTTCACTGGCTGTATAGCTGGTTAACAATTCAAAATTTTAATTTTGCTGGCCAAGGGGTCAGCTTTTATTATGAATCATCCGGCCAATAGGTCGGTTTTTCATGTTTGTGTTTGGTTTCTAACACTTGTGTTTTAGTTTTTGTATGTTTGAATTTGAATAGGATCCAAATGGCTTGGGTTTTTAAGTTTGGTTGATTGGCTTGAAAATGTGTGATGCCGGATTGGGGTATGACTGATTTTCAAGTCAATCAATCACTAAGCTGATTTCCCCAAGCCAAGCGTGCAGTCGGCCACTTGAGCATCCGAACTTCATTACAGGTGGACACTAGACCTTTCTACATGAGTTAAATGTTAAGGTAGCAGTGGTTGTCCGCTTGCTAATCTTCTATCACATAAGCAGGCAGTTCCATGAGCCTTGTGTAATCACCTCACCTCGAGTGAGTTTCACCCTACTTAGGCTAATTTTCAAATTAGCCGACTATGTAGGTGGCCATACTCTAATTATACTCAATGTCTGTACGTCCCAGATGGGAGGACTTGTATAATTTTGCGAGGTAATCTAAGCTAGAACTCCAGTCGGCAGCTGACTGATGTGTCTAACATCCGGCCACCGCATTCTTGTTCATTCTTCAGATTACCATGATCAGGTAGCTATGAGTTGGCCAAAGATGCCGTACAATTGTCGCCGCCTGTATGTTGTAGAGCCAACGATAGAATGCCCTCTACGGCGATAACACCCGGAGGGGCGTCGCCGGACGCCATATTTCTCATTGGAGCAGGCGGATTTAAAAAATGGGTAACCATCCGGCCATTGGCCTCGTGTCTAATTTTTCGAAAGATGGTTGTATAGCCACTAAACCTTTAAATGTTTAGCTTATTATCCAGCCATTGGCCTCACATTTGATAATTCTGAAAATTTTGTTAAATAAAAAGGGGTCCATCTATAATAAAAACAGGCGGCTCATAAAATAAGTCGTATGTGTGCATAGGAACAAACAAAATAATTTGGAAACAAGAAGCAGCTTTTCATTGATAGGCTTTCTATTTACAAATATTTACAACACTTAGAAGTAGTAGTTTTTAAGATTTTCTACATTCCAAGTTCTGGGTAGCCGCCTACCGTCTGGGGTCTCCAGGCGGTAGGTGCCATTTCTTACTTCTTCATAGATCCGGTAGGGTCCTTCCCAATTAGGGGTCAGCTTTCCCAGCTCATTCGCCCTACCGGTTGCCTCCATTTTGCGTAACATAAAGTCCCCAACTTTCAAAGGGCACTTGTGCACTTTCTTGTTGTAGGCACGAGTCATCCTCAGACGATAAATCTCATGACGCAGGGCGGCATTGCCCCTGCGTTCTGGGAGTGAGTCCAATGCTAGGCGCATGGCCTCCCAGTTTGCCTCTTCATCATAAAGCATGACTCGGAGAGTCAGCTCGTAATGCTCGATGGGCAAGACGGCTTCAGCACCGTATACCATGAGAAATGGGGTTTCGCCTGTTGCCCCCTTGGCAGTGGTCCGGTTGGCCTATAGGACATGAATCAATTCTTCAGCCCATAAACCTCCGGCTCTTTCAATTTTCTTTTTAATGCCGTCTGAGATGAGTTTGTTGAAAGCTTCCACTAGGCTGTTTGCTTAGGGTCGGCCGACTAAGGCAAAATAACTTGAGATCCCTTGATCTCCCAACCAAATCTTGAGTTGAGGCGTCTCAAATTGAGGTCCATTATCAAATACCATAGACATAGGTACCCCAAACCGGGTGATAATGTTCTTCCAGATGAAGGAGATGACATTTTTTGTTTTGATGCCTTTGACCGCCTTTGCTTCCACCCACTTGGTGAAATAATCCACAGCCACCAAGATATAGCGTTTTCCGCCTGGTGCAGGCGTATAAGGACCTAGAATGTCCATGCCCCACTTAGCAAACGGGACTGGGCTCTGGTTTGCCGTCAGGTCAGTGGCCAACCGATGGATTAGCTTGCCAAATCATTGACACTTGTCACATTCTTTTACCATTTCCATTGCGTCCGACTCCAAGGTAGGCAAGAAATAATGCCGCCTTGCCCTGACAGCTAGGGATCTGCCTCATGAATGAGAGGCGCAGTATCCCGCATGTAGATCTTCGAGAATCTCCTTCCCTTTTTCCGGGGTAATACACTTCAATAAGGGCTTCAAAAATACCGCCTTGAAGAGTTCTCCTTCTCTGATATTGAAGTTTGGCGCACGCTTTTTCAGCACGGTCGCCTCCTAAGGTGAATCAGGAAGTGAGCCGTCTTTTAAGTAATCCCGGATGGGTTCCATCCAAGTAGAGCTTCGGTCCAGAACACCAATGGGCTCATCATCAGTTATGCTTCGTTTTTCCATAATTTCCCAGTAGACGGACCGAGGTGCATCACAAGAGGCAGAAGATGCCAACTTTGACAGAGCATCCGCGTGTTTATTTTTGGACCGGGGCACTCGAGTTAAATGGAACTCCTCAAGTGTCCCTGCTTCAGCCTTAACAGCCTCTAGATACTTGATCATAGCCGGATGGGTGGCTTCAAACTCACCATGGTATTGGCAAACGACCAACTGAGAGTCTGTGCAGGCATCAATTTTTGTTGCCCCTGCCGCCTTACACATGCGGATACCGGCGAGCAGGGCTTCATATTCCGTCTCATTGTTTGAGGCCTAAAACTTGAACCGTAGTGCATACTCATATTTATCCCCTTCCGGGGATTCACAAATTATGCCTGCACCACAGCCATTCATAGTAGAGCTTCTTTCTACATGAAATCTCCAAATCTGATCATGGTTATCCGGAGTAGCCGGCCTTGTCATTTCGACAACGAAGTCACCTTCACTGCCCTTCTTGGTTCATAGGAGATTTCAAGGCTTTGTATTTCAATATCCCATTTAAGCATTCTACCGGATGAGTCCAGGGTTGTCATTTGCCGCTTAAGAGGTTGGTTAGTATAGACCACCACCGGATGAGCCAAGAAGTATGGTTTCAACTTCTTGACAGCCATGTAAAGGGCAAGGCCAAAATTTTCAACCATGGGGTACCGGAGCTCAGCATTTCGCAGCACATGGCTTTTAAAATAAACCGGGAGCTGGATGCTATCCCTTTCAGCAAGGAGAACGGCACTGAGGGCATGATCTGAGACGGCTAAATTCATGAAGAGCGTCTACTTAGGCAAAGGACTAACAAGCCTTGGCAAGGAGTGTACATGTTCTTTCAATTTCTGAAAGGCCGCCTCAGCATCACTTCCCCATTCAAACCGGGTCTTTTTCCTAATTGCTTGAAAGAAGTATAAGCATTTATCACCTGACCGACTGAGAAATCTTCCCAATGTCGCCAGGAAACCAGTGAGCTTTTGAACTTCCTTGACAGTGCGGGGTGACTTTATGACAATGACCGCCTGTACTTTTTGGGGTTAGCCTCTATCCCCCTTTGATCAATCAGGAATCCGAGAAACTTCCCAGACTAAACACCAAAAACACATTTTTTGGGATTTAACATCACTTTGTGCCGCCTGAGTGTGGTGAACGTTTCTCGGAGATCAGTAAGGTGATCCGCCTGGAGTTTGGATTTGACTATCATATCATCAATGTACGCCTCTACATTCCTTCCAATCTAATTAATAAAAATTTTATTGATCATTCGTTGGAAGGTAGCAGGCGCATTTTTCAACCCAAACGGCATCACAGTATAGCAGAATAACCCCTGATTAGTGACGAAGGCCGTCTTCTCTTGATCTTTTTTCCAGAGAGGTATCTGATAGAAGCCAGAGTAGGCATCCATAAAGCTCATCATGGCATGACCGGCTGTCGATCTTTGGAAGTGGATAACTGTCTTTTGGGCATGCCTTATTGAGATCTGTGCAATCAACACACATACGCCAGGTTCCATTCGGCTTCTTTACAAGCACGACATTCGCCACCCATTCAGGGAAGTTACATGGACAAATGAATCCAGAGTCCAGCAGCTTTTTAACTTCGGCAGCTGCCGCCTGACTTCTTTTCTCACCGTGATTTCTTTTCTTTTGCCGGACCGGCTTCTTTTTTGGATCCACGGCGAGTTTGTGGACAGCGAGATCCGGGCTGATGCTTTTCAAGAGCAGTCGTCCCCACCTTAACAGTTCGCTCTAGACGATTGTCATCCAGAGGAATATCAATGTGCTCTCCAGCTGGCTGGGAACGTAGATCATCCGACCGTTCCCCGGTCAGTGATTGTTATTTCTTCTCTGTCTTCACCTCAATCGGCTTTTCTATTTTTCTTTTCTTTGCAGCTGCCGGAGGGGGTGAATCTGGATCCTTGACGTCGTCAAGGTCTATTTACTCCTTTAGCTGACCGGCTGCTGAAGCAGTCGGCTTGACATCCGAGAGATAGCACTCCCTGGCTGTCTTTTGGTCCCCATTGAGGGAGCCAACAGTGCCATCATCCTTTTCGTACTTCAGAAGCATGAAGGTTGGGATGATGACGGCCTTGCACTCATTGAGAGTGGGTCGGCCAAAAATGATGTTGTAGGCGGTTAACTCTTTAACCACCAAAAAACGGACGACCATATGTCGCCCTTGTCCCTTTTCTCCCAGCCGGATGGGTATATCGATTTGTCCGACTGGGTGCAAACTCCCCCTCTAAAGCCAATTAACGGATGGGAGACGTCGCACAAACCATCCCACTTGTAATTAAGCCGAGATAGACACTTGTATCTTATAAGATTAGAGGAGCTACCCGTGTCAATAAGGATCCGGCCAACCAGCTGGTTGGCGACCTTGCATTCGATGACGACTGGGTCATCATGCGGTCGGCGAACTTTGCCCCGACCCTTTTCAGTGATGAGGACGTCTAGGAAGGTTCCAGTGGAGGACGCATGTCCATCATCAACCGAGTGGATCATCCTTTTCAGATGATCCTTGGCGCCACGAATGGTCGGGCCACCACTTGCAAATCCACCTGCTATGGTGTAGACTGGATCCTTGTCGATATCCGAGCTACTAGTAGGTTGGACAGTTTTGGACGGCTGTCTAGGATTCGTCTTAGAAGTCACTTTGGACTTCAGGACATAGGACTTCAACAAGCTCTTATTTGCCAGACGGTCCAACGTCCGCTTAAGACTATAGCAGTCGTTGGTGTCATGGCCCACCTCCTGATGGAAGTGACAAAATTTATTTTTGTTCCGCGACTGGACAGAACTTTTCATAGGATTCGGCTTCTCGATGGTTAGCCGATCCTTCACCTCTGAATAGATGGTGTAATAGTATTTATTGAATTCATACCGCGAAACATACGGTTTAAACTCTTTGTTTTTCTTTTTGGACGGTTGATCAGGTTCCTCAACCGCCCAAACTTTTCTCTTTTTGCTCTCTTCAGCTTTCTGAGCCGGCTGAGCAGACCAACTTTCTTTTTGTTTGTCAAACTTCTTAGAGTCCGACTGATGGTTGGACGAGCAGAGGTCAGTAGCTTGAATAAAGCTTTCCGCCTCTATCAACGCCTCTTGAAGGGTAAAAACCCTCTTTCGGACAAGGTCAAACTTAAAGGTCGACCCATCCTTCAGACCCTTAAAGAAGTCTGTATATGCTACCTCATCAGACAACCCCTGGATTTGAATTCTTACCAGGTTGAACCGCTAGACATAGGAACGAAGCCCCTCCTTGTCTCCCTGCCGGATGGTGCTTAGATCGAGACTGGTTTTCTTGGCAGGGATGTTCATGGAGAAATTGGAAGCAAAAAGAAAAGCTAGCTTCCTGAAACTATCAATGCAACCAGGTGGCAAGTTGCCAAACCATTGTTGGGCAATTCCCTTCAATTTAGCCGGGAAGCACCGACACCACATAGCATCCTCCAACCCCTACATGTGCATGAGGTTTGAGTAGACCATGAGATGATCCTCGGGGTTGGTGGTGCCATCGTATGCACCTACCACCACATTTTAAACCTTGGCCGGCTGTACGGCTTCGGTTATTTCCTTGGTGAACGCTGAGGTTTGTTCACCAAGTCTGAGCAGTCGGAGCTGCCAGTCCAAAGGCTGGACATTAAATGCCGCCTGACCCCAAGAGAGGGCCGGCTGCATAAAGTGAGGTGAGTACGGATCGTAGACTAACGGAGGTACATACGGCGCGCTCTCAATCATCTGAGGGTCAGAGCGGACGGTATTACCGCCTGTATGGCTCTCATGCAGAGATTGAATATTCCATGCAGATGTATTCTTGAAGATGTCTGGAAAGCTCGTTGTAAAGGCTGACTCAGACAGCTGCTAACTCCTCCTGCGGGTAATTATTTTCCGGGCGTCAACAGTTGATTTTTTGTTTCCCTCCGGCTGTTCGTTCCTGTGGGTATTGGTGGTATTTCTCTTAGGTTGAAGAATCTTGGACCAGTCAAGGATCCCGGTTGCCTTCTCCTTTGGATGCGGAGTTGGCTGCATGTCCCTGACTAGCTTCCTCTTTGCTAGAGGGGTCTTTCTGGCCGACTGTCCCTTACTTGGGCCAGCCTTACTTTTGGTTAGGGGTGAACATGGTTTGGTTTGGTGCGGTTTGAGTATAAACCAAACCAAACCGCAAAATACAGTTTGGTCAATTTTCCAAACCAAACCAAACCATATTAATATTAAAACCAAACCGTAATAATGCGGTTTGATGCGGTTTGGTTTGTGATTTATGATGAGATGACATTTTTTCCTAAAAATTGTCAAATATTAATAAATTTATAATAAAGTTCAAATAATTAGCCCAAACGGATTAAATTATACTACAATGTTTTAATAAAAATAACAACCAACTAATCAAGTGCTAACACAATAACACATAATAAAAAATAATACATAACAGATTAACAGTGGAAAAAAACATAATACATTTGTCAAAAAAAAAAAAATCATACTACATTATAGTTTTTAATAATTGGCAGCAACTTGACAACATCATGGGCTACATACATTATGCGATATCAATGATTGCCGGAGCTAAACTGATCTTGGAGTATAGTAGTATACTGAATTACTGACCGTCTTCTAATAATTTTCCATGTTTTTTATTATTATTTTTTTTAAAAAATATATAATAACTATTTTAATTTTTATAAATATTATATAAATATTAAAATGCGGTTTACTGGTTTACGGTACGGTTTGGTTTGGTTATAATTTTTGAAAAACCAAACCAAACCGCAAACCATATTTCCTAAAGAATCGAAACCAAACCGTATTTTTTCAAATCGTAAACCAAACCAAACCGCTAAAATGCGGTTTGGTCTGGTTTGGTTACGGTCCAGACCAAACTCTGTACAGCCCTACTTTTGGTGATGAGATTCTTAATTTCACCCTTGAAACTTGTCATGAATTTCATGAGTTCGTCCGGGTGACTGGGTCGGATTCACCTGCCTTGTGGGTTTCCCCTTCCGGCTGACCAGGGGGTCGGTTTGTACCCGCCTGGCTTTCGCCCCGCTCCCGAGTGTCTCTTGGACGGATGTGTTTGGTGATCACAAAGCCATCTTTGGCAATGAAGGTTTCGACTTGAGGAACATCATCCTCTTGATCAGTAAAGACCTCCAGGTTATCTACCGGACATTCGGGAGGTGGTACAGACTCTTGAACCATCCTTGAGGTACTCTCCCCACAGACGGAGCCAAATGTTTTGGGTGTTTTTGTCCCTCAGGAGAGCTACGACTCAAAGACTGGTCGGTGAGCGCCTGTTCCTGCAAAATAACGAAGACTCCGGGTGGTTGGAATTCCACCTCCGACGATCAAGTTAGAACGTGTAGAAGTGAGTAAAAAGTGCGGAAATAAAGGTGAGATCTTTCTTGGATTCCAAGAAAGGATATTTCTCTGATGTAAGAGAATGTTAGTAGTTGTGCAATCAATTTAATTTGTCCCACAAATGGGGAAATCTCCCTATTTATAGGGTCATTCTAGATAAAGGTGCCCCAATCTAGGTCATTTGCCCTAGATTTAGTGGGCTGCCCATCCTTATAACGACTCTTTGGGAATTGGGCCCTTAAAAGTCGTCATTCCTCTTGATGATAGTGGATTCCACGTGTCACTTTGCAAGTGGCCCGATTTAGGCCATTGATGGGTGGAAACGTGTTCCATCCCTATTGGACCACGTGGCGGGGTAATTTTACCCAAAACAAACTTCATATTTTCCTCCTTTCTTCACATTATTTTGGCCCCCAGGATGACAATTGTCATTGGCCGCCATCTTCTCAATTAGCTCCTTTGCCTTAGTTGGGCTCTTAAACAAAAAGGAACACCCAGATGCAGCATCAATATAGATTCGGAACTCATGTGTTACACCATTTTAAATGGTTTGGATCAACATCCATTTAGGAATACCATGGTGAGGGCACTGTCTCTATAATCGCTTGAACCTTCTCCATGCTTCATATAGGGACTCATTATTTGACTGCCCGAAAGTAGATAGCTTGTTCCTCAACCTTGCAGTCTTTTCCTGTCCCAAGAACTTGACTAGAAAAGCCTTTACCAGATTATCCCATGTGTCAAAAGAGCCAATACCTTCATCACTCAACCATTCCTTCACCCTATCTGGCAATGAGAAAGGAAAAAGGCGAAGTCTAATAGAATCATCTGTAACACCATTTAGCTTCATAGTATCACATTTCTCCAAGAAAGTATCAATGTGATTGACTGGGAAATCATGAGGTGTGCCTGCGAACGAATCATTAGAGATGAATTGAATGAACTGTGGTTTCTATTCAATGAGCAGTAATGGGTGGTCTAACAATGTTAGAGAGGGGTCCAGTTGTGGTATTAGGAATATTATACTCCAAAAGAGATTTTGTTTCGAGATCGGCCATGTTTCTGTTGTTTTGATTCCTCCTTCTTCTTCTACCTCCTCGTCTCCTTGCAGTTGCTTCGATTTCATAATCAAATGGTATTAAATCGGCTGACCCTAAATGTTGAGTTTACATGCAACAAAGAACTAAAACCTAAGAAATAAAAAACAGAAGAGATAAAAGTCGAAGCAACAGAGAGAGCTCAATAAAAACGAATCACAAATAACTAGAATGAAACCGTTAGTCCTCGGCAACGGTGCTAAAATTTTATATGAGTGTCATGTAACTAAAAAAATTAATCTAAATAGACCACTACTATGTAGACAGGCAAGTAAGGGTCGGATCTCAAGAGATTATGGTTCAACTAATTAAATAGACTCAGGTAACTACTAAGCAAGTAACCAAATCAAATTATTAAGAATTAATAACAAAATATCAAGAACGACGATGAAACTAAATAATATGATAATTAAATACTAAAGACATCCAAGATCAAGCCTTACACGAATATAATCAATGCAATAATAATTCTACCCCCAATATATAAATCAATTAACAAGAGGAAAAGTAATCTCTAGATAATACCAAAGGTCTCTCTTGAGTTATCGATGGCTTCTCTAATCACAATCATGCCTATTCTCATGGAGTCATGCAAATTAGAGACATTAAGCACATTACCTAGATTCTTAATCATTCATTCAACTATTCTCATGATGAATTTCAAACTCTTAATTAATCAATTCAATTTCGTTAAAACCCAACTCTCGTTGCGATTAAAACAAAGGAATAATAACAAAACTAATTATCTCTAATCTAGTAGTGGCATAAGCATAATCAATTAAGCATGTTAATTGGGATTATTATTGGAGAATTTAAAGATTTAATGCATCAATCATATTCGAGTTCCGCAAGATCCCGGATTAAAAGACTACTCACACATATTATAGGAAACAAAAAAAAATATTCAATGAAAAAACATGATTAATAAGCAAATAAAATTAAAAGCAGAAGAAAATATGAATAGCAATTACTTAATTGAATAGAAGTACCAATTGTTGATGAACAAAGATTAAAACTTGAAAGTGAAAATTAATGTAGATCTAGAAAGAATATTAGGGTTCTAATGAAGTTTTTAAAGCTAGAAAATAATAACTAAGTGTCTAAAATAGGGATTACAAAGGGTATTTATATCCCTTAAATAAGAAATTCCGAAAGATAATGAAATCGCGCCTCTTGAAACTAGGCCAGCCAGGGCAACTTCGCCCGGTCGGTGTAGGGAATATTTCAAGCGTTAACCCCCTAGCTTGAACCCCACTGTGATCATACACTAAAGTACGGTGGCGTCCAAAGGGAAAGAAGATAGAGCAAAAGAGTCGCTAACAAGTTTTTTTAGGAACTTGTAAACCGTTCACAGGTGAAGGTTACACCCCTTAACGATCCAAGAGATCGTCAACTCCATAAGGTCTTGAACCAAATAGGGTTCGGGGATGAAGGTACAAATCCAACCTAAAAGAGATTGAACCTGCCCTAATAATAGGCCTCTACTTTATTCTGATCATATTCATGTGCGCTTTCTTACTAACATGCAAGCAATAGGATTAACCCTAAACCTGTTTATCTATGTTGGTTGAATTTAATGCACAAATAAATCTATTATTGGCGATCACTTGAACAATAATCAAATTAACCCTAAACAAGATTATTAATTACCTTATTAAGCGTGATTACAAGTACAAATTCCTTTTAAACATGCATAAAAAGGCGTGATCAAGCAATAATAATAATAATAATAATAATAATAATAATAATAATAATAATAATAATAATAATAATAATAATAATAATAATAATAATAATAATAATAATAATAATAATAATAATAATAATAATAATAATAGTAATAATATTCATAATAATAATAATTATAATAATCATCATCATAAGATTATAATCATCATAACAATAATTATAACAATTATAATCATAAATCATAAAAATAATCATAATAATGTTAAAGCATAATAATGGCAAGATCCTAGGCATGATACTAACAAGATCAATAACAAACCCTAGCATGTCACTAACAATAAAAATCATATATTTAGCCCTAACATGATACTAACAATCATAAATATTAGGAAGTACATAAAAGGCATCATAACAATCATATTTAATTTAAGGAACTTATTCTTTACCCTAAACATGGTAGTAGGAATATCATAATAACATCATAATATCAATAAAAACCATTAAAGCACTTACTTGGATGCCTCGTACCTCTTTCTAATAACAAATACACGCGTTAGTAACTTCAAGGAAAATAATAATTAAAACAATAATTAAATTAAATAATTGAAAGAGAGATTTGGGACCAAACCCTCAGAAATTAAAACCTTTCACGTATAGGGCGAAGGCAACTTCAAATATGGCTAGGTGTATCTAGATCTAATGAATGCGGAATTTTGTATGTAAAAGGCTAGTTTAGAAAAAAGAGAGAGAGAGGGTAATCAAGAAAATCTTGATGGGAGTTGGTATTGTTGATGAAAACTAGTGAATGGAAATTGATGATCGAAAACGGAGTTTTTACGACGTTATTTATTAAATCAGCCAAAAAGATAAAATATCAAAACAGAATTCTGGCGCAAATAAAACCTGATTAGCGCCAACGCTGGCTATTGGCGCCAGGCGCCAGTCGTAGCGTCAGGCGCTATAGCTGGCGTTTGGCGCTGATCTGGGAATTCACACGTTTTCTTAAAATCAGATAAAAATTGTCGTACAGGAGGATAAAATCGTATTTTTCCTCAAAAATGCTCTTTGATTCTAATTAAAACTCTAAAAAGTCAACAAAAGTCAATTTATCAATGTTAATTGAATTAGGAATGAAAAGAACCTTCTAGAAGAATCTAGAAGACTAAAACCATTCCTAATTGCATTAGGAATGATAAATCTATATTAGGCCCTCCCCTAGATCATTGGGCCGCATATAAGGCTCAAACCAGGCACAGTTCAGTAAATTGGCCATAACTTCCTCAATATTCATCGGAATTGGGCTCATAATATATCGTTGGAAAGCTCTTGTCAAGCCCCATCCAACTACACTACTATTGGACCCATATCATGGACCAACCAAACTAGATTGGCTGTTTTCTTATAATAAGTTTTCAACAAAACAGAGAGAAGAGAAAAGAAATTAAAACTATCCGCAACACTAAACTTTCCACACTTTCACTTCATTTGATTATGATTCGACGCGAAAGGTACTCATCAACGGGTTTGGTTTTGAGGAGACACAAATGGGTGTCTACAGTCGGGCGCGAGAAGCAAATTCGACCAAACGCTTCTTCATCTAGCTTTCTCGTACAGTACTTTGTCTGCCCGGGCAATGCTGACCAGGCCGAGATGATGGAAGCCAAAGTCTCCATCACTTCCACAATGCTCTTCTCTTCTCTTTCCTTCGCCCTGGCTGTTAGGGCAACAATACCCTCCCAAGGCGGACACGGGAAAACGCTCCTCCATTTTAATAAGCTCTTGTGGCCATCAAAAACAGGTCCATATCATCCGAAAATCTTATTGTGCCTACAAAGTCAATTAAAAAGACCAAGCCACACTAGAGAAGAGAATGTTAGTGAGAAATAGCTCCTTAGAACTCAAAAATCATAAAAAAAAAATAGCTATAGAATGAGGGTAAAATGTGGTATAAAACTTGTACATCAAGGGACTTGTCCATATTTTAATGAACTCCATAATGTTTGGACTATGTTTATATTAATGATTACTCCATGTGTCATTTTATTATGTGCCAATATTCGTGTTTAGGTCATCAAAATAGAGAAATTCTTGGTCTATAATTAATAGAGTCCACTTTGTTCTCTACTAAGGGCACAATAGTAATTATAGCCACCTCTACTGTTTTATGTAAACGAAAAGCTTACAGGTGGGGCCTCTTATTCTGAAATTGTCTGCTGAGGAAATTTTAAAGAAGGGAAGATAGAGAAAACAAAAGGGGCAAACTCAATTCAAAACTCGAAATTAAAAGGGAAGAGAGAGAAAACAAAAGGGCCAAGTTGAAAGAAGAGAGAAAGAGCAAAAACCCTTCAGTTCAAAGAAGAAAGAAGAGAGAATATACGGTTAAGGGCAAGTCGAGAACGGCGAAAAAACTACAACAAACGGCGATTTGAACTCAAGCGAAATTGAAGTACTTCAAGCCACGGTGTAACATACATGTAGATCTCCATTGTGAGCTTTGATGGTATAGTTCTTGTTTGGCGCTGACTGTATAAACCAAGGTTTGCAAATGCTACAACCCTCACATCTAACCCTTTCTATAATGAGTTGTTTGAGGTTTCTTTCTCTATAAGGTAATTTTTTGGTATCCAGGTACTACTAACTGTCTTCGATCATCATACCAGGCCAATACAATGATATATGCATTCTGTTGGTATACCACCAATGTTTAAATGCAGTTTATGCAGTACTGTGAGGCGGATCTTGCATGAACTGAAGTATAAGAATATCTAGAATAATTAACTATCCACCATCTAGCAACTGACTAATTGCACTGGAGCTATTTTGTAATATTTAAGGAAATATTATGCTTTTGGAATTCTATTGTTATTGTATTAGTTATTATGTATGCTTTTAGACTTTTAAGACTTAGTAAGTTATTATGTAATATTTATTATGCTCATCCTTGTGTAATAGTAATTTTTAAAACTTAGCATGTTAAGTTGGTATTACGTTGATATCATGTTTTATGTAATAGCTATTACGTTATTGTTTTGAATTATGTTTCATAACTTTATATATTGGTATTATTACATTCCACGTGGATGTATAAACTCTATGTTGAATGGTAGAAACCACATACTGTAGGCGTCGTTCGAAGTGCGCCTACGTTAAAAGCATGTGGTGAATATGCTTGGCACTCATAGGAAGTGGAAATTGACATAATACGATTAGGGACAAGGAAAGTAGGGAGCCGCCAACAAGTTTGTAAGGAACTTGTAAACCGTTCACGGATCATAAAAGGCAACCACGATAAGGGACAACGATAGGCAACAACGATTGACCCGTGAAGGTTACACCCCATTCATAATCCATGAGATTACTAACTTCATATGGTTCGGAACCACGAAAGGAGGATCGAGGATGATGGTACGAAGTGAGTCATGGAGTCACATTCGCCCGTATTGGCCTCTACTCGATTCTTATAGTGAAAAGTGATTCCTGTGATCTCAAAGGCATACAAAAAAAGATTCAATTTGCTCCAAACTATTATTAGGCTAAATTGGTTAAATATTAATGCAGCACATAATTCTAAAATATTTGTGATCACTTGATTTAACAACAAGATTAAAAAGGAACCTAAACCGGTCGTCCAAATTATCTTATTAGACGTGATTTTCAATTACATATTCCCTTTAAACATGCAATATGGTGATCATAAAAATAATAGAATAAGCATTAATATTGGAAGCAATTTAACAATAACTCCAACAATATAAAATCGTTAGAAAAATAATAGAAATAAAAGGAACATAATTCTTACTTTGATTCTGTTTGTTTGCAACTACAAAATAATAAACGAGTTAGTAACTTTAAGGAAATAATAATAAAACAATAATTAAATTAAATTAAATAGAATTGATTTGGGGCCAAACCCTCAAACAGTTCTACCTTTCACGCTTTGGCTTAAGGACAGAACCACGAGTAAAGTATGGACTCCCGAGAATGCTTGAAGAAAGAATTTTGAAAGAATAATGGTAGGCTAGTGTTTAGGCTAGAGCATAGAAGAGAGAAAAAACTAGAGAATTAATTGATGCCCCGTACATTAGAAATGAGGGGGTATTTATAGAAAAAATGTGCTGAGGGAACACACGGAACCCTAAAATGATAAAAACCCTAAAAAAGTATCCCGCGACACGGCAAACTGTACCGTGACACGGGAAATCCCACCGTCAGACGGGAAACATTCCCGTGACACGGTGCAAATTGTGTGTGACGCGGGAAATATTTAGTAAACGGGGGAGAAAACGCGTTAAGGGTTTACGCGGAAAGGACACGGAAATTCCCGTGTCACAGCAAGTTTCCCGTGTCACGGGAAATCCCACCGTCAGACGGGAAAGTTTTCCGTGACACGGTGGACTGCTGCCGTGGCGCGGGAATTTTCAGTCCGTTTTTCCGTCTAAATTCATTTTTAACTCTAATTTCGTTCAGTATTTTAAGTGCCGATGGATAATTTCGGGCCTTTTTCTAATTTATTATTATTTGGGCTAAAATAAGAAAATAAGTAAATAAAATAAATAAAAGGTTTGGGCTAAAATTAAATAATAAGTTTGGCCTGAAATTAAAAATATGCTTTTACCAAACATCAAGACTAATCCATGGACTATTCAAAAATACGAATTTAACCAAATACGATTTTTTAAGCAATCTCGGGATTAAATACTGAACCCGACCAATAGTGGCGGTGAAAGATTGTTCATCATCGAGTTTGGTTTTGGGGAGACATATTTAGGTGTCTACACATACCAATATTCTTTCGGTTGGTATGATAACATTTCACTTAGATGTATAAATACTGTTGTGATGAACACAAACAAATACTCTTTTGGTTAATATGCTAACATTTCACCGGGATGGTATAAATTCTAAGGTTAATGGTAGAAACCACATATCTATATAAAGAAAAGCATAAGTTTAAAACGAACATTAAATGCATACATTACAATCTTCTAGTCTTTCTAAGTTAAAGCTTAATAAAGTCATTGCTACCTAAAAGATGTACTTGCATCAAACCCTAAAGAAACTCCCACATCATATTCTACTTCCTCAAACCCCAGCAACATCCTAAAAGAACATACTTGAAAAAGATAAATTATGTATTTAGTTATTTTAAGGTATAAAATTTGCTCGTACTTTTAATCCGCACATCCATCAACAATGTAAAGTAATCATGAATCCTACATAACTCAACAATTACATCAAGATACCCTTTTTGGACCCTTAGGTAATCTATTCAATACTATCTACTTCCAGATTAGTCTTCATATTGAATGGCTCTGAAACCAAATATATACCATCCAACACCGGGATGCTATTCATACTTCAAAGTTCAAACCATCCAACTCCATGTTGGTATTCATATTTCCAACCCTATATACCACTTACCCCAAAAGAATACCATCCAACCCTAGGATGGTATTTCTTTTTTATACAACCCAACCCTATTTTAGTATTTCAATTAAGGCTTACATATCTCATCAACTACCACATTAGTATCTTACAAAATCTTATATTTTTTTTTATTCATTTTTGGTTAAATTTCAATCAAGCCATCTAACATAATGAAGTCTATTCTTTGATACTTGGTAATACATTTTTTTATTCATATTAAATTGTTGCTTCTTTAGAGCACTCACATTAGTGAGCAAAATTTTTTTTGCTCATTCTCTCTCTAGCCACTTTCTCTCTCTTCCCAACCAATTTGCTCATGAGCATTTTTGGTGAGGAAATTTTATCCCACTAGAGATCAAAAAATAATTGAATTGCTCATGAGTAAGAGCATATTTTATTTTGCTCATTGATGTAGTAACATTTCTACCATTTTTGCTCATCAAATTTGAATGAATGCTGGGGCCCACGAGATTATTATTCATCATGAAATTTGCTCATCCTATGAGCAAATTCTGAAATGCTCATGAGCATTTTTCATTTTCCTCATTGATGTAGTACCATTTCTACCAAATTTGCTCACCATTTTTGCTCATGAGCAAAAAAATGCTCACTGATGTGAGTGCTCTTACAAAAATATTTCTATTACAACATGTAACCAGTTATCTTGGATTACATTATTTACTAGTATATTCAAAGGTACATGCAATACTTTCTCAAAATAATACAAAATATAACAAACACGTGCATTTTTGGGCCAAGATACCCTTCTTAGGAAATCTACTCAACACTATCTACCCCCAAATCGGTCTTCAGGTTGTTTGCCCAAAATGAATAGCACCCAACCCTAGGATGGTATTCATATTGCATACCATCAAACCCTATGTTGGTATTTATATTGAGCTTAGATTGTACAAACAATCAAAATAGTCGATAATTAATGATGAAGGATAAAGGAATCGATAATGAAAGCTAGAGTTAGTGCATACAACCCAGTCCCATCCAAATAACATACCATCCAACCCAAGTTGATATTTTTATTGCATACTATCCAATTAAATGGCGTAGAACTACAATATTTCAGTACTAACATCCTGTAAAATAAAATTATAACTAATGTACATCATCCCGATTGAGTCATTAATCAATTGTTATTTATAGAAAAATAAGAATGAGGAGTATGTATTTGAGTTTGCGTATGCTCGATGGCCTTGTTGGGCACATAGCCAGGGTTGATAAAATGGCCACCTTCCCCAGTTGATCGTGGTACGCATTGTTGGTGAAGTAACCAAATGTCTCACTTTGCTGACTGATATGAATCCCACCAGCTAGTACCCTTCCATTCAACAACTTCTTAAATTTTCAGATTAAATGATACATCTCACTCAAAAATTGGAGTTGCAAAAATAGGGCTTTTCATAAAATTGGGGGCTTCTCATAAAATTGGGGGCTTCTCACAAGGTTAGAGCTTTAATTTACATATTGATACATTTTTCTTGCTATGTGGAGTCGTCTTGAGCATAAGGGAAGGATCTCCATTAATTTTTTCACGAAATTTTGAGAGGGAAAAATTTTAGGGGGATTTTTTCCCGCCAATGTTTCAGTGTTTTGCTTGTGAAACATGGTAAGTGGTTGCTGAGGGTCCCTTCTGTTTAACTCTTTTTATAGTTACTTTATTCTCTTTTTCAGTTATTTTGTTATTATTCAGCCTTTTTATTTTTTTTCTCTTAGTAGAGACAGAAGTGGACTCTACTAATTATAGACCAAGAATCTCTCCATTAAAATTAAGTGTTTGTTTCTATCTATAGGTTGTACATTTTGACAATATTATTCTCTTTTTGATGATTTGTTATTCTTTTTCTTTTTTTATTTTTTTATTTTGACATTAGTTCCCAATACATTCTCTCTGTAATACTTTGTATTCTTATGTACTTTAATAAAGTATTTATGTATTTATAAAATGTATTTTAAGGGCTAAAGTATTTTAATTATAAGTTTTATAAAATAAATTATATTTTAGGCCAAACGTTTATTAGTTATATGGGCTAATTTAAATAATCGTATGTATTCTTTTCCTACATACTCTTGTTAGACCTAGCCATTTCATTTACTAAGCCCAATTACTTAGTTGAACCCTTGTGGGTCAAATATTCCATAACTTAAGCCTACGTTTTTAATAAGCCCAAACTTAACCCTATACTCTCTCCTCTATAAATATCTCTCAAAACCCCAAAATTTTCCCACACAAAGAGACTCGTGAATCATATTGGGGTAAGTACTACTTTCTTTTCTTTTCCTTTTATTTTTCTTTTCTTTTTTTTTTCTTTTCCTTCTTTTTCCTTATTTTTTCCCCTTTTCCTTGTTTCATGGGGTTATACGTGAATGTGGTTTCATAAAATACAAACCTTGCACCACTTGTTTGCCACCTCATCACCGGATGCTGCCACGTCACCCACCAGTCGCCAGACGACCAACTGCTACCGGCAACCGCAGCCACCACGACAACCACTTGTGGTTGTTCTTCCTTGTCTCTCCTCTTTGTTTTTAATTTATTTAATATAGTATGTATTTTGGGTTTTAATTTTAATTGTTAAACATGATTAGTATGTTTTATTATTATGTTTTGATGATTAAAGATTATAAATTTCATATTATAAAGTGTTTTAATTTTAAGATTTATAATTCTTTAAGTTAGGGTTTTAAAGTTAATAAAGACTTGATTTTTAGGGTTCTTTTATAAATTGATTTAGGGGTTTTGAATACCCATTAATTTTGAGTATTACCTAAGTATAAAGATATGATTTTGATGATTTTTAAGGTGAGTTTTAATCAAATAATGTTGCTGGAATTTTATTTAAAGTAGTAAAATTGTGATTTTAATGAAAGGGTTTAATTACCCATTAAAGAGGGGATTATTTAGGGGTTTAAAAATAATTTTCAAATTATTATAAGTTATTTAAAGTGAGTTAAAGTTGCTGGAAATTGTATATATAAGGGTAATTAATCTAGTATTATTATCCATATATGTAGGATACTTGATTCGGGAATTGTTGTAGTGTACTCGGCCATTTTAAGAGCTTAATTGAGGTACGTGTGCGTACTAAGAAATTTATTAAGTGTGTAGAATCATGCTATGATTTATTTAATTGACAACAAGTAGTGTCATGCTAGGAATTGATTGGAATGGTTGAATTGAAATGAGATTGGTTGAATTGATTGGTCATTTGAATTGATTAATCGAATTGATAATGGTTTTGGTGAATTATTTATGAAGTATGATTGGTTAAAATAAATTGATGATATTGGAATATTGTCATTGAACCATATTTTTATTATTGGCATGTTTGAAGGTTTATTTAATTAAACTAAATGTTTAATTTGGTGTAGATATTGAAAAGGAATTTTATTATGGTTTATATAATTTTTATTGATGCTATAAGCATAAGGAAAGAGCTATATAAGAGTCTATGTACACGAGGAATAAATTGTATGTTGGAGTGCACTTAAGATGTTTTTAACACCGAGGGATAGGATTTGTGGCGCTTTATGTGTTTAAGGTATCATTGGCACCGAGGCAGAATTAAAAAGGTTTCAACATTAAATATTATGTGGTAACTAATTATTCAAGAATTAAATTGGTATATTGATTGATTGAATAATTAATGTTGATTGAATGATTATGGTTTGAGAGTCATCACCAAGTTTAATAATAATTTGTAAATTACGTATACGTAAAGTGAAAGAGATTACGCACCAAAACTCTTGGAACGTATATACCTTGAGTATGAAAATATGGGGGGAGTTATGTGACTTTATATTTGATCATAAATTCTACTGGAGTATAGGACACTGTACATTCCTTTTATTATTATTATGCGCAGGAATTCCGCCACCTATGAGTCGTTTTGATGCTGGCACGGTTAGCTCCCGTGTCAGTAACCTCATTTAATGGGAGAGGTTGAGTGGGAAACCCGTTAGATGCGTAATCAACGATAAATAAATTATGTAGTTGTTTAGTTGAGAATTTTTGTTGAATGTTGTATGCTTAAAAAACAGATACGACAAGATAAGTTGTGTGTTGATAGGTAAATGCCTGTTAGTCTATTAATTACGCTTATGTACTCTACTTTGCTGATTGTGTGTTTTATGTGTTTGTTGGCCTTGTCTTTATCCTGACCCTATGATGACCCATTTTTAATAGAGAGTAGTGAAAACAAGTAAAGAGAAGCTTTTCAAGTGATTAAGCATATTCATGAATGGGTATGAGTGAAGAGCGAATCATGCTAGTTTGTATAAGTATATGATGTGTTTACAGCATTAATTATTTATGATATGATTATGCATGACTAACGAAGAGATTTTGAATTTGGTTTGGTTTTTAATAAGGGCCTATAATGGTTCCAAGTTGTAGGTTGATTTTATTTTACTTCGTTTGCCTTGGGTTTGACTTTACTTTCATTTTGGTTGACTTTATATTTGACTTGTTTTGAATGTTTTTAAAGATATTCTTCCGCTGTATGTCTTTGATAACTGCCTTAGTCGTTTTCACGGTGACGGTAATGTCTTAGATTTTCCTGCTTTGAATTTTGTACAGGGCAAAACAGGTATTTTAAAAGAAAGGACTTTCTAGGGTGTTACACTCTCTCCTAATATTCCCAACCATTTTTCTTTCTCTCTATCTCTACATGTGTATACTCCCTATTAGGAATCACTAACTTTCTTAATTCCAGTGCATAATGAGAAATAAGCATGCAATAAAAGGACGGAGGGAGTAATAATTAGGCATATACATTTTATTTTCGAAAAAAATATTATATCAAGCTATAAGAAATTAATTACTCCCTCCGTTTTTGTAAAGTGACACACTTTCCTTAAACGAACATTTTTTAGTGACACACTTTCTCTTTTAGAAATTCCTTACATTTAATAATATATATTCACCCCACTATCTCTTACTTTATCATTTCTCACTCCTTTCATGGTCCCCACTTCCTCTCACATTCTTTTACTTTATTATTTCTCACTCCTCCAACCTACCCCACTAACATCTTATTTTATTAAAGTCAATAAAATCTCCTAAAACTACGTGTCGGTCAAACTGTGTCACTTAAAAAAAAAACAGAGGGAGTAAGATATTTTTAAAACTCATATTAAATTCAACTGAAAATATACATATAAGCACTTTTTAAAAAAAAGATATAAGCTTTTTTTTTTTATTATGTTTAAATGTAAAAAATAATTAAAATTCATTTTGCTTATTTTGTAAAAATTTATAATATCATAATTTTGTAATTCTTTTTTATTTTCATAACTTAATTATTGAAGATTAGTTTTTCAAAAAAACACATTCTATTATATTTTAAAAATTAAAAGCAAAATATTATTCTTTCTACTCTACACATTTTAATTTTTACATTCTCTTTCTTGATAGTTCTTGTTATTAATTTCTCAACTTCTCACTCTAAAAACTTTTCCTCTCTTTATAATTCTCTTGATAATTTAGCAATGGTTTTTCAAATCGTTGTCTTGAAGGCGGCTCCCCAAATGCAAAGTTTAGGGGGTTCATAGCATGTCATATATAGTCCCTCTTCTTCAGCAAGGGCACGTGTACTTGTTTATGGTACAGGGTCGCATGTTGAAACTCGTTTTACCCGGTGTGGCCATGACACTCTCTCTTTACCAACTCTTTTGTCACTATGGGTTTTGCTATCCAACAACAATGTTTACTCTGTCCTCATCTCAACTGTGGTGCACTGGTGCCTATTTAAAAAGTATGATTCAAGACAAGCAGATTTGGTAACAAATAATCGAGACATGTCGATCAAATTTTTTTAAGTTTTTACTTTTGTATATGTTGGTTTGTAAGAGCTAGTTTGGCTCGTTTAAGTGTTTTGTAGTTTGTAATAGTTGTTTTGCTATCGGTAAAAAAAAAATTAAAAATAAAATAAAATAAAATAGTTCTTGTTATTTATCCTTTCATAGCTCTGATCAAAATATTTTCACTAGTAATTCCGTAGATTATCATTTCCCACATACATCAAAATGTTCTTAAAGAATTGAATAAGAGTTTTAAATGATTATATGAACGGTAAACATTTTTTGTATTGCGCCTTTTTTTTCTTTAATAATTAGCTAACTCATTCTTCTTGTGTCGAGATGTTCTTTCTATGCACAATTCCCAAAGATTTATTTGGAGACCCAACTGAGCATCGAGCGCACTTGTAAAAAATGAGTCAATTTATTAGATGTTTTTATTAAGAAGAAATTTTATGTGTCAATATATTAATTTATTTATGTAAATCATACGAGTATTATATTTTTATATCATTTATTAACTTATGCTTTGTATATGACATATTTATTTATCTATTTATTTGCAAATGATATAATTATTTATTAGATGTTTTTATTAAGAATAAATTTTATGTGTCAATATATTAATTTATTTATGTAAATCATACGAGTATTATATTTTTATATCATTTATTAACTTATGCTTTGTATATGACATATTTATTTATCTATTTATTTGCAAATGATATAATTATTTATATTCTAATATTGCTCATTTTTTTATTGTATATGTTAATATTGTCATTATTTAAATGGATAATGATAATCAATTATCCATCTAAAAAGCACAAAGAGTGGCAGCATAATTTTACTTTGGTTGTACTAAAATCCTTCAACCTTAATTGTAAAGGCCCTAAACTTTTGCTTATTCATCACTCTTATCCTTAAACTTCTCTTAGTCATTACTCCCAGTCCCCTAAACTTTGCTAGTCCTTGAACTTTTTCTTAGTTGGCAGTAGACACCCTAAACTTTGCTGATTCAGTAGTTCCTTCACCGCATCATTTGAAAGGCGAGGGACCAAATGTGCAACTAATAGCAAATTTGAGGGAATGTATTTAGCTTATCTCTCTTAAGATGGATCAAGAAACTTATTTGTTGTCATGTTTCCTTAAAATTTACTTCATTTCTATTTAGTTGACGCGTTTGATTTAAAACATATATTAAGGAGAGGAGAGAGAATGAGAGAGAATGAAAAAGCAAATGGGGTACCTTGTAAATGCAAGGTAAAAAATTTACCCCAAAAGGAAACGTGTCAACTAAAAAAAACTTTCTAAAAAGGAATACGCGTCAACTAAAAAGAAACGAAGGTAGTACTCTATATATAGTACATCTTGCTACAACTTGATTTGTATTTGAATTCATTTAAGGATAAATTTGTTAATTACTACCTCAAAGAAGGGATCATTGTGAATTACTACCCCTAAAAAAATAGTTGTTAATTACTACTGGTAAAACTGATTAATTCTAGTGATTGCTACCCTTTTTCTTAATCTTCCCCTAATTAGATGATTAAATCTATTAATGATATCATTATCCGGGTAAATTTTAATTAGTTTCTTTTAAACCTTAAATAATTAATTAAACCCTAGAACCACCTCCACACCACCATTGCACCACCTCCGGGCACCCTCCACCCGTTACTGAACCTACGTCCTCCAACTCCCCACCATGACAACACCCCTTTCTCGGTCCCCACCTTAAAACCACCTCCCTTTCACGATACCCCCTTCCCCACCTGCAGCGGCCCTAACCCCTACCCCTCGTCGGAAAACCTAGATCGGTCATCCCCAATATGCCTTTATCACCTTTCCCCCTAAACTCCACCCTAGGGTTTCAATTTTAGGGCTTTAGAGTTTTAATTTTTGAACTTTATAGTGGTGATTAAGGAGGGGAAGGTGGTGGAGAAGACTTAGGGAGGGCCTAATAGGGTTCTGTGGCAAGGGAGAGGGGATTAGGGTCGCCGGCGGGTGGGGAAGAGGGATTTTTCGAGGGTGGGAGGGATTGTTGGGGATTTAGAGGTGGTACAATGGGTGGTTTAGAGGTGGGGTGGATGCTGGGGCGAGGGTAGGCTACCGGAGATGGTGGGGATAGGGTAAGGGGGGCTGTCGGAGATGGTGGGGATGGGGTAAGGGGGCTGTCGAAGGTGGTGGAGTGATGGTTTAGAGGTGGTATTAGGGTTTATTTAATTAATCATGGCTTAAAAACAACTAATTACAAATTAGTCAGATAAAGATATAATTAAGAGATTAAATCACCTAATTAGGGGCTGATTAGGGAAAAGGGTAGCAATCACTAGAATTAATTAGATTTAGGGGTAGTAATTAGCAACTTTTTTGTAGGGGTAGTAATTCACAAAGACCCCCCCCCCCCCCCCTTTGAGGTAGTAATTAACAAATTTTACCATTTAAGGAAATAAACAAAAAAGTAAAACTAGTATATGAAACAATGACAAATGAGTGAATGACTCAATCTATCTGTAAGAATATACTAAATCCCGTACTTTTTTTTGTCAAGTCATTTCAGAATAAATTCATTCACCATAATATTTTTTTTCATAATTTAACATTATATATATATACATTAAGGACATCTTACACATCTTTTATACGGAGTATTAAGAAAAAAAAATAATAGTTAGTGTAATGCAATCTTTTCCTCCTAAAATCAATTAGACCCTTTTTGGTTGAAGGGATCTGGCTGGAAAAGAAAAGAAAGGAAAATGTTTTAATATGTTCCCATGTTTGGTTTGATAAATGACATGAAAATTTAAAAGGAAAGGAAGGGAAGTGAAAGGAAAACCTCTTTACAAAATTTCAGCTTTCCTTTCCTCCCAAAATTAAAGTAATTCGACTAGAAAGAGAAAATAAAAACATATTTCCATTCTCTTCTCTTCATTGAATTTCATTAACCAAACATTGGAAATAAAATCTCTTTCTTTTCCCTTCTTTTCCTTTGTTTTCCCCTCCTTTCCTTTCTCTTCTTTTCCATTACTAACAATGAACCAAACAAAGCCTTAGTTTATTTGTAACCACTTATAGAAAATGAAGCAAATACTTATAAAATACTAAAACAATATTCATATTGACATATTGTATATCATACATACGGCCGTATAGATACAACTTAAAATCTACTATTTAATTATTTTTTGATACTACTTGTTATAAGAGAATAATTTATAAAAAAAATGGATGAATTATATAAAAAAAATGTTCATTGACTTTTTCTTGACTTGCCATTATCTTCTTAGCTTTTTTTTTCTGACTCACTGGTTTATCAAAAAGTAGAACTTGAACAAATATGTTGTCCTTGATTAATCTCCCTTCTTTTCTTGACCAAGTACTGTGGAAAGGGAAATTAGGGATATTCATTGTTAATTATTTGACTCAACTCTATTCAACATGCATAGATGAAAGAAGGCAAGAAGAATGAAGGTTGTGATATGAAGGGATCATGTAGAAAATGAAAAGGTGATGTAGGTGGAGAGATGTGGAAAAAATAGGAATAGAATGTACCCCCAACTCAAATGACGGAAAAAACCGACTCATGCATGAACCTAAGACATGGTCATGGTATGAAAAGAGTATGTAAAAAGTGTGTGCTAATACTAGTGAGTGTAGGTGACATGTTAAGACTCATGTCATGACCACGTGGTTAGACTATGTGACTAGACTCTAGCAAAGTCTAAGTTATGACCTCACATATATGCATTAAACTGGACAGACTGTGGTATTTTAGTAATAACATTCTATTTGTGACTCTGATTGGGATGAAACCAACGCCAAATTAAATATAAAACCCGGGGCTACAGATCCATAGTCTGTACGACTCGTATTTCTTTCTAGAACTCTGGCTATGACCAAAACAAGTTGACGCTTATGCAATATACGGGAATAAAAATCCGGGTTGACTTAAGGGACTTATGACTCTATTTTAGGTATATTTTTAGCTCAAATTAATTAATTAATTAAACAAAGTCCTTTAGTCATTAATTAGTTTATTTAGGCTTAATCACAAGTCAAACCAAACGGTTAGGAAAAACATATAGAGTATGCACAACAAATAATGCACAATTAGTCAAGTAGGCACAATATGATGCAATGAGTTTGCAACCTAACCATGGCTCTAGTTCTCTAAAGTTCGGGATATGGGTTAGTCAAAGAGGGTCCATATGGTTAATTGTCCGGATGCACCGCGCGGAAGCCTAACCGTGAAGGGTTGGCGTGAGTGGATGGGACATCGCGAGTTAAGAAAAACTCACTTCCATGGTTTGGTGAATTCAACATTCTCGGATGTACCCTTTGTTGCTCAAAGCGTTCAATTAGGTAGATGGAGCATGAATTCCCAGAGGGTTATGTCCATATGTAGAACACATATGGGTTTTAGAAAAGTGAGAAAAACTCAATCAGGAAGTAGGATCGAGTAAATAGTGCTAAAAACTGGTCAAAATTAGAACGCATATTTCTGGCTCGGTATTGGAAGAACTTGGCGCCAGCAAACAGAGGCCGGCGCCACAATTTGGCTTTAGCGCCTGGCGACAGAAGCTGTCGCCTGCGCTAAAGTCAAATAAGTGGCGCTAGACTTTGTTTCCTAAAGCTAGTTCCTACATGCCTCAACAGCTTTCTGTGCTCGATAAAATTTTCCAGTTTCGCGCAACATTATTTCGGTCCTAGTTGTGAAAGATATTCCTCAAATTTCCTACGTGTAAAAATCCTATGTTTTAACTCATTACGGATGGTCTTTCCAATGAGATCTTTTTTATGCATATGACAATAATGTTAATCAAAATTACACACATGAAATACTTAGAAATTTTCGATTCTCATCCACTCATTCTAAATCATTGCCGAAATAAATTTCAGGAATTAAAATAGAAATCCTCCCCAGTGGAGTCGCCAAAAAACTGTAGGGAATATTTCAAGCATTACCCCTAGCTTGAACCCCACTGTGATCATACACTAAAATACGGTGGCGTCCAAAGGGAAACAAGATAGAGCAAAAGAGTCGCCAACAAGTTTTAGGAACTTGTAAACCGTTCACAGGGTGAAGGTTACACCCCTTAACGATCCAAGAGATCGTTAACTCCAATAGGTCTTGAACCATGACTGGTAGTTCGGGGATGAAGGTACAAATCCAACCTAAAAGAGATTGAACCTGCCCTAATAATAGGCCTCTAATTTATTCTGATCGTATTCATGTGCGCTTTCTGACTAACATGCAATCAATAGGATTACCCTAAACTTGTTTATCTATGTTGGTTGAATTAAATGCACAAACAAACTATTATTGGCGATCACTTGAATTATAATCAAATTAACCCTAAAAAGATTATTAATTATCTTATTAAGCGTGATTACAAGTACCAATTCCCTTTAAACATGCATAAAAGGTGTGATCAAGCAATAACAATAAATATAATCAAGCAACATAATAATAATCATAATAATAACAACAACAACAACAACAACAACAACAACAACAACAACAACAACAACAACAACAACAACAACAACAACAACAACAACAACAACAACAACAACAACAACGACGACGACGACGACAACAACAACAACAACAATAATAATAATAATAATACAGAAGACCATCGAAGCAGGCTGGTGGATGTCTTTCCACCTAATATTGCTCGACCTTTGCGTGGTGTTAGGTTGCTTGGAGGTCCCGCTAGTTCCGATTCTGGTTTTAGTGGCGAGCTTGTGATGCAGAGGGTGACCAAGACCATTGCCCTTATGGATAAGGTCGCTATGCTCGATGATCCTTAGTGTGAGCTGTTGTTACTTAGGGCATATACTGGAGTTTCAAAACTCTACTTTGCATTGCGTACTTGTCCTCATAGTACTTTTAAGGTGGCTCAGCGCACTTTTGATGGAGCTCTTCGATCTTCCTTGGAGCGTATTGTTACTGCTTCGGGGCCTGGGTTTGGTGATTGGCAGTGGCGACTTACCACCTTACCATTTGCGTTTGGAGGGCTTGGTGTTTATTCTGCAGGTGATGTTCGTCACTATGCTTTTCTTGCTTCTCGGTTACAGTCTGCTGGGTTGCAGACACAACTTATTCGGCATGCTGGCATTGTTGGTCTTGGACGAGCCTGTGAGGATGCGTTGAGTCTTTTTAATGGAACAGTGGAGTCTGACATTTTGAGTAATCCTAGTGAGGTCGCTGCCCCTAAACTCATGAAGAAATTGGCAGATATATATTTCACAAAGGTTACAGCTTCTGCAGAATCTGCTTATTCTTTAACTCCTCGACAATCAGCATTATGGAAATCACAGCAAGGTGATCACACCTCTGCTTGGCTTCGGGCGGTTCCTATTTCAGGGTTGGGGTCAGACGATGAACGCCAAGACTTATCGCCGTGTGTTGTCTTATCGGTTGGGTGTTCCATTGTTCTCTATCTCGACGTTGTGCTCTGCTTGTTCGAGGGTTTTTGCTGGAGATATTTTCGGTGATCACGCAGTGTCTTGTGCTGGTATTGTGGGTATTAAACATCGGCATAATGTTGTTCGAGATACCCTTGTTGATGTTTGCTATCGTTCTGGGATTTCAGCGAGAAAAGAGGTTGACATTGGGTTAGTCGGAGAGAACGACGAGGCCCTCAGACCCGCGGATGTGTTACTTTATTCATGGGATCGTGGTCGCGATGTCTGTGTTGATTTGACATGGTCTTCTCCTTTGACACAGTCAGGGCTATCTGACTTCATTCCTGGGCGGGTTGTGGCTGATGCAGCTCATCGGAAGCGGGTTAAGTATGAAGCTCGATGTCAGGCGATTGGATATGGTTTCATTCCCTTCTCCTTTTCTTCGCTTGGGGAATTAGAGAAAGAGGCTGTTGCGTTACTGAAGCGGATTCAAAGGTTCTCGACGACGCAAGACATTGGGGCTCGTGCTGCAGCTCATATCTTCACTAGGGTAGGATTTGCAATAGCTAGAGGAGTGGGGGCCCAGATTGTATCTCGGCTTCCCACTAATTTATTATAGGTTGTATGACTTTAATAATAATAATAATAATAATAATAATAATAATAATAATAATAATAATAATAATAATAATAATAATAATAATAATAATAATAATAATAATAATAATAATAATAATAATAATAATAATAATAATAATAATAATAATAATAATAATAATAATAATAATAATAATAATAATAATAATAATAATAATAATAATAATAATAATAATAATAATAATAATAATAATAATAATAATAATAATAATAATAATAATAATAATAATAATAATAATAATAATAATAATAATAATAATAATAATAATAATAATAATAATAATAATAATAATAATAATAATAATAATAATAATAATAATAATAATAATAATAATAATAATAATAATAATAATAATAATAATAATAATAATAATAATAATAATAATAATAATAATAATAATAATAATAATAATAATAATAATAATAATAATAATAATAATAATAATAATAATAATAATAATAATAATAATAATAATAATAATAATAATAATAATAATAATAATAATAATAATAATAATAATAATAATAATAATAATAATAATAATAATAATAATAATAATAATAATAATAATAATAATAATAATAATAATAATAATAATAATAATAATAATAATAATAATAATAATAATAATAATAATAATAATAATAATAATAATAATAATAATAATAATAATAATAATAATAATAATAATAATAATAATAATAATAATAATAATAATAATAATAATAATAATAATAATAATAATAATAATAATAATAATAATAATAATAATAATAATAATAATAATAATAATAATAATAATAATAATAATAATAATAATAATAATAATAATAATAATAATAATAATAATAATAATAATAATAATAATAATAATAATAATAATAATAATAATAATAATAATAATAATAATAATAATAATAATAATAATAATAATAATAATAATAATAATAATAATAATAATAATAATAATAATAATAATAATAATAATAATAATAATAATAATAATAATAATAATAATAATAATAATAATAATAATAATAATAATAATAATAATAATAATAATAATAATAATAATAATAATAATAATAATAATAATAATAATAATAATAATAATAATAATAATAATAATAATAATAATAATAATAATAATAATAATAATAATAATAATAATAATAATAATAATAATAATAATAATAATAATAATAATAATAATAATAATAATAATAATAATAATAATAATAATAATAATAATAATAATAATAATAATAATAATAATAATAATAATAATAATAATAATAATAATAATAATAATAATAATAATAATAATAATAATAATAATAATAATAATAATAATAATAATAATAATAATAATAATAATAATAATAATAATAATAATAATAATAATAATAATAATAATAATAATAATAATAATAATAATAATAATAATAATAATAATAATAATAATAATAATAATAATAATAATAATAATAATAATAATAATAATAATAATAATAATAATAATAATAATAATAATAATAATAATAATAATAATAATAATAATAATAATAATAATAATAATAATAATAATAATAATAATAATAATAATAATAATAATAATAATAATAATAATAATAATAATAATAATAATAATAATAATAATAATAATAATAATAATAATAATAATAATAATAATAATAATAATAATAATAATAATAATAATAATAATAATAATAATAATAATAATAATAATAATAATAATAATAATAATAATAATAATAATAATAATAATAATAATAATAATAATAATAATAATAATAATAATAATAATAATAATAATAATAATAATAATAATAATAATAATAATAATAATAATAATAATAATAATAATAATAATAATAATAATAATAATAATAATAATAATAATAATAATAATAATAATAATAATAATAATAATAATAATAATAATAATAATAATAATAATAATAATAATAATAATAATAATAATAATAATAATAATAATAATAATAATAATAATAATAATAATAATAATAATAATAATAATAATAATCATAATAATAATAATAATAATAATAATAATAATCATAATAATCATAATAATAATAATAATAATAATAATAATAATAATAATAATCATAATAATAATAATAATAATAATCCTCAGCAAATTTGATTTTTACTACGAAAACTAATGATATCAAATTTCATATAGCATATTTAGATTGGTATGCAAAAATATACTAAGTAATCATATTATTTACTCGAATGACAATAAGGTAATCTTCAGTAAGGGATATTTTCCCCAAATTCAAGCAAAAATGAATACACGTAAAGCCAGATTAGAAAAATTGCCCTAACACGAAAGAGTTCTAAAAAAGCTTGAATTTAATGACAGCGAGGAAGCCGATCCAACTCAGGGGCTACAATAGAAGCTGCACCTACTAGTGCAGATATACTTGATTTCTTAATCTCAGATACAATGATTTTGAGTTTAGATATCTCTGAACCAGCCATCGATAATATCATAGCATGCGAAAAGTATTGCTTGCAGGAGTAACCAAGAGCATGTAGCACTCGCTGCACCAATAAGTTAGAAATTCCCTGCTGCCAGGACTCGAGGATAGCACCAACCTTGGGAAGACTGGTGAGGAAATTAGTAGTGCCTTCTCTTGGAGCCACCCTTAGCAGCAAGACCACACATTCAGATGCTATATCAGCAATATTTGGATCATGAGACCTACTCAATTCCAGTAACACACCAACAATGCCCCCAAAATCAGCAATATCTCTTATGTACTGCTGCTGATCTATAGGAATGCTGGCCTCAGCAGAGAAATCCGACAGAAGAGTTGGTTCTTCGGAATAAGTGGACCCTTTTGTATTATATACCGAACGCAAAAGGAAAGCCCTACATAAGCCAAGAGTTGGTTCCATAAAATCATCCATTTCTCTTGCACTCACAAACTCCAGAAGGTTACCAATTCTGCGAACCACTTTAAGTTGAGAGAGGATTTTTGTTTCTAATTCTGGAGCAGATGCCAGTGCCAGACAGAGCTTTACATTGTTCACGTTTAGAAGGAATTCAAAGCACCGCTGGACTGTCTTCATGTGTAAGATGTCTGATATCTTGATGTGATCAAACTCGATAAGCATCAGAAGCAGCTTTTGAGCATATACTGGAATGGGGTCCTCATCCTCAACAAACATGGGATAGAGAGGCAAGAAATGCATTAAGGATATGGACTTCAATTCCTCATATTGCTGTTTATCTTTTGATGGTTCCTCCAAGAAAATGACCATCACATCAAACAAAATCTTTAAGCACAAAAATCTTGCATCACCATCCTTGTTCCCCTTGTAAATAACAGATAAGCTTGGAAGAATTTCACGGATAAAAACATTAGGCCATTTAAGGACATGAGACTGGTCTTCCACAATGGACTCAAGAACTCGGAGGAGTGTTATTTGAAAGTCTTCCCTTCCCTGTCAGAGTCAAACATAGTATACGCATAAAGAAGCACATAAGGCAAGAAATCTTAATGCCATATAACTAAAGCTTTCAAGGATGGAAGATATACATCTGCAAAATCATCATGTAATAGATTTAACATTATTAGTACTTGTGCATCAAATGGAAAGGTTCATGGGGTATATAGACCCTTAGTAAAATGCATGATAAAGTGGACCACTTTATAGTAGATAAATGGATCCATATAAAATCACTATTGTGTTAGGCTATTTGTCATAACAGATGTATTTATCAACCCAAATGTATCCACCTTTAACAAACAACAAAACACTTTATGTTGTATGGAATTTCATTGTGCACTAAATTACTTAAATACTCCCTCTTTCGCAAAATAATTTTTTCCATCTTCTTTTTCATGTCTTTAATTAGCTTTTATACATGTAGTTTGCTAAAGGTCGCAATAATAAAGCATCTCTTTTCCCAATACTTATATGTTAGGGTCTCACATCCTCTCAATTCATTTACTAGTATAAATTACCCAACAACCATCTATCAAAACTACTTCTTTACCTAGTCTCAATGGACAGTTGAAATCCAAACAATAACTGTTTACCTGAAATATGCGTCATAACTGACGTCAAGTTTCAAAATAAATATGGGATGGAGGGAGTAATATGTGATTCATACGTTCTTACTTCAAATGACTATTAAGACATAATCTATGTATAATTCTATATATTGAATGTTCCAGACAAAATAAAAAATAATGACTTTGGTGAAGCAGAATAATTCTATATATTGGTCAAATTTCATCATAAGAGACACCAAAGGCCTGCTTACCTGAAATGGATACTCCACATGCTTGACCAAGGTTGCCAAGTGCTGCAGGACCTGATCACAGACAACTCTGCGTTTAAAGGACGAACATCCTAGAAGATGAAGGACAACTGGAAACAAATGAATATTTGTTTTTGGCGTAGCTCGAGCAGCAACATGACCGTGGCGTCTACCCCCCATAAGTTGCTGAATGTCATTGCTAATTGTATCCAGCAAACCTGGCATTGTACCACCCACAGTATACAAAAACACACCCAGACACTGATGAATGTAACCATCCTTTTCTTTACTGAGACGGTCCACTGTGGAGAGAAATTTTGCATTGCAAAAAAAATGAGGCAACCACCGTCTAGAAGTCTTACAAAGCAAGGCCACAAATACAAGAGCTTTTCCTCTTAAGACATCATTACCCTGCTCTATGAGAGAAACTAGACTTGGAACCAGATTCTTATCCTCTACTAAAGGCATAAGGAAACGGCCTATATTAGTAAACATATGACTACAAATCATGGCCATGTTTAATAGGTTCAGACTTATTTGTTGCTCACGTTGACTGCCTTTTACAAGAGCAGCTGCAATGTCCTTGAATGAGAGCTTTTCAATTACTGATTGAATACTGGGGGGATTAAACCTAACCAAGCGCACTAAACATGAGCCAGCAGTTAATCTCGCACTTTCTTGTTTGCCTACAGCTCTGAATATGTAGCAAAGATTACTAATAACATCTTGGCTGGTAAAACGAGCTACCCATTGTGCTCCTTGGCTACAAATATTTTCCACAGTTCTTAATGCATACACTTGGGTTACATCATCCTCCCCCTTGCGCAACATTGAGACAACATGGGAAATCAATGCATTTGGAATCTGTTCAGCCATTTGGAAAAAAATTACAAATGAATAAAAATAAAGACAAAGTATCAAACGATGTGTGATTCATAAAGTAAAGAAATCAATAAAGCCCAAGAGCATCAAGAAGAGATGAAGTAAGTTTTATTACCTGCCACCCAGTTGCAGAGCGGCTGTCCTTATGTTGATTTTCCGTACCTCTGTCTTTAGTCTGATCAATTTGAGTGGATATGTAGAACAGCAATTCACCCAAAGCAGCCATTGAGTATCTCCTCACCTTTTCTTGTCTGTCTCTAAGGCTATCAATTAATGAGCTGATTAATCCAGAATTGGCCAACTCGTCTTGAATGTATGTAGAATGTCGAATCAACAGCCCAATAAGAGAAACTAGCTGGATTCTGAAAGATGAAGCTTTAGACTGTCTTAGGAGTTTAATAAGAACCAGCATTACAGGTCCATTTGTAATCATGTTAGCAACTTCAGCATTGTTGCTTAATGTCTCAAGGTAGCGGATTGTATTCTGCTTCTCTCCAAAATTGGCATTCCCATTAAAAATGGTTACAATCTTATTGGTGAAAGCGTCAAATTGGTCTTTAGATATCTTCTCAAACACAGAAGCTGGCAGTGCATCAAATGGAAGAGAAGGAATCGTTTCAGATACTTTAGTAGCTTTTCTGCTGGGCATAACAGGTCTGACTGAAAGATCAGATGGATGCCAAAACACATCAGAAAGCTCATTTGAAGCTGTTGGAGATTCAGATTCCGTTGCAGGCACCACAGCTACCTTACCCCTTGGATTTTTAGACTGAGGGCTGGCACTGGGTGGTGTAGCCGATATGGTGTGATCTGAAGAAGGTTCCTCGAGTGTTCTGATATCATTACTGACATTAGATACATAAGACTCCTCTTCAATTCCCTGATTCTGATCTGAAGTTGAATTGTTTCCTTCGGGAGTAGAAGAAAAGTTATCAGATGCGTCAGGCTCATCTTGAGTCTCTTCATCATCATTCTCATTAAAGTCAAGTTCCATATCAGTGTTCTCTATTTTGATCTCAGCATCATTCTGTACATTATTAGCCAAAGGTCTCCGATAATTTTCCTTCTCATTCTCTTTTTGTAGATTCGATTTAGCTATTCTTGAAAGACGGAGAATATTCACACCCCTTGCACTTGAAGGATTGGTTTCCTTATCATCCGCTACCCTTCCACTCTTCGTTTGAATTTTGCGACCACTGGTGGTACCTTTAACAGGCGTTCCAATGCCTCTAGACCCTATATTACTGTTCTCATCTTGTTTGGAGCATCCTTTGATTTCTTTCTCACGAGATTTTGGGGTTCTTCCATGGGGATGTCTTTCACCATTGCGTTCCGTGAGATATGGTCTAGGTGTAATCCCAATCATGTTATCAAATGCTGGCTGAGGAGGCAAGGGAACCAGGGAAATTTTTGTTCCCCAAAATGCATGTCCACAAAGCTCTGTCCATTGTATCCTTTCTGCTGGATCTTTCACCAATAGAGAATTCACCAGATTGACAAAAGGACGGCTGGGGTCACCTGGAAGAGGTGGAGTTGGATCTGAGAGTATAGATTTTGCTAGTTGGGTAAATTCTCTTCCCACAAAGGGAGGCCTCCCAGCATAGCATTCATACAAGACACAACCAAGAGCCCAAAGGTCAGATGCATAAGAGTGCACACCCCCATCTTCAAAAAGCTCTGGAGCCATGTAAAAAGGTGTTCCACGCTTCGCTTGTGGTAGCTGAAAAAGCACCAATAGATAAATAACCCGTAACTGATTATTAAAGTAGATGAACAATTACAATGTCAACTCTTCTTGGAAAAGCAGAAAACGAACCGAGGATGAAGGAGTTTTTGATATATCACTTAACTTTCTGGCCAATCCAAAATCACAGAGCTGCATGACAAATAACAAGAAGGAACAAATAATCAGTATGATAAAAGCAATTACATTAATGTGTTCTCTAGAAAACTTGTCTTCAATTACCTTTGTATGGCCATTCTCATCTAACAGAATATTGGATGGTTTCAAGTCACAGTAGATGATTCCTTTTGAATGTAAGTACCTGCAGTGTAGCCGTAATCAAAAGTCATTCCAACCAACTAAATATCTTTATAATGTATAAGAGAAATATAAAATGCAACAGTTCAAAACAAAGTATACTGCGTTTCTTACAGCAAAGCTTTGATAATGTCAGTGGCTAGGTCGTGTATTGAATCTTCTGGAAGATGCTCATCCTGAAAACTCCAACATCAAATCAAAAGAGATACATCAAAACTAACTGAATAGCACACAATTTCACTATATTACGCCATTCCTCACAGCCTCTCAAACAATAAAACTTTTTTTCTTTTAACAATCAAGAATACAAAAAAAAAAAAAAAACATTGTTATTCAACCCATCTGCCCAAAATAGATGTCTGAAGTGCAATCATTAAATTGTAACAATTCCAACAAGGTTATTTTAGAGTAACAACTAATTTTGTTTACATATTTGAGAAAAACAAACCTGTCGCAGTAAGCTCATAAGGTCTGCTCCGACACAATATTCTAATACTAACCATAAGTGAGCTGAAGTTTCATACCTATTCACAGTGCAGAGAATTAATCAGTTGAAGTAAACATGATACTTATATTTGCTTACTTTGTGACAGTAAATATGGAATATAAGAGTTATACTCAAATATTAGTAGTAAAAAAGGCACAGGATTGTCGTACCATGAATAAAATTTCAGCACATTTTGGTGATCTAGAGCATGAAGGATCTTGACCTACAATAGCAACAACATAAAATCTTTACATAACATGAAAATAGTTATGTCAAGAAGCAGATTAAACAAAATAACATGAAAATAGTTATGTCAAGAAGCAGATTAAACAAAATCATATCCCACATGTCACTTTAGTGGTTAATACTTAATACTCACTATATTTGGCAACATATTCGTCAAAAACTTGTACAAATTCATGATGGGATGATAATAATAATTCTAGCTTTAATCTACACTGCTCGTAGAATTTGTCAACAAAAATTTACAATATGAATGAATAATAGAAATTGAAGGGCATAGTTTGACAATAAAATTTGAATCTTACTTCCCCCAGTTTCCTTAGATGAAGCAATTCTAAGGTTACAATATTCACACTATATACAATAGTGATTCATAGTCAGTCATGTGATGACTTGTTAAAATTCGTCTTAATTTATACTTTTTAAATTAGAATCTTATAAAATTATAAGTTATATAGTAACTAAAGGTATTAATAATTGAACATTGACAAGCACGAAAAATCAAGTGTTTCATCAAAATAAATACATAGGAAGTATTATTCTAGCAAAGTGAGATCCAGTCAAAAATTTCGAAACTTAGGTATAATTCAAACTCTTGAACACTTGAATCTTAACCTCATATATTTATCAAATTATATTTTGATCTCACGAAACATTTTTTCTAGATCCGCCACTAAACAAATGCAGCACTACTCCACCAATGTCTCTCGATTGCATTCGATACCGATCTTACGGAACAAGAAAATTAACATCCTGACAGCATTTGGAAAATTATTAACTTATTTAAAAGCTCAAATTATAACAAATAAACATCAACTTATACAAAAAAAATACCCAGAAATATGACTCAAACAAACTTACTTCTTGAAGAACCTTGCTCTTTTGAGATTTATCAACGCTTTTAATAGCAAAATACTCGATCGTCTTCTTCTTCCTTCCTTTATAAACAGCCTAAACAAAAATAACAAAATTCCAGAATCATCAAAAACTAATCAAACACTTAAAATTCAATCAACTAGAAATGCAATTAGGCCTTAATTTTGAAATTGGAAACACATTTCAAAATGAAATAGTGATGCACTTTCTGATTATCAATTTCAAATTTAAAAAAAAAATGAAAATAAAAGGCAAAGATGTAAGATTGTAGAAATTACCGAGTGTTTTCCATGGCCAATAGCTTCGTAAACGTGGTATTGATTCATTTTGGAGAGTATTAGAGGAATTTTACAAGGGATTGATTACAGACTGAAAGAGTATGAGGAGAGAGAGAGAAAGAGGGAAAGGCTGTTTTGGAATTCAAAAAAGAGGAGAATTGAAATGGTAAGAGGCTATTCTCAACGGTAGTGTTTTGTGTGAGTGTGTCACAAAACTTTTTTTTTCTTTTTTAATTTTTGTGTGTGTTTTTTTCGAGAGCCACATGACAAAAGCAAGTGTAAAGTGTTAGATAATGAGAATAGACATGGATCTCTAAAGTCATAGACATGGATCTCTAAAGTCATGTTCTTTAGAGCTGCTCTACTCTACTCAATCCCCTCTGCTGAGATCTACTCTACTTTGCTCTGTCCCGTGCTTTGCTAAAAAATAATAATTAATAATAATAATAATTAGAATTAAAATTTAATAAATATAAAATAATTAATATTTATTATTAATAACTAATATTTATACATAATAACAATTAATATTTTAAAATAATAGCAATAAGAACTAATATAGAATATTAATTGATAATAACAACTAATATTTAATGGTAATAATTAATACTTCCTTAGTTTTTTTTAATTGACATGTTTCTTTAGTCACGTTTGTCAATGCATTTATTCAACCATTAATACCTTTAATTATCGATAAGTAAAAATTAGGAAAAGTTGATATTTTGAAATTATATAAAGTGACGAATCTAACAAGATCCCACATGACTATATTTTTTGCTTCGGGGGTTTTTCTCCCTTGGGAGAGTTACAACACTGAGACTGGATTCAGCAAAGAACGCCTGTACCTGCAAAGAAAACGGACCGCCGGATGGTCGGTGGTCCGCCTCCGAAGATTAAGTTAGTAAGCGTTCGGTAATAAAACGTGCGGAAGTAAAGTTATCTGCTCGGATTCCAAGCTCAGGTAAAGTGTTGTCTGTTCTTTTAATATGACAGCTCTGTAGTAAGTGACGTATTGTCTCGTATTGCGTGTATATTTTGTCTTGTCATAAATGTAAGAATGTCCCTATTTATAGGGTCCTTTTGGAAGGTGTGCCCTCCCTAGGATCTGGTGACCTAGGGATTAGGTCACGCCACAAAATGGTGCCTCAAGGTTTGGACCCTTGAAGGCCGCCATTCCAGAGGCAATGCCTGAGTGACACGTGTCACTGAGCCCAAAAGGCCTTTGGGCATCTTTTTGGGTGACTCTGATTGGTCCATGCTGGATCATCAGTCTGTTTAAGGCAGAGGAATGTCTGCCCTCCACGTGTCATCATTTCATAGGTTCAAATGGCACCTTTATTGAGGACACGTGGCATTTTCTGATTGGGCCACCTGGCCGGGTAAAAATACCCAAATCATTTGCCCCTCACAGGGGTCACGTGCATTGCACGTGGCACTTGGGACAGGTGTCTTCATATGACTGGTTGGACTTTCAAATTGCTTTTGGGGGGAAAAATTAGGGTTTCCCCTTTCTATAAATAGGAGGGTTTGACTTCATTTTCGTTTTCACACCTTTGCGAATCTTGGAGAATCTCTGGACTTTTGACTTTCAAAGACTCTCAAAGACCCTAACTTTTGTCAAGCATCCGACACTCGGCTTCTCTGACCGACTGCTTCAGCCAACCAGGCGCCTCAAATACCTTCTTCTAAGGTAACCGCCTGCTCTTTTCTTTTATTTTTTCTTGCGTTTTTCATTTATTCAAATGGTTTCCCAAACGTACACGGCACGGCCTAAGTTAGCGATCAGCGGGTAACCGGGGACGGCTGAATCTAGAACTAGGAGTGTCGAATGCTTGTTCGAGAACTTTCCTTTAAGTACATCTCCAAATCCGACAGTGTCTGTGCATCTGCAGGACACGATGGCTCGAACAAAGCAGACAAAAAGGAGATATAGGCCGGATGGTACCTTTTACCATTCGGACAGTGATACTCCAAATTCAGACGGCTCCATTAGGGTGCCAGCTAGTGAGATTTATGAGCACCCCCCAAACCCTTCTTCTGACCTTCCCCAAACTCCAACTTACTACTCTCCCTCTTCTTCAAGCGGCACCCCCAGTGATACTATACTGCGGGAAGCCGACAGTCAGTACAAGACCGAGCCTTCAGAACAGGCTTCGGAGGAGAGTCTAGGGGAGGACCCTGCTGGCCCTAGCCGGAAGTCCCCTAGTTCTGGGGAAAGTTCTGATGAAGATTCGGCCTCGTTATCTTTTGATAGCGCCTTTGTTAACTCAGAGGAGGCCCGAGCAAAAATAGACACTGCAAGGGAATCCTTGTCAGTAGAAAAGGGGGAAGGCTGGCGGAGCCGAGTGCTTCCAGGCGCTTGGAGCGCGCCCCCTACTATCACCATGTTCCGCAAAGCAAGCGGACCTCTATGACATCCGGTCTTGCCAATTTCAGGCGTAAGGCCGTAATGGGGCATGGCTTTTCCGTGTCTGTCCCCAACAAGGAAGATATTGTAACTTGGCCCTCCCTGGCCAGTTATAAGGACAAAGCCTTTGGCTGCTACGAGGCGGTCCTTCAGGCTGGTTTACGCTTCCCTCTCCATCTGGCCGTGGAGAGGATACTGGACGGATACCAACTGGGTATCTGGCAACTTGTCCCGAACTCATGGATAAATATCATCGGGTACGTTGCCGCATGTGAAATGCTGGAGGTGGATCCCAGCTTTGAGGCATTCGCCCACATGCACTATCTCAGCCGAGCGCCTGCCAAGGGCGGCGAAGGCTGGTACACCTTGTCCACCTGCAAGGGGTACATGATGGCAGTCGGCAAAGAGAACAAATGGAAGGACTGGAGAACAAAGTTCTACATTGTCCATTCCTCTGAAAGCCGACTAAACCAAAAGTACAATCGGTGGAACAAGGATCCGCCCCTCCTGGCTGGCAAGAGCGCCTTGCCCCCTCTCCCTAGGCGGGCCCAGGAGGAGATTTTTGACCGGGGTCTGTTCAAAGTGTCCGTCCGGACAAATGAACATGGGGAGAAAATAGTCGTCCCCCAGAGCTACATTCCCCTTTACAAGTGGCTAGAAGATGGGGTGTACTTGGCCGCTTGTGGTCTAAGCTCTGAGATGCCGAGAGGTAGTCGGCCGTCTGATTTTATGCAAACTTTAAATTGTTTTTCAGTGTATGTTTATAAAGCCTAACTCCTTTTTGGTGCAGACAAAGCAATGGAAAAGCTCTCGGCAACAAAGAAGCCGGCTGCCGTCTCTGCAGCTAAGTACCGCACCAACGTCCTTAAAAGGGCGAGTGACGAGCAGAAAGCAGCCGTGACTCCCAAGGTAGCTGTTTATGACACTTGGTATATTTTGTCAATAGAGGTTTAATTTTGCCCGCCTGCTTTTCTAACACCTTTCCTTTTGTTCATGCAGAGCGTTTCCACCAGGCCTTCTTCCACCAAGCAATCCCAACCCAAAATTCAAAAAACAGGGGCGGGTGATGTGAGTGCATCCGGCAAGAACCGGAAGCACATCGCTCACAAGCCCAAGAGAGGGGACGACTCTACTCTCGAAGCTGACAGGGAGGTCAGCAAACCGGATGCCACTCAGGCATCGAAGGGTGGCTTTAAGCAACCCAGCACTGCTGTCGGCTCAGCAGGAGAGAAGAGGCGTCATGGGAAGGAGAAGGAGGAGGAGGCTCTACCGGACGGTATGAGCCGCATCTTCATTGAATTTCAATATTTAAGATTGTTTCTTAGAACTTTCTTGACTAACTTATAATTTTGCAGCTCCTGTGCAAAGGCTGACCGTCGTCCAGATGGCCAAGGAGATGCTGCGGGCGCTTGATCCAGAGGACAAGGCGTCCGTAAGAGGAGTCGGCACCCTTAACTTGGATGCCATCTTGGGGAACCTCTGTGAGGTAAAAAATTTAGCTAAATTTTCCTTAATATTTAGCACATATCCGACTGGTTTTGACCATCCGGCTTTTTCTCATTTCCAGGCCATGTTGTGCGTCCAGGGGCTAAGACGACCAATCTAGGAAAAGTCTAAAGAGGTAACAGCCGCTAAAGCTCGAGCCGAGTCCGCCTTAGACCGAGCTCAATTTAAAATTGCTCAGAATGAGCTTCTGACCCTTGATATGATGTATTCCCAGGCAAACGCCAACCTGCAAGTGAAGAAGGACTTGGATTCGGCCCGCTCTAAAATCAATTACCTTAAGGCTGAAGTTAAAGGCCTTAAGGAAAAGCTTGAGCCTCTTCAAGAGGCCAAGAAAGAGGCCGAGAGGGCCAAGGAGCGGGTTGGCCGCCTGGAGGGGCGCCTGGCGAACCAGCAGAAGCAGCTGAAGGCCAAGTTCCAGTCCCGGGCTAAGGAGGAGAAGCAGGCCCTTGTCAAACAAATGATGGAAGACTATGAATCCATCATGCTGACGGCATGGGAGGCGGTACAGGCGGGTGCTGATTTTGGCATCTGAAAATCTAAGTTTGATCAAGCAAACGAGGATTTCAATGCTGAACTCCTTCGTTAGGCTGAAGAGGAGGCGAACAAGGATGACGCTGATGGTGAAGAGGCCGACTCCTCTTCAGGCTCCTCCGGGGACGAAGACGGGGAAGAGGAGGATGATGAAAATGAAGAGCAGCCGGAAACTAATGATGCGGCTGCCAATGTTGATAATCCCTTTGCCCCTTAAAGCTTTTTAGTAGTTATTTCTGCGGCCGAATGGCCATACATTTCATCTTCCGGCCTACGTGCCGAGTATTTATGTATCTTTACCGATCGAGGGGTTGGGTAAGTTGACAATTTCTCTGGCTTTGCCAGCAAACAATCTTACCCAATCGTCTGGTGGCGATTGGTCTTTTTAATCTAAAATCATTCGGCCGTTTGGCTGAAGTTATTCATATTGTTGTCCTTCAAATTTTTTCATTGCATGTTTTTTGGCTAAGTATTATAACCTGTATACCATGCGAATGTTCTTGCCCCTGGACGGATGTCGAGTGGTTTCGGTTGAGTGGATTGATTGACTTAGAAACTATTGATACTTAGAAGAGTATACATAGTTTCTAAGTCAATCAATCACTATGGTAATTGCCCCAAACCACGCGACAGACGGCCATCCGGAGCGAATGAATAACTGTTTTCATTCGGCTATTGGCTCAAACGAAATACAAGATTCTTGACTTAGCAAATCTGCTAAAAAGAAATCCCTCGCCTGTTTTGCTCCAAGAGCTAAAAGCAGGCGCATCCGGCCTAATGCCTCAATAGCCTCTACTTATGAAACAGTGACCCTTTTCCGACTGTGCTAGAACAGTTAGAAAATTCTAGCCTTTTAGATTTCACTTTCGATTAAACCAAACGACTGCGAATGCTGCCTTAGCATTCGGTAGGGCCGCTTGATGTATTTGTAGAGCAATGTGCCACCCAAATGGGAGATGCTTCACCTCGGAGAATTCGCCCGAATGGGCGTCGTCGGTTATCTGACTCATGTTGGAGCAGACGGTCATACTCATGTTGGAGCAGACTGTGACCATTCGGCCTCTATCTATTTTTCTTATTATCCGGCCATTGGCCTCAAATGATTTTATCCGGCCTTAGGCCTTTTAAAGATTTAAGCAAATATTCGTTAAGTGTTGGCATAAATTTAAAGAATTTCGTAGAAACGACTGCTTTAAAGCAGTCGACTTCTTCAGAGGGATTGGGACGTCTGCTGTTGGGACAGACGCTATCCAAATACATTGGCCATCTGTATTTTGTATAGGCGACACTAATAATAAGAAAAGACAAGCTGGAAATGAAGGAATATTCTCATTAGACAAATTTTAAATGACAAAATTTGAGGTATTTACATTCGTACTTAGAAGTAGTACTTTTTCAAGTTGTCTACATTCCAAGCCCTAGGCAGCTTCCTGCCGTCGGGTTCTTCTAGGCGGTAGGTACCGTCTCTTACTTCCTCATATATTCGGTAGGGGCCTTCCCAATTTGGGGTTAACTTTCCCTGCTCATTCGCCCTACCGATTGCCTCCATTTTCTGTAGCAGAAAGTCCCCCACTTTGAGAGGACGCTTGTGTACTCTTTTGTTATAAGCCCGTGTCATTCTCAGACGGTAAATCTCATGGCGCAAGGCAGCATTGCCCCTGCGCTCTGGAAGTGAGTCCAATGCCAGCCGCATGGCCTCCCAGTTAGCTTCTTCGTCATATAACATGACTCGAAGAGTCGGCTCATAGTGTTCAATGGGCAGGACAGCTTCTGCACCATACACCATGAGGAACGAGGTTTCTCCAGTCGCCCCTTTAGCAGTCGTTCTGATGGACCAGAGGACATGTGGTAATTCATCCGCCCAAAGACCACTAGTCCCCGTTTAATTTTCTTTTTAATCCCGTCTGAGATTAGCTTGTTGAAGGCTTCAACCTGGCCGTTTGCTTGGGGCCGGCCGACTGATGCAAAGAGGCTTGAGACCCCTTGCTCTCCCAGCCAAGTCTTGAGTTGAGGCGTCTCAAATTGAGGACCATTGTCAAAAACCATAGACATGGGCACCCCGAAGCGAGTGATAATATTCCTCCAGATGAAGGAAATGACGTCTTTTGTCTTGATGTTTTTTACCGCCTCCGCCTCTACCCACTTGGTGAAGTAATCCACAGCTACCAATATGTAGCGCTTTCCGCCTGGGGCCGCGGTGTAAGGCCCAAGTATGTCTATGCCCCATTTGGCAAAGGGAATTGGGCTGCGGATGAACGTCAGGTCTGTGGCCGGACGATGGATGAGCTTGCCAAACTTTTGACACTTGTCACATTTTTTTACCATTTCCATAGCATCCGACTCCAGAGTTGGCCAGAAATAGAGCCGCCTGGCCTTGGCAGCTAAAGACCTGCCGCCTATATGGGAGGCGCAGAAACCCGCATGCAAATCTTCGAGGACCTCTTTACCCTTTTCTGGGGTAACACACTTCAATAGGGGTTTCAAGAAACCAAATTTGAAGAGTTCTCCTTGTCTCAGCTCGAATTTTGCCGCTTTCTTCTTCAGAGCAACCGCCTCCTGAGGTGAATCAGGGAGCGTGCCGTCTGCAAGATAAGCCCGGATGCTGTCCATCCAGGTAGAGCTTCGGTCGAGGATTCCAATGGGGTCTTCATTAGATATACTTCTCTTTTCCATGACCACCCAGAAGACCGACCGAGGCGTTTCACATGAGGCGGATGATGCTAGTTTTGATAGAGCATCCGCCTGCTGTTTGGATTTAACTATCATGTCATCAATGTACGCCTCTACATTCCTTCTGATTTGATTAATGAAGACCGTATTAATCATTCGTTGGAAAGTAGCATGCGCATTTGTTGTTTCAATGAATACTACAAGAAGGGGGGGTTGAATTGTAGTATGACAGTTTAGCCAAAATTTTTGCGGAAATAAAACTAAGTAAGCCAAAGGAACTGAAAGATAGCTAAAGGAACTAAAAGTGCAAGAGAGATTTTTACGTGGAAAACTCCTTGGCCCTAATCAAGGAGGAAAACCACGACCACAAGGGATTTTAGGAAAAGAATCTTCACTAGAATAGGGCAATGACCCATTACAAACTAAAGACTCTAACTTCAAGTTCCTCAACGAACTCAAAGCCCCGAGGAACAAGTCACCCAACTTGTTACTCTTTTCTTCTCTTTCTCTCTCTTCTCACTTCTCTTTCTCTTCTCACTTCTCTTTCTCTTTCTCTTCTCACTTCTCTTTCTCTTCTCTTTCTCACAAATAGAAGTTCACTCAAACTTCCTAACTCCCCAATACAAGAGTTCACTCAAACCCTTACAAATTCCCTAATACAAGAGTTCACTCAAACCCTTAAACATTTCTCAAATACATATGAAAGATAGATGTATGAAACTAATATGTTGGACACTTTGAGACATGTAAGGAACTTGGAACCTAAAGGAACTGACTCACCAACGTGGAAGACATAATATATTTCTCATGAAAAACTATTCCACTTAAGTGAGACACTATATGGAATGACTCTCTAAAGTCAGACAGTTTTGAAAGAATTAAAAACGTTCTATTTATAGAAGATTAGAAAACCCACTAATTGCCCATGTTCCTTATAATCAGAAGTGGTCCGAATCTTTAGGCCCACGAATAGAAAACTAATTCTGATTATAAGCAACAATAATGGGTCAATTAGTTGCTCCACGACTTGCTCAATAACTTCCTTTTTGTTAGGAAAGCAATAAGCACGTTTTGCAAATAACAGCCACAAGTTTCTTGGGGACCAAGTCCTTGTGCTAAAAAATAGGAGTTTAAAACTGACTTCTTTAAGAAGATAAGTTAAAATAACACACTCGTTCATTAATTTAACTTCACATATAGACCAGATTCATTTTGTTCCTTAGCAAACAAAATCTCAACTGAACTCCTACTTTTAAGGTAACCACTTTGACAATCTTTTTCCCACGACTTTGACTACAATAAAATCAGATTTTGATTATAAAACTTTGTTTTATAAAATAAAATCATTTTATAAATTAGTTTATTTGAAAACTAAATCCCTAGAAACTAGGAAAATAAGTTATCTTTTTTACTAAGAGAAAATCAGATTTTATTTTCAAAAACTTATCTTTTATAAAATAAAATCTAATAATAAATATTAATACCTAGTCAAAACTAACTTCCTATAAAGTAGGCAAACATAATGCAATGACTATTTAACGTGGAAAACTGACTACTATTGCTGTGCAAACTCGTGTTCCTTCTATAAATGAATTCTAGACTGACTAGTAAGGAACTTACTGGTCATCAACACTAATAATTTCCTTACCGACTGACGTTCCAATGTAGTTCCTTAGGCTTGTTCCAGACAATTTCTCTTGTCCAACATACTTACATGATTCCTAGAAAAATATACTCCTATTTTTCTGTCTTCATGTTTCTCTGATGAAGCTTCTACCCCAATGCTTCTGTTCCTGCAAAGGAACTTCTCTTCTCTGATGAAACTTCTACTCTGAAGCTTCTACTCCTGCGAAGGAACTTCTCTTTAATTGTTCCCCCTGAGGAACTGCTGCTCATTCCTTGCAAAGAACATCTTCTCATTCTTCTTAGGAACTGCATGTAAAGTCTAACAATACGTTTGTACTTTTTGACTTCTTCTCTTTATGTTCCCCTTGAGGAACTCAAGCACGATCCATACATTGTATGTAGGGAACCATCTTAAATGATGATCTAACCTGTACTCAATCATCTTCATGCTTCATGACTTGTTCATGCACATCTCAATACACATATTAGTTAGATAATCATCATTTGTTCACAATCATTAAAACCTTACAACAATTTCCCCCTTTTTGATGATGACAAACAAATGATGCTTATCACAAGATAGATAACAGAAGATGTGTATATATTCCCCCTTAATCATGCAAATTAGGAGCTATTGAACAATTCATGCATGTACGACAAGGAACTACTAATAAAAGGATAATAACATGTAATTTGAAGTACATTATATGGACGTACATCAATATGACTTATCTCAGGTACAATAACTATTCAATAAGCATTTCTATTAGCACATCACATAATAAGCATCACATAACTCACATATTCTTCCCCCTTTTGTCATTATCGAAAAGGGTACTCTTGCACACAATTATTAATTCAATTTAATCATTTGTGCATACATACATAAGGGAAAATGTCACACATACCACCATAAAAATGGTTAAACACTTGGTATTCCTAAAAGCTTAAGATACTCAATTTTCAAACTAGGATGCTGCTACACAAATTTCCAATTCACAATCCAAAGACCCAACTTCAAAACCAATGAAGGAACTTGACAGATTAGATACAAAATCAAGCAAGGTTCGATTTTGAAAGTTTGTTAAAGAAAAGAATAATGAATATTTAGCTCAAAAGATATGAAAAAAGATAATGGAAATATTTCGAGTAGAAGGACCTTGAGACAAATGATGTGCTCTTAGTTTAGAAAGTTTGAGATAAGGTTCTTAATAATCATAAGAGTTTAATTACCTGTATCTCACACTCTTGAATGTTCAACGAAACACAACATACACATATAATTACCTTGGTATATATGTACTTACCAAGTTCCCTTCACTTCAACCACCAACCTTCCTTAAGGAACATGTTCATAAGTGAAACTTGAATATTCATGATCAAGTTCTTTCAATATCTCCTCTGTTCCTTAGCTTTTCTCAAGCTTCATGAATAAAGTCCTTCATCATCTAAAGATTCAATAATCACCTTTTTTTTTTTTTTTTTTTTTTTTTTTGGGTGACTTTCAAAATTTTCTTTTACAGTAATGAAGATAGAACTTACTCATATACTATTGAGTTCCAACACCAAATATATGAACCACTTTAATTGGTTCCTCCCTTATTTCACCTTAGTTCCTTATCCTTCTTTTTCATCTTGGGATTTATTTTATCCTCAAGCTGATTCTTCCTCCAAGACATCAAATGATAAATCACACGCACTTCAATCCTTTCACAACTTCCCCCTTAACATGTATATATTCATCCAACTCTTCATGTATCATTGAACCATAAAAAGGGATGAATTTAACTTAGAGCACATGGGTTGTGTGAAAATAGAGTGGGAGGATATGAATGAGCTGAGGAAAACATAACGAATAAGGATCTTCAAAGTTATGTATATGTAAGATATGGAAATGAGAAACACAAACCATAACACAACACGGACACACAACATAATGTTGTAGAATAATGTTGTTTTCGAAGATGAATGGTGTGGATAATTTGAAAGTTGGCAAAAAGATAGGTTCGTTCCCTCTAGAATATATAACCATATGAGATAAAATAGTTTGGGAATATACCTGTCCTATTCCATCAAAGCTTCTTCCATTGTTCCTTTGGCAACTTAGGATTTTTGTATTTGACAACATCCATAATTCTCAACGAGACCTTTGACACTTTTAGGCAAGTGAATATGTCTTTTACAACACAATAATTAAGTGTGAAACATTACACTTAAGCGTATGTATGTATTTTACTTTATTTATAATGTGCACAAGAAACCACACTTAACAATTATAAGAAAGAGATATGTATATATGCTCATGCCATACTTCAACATATTTTATTCCTTAAAACAGTCCATACTTTACTAATTAGGTGAAAGCATAAGAAAGAGATTCCACATATTCAAACATCATATTGCAAGTTCCTTAATAAATACAACACTCAATTCAAACATCAACTATGCAATATCGTGAATATAAGAGGACTTACCTCAAGTTATATTTCACCATGTATCACAATAAATTTGCAATGGACCGAAATTTGATGGCTAAGTTACGAGTTCCTCAAGGATTTGTTTCATCCTCTTGATGCACTCACATCCGATGCGAACAATCACTTTTGACTTGAAACTCATTAAGTGACTTTGATGTCACTGGCCATCTTTCTTTGAAAGTTCCTTGTCGTATTTTTGTCGATTAGACCATCATGCCTTTCTCTTATTTTGGATGCTGATCCAAAGAGAAACTGAGTTCCCCATCATGCTTTTACAAGGTTAGAAATCCCTTGCAGAAAGATTCGTTAGTTGCACCAATGATATAAACAATATAAGTATGTACAACTAATAAATCAATAAGTTCCTCTAGAAAATAAAACAATTAATTTTCACATTAGCTTCAAGAGGGAACTTGAATAATCTCCTATGCCATTGAGTATGAACCTGCTTCAACACTTAAAGAGCTTTGTTAGGTTCATTAATATGGCAAAAAGATATAGGATTTTCAAATCCTAAAGGTTGTTCCTCATAGACACCTTTAATTAGAATATTTAGAAAATTCATATTAGACATCTATTACAAACAACTTGATTCCCATGTAAGCAGCAAAATAAATGATATGCAATCAACTCATTATCTAGCTATAAAAATATGAACCTGACAAAGTTCCTTGATGTAGGAACTATGCTCATATCTATTCATAAACACTTATCAAATGATTGTTGGTGTTCCTGAATAAGTTCATGGTTCTGCACCTTAGCTAATTCATTTACACCTCCTTGGAAGGCTTCATGTGTTCCTTGTTGGAGCTTAAGGAACTACAGGACAATGTAGCTGATTGATGCTGCTTTATAGAGTGACATACTTCTGTAGAAATTCCACTAGTTTCAAAGGAACTAATGAGTTCTACACTAAATTCTCTTAAACCTGCATGCTGGGAATAAACATGTTAGATTCATAAAATTTATAGTCACTCAATGCACATTAATACCTTGTTGTAACATGTACATGTTTCACACGTGGATGTGTATCATAAGAACACCACCTTACTACTTCTGTTAACAAACTTCCCTTTTCAAATGAAGGGTGTCTTGTTTCTCAAAGGTCTAACCATTTCCTTGTATATGATGCAGCAAGTAGCATTGATAACTTTGTAGTGATTTCAACATTGAGAGCTTGTAATCAACACTTTATTCCTGCACAAATCATTACACTTCAAAGGAACTTGGTTCCATGGTTAGATCTTTAATATAACACTTGATCATTACTTCTTAATCACTTAATCCCACATAGAAAAGATAACAAAAATATAATCTTTGTTACATTCTAAGGTAAGTGATTGCATAACAATTATCAAATATAACCAAGACATATCACTTTCAATCCCAACTTTAAATACTCAAGGGTTCACACAAATTCAATTGAATGAGGTCCAATAGGTTTGTGTTCCTTATCATTATTTAGCTTGAAAGAAGATAAATTAGACAAAATCACTGACTTTTCATACTTCACAAACTTATGGTAAGGAACTTGATATAAGATAAAGTAACAACCAAGTTCCTTGGCGTTTATCAAGTATGGAAAACCAACAAGTCAAATGTATGTTTGAAACACAGAAGAATTCATTTTCAATAAATCCTTGAAATGTCAGGTTATTGTAAGGAACCAAATTGTGACCCTCACACATAGTATGAGTTCCTTCTTCGATTCCCTTTCAATATGACACTTCTAGTTTTATAGATGATGAACTATTATTGGTAAAACAAATAAAGTTACAAAACTTTGAAAATATCGTAATGTGCTTCATGATCTCGAAAGAATGTTCACAATGGAGAAGGAACTTAACTTAACAACCTTTTAAGTTAATACCAAAAGTTGAATTGAAGTTCCTCCATCGTAGGCCACTAGTAAGAAAAATTTTGTCAAGCCTTATATCACATGTTAAGAGCACCCACTGTCGAGACACCACGAGTTGTTCCCCCTCACCAGATATCGCCTTCTTTTCCATGTTCCTCTTGATCTCAAACTGGAACATGTTCCTTTGGTCCTTTTGGTCCATTCCACATTCTCTTGGGTTTTTTATCATGAGGAATTGAATGAGTTGATTTGATCTTCAATGTTTTAACACCATATCAACCATGGATCCTCATATCTTTCTCATAAGCATAAGACCTGTAATTCAAGAACCCAATTAAATGATTTGTGCAATTTTCAAGGTTAGTAGGTTAGTGAATAGAAATATGACACAAAAAGCTCAAATCATAAAGTTCCAAAGTATACTCCCTTAAGAATGTCATCCCATATTTAAGTCTAAAAGTAGGCTTTTGTACTTCCAATACTTTGCTTGGAAGTCATCATATAGCGCCAACATCCTTTGTAGAGAATTGAAAAAGGAATTTATGATTTATTTTTGGGAATCAAAATCAGCAGGAACTTGAACCGAAACTTGTATATTATATATCGCGACAACTTAATGTAAAGTTGTGTTACTTCCATGTTGTTGGTTCCTTCCTGCATTCTTAAATCCACCAAGTTCCTTCAGATCAACGTCTAAAGTTCCTTGATCCAAAAACTTTCTTTTTATGCATTTATTCACATCAGGTATCAACCTACAAGACACTCATTATTAACCTGCACAAAACTTGAAGAGAAGTTATGAAACCATAGCGAATCTACTTCTCTATCATAATCTTTCACAATTATGCAATTGAAATATTGAAAGAGCTTAGCATAATTAAGTAAAAGATTAAATTAAACAAAAGGCAAACAAATACTGACAAAAACTACTTATAAGAAGATGTAAAACTATCTTACCCATTATCATGTGTAAAAAGTATTACTTTCACATACCTCTTACAAAGACGTATATAAAGAGGAACTTGTATATGTGCCCTAATATACAAGCGACCATCCAACGTGGTTGCTTCCTCTCATATTGAGTCTGCAAAATCTGATTGCCTCTTGATCTTTGGAACCCAAAATAAATTAGGTTCCTTCCCGTTGGTAATAGTAGTCAAAATTAATAAAACTACTCCTACTAACAAGGAACAACATGTATCTATACAATAGATATTTAATATACATGAGATACATGAAGAGATACTATTTCTCTGACACTACTCAAAATTTTTGTGTATTACCAAGTCAGACAAATAAAGTTCCTTTTGATAGGAATCCAAGTTTGTCATTCCACAAGATGTGTTCCTTGAACTACTTCTAATCAATCAATTCTTTGTGAATAAAATTAAAAAATTGAAATCTAACATACTGACTTTTTAACATACTAAAAATAAGAATAGATGTTTATCCAAAGTTGATAAAAGAATTCAAAAGAATTAACATGACATCAAGCAAAAATACAACGAGGAACATGCTTACACCAATGTATGCATACAATGAAGAAATCAAAGACAGAATACTTACCTCAAAAGTATGAGTCTTTGAATACTTTTCACTTCTCCAGAAAAAGTTAATCTTCATCTGCTTCTAGGAACAACGTAGGGTTGAGTTCCTTCCTTGAATTTTCTTGTACGTACTCATCTTAGCCAAGACCTTGCTCGTCAGGGTTGCCTGCTTAATCAAGAGCTCCGGCTCTGATACCAATTGTTGTTTCAATGAATACTACAAGAAGGGGGGGTTGAATCGTAGTATGACAGTTTAGCCAAACTTTTTGCGGAAATAAAACTAAGTAAGCCAAAGGAACTGAAAGATAGCTAAAGGAACTAAAAGTGCAAGAGAGATTTTTACGTGGAAAACTCCTTGGCCCTAATCAAGGAGGAAAACCACGACCACAAGGGATTTTAGGAAAAGAATCTTCACTAGAATAGGGCAATGACCCATTACAAACTAAAGACTCTAACTTCAAGTTCCTCAACGAACTAAAAGCCCCGAGGAACAAGTCACCCAACTTGTTACTCTTTTCTTCTCTTTCTCTCTTCTCACTTCTCTTTCTCTTCTCATTTCTCTTTCTCTTTCTCTTCTCACTTCTCTTTCTCTTCTCTTTCTCACAAATAGAAGTTCACTCAAACTTCCCAACTCCCCAATACAAGAGTTCACTCAAACCCTTACAAATTCCCTAATACAAGAGTTCACTCAAACCCTTAAACATTTCTCAAATACATATGAAAGATAGATGTACGAAACTAATATGTTGGACACTTTGAGACATGTAAGGAACTTGGAACCTAAAGGAACTGACTCACCAACGTGGAAGACATAATATATTTCTCATGAAAAACTATTCCACTTAAGTGAGACACTATATGGAATGACTTTCTAAAGTCAGACAGTTTTGAAAGAATTAAAAACGTTCTATTTATAGAAGATTAGAAAACCCACTAATTGCCCATGTTCCTTATAATCAGAAGTGGTCCGAATCTTTAGGCCCACGAATAGAAAACTAATTCTGATTATAAGCAACAATAATGGGTCAATTAGTTGCTCCACGACTTGCTCAATAACTTCCTTTTTGTTAGGAAAGCAATCAGCACGTTTTGCAAATAATAGCCACAAGTTCCTTGGGGACCAAGTCCTTGTGCTAAAAAATAGGAGTTTAAAACTGACTTCTTTAAGAAGATAAGTTAAAATAACACACTCGTTCATTAATTTAACTTCACATATAGACCAGATTCATTTTGTTCCTTAGCAAACAAAATCTCAACTGAACTCCTACTTTTAAGGTAACCACTTTGACAATCTTTTTCCCACGACTTTGACTACAATAAAATCAGATTTTGATTATAAAACTTTGTTTTATAAAATAAAATCATTTTATAAATTAGTTTATTTGAAAACTAAATCCCTAGAAACTAGGAAAATAAGTTATCTTTTTTACTAAGAGAAAATCAGACTTTATTTTCAAAAACTTATCTTTTATAAAATAAAATCTAATAATAAATATTAATACCTAGTCAAAACTAACTTCCTATAAAGTAGGCAAACATAATGCAATGACTATTTAACGTGGAAAACTGACTACTATTGCTGTGCAAACTCGTGTTCCTTCTATAAATGAATTCTAGACTGACTAGTAAGGAACTTACTGGTCATCAACACTAATAAGTTCCTTACCGACTGACGTTCCAATGTAGTTCCTAAGGCTTGTTCCAGACAATTTCTCTTGTCCAACATACTTACATGATTCCTAGAAAAATATACTCCTATTTTTCTGTCTTCATGTTTCTCTGATGAAGCTTCTACTCCGATGCTTCTGTTCCTGCAAAGGAACTTCTCTTCTCTGATGAAACTTCTACTCCGAAGCTTCTACTCCCGCGAAGGAACTTCTCTTTACTTGTTCCCCCTGAGGAACTGCTGCTCATTCCTTGCAAAGAACATCTTCTCATTCTTCTTAGGAACTGCATGTAAAGTCTAACAATACGTTTGTACTTTTTGACTTCTTCTCTTTATGTTCCCCTTGAGGAACTCAAGCACGATCCATACATTGTATGTAGGGAACCATCTTCAATGATGATCTAACCTGTACTCAATCATCTTCATGCTTCATGACTTGTTCATGCACATCTCAATACACATATTATTTAGATAATCATCATTTGTTCACAATCATCAAAACCTTACAACAACATTCTTCAAACCAAACGGCATCACCGTATAACTGAACAACCCCTGATCAGTGACGAATGTCGTCTTTTCTTGATCTTTTTTCCACAGGGGGGATCTGATGGAAACCTGAATAGGCGTCCATAAAACTCATCAGGGCATGTCCGGCTGTTGAGTCGACCAGACTGTCGATCTTAGGAAATGGATAACTATCCTTTGGACATGCCTTGTTGAGGTCTGTGTAGTCAACACACATCCGCCAAGTTCCATTCGGCTTTTTTACTAACACAACGTTAGCTACCCACTCAGGGAAATTGCACGGCCGAATGAACTTGGCATCCAACAGCTTTTTTACTTCGGCGGCTGCCGCCTGACTTCTTTCTTCGCCGTAGTTTCTTTTCTTTTGCCGGATGGGCTTCTTTTTAGGATCCACGGCGAGTTTGTGGACAGCAAGATCCGGGCTGTTGCCTGGCATCTCCTCCACTTCAAAGGCAAAGATGTCTTTGAATTCTCTCAGCAGCTGGTGAAGGCTTTCGCCCAGCTTTGCAAATGCAACCGTCCCCACCTTAACCGTCCGCTCTGGACGGCTGTCGTCCAGAGGGATATCGATGTGTTCACCAGTAGGCTGATCAGTTTTTACCACCACCAGCTGATAAGTTTTTCTTTTCTTTCCGGCTGGTGGGGCCGACTGTTCTTCCTCGACATCGTCGAGGTCGATCGTTTGCTTGCCTCGGCCGGATGCTACGGTCGCGGGCTTGACGTCCGAGAGGTTACACTCTTGAGCCGTCTTTTGGTCCCCATTAAGGGAACCGACTGTTCCATCAACCTTCTCATACTTGAGTAGCATGAGAGCAGGGATGATGACGGCCTTACACTCATTAAGAGTGGGACATCCAAAGATGAGGTTGTAAGCTGTGAGCTCTTCAACCACTAGGAAACTGATGGTCATGCTTCCCAGGCGGACTGTTTAGTCAATGCGTCCGACTGGGTGCACAAGTCCTCCCCCAAACCCAAAAAGGGTGTGGGAGACCTCCATCATGCTATCCGGTTTGTACTTGAGATTGGATAAGCATTTGAGGCTGATGAGGTCAGAGGAGCTTCCTGTGTCAATCAGAATTCGACCAACCAGCTGGTTGGCCACCTTGCATTCAATGACCACAGGGTCATCATGCGGCCGACGGACTTTGCCTCTATCCTGCTCGGTGATGACAACTTTAGGGAAGGCGGATGTGCTAGCCGCATCCCCTTCCTCAACAGAGTTGACCATCTTCCTCAAATGGTCCTTGGTGCCCCGAATGGTCGGGCCACCACCAGCAAAGCCACCTGCTATGGTGTATACCGGCTCTTCATCAGTTTAGGCACTCACCGCAGGCTGGGGAGTCTTTTTCTTGGACTGCCCCGGATTTGCCTTTGAAGTCACTTTGGACTTCACATAGGACTTCAGCTGTCCTTTTTCGGCCAGACGGTCGAGCTCCCGCTTGAGACTGAAGCAGTCGTTCGTGTCATGGCCAACATCCTCATGGAAATGGCAATGCTTGTTCTTGTTCCGATTTTCAGCGGAACCTTTCATAGGAGTTGGCTTCTCAAGAGTCAGCCGATCCTTAATTTCCAAGAGGATGAAGCAGCAGTCCTTGTGGAATTGGTACTTTGGGACGTACGGTTTCAACTCTTTTTTCTTCTTCTAGGCCGGTTGATTAGAGTTATCAATGGCCCAGACTTGTTTTTTCTTTTTGCTCTCTTCTGGCTTAGGAGTCGGCTGAGCAGGCCGACTCTCTTTCTGTCGGTCGGACTTCTTATGGTCCAACTGCTTATTAGAGGAGCAGAGTTCGGTCGCCTGTATATAGGCTTCCGCCTCTCGCAAGGCTCCTTGCAGAGTAAAGATTTATTTGCGGACGAGTTCGTACTTAATAGTAGACCCGTCCTTCAGACCCTTAAAGAAGTCTGTGAAAGCGACCTCATCAGACAGCCCATGAATCTGGATTCGGACCAGATTGAACCGCCTGACATAGGAACGCAAGCCTTCTCTATCTCCCTGCTGTACATTGCCCAAGTCAAGACTTGTCTTTTTGGCAGGGATGTTCATAGAGAAGTTTGAAGCAAACAAGAACGCAAGCGTCTTGAAGCTATTTATGCAACCAGCCGGCAGATTGCCAAACAACTGCTGGGCTATGCCCTTCAGGGTGGCTGGAAAGCAATGACACCATGCGGCATCATCCAACCCCTGTAGATACATGAGGTGGGTGTATGCTAGCAGGTGGTCTTCTGGGTTGGAGGTCCCGTCATAGGCTCCAACCAAAACATTTTTAACTTTAGCCGGCTGTACGGCTTCAGTTATTTCCCTGGAGAAAGCAGAGGGCTCACACCGTCATAGATACCGGATGTGGCTCACACCTTTGTTCCGATTCACAGGCACTAAGGAACACTAGGAGGCTAGCGAAGGGAGAGATCGAGCTCCGGGTAGGAAATGGAGCAAGGATTGGTGCTATATCCGTAGGATCTCTTAGTTTGTCTTTGCCCACGGGGCTAGTTTTGGAACTTGATAATGTTTATTGTGTTCCCAACATTACCAAAAACATCATTTCAATTTCGTTGTTGGACGCCAAAGGTTTTGAATTTCGAGTTAAGGACCAATCATGTTCATTTTATCTCGATAATGTTTTATATGGTACGGCACTTTCAGAAAATGGTCTTTATGTGTTATCTCTAGACAAAGAAATTTATAACGTTAATAATCCTGCAAAGAAATCTAAGACTACAGCGTCTAGTCAAACTTACTTGTGGCAATGTCGTCTTGGCCACATTAACATCAAACGCATCAAGAAGCTTCTTCAAGAAGGTATTGTTGACTCATTTGATTTAGAATCCTTTGAGAATTGCGAAGGATGTTTATTAGGCAAGATGATAAAGCAACCATTCTCCAAGTTGGGAGAAAGGGCCGGTGACTTGTTGGGACTAATACACACCGATGTATGTGGGCCAATGAGTACACCCACAAGGAGTGGTTATCGGTATTTCATAACCTTCACGGACGACTATAGTAGATATGGTTATGTCTATCTAATGTCGCACAAATCTGAATCGTTTGATAAATTCAAGGAATTTCAGAACGAAGTTGAAAACCAACTCGGCAAGAAAATTAAAGCGCTTCGATTGGATCGAGGTGTCGAATATTTGAGCCAAGAATTCGATGACCATCTGAAAGAACATGGAATACTTTCAGAGTTGACACCTCCGAGAACTCCTCAATGGAATGGAGTATCTGAAAGGAGGAATCGAACCCTGTTAGACATGGTCCGATCGACTATGGGTCTTAGTGAACTTCCAATCTCTTTATGGGGACATGCACTTTTAACTGCGGCACTTACACTGAATCGTGCTCCGTCAAAGGAGGTGGAAAAGACTTCATATGAATTATGGACAAAAAAAACCTCCAAGGTTATCTTTTCTCAAGATTTGGGGATGCGAAGCATATGTCAAGAAACTCATTTCTGACAAACTTCATCCAAAATCTGACAAGGTTTACTTTGTGGGTTATCCAAAAGAAACCAAAGGGTATTACTTCTACAACAAATCCGAGAACAAAGTGTTTGTTGCTCATGATGGTGTCTTTTTGGAGAAGGAGCATCTCTCCAAAATGACAAGTGGGAGGAAAATCTAACTCGACGAAGTTCGAGAGGACGAGCAACAAGGACAAGTTGACAATCAAAGTGCTCACGAAGCATCTGTTGACATTGGTCAAAGTCAAAATATGCAAAGTCAAACCGACAATGCAAATGCTCAATCCATTACCTTACGTAGGTCAACTCGGCCAAGATCTCAACCTGGCAGATATCTCGGTGTTGTATTAACCGAAGATCAGGACATCCTAGTAGTGGATGGAGATGAGCCGGCAACCTACAAGCAAGCTATGACGAGCCCCGACTCTGCAAAATGGCAAGAGGCTATGAAATCCGAAATGGACTCCATGTTTGAAAATCAATTATGGGACTTGGTTGATTTTCCCGTAGGTTACACACCTATCGGATGTAAATGGATTTTCAAGATGAAAACCGACAAAGATTGAAATGTATTCATTTACAAAGCAAGGCTGGTAGCAAAAGGTTACAAGCAAATTCACGGCGTTGATTATGATGAAACCTTTTCTCCAGTAGCTATGTTTAAGTCCGTTCGAATTCTTCTAGCAATTGCTGCATATTACAATTATGAAATATGGCAGATGGACGTCAAAACCGCCTTCCTCAATGGAATTTTGGAAGAAACTGCGTACATGACACAGCCTGAAGGTTTTGTCGACCAGAACAATCCTCAGAAGGTATGCAAGATTAAGAAGTCCATTTATGGATGAAAGCAAGCAAGCAGAATTTGGAATCTGCGATTTGATGAAGCCATCAGTAAGTTTGGTTTTATCAAGAATCCAGATGAGTCTTGTGTTTACAAGAAGGTCAGTGGGACTGACATCGCCTTCCTAGTCTTATATGTCGATGACATTTTGCTCATTGGAAATAGCATTCCGTTGTTAGAGTCTGTAAAGGCTTGGCTCGGGAAATGTTTTTCAATGAAAGACTTGGGAGAGGCTCAGTACATACTAGGCATCAAGATCTATAGGGATAGATCAAAGAGGATGATAGGAATGAGTCAAAGTACTTACATCGATAAGGTACTAGCTCGATTTCAAATGGAAGGAGCCAAGAGAGGGCACCTACCCATGTCACATGGCATAACCTTAAGCAAGATGCAGTGTCCAAAGACACCTGATGAGCGAGAAAGGATGAGTCGTATTCCATATGCTTCGCTTATTGGATCGATCATGTATGCCATGATATGTACTAGGCCGGATGTATCGTATGCCTTGAGTGCTACGAGCCGATACCAATCAGACCCAGGAGAGGCGCATTGGACTGCGGCCAAGAATATTCTGAAGTACCTGAAAAGGAACAAGGATAAATTCCTGGTCTATGGCGGTAAAGATGAATTGGTTGTTGAGGGACATACCGACGCAAGCTTCCAGACAGACAAAGACGACTCCAAGTCACAATCCGGATTCATATTCTGTCTCAATGGAGGAGCGTTTAGTTGGAAGAGTGCAAAGCAAAGCATAACCGCTGATTCTACAACTGAAGCCGAGTACTTGGCAGCGTTTGAGGCAGCCAAGGAGGCCGTTTGGATTCGCAAGTTCATTGATGAACTTGGTGTTGTACCCTCCATCAAGGGTCCAATAGACCTCCATTGTGACAACAATGGAGCTATTGCTCAGGCTAGAGAGCCACGAGAACATCAGAAGGTCAAACATGTCAAGAGGCGATTTCACATGATTTGAGAATGGAAGACAAGGGGTGAAATCAGAATTTGCAAAGTGGGAACGGATGACAATGACTAAACCCTTGTCTCAAGTGAAGCACAACAAACACATTGAGGCAATGGGAATCAAGCATCTCGCAAACAGGCTTTGATTTCCATATTATGGTGTTTTAATTAAATTTTGGACAATGTTAATGTAAAGCACTATGATGAACCATTCAGTTTTTGGAGTAATTAAAATTTTTCATGCAATTTAATTCACTCCGTCTCTATTTAATTGTGGTTTAGAATTAAATAATGAGTCTATTTGATTTTAATAAATATTCAAAATAGGGTATCAAGTCAATGGCTTGGAAAAAGAAACACCTATTAAGTGAACATTGAATATTTTAATCGAAAATTATCCCTAATCAAGGTCATATTTTTGTGGACGATTAATGACCATTAGAGATTAGTGTGTAGTATGATTTATAGCACCTTTTCTTGTGCTATGAGGATATAAATCATTTGCACAGGTATTGGTTTAGAACCATACTAGATCGACCTATGAGAAGACTTTAAGAGATTTAAAATCGTCATAAGTATTTTTCTCATTATTACTATCGGAACTCTTTTCCTTGACCATGAGTAGTGGGAGGTCTCTTGTTTGAGTACTAGTCCGCTTTGGTATCCGCCAAACGTCTGCCGTAACTGGGGATTATAACGACAGATATCGGGCGGCTAGGTCCTCTTAGTAAGAGAAGCTACATTACACGACTTGAAATGTCCCCCTACTAACAATAGGGAACATGTCTTGTTGTTTACAAGGCCTCTCGAAGAGCGAGACTGTGAAAATGCATGCCCGTGATTAGATGGATTTTAGAAATCATCTGCTTATTGACAGTCAAACTCGGATTTCAAGAAACACTTCTGGACGTAACAGAGATGACGAGTAATCTTACTCTGTAGTTCATGAAGAGACATGAAGAGGCGTAGGAAAGGGGCTATACACTAAATGCACACTTGTCCGGAAGGACAAGTGGGAGATTAAAAGGAATGGTGTCCTTTGAACAAGTGTATTATTCTGATAGCAGGTTCAGAATTATTAGAAAGCTAATATATTCAGTAAGGTCAAGTGATCGGAATTCCTGGGTGGAGGCCGCTTCCGATCAGTAATATTAATATAATTAATATTACAACTTAATCTTGACTGAACCCTTCGGGTCACACCCAAGCAAAATATACGAACCGACTCGACGAATTAATTCGGAAGAAATTAATTCGTCGCCCGAGTGTTAAATATTTAGACGTCAGTAATTCGAGCTTGGAGCGTCGAAACCGATCGTCGGAAGTCAAGTCAAAAATAATAAAAAGACGAGACGCGCAAAATAATAATAAATCAACCATATTCCCAAAATACCCCTAGCATCGGAATTCCCCGAGCATCCGAATGCTAGGGGCAAAAATGTCCAAGCATAGGTGGCTAGCAAGCGCACCAAGCCGAGCCTAGCATGGCTGGCTATGTGCGTGCTAGCAGCCACGCACAGCAGCAGCTAGCAGCCGCGTGCACGTGGTGCGTGCAGCAGCTAGCTGCCGCAAGCTAGGCGTGCTAGCAGCGCACGCACTAGCATCCACGCACAGCAGCAAGCCCGCACCAAGTGCGTGGCTTGCACGCACATCAGCAGCCCACATCTTGGTGCGGGGCTAGGCTCGCGCTGGGCTCGTGGCTGGGCCATAGGGCCGGTCACTATGGGGAAGCTTGAGGAATATGGGAGCAAGTGGGTAAGGACATGTGGCACAAGGAGAGTATTGAGTGGGGAGCAAGTATGGTCCCCTACTCTCCATGTGGTCCTCACCAACCCATTTCACATGGTAATGCCACTTGTAGATTTATTATTAGTTTGCAATTTTAATTTAATTTAGCTTTAAATTAATTTGTGGAATTTCATGATCCCACATTGATGGGATAGAAATTCCCACTCATACTTTCCTCTATAAATACCAACCTTGGGATTTGGAGTAAAGTGCTTGAGTGGGAGTTAGAAAGAGCATTCCATATTTTGGAAAAACTCTTAAACTCCATTAACACTTGGGTTTTGGTCGGACCTTGCTAACTCCAAGGTAGCGGACCTAAAAAGTCGTGTTCGTCCTTTGTGGGTGGATACCGTTGAAGGCACGACATTTGCGGTGCTCAAGGCTTTCAAGTAAGAGCCCATTTTAAAAGGGCGAAGCTCGCTTCAAGGGTATGATTCGTTCTTCCTTTTCTTGTGCTTATTTATTTATGCTTTATGGTTTTATTAATTACGAGTGGTTCCTTGGGTCGGGGTTGTTTCCGCTGTGAGTCGGACTCACCAAACCCCAACATTACGTCCATATGTAGAACACATATGGGTTTCAAAAAAGTGAGAAAAACTCAATCAGGAAGTAGGATCGAGCAAACAATGGTAAAAACTGGTCGAAATTAGAACGCATATTTCTGGCTCGGTATTGGAAGAGTTTGGAGCCAGTAAACAGAGGTTGGCGCCAGCTTTTGGCTTTAGCGCCCGGCGACGGAGCTGTCGTCTGGCGCTAAAGTCAAAATACTGGCGCTAGTTTCTATTCGTTGACGCTAATTCCTACATGCCTCAACAGCTTTCTGTGCTTGATAAAATTTTCCAGTTTCGCGTAGTGTTATTTCGATCCTAGTTGTGAAAGATATTCCTTAAATTTCCTACGTGTAAAAATCCTAAGTTTTAACTCAATACGAATGGTCTTTCCAATGAGATCTTTTTATGCATATGACAATAATGTTAATCAAAATTACGCACATGAAAATACTTAGAACGTTTTGAGTCTCATCCACTCATTCTAAATCATTGCCGAAATAAATTTTAGGAATTAAAATAGATATCCTCCTCAGTGGAGTCGCCAAAAACTGTAGGGAATATTTCAAGCGTTATCCATAACTTGATCCCCACTGTGATCATACACTAAAGTACGGTGGCGTCCAAAGGGAAAGAAGAGAGAGCAAAAGAGTCGGCAACAAGTTTTTAAGGAACTTATAAACCGTTCACGAGGTCAAGGTTACACCCCTTAACGATCCAAGAGATCCTCAACTCCAATAGGTCTTTAACCATAACTGGTAGTTCAGGGATGAAAGTACAAATCCAACCTAAAAGAGATTGAACCTGCCCTAATAATAGGCCTCTACTTTATTCTACTCGTATTCATGTGCGCTTTCTGACTAACATGCAATCAATAGGTTAACCCTAATCCTGTTTATCTATGTTGGTTGAATATTAATGCACAAATAAACTATTATTGGCGATCACTTGAATTATAATCATAATTAACCCTAAACGAGATTATTAATTATCTTATTAAGCGTGATAACAAGTACCAATTCCCTTTAAACATGCATAAAAGGCGTGATCAAGCAATAACAATAAATATAATCAAGCAACATAGTAATCATAATAAAGATTATAATAATAACAATAATAATAATAAAAATAAACATGTTCATATTAAAGCATAGTAATAATAGCAAGTTCCTAGGCATGATACTAACAAGATTAATAACAAACCCTAGCATGTCACTAAACATATAAAAATCATATATATAGCTGTAACATAATATTAACATGAATATTAGGAAGAGAATAGGAAGCATCGCAGGAATCACAATAAGCATATTAGATATTATAACCTTTTCCCTAAACATAATATTAGGAATCATTGTTGTCATTCAAAACATTAAGTTTCCTAATATGACACTAGGAATCATAATAACAACCTAGACATGATTTCTATATCAAAATATCAATGCAAACAATAAAAGAACTTACTTGGATGCCTTGTACCTCTTTCTAATAACAAAATACACGCGTTAGTAACTTCAAGGAAAATAATAAACAAATATTAAATTAAATAATTGAAAGAGAGATTTGGGACCAAACCCTCAAAAATTAAAACCTTTCACGTCTAAGGCAAAGGCAACTTCGAATAATCCTAGGTGTATCTAGATCTTGTGAATGCGGAATTTTGTATTTTAGAAAAGGCTAGTTTAGAAAAGAGAGAGAGAGAATATCAAGAATTTCTTGATGAGAGTTGGTGAATAGAGAGAATTGGTAAGTTGGTGAATGAAAACGGAGTTTTTAGAAAGCTATTTATAGATAAAATCAGCCAAAAATATAGAAAATCGAAACAGAGTTCTGACGCGCAAAAACGAGGTTAGCGCCAGACGCTGACATTAGCGCCAGGCGCTAACGCTAGCGCCAAGCGCCAAGCTTAGCGTCAGGTGCTAATGCTGGCGTTTGGCATTGACTAAATTATTGACGCGTTTTCTAAAATCAGATAGAAATTGACCGTACAGGAGGATAAAATTTATTTTCCTCAAAAACATTCTTTTATTCTGATTAAAACTCTAAAAAGTCAACAAAAGTCAATTTATCAATGCTAATTGAATTAGGAATGAAAATAACATTCTAGAAGAATCTAGAAGACTAAAACCATTCCTAATTGCATCAGGAATGATAAATCCATATTAGGCCCTCCCCTAGATCATTGGGCCGCATATAAGGCTCAAATCGGGCTCAGTTTATTAATTTGGCCATAACTTCCTCATTTTTCATCGGAATTTGGCTTATAATATATCGTTGGAAAGCTCTTTTCAAGCCCCATCCAACTACACTACTATTTGACCCATACTATAGACCAAACAAACTGGATTGGCTGTTTTCTTAAAATAGATTTTCAAAAACAGAGAGAAGAGAAAAGAAATTAAAATTATCCGCAACACTACACTTTCCACACTTCACTTCATTCGATTATGATTCGACGTGAAAGGTACTCATCACTGGGTTTGGTTTTGGGGAGACACAAATGGGTGTCTACAGAAGCCCCCACTTTGACTGAGTTTGGAGAAACGCAAGTTTCGAAAAAAAAGTCAAAGTATCGATAGGGACGGAGAATGATTCAGAACGTTCTGCGATCCTAAATCATTCTTGTAACGCCGATACCTACAAAACTAGCATTAGTTAAAAAGATAAAAGAGTTAAGAAACGCGTATCTTGCACCGTCGAGCACACGTCTCTAGAGGTAACCGATTTGTTGTGACGATCTTCTGCAAGCTAGAGAATACCGCCTGAAGACTGCTACGCCTGTAACTGCCTACAATTTCCGCTGTGATAGTCTTCGAAAAGATCACTGCTGGTTGATCCTTAATGCTACTATGCCAGTACGTCGACGCTTTTCTGCTAGTGAACTAGTATGTTGGTGCTTTTGTTGTGATCACAATCCTCTTTTCTTTGGGAATCGTTGCCAACATAACTCTTGTATGATGTATGACAATATGATTTAGGGAAAGTTTTCAATACCACGTAACAATCCATCCTTGGAAATGTTGCTACGATGAAGCGACAATCCGTTTCTCGGAAAATTTGCAAAATCCAATTTTTGGGAAAAGTTGCCAATGCTTCGTAACAATCTGTCATAAGAACTTTGCTACGATCGATAATCCACATCTTGGAATATAACTCTTGAAAGCAATCCACCTTGGAAATTTGCCAATGCTATGCGACAATCCTTTTAGGAAAATATTTCCACAATTGACAATTCGTGTCTTGGAACATTTGCCAAAAAATAGTCGATCGACAATCCACTTCGGGAAAATTTACCACTTGCTGAAATTAATGACAATCCACGTTGAGGAACCTTGCCAAATTTTATGATGAATAGAGACCTACAACAATCCTTTGGGAAATTTTTCCATAGGGATCTGGGTGTATGACAATCCAATCTCGGAAAACTTGCCTGCGATGACAATCCGAACTTGGAAATAAAATGCCAAACAGAGAAAGAGCACGACAATCCACGCTTGGAAACTTTGCCAGAAATGACAATCCAATCTTGGAAAAATTGTCGTTGAAGAAGATGCACGACAATCCATTTTTTTGAAATATTGTCAGTTGGGGATGACAACCTAATTTTTGGAAAAATTGTCATTTAAGAAGAATGCGCGACAATCCATATTTGGAAATATTGTCGTTTAAGAAGAATGCGCGACAATCCATATTTGGAAATATTGTCGTTTAAGTGCTTGCTTTTAAACCGATACGTTGGTGCCTGTAATAAGCCAGTGTTTTAGGCGCTTAAGCTAAGTGAGACGATTTTTTGTCAGGCCAATCACTTACTACGATTGTAATCGAGCCAACTACTAATCATGTCAATTTGCTTATATGGGCTAACTGACGTACCAAGGAACCCGAAATTGTTGTATGAGGTTGAAATAACCACTCTGAGAGGCTTTGAGCTCTGTCGCTGCTGAAATATCTCTGGCGCCGCGATTTTGCTCTGTCGCCGAACGCTGGGATCTAGAATTAGGCGCTGAAATCTGTTTCCAAACGCTAGATGTTGTCGTCTGGCGCTGGAGTTGGGTTTTCCCTATTCTGCTCTTGCTGCCGCTGGGATGCACCTGTATTTATCTTTGACTATAGTACTTTGCCAATTTCTTTAATTATTTTAGGGTTGACCTAAGGTTTAATGTCGCTTGACTCATTGACTTGACACGACTCAAGGTATAAATTCGACTCGCTGTGATTGACTCGAGGTTGAATTCGACTCGAAGTGAAATGACACGTGTGACTCATGACTCGTGTGACTCAAAAATGCAAAAAAGTAAAATTTTTCCGTCATTTTTGTGGAGGGTACTGACTTTCTCCCGAAAAAGAAAGACGCGAAAAAAAGAAAGAAGCGAAGTTTTTGAAGGTGCATGTTGAATGAGCTTAGTTAAATGTTGTTTCTCACAATACAAGGATTGTAACATCTTAGACTATCCTAGTTGACTCGATAATGAAAGTATTTAGGTAACTTTGGCAAGGAGGCTAAGCACTTCATACTTTGATGTAATGATGATTAATGAGCGATTTTGACATGACAAGGCATGCTTCAGCGTTGTGTTAAGATTTCATGACAAAGGGTTCCTAAGGGAAAGTATATTTGGTCATGTATCTGTGATGTGTGTGAAAGTGATTCTAAAGTTAGGCCGCAAGGGCTAAGTGTGTGGGAAAATATTATTTCAAGAAGATTCAAATGATGGTGACTCTTAGGCTAGATAAGCTAATGATATAAGGATCAAGCCCCCAAGTCTAGCTCTAAATGAATAGGGATGAACACAGGGAATCCCTTGATATGATCACGGTGTAAGTGTGTGAATGTGAATATGAATTCATTTATATTACGGTCGCACCTCGATGTGAGGTTGCCTACGTATCCATTAGGAATCAGGCCGAATGTAGCTCTAGTCGAACCTCGCACAAGTGTGTGTATACCTCAAAAAGGTCTTTTTAAGGGTTGTAACGTGGTTAGGCTAAAAGTTATAGAAGAAAGGGATAAAGGCTCAAGACCCTATATAAGCCCCCAAGGTGTGCAACCTTGCTTTTGGAATTTTTTTATTTTTATGCTTGAGGTTTAGCTCTCTTTTTTTTGCTTTATTTATTTTATTTTTATAAGTGTGGGCAATCCCGATCATGCGGTCTATCACTCACTTGGTATTCATGTTTCTCAGGCACGGTACCGAGCACTCGATAAGAGACGTAATCTGAGACGTGTTCATATCAAAGATATTTTCATATCAAATATATTGGAACACTTGCCCTTATGTACACTTTTATTTATTTATTTGCTTATTTTTTGCTAATTTTAATCTTTTAAAGTCACTCAAGCTTTTTATGAAATTGAAAATTGCATAAGTTGCAAACCATCCCATCCCGAGGTTAGGTAGATATGGGTTGAAAAATGAAAGGTCTATCGTTAGATGAGGCTGAAAGTGGTTTATCAAAAATAGATTGCATATTTGAAGGGTGAAAGATGATATGAGATGTGGCTACAAGGGGTGCCTCAAATCATTAGTATACCTTGTGCTTAGTTTGACATGGATTTTTTTTTTTTTTTTTTTTTTTGTTTTGTTTTTTTTTTTTTTTTTTTTTTTTTTTTTTTTTTTTTTTTTTTTGCAATGCATTGATCATATGCAAGGAAATAAATGCTCATTTTATTTAAAAAGTGAAGGGTAAAAAATCAAACTCTAAGAAATAAATCCTAGGAGGATGAAGGGTACCTATGCTAGACTTATTGGGGAAAAGGTTTGAAAAAAAAGAAGAAGAAAGCATGAAATCTTGGTGAGAAGCTTGCCTTGTGCATTTGTTTCATCATTACCCTCATTTTTTAATTTTGTTTGTCAATCGCATGACTCAAACTCGATTCAACATGCATGGATGATAGAAGGTAAGAAGAATGAAGGTTGTGATATGCAGAAAGCATGATGTAGATGGGAAGATATGAAAAATTAGGAATAGAATGTACCCCCAACTCAAATGACGGAAAAAAAACCGACTCATGCATGAACCTAAGACATGGTCATGGTGACATATACTCAAAGTGTGTACTAAGACCAGTGAGTGTGGTGACATGTTAAGACTGGTGTCATGACCATGTGGCTAGACTATGTGACTAGACTCAAGCAAAGACTAAGTTAAGACTTCACGTAAATGCATTAAACTGGACAGGCTGTGGTATTTTAGTCATAACTTTTGATATGTGACTCTGATTGGGATGAAACAAACGCCAACTTAAAGATAAAACTCGGGGCTACAGATCCATAGGTTGTAAAGCTCGTATTTTTTTCTAGAACTCCGGCTATGACCAACACAAGTTGACGCTTGTGCAGTATACGGGAATAAAAATCCGGGTTGACTGAAAGGAACTATGACTCGATTTTAGACATATTTATTAGATCAAATTAATTAATTAATTAATTAATTAAGAAAAGTCTTTTAGTCCTTGGTTAGTTTATTTAAGCATATTCATAATTACAAGTCAAATCAAACGATTAGTTTAATCACATGTAAATATGCACAAGCAAATAATGCACAAGTAGTCGAATAGTCACAACATAATGCAATGAGTTTGCAACCTAACCATGGCTCTAGTTCTCTAAAGTTCGGGATATGGGTTAGTCAAAGAGGGTCCATGGTTAATTTTCCGGATGCACCGCACGGAAGCCTAACCGTGAAGGGTTGGCGCAAGTGGATGGGACACCGCGAGTTAAAAACTCGCTTCCATGGTTTGGTGAATTCAACATTCTCGAATGTACCCTTTGTTGCTCAGAGCGTTCAATCAGGTAGATGGAGCATGAAATCCCAAAGGGTTATGTCCATATAAAGAACACATATGGGTTTCTAAAAAGTGAGAAAAACTCAATCAGGAAGTAGGATCGAGCAAACAATGCTAAAAACTGGTCGAAATTAGAACGCATATTTCTGGCTCGGTATTGGAAGAGTATGGCGCCAGCTTTTGGCTTTAGCGCCTGGAGACAGAGCTGTCGTCTGGCGCTAAAGTCAAAATACTGGTGCTAATTTCTGTTCGTTGACGCTAATTCCTACATGCCTCAGCAGCTTTCTGTGCTCGATAAAATTTTCCAGTTTCGCGATTGTTATTTCGATCCTAGTTGTGAAAGATATTCCTCAAATTTCCTACGTGTAAAAATCCTAAGTTTTAACTCAATAAGAATGGTCTTTCAAATGAGATCTTTTTATGCATATGACACTAATTTTAATCAAAATTACGCACATGAAATACTTAGAACTTTTCGAGTCTCATCCCCTCATTCTAAATCATTGCCGAAATAAATTTCAGGAATTAAAATAGATATCCTCCCCAGTGGAGTCGCCAAAAACTGTAGGGAATATTTCAAGCGTTATCCCAAACTTGATCCCCACTATGATCATACACTAAAGTACGGTGGCGTCCAAAGGGAAAGAAGATAGAGCAAAAGAGTCGCCAACAAGTTTTTAAGGAACTTATAAACCGTTCACGAGGTGAAGGTTACACCCCTTAACGATCCAAGAGATCGTCAACTCCAATAGGTCTTTAACCATAACGGGTAGGTCGGGGATGAAGGTACAAATCCAACCTAAAAGAGATTGAACCTGCCCTAATAATAGGCCTCTACTTTATTCTGCTCGTATTCATGTGCGCTTTCTGACTAACATGCAATCAATAGGTTAACCCTAAACCTGTTTATCTATGATGGTTGAATATTAATGCACAAATAAACTATTATTGGCGATCACTTGAATTATAATCATAATTAACCCTAAACGAGATTATTAATTATCTTATTAAGCGTGATTACAAGTACCAATTCTCTTTAAACATGCATAGAAGGCGTGATCAAGCAATAAAAATAAATATAATCAAGAAACATAATAATCATAATAAAAATTATAATAATAACAATAATAATAATAAAAATAAACATGTTCATGTTAAAGCATAGTAATAGTAGCATGATACTAGGCATGGTACTAACAAGAATAGGAAGCATGATACTAACATGAGCTTAGTTAAATGTTGTTTCTAACAATACAAGGATTGTAACATCTTAGACTATCTTAGTTGACTCGATAATGAAAGTATTTAGGTAACTTAGGCACGGAGGCTAAGCACTTCATACTTCGATGTAATGATGATTAATGAGCGATTTTGACATGACAAGGCATGCTTCAGCGTTGTGATAAGATTTCATGACAAAGGGTTCCTAAGGGAAAATATATTTGGTCATGTATCTGTGATGTGTGTGAAAATGATTCTAAAGTTAGGTCGTAAGGGGTAAGTGTGTGGGAAAATATTATTTCAAGAAGAGTCAAATGATGGTGACTCTTAGGCTAGATAAGCTAATGATAAAGGGATCAAGCCCCCAAGTCTAGCTCTAAATGAATAGGGATGAACACAGGGAATCCCTTGATGTGATCACGGTGTAAGTGTGTGAATGTGAATATGAATGCATTTTTATTACGGTAGCACCTCGATGTGAGGTTGCCTACGTATCCGTTAGGAATCCGGCCGAATGTAGCTCTAGCCGAACCTCGCACAAGTGTGTGTATACCTCAAAAAGGTCTTTTTAAGGGTTGTAACGTGGTTAGGCTAAAGGTTATAGAAGAAAGGGATAAAGGCTCAAGACCCTAGATAAGCCCCCAAGGTGTGCAACCTTGCTTTTGGAATATTTTTATTTTCATGCTTGAGGTTTAGCTCTCTTTTTTTTGCTTTATTTATTTTATTTTTATAAGTGTGCGCAATCCCGATCATGCGGTCTATCACTCACTTGGTATTCATGTTTCTCAGGCACGGTACCGAGCACTCGATAAGAGACGCAATCTGAGACGTGTTCATATCAAAGATATTTTCATATCAAATACATTGGAACACTTGCCCTTATGTACACTTTTATTTATTTATTTGATTATTTTTTGCTATTTTTAATCTTTTAAAGTCACTCAAGCTTTTTATGAAATTGAAAATTGCATAAGTTGCACACCATCCCATCCCGAGGTTAGGTAGATATGGGTTGAAAAATAAAAGGCCTATCGTTAGATGAGGCTCAAAGTGGTTTATCAAAAATAGATTGCATATTTGAAGGGTGAAAGATGATATGAGATGTGGCAACAAGGGGTGCCTCAAATCATTAGTATACCTTGTGCTTAGTTTGACATGGATATATTTTTTTTTATTTTTTTTTTATTTTTTTTGCAATTCATTGATCATATGCAAGGAAATAAATGCTCATTTTATTTAAAAAGTGAAGGGTAAAAATAAAACTCTAAAAATAAATCCAAGGAGGATGAAGGGTACCTATGCTAGACTTATTGGGGAAAAGGTTTGAAAAAAAGAAGAAGAAAGCATGAAATCTTGGTGAGAAGCTTGCCTTGTGCATTTGTTTCATCATTACCCTCATTTTTTAATTTTGTTTGTCAATCACATGACTTAAACTCGATTCAACATGCATGAATGACAGAAGGTAAGAAGAATGAAGGTTGTGATATGGAGAAAGCATGATGTAGATGGGAAGATATGAAAAATTAGGAATAGAATGTACCCCCAACTCAAATGACGGAAAAAAAACCGACACATGCATGAACCTAAGACATGGTCATGGTGACATTTACTCAAAGTGTGTACTAAGACCAGTGAGTTTAGTGACATGTTAACATTGGCGGATCCACGTAGTGACTCGGGGGGGGGGGGGGGGCACGTGGTACCCCCGAAAAAAAAAAATTTTTACAAAAAGGCCTTCTGTAAAATAGTTTATAAAGATTAAAAATGCTAAATTGACAACATTATTAAAGGTGCTTTAGTGGTTGCTATGCAGGAAACTTCCTGGTATCGTAGGAGTCTTAGGTTCGAATCTCCTCCCCCTAACCCACAATGTTTTTTTTTTCAGTTCATTTATATGTCTTTTTTTATTTTTTTAATTTTTTTTTCCTTTTTTTTTAAAACCATCAATGCTTTATTATTATTTTTTTATCTTTAAATTACTTTCCTATTTCTTAACATTTATATTCAAATAGATCAGATTCAATAAATATGACTTCCATCATAAATTGATTCTTCCCCAAATTACTTTTCAGTTTTTTTGAAATTTTTGTTTAGATAAAATAACTCTCATAAAAAACTGGTTAAGAATAATTAATAGTATGGAATAAAATTTGTTCATGAAGAAAATTAGTTTTTTCTTATTAATTTGACTAATTTTATTTGATTGTAATACCAAATATTTTAATATATATTGTACATAATTTTATCCGTAATAATAACTTGGTGCAAAATCTATAGTTATTTGAAAAATTGATGGTAACTTTTTCTACAAAATCCCACTACATTAAGCAAAAAACTTGGCGTGTTATTACCAGCTTAAATTTAGCTCTTTTTTTTAGTCTCAAGTTAGTAGGCTAGTAGCTGTATATTATTTTTCCCTATTGTTTAGTGCTACCCCTACTTTGGAATCCTGGATCTGCCACTGCATGTTAAGACTCGTGTCATGACCATGTGACTAGACTCAAGCAAAGACTAAGTTAAGACTTCACGTATATGCATTAAACTGGACAAGCTGTGGTATTTTAGTCATAACTTTTGATCTGTTACTCTGATTGGGATGAAACCAACGCCAAATTAAAGATAAAACTCGGGGCTAAAGATCCATAGGTTTTACGGCTCGTAGTTTTTTCTAGAACTCTGGCTATGACAAAAACAAGTTGACGCTTGTGCAGTATACGGGAATAAAAATCCGGGTTGACTTAAAGAAACTATGACTCGATTTTAGACATATTTATTAGATCAAATTAATTAATTAATTAATTAAGAAAAGTCTTTTAGTCCTTGGTTAGTTTATTTAAGCATATTCATAATTACAATTCAAATCAAACGATTAGTTTAATCACATGTAAATATGCACAAGCAAATAATGCACAAGTAGTCGAATAGTCACAACATGATGCAATGAGTTTGCAACCTAACCATGGCTCTAGTTCTCTAAAGTTCGGGATATGGGTTAGTCAAAGAGGGTCCATGGTTAATTGTCCGGATGCACCGCATGGATGCCTAACCGTGAAGGGTTGGCGCGAGTGGATGGGACACCGCGAGTTAAAAACTCGCTTCCATGGTTTGGTGAATTCAACATTCTCGGATTTACCCTTTGTTGCTCAGAGCGTTCAATCAGGTAGATGGAGCATGAATTCCCAGACCGTTATGTCCAAATGTAGAACACATATGGGTTTCAGAAAAGTGAGAAAAACTCAATCAGGAAGTAGGATCGAGCAAACAATGCTAAAAATTGGTCGAAATTAGAACGCATATTTCTGGCTCGGTATTGGAAGAGTTTGGCGCCAGCAAACAGAGGTTGACGCCAGCTTTTGGCTTTAGCGCCTGGCGACAGAGTTGTCGTCTGACGCTAAAGTCAAAATACTGGCGCTAATTTCTGTTCATTGACGCTAATTCCTACATGCCTCAGCAGCTTTCTATGCTCGATAAAATTTTCCAGTTTCGCACAGTGTTATTTCGATCCTAGTTGTGAAATATATTCCTCAAATTTCCTACGTGTAAAAATCCTAAGTTTTAACTCATTATGGATTGTCTTTCCAATGAGATCTTTTTATGCATATGACAATAATGTTAATCAAAATTACGCACATGAAACACTTAGAATGTTTCGAGTCTCATCCACTCATTCTAAATCATTGCCGAAATAAATTTCAGGAATTAAAATAGGTATCCTCCCCAGTAGTCGCCAAAAACTGTAAGGAATATTTCAAGCGTTATCCCAAACTTGATCCCCACTGTGATCATACACTAAAGTACGGTGGCGTCCAAAGGGAAAGAAAATAGAGCAAAAGAGTCGCCAACAAGTTTTTAAGGAACTTATAAACCGTTCACGAGGTGAAGGTTACACCCCTTAACGATCCAAGAGATCATCAACTTCAATAGGTCTTGAACCATGGCTGGTAGTTCGGGGATGAAGGTACAAATCCAACCTAAAAGAGATTGAACCTGCCCTTATTATAGGCCTCTACTTTATTCTGCTCGTATTCATGTGCGCTTTCTGACTAACATGTAATCAATAGGTTAACCCTAAACCTGTTTATCTATATTGGTTGAATATTAATGCACAAATAAACTATTATTGGCGATCACTTGAATTATAATCATAATTAACCCTAATTGAGATTATTAATTATCTTTTTAAGCGTGATTACAAGTACCAATTCCCTTTAAACATGCATAAAAGGCGTGATCAAGCAATAACAATAAATATAATCAAGCAACATTATAATCATAATAAAAATTATAATAATAACAATAATAATAATAAAAATAAACATTTTTCATGTTAAAGCATAGTAATAATAGCAAGATCCTAGTCATGGTACTAACAAGATTAATAACAAACCCTAGCATGTCAGTAAACATATAAAAATCATATATTTAGCCCTAACATGATACTAACATGAATATTAGGAAGAGAATAGGAAGCATCACAGGAATCATAATAAGCATATTTGATATTATAACCTTTTCCCTTAACATAATACTAGGAATCATTGTTGTCATTCAAACATTAAGTATCCTAACATGATACTAGGAATCATAATAACAACCTAGACATGATTTCTATATCAAAATATCAATGCAAACAAGAAAAGAACTTACTTGGATGCCTTGTACCTCTTTCTAATAACAAAATACACGTGTTAGTAACTTCAAGGAAAATAATAAACAAATATTAAATTAAATAATTGAAAGAGAGATTTGGGACCAAACCCTCAGAAATTAAAACCTGTCACGTCTAAGGTGAAGGCAACTTCGAATAATGCTAGGTGTATCTAGATCTTGTGAATGCGGAATTTTGTATTTTAGAACAGGCTAGTTTAGAAAAGAGAGAGAGAGAGAGAATATCAAGAATTTCTTGATGAGAGTTGGTGAATAGAGAGAATTGGTAAGTTGGTGAATGAAAACGGAGTTTTTAGAAAGCTATTTATAGAGAAAATTAGCCAAAAAGATAGAAAATCAAAACAGAGTTCTGACGCGCAAAAACGAGGTTAGCGCCAGACGCTGACATTAGCGCCAGGCGCTAACGCTAGCGCCAAGCGCCAAGCTTAGCGTCAGGCACTAATGCTGGCGTTTGGCACTGACTAAATTATTGACGCGTTTTCTAAAATAAGAAGAAATTGACTGTACAGGAGGATAAAATCGTATTTTCCTCAAAAACATTCTTTTATTCTGATTAAAACTCTAAAAAGTCAACAAAAGTCAATTTATCAATGCTAATTGAATTAGGAATGAAAAGAACCTTATAGAAGAATCTAGAAGACTAAAACCATTCCTAATTGCATTAGGAATGATAAATCCATATTAGGCCCTCCCCTAGATCATTGGGCCGCATATAAGGCTCAAATCGGGCTCAGTTTAGTAATTTGGCCATAACTTCCTCATTATTTATCGGAATTTGGCTTATAATATATCGTTGGAAAGCTCTTTTTAATCCCCATCCAACTACACTACTATTGGAACCAAACTATGGACCAACCAAACTGGATTGGCTGTTTTCTTAAAATAGATTTTCAAAAACAGAGAGAAGAGAAAAGAAATTAAAATTATCTGCAACACTACACTTTCCACACTTTCACTTCTTTCGATTATGATTCGACGTCAAAGGTACTTATCACTGGGTTTGGTTTTAGGGAGACACAAATGGGTGTCTACACCAATCTAACAAGAAACCACGCCATTAAAACACCTTGTCACAAACCCAAAAACTTTTCAAAAAACTCAAATTAAAACTTATATGAAGCATACCTTGTTGCATTCTTTGGGAAATTTTGACCATAAGACTCTAGATCTAGAGTTTTTCATGGTCAAAATTGACATTTAAAACGTCAAACTTGAGTTAAGAGGAGGAGGCAACGTTGATGTAGGGAGAAGGATGAGGATGCTGCAACGCCGTAGATTAGGATTGGAGGAGTTATCAGCGCGATCAATTGCTCAAGGAAAAAAAAACAGGAAAAAACAAGTATCATTTTATGGTAAGTATCAAAGGAAAAAGAAACTTGGGAGGGAAACCATGGAATTTCAAGGGTTTTGATTATTGGAAGAGGAAGACAAAACTACATACTACTGAACTGCTACTAGAAACTCCTTTTTAACCTCTAAGTTAGTAGTACACGTTTCCTCCAAAAAAAAAAAAAATTAAAAAAACTTAGTAGTACAACTATACACATGATACAAAATAATAGTCTTTAATTTTTATTGTTAAAAATTAAAAATTTTCTCAATATTTCTAGAATACTCCTTAGTTACACAGAATACTAGTAAGATTGGAAAAATAATAAAACAAAGAGACCTGTTAACAATAACAACAAGTCTCTTTGTTTTTTTCGTGCCAGAAAACCGCTCATAAGAGACCTGTTGTCAGTGACAACAAATCTCTTTGGTCAAAGAAACATGTTAAGTGTTATAACAGGTCTCTTTTGATAGATCGCTTTGCCTATTTTTGTAGTAGTGTTTAAGGGTTGTAACGTGGTTAGGCTAAAGGTTTGAAGAAGGAGATAAAGGATCAAGGCAAACCGGTGGAAAAAAGGCTAAGATTAAAGCACCTTTAAATCGGGGTAGACATATGGGACCGGTTCAGTTTGAACCGGTGGCAAAAATGTAAAGGCCACCAGTTTGAACCGGTGCCAAATGAACCGGTGCTTTTTTTAAAAAAAAAAAAACGCCTTTACCTTCTCCTTCCCTCTTTCTCTTTCATTTTCCTTCCCACTTATCGACTTCACTGTTGCATCAAATGAGAAACCCTCCCCCTAGCTTTTTCCCTCCACCACAGCCGCCAACTTCACCAGCCACCAGCATTGCTGGAGGGTCAAAAACCACCGCCCTTTTCTTTTTCCCCTGCCCTTCTCTTTCCCCTTTCTTTCTCATTCAGGTCTGACTTCGAAAACCACAGCTGCTGCCTCCACCAGTGCGCACCGCCTTCACCACTCCACCGCCGCGCTGCCTCCACTAGTGCACACCACCGCTGCTACGTCCACCACCGAGGGTCGTCCTCAATCTCTCCTCCCCTTAGCTTCTTCGACCTCCAACTAGTTTAGGGTAAGTTTTAATTGTTTTTGTTAAAAATTGAACAATTATTTTGAAATATGTAATTCTATTATTTTCAATAGCATTTTGAACAATTATTGTTCAGCAAATTAAAGTTAAGGCTTGAATATAATTTTTACCCTAATTTTTTTAATTTTTGCATCGGTTGTTTATTGAGAAATTTTGAATACATATTATATATTAGATTTTGTATGTTTAGAGTAATTTAAAGGAATGGTGTCCTTCGAACAAGTGTACTATTTCGTTAGTGGGTTCAGAATTATTAGAAAGCTAATATATTCAGTAAGGTCAAGTAATCGGAATGCCTAGGCGGAAGCTGCTTCCGATCAGTAATATAAATGCATAATTAATATTACAGCTTAATATTGATTGAACCCTTCGGGTCACACCCAAGCAACCAACGAACCAAAGTGACGAATTAATCTGGAAGAAATTAATAAATCGACCGAGTAATTCATATCTAGACGTCGGGAATTTGAGCTTAGAGCGTCGAAACCGAATGTCGGAAGTCGAGTCGAAAAAAAGTAAAAGCCGAGACATGAAAATAATAATAAATCAACAAAGACCAAAATACCCCTAGCATTGGAATGCCCCGAGTAAACCAAGTGTTATGGGCATATGACCTAGCATGGTGGCTAGCATGCGCACCAAGCCGAGCCTAAGCTGTCTGGTGCGTGCTAGCGCACCAATGCTAGCATCGCAAGGATACCTGCGCCAACCGCAGGAGCATGGCTGGGCCAATGCGTGCTGCCTAGCAATGCTGGGCCAAGGCGCAAGGCCAGCAGCAACTCTCAGCAGCAGCCCGCATCCTTGGTGCGTGGCTCGCTGGCAGAGAGTGCAAGCAGCCCGCACAGCATGCTGGCTGGCAGCGCTAGCAGCCCGCACACTTGTGCTGGGCCTGCTGGGTGTGGCAGCCACGGACAAGGCAGCCCACCTTGGGTGCCTTGATGCCCAAGGGTGGGTTCCATGTGGCGCATGGTGAGAGTTGTGTGAAGTGTTGTGTTAGCCGGTTTGGGAGAGGGAGTGGGGAGTAAGTTTGGTCTCCCCCCTCCTCTAAATGGTCCTCACCTAACCTCTCACATGAGCTTGCCACTTGTTGATTTATTACTAGTTTGATTGTTAATTTTATTTTAGCTTTAAAATAAAATGGGAAAATCAAATTCTCCCACATTGATTGGAGAGCTTTTCACTCTCTAGCTCTTCCTTATAAATACCCAACTTGGGGCATTGGGAGGAGAACTTGAGTAAGAGTTGAAAAAGGCATCACCATTGTGAAAACCTTTGAACTCATTAATTACTCGGGTTTTGGTTGGGCCTTGCTAACCCCAAGGCATTGGACCGTTTTCGGTGGTCGAGTTGTGGGTGGACTATCGTTGGAGGCCGTCGTAGTTTCGAGGCTAGCTTTCGAAGTAAGAGCCCCTTCCAGTTGGGCGAAGCACGCTCCGAAGGTGATCGTCTTATCTTAATCTTGTGATTAATTTAATTATGTTTATGGTTTTATTTATTGCGAGTGTGGTCTTGTTTTTGGGTTTGTTTTCGCGATGAGTCTGACTCACCAAACCCCAACATAATTTTGTATGTTTAGAGTAATTTTGAATACATATTATAGTTTAGCGTAATTTTGCATTACCTTGTTCCATAGTTGAAAATTTTGTATGTTTTAATGGGTTATTTTGAGGTTGATTTAATGAATAATTTTGAATATAATAGAGATTAGTAAAAATGTTACTTAATTAGTTGAATTTTGGTATGTTTTAATGTGTAATTTTAGGTTGTTTTAATGGGTTATTGTGAATATATTAGAGAATTAGTGACCTTGCTACTAATTAGTTGTGAATAAATTAGAGAATTCTGAATAAATTAGAGAATTGTGATTACATTAGAGAATTGTGAATACTTTAGAGAATTGTGATTACATTAGAGAATTGTGCATAAATTAGAGAAATAGTGATCTTGCCACTTAATTAGTTGTGAATAAATTAGAGAATTGTGAATACATTAGAGAATTGTGAATAAATTAGAGAATTAGTGACGTTGCTAATTTTTGTTTTTTTTAATAGATTCATATGTGAATTGAAGCACGAGTTTAGCTTGAGGACTACATATTGAGCTCAAGTGGGTAGTTCATCAGTGTACATCCATTGTACTTGCTATATTCGTATGACTTATAAACTTTACTAAGCCATATTTCTTTCTATTTGTCCATTTAATAAAAGTTTATTCATGATATTGCAACTTGTGTATTGTTTAATTGCAAATAAATACAACAATATATAGAATTCTAACATCATCATATGCCAAGATACCCGTTCAAGGCTTTCTCCTAAATAGTCCCCGGTTGGGACTGTTCTTGAATGTGTACTCTCACTTAGGTGATGTATGTTTTATTTTCGATTTTAAGGAACATCTGGGCTTACCATTTCCTCATCACTATGTTCTCTGAGTACATATGTGGGTAATTAATTATCTACATCGCGTACTTGGAAACTAGGGGGAAATGCTGCCAGATTTTCCTTAAAATTGGAAAGTTGACATACATTCACTAGTGAGAGTAGACATTCAAGGATGGGTTAGGTTGGAGTGATAAGGACCCTTTGGAAACATGCATTTTTTCACTATATGAATGGTATCTTCACGATGTGTACTTGAATTTGATTTACATAAAATATGTAGCAATTACACATTATTCATTATATGTTGCTATATATGTTTAGAGAAAATTTACTAAATAGAGAAGGATCCTGGTTGGATGTATGGTAGACGCGATACATTGGAATTTTGGAATAGGGTTCAAGAGTTTTGCGAGAGGGCTTTATCTTATCAACGCAAAGTGGGAGACAAAGGCCTTTATTCTCCTTGTGTTGATTTTAATAATGTGAATGTGGTCGATAGTGTTGAAATCATTAGAGATCATGTATTATGTCGTGGGTTTAGGCATAAATACCATGTGTGGATTTGGCACGGTGAAGGTGGAGAGTACAGTGGGGATCTTGATAGGAATGATGTGTGTGTTAGAAGCAATGAGATTCATGTGGACAAGGAATACGAGAATGATGACTATATTGTTGATAATGGTGAGGATGGAGCCGATGATGATCAGGCGGATGAGGTTGAGGATGAATACGTGAATGAGATGTTGCATGGTGTTGAAGTTGGAGTGTTTGAGTTATTATCGGAGGCTTCTAAAAAGCCTTTGTATCCTGGGTGCAAAAAATACTCCAAACTATCGACTGTGCTAACACTTTTCAACATTAAGTCGAAGCATGGGTGGACGGACATTAGTTTTACTTCTTTGTTGACCGCATTAAGTAATATGTTACCTGATGGGAATGAAATTCCTAAGTATTACTATTATGTAAAGAAGCTCATGTGTCGCTTTGGTTTAGAGTATAAGAAGATACATGCATGTCCTAATGATTGTATTCTGTATCGAAATGAGTATGAACAATTGCAGGAGTGTCCACGATGCAGCAAGCTGTCGCGCTATAAGCGCATGAGTTGCAATCTTGGTACGGAGGGTCCTCTTGCCAAGGTGTTGTGGTATCTTCCCATTATTCCAAGCTTTAAGCGTCTATTCTCAATACCAAAAGACGCTAAAAAATTGAGGTGGCATGCATAAATAAGAAAGAAAAACAGAATGCTAAAGCATCCAGCTAACTCCCACATTGGAAGAACATTGATTTGAAGTTTGAGAAATTTGGTGATGAAGTCAGAAATTTAAGGCTTGGGTTGTGCACGGACGTGATGAATCCATTTGGCACTCTTAGTACCCAACACAGCACATGGCCGGTACTTTTACTGATTTATAATTTGCCTCCTTGGATGTGCATGAAACTTAAGTATGTAATGCTTTCATTGCTAATAACAGGGCCTAGGCAACCTGGAAACGACATAGATGTTTACCTTGCGCTGCTTATTGACGACTTGAGAGAGATGTGGGACAAAGGGGTTTCCGTTTTCGATGCTCACCAGAACGATATGTTCACATTGCGTGCAACCCTTATGTGGACCATGAATGACTTCCCTGCATATGCCAACTTGTGTGGGTACAAGGTAAAAGGGAAAAAAGCATGCCCCATATGCGATTTCTAGCCTTAGACACCTAATATTACCCAACATTGACATGTCATGAGAAAGAAATAATTCATTTGATAAGAAAGGTAGAAAATGGGCCAAATAGAAGTCATATATGCCATATTTGGGCCATTTTTTTTGTTAATATGCTTTTTTGATGTGATTTCTTTCCTTATACACCTATAACTATATAATATTGACATTTTATGAGAAAAAAAGTTCATTTGATAAGAGATGTAGGAAATGGGCATAGTAAAGTCATATAGGCCATATTTGGACAATTTTGAGTCAAAAGCGTCTCAAATCTTAATAAAATGCTCTTTTGATTCAATTTTAAGGCTTAGACACATAAAACTAGGGAACATTGACATGTTATGAGAAAGAAATAGTTCATTTGATAAGAAATGTAGGAAATAGGCTAAATAGAAGTCATATAGGCCATATTTAGGCCATTTTGGGTAAGATGCGTCTTAAAACTTAATAAAATGCTCTATTGATGGGATTTCTAGCCTTAGACACCTAATATTACCCAACATTTACATTTTATGAGAAAGAAATAGTTCATTTGATAAGAAAGGTAGAAAATGGGCTAAATATAAGTCATATAGGCCATATTTGGGCCAATTTTTGTTAATATGCTCTTTTGATGTGATTTCTTTCCTTATAAACCTATAACTAGATAATATTGACATGTTATGAGAAAAATAAGTTCATTTGATAAGAATTGTAGGAAATGGGCAAAGTAAAGTCATATAGTCCATATTTGAGCAATTCTGAGTCAAAAGCGTCTTAAACCTTAATAAAATGCTCTTTTGATTCAATTTTAAGGCTTAGACATATAAAACTAGGTAACATTGACATGTTATGAGAAATAAATAGTTCATTTGATAAGAAAAGTAGGAAATGGACTAAATAGAAGTCATATAGGCCATATTTCGGCCATTTTGGGTAAAATGCTTCTTAAAACTTAATAAAAAATATTCTATTGATGTGATTTTTAGCCTTAGACACCTAATATTACCCAACATTGACATGTTATGAGAAAAAAATAGTTCATTTGATAAGAAAGGTAAAAATGGGCTAAATAGAAGTCATATAGGCCATATTTGATAAAAAAAAACATATTGTTTAGCCTAATTAATTAATTCTAACATAAGTTTTTTGTATTTTAAGTTTTGCAAGGTACAAAAGGATGGTCTGTTGACAATCAAGGAACTTAATGAAGTTCGTGACATGTTGGCGTCTTTTATCACCTTCAACATGTAAATGTCATTTTTATTGTAAATTTATGTTAACTTTTTAACTATATTATTATTCATTAATTACTTACTATCCTTTGTATATATATATATAACACTTTTTTATTATTATTATATTGCATTTGGGAATATTTATACCTATACATATGTGAATTCTTGTTTTTAATATTATTTGTATCCTATTATAATATTTAATATTATTATTATTATTATAAGTAGTAATAATAATAATAATAATAATAATTATATTATTTAATATTATTGCTGGAATTACAGGTTATTATTGCTGGAATTAGGCCCTGTTTTATTCACCTTAAAAAATAATATTAAGTAAAAATAATTTCAGTTCAGTAAAAATAAGTTCAGTTCAGTAAAATTAATTTCAGTTCAGTAAAAATAATTTCACTTTAGTAAAAATAAGTTTAGTTTAGTAAAATTTAGCTTTCTTAAAGAAGAATTATAATAGAAAATCAGTAAAAAAAATAACAGTTAAGCAAAAATAATTTCAGTTCTGTAAAATTAATTTAAGTTCAGTAAAAATAATTTAAGTTCAGCAAAAATAATTTCAGTTCAGTAAATATAATTTCAGTTCAGCAAAATTAAGGTTAACCTGTGCCAAAACCGGTTTATGACACCGGTTTTGAACCAGTGGCAAAGTAGGGAGTAATTGGCACCCCCACATTGTAACCGGTGCCTTAAGCCGGGTTTGAACCGGTGCCTTTATGCTTTAATCTACTAGTGTTCTTTCGCTATTTTAATCTTTTGAATTAGTCAAGCTTTTGTTCTTTGAAAATTGAATAAGTTGCACACCATCCCATCACACGGCTAGGTAGATGTGGGTTGAAAAAAGAAAGGTCTATCGTTTGATGAGGCTCAAAGTGGATTTCCAAGAAAGGGTTTATATGTTCAAAAGGTGAAGGTGATATGATGAGCTATAAGGGTGCCTCGAATCATTGGTATACCTTGTTCTTAATTCGACATGGAATTTTTTTTATTTTTTATTTTTTTAATGCAGTGAAATGATCATATGCAAGAAAATAAACGCTCATTTTATTAAAAAAGTGAAGGTTAAAAACCTAGAAAATAAGATCTAAGGAAAATAAAAGGTGCCTATGCTAGACTTATTGGGAAAAGGATGAATAACAGAAATAGAAAAAGAGGTCATGAAATCTTGTCATTGAAGCTCGCCTCTTGTCTTGTGCCTTATCCTCACTCACTCTTCTTGCCAGCTGGAGGTATGGGAAGCTTGTTATTATCAATCTAATATTGGATAGCCTCTTTTAGCTTCCAAAAACTCTCAGTAGTATGTCCCCTACCTTGATGGTACTTGCAATGAGCGTCAGCATTCCAATTGGATGACCTATTTTTGGCTGCGGGATCTTGAAGAGGTCCAATAGGAGCGATGAGTCCTTTGGCATGGAGTCGATCAAAAGCGGTATCGTAGTTCATCCCAATGGGGGTGAACTCTTTCCTTATTTGTTTCTTAGGTCTCTGACTATCCATGGCTAAGACTTCATTGAGGTCAAAGGCACTAACATTGTTACTAGAGTGGGCATTTTCGGAAGAAGAAGGATTGTCATTCTTCTATCCTTTCCAGCCACTGTTGCTGCTATTGTTAGTAGCTTTTTGTTTTGCAAGGTCATCTTCAATTTCAATACCTATGTCATAGACGGACTTGAAATTATTCAAATTATGTTGATACTTCAAATGCTTTGAATACTTGTCTTGAAGATTCTTAATGAACATCCTTACAGACTCCTTTTTAGTAGGGACTTCAATCATATCAGCGGAAGTTTCCTTCCACTTGTTGAAGAAGAAGGTAAAACCTTTTTTTTTTCCTTTTGTTTTAGCATATCCAGTTGTCTATGGTCAGTTTCAACTTGAATATTACATTTATATCTATCAATGAAAGCGTTTACAATAGCATCCTAAGTAGAGGTTTTTTCTTTGTCAAGGGAAAATAACCATTGTTGATAAACGATTTCAAGAGATAAAGAAAACAATGAATAAAAGACTTTTATATTAATCTTTTTAATATTCATTATGGTCTCAAAAGCCCTTAGGTGGAAATAAGGATTGTCTGTCGCCTTGAACCTAGGGGTGTCGTTGGCATTAAACTTCTACGGAAGAAGCTCCTTGTCCAATGAGACCCCTTGTGAGCTAATGCCCTAGAATCTATAGCCATTGGAGAGTTTGCTCAAGCTTTCTTGCATGAGCTCCATTTGTTGTTGCTTCACAAGGTCAAGCCTTCATCAATTTAGTTAAGTTGGCCACGTCCTTCCTAAGTTCGTTGACTTCTTTCTGAGACGCCATTATCTTCTTAGCTTTTCTTTTCCGACTAATTGGTTTGTCAAAAAGTAGCACTTGAACAAAAGTGTTGTCCTTGATTAATCGCCCTTCCCTCCTTGACCAAGTGCTATGAAAAGGGAAGTTAGGGATAATTACTTGTTAATTATTTGACTCAAACTCTTTTCAACATGCAATAGATGGAAGGAGGTAGGAAGAATGATGGTTGTGATTTGGAGAAAGCATGTATAGAATGGAAAGTTGATGTAGATGGAGAGATATGAAAAAGAATTAGGAATATAATGTACCCCCAACTCAAATGACGAAAAAATTGACTCATGCATGAATCTAAGACATGGTCATGGTGACATATTTACGAAGTGTGTGCTAAGACTTGTGAGTGTAGGTGACATGTTTGACTCATGTCATGACCATGTGACTAGACTATGTTATTGGAATTAATTAAGGACTAAACATGACGATTATCGTTAATAAACTGATTAAGTAAACTAATTAATTAGACTCGTCGCGAAGACTCGAGCAAAAATATGGAATGTCGCCGAAGCAACAGGACTGTCGCCAAACGCTAAGGACTAGTGCCAGACGACAACATTGTCTCCTGGCGCTAATCACTAGCGCATGGCGCTATATTCCAAACCTCTGCGCCATTGCTGGAAAAATGGTCTGGGACTGTTTCTAGTATATTTACTTCGAAAGGACAAGCCTAAAGTCGTACTAAGTTAAGTTTGATCAATTTATTAAAAATTTAATCATTTATATTAATTAATTAATTAATTTAGCAAAGTCCTTTAGTCTTTAATTAGCTCATTTAAACTCATTCACAAGTCAAACAAACGATTAGTGGAAACACATACAGGTTATGCACAAACAAATAATGCATAAGTAATCAAATAGTCACAATATGTTGAAATAAGTTTGCAACCTAACCATGGCTCTAGTTCTCTAAAGTTTAGGATATGGGTTAGTAAAAAAGGGCCCATGGTTATGAGTCCGGATGTACCATGCGGAAGCCTTACCTTTGGAAGGGTTGGCGCGAGTGGATGGGACCCTGTGAGTTAAACTCGCTTCCATGGTTTGGTGAATTCAACAAACTCGGATGTACCCTTTGTTTCCAGGAGCGTTCAATTGGATAGATGGAGCGAGAATTCAATCAAGAAGTAAAACCGAGCAAACAGTACTAGAAACTAGTTTAAAAAAGTAGGTAGATTTCAAGCTCGGTATTGGAAGAATTCAGCGCGAGAAAATAGTGTATGTTGCCAGACAATGCCACTGTCGCCAGGCGACAGAGCCATCGCTCGGCGATGACGCTGTTTTCTCAGCGCTAATTCCTACATGCCTCGGCAACTTTCTGTTCTTGAATTTTCCAGTTTTTCGCAGCGTTATTTAGACTTTAGTTGTGAAATATATTTATGTAATTTCCTACGTGAAAAAATCCTATGCTTTTAACGCATTACTGATGTTCTTTCCAATGCAAACCTTTATATGCTTATGCCAATAATGTTAATCAAAATTACGCACATGAGATAGTTCGAAAATTTTGAGTCTCATCCACTCATTCTAAATTAATGCCAAAATAAATTTTAGGAATTAAAATAGAAATCCTCCCCAGCGGAGTCGCCAAAAAAACTGTAGGGAATATTTCAAGCATCCAACACTTGAGCTCCACTGTTATTATACACTTAAGCATGGTGGCGTCCAAAGGGAAGGGAGGTAGAGTAAAATGAAAGGATTGGTTTCCTTCGAACAAGTGTATTATTTCGATAGGGGATTCGGAATTATTAGAAAGTTAATTTTTCAGTGAGGTCATAGTCAAATGATCGGAATGCCTGGGTGGAGGCCACTTCCGATCAGTAATATTAATGCAAAATTAATTTTACAGCTTAATCTTGACTGAATTCTTCGGGTCACACCCAAGAAACTAATAAGCCGAAGAGACGAATTAATTAGGAATTAATTAATAAGTCGACCGAGTAATTAATATTTAGACGTCGGAAATTCGAGCTTGGAGCGTCGGAACTGAATCTCAAATGTCGAGCCAAAATTTAGGATTTGGCGAGATGGGAAAATGCTTCAAGTAACAAGTAAAACCCTAGCCACGTGAAAGGCTAGGGAAGCGCACAAAATAGGAGCGTGCCACATGGCAGCCGCCAAGTGGCATCAGCCATGTTGGCAGCCACTAAGTGGCAGCGTGCCACGTTGGCAGCGCACCATGTGGAAGCACGCCAAGTGGCAAAAGGGGCCGCGGACTCGGGTGACGGTTCATGGACACGGGCCAAAAGGCAGTGGCCCAACCGATCCCAACTTGGGGATCAAGGTTGGGTGACACATGGTTAGCTCACAATGCATGTGAGTTGCCTTGGTAACCAAGTGAGAAAGTGGTCATCACCTAACCATGTGACACTTGTTACTTGTTCCTTGGTTTATTTAACTAAGGGATGAATTCATCAATCTTTCCATTTGGGATCTTTTTGTGAAAAATTCTCATATTGAAAGATGAGTGAAATTCACAAGGAAGCTTTCCGTATAAATAGCCAAGGCATGGCTTGGGATTGTTCACTTGAGTAAGAGTTGGAAAAGGCATCACTATTGTGAAAACCTTTGAACTCAAGAGTTGAAAAAGGCATCACCATTGTGAAAAACTTTGAACTCAATTACTCGGGTTTTGGTCGGGCCTTGCTTACTCCAAGGAATTGGACCTGGTCGGTGTTCGAGTTCTAGGTGGACTTCCATTGGAGGTCGTCGTAATTTTGAGGCTAGCTTTCGAAGTAAGAGCCCCTTGAGGTCGGGGAAAGCACGCGTCAAAGGTATATTTATCATCTTAATCTTGTCATTAAGTTAATTATGTTTATAGTTTTATTTATTGCGAGCGCGGTCCTGTTTTTGGATTTGTTTCTGCGGTGAGTCGGATTCACTAAACCCCAACAACGGTATCGGAGCCTTTCTCGTTTATTTTTAAAATCATATTTATCTTTCAAGGTGTTTTTATGGCTTAATTTTTCTGATTTTAAGTTACTAATTAGATTAGTAGCTCGATTTATTAATTTTAATCCCGTATTAGAGCTGACTTCAGCTCTCGAACCCAAATTTTTACCCAAAAATAGTGAATTTTGGGTGGAAAAAGCGTTCTGGATATGGTTTTACCCATTTTAGACTCAATTTTTAGCCAAAAAATGACGAGAAATGCACTTTTCGAGGGATTTTTTGTTTTTACGAAAAATTTGAAGTCTTTCTAACCTTGAAAATTAATTGCTTTTTTTTTGTTGTTATGTAATTGGTTCAATCCTTATTTTATATGCAATATTAAACCACTTTAGGCATGATTACTTGGTAGTAAATTGTGTTTGAAAGCTTGGTTTTATTTTTCACATGATTGTAAATTAATTGCATTAAGTGTGAAATTCTTGTTCTTTGAGGCTTCTAAGTACTAAAGATTCAATCTTTAATTACGTTAAGTGATTGAAACTTTGAGTTACTAAATTCCATGAATTTTGTTGAACTTTGTTAATTTAATCATTTTTAAGTTGATTGGAATCATAATGTTTGAAACTAGTGATAGAAATTTGTTTGTCTTCGTATTGGTGTAAGGAGGGTGATCCCATCGTAAGGGGTCCTACCTTAGATTCCCATGGCCATTTAAAAGCCTAGGACTTTACACTTGTTAGGGTGTACTAGGATTTGAATTCCTAACTGTTCGGGGGACCTTGAATTAAAATTGATTTTATCATGACGCGTTTATGTAAGAAACAAGTAGGAGTCGCCAATGAGTTTTGGGAAAACCCATAAACCTTGTTCACACCTTTCTCCCATATGGAGTTCATGGGATATTTAGCACAAGTCATAAGTTTACCCATGCCCAAATTGATCTACATAAACCAGAAATAAGTTCGGGAGTGAGGGTACTAAAATAACGTTTCCCTTAAAGGAGAATTGCTATTCTAGCCCTAGTGCGACCTCTACAAGCTCTTCATTTTTTAGAATTTCATCACCAAACAATATATGCAATGTGATACCTAAAACTAAGTTAGTTGATTTTATTTACAAGCTTTAATCATGTAGGAATTACATTGCAAAAGTCGTTATTCTTTGTTTAATTCAAATTCGTGAAAAGAGCAAAAGTAAACAAGATTCGCCTTCGCTTAGGTGATCAATCAATCAATTAATTATTCAATTCTAATCTTATTTAACACAAGATACTATGTGGAATCTGTTTTCGGTATTTTTGTCCCTCGGGAGATTTACGTCACAAAGATTAGTCCGGCTCGAGCTGCACCTGCAAAACAACGGAGACTCTGGCTGTTGGAGCTCCGCCTCCGACAATCAAGTTAGTAACTTGAGAGAGAATAAAGAGTACGGAAATTTAGGTGGGTATTTGCTTGGATTCCAAGCTCAGGTGTTTCTCCGATGAGAGAGAAAGTAGGTGTAATAAATTATTGATTGTGTCCCCAAAATGAGGAAATATCTCCCTATTTATTGGGTCGTTGGTAGGTGTGCCCCAATCTAGGTCACTTGACCTAGATTTTAGTGGGTTGCGCCGAATTACAGCGCTTCTTGGGATTTGGGCCCTTGAAAGCCGCAATTTCAAAAATTATCTGAAGGGGACACGTGTCATGTGGTTATTGGGCCACTTGGGCCAGCCTGAGCTTAACACGTGGCCTTCTCTTATTGGCCCAATTTTCTAGGGTATTTTTACTCTAAACATTTTCCCCTCACAGGGGTCACGTGGCTGCCACGTGACGCCTGTGACATGTGTCCACCTATGAAAGCTGAACAGTAAAAACGACTAGTAAATTTAGGGTGTGACGGGGATGCCCCCGTTTTACCCCTCTATAAATAGAAGTTTACCCCCCTCCCTTCTCTCACTATTTCATTTTCTTTCACTTTCTAGAGAGAGAAAGAGAGATTTTTAGAGAGAGATTCTATAGTTCCGTCTGCGTCAGATTCTCAAGATTTCCGTGTGCTAACTTTACAACACCTGGTTACCGTCTGTAGCAGTTTTAAGAGTTTCCAGAGTTATCGTAAGGTAACCGCTTGTACCATTTTTTAGCTTTTCCTTCTTTTCAAGTTGTATACATTATTTTTTCCGTCAGTATACATAGTATTTCAAAAATAAAATGAGCTCTCAATCCACACACTCGGCACTGCCTAGGACATTCAGCTGGTCTCATAGAACAGCTTAATCTAGAACAGGGGGTGCCTTTTCTGAACTGTCAGAACTTCTATGCTCATCCCCGAATTCCTCCCTCTCCGTGTCTGAGTAGGACACAATGGCTAGAATAAAACAGACGGCTAGAAAGTCTAAGATTCGGCGCGCCATGGAAGTGCCCGCCGACGAGATTGTTCCGGATAGGGAACAAGGGAATTCGAAGGAGAGAAGTGGTTTTGACGATGAGGCTCCCTCTTCCTCCGGGAGCTCAAGTGTAAGAGAGGTAGACAGTGAAGAGGCCGCCTCCTCTAATGGGTCTAAGGAAGAGACAGGCGACAATGAGGCTGCCGAAAGGTCGGGAGCCGAGGCATCTGGCTCCAATCAAGATACTTTTGCGGCTGACTATCAGCAGCTGGTGAAAGCTTCAGCCAACCCTGACCTATATAAGATTAGAATGCTTCCGGGTGACATAGCACTGCTGAAAAGTGCCTTCAGGGCCTTCAAAGAAAAACACCCCTTTGGAAAGGGATGGGATATTATAGTACCGCCTGGGGACGCGGTTTTGGCCTAGGAGGATAACATAGAAAATGCAGATAACTATTTTGTCTGCTATGAGGCGGTAATAGAAGCCGGCCTCCGGTTCCCCCTCCATACTGGGATTAGGAAAATCCTGAAGGGGTATGATCTGGGTGTCTGGCAACTCACCCCAAATTCATGGGTGCATATTCCAAGCTACATTGTCACATACGAGCTCCAGAATATTGCCCCCAGCTTTTTCGCCTTTGCTCATATGCACTTGTATAGGATAGCTCCCGCTGAACTATCGCCCAGCCCTCAGGGTGAGCACTCACTGCCGAGAAAGTAACTAAGGGCTCTCCAGCCCGATGGAGTCAGCCCGTAGGGCGAACCAGGCTGGACCCTCCATAAAGGAAAAAGTACGCCTATAAATAGAGGGTAAGGTACATCGGAAAAGAGGTTAGACACTCAAGTTATTACACTTTCTATATCTCTCCAAGTACACTTTCTCTCTCTAATCACTCTCTAACTTAAGCTTTGGAAGGGGGTTCCTCGAGCCACCCCTGAGGGCAGTTTACGTGTTCTGTCGTGTGTAGGTTGTTGACGGGACCCAGCTCACCCAGTAGAACCCTTGGATCCACACCTGGAACAATTGGCGCTAGAAGGAGGGGTAGGATCATCTAACTTGAGGTTCACCAACTGAGTTAGGGACTAGTTGACAAACCGCCATGGCCGGAGAGGAAGCTGTGCAAACACCCATATCTAAAGCCAATGACACCTACCAAACACCACAAAAAACACCCTCAGTAACCCTCGATCCAAAAGGATCCACCAAAAATCCCAAATCGACCATCTCACAGAAATCCAACCCCATCGGATCGACATCAGCTGCAGCTAAAGAGGCGTCGAAACCAGTCGATCGGACAGGATCCAGTTCCATTGTCAAATACGGAATGCCGTTAACAGGCATGAACAATGAGCCCATTGTTTCCGCACCTGTAACCTAGAAACCGCAACCCATGAACATGCCAGCCATCTTGCAGAACCTCTCTAAGTGCAATAAGAAACAGCTGGCAGCAACGACGGCAATCCTTACCATTATGGGTAAGGGAGCAAGCCCGTCACCTACAGTGGCAGCTGCGGAGCCCGTAGTAAAGAAGCCAACGTCCACAACCCTCACCCCCAAGCAGAAGGAGCTCGTTTAACTGAGGAAAAAGGTATTGGAGTTGGAAGCTTGCAATATGAACCGAGAATGGAGTGTGGAGGAAGTAACCCAGGCTCAGATCAGCCCGGAGAAGCGAGTTACCCGCAGCAGGTCGCCAACCTCAGAGCGGGGACCCAACCTAGAGAGACAAGCGAGCGCGAATCGAAACTGCTCTAGATGATTCCCCATTCTGCCGGGAGTTTCTGGAGGAACCAATGGAGAAAGTAAAAATGCCGAGTTGCAAATACAATGGGACCATAACACCCAAGAGTCACATATCAGCTTTTGAGAACCACATGGTACTCTATACCATGACGGACTCAGTTTTGTGTAAAGCGTTCCCGCCAACCCTGGAGGGGCTGGCAGCGGAGTGGTATGGAGCCATTCCCAAATGTTTTGTATACTCGTATAATCAGCTGAAGAGAATGTTCATGGAGCATTGTATAACCTTGGTAGATCGAACTAAGATGACAACTGAGCTGATGTCGTTAGTTCAGGGGAAGGACGAGCCCCTGAGGGAGTTCATCACTATATTTAACAAGGAAGCAACAACCATCCCTAATATGAGTCAGGAGGTAGCATTACTGGCAATGCAGAGCGGTTTACTACCAGGCTCACCATTCAGAGCGTATATGGGGCGTAAGAGCCTCAAAACATTAGTTGAAGCGCTAGGTAAAGTGCATGAATTAATCAAAGCACACGAAACTGACATAGCAATGCTGAGTAGGAAGGCACCAGGTGACTCAGTTAAGCGAGCAGAGGTTACCCGGGCAGAGAACACACCCAGGGCTGACCATCCGAACAAGGCCGAGCAAAGCCGTACGCAGAGAAGCGGATAAAGCAGTGGGGGTGAGAAGGTCAGATCCAAAGAGAGGAGCAAGGCCTGGAAGGTTCGACCAATATACCCCACTAAGCCACTCAAGGTCTCATATCTTCAGCGTGAATAAGGCTGATGATGAGTGGCAGAGACCCCCAAGGATGGTCAATAGGAATCGTGATACCAGCAAGTTGTGTGACTTTCATAGAGAACATGGCCACACCACCGATGAATGCACACACCTGAAAGATAGCGTAGAGGATAGTCAAGAGAGGGTACCTGAGTCAGTTTAAGCAACGCGATGACCCTCATAGAAGAAGGGACGAGGATAGAACAAACAGGCCGCGCTGACCGCAGAGAAGGTCATAGGGGTCCCGCTGGGGACAGGGACAGAGATAGTAAGCAAGAAGGCAGAGTATATGTGATCAGTGGAGGACCGGTGCATGGAGGAACAGTGAACAAAGCACGGGCTGACCTGCGGGCAATGATACATCAGATAAACTACAATGAGAAGCGCAGATGGCCACCCCTTCCCCCGCAGCCACGAGCCACGTTTGACGAGTTTGACCAAGAAGGCATAATTTACCCTTATGATGATCCTCTGGTGGTGACAATGAGAATTGCAAACTGGGAGGTGGATAGGATATTGTTAGATGGAGGCAGCTCAGCCAACATCATATACATCAGCGCGTTCAACGAGCTGAAGTTGGACAAAAAGGATCCGAAAAGGGTGAGTTATGAAGTCATCGGGATTAATGGATCAGGGCTGACTCCGGAAGGCATAATTGAGCTCTCAGTTCGAGTGGGGGAAAGGTCAAAAAGACGTGATGTTCGAGTAGTGTTCCTCGTGATAGACTCTCCTTCACCCTATAACGTGATCATGGGAAGGCCGCTCATCCCCAATATAGGAGGAGTGGTATCCACCTACCACCTCGCCATGGCCTACACGACTAATGAGGGACGGTCAGCAAAGCTCAGGGGAAGCTAGAAGACAGCTTAACAATGTTACATAACTGCCCTAAAACAGCCTGCAAAGACCAGACAACTGCCAACCTTAGAACGAAGGTCCACTAAGCAGGCTGAGAGGAAGTCAAGAAAAAGGAATAGCGAAGAATATCACAGGGAGAAGGATAAACAGAAGTTAGCAATGGAAAAATTTGAGCCTGCAAAGGAGGAGATGGCTAGACCACTCCCTAGTGGGGAGCATGTCACAGTTGAGCTCACAACAGGTGACCCCTCGAGGACGGTAAAAATCGGGAAAGAAATCGATCCTGGAGTAGGGGTACACCTCATAGAGATGCTAAGAAGGAACAACGATATTTTCGCATTCTCTGCAGATGAGATGCCCAGAATTGACCATGCATTCATGGTCCACAGGCTAAATGTGAAGGAGGATATTAAGTCGGTCAGGCAGAAAAAACGAAGCTTCTCCACAGAAAAAAATCAAGCAATCCAGGAGGAAGTGGAGAAACTCTTGGAGGCAGGATTCATCGAGCCTTGCAATTACCCAGAGTGGTTGGCCAACATGGTCATGGTGAAGAAAGCAAATGGCCAGTGGAGAATGTGTGTTGATTTCACAGATCTCAACAAGGCATGCCCAAAAGACTGCTACCCGCTGCCGCGGATTGATCAGCTGGTAGACTCAACCAGCGGGCATGCCTTGCTAAGCTTCATGGATGCCTTCTCAGGGTACTATCAGATCAGCCTGCATGAATTAGATAGGCAGAAAACCGCATTCATCACCGAAGAGGGAGTGTACAATTACATAGATATGCCCTTCGGGATGTAGAATGCGCGGGCAACCTTTCATAAGACAATGGATAGAGTGTTCCTGCACTAGAAGGGCAGAAATGTTGAAGTGTACGTTGATGACTCAATTGTTAAGACTGTCACGCAGGCAGGGCATATCATGGATCTGGAAGAAATATTTGCCACCCTGAACAAGTACAAAATCAAACTCAACCCGAAGAAATGTGTCTTCGGAGTGAGCTCCGGAAAATTCTTAGTTTTCCTAATGAGCGATAGAGGAATAGGCGCAAATCCGGAAAAGGTCAAAGTAGTCTTAAGCCTGCCTGAGCCTAAGTGCATTAAAGACATCATGCGGTTGACGGGCAGAATGGTCGCGCTGACTAGGTTCATTAGCAAGTCAGTAGATAAGGCCTTACCGTTCTACTAGCTACTGAAGGGGAACAGAGAATTTAAGTAGGGAGCTGCAAAAAAAGAAGCTTTTGAGGGTATTAAGGAGCATCTGACTAAGCTCCCAACAATGATCAGCCCGAAGTTAAGGGAAAAGTTGCACCTGTATATTTTTGCATCAATTCAGACAATCGCAGCTGTGTTACTGGTAGAAAGACAAAAACAACAAAGGCCAATATACTTCGTGAGCCATGTTCTGACCGAGGCAGAGCAAAGGTACCTGTTGGTAGAGAAACTGGCCTTCGTAGTGGTAACAACAGCAAGGAAGCTGAAACTATATTTTGATGCGCACGTAATATAAATCCTCACAAATCACCCGCTGGAAAAAGCGTTACAGAAAATGGATGCATCAGGAAGACTCTTAAAATGGGCCATCGAGCTTTCTGAGTACGAGTTTGAGGTCAAACCTAGGGCAGCCATCAAGGCACAAGCCTTAGCAGATTTCATCGTGGAAGCCTCTTATGAGGAGAAAGAAGATGACATTGGGATCTGGAAGGTTGAAGAGAGTGGAGCAGGAGTCATAATGACATCTCTAGAGGGAAATGTATTTGAGTACGCCATAAAGTTCAAGTTCAAAGCATCAAACAACGAGGCAGAGTGCGAGGCAGCACAGGCAGGCCTGCGTATGAGTATCGCAGCCGGAGCCCGAAAAGTCCATCTGTAAACTGACTCTCAGCTTGTTGCCAGTCAACTGCAGGGGGCATAGGAGATTAGGGAAGCCACTATGTTGAAATACGTAACTAAGGTAAAGGAACTGGCAGCTCAGCTAGTTCATTTCCAGATAGACTTGGTTTCCAGAGCAGGAAACTCCCAGGCTGACGCTTTGTCAAAGTTAGCCAGCTCTACCCTGCAGAGCCTCACGAGGATAGTAATGGTAGAAGTCCTGGATAAAAGCAGTATCGCTGAAAAAGAGTAAGTGAACTACATCGGGCAGCAGCGAGCTTGGTACACAGACATTCTGGCTTACAAAGTTCACGGCTCGTTGCCAGATGATGAGATGCAAGCCAAGAAGGTTAAGAAGGACGCCAACTAGTACGTGGTAATGAATGGGGAGCTTAACAAGAAGGTCAAGAAGGACGCCAACTGGTACGCTGAGGTGTATCCCAGAGTGGGAGCAAGAGAGGATCATGAAAGAAGCACACTCAGGGATATGTGCCAACCACATTTGTGGAACGGCGTTGGGAGTAGAAGTCCTCAGAAGATGTGCATACTGGCCAACTCTGATGCAAGACGCGCTGGCATATGTGAAAAAGTGTGACAAGTGTCAAAAATATTCCCCAATTATAAATCAACCAGCAAATGATCTGACCCTGATCCTCATCCCGATCCCGTTTGCTCAGTGGGGAATGGACATATTGGGACCTTTCACCACTAGGTAAGCGGGCAGGAAGTTTCTCATCGTGGCAGTAGATTATTTTACCAAGTGGATAGAGGCTGAACCAACTAAGTACATAAAGGCAGTCCAAGTAAGGACATTCATATGGAAGAACTGTTGGGGTTTGGTGAGTCCGATTAACCGCGGAAACAACCCCGACCCAAGTAAACACTCGTAATTAATAAAACCATAAAGCATAAATAAATAAACACAAGAAAAGGAAGAACGAATCATACCCTTGAAGCGAGCTTCGCCCTCTCAAAACGGGTTCTTACTTGAAATCCTTGAGCACCGCAAATGTCGTGCCTTCAACAGTATCCACCCACAAAGGACGAACACGACTTTTTAGGTCCGCTACCTTGGAGTTAGCAAGGTCCGACCAAAACCCAAGTGTTAATGGAGTTTAAGACTTTTTCCAAAATATGGAATGCTCTTTCTAACTCCCACTAAAGCACTTTACTCCAAATCCCAAGGTTGGTATTTATAGAGGAAAGTATGAGTGGTAATTTCTATCCTATCAATGTGGGATTCATGAAATTCGACAAATTAATTTAAAGCTAAATTAAATTAAATATATAAGCAAGTAATAAATCAACAAGTGTCTTAGTCATATATAAAGAGGAGTATGGACCACTTGGAGAGGAGGGGACCATACTTGCTCCCCACTCCTTCCTCTCCTTGTGACACTTGTCTACACACACTAGTGGAAAAATCGTCATTTGTAACGGGTCATTTGTAACGGGCAAGGCTATGCCCGTTACATTAAATATATCCGTAACGGGCAAGGCTATGCCCGTTACATTGAATATATCCGTAACGGGCAAAATATTGTCCGTTACAAATAATATAGTATTTGTAACGGGCACCATATGCCCGTTACAAATACTATATTATCTGTAACGGGCAAAAAATTGTCTGTTACAAATAATATTGTGTTTGTAACGGGCACATGTGTCCGTTACAAATACTATATTATTTGTAACGAGAAAATTCCTGTCCGTTCGAATACTATATTGTTTGTAACGATCACCATGTGCCCTTTATAAGTACGTGGCCCAACTGATGAGAGTTGCCCATTACTCATTTAATACAGAGTATTAGGGTTTCAACTCTTTAGCCGTCAAACCATCTCATTTCGCTCAATTTCTCTCTCTCTCTCTTCGTTCTCCTCCATTTCATCACCCTAAATCCCAAATTTTACCTCTTTCTCTCTCCTCCGAATCACATCAATGGTAGAAGACCCAATTCAGAATGTCTTTTGTACAAATTTCAATACCCAGAAGTGGATATGGCGGTGATCATTGAAGGTTAAGATTTGATTTAATTCATTTTTTTGTTTTTTTGCGATTTGATTTTGATATTTTCTTGTTTGGAGTTGATGATTAGGTGAGAAGGGTTAAGGATTTGAGCTCGATTGTGCAGAATATGAAGATGGATTTAGATGAGAGGGATTGAGATGGGTTCGAATTCAGAGAAGAACAATTCTGATCTTCCCAAAATCGACAATAAACTCTTTGGACGTTCCGTCATGACTAAACGTGGAGCTTATGCTGCCATTTCTTACATGGCTTGTGCTGGTATTTTACCACTCTTCTCTCCTAGGTTTTGTGATCTCTTCTAGTTGTTGGTGATTTTTATTGTATGTGATTGTGATTCGGAATAATGAATTGAATTGAATTTTGTTGATGAATTGCTGTGGATTCAAAAAGTGTGGTGGAATTGACAAATGGTTCATCAGGTTTGTAATTATGCCACATTATGTTCTAGGATTTCATTCATTTTAAGTCAGGTTTGTAATTATCCCACATTATGTTCTAGGATTTCATTCATTTCAGTTCGAAACATCTACTACCTTATTTGGTTATTATATATTGAGTCAGTGAAATGGTTAAATAAAAGTTCAAGTTATGGTTTCGTTATTGTTTTTTGGTATAATTATAGTAGTAAGAAATGAGTCATGGAGGTCTACTGACGTTAAGGTGGATGTGATTCAATATATATGGAATTGAAATAGACAAAGGAATGCCGAGCTCGAATTCTAATGATAGTAACATGAATGGGATTTTTTTTTTCTTTTCCTTTTTCTTTCCTTTTTCTTTTTTTTTTTTGTTTTAATTGGCAAATTGTGATTCATTTTCATCTTCAGTGGAGTTAGATTCTGTTGTCTCACTGTCTTGCCCTGATTGTGGACTAGATTAATATGCCAGTTGTTGTTTGACTTGTTGCATGTCACTTTGTCAGAACTAGCTTACCCTTGTATATGCATAGATATAACACACACTATGTCTTAAATGAGATCCTCTTTAGTCGAGGCTTGTCAATAATGTTGATGTTCTTAGGTCCTGACTAAAGGTGTCAAATGTATGTATTAAAAAACTGAATGTGTCCTTATTAGCTGTAACATTGAGTGCATTATTATTGCAAGTTTATTCAATCTGTTGGCTTAGAGTCTATTGCCAGTTTGTCACAGCTTTGCAAGTTTGTTATCAAAGTGCATGGAAGGAATGGGTGTGTCTTTGGGTTGATTAAGTGGAAAATAAGTAACAAGGTTCATAGAGGAATCTACGTGCTCAGCTTGCTTATTAGCCTGTCTGGATTCTTAAAATTGTTGATTCTAGATCTTTTGTTCATCTTAGGAAAGTATTCGCTTTTAATTAGCATATATACTGCTCTTTTTTTGCTATGATGCTGATTTCGAAGGCACCTAGGATATTTCATCCTGTATCAGCAAGGCAAGGGTAGGTACCTGTCTTCACAATTGGCATCATAAGTAAAATTCTATACTAGATCTTATTTTGACTCTTGAGGAAGACTGCCGTGCTGAGTACTAGATCTTCACTGTTCAAAAGGAACAATTCTTCTTCACTCTAGACCTCTGACTATCTGAAATTCTGTTAAATGTTAATGCGACTAATAAAACACCTTACAATTCATCCTGATTTTAAAGCCATGATAATGAAAGGTCTTAGTGCCTAGAAAATTCAGATATTGAGTCAATTCTTACTTATATTTTCCAGCCTGGTGCCTTTGTGTAGAAATTTTAATTTCTTGGCTTAAATTGTGATCGATAGCCCACTGAAATATGGACTGTATAGACTTGTGAGAAAATAGGAACTCTAGTGAACCACCTATAATATTCAGACTTTTTTCTTTTAAATCATCTTGCATTTGGTGTTATTCTACTGTTTTCCTTGTGTTTATGCTCCTACAAAATAGGTTATCTCTGAATTATCCATGCATATCATTGCATAGCAATTTATCTGTTTTTGTGATGAAATCTTTTGGGGAATTTCAAAAGATGGAAAGGAGGCCAGAAACAGCGAAGCCCCTGAAAACAATCCTCAGTATACAAATGTATATGTTGGGAATCTTTCCCCTGAGGTAATGCAATGTCACTTACCCTCTTTTTTTGCTCCTTTTTTTTTTGTTTTTTTTTTTTTTTTTTTTGTTTTTTTCCTTATTGTTTACAATTATAGCGTTCCATTTTTGCTTATACAACTAGATTTACTTGTTGTGCCCTACCCGGTAGCATCCTTATTGTGGCGGAAGGGTTGTCAAATATGTTGCTGTTTTCTTGAGCACACCATTTCATGTTTCTTATAATCACGTTAGATTTTTTAATGCATTTGAAGAATTTTGGTCAAATGTGCTGTGTTATGCTGTTAATTGGAGTAGGGAGATATGGCCTGAATTTGCATTTACATGAATTAGTGCGGTTAAATCTAAAATATTACGATAAGAACCAGAGTTATAAGAAATGATGCTTGTTATACAAGGGTTTTTGACGAATGCTAGAAGAGAATGGGCAGATTTTACCGCTGATTGACTACATTTAGAATAGTGTAGAATAGTGTAGTACTAGATCATTATCATGATAACTTTTTTTTTTTAATTTTTTTAGTAATTATGATGTAGACTTAATTTAGTAGTTTAGCTAGCTTATATACCCAATTGTAGTATAAAAGAGAAAAAGGGTTGCATCATTCTTTCATTTTGCCTTTGATGTTGACTGATTTTCATCTTTTTTAGGTCATTCTAGATCTTGTGTGATGAGAATTATGTATTGTGGGTTTATTGCATTTTATATATCTGATTTACTAATTGTACAAAAGCTTTGTTTTTGATATATGAAATATTATTGGATTCATGATGGAAATCATACCACTTTAAGCTTGTTACATTGTCTTTGATTTATAGAAATATGTTGTTGATTACCCTTTACATTGTCTTTGATTTATAGAAATTTGTTTTCAGCACTCAATGAAGCATTAAAGTAGGAAGTGGAGAGGCTTATAATGGCCACAGGCGAAATGATGGGTCCTTCAAATCATTTAACTTAGGGATGCTTAGCATGCAATACGATCCTTCTCCCTTTTACTCGCTACCTCAGCAACACGTCTCTCAAGGCCAACATATTATGCAAATGCCATCATTTCATCAATCTCAGGGAAATAATAATAACATGCACCATATGCATTCATCCAATTCCCTAAACCCTTCAGAATTTATGCCGAATGATCCCCTTGAATGATTGATTACAAGGGCTTGACATTGGCAGCAGAGGAACACCCGCTGTGAAATCTTAAGGTGCCTCGATGTCTGCCAGTGAGAGTAGCACAACATTTTGACATGATATTGAGGCTTTATTTGGTGATCATTATCACTTCTTGGGCCTTTAATTGGGTGATAAGACTTCAATTTTGTAGCTAAATTTCATGATTTCTCTAACCAAATTCATACTGTTATAATGATGTCAGATGAAATTTGCTGATAATTTTAACAGAAAGTCATAAGTGTGTAATACAGGATTTGTCTAGCATTTACATGATATTTTGCTACAAATATGCAGGTGTTATTAGTATTGTTGTTTGTCAAGGAACAATAAGTCTTTTAGAATGTAATAATTTGGGTGGTAAATGGAAAGAAGAATAGCGGTATTTGTAACTAGCACTTGAAATGCTAGTTACAAATGCCCCTAATTTTTTGTCTTATTTGGAGATTATTCGTAACGGACATTGTAATTGCCCGTTACGAATAATGGGTTATTCGTAACGGGCACCTGAAATGTCCGTTACGAATAACCCATTATTCGTAACGGGCACCTGAAATGCTTGTTACGAATAACCCATTATTCGTAACGTGCACCTGAAATGCCCGTTACGAATAACCCATTATTCGTACCGGGCACCTGAAACGCCCGTTACGAAAAAGTAGTTATTCGTAACGGACAATGTAAGTGCCCGTTACGAATAAGTAGTTATTCGTAACGGACGGTGCCCGTTACGAATAATAATGACCATCCGTAACGGCCGCATAGGTAACGGACGCTGCCCGTTACGGATGGGCCCTTTTTGCCCGTTACGGATGACCTTTTTTCCACTAGTGATAGAAAAGCAAGCATACTTAATAGCTTCCTCTTTCTACCCAACCTAGGCCCACGGCCCTGCTAGCCTCGCACCGTGCGGGCTGCTAGCTGCTGCCAGCTCGGCCCGGCACGCCCACGCACATCAGTGCGGGCTGCTGATGCCGAGGGCGCTGCTAGCTAGCCACGCACATGTGCGGGCTGCTAGTAGCAGCACACGCTAGCACGCCACACACTGCTTGCCGGCTACTGGCCGTGCCGTGCTAGCATGCCTCGCACATGGTGTGGGCTGCTAGCCACGCCTTGCTAGCATGTCTCGCACATGGTGCGGGCTGCTAGCTCGGCTAATCCCCTAGCACTCGGGATTCCGATGCTAGGGGTATTTTGGTCATTGTTGATTTATTTCTAATTTGCCTTCTCGTCTTTTTATTATTTTTTACTCGACATCCGACGCTCGGTTTCGACGCTCTATGGTTGAATTTCCGACGTCTAAATATTTAACACTCGGGCGACGAATTAATTTCTTCCGAATTAATTCGTCGAGTCGGTTCGTATATTTTGCTTGGGTGTGACCCGAAGGGTTCAGTTAAGATCAAGTTGTAATATTAATTATATTAATATTACTGATCGGAAGCGGCCTCCACCCAGGCATTCCGATCACTTGACCTTACTGAATATATTAGCTTTCTAATAATTCTGAACCCGCCATCAGAATAATACACTTGTTCGAAGGACACCATTCCTTTAAATCTCCCACTTGTCCTTCCGGACAAGTGTGCATTTAGTGTATAGCCCCTTTCCTATGTTTCTTCATGTCTCTTCATGAACTACAGAGTAAGATTACTCGTCATCTCTGTTACGTCCAGAAGTGTTTCTCGAAATCCGAGTTTGACTGTTAATAAGCAGATGATTTCTAAAATCCATCCGAGCACGGCCATGCATTTTCACAGTCTCGCTCTTCGAAAGGCCATGTAAACAACAAGACATGTTCCCTATTGTTAGTAGGGGACATTTCCAGTCTTGTAATGTAGCTTCTCTTACTAAGAGGACCTAGCCGCCCGATATCTGTCGTTATAATCCCCAGTTATGGCAGACTTTTGGCGAATACCAAAGCGGACTAGTACTCAAACAAGAGACCTCCCACTACTCATGGTCAAGGAAAAGAGTTTTGATAGTAATAATGAGAAAAATACTTATGACAATTTTAAATCTCTTAAAGTATTCTCATAGGTCGATCCAGTATGGTTCTAAACCAATACCTATGCAAATGATTTATATCCTCATAGCACAAGAAACGGTGCTATAAATCATACTACACACTAATCTATAATGGTATTAATCGTCCACAAAAAATATGACCTTGATTAGGGATAATTTTCATTTAAAATATTCAATGTTCACTTAATAGGTGTTTCTTTATCCAAGCCATTGACTTGATACCCTATTTTGAATATTTATTAAAATCGAATGGACTCATTATTTAATTCTAAACCAAAATTAAATAGAGACGGAGTGAATTAAATTGCATGAAAAATTTTAATTACTCCAAAAACAGAATGGTTCATCATAGTGCTTTACATTAACATTGTCCAAAATTTAATTAAAACACTATAATATGGAAATCAAAGCCAGTTCGCGACATGCTTGATTCCCATTGCCTCAATGTGTTTGTTGTGCTTCACTTGAGACAAGGGTTTAGTAAGTGGATCGGCTACATTGTCATCCGTTCCTACTTTGCAAATTCTGATTTCACCCTCTGTCTTCCATTCTCGAATCATGTGAAATCGCCTCTTGACATGTTTGACCTTCTGATGTTCTCGTGGATCTCTAGCCTGAGAAATAGCTCCATTGTTGTCACAATGGAGGTCTATTGGACCCTTGATTGAGGGTACAACACCAAGTTCATCAATGAACTTGCGAATCCAAACTGCCTCCTTGGCTGCCTCAGACGCTGCCAAGTACTCGGCTTCAGTTGTAGAATCAGCGGTTGTGCTTTGATTTGCACTCTTCCAACTAAACGCTCCTCCATTGAGACAGAATATGTATTCGGATTGTGACTTGGAGTCGTCTCTGTCTGTCTGGAAGCTTGTGTCGGTATATCCCTCAACAACCAATTCATTTTTACCGCCATAGACCAGGAATTTATCCTTGTTCCTTTTCAGGTACTTCAGAATATTCTTGGCCGCAGTCCAATGCGCCTCTCCTAGGTCTGATTGGTATCGGCTCGTAGCACTCAAGGAATACGATACATATGGCCTAGTACATATCATGGCATATATGATCGATCCAATAAGCGAAGCATATGGAATACGACTCATCCTTTCTCGCTCATCAGGTGTCTTTATTTGGACACTGCTTCTTGCTTAAGGTTATGCCATGTGACATGGGTAGGTGCCCTCTCTTGGCTCCTTCCATTTGGAATCGAGCTAGTACCTTATCGATGTAAGTACTTTGACTCATTCCTATCATCCTCTTTGATCTATCCCTATAGATCTTGATGCCTAGTATGTACTGAGCCTCTCCCAAGTCTTTCATTGAAAAACATTTTTCGAGCCAAGCCTTTACAGACTCTAACAACGGAATGCTATTTCCAATGAGCAAAATGTCATCGACATATAAGACTAGGAAGGCGATGTCACTCCCACTGACCTTCTTGTAAACACAAGACTCGTCTGGATTCTTGATAAAACCAAACTTACTGATGGCTTCATCAAATCACAGATTCCAACTTCTGCTTGCTTGCTTTAATCCATAAATGGACTTCTTAAGCTTGCATACCTTCTTAGGATTGTTCTGGTCGACAAAACCTTCAGGCTGTGTCATGTACACAGTTTCTTCTAAAATTCCATTGAGGAAGGCGGTTTTGACGTCCATCTGCCATATTTCATAATTGTAATATGCAGCAATCGTTAGAAGAATTCGAACGGACTTAAGCATAGCTACTAGAGAAAAGGTTTCATCATAATCAACGCCGTGAATTCGCCTGTAACCTTTTGCTACCAGCCTTGCTTTGTAAATGAATACATTTCCATCTTTGTCGGTTTTCATCTTGAAAATCCATTTACATCCGATAGGTGTGTAACCTACGGGTAAATCAACCAAGTCTCATACTTGATTTTCAAACATGGAGTCCATTTCGGATTTCGTGGCCTCTTGCCATTTTGCAGAGTCGGGGCTCGGCATAGCTTGCTTGTAGGTTGCCGGCTCATCTCCATCCACTACTAGGATGTCCTGATCTTCGGTTAATACAACATCGAGATATCTGTCAGGTTGAGATCTTGGCCGAGTTGACCTACGTAGGGTAATGGACTGAGCATTTGCATTGTCGGTTTGACTTTGACCAATGTTAACAGATGCTTCGTGAGCACTTTGATTGTCAACTTGTCCTTGTTGCTCGTCCTCTCGAACTTCGTCGAGTTCGATTTTCCTCCCACTTGTCATTTTGGAGAGATGCTCCTTCTCTAAAAAGACACCATCACGAGCAAGAAACACTTTGTTCTAGGATTTGTTGTAGAAGTAATACCCTTTGGTTTCTTTTGGATAACCCACAAAGTAAACCTTGTCAGATTTCGGATGAAGTTTGTTAGAAATGAGTTTCTTGACATATGCTTCGCATCCCCAAATCTTGAGAAAAGATAACCTTGGAGGTTTATTTGTCCATAATTCATATGAAGTCTTTTCCACTACCTTTGACGGAGCACGATTCAATGTAAGTGCCGCAGTTAAAAGTGCATGTCCCCAGAAAGAGATTGGAAGTTCACTAAGACCCATAGTCGATCGGACCATGTCTAACAGGGTTCGATTCCTCCTTTCAGATACTCCATTCCATTGAGGAGTTCTCGGAGGTGTCAACTCTGAAAGTATTCCATTTTCTTTTAGATGGTAATCGATTTCTTGGCTCAAATATTCGCCACCTCGATCCGATCGAAGCGCTTTGATTTTCTTGCCGAGTTGGTTTTCAACTTCGTTCAGAAATTCCTTGAATTTATCAAACGATTCAGATTTGTGCGACATTAGATAGACATAACCATATCTACTATAGTCGTCCGTGAAGGTTATGAAATACCGATAACCACTCCTTGCGGGTGTACTCATTGGCCCACATACATCGGTGTGTATTAGTCCCAACAAGTCACCGGCCCTTTCTCCCAACTTGGAGAATGGTTGCTTTATCATCTTGCCTAATAAACATCCTTCGCAATTCTCAAAGGATTCTAAATCAAATGAGTCAAGAATACCTTCTTGAAGAAGCTTCTTGATGCGTTTGATGTTAATGTGGCCAAGACGACAGTGTCACAAGTAAGTTTGACTAGACAGTGTAGTCTTAGCTTTCTTTGCATTGGTATCAAACATTTTGTCTAAAAACACGTGAAAGTGTTATTCCATAAATATATTCAAGACATCTAAAGTCTTGGTTGATGAAAACGACGTCCAACGTCGGAGATACATCAAAAGTATGGTGCATAAAACTAAATAAGTTCTACTTCTTTAGACAAAACATGAGATTACAAGTTTTCTTGGATAGATCACCTTCATCCTACTTGTGTACTCATTTCCACATGAAAAAGCACCGCTCACTTGGTTCCTGAAAAAGGAGTGTATTGTGAGTCAATTTCCCGGTATCTAATACCTTTTAAAATTGCTTATATTCAAGTGTTTAAGATGATACCTAAGGTTGAGGTTACTTTTCCTTTCGCCTCATCATCCAGATACTTGATGCATTCTCTTTTGTAGTGTCCGGGGTTACCACAATAGAAGCAGCGCATCTTCCTCTTGTCTTTGAACTCCTTCTTCCTTGGTCTAAGGGCAAAGTTAGCCTTATTGCAAGAATAGGTCTTTTGGAGCTCTTGGATGACTTCCCTTAAGGACAGTGTATCCCTATTGGCGGTGAGACGCATTTTAAGCCCCACATATCCCGAGTGAAGAGAGCTAAGAAGCATGTGAGCCGCTTGCTCGTCTTCCACTGGTTTGCCAATTAGCTCCAGATGGTTGAATAGCCTTGTCATGTTAATCACATGAGCTTAAAGTGGCATTCTGGGCCTAAGTCTCGCATTGTAGACTTTTCCCCACACCTCTTGTCTTTCTTTCGAGAGACAACCATCTTGCGGTGGCTTGATCCTCATTTTGGAGAGTGACCTCGTCTCATCCTCCACGTGACCATCCACGATACCAGCCCCTAGCACTTTTGGGACCCTCAAATTGACTACATCCTCAAGAGCTTTGAGCATCATGTCCGGAAAATAGCCGGAGAAAATCTCCTTCCATTGAACCGGGATGGAGTTTGCCATGAGTTTCAAAACTCTCTTGCAATCCATGCTCCATTCTTCACGAGCTTCATCACTCATGATCCCTTTCGAGTAGAAACTGGGGATCGGAGTGTCCAAGATATGCTCTAGGTAGCAATTTCTGAGTGTCTTTCGGAGTTCATCTTCCCATTCCTTAAAGTTCACCAAAATGAGCAAAAATGGTAACTTTTCGGGAAGTTCCGGGTACATAAGGTCGTTGTCATTAGTTGAAGACATGATTCTAGAATTGAAAGAATTTTAATGAAAAACCATTCAAAATTACTTAAATAAGATTGAATTTTATTCATGCAAATTTTCAATACTTATTTAGCGTCTTATTTACACGTAAAATTGTCCCTATTTTGTGAAAATAAGGCGATTCCAAGATCCGAAGAAACAAAGAGTGGTTAAGCATGCTTTAGCTTGTCTTAACACTCAATCTTCTAGGGTAAGCATTGCCTTGCTAATGGCTCTAAGCCACTCTTGGTTAGACAATCGTCGCATCTAATGCATCTTTGACAATGTATTTCTTTTGCCACGGTATGTGAGGACTCCTCACTCATACCGATGAGTTAAACCAAAACCAACGTGCACACCCGGTGTGCCTTATGAGCCTTGGAGAAGTGATGGCACCTCGCTTTGGCGTAGCCTACCATCACCCTCGTTCGGTTGGTAAGTGTTGTTTTGGAAAGGCAAGTTTGACTCAATATTATTAGGGACCTAGGATTTCTATGTTGGTTGATTTAAGTGAACTTAACTAATCATTTGCAACATAAAGAAAACCTAAACATGCATCTAACGAATAATTCACATGTATATATAAGCATAAAATATAAAGCGAAATTATAGATGCATATAAGCAACTAGCATAACCCCTTGAATTCTTCAAATCTTCAAAAGGTCTTCATTTGCAATTCAAGGCTTTGTCTTCCAAGATACGTCGTCTTCAAGACTTAACCAAACTATGCAAATACTAGTGTCTACGACTAGGAATAATCTAAATATTAAGGTACAAAAATACTTAACGGTGTGTAGACCATATTTAGATTTACAAAAATACATAACGGCAAGTAGTCCGTATTTTCTATCCTAATCGGGTCCCACTAGTTGCCAATTCATAAAACCTGTGAGAGAGAATATATATTTCATTCATCCATTCACTATTTGTGAATGGCCCATGCAATTTACAATATCAAACAAGTAAAATGCATTTAAACAACGCGCGCACTAGTAACTAATCTAGGTGGTTAATCCGATTAACACGCCTAATTAAAACTAGTCAAAGTTGTTTAACCGATTATGTAATTTGACGTCATTAATTAATTGAAGCTCCCACTAAATTCTGCATTTCCCTTAATTAATCCAATTAATTAAGTCGGTAGCACCCAAACTTGTCAAAATAAAATTTTGCCAATGCCGCTTAAAACCGAGGCCTAGCCTCCCAAAATTTTAATTAAAATAAACAAAATTAATTAAAATAAATAAAACGGTAAAATAAGCAATATTAAGCCAACCGCATTTCAAGTGGCTTTCGCTTTAAGCGTTTTGCCAAGGAAACTCGAATAATCGCGGCTCATGCAAACCAAGCATATTAAGGCTATTCACCTCACCGCACCAAGCATATGCACACACAAAAAACTCCGCACACACGGCCCGCGACAAGTAGCCATGGGCTGCAGCCACTGCCGCACGCACGCGCACTCACAGCCATGGCTGCTGCGGCCGTGTGCTGCTGTCGCGCGTGTGGCCGCACGCAAGGCGGGGCAGCCACATGCGGGCTGCTATGCAGCCCGGCTAGCCAGGGGTGGTTCTTTGCCTCGTTTTGCGTGCCATGGCCTCGGGATTTGATCCCATTTCGCGAGACATAATTAATTAATTCTAAATTAATTTTAGAACTAACTTAATGAGTAAAAAATAAAAATTTTAAACAAGTCTAACTTAATAAAATTTCAAAGTGCAAATAACCAAAATAATTCCAAGAACCATTCTTAATTAAATTGGTTTAGCTTGGTGCAATAACAAAGTTGCGGCAATTTCTCACTTTTAATTTAATCTATTTAAATTAAACTTGAGAATTTGACAAAGTAAGAGGAAGTTGGAAAAATATGAACTTTAATGTTCAAATGAAAATTCCAACATCTAAATTTTGTGAATCCTTGAAAATTATATCTTCCAACATGAAGATAACCAAATTTCTATCACAAAAATTGGAACTTTATGTTTCCAATCAACTCTAAATGATTAAAACAACAAAGTTTAACACAAAATAACTTGGAATTTAGTAGTTTTTAAAGTTTCAATCACTTATCACAAATAAAGATTGAATCTTTAACACTTAGGAAGCCTCAAAACAAAAATTTTCACACTAAAAAGCAATAGTTTGCAATTATGTGAAAATAAATCAACCTTTAAACATCAATACTACCAATAAGTGTGCTTTAAGGGGAGTTAAAAATGCATAAAATAATGCAAATAATCAATCACATAATCAACAAGTTATGCCATTAATTTCAAGGTTATAAAAGACTTAAAACTTTTTGTCAAAAACGAAATATCCCTCGAAAAAGGCATTTCTGGTCAGAATTTGGCTAAAATCACAGACCCTAAGGGGTAAAAACCTTTCCAAAACACCTTTTCCACCCAAAATTCACTTTTTTAGGGCGAAAATCTGGGTTCTGGGCCAAATTCGACATTAAAAACGGGATTAAAATAAATAAAACAAAGTTACTAATCTAATTAGCAACTTAAACCAGAAAAATAAGCCAAAATAAACCTTAAAAAATATGATTATAAAAATAAACGAGCGGGGCTCCGATATCGCTGTTGGGGTTTGGTGAGTCCGACTCACCGCGGAAACAACCCCGACCCAAGGAACCACTCGTAATTAATAAAACCATAAAGCATAAATAAATAAACACAAGAAAAGGAAGAACGAATCATACCCTTGAAGCGAGTTTCGCCCTCTCAAAACGAGCTCTTACTTGAAAGCCTTGAGCACCGCAAATGCCGTGCCTCCAACGGTATCCACCCACAAAGGACGAACACGACTTTTTAGGTCCGCTGCCTTAAAGTTAGCAAGGTCCGACCAAAACCCAAGTGTTAATGGAGTTTAAGAGTTTTTCCAAAATATGGAATGCTCTTTCTAACTCCCACTCAAGCACTTTACTCCAAATCCCAAGGTTGGTATTTATAGAGGAAAGTATGAGTGGGAAATTCTATCCCATTAATGTGGGATTCATGAAATTCCACAAATTAATTTAAAGCTAAATTAAATTAAGGAAAAATACACTTTAATAATCCCAACTATTGGCGATTTACTTAAAATAATCCCAACTAAGGATTATTTTCTAACAGTCCCAACTTTGCCTCTTATTTTCTTCCAACGGTCCCAACCGGTTAACTACGGGTCAACAACCTGTTACAACAGGTCACATGCCACATGTCAACACAAGATTGGTCCAAAATAAAATAAATAAAAATAAATAAAAAAATTAGAAAATACAAAAAAAAATCGGAAAATTGAAAAAAAATAAAATAAAATATTTTTAAAAATAGAAAAAAATATAGAAATTCAAAAAAAAAATAAAAAAAATATGAAAATTACAAAAAAAAAAAAAAATTCAGCCAAAAAAAAATATTTTAAAGATTGGTCAATGGGACCGCTGAAAGAAAATAAGAGGCAAAGTTGGGACTGTTAGAAAATAAACCTTAGTTGGGATTATTCTAGGTAAATCGCCAATAGTTGGGATTATTAAAGTGTATTTTTCCTTAAATTAAATATATAAGCAAGTAATAAATCAACAAGTGTCCTAGTCATATGTAAAGAGGAGTATGGACCACTTGGAGAGGAGGGGACCATACTTGCTCCCCACTCCTTCCTCTTCTTGTGACACTTGTCCACACCAAAAGGAACGCATACTTACTAGCTTCCCCCTTTCTACCCGACCTAGGCCCACGGCCCAGCTAGCCTCGCACCGTGTGGGCTGCTAGCTGCTGCCAGCTCGGCCCAGCACGCCCACGCACATCAGTGCGGGCTGCTGATGCCGAGGGCACTGCTAGCTAGCCACGCACATGTGCGGGCTGCTAGCAGCAGCGCACGCCAGCACGCCATGCACTGCTTGCGGGCTGCTGGCCGTGCTGTGCTAGCATGCCTCGCACATGGTGTGGGTTGCTAGCCACGCCTTGCTAGCATGTCTCGCACATGGTGCGGGCTACTAGCTCGGCTAATCCCCTAGCACTTGGGATTCCGATGCTAGGGGTATTTTATTATTTTTGACTCGACTTCTGACGCTCGGTTTCGACTCTCTAAGCTCGAATTTCCGACGTCAAAATATTTAACACTCGGGCGACGAATTAATTTCTTCCGAATTAATTCGTCGAGTCGGTTCGTATATTTTGCTTGGGTGTGACCCGAAGGGTTCAGTCAAGATTACGCTGTAATATTAATTATATTAATATTACTTATCGGAAGCGACCTTCACCCAGGCATTCCGATCACTTGACCTAACTGAATATATTAGCGTTCTCATAATTCTGTCCCCGCCATCAGAATAATACACTTGTTCAAAGGACACCATTCCTTTCAAGAACATCATCACAAGGTTCGGTGTGCCATTGTGCATAGTCTTTGATCATGGATGTCAGTTCGATTGTGACACCATCAAGGATTACTTGGAATAAATGGGCACCAAGTATGCAAGTGCCTCAGTCTGCCCCCGCAGAGTAATGGCCAGGCAGAGGCAGTAAACAAGATGATCCTAACAGCCCTGCAAAGGAAGCTGGAGGAATACAAGGGCCTATGGGTAAACTTAATCCCAGAGATCTTATGGGCAAACAGAACCACTAAGAAGGAGTCCACTGGTAAAAGCCTATTCACCCTAGTTGTCCTAGTAGAAGTGCAATTCCCCAACTTGAGGATAAACACTATGAACAACAAGGAAACGAAAAACGCATGCTAGAAGAGCTAGACTTCCTGCCAGAAGTAAGGCTAAAAGCAGCTCTCAAGCTGGCTGCCCAGAAGAGTAGGATTTTCAAAGCTTTCAATAAAAGGGTCAAGCACAAGGAGCTCCTGCCCGGAGATTTAGTCCTTAGAAGGACAACAACAGTGAGAAGAGGAAATCAGCATGGAAAGCTGTAAGCAAACTGGGAAGGCCCTTTCATCATTCACGAACAGGTAGGACCTGGTGCATTCCTCCTTGCAGATCAAGAAGGTCAGGTCTTAAGAAACAATTTCAATGTTGATGTGTTAAAGAAATACTTTGTTTAAAAAGCATGGAGTTAAGAAGAAACAGAGATAGTTGTTTCAATTTTGCACAAACTCTATTTAGTTCATGTTTTGTTAACTAAAGCATTTGAGCCATTTTTCTTCAATGAAATACAAGCCTCTGCGTGAGGAGTATGTTACATAAACCTGTTTTAATATATCATGCCTTAGCATCATATACTCACATGCAGAAGTAAAAAAAAAAATTGTTAGAGGCAAGAAGCACCCTAGAACAAAGTGGCAAAATAGTGTTAGACGACAAATTAAAACATCCCTCCCTAAAACCTCACCTCATCTGCTCAAGGTAAAATAGGGCACCACCTAGGGGACGCCTAAGGGGGAGGCCTAGCACGTTTAGCTTGAGCAGGAGAGAAAAGGGAAAACGAAGAAGATGGGCTACGTGGGCAACACTAAGGTTCTCTTAGTCCCACTTAGCTCACCTCTTTTAGGAGGAGAGGGAAGGAGGAGATAGACATACAATAAACCCTTACAAAGAGAAGTAAGCAGCACAAAATAACAAGTCGCAGCATAAACAAGTTGAATGACATAAAACAAGTCGCAACATAAACAAGCTGAACGACATAAAATAAGTCGCAGCAAAACAAGCTGAATGACATAAGATGAGCAGGTAGAAAGCTGATTGACACAAATAAGTCTCAGCATAGCAAATGGAATATTGCCCTAACAGGCAACAATCGAATAAACTAACCAGTGTGCAAGCAAACCTCTATCAAATTTCAATAGAGTACGTAATGCACAAGCACCCAAAGGAAATAGAACAGGAAGAGTAAAACATATTGCAGTACCCGCCAAGCACAGCAGAGAAGAAAGTGGCAAGAAAGCACTTAGCAGCCAAATCATGAAGACAAGGAGGCCCTACTTACGAGGCTTCACCAAATACAACAAAGGGGTTGGTACGCTAAGATCTAGATGCTGCTATACCTTGACACAACAACAGATCTAGGCAGACATGCAAGCTACGAAATAAGCAGCAGGCAAAATAGCAGAAAAGATCACCAAATACATACAACATAAAGCTGAACCCCTGCGCACCAGGGTAGAGTAAACATTCAGCAGGTCAATTACAATATGCGCAAAACTGAGCCCTCGTCCACCAGGACAAGGAAGCACTCAGTAAAGAAAGTTAGAAAAATATAAGTCAGGTTAAGCTTGACAAGCCCATCAGCAAAAGATAAAGTATTCAGTAAATGCACAAGAAAACATAATCTTTAGCGGCTATGCACCCCAAAGATAGCAACAAAAACTATTTGGTTACTATAGATCTGGGTGAGGGAAACTCGTAAGAACCATTGGAATAGGAAGGTGACATCCGCCATAACCTTTATTGATCACCAGCCAAAAACTCCACTCCAATAGCCGCAACAACGTTAGGGCAGAGAGGAACTTCCATGTTCAGCACAGCTTGGTCAGGAACCTTGCAGCTAACAACACGAGGATGATCAGCAGGGAGATCAAACAAACCATCCTCGCATGTGGCCTCAACCTTAGCCCATAAGGCATTGAAACGAGCCTGCTGCTCCTCACCCTCACCATACAAGCTGCTCACACACCGAGCTGCAACCTCCCATCCACCATCATGGCGATTAGCCAATAACTCAGCAAAAGCAAGGGAGAGCGCAAAAGCTTTGAGTGCCTCTTTCTTGGCAGCTTCCAACTCGGTTATGTGTCTAGCTCGCAGATCTGCAATCTCAGCCTCCAACGTCTGCACCCTGGCCTAAGAGGTCTCCAGTTGCTCTTCGCAACTCTTAAATTTGGTTTGAGTGAGCTGAAATTCTCCCAATGGAGCTGCAGGGCGTCCGTCCTCTCCCTTAGAGGAGTCACCTCGCTGGCCATAGCATTCCTCTCAACTTGAGCTTGCTGAACCTCAAAATTCTTCTTAGAAAGAATTATGCCCTGATTCTGATACTCCTTCTCCACTGACAGCAAGGCATTGGATAAATCTCCAACAGACCTGACAAGCTGCAAAAAGGGCAGAAAAAGAAAGAAGTGAGCCAAGATAGGAATTGACTAAAAATAAAAATAAAACAAGGCATTAACAAGGGAATAAGCAGAGAAGAAAAGAAAAGCCAAAGCAAAAAGGGGAAAACAAAAAGTAGAAAACTAACCTTCTACAGGTCAAGGTAAGTTGTAGTAGCAGGGAGGCTAACTGAGTTGCGCGTAGAATTAGCTGGGAGACGAATCCCTTGAGTCAAGCGATACCCCAAAGTACCACCCTTCTGAAGGTCGTCCACAAACAAAGACTCGTCAGCCCTCACATTCATCTCAGGCCGAAAAGGAGCATTCTCAGCCCCAGCAGGACACAGTATATGGCGAAGGTGGGTCTCAATGGGAACCTCAAAAAATTCAATAGCCTTAGTAGGGCGAAAAGTACCTCAGGTAGCAGATAGAGGATTCTCAAAAGCGTCACTCGAGAACTGGTGAACGCAGCGGTTAAGTTCACTGGAGTTCTGAGTATCCACCCCCCTGTCAGCATTCCTACCAGGAAGCCCAGTGTTAACAGAATTAGATGCAAAAGGATCAAGGCCATAGGAGATGCAAACGTTCTTCGCTTCAGGCTCATCTCTAGCAGGGGCAGAAGACAGAGGGTCATCCTCTAAGTCAATAACTGGATGATCCTGCTTGTGAGAACCCCCTGCGTGAGAGTGCCCACCTCTGGAGGCACTTCGGAGCCGTCCTCTTAGTCTAGAGGGACGCGGTGGAAACCTAGGAAGCTCCATGATAGTTTCATGAGGGAGCTGAAAGTTAGTAGCTGTAGCAGAAGGATCAACAGTGTCCTTCGCAGCATTTGCATTATCAACATCAGAAGAAAAGAGCAGAACATGCTCAGCAGATGAATTGGGCTTTACACCCATAGTAGTAGTCTCAGCCACCTCAGGGGGAAACTGGAGAACACTATCGGCAAAATCGTTAGTAGTAGTTTTTGGATCATCAGAAGCTTGATCGCGTTGTCTTTTGGTAGCAGAAGTCTGAGGTGCCATCCGGCCGGAAACCGCAACAGAATGCTTCTAAGTTGAAGCATCATACGCCACTAACGCCTCAGGCTCTGAAGCCGCTCTTCGAGGGGTAGGCCGAGTCTCACGCCTACTCCCAATAGTAGAGGACGAAGGCTCAACTTCAGCACGGCTGGACCCTACGTGATCAGCAGCAGTCACAGTACCGAAAACAGTCCGCATTTCAGCGGGAGCAAGACGCACCTCATTTTTCAGAGAGCCGGCATACACCTCTAGTGTGTCAAAGAGCTCAGGAAGATTTTCAGGGGTAGCAGTTAAAGAGTCCCTCCAGTTATTAGCCAGCCCAAGGATACGCTTATCCAACTTGTCAGAGCCTGAAATGGGGGAAAGGCAAGAAAATAAAACAACGTAAAAGACTTAGACAAAGGAGAAAAAAGAAGAAGAAAATGAAAGAAAGCCAAGATACTTATCAGGCTCATGTGTACGACACAAACGCATAGCAGAGAGCTGCTTGTTACCCACAATGTATATGGAGTTAGGCAGCCAGATCTTAGGAAATTTGGAATCACCAGTCCCTGCACCCTGCAAAGCCTCAAAAGCCTTAGTCTCACGGGCAGACTCGTAGGGGGAGACGGTAACTCCAGCCATGTTAGTACGGATTTCCCTAAAGTTGTGCGGAGCAGCAAAAGTGGAAGGCACCTTCACCTAGAAAAATTTCCCAGTCCAATCCCTAAAATGACCAAGTTTTGGGTAGGATAAGACCCTGCCCTCCTTAGGAGCAACATAGTACCACCCGGACTCGGTCCACCACATAAGCAGTCCTTACCCTCCTCAACAGGCTCCACCACATAGGTGGGCTGACAATAAAAAAGAGAACGATCGCCTGGGGGCTCAGTCATCCTGCTCGTTCGAACAACTGGAGAGGGAGAAGGTGATAGAGTATCAATATTGCCACCTCGCACTACATAATGGTCAAACTGATTTACAACAGCCATGTCATCAAGCCAAGCAAAACTATTTAAAGGCTAAAAATGGGGAATGGGACTAACAAGAGACACGTCAGGGGGATTAGCCTTAACGGCACCAGCTAACGCCTTATGACGCATTGCGCGCAGCCTTAAACGGGTAAGGTGGGACAAAGGAATCCCATCCTTAATAAGCACTCGCTCGCCGTAGGGATTAAAGAAATCAGGGCGAGACTCACGCTGGAAAGGGCGAAAGGCACTACCCTCAGCGGGACGACTACTGCCCGACCCAAACGGAGCAGTAGCTATCGCAGCAGTACCCGTCCCGCTCGCAGCGGGGGGGGCAGGAATAACCATTTGTATAGGAGTGGGGGAAGAAGAAGGAGAAACAGGAGGAGTGTGCGCAGGGCGCTCACCTGAAGGAGATGATTGGGAAGTAGAATCCGATTCAGTGGCCACTTGAGGCTCACTTATGTTTTAACTATCAGAAGTGTCAGATATTATGAAATCTACAATGATAAAAAGCCCACAAAGAGAAGAAAAAGGCAATGGGGCACCAAAAATCAAAGGTCAGTTTAGGGAGACAAGAACAATGAAGGAATAAAGGGAAAGAATCAAGAACGCAATTACAACAACAAAAAAGGGGGAAAAATTGGACAATGACAATTAGGGCGAATCAAAAGATACAATCTTGGGAAGAAAAACGCAAAAAGAAGCGAAATTGGGAAAATACATACAACAAAAATGTACAAAGTAAGTACCTTTAAGAGAAAAAGTTGCAGAAGCAACAAAGCACAACAACAATGGCGAACGCAAGAACTTGAACAGAACAAAGTTCAAAACTACAATAAAAAAAAGACAGAAGAAGAAATTAATTAGTAGAGAAGTAAGAGTGAAGAAATAAAAGAGAAAAGCGAGTATGGCAAAAAGTTAAAGCAAAAACAAAGACAAAGAAAGCGAAAACTTACCACAACAATGGAGGAACACGAGCACCTGAAAGGGAGAAATGAAGAGCGAAGATTTTGAAGTGAAAAGTAATAAAGAGGGGAAGATGAAAAAATAAGGGAAGTAAAAGAAATGAGTAAAAAGTGGGGGATAATGAATTTAATACGGAGTAAATGGGTAGTTGGAAACGAAGCAAAGCCAAACCGCCATGTACTTCAGTAAATTTAAACTAACGGCCTGAATCATCAACACGTGTCCCACTCATGCAAATACTGTTCTCGCCAAAAAAAAACATGTACTTCAACGGGAGTGATCGAAATTCCTCTGTACAAGCTCGTCATTTCTCAGACTTCAGCGGGAGTGATTGAAATTCCTCTCTGCAAGCTCGTCATTTCTCAGACTTCAACGGGAGTGATCGAATTCCTCTCTGCAAGCTCGTCATTTCTCAGGCTTCAGCGGGAGTGATCGAAATTCCTCTCTTCAAGCTCGTCATTTCTCAAACTTTAGTGAGAGTGATCGAAATTCCTCTCTGCAAGGTTATCATTTCTCATATTTCTGCGGGAGTGATCGAAATTCCTCTCTGCAAGCTCGTCATTTCTCAGACTTCAGCGGGAGTGATCGAAATTCCTCTCCGCGAGCTCGTCATTTCTCAGAAAAAGAGCCATCTTCAAAATACAAATGGTACGATAACAAAGCCACCAAGATCAACACCTGACCTCCCCAGTCTCCAGGTCGCATAAACACCTTAGAAACTTGATGGGCTAGGAGTGTGTAGGTTAATTTGGCCGGACGACCAGTTGAGCCACGGCCGGTAAGGCTATACGCTCAGAATAGCTGGCATGAATAAACGTCACGCCATTTCTTGAGGGGCTAGTTGTAAGGGATATCTCCTGCTGAGCTATTCCTTCCATCTGGGCTCAGTTAAGCAGACTGTACCTGCTTAAAAAGAGTCGGCATGAATGACCTCATACCACCTCTTGAGGGGCTAGTTGTATAGGATAGCTCCCACTGAACTATCGCCCAACCCTCAGGGTGCGCACTCACTGTCGAGAAAATAGCTAAGGAGGGCTCTCCAGCCCAATGGAGTCAGCCCGCAGGGCTGACCAGGCTGGACCCTCCATAATGGAAATAGTACGCCTATAAATAGAGGGTAAGGTATAGCGAAAAAGAGGTTAGACACTCAAGTTATTACACTTGCTATATCTCTCTACGTACACTTTCTCTCCCTAAACACTATCTAACTTAAGCTTCGGAAAGGGGTTCCTCGGGCCACCCCCGAGGGCAGTTTACGTGTGCTGCCTTGTGTAGGTTGTTGACGGGACCCAGCTCACCCAGCAGAACCCTTGGATCCACACCTGGAACAACACCATTTCAGCAAGGCCCCAGGCGGCCATGGGGCGTGCTATACTCTTACCACTTTGCCCCAGTATCTGATGACTTTGGAAAAATTGTTCAAATGTTCTGGGTGGAAGGAGAAGTTTTATTTGGTCTCCTCCCTCACTCTGAGACACAACCGGACACTGCGCCGGTACAATAAGGAACCGGTTCTCCTAGGCAGGAAATGTCCTCTCTAGGCACTTTCTTCTAGGGCCCGGGAGTAAATAATGGATCCGGGTTTCTTCAAAACCACAACTTAGCCCTTGGGGGATGGGACTCATATTATTGTGCCTAAAAACTGGATTTCTCATCCGGACTTCTTCAAGGATGAAAGATTCCTGTCCGCCTGCGGGTTAAGCACCATGTTTCCCAAGGGTAGATCCACTTTGCATCCGACATTTCTGTTATTTTTCATTTTTGTACTTCAACTTTTTATTATTTTTTCGCTAACTTTTTATTTTCTCTTTGCAACCGACACCTTTAAGATGGTTGATTCTAAAATAAACCCCGGCTAAATCTGCTGGGCAACTGCACAAATAAAGCGCGCTCTCCAAGAGAGCAGCCGTCGAGCCCAAGAAAGGCGGGGTATGACCGCCTGACCAGTTTTGTTTCCTTTATGTTTCTTCTTAGAGTTTTTTGCCGGCTGGTAACATTTGATTCTTTGTTTGCAGGATGCCACTAAACGAGTTCCACACTCCATCTCCAAGCTTTTCAAAAGGCAAGGGGAGGAGTTGGACAAAACTCTGGCTGCCAAGGCCGCAAAGAAGAACCCCTCCCAGTCAACTTCTACTGCCAATTCAGATCGTCCTACGACCGGTGGCAAATCACCTTCCGCCATGAAGATTCTGAATGAAAGCTCAAAACGCTCCGGGAAGAAAGCGCCGGATGCCTCTATGGCATCGAAGGGTGGCAAGCCACCCAATGTTCCAGCCGTGCGGCAACGACTGGGGAGGAGGATGCCTCTAAGACCCATCCTCAAACCCAAGGTAAGAACAAGATTGAACTTCCTTGGCCGCTTGACTTTATGCCAGTCAAGACCAAGGTTGACCCTTCAGGGGGTTCAGTCAGCAGCCGACAATGAATGAATGCCAACTACGCTGCATCCCTCTCACTAAGTACTTCTTTTGGTGCAGATCTTACAACTAATGAGCCGGATCTTCTTGGGTTTGCTAAACGGATGGTGAGGACCCTCACCCGGTCTGAGAAGAACTCTATACCTGATCTGCAAGTAGCGGACTTTGACCTGATAATGGGCCAACTGGCTGAGGTAAACTATTCTTCAACTTGATTCTGATAATTTTCTTTTATTTTACCAAGTGTTTCATATTCCGGCTGCCCTTTCTCAGGTTATGCGTAGGGTGGATGGACTCCGGGGCCCCTAGGCGGAAACAAGAAGAGGTAAATGACGCCAAACGAAGGGCCACTGAAAACCTCAACTTCGCTGAATATGCTAATTATATGTGTGAATTAAAGATTAAAGTAGTAGAGTTGAAACAGGAGGAGCTGATCCAGAGTATGACGGTTGCTAACGATGAAGACAACAGCCGGGCTAATGACCTTGATAAAAAACTGGCAGATGCTAAAGCTTTGCTCAAGGCATTAGAGAACGCTGATAAGGAGAACACGAAGCTCCGCGCAGATGTCGCCCGGTTGGGGGTTGAGATTGTCAACCTGCGGAACCAGCAAGCTGATGAGATCGCCAGGGAGCAGACTCGGCTGATGGAGGAGAATGAGCGGGATAATGCAACCCGTCTGAAGATAACCTGGGGGCTCCTCTATCCGGATATATACTTTGAAGTCTACAAACATTGGTATGACTACGCCACTGCAGTGTCTGATGCCCATGTTTTGGGAGAAGCAGCTCCGCCTCGCTTCAAATACTGGGATAATGAGCTGGGATATGAAGTCTCAGACAATGAAGGGGATCCGGCGGAGGACGAGCTAAATGAAGGCAGCCAGCCTCAGGCGGCTGATAATCAATCAAAAGCCCTCCCAACCGGTCAAGACCAGCCAAGTTAGAAGCCTCCACCTCAGCCTTGAACCAGCCTCCCCAAATTTTGCGGCAGTATGCCATTTATTTTCTTTTCCGACTTGCAAGCCGAGTATGTTGTAATTTTACCAACTAAGGATTTGGGTTGACAATTTATTTCTTTTGTTTCTACACCGGATGTGGTTCCGGTTAGCAATCACTCTGGCTTTTGTGCCAGTTTTAATTTTATGAAGTATTCCGACTCAGTAGGTTTTTTATACATGTTTGCGTTTGAATTTTTTGAATTGAATTTTGTGTATATACTACAATTCTTTGATATTTTGCCTAACTTATAAAAAGCATGCGGCAAATTGTAATCCGGCTGTTCTTGCCCCAGGACGGCTGTGTGGTTGGTTTCATTTCAAACTAATTGATTGGCTTGAAAACATTTGATACTTGGAGAAGTATGAGATTTTTTTTAGGCTAATCAATCACAATGGTGATTACCCCAAACCAAGTGCACAGCCGGCCAATAAAACAGGTGCTTCAAGCCTTTTACCCAAGCGGTAATATTCCGTCTGGGGTTGTTGCATAGCCATTAAACAAAACTCTTTTGCCCCAATTGGGCGAGTCTGTGCAATTTTGGAATAAATAATCTAAGTAAGAACTTCAGTCGAAAATCGACTAATGCCCCAATGCATCCGATATTTCAAAAAAATGATCGTTTCATAGACTATTCTGGTCAGACGGCTATGAGTAAACCAATTTGTTCGTTCAATCTTTGTCGTCTGCATAGATACGTAAAGCTGACAAAGAGTCTGCTCTCTACGACGATTGCACCAAGAGGGGTGTCGCCGGACGACGTTGTCCATATTAAGACAGGTGGTTTTGTAAAATAAGCAACCATTTGGCCATTGGCTTTTGGTCTTGTTGAAGACCGGTTGTATAGCTACTAAGCGTTTTTGTACCTAGTTTATCAATCTGGCCATTGGCCGCATGTTATTTGAACGTTGAATTCACCATTAAGTTTCAAACTTAGTTGGTTCAGCAAATAATCCGTCTGAGTGTTGCCAGACGGAATAGTAATTATAAAGATAACAACACAATTGAAAACAAAGCCTAATTTATCATTAATAGACTTTTTGTTTACAAAAAATTTACAATTCTCAAAAGTAGTACCTTTTTAAGTTATCTACATTCCAAGTTCTACGCAGGCGTCTGCCGTCTGGGGTTTCTAGGCGGTAGGTGCCATCCCTAACTTCTTCATAGATCTAGTAGGGGCCTTCTCAATTGGGGGTTAGCTTTCCAGGCTCATTGGCCCCACCGGTTGCCTCCATTTTTCGTAACACAAAGTCACCGGATTTCAAAGGGCGCTTGCGTACTTTCTTGTTGTAGGCTCTCGTCATTCTCAGACGGTATATCTCATGACGCAGGGCAGCATTGCCCCTGCGTTCCGGGAGGGAGTCTAATGTAAGCCGCATGGCCTCCCAATTTACATCTTCATCATAAAGCATTACTCTGAGAGTCGGCTTGTAATGTTCAATGGGCAAGACGGCTTCAGCACCGTATACCATGAGAAATTATGTTTCACTGGTTGCCCCTTTGGCGGTTGTCCGGATGGCCCATAGGACATGAATTAATTCTTCTGCCCATAAGCCATCGGCCCTTTCAATTTTCTTTTTGATGCCGTCTGAGATGAGTTTGTTGAAGGCTTCAACTTGGCCGTTTGCTTGGGGTCGGCCGACTGAGGAAAAAAAATGTGAGATCCCTTGATCTCCCAACTAAGTTTTAAGGTGAGGCGTTTCTAACTGAGGGTCATTATCAAACACCATAGACATAGGTACCCCAAACCTGGTGATGACATTCTTCCACATGAAATAGATGACATCCTTTGTCTTGATGTTCTTGACCAGCTCCGCCTCCACCCACTTGGTGAATTAATCCACAGCCACCAGAATATAACGCTTTCCACCTGGTGCAGGCGTATAAGGACCCAAGATGTCCATTCCCCATTTAGCGAACGAGACTGGGCTGTGGTTGCCGTCAGATCAGTAGCCGGGCGGTGAATAAGCTTTCCAAACCTTTGGAATTTGTCACATTTCTTCACCTGTTCTTTAGCATCTACCTCAAGAATAGGCCAAAAATAATTGCGCCTGGCTATGACGGCTAGGGACCTGCCGCCTATATGGGAGCCGAAGTATCCCGCATGCAATTCTTCGAGAACTTCTTTCCCCTTTTCTGGGGTAACACACTTCAATAAAGGTTTAAGAAAACCCGCTTTGAAGAGCTCTCCATTTCTCATCTCGAAGTGTGTTGCTCATTTCTTCACGACACCTGCCTCCAACGGTGAATCAGGAAGCGTGACGTCTGTAAAATACGCTCGGATGCCATCCATCCAGGTAGAGCTTCGGTCCAGGATTCCAATGGGTTCTTCATATATACTTCTTTTTTCTAGAACTTCCCAAAAGACTGACCGAGGTGTATCACAGCATGCAGAAGATACCAGTTTGGACAATGCATCTGCCTGGTTGTTATCAGACCTGGGCACTTGACTCAGACGAAATTCTTTAAGTGCCCCAGCCTCTCTTTGACTGCCTGAAGATATTTGATCATAGCCGGGTGAGTTGCCTCATATTTTCCCTCATACTGGCTTACGACCAACTATGAATCAGAGTAGGCGTTAATGTTTGTTGCCCCTACCGCCTTACACATGTGGATTCCGGCTAGCAGGGCTTCGTATTTTGCCTCGTTATTCGAGGCCTGAAACTTAAATTGCAGTGCATATTCAAATCTATCCCCCTCAGGGGACTCATATATAATCCTTACACCACAATCGTTCTTTGTCGAGCTCCCGTCTACATACACTTTCTAAACCTGATCAATGTTATCCGGAGGAACCGGTCGTGTCATTTCAACAATGAAGTTAGCAAACGCCTGACCCTTCACTACCTTTCTGAGTTCAAAAGTGATTTCAAGACTTTGCATTTCTATAGCCCATTTCAACATTTTGCCGGATGACTCCAAGGTAGACATTGCCCACTTGAGGGGCTGATCGGTGTAAATTACAACCGAATGTGCCAGAAAATAAGGCTTCAGCTTCTTGAATGCCATATACAAAGCAAGGCCAAATTTTTCAACCATGGGGTACCGGAGTTCAGCATTTTTTAGCACATGGCTAATGAAATAGACCAAGAGCAGGATGTCGTCTCTCTTTGCAAGGAGAACAACACTGAGGGCATGGTTTGAGACGGTTAGGTACATGTACAACGTCTCTTTAGGCAGAGGGCTAACAAGCCTTGGCAAAGAGTGCAAGTGTTCTTTCAGCTTTTGAAAGGCCGCCACAGCATCATCCCCCCATTCAAATCTAGTCTTCTTCCTGATTGTTTGGAAGAAATAAAGGCATTTGTCACCTGACCGGCCGAGGAACCTCCCCAATGCCGCCAGGCAACCAGTTAGTCTCTGTACTTCCTTAACATTGCGGGGTGACTTTATGTCAATCACCGCCTGTATCTTCTCAAGGTTAGCCTCTATCCCCATTTGATCAATCAAGAATCCGAGAAACTTCCCAAACTCAACACCAAAGACGCATTTCTTTGGATTTAACATAACCTTATGCCGCCTTAGGGTGGTGAAGGTTTCTCGAAGATTAGGCAGGTGATCCATCTGTTGCATGGATTTAACTATCATGTCATCAATGTACGCCTCAAAATTCCTCCCAATTTGATTAATTAAGATTGTATTAATCATACGTTGGAATGTAGTCGGCGCATTCTTCAAGCCAAACGACATCACAGTATAACAGAATAACCCCTGATTAGGGACGAAGGCCGACTTCTCTTGATCTTTTTTCCACAGGGGTATCTGATGGAAGCCGGAGTAGGCATCCATAAAACTCATCAAGGCATGTCCGGCTATAGAATCGACTAGACTGTCGATCTTTGGGAGCGGATAACTGTCCTTTGGACATGCCTTGTTGAGGTCTGTGTATTCAACACACATACGCCAGGTACCATTCGGCTTCTTTACAAGCACAACGTTCGCCACTCAGTCGGGGAAATTACATGGCCGAATGAACCCAGCATCCAGCAGCTTTCTTACTTCAGCAGTTGCCGCCTGACTTCTTTTCTCGCTGTGATTTCTTTTCTTTTGCTGGATGGGCTTCTTTTTTGGATCCACGGCGAGTTTGTGGACAGGGAGATCCGGGCTTACGCCTGGCATCTTTCCACTTTAAAGGCAAAAATGTCTTTGAATTCTTTCAGCAATAGGTGCAGATCTGCACCCATCTTAGCATAAGCAGCCGTCACAACCTTAATAGTACGCTCTGGACGGCTGTCATCCAGAGGTATATCAATATGTTCACCAGGTGGCTGGGGACGGAGCTCATCTTACCGTTCCCCGGTCAGTGATTGCTATTTTTCTCTTTCTTCACCTCTACCAGCTGATGAGCCTTTCTTTTCTTTCCGACTGCTGGTAGGGAGGGGCTGGCATCCTTGACATTGTCAAGGTCTATTGGTTCCTTCCCTTGGCCGTTTGGGGCCACAATGTCTTTAATGGCTTAGAGGTAGCACTCCTGGGCCGTCTTCTAGTCCCCGTTCAAGGAACCAACAGAGCCATCATCCCTCTCGTACTTAATGAGCATGAGAGAAGTGATTATTACAACCTTGGCTTTGTTGAGGGTTGGACGGCCTAAAATGATGTTATAGGCGGTCAGTTCCTCAACGACCAAGTATTTGACGACTAGGTGTCGGCCATTTCCTTTTCACCCAGTCGGATAGGTATGTCGATCCTACGGACTGGGTAAACCATCCCACCTCCAAAGCCAACCAAGGGGTGGGTAACCGGATGCATGATGCTGAGTTTGTATTTCATCTTTTTCAGCTACCGGAAACTAATGATGTCCAACGAGCTGCCGGTGTCAATAAGGATTCGCCCAACCAGCTGGTTGGCGACCTTAAATTCAATGACGACCGGGTCGTCATGCGGACGGCGGATGGTGCCCCTGTCCTTCTCAGTAATCAGAACGTCTGGGAAGGAGGAGCTAGCTACCGCCTGTACATCATCATCATCATTGTCCATCTTTCGAAGATGGTTCTTGGTGCCTCGGATGGTAGGGCCACCGCATGAGAACCCGTCTGCTATAGTGTAGACCAGTTCTTTATCATTTTCCGAGCTACTAGCAGGCTGGGGTGTCTTAGAGGACTGCCCCGGGTTCTTCTTATTAGTCCCTTTGGACTTAGAAATGTAGGACTTGAACATCCCTTTGTCAGCCAGACGGTCCAACACTCGCTGAAGGCTGAAGCTATCGTTGGTGTCATGGCAACCTTCCTCATGGTATTGGCAAAATTTATTTTTGTTCCTTGATTGAATAGAACTTTTCATTGGATTCGGCTTTTCAAGAGACATTCGGTCCTTGATCTCCATGAGGATAGAGTTGCAGTCCTTATTAAACTCGTACTTGGGGACGTACGGTTTAAATTTTTTCTTTTTCTGGGACGGCTGGTCAGAATCACTCACCGCCCAGACTTTTTTTTCTTTTCTTGCTTTTATCTTTTTTCTTCGCCGGCTGAGCAGGCCGGCTGTCTTTTTGTCTGTCAAACTTCTTGGAGTCCGACTGACTACTAGGCGAGCAGAGGTCGGTTGCTTGAATATACCTTTTCGCCTCCCTCAGGGCCGCCTGTAATGTAAATGCCCCGTTTCTGACAAGGTCGAACTTAAAGGTCGACTCGTCTCTCAGACCCTTAAAGAAGTTCCTGAATCCGAATTCTGGTCAGATTGAACTGCCTAACGTAAGAGCGTAATCCTTCTCTCTCTGCCTTCTTAATGGTGCTCAAGTCAAGACTTGTTTTCTTTCCAGGGATGTTCATTGAGAAGTTGGAAAAAGACAAGAAGGCAAGCTTCTTTAAACTATCGATGGAACCGGCTGGCAGGTTGCCAAACCATTGTTGGCAATGCCCTTCAATGTACCGGAAAACATCGACACCAAGTGGCATCATCCAACCCCTGTAAATACATGAGGTTGGTATAAGCCATGAGGTGATCTTCCGGGTTAAAGGTACCATCATAAGTACCTACCAACACATTCTTAACCTTGGCCGGCTGTGCCACCTCGATTTTTTTTCGGGTGAACGCAGAAGGTTGTTTACCCAGGCGGAGCAGACGAAGATGCCAGTCTAGTGGCTGGTCATTGCTCTATGCCGCCTGAACTCCGAAGAAGGCCGGCTGCATGAAATGAGGAGAGTACGGGCCGTAGACCATAGGCGGTACGTACGGTGCATTCCCAATCATCTGAGGGCCTGAATGGACAGTATTACCGCCTATATGGCTCTCATGCAAGGATTGCACATTCCCTACAGATGTATTCTTAAAGCTGTCTAGGAAGCTTGAAGTGGAAGCTGGCTCAGACAACTGTTGATTCCTCTTGCGGGTGATGATCTCTCGGGCATCAAGAGTTGATTGTTTGTTTCCCACCGGCTGGTCACTCTGGCGGGTATTGTTGGTAATCCTTTTAGGCAGAAGAATCTTGGAACATTAAATGGTCCCTGCTGCCTTCTCCTTTGTATACGGAGTTGGCTGCCTATCTCTTACTGGCTTCCTCTTCTCTAGAGGAGTCTTCCTTGTCGACTGACCCTTTCTTGGGCCTGCCCGGCTCTTGGTGATCAGATCCTTGATTTCACCCTTGAAACTAGTCATGAATATCATGAGTTCGTCTCGAGTGACTAGAGCAGATCCATAGGTCGTAAGGGTTTTCCCTTCCGGCTGACCAGGAGGTCGACTTGTAACCGCCTAGCTTGCACCCCGCTCCAAAGTGTATGTGGGCCGGATGCGCTTGGTTATCATAGAGCCATCATTGGCTATATATGTTTCGACCTGAGGATCATCGTCCACTTGGTCAGTAAAGACCTCCAATTGGTCTACCGGACACTCAGGAGGTGGTACAGACTCTTGGGCCATCCTTGAGGCACTCTCCCCATAGACGGCGCCAAATGTTTTAGGTATTTTTGTCCCTCAGGAGAGTTACGTCACAAAGATTTGTCCGGCTCGAGCTGCACCTGCAAAACAACGGAGACTCCGGTTTTTGGAGCTCCGCATCCGACGAGCAAGTTAGTAACTTGAAAGAGAATAAAGAGTGCCGAAATTTAGGTGGGTATCTGTTTGGATTCCAAACTCAGGTGTTTCTCTAATGAGAGAGAAAGTAGGTGTAATAAATGATTAATTGTGTCCCCAAAATGAGGAAATATCTCCCTATTTATAGGGTCGTTGGTAGGTGTGCCCCAATCTATTTCACTTAACCTAGATTTTAGTGGACTTCGCCGAATAACGGCGCTTCTTGGGATTTGGGCCCTTGAAGGCCGCAATTTCAGAAGTTATCTGAAGGGGACACGTGTCAGGTGGTTATTGGGCCACTTGGGCCAGCCTGAGCATGACACGTGGCCTTCTCTTATTGGCCCACATGTTTGGGGTATTGTTACCCTAAACAAAATCGATTAATTAAATTTCCTTTTAAAGTGGTCCAACAACACTATTTTATTGATTAAAGTTCTTTTAAACAAGAAAAGTAAATGTGATTTATCAAAGTACTCATCAAACTAACCGTTCTTCTTTTATGTTTAATTTCTATTTAATACGTTTAAGGACATTCTTTCTTCTTTGTACCTCCAGGGACTTCAATGGATTCAATTAGGGTTGGAAAGAATTTGGGAAGAGAGAAGAAAAGGTAGTATGATAGTAAGAGAACTTGAGAGATTAGGGTTTTGAGAATATTAGAGTTTTTATTCTGAATTTTTGGTCCTCGTAATGCTAAACGAAGACCCCTATTTATAGGCGTGGGGATTTGGGTTTAGGGTTTTAGAGCCGCTCCGCCAGGTGGCGTGTGCAACTCTCTGAGTCACGCTGGGTGTCGCGCGCATCTCAATATGTCGCGCGCACTAGCTGAGTTGCGCTAGTTTGCGGTTTACCTTATAAGAAAACGCGTTTTTAAAAGTTCCATAACTTTTTATTCCGAAGTTCGATTAAGGTGTGTGAGATATCATTAGAAATATATGAATGTCTACTTTCTAATGTCGTTAGAAATGGGTTAAAATATGTTACGGATCAAAAGTTATGGCCGTTGGAGTGCAAGGGTGTCGGTTTTAAGGCCCGTTTTAGTGTTTTGATAATAACTTCTTCGTTTAGGCTCGAAATTGGGCTTATAATATACCATTGGAAAGCCCCTTGAAAGGGCTATCCATCTGTATAGGCGTGGTATGGGAATCTATTTGGTTAGGTTTTCAACAATGTAGGTTCCATTGGATCCAATCATTGCATTTGCCGCATTTAGGTCCGTTATTAATCAAGTTTAAACTTGTATGAAAACATTTTAGGCCTAATTAGTAATCAGACAAGGCTCTAAGGTAAATTGATCGTTAATATGGGTTTCAACTTACTTCATAATGCATTTCGTAGTCCATAAACACTTCAACTTTGATCTAACATGAAGAACGGATTTTGTAACATCATCGCACTTCCTTTCGAGACAAGAGGCCAAAAGTAGGTGTCTACAGTTAACCCCCACTTTGATCGAGTCTAGAATCGACGATGATCAAAGCAATCAAGGAAAGAAATCCGAGACTCATTTTACGAAGTTCTCAAAAAATAGAGAATCTTTGAGAAATGTTAAGGATGTTAAAATGATCCTTGATTCGCTAAGTGTTTGAAACAAGTAGCTATTAAGGCTAGAAAAAGTGTATTATATGTGATTTTGGTATTTTACCCGGCCAGGTGGCCTAGTCAGAAAGCGCCACGTGTCCTCAGTAAAGGTGCCATTTGGACCTATGAGATGATGACACGTGGAGGGCGGACATTCTCCTGTCCTAAGAAGACTGATGATCCAGCATGGACCATTCAGATGGCGACGCGTGTCACCCAAAAAGATGCCCAAAGGCCTTTTGGGCTCAGTGACACGTGTCACTCAGGCATTGCCTCTGGAATGGCGGTCTTCAAGGGCCCAAATCCCGAGGCGCCGTTTTACGGCGTGACCTAATTCCTAGGTCACCAGATCCTAGGGAGGGCACACTTTCCAAAAGGACCCTATAAATAGGGACATTCTTACATTTATGACAAGACAAAATACACGCAATACGAGACAATACGTCACTTACTACAGAGTTGTCATTTTCAAGAACAGACAGCACTTTACCTGAGCTTGGAATCCGAGCAGATAAACTTTACTTCCGCACGTTTTATTACCGAACGCTTACTAACTTAATCTTTGGAGGCGGACCATCGACCATCCGGCGGTCCGTTTGCTTTGTAGGTACAGGCATCCTTTGTTGAATCCAGCCTCAGTGTTGTAACTCTCCCAAGGGACAAAAACCCCCAAAACATTTGGCACCGTCTGTGGGGAGAGTACCTCTGAAATGGCTTCACAAGTACCTGTACCGAACCCAGAGGCCAATCGGCCTCCAGAAGACATAGTGGTCCAAACGGACCATGACTCAGGTGACGACGCTGACGTCGAAACCTATGTGGATCCAAATGGATCCCTCATCTCTAAACGCATCCGCAGTAAGGAGAGCGGGAGCGTCACCATGACCAGGCAGGGCCAAGCAAAACTGCTGGTCAGCCAAAGAAGCCCTCGGGGCGGCCGGTTGATCCTTCCCAGGCGGCAGGATCAACTTCCGTCACTTGAGATGAACTAATGACACTCCTGAGCAGCCTCAGGGGTGAAATCAAACAACTCGGCTCAAAAAAGTTGCCTACTCCTAGAAAGGAGCAGTCGGCCAAGAAGCCAGCCCAAGCTGGCAAACAGAAGTCGGTCAGGGACCGTCAGCCGACTCCTCATCCTGCCCCTACGGAGAAGGCCCGGCCCCAATTTGACCTTACTCGGCTCCGTTTCCCAGAAACGGGCACAAGAAAAGCCATCCGGCACATACAGCCGGATGGTAGCAAGAAAACATTCTCTGACGCTCGGCAATACATTGAGCAGAAGAGGACCCAGCTATCAGAGTCGGCTTCAACGTCAACTTATCATGATAGCTTTCGAAATACCTCTGTGAGGTGTTCCCAGTCTGTACATGAGACTCCAGCAAGCAACCCATGGGTTCAGTCTGGTCCTCATATGATCCAGTCGGCCCAGTACATGGCACAACCATTGTACTAGGCGCCGGTTTTACCTTACATGCAACCTGCCCTCTTTGGAGGACAGGCGGCATACGGCTATCCGCCGATGGACTGGCAGCTTAGGCTGCAGCACCTTGGAGATCAACCCTCTGCTTTCTCTAGGGAAATAACTGAGGCCGTACAACCGGCCAAAGTTAAAAACGTTCTGGTTGGAGCCTATGACGGGACCTCCAACCCGGAAGACCACCTGTTAGCATACACCCACCTCATGTATCTACAGGGGTTGGATGATGCCGCATGGTGTCGTTGCTTTCCAGCCACCCTGAAGGGCATAGCCCAGCAGTGGTTTGGCAATCTGCCGGCTGGTTGCATAAATAGATTCAAGACGCTTGCGTTCTTGTTTGCTTCAAACTTCTCTATGAACATCCCTGCCAAAAAGACAAGTCTTGACTTGGGCAATGTACAGCAGGGAGATAGAGAAGGCTTGCATTCCTATGTCAGGCGGTTCAATCTGGTCCGAATCCAGATTCATGGGCTGTCTAATGAGGTCGCTTTCACAGACTTCTTTAAGGGTCTGAAGGACGGGTCTACTTTTAAGTACGAACTCGTCCGCAAACAAATCTTTACTCTACAAGGAGCTTTGCGAGAGGCGAAAGCCTATATACAGGCGACTGAACTCTGCTCCTCCAATAATCAGTCGGACCATAAGAAGTCCGACCGGCAGAAAGAGAGTCGGCCTGCTCAGTCGGCTCCTAAGCAAGAAGAGAGCAAAAAGAAAAAGCAAGTCTGGGCCATTGATAACTCTGATCAACCGGCCCAGAAGAAGAAAAAAGAGTGGAAACCGTACGTCCCAAGGTACGAATTCCACAAGGACTGTTGCTCCATCCTCTTGGAAATTAAGGATCGGATGACTCTTGAGAAGCCGACTCCTATGAAAGGTTTCGCTGAAAATCGGAACAAGAACAAGCATTGACATTTCCATGAGGATGTTGGCCATGACACGAACGACTGCTTTAGTCTCAAGCGGGAGCTCGACCGTCTGGCCGACAAAGGACAGCTGAAGTCCTATGTGAAGTCCAAAGTGACTTCAAAGGCAAATCAAGGGCAGTCCAAGAAAAAGACTCCCCAGCCTGCTGTGAGTGCCGAAATGGATGAAGAACCGGTATACACCATAGCAGGCGGCTTTGCCGGTGGTGGCCCGACCATTCGGGGCACCAAGGACCATCTAAGGAAGATGGTCACCTCTAGAGAGGAAGGGGATGCGGCAGGCACATCTGCCTTCCCTAAAGTTGTCATCACCGAGCAGGACAGAGGCAAAGTCCGTCGGCCACATGATGACCCTTTTGTCATTGAATGTAAGGTCGCCAACCAGCTGGTTGGTCGAATTCTGATTGACACAGGAAACTCCTCTGACCTCATCAGCCTCAAATGCTTATCCAATCTCAAGTACAAACCGAATAGCATTATGGAGGTCTCCCACACCCTTGTTGGGTTTAGGGGAGGACTTGTGCACCCAGTCAGACGAATTGACTTACCTGTCCGTTTGGGAAGCAGGGGAGACGGTCGACACATGACCATCCGTTTCCTAGTGGTTGAAGAGATCACAACTTACAACCTCATCTTTTGCTGTCCCACTCTTAATGAGTGCAAGGCCGTCATCATCCCTGCACTCATACTACTCAAGTATGAGAAGGATGATGGTACAGTCGGTTCCCTTAACGGGGACCAAAAGACAGCTCGAGAGTGTTACCTCTCGGACGTCAAGCCCGCGGCCGTAGCATCCGGTCAGGGCAAGCAAACGATTGACCTCGACGATGTCGAGGAAGAACAGTCGGCCCCACCAGCCGGAAAAAAAAGAAAAACTGATCAGCTGGTGGTGGTCAAAAAAGAAAAAACAATAGCAATCACTGACCGGGGAACGGTCGGATGATCTCCGTACCCAGCCTGCTAGTAAACATATAGATATCCCTCTGGACGACAGCCGTCCAGAGCAGACGGTTAAGGTGGGGACGGTTGCATTTGCAAAGTTGGGTGAAAGCCTTCATCAGCTGCTGAGAGAATTCAAAGACATCTTTGCCTTTGAAGTGGAAGAGATGCCAGGCATCAGCCCGGATCTTGCTGTCCACAAACTCGCCGTGGATCCCAAAAAAAAGCCCCTCCGGCAAAAGAAAAGAAACCACGGCAAAGAAAGAAGTCAGGCGGCAGCTGCCGAAGTAAAAAAGCTGCTGGATGCCAAGTTCATTCGGCCGTGCAATTTCCCTGAGTGGTTAGCTAACGTTGTGTTAGTAAAAAAGCCGAATGGAACTTGGCGGATGTGTGTTGACTACACAGACCTCAACAAGGCTTGTCCAAAGGATAGTTATCCATTACCTAAGATCAACAGTCTGGTCGACTCAACAGCCGGACATGCCTTGATGAGTTTTATGGACGCCTATTCAGGTTTCCATCAGATCCCCCTGTGGAAAAAAGAACAAGAAAAGACGGCATTCGTCACTGATCAGGGGTTGTTCTGTTATACGGTGATGCCGTTTGGTTTGAAGAATGCGCCTGCTACTTTCCAACGAATGATTAATACGGTCTTCATTAATCAAATCGAAAGCAATGTAGAGGCGTACATTAATGACATGATAGTCAAATCCAAACAACAGGCGGATCATCTTGCTGATCTTCGAGAAACATTCGCCACACTTAGGCGGCACAAGGTCATGCTAAACCCAAAAAAGTGTGTCTTTGGTGTTGAGTTTGGGAAGTTTCTCAGATTTTTGATTGACCAAAGTGGAATAGAGGCCAACCCTGAGAAAATACAGGAGGTAATCAACATGAAGTCGCCCCGTGTGAAGGAAGTGCAAAAAATAACAGGTTGTCTGGCGGCCTTGGGGAGATTCCTCAGTCGGTCAGACGACAAGTGCCTCTACTTCTTCCAGGCAATCAAAAAGAAGACCAACTTTGAATGGGGGGATCATGCAGAGGCGGCCTTTTAAAAGCTGAAAACTCATTTGCACTCTTTGTCAAGGCTTGTCAGCCCTTTGCCCAAAGAGAAGCTCTTCATGTACTTAGCTGTCTCTGATCATGCCCTCAATGCCGTTCTCTTAGCTGAAAGAGACGGCATCCAGCTCCCGGTGTATTTCATTAGCCATGTTCTGAGAAACGCGGAGCTTTGGTACCCCATGGTTGAGAAATTCGGCCTTGCCCTTTACATGGCCATCAAGAAGCTAAAACCCTACTTCTTGGCGCATGCGGTAGAAGTCTATACTGACCAACCGATCAAACGACCACTCACAACCTTGGAGGCTTCTGGACGAATGCTTAAATGGGCTATTGAAATGCAAGGATTAGAAATCACTTACGAACCAAGGAAGGCAATAAAGGGGCCAGAATTCGCCGACTTTATTGTCGAAATGACAAGGCCGGTTGTACCGGACAATACAGACCAGGTTTGGAAAGTGTATGTGGATGGGAGCTCCACTGTGAACGGCTGTGGTGCAGGGATTATCAGTTAGTTTCCTGAGGGAGATAAGTACGAATACGCACTACGGTTCAAGTTCCAGGTCTCTAACAATGAGGCCGAGTATGAGGCCCTATTGGCCGGCATTAGGTACTGCAAGGCGGCAGGGGCAAAGAAGATAGCCGCCTGCTCTGATTCTCAACTGGTCGTACTCCAGGTTAATGGAACGTACGAGGCCACTCATCCGACCATGTTAAAATATTTGCAGGCGGTCAAGAGTGAAGTTGGGACACTTGAAGAATTCCATCTAACTCAAGTGCCCAGGTCTTCAAATAATCAGGCGGATGCTCTGTCAAAACTAGCATCATCCGCCTCTTGTGAAACGCCTCGGTCGGTCTTCTAGGAGGTCATGGAAAAGAGAAGTATATCTAATGAAGACCCCATTGGAATTCGGGCTTATCTTGCAGACGGCACGCTACCTGATTCACCCCTGGAGGCGGCTGCTCTAAAAAAGAAAGTGGCAAACTTCGAGCTGAGACAAGGAGAACTCTTCAAAGCTGGTTTCTTGAAACCCCTATTGAAGTGTGTTACCCCAGAAAAGGGTAGAGAGGTCCTTGAAGATTTTCATGCGAGTTTCTGCGCCTCCCATATAGCCGGCAGGTCTTTAGCTGCCAAGGCCAGGCGGCTCTATTTCTGGCCAACTCTAGAGTCGGACGCTATGGAAATGGTCAAAAAATGTGACAAGTGTTAAAATTTTGGCAAGCTCATCCATCGTCCGGCCACAGACCTGACGGCCATCCACAGCCCAATTCCCTTTGCCAAATGGGGCATGGACATACTTGGGCCTTACACCACGGCCCCAGGCGGCAAGCGCTACATATTGGTAGCTGTGGATTACTTTACCAAGTAGGTAGAGGCGGAGACGGTCAAAAACATCAAGACAAAAGACATTATTTCCTTCATTTGGAGGAACATTATCACTCGCTTTGGGCTGCCCATATCTATGGTTTTTGACAATGGTCCTCAATTTGAGACGCCTCAACTCAAGACTTGGCTAGGAGAGCAAGGGGTCTCAAGCCTCTTTGCATCAGTCGGCCGGCCCCAAGCAAACGGCCAGGTTGAAGCATTCAACAAGCTAATCTCAGACGGGATTAAAAAGAAAATTGAACGGGCTGGTGGTCTTTGGGCGGATGAATTACCACACGTCCTCTGGTCCATCAGAACGACTTCTAAAGGGGCAACTGGAGAAACCCCGTTCCTCATGGTGTATGGTGCAGAAGTTGTCCTGCCCATTGAACACTATGAGCCGACTCTTCGAGTCATGTTATATGACGAGGAAGCTAACTGGGAGGCCATGCGACTGGCATTGGACTCGCTTCAAGAGCGCAGGGGCAATGCTGCCTTGCGCCATGAGATTTACCGTCTAAGAATGACACGAGCTTACAACAAGAGACTACACAAGCGTCCTCTCAAAGTGGGGGACTTTGTGCTACGGAAAATGGAGGCAGTCGGTAGGGCGAATGAGCAGGGAAAGCTAACCCCAAATTGGGAAGGCCCTTACCGAATATATGAGGAAGTAAGAGACGGCACCTACCGCCTGGAAGAACCAGACGACAAGAAGATGCCTAGGACTTGGAATGTAAATAACTTGAAAAAGTACTACTTCTAAGTACGAATGTAAATACCTCAAATTTTGTCATTTAAAAATTTTGTTTAATGAGAATATGCCTTCATTTCCAGCTTGTCTTTTCTTATTATTAGTGGCGCCTGTACAAAATACAGACGACCAATGCATTTGGATGGCGTCTGTCCCAACAGCAGACGTCCCAATCCCTCTGAAGAAGCCGACTGCTTTAAAGCAGTCGTTTCTACGAAATTCTTTAAATTTACACCAACACTTAACTAACATTTGCTTAAATCTTTAGAAGGCCTAAGGCCAGATAAGATCATTTTGAGGCCAATGGCCGGATATTAGGAAAAACACATAGTCACGTAGAGGCCGAATGGTCACAGTCTGCTCCAACATGAGTATGACCGTCTGCTCCAACATGAGTCAGATAACCGACGACGTCCATTCGGGCGAATTTATCGAGGAGAAGCATCTCCCATTTGGGTGGCACATTGCTCTACAAATACGCTAAGAGGCCCTACTGAATGCTAGGCAGCATTCGCAGTCGTTTGATTTAATCAAAAGTGAAATCTAAAAGGCTAGAAATTTTCTAACTGTTCTAGCACAGTCAGAAAAGGGTCACTGTTTCATAAGTAGAGGCTATTGAGGCATTAGGCCGGATGCGCCTGTCTTTGCTCTAATGCAAGACAGGTGGAAATTTTTTACTGATTTACAAGACAACTAATGAGGCCCTTGGCCAGATACGCCTGTTTTTGCCCAAACGCAGGACAGGCGGACTATTACTTATCAAGAAAACAAGCTAAAATACTTAGCAGAGACTTGTGGGTCGAATGCGCCTGTTCTTTGCTATTGGGGCAAGACAGGCGGATTATTCTAAAGTAAAATTAAGGCTAAGTTAAAACTTAGCACCTTATCTCGTCGAGGCCTAAGGCCGAATGCGCCTGCTTTTAGTTCTTGGAACAAAACAGGCGAGGGATTTCTTTTTAGCAAAATTTGCTAAGTCAAAAATATTGTATTTCGCTTGAGCCAATGGCTAGATGAAAATAATTATTCATTCGCTCCTGATGGCCGTCTGTCGCGTGGTTTGGGGCAATCACCATAGTGATTGATTGACTTAGAAACCATGTATACTCTTCTAAGTATCAATAATTTCTAAGTCAATCAATCCACTCAACCAAAACCACTCGACATCCGTCTTGGGGCAAGAACATTCGCATGCTATACAGGTTATAATACTTAGCCAAAAAAACATGCAATGAAAAAATTTAAAGAACAACAATATGAATGACTTCAGCCAAATGGCCGAATGATTTCAAATTAAAAAGGCCCAATCGCCATCAGACGATTGGGTAAGATTGTTAGCTGGCAAAGCCAGAGGAAATGTCAAATCACCCGACCCCTTAGTCGGTAAAGATACATGGATACTCGGCACCCAGGCCGGAAGATGAAATGAATGGACATTCGGCCGCAAAAATAACTACTAAAAAGCTTTAAGGGGCAGAGGAATTGTCAGCATTGGCAGCCGCATCATCAGTTGCCGGCTGCTCTTCATTGTCATCACCATCCTCTTCCCCGTCTTCATCCCCGGAGGAGCCTGAAGAGGAGTCGGCCTCTTCACCATCCGCATCCTCCTCTTCAGCCTGGCGAAGGAGTTCAGCATTGTAATCCTCGTTTGCCTGATCAAACTCGGATTTCAAGATGCCAAAATCAGCACCCGGCTATACCGCCTCCCATGTCGCTCGCATGATGGATTCGTAGGCTTCCATCATTTGTTTGACAAGGGCTTGTTTCTCCTCCTCGGCCCGGGACTAGAACTTGGCCTTTAGCTGCTCCTGCTGGTTCGCCAGACGCCCCTCCAGGCGGCTAACCCGCTCCTTGGCCCTCTCAGCCTCTTTCTTGGCCTCTTGAAGAGGCTCAAGCTTTTCCTTAAGGCCTTTAACTTCGGCCTTAAGATCATTGATTCTGGAGCGGGCCGAATCCAGGTCCTTCTTCACCTGCAGGTTTGCGTTCGCCTGGGAATACATCATATCAAGGGTCAGAAGCTCATTCTGAGCAATTTCAAATTGAGCTCGGTCTAAGGCGGACTCGGCTCGAGCTTTAGCGGGTGTTACCTCTTTTGATTTTTCCTGGATTGGCCGTCTGAGCCCTTGGACGCGCAGCATGGCCTGGAAATAAGAAAAGACCGAATGGTCAAAACCAATCGAATATGTGTTAAATGTTAAGGGAAATTTAGCTAACTCTTTTACCTCGCAGAGGTTCCCCAAGATGGCATCCAAGTAAAGGGTGCCGACTCCTCTTACGGACGCCTTGTCCTCAGGATCAAGCGACCGTAGCATCTCCTTGGCCATCTGGACGACGGTCGGCCTTTGTGGGGGGGCTGCAAAATTATAAGTTAGTCAAGTTCCAAGAAGCAACATTAAGCATTGAAGTTTAATAAAGATGCGGCCCATATCGTCCGGCTGGGCCTCCTCCTCCTTCTCCTTCCCCTGACGTCTCTTCTCTCCTGCTGAGCCGACAGCAGTGCTGGGTTGCTTAAAGCCACCCTTTGATGCCTGAGTGGCATCTGGTTTGCTGACCTCCCTGTCAGCTTCGAGAATAGAGCCGTCCCCTCTTTTGGGCTTGTGAGCGACGTGTTTCCGGTTCTTGCAGGATGCACTCACATCACCCGCCCCTGTTTTTCGAATTTAGGGTTGGGGTTGCTTGGAGGGAGAAGGCCTGGTATAAACGCTCTGCATGAGTAAAAGGACAGGCGTCAGAAAAGCAGGCGGGCAAAATGTAACCTCTATTGCTAAAATATAATAAGTATCATAAAACTACTACCTTGGGGGTACCTGCTGCCTTTTGCTCATCACTCGCCCTGTTGAGGACGTTAATGCGGTACTTAGCTACAGAGACAACAACCAGCTTCTTTGTTGCCGAGAGCTTTTCCATTGCTTTGTCTGCACCAAAAAGAGGGAGTTAGGCTTTATAAGCATACACAGAAAATAATTTTAAGTTTACTTAACGACAGACGGCCGACTACCTCTCGGCATCTCAGAACTTAGACCACAAGCGGCCAAGAACACCCCATCTTCTAGCCACTTGTAAAGGGGAATGTAGCTCTGGGGGACGACTATTTTCTCCCCATGCTCGTTTGTCCGAACGGACACTGTAAACAGACCCCGGTCAAAAATTTCCTCTTGGGCCCGCCTAGGGAGAGGGGGCAAGGCACTCTTGCCAGCTATGAGGGGCGGATCCTTGTTCCACCGATTGTATTTTTGGTTTAGTCGGCTTTCGGGGGAATGGACAATGTAGAACTTAGTTCTCCAGTCCTTCCATTTGTTCTCTTTGCCGACTGCCATCATGTACCCCTTGCAAGTGGTCAAGGTGTACCAACCTTCGTCGCCCTTGGCAGGCGCTCGACTGAGATAGTGCATGTGGGCGAATGCCTTAAAGCTGGGATCCACCTCCAGCATTTCACATGCGGCAACGTACCCGATGATATTTATCCATGAATTCGGGACAAGTTGCCAGATACCCAGTTGGTATCCATCCAGTATCCTCTCCACGGCCGGATGGAGAGGGAAGCGTAAGCCAGCCTAAAGGACCACCTCGTAGCAACCGAAGGCTTTGTCCTTATAACTGGCCAGGGAGGGCTAGGTTATAGTATCCTCCTTTTTGGGGACGGACAAGGAGAAGCCATGCCCCATTACGATCTTGCGCCTGTAATTGGCAAGACCGGATGTCATGGAGGCCCGCTTGCTCTGCGGGACATGGTGAAAATAGGGGGCGCGCTCCAAGCGCCTGGAAGCACTCGGCTCCGCCCAACCTTCCCCCTTTTCTACTGACAAGGACTCCCTTGCAGTATCTATCTTTGCTCGGACCTCCTCTGACTCAACAGAGGCGCTATCAGAAGATGACGAGGCCGAATCGTCATCAGAGCTTTCCCCAAAGCTAAGGGATTGTCGGCTAGAGCCAGCAGGGTCCTCCCCTAGACTCTCCTCAGGCGCTTGTTCTGAAGGATCGGCCTAGTACTGATTGTCGGCTTTCCACAGTATAGTATCACTGGGGGTGCCGCTTGAAGAAGAGGGAGAATAATAAGTTGGAGTTGGGGGAAGGTCAGAAGAGGGGTTTGGGGGGTGCTCTGAAATCTCACTAGCTGGCACCCTAATGGAGCCGTCTGAATTTGGAGTCTCACTGTCCGAATGGTAAAAGGTACCATCCGGTCTATATCTCCTTGTTGTCTGCTTTGTTCGAGCCATCGTGTCCTGTAGATGCACAGACACCGTCGGATTTGGAGATGTACTTAAAGGAAAGTTCTCGAACGAGCATTCGGCACTCCTAGTTCTAGATTCAGCCGTCCCCGGTGACCGGCTGATCGCTAACCTAGGTCGTGCCGTGTACGTTTGGGAAACAATTTGAATAAACGAAAAACACAAGAAAAAATAAAAGAAAAGAGCATGCGGTTACCTTAGAAGAAGGTATTCGAGACGCCTGGTTGGCTGAAGCAGTCGGTAAGAAAGGCCGAGTGTCGGATGCTTGACAATAGTCAGGGTCTTTAAGAGTCTTTGAGAGTCAAAAGTCCAGAGATTCTCCAAGATTCGCAAAGGTGTGAAAACAAAAATGAAGTCAAACCTTCCTATTTATAGAAAGGGGAAACCCTAATTTTTCCCTCCCAAAATGTAATTTGAAATTCCCCCAGTCATGTGATGACATCTGTCACAGGCGTCACGTGCAATGCACGTGATCCCTGTGAGTGGCAAATGATTTGGGTATTTTACCCGGCCATGTGGCCCAGTCAGAAAGTGCCACGTGTCTTTAGTAAAGGTGCCATTTGGACCTATGAGATGATGACACGTGGAGGGCGGACATTCTCCTGTCCTATGAAGACTGATGATCCAGCATGGACCATTTAGACAGCGACGCGTGTCACCCAAAAAGATGCCCAAAGGCCTTATGGGCTCAGTGACACGTGTCACTCAGGCATTGCCTCTAGAATGGCGGCCTTCAAGGGCCCAAATCCCGAGGCGCCGTTTTGCGGCGTGACCTAATTCCTAGGTCACCAGATCCTAGGGAGGGCACACTTTCCAAAAGGACCCTATAAATAGGGACATTCTTACATTTATGACAAGACAGAATACACGAAATACGAGACAATACGTCACTTACTACAGAGTTGTCATTTTCAGGAACAGACATCACTTTACCTGAGCTTGGAATCCGAGCAGATAAACTTTACTTCCGCACGTTTTATTACCGAACGCTTACTAACTTAATCTTCGGAGGCGGACCATCGACCATCCGGCGGTCCGTTTGCTTTGCAGGTACAGGCGTCCTTTGTTGAATCCAACCTCAGTGTTGTAACTCTCCCAAGGGACAAAAACCCCCGAAACAATATGTCTTAACGCGCTAAAGAATCTAGATTGATCCTTTGCATTTGTAGAACACTTTTACAGGTAAAGGTGTTCTAGGTGATGTCATTCATGAGAAGAGATCGGTTTAAAAAGGATAAAAGGGGATGATGTCCTCCCAATCATGTCATCGTTGGTCTAAAGTCCCTCGATATGTCATTGAAACTTTAACCTGATTTTTACAAATTTAAAAAGATGATAAAAAGAATATTTCGACTTTCGCAGCCTAAACATTTCAGCTTTCGTAGCCTAAACATGTCGGCTTTCGTAGCCAGAATAGAGTTCTTGACAATTTGCTTGTCAAAACGCAATACCCGATGTCCATAAGATAGAATACATGTCTTAGGACTGGAGGCATATATCCAAATCCAGTGAGAGAGAAGAACATTGGCAACTCTCTCAGCAGTTTTAACCACAAGATGAGTACACGTGTCTCAGGACTGGGGGCACGTGACTACATAGGTGCGACATCGTCTCGTTGCTCTTTATACAGGGGGTGGACGGCACCCTAACTGTCCGGTAAGCTAGTAAGCGCACTAACTACCGTATTTGCTTCCAATCAAGAAGTGTCTGTTCCTGAATGGTTCGGCGTGCCTGTCGACTCGTGAGCTAACGCCTAAAGAAATGTAATTCTCTACCTTTTAGTTCCGAGAGGTAGATCTCGCAAAGTTGGGGAAGAAGTTAAATTTTACGCAACACCTACGCCATACTGTAGGGAATAATTTCAAGCCTTTAAAATTCCACTAGCTTGAACCCCACTGTGATCATACACTAAAGTACGGTGGCGTCCAAAAGGGAAAAAGATAGAGCAAAAGAGTCGCCAACAAGTTTTTAAGGAACTTGTAAACCGTTCACGAGGTGAAGGTTACACCCCTTAACGATCCAAGAGATCGTCAACTCCATAAGGTCATGAACCAAATAAGGGTTCGGGGATGAAGGTACAAATCCAACCTAAAAGAGATTGAACCTGCCCTAATAATAGGCCTCTACTTTATTCTGATCGTATTCATGTGCGCTTTCTGATTAACATACAATCAATAGATTTAACCCTAAAACTGTTTAATCTATGTTGGTTGAATTTAATGCACAAATAAATCTATTATTGGCGATCACTTGAAATTATAATCACAATTAACCCTAACAAGATTATTAATATCTTATTAGGCGTGATTGCAAATACCAATTCCCTTTAAACATACAATAAAGGTGATCAAGCAATAACAATATATAATAATACACATCAAGCAACATAATAAATAATCATCATCAATCATAATCATAAATGTTAGAAAGAACATAGGAAGCATCATACTTTAAATCAAAAATACCCTAGACATGATACTAGGAATCATCAAAATAACAATTTAAGCATGATATCTACATCATAAAATCAATTAAAGCATTAAAGTACTTACTTGGATGCCTCGTACCTCTTTCTAATTACAAAATACACACGTTAGTAACTTCAAGGAAAATAGTAATCAAAGCAATTAAATTAAATAATTGAAATAGAGATTAGGGACCAAACCCTCAGAAATTAAAACCTTTCACGTCTAGGGCGAAGGCAACTTCGAATATGGCTAGGTGTATCAAGATCTTGTGAATGCGGAATTTTGTATTAAAAAGCAAAATAGAAAATAATACTAAAGAATCAATGTTATTGATGATTGATGAACGAAAGATGATGAATGAAGAGAATTGATGAAGATTGATTAATAGATGTAGATGATGAAGATAGTTGATAATTGGTGTTGACAATCCGTCCATGAAAACGAAGTTTTGATACGATATTTATAGAGAAAATCAGCCAAAAAAAATAATTTATCAAAACAGAGTCTGAAGACCACAGAACCACCTTGGCGCCAGGACCAGTGGCTAGCGCCAGGCGCCAATGGCTGGCGTCTGGCGCCAATCCTGGTTCCAGGCGCCAAGGCCTAGGGTTGGACGCCAAACTGGCTTTTAACGCGTTTTCGAAATTCTGATAAAAATTCCCGTACTAGAAGATAAAATAATATAATTTCAGTCGAAAATGCTATTTGATCTAATTAAAACTCTAAAGAATCCTAATTGAATTAAGAATGATGAGAACCTTCTAGAATGTTCTAGAAGACCAAAACCATTCCTAATTACATTAGGAATGATAAATCATATTAGGCCCTCCCCTAGATCATTGGGCCGTACTTAAAACTCAAACCGGGCCCAGTTTAGTAAATTGGCCATAACTTCCTCAATATTCATCGGAATTGGGCTTATAATATATCGTTGGAAAGGTCTTTGCAAGCCCTATCGTCGGAATTGGACCCATATCATGGACCAACCAAACTGGATTGGCTGTTTCCTTAAAATAAAGTTTTCAAAAACAAGGAGAAGAGAAAAGAAAAGAAAAGAAATAAAACTTTCCGCAACACTAGACCTTTCCACACTTTCGTTTCATTCGATTATGATTCGACGTGAAAGGCACTCATCACTGGGTTTGGTTTTGGGGAGACACAAATGGGTGTCTACACATACAATTTTACGCTGTATGATAACGCCTTGCATTTCTACACTGCATGATGACGCCTTCCTTTTTGAGGTGGACGTGAAAAAAGAAGAAAAGCCGGACATTTATAACGTCAGTATAGTAAAATGACAAACCTGTCTATGGGAGCTTTTACGTAATGCACCACAGCGGAACGTCTTATGACACTTTTACAAAAAAACAATCAAAACATATGCTTAGGGAAGGCACAAAGCACGGTGTGCATGCAAAATGATGCAAAAAACTATGAAAGAAGAAAACAAACTACAAGATGCAAAGAAATTTAAAAAGATATCGATAGTTCGCGCGTTATTACGTCTAACAATGTACAAAACCGTTGAGAAAAATTTAAAAAGGATCAAAATATGAGTACTGATCTTTTAAGTGACCAGTGTTCGCGTGCAACATAGTAAGTCGCGCTGGCCAGGAGCGCGCAAGAAACTAGGTTTGGACTGGGATGCCACACGCAACTTGATGAGTTGCGCGCAACATTTGAATTAGTAAAAGAGTTGGAGAAGCGCGATCTGCAGCTCACTTTCTTCTTTTCCTCTTTCTCCAATTTTGATCTCTTCCCATTTTTGGTTGTCGTTTAAAGCTAAGGAAAGTAAATCTTGCCCCTTTTTATTTTACTAGACTTTGATCTTGGATAATAAAATGGAGAAATCGAATGAAGAATCCTAACTGGGAGTTAGGGTTTTCAATTCGACTTGTTTTCATGAATTTGTTTCTTTGTCATTGTTTTAAGAAATATATGGCAACAAATGTCATGTGAAGTTGTAAAGTATTGATCCCGTATGAGCATTTCAAGCATATATGTGTTATTTTTTGTTCATTCTAATTTTAAATTTGTGCTTGAACTTTATTTCTCTTTTTTGCTCACATATACTATACTTGTTAATTTTAATGTAAATTGAAGTGTTTAGAACAACAATTATGCATTAAATTTATAAATGAAATTTTGAACTTTGATAATAGCATGAATTTGTTCTTGCGACTCATGTTTATTTTTTTCATGCGTAAGTTGCAAAATTGGCTTTATCAATGATAAAAATAATCGATGGTTATTATTATTCACTTATAAAACTGTGATTTCAAGATTTGCACAAAACTAGTTAGTTTAGGAAATCTTAAAGAGATCATCGAACTGGTGTAGCTTGGTTATATTTTGGGTACGTAAGCCCCCATTGTATATTTTCTAATGTTGTAGCCCCCATTGTTGGGTGACTTCGATGATTTTCTTGTTGTTAATAATTAGACCCTTTCATGTTGCTTGAAATGGGTATAAAAATCTTGTGTTTCTTCTTAGTATGATAACAACTAGGATCTTGGAAATGATTAAACTAGTGTATTTAAATCGTTTTTGACCGTTCATATTTTTAACAAAGAAAATTTTCTATGTCTAATATGTTGGTAATTCATTTGAACAAGTGAGAGGAAAAATGAAATGTTGTTCAAATTTTTCGTCTACTCTTGCTACTTTTGAGTTCTTTCTTTGGAGTTCAAATTTTGTCACTGTTTTGAAGCTCGAGAAAGTAGATGTTATCCTCCTTGCAAAATTCCAATGTGTGCAACAATGGAGAATAATTTTAAATGAAGACTCCTTAATTTAGAATTTAGGAATCTTTTGTTTACATTCTAACTCATGAAATTGTTTGTCTTATTTTAATAAAGTATCTTGATACAATTTTCATGATGAATTATTGAGTACTAAACTTTTGTATGAGCAAGTATGTATCATGATTTTGTTTCTTTGTTCCATACTAGTAATACTCTCTAACCTTTAAAGTAAATTGAAGCATCGAAAAAACAATTATGCACTAAGATTAGTTTTTGAAGTTAAACTTGAAAATGGGTCGAATATGTAACCTGTTTAATGGTCAAGTTCAGTTGCAAACTTAGTTTTCAAAGGATCAAAATGATTATTAAATCATTGTGATGCATTTGAAAATTTTAAGGCTCGAGATCTACGTAAACCATTTGTAGCTTAGGCGATTCCCGAAAGTAGCTCAAATGGCATGAATATCTCTTTTTTTTTTTTTTTGTGGATATTGGAGCCCCCATGTGTCGGGTTATGCGCATTCTTGCTATTTCACAAGTCTTGGAGCCCCCAATTTGGGGTAGTTCTAATGACTTGCTATTGTTTAGGCCATTCATATGATACTGAGATGGACCTATGTATATGTCCTAATTTTTTTTTTAAGATATTTAGGACAATGACATGGCTTTCGCATTTTAGTTAAAGTCATGTTCAAGAAAGCAAGTTAGTTCTTTGCTTGTTTATAAACCAAAACAATTGTGTTTAAGGTTTAGTAATCTTACCTAATGTCTACACAGTTGTAAAGATCATTGCGGTGATTTAATTCTAAAAGTTGATTTAGAACATCAAATATTTTCTTTGTTGTTATCAATCTTTGATTTTGGTCTTGCAGGTGGTTTGTTTACCATCACTAAGCCAATGAGAACAAGTTCGAGTCATGAAGAAGTCGAATCTTAGTTCTTTCCTTTTGGAAACAGTTATGTATATACATGTATTATCCAAGCGGTTATTCAGAATCTGAAAATTTATTTATTTGAGAAAATGAAATAAAAATTCGGAGAGGAAATTTTGAATACTATTTTTTGTTAGAAAGTAACATATTATTTCAAACTAGAATTCAAAATTTTAAAAGGGCCCAATAATTTAAATGAAAATTCGTTTTTAAAAACAACTTTTTCATAGTAGGAAAAATACATAATCATATTATTTTCAAAACTGGACCCAAAATGGAAAGAAAAGTCTAGCTCGTAATTGAGCGTGACTTTTTTGTCCAAGATTGATGAAGGTAAGTTGTAATTTGCAACTTATTTCAACAAAGATATGACAATGTGAGCAAACTTTTGTATATCTGATTTTGTTTATGTTTTTTTCTTTTTATTGTTTGTCATCACTGTCATATTTTGCTAATTGAAAATGGAGTTTTTCCAATTAAAGATGTCGTAGTTTGAAAATGAATATTTTCCAAACTTAGGTTTGATGGAGTGTTAGAATAATTTATAAAATTATTCGAATCACTTTCCAAAATATGGTCTCATTTCAAAATAAAAGTTAAGGTGAGACCTATATTTTTAATTTAAAGCCCCCAAGCGTCACTACTACAAAAAAGACCTTAGAGAACTGTTAGAATAGGCTTTGTAGATCGCCTTAGGGGCGTTCTTCTGCTAAGCGATGTATAAAGTATAAAGAACGGGTTGTTTAGGCGTTTTATATATTGACAAATAGAGAACGGTTGTTAGTCACAACCGTTCTCTTTTCCCTTCTTAAGTTCGTACATTAAGGAAGGAAAAAAGAACGGTTTAGGCCACTTAACCGTTCTATATTGCATTACAATAAAGAACGGTTAAGTTAGATAACAATTCTTTATTTTTATTTTTTTTAAAAAAAAAATCCGACCATTTGTATTTGATAATTCGAATTACCCCATACGTATTTTATATTGTATTATTCATGTATTTTGATAATCTGTATTATTTTTGTATTTCATTTTAGACATGTATTTGTTGTATTCATGTATTTTATCTTGTACATTTATCCCGTGAGAAAAAATCCACATTTCCTATGTAAAATAAATTCATGATCCTATATACGTGCAATATAAATTTCTATATAATAAAATTAACAAAAATATTTCCAAATACGACGAAAGCCGTCAAAATATACTTCATATATATAAATTAAAACATCCAACCACAATATAATTGAATCATTCATACAAAATTTGTTTTATACAAACAAATACATGAGTTAAATATCAAAAATCCTTTCTAATTAATGTTGATTTTTAAAACAAGTATGCTTAGATATAACAATACCATATTGATCTACAATTCATATAAATCATCATCGTCGTCATTTGGTTGATGGTATCCGATAACATATGAAATCCACCTTTCCCTAAGCTCGTCGATCATTTGCTGAGAACATGTAGGAGGAACTTGCTTGAATACTACAAAACAATGTAAAATACATACATATTAGTTTATAATATACAATAAATTTATCGAACTAAATATAAATAAGTATATCTTTTTTATCTAAGTTCATAAGAACAGGTGATACCAAAATAAGGCTGCTCATAATACACATAACAACCATGTGCATAATAGTTTGTGTCAGTGCCACATCTAGTACATATTTGATCTAAGGCCAAAACAAGAACCCAAACCACAATTAGTGAAAGAAGAAAATACATCCTACAAACAGAAGTTTGGGACGGGTCTACAAGGTTAGGACGGGTCTACAACAGAAGTTTCTAACCCAAAAGGCCAAAATAAGAACCTGAACCACAATTAGTGAAAGAAGCAGATACATCCTACAAACCACCTAAACAGATACTTAAGGGAAATCATGACGATCCTAAGAAAAAAGCAGTTACTGACAAAAAAGAATATAATACATCCTACAAACCGCCTAAACAAAGAGAAGCCAATTCACATTCATAGGGGATACAAGCTCAATTCCGAAAGAATATCTTAAACCACTGAAGGTGAGGGAAGCTCCAAATAGAGGAATTTTGGAGACACAAACCTCCAAGAGGATTTAGCAACTAAGTCATACGTCAACAACAATGCAGATGAAATAAAAACTCACTTGTCTTTAACAGTTATGTGATAGAGAGAAACCCTGGTATCCACATGGTTTTCACTCGTAACCAAATTGAACCCAAGCTAATACACACAAAGCTAGGTAAAGATACGTTTAATCCTAATACACACAAGGTGGAATTCATCAGCACCCCAGCTAAAAACCTGGCAGTGTACAAGTTCATACCCCTGCTCACAAGGTTGGTTTGCATTAGAGCTGGCAAAAGTTGACACGACATGATAACATGACACGAACCGGACACAAAAAAAACGGGTTAGTGTTTAGAGTTTTCGACCTGTTTAGTTAAACAGGTCAACACGACACGACACGATTAATTAAAATGGGTCGGGTTAGTGTTGAAAATTATAACACGAAAGTAACACGACCCAACCCGCTTAATATGCAGGTCGTGTACAGGTCAACCTGTTTACCCGCTAACCTGCTTAAGATTTATAAATAGATTAAAAACCTTATATTCTAATATGGCCCAAAAAATTAATACTGGCCCATAAATTTAAATAATGATCCAAAAAAATGAAAAAACTTAGTTTAACCTATTACTTTTTCTCACTACATCAGCCATCATATATAAGGCTATTAGCTCCTCTGATTTACGTACTTTTTCTCTCTCATTCTTTTTTTCACTCTCATTGTCTCACGCACAAGAGCTCTGCTTGTTCTTCTTACCTCACTTTTTTCATGATTTCCAAATTTTCATCTCACTCTAATATCTTTAATTACTTTTCTTCCTTTCAATTAGTTCATTATTATTTTTTATTGTTCTAATCTATTTTTTTAGATTTCTACCAATTTTTTTAACATCAGTTATCAAATAACATGTAATTTTTGAACAATTATAACTTCGATGGTCTTTAGGCAAACTTAGGTGGTTAAAACTGGGTGAATTTCATTGACTATGCTATTTTGTAGTTTGTTTATTTAAGTGAAAACATATGGACAAGTTCATAGCTTAAATGGTTATTTACTAAACAAGTCAAGTTTTTTACACGAACACGACCCGTTTAACTAAACGGGTTACACGTGTTAAATTCGTGTTACCCGTTTATTAAATGGGTCGTGTTCGTGTTTAGCCTTTCTGACTCGTTTATTAAACGGGTCTTGTCAGTGTTTGGGGGTCTCCAACCCATTTATATATGACCCGAACACAAACACGACACGACACGGCCCGTTTTTTAGGTCTAGTTTGCATATAACATATAAAATTTGCAAGATGCATGTGTGCATCAGCTACTCAAGATACATTCAAACTAAATGTTGTACTTTGTCGGGGATGATCATTTGCCTAGATTTAATTGCCTCAATCATGTAGCGACAAACGTAATATCCACTGTCACTAGAGCCATTATCTTGATGAGGACACTAATACAAACCAAATGTCGAGGCACATCTATAATTTGCACTCCATGTTTCTGAAGTTCAGTGGCCTGACAATACAGATAACAAAATGTCCTTTAACAACTAAAAGTCAACACTAAAATTGAATATTTACTATTATTCCTTAAAAAATATCGACAAAAACAAAGAATAATCATTTCTAAACTTAGAATCTCTTGTTCATAATACAAGTACCCTTTTCGACCTCCTCGATATCTTGAAGTATTCATTTTCGCCCTCTCTCGATTCTTGTCACTTAGTTCCTTTCAATATAATGTACAAGATTTTATGAGGCTAGATTATTCTCTGGAAGCTAGAATGCAGTCTTGATTATTTGAATATAGTTTAGCTCCATCAATAAAACATAAAGCTTAAGTGAATTTTAGGTTTCAATTAATTGTCTTATTGTCTACTCTTTTTGCAAATTATTCAAAAAGCTATTTTCTTGAACTTTCTTTTGTCTAAATCAATTGATCCATGTTGATTCACCTGCAATTGTCGTTCTTTGCACGTCCTGCAACCAGGTTTGTAATAGGTTTGGCATGAAATGTAGTGTTTAGGTGTAAAACCAGATGTAGTCACTTTCACTGCAGTATTATCTGCATACAGCTATGCTGGGTTGGTTAAGTCAAAACTGAGATGCAAGAGAGAGGTGAGTGGAAGAAATTAAAGCTTACAGCAGCTGGATATAGACTTCTGGCCGTTGATACTATTTTGTGTCTAAAGATGTGTAGCATAAAAAATGTGAGGAGTATGTGTACGAGATGCAGGCAAAGTTAGCTTTGGAAAATTATCATTTCAGTTTTCAATTTGTAATTTGTATCAGTCTGGTGGGCAATGAGCATTGGAGACTTGTATCAAGGATTCCCTTAAAATCAAACTTCATAAAAATGTGAATATGAGCCCATTATCCCTCATAAAAATTCCCATTTGATCACAACTATTAGATTAAAGCATTGTAATGGCTAAGGTTTACACCACACAAACAAGAACAAAAGGCAACTGTTAGACCTCTTATTAGGCATTTTACATTTTCAACTTTACACTATATGTGAGAATGGCCCTGAAAGGACTGAACAATTCCACATCTATTCTTTCAATGTCATTACAAAGGTCAGTTAATGCAGCTAACAAAAACAAAGCTCAGTTAATAGCTTATGACTATTTTAAGTTTCACTTAGACTGAATGCAGACCACTAACTTCAGCAGATGGACTAATTTAGGAGCAAATGAGTTAGCTTTGAGAAAATTAGTTAATGCAGCAGATCAAGCAAAGCTCAGTTGTGTTCCTGCTAGATTTTAGGGGGTTTTGCCCTCCCCTTGGTCTTGACTAGGTTATGAAATGTAGTCTAAGAATGACTTATGGTCTAAAAAGTTAAAGAAGTTAAAGCAACAGCAAAAGGTTTTCTAAAATAGCAAGTCTATGTCGGCTTTGAAACTTATTCAAAAGCAGATGTAAACACAAAAAAAAAAATTGTTTTAAAACGAACCCCATTCACAAAATGGGCTCAACAATATCCTCATATTTATACCAATAGCATATATTACCACCACTAAACCAAAACCAAAACCAAAAATCGTATGCTTATCTCACTGTTTTAAGTCCTCTTTCTTTGTTCCTTTTTTAAAAAATCTGATTAGGGTTCTAAATTGAACTAAGATAAGATTAATTTGGCTAAAATAATTTTGATTACAATTGAAATAAATGTAAATTCGACTAAATTAAGGGTAATTTGATTGATCTTATTGCAATAATTTGGCAGAAATATTTACATACAAACAATTGATGAATTTATCCCTAAAACTAGAACTTTGAAGTTTTTTCCAATCACCTAAAATTCGAATTGCAAATTACTTTAATCGATGAAAACTATGAATTTACTTCAGTTTCCTTCATAATTCGAATGATTCATGCAATTAGATTGACAATTATCAGAATCCAATTACTCTATGACAAGAAAAATTCAAACCTTGGTTTAAAAAAAATGGAGCCCTACCTCAATTTACTGGTGGCTCAGCGGAGAGGTGCGGTGCTGCAGATGTTGTGTGGCGCTGGAGCAGAGGCGCGACAGAACAGTAAGCGGCTGAAGGTTTTGCTATGGAGGTTTCACTTTTTGAAGCAATATCAATCAATCAATCAATCAAAGCCTTAATCCCAAAAGTGGGGTCGGCTAACATGAACCAAATTTGATTATTCCGTGTAGTCATCAACATAAATCTTTCTCCTCCATCCCTTACGATCCAAAACTTCATCCTCACGTAAATCCATGCACTTCATATCCTTCCTCACTCCTTCCAACCAAGTCATCTTTGGTCTCCCTCTTCCTCGTTTAATCCCTCCATGGTCCCACTCTTCCACTCTTCGCACCGGTGCACCCTCGGGTCTCCGTCTTACATGTCCAAACCAACGCAGACGATTTTCCCTTAATTTATCTACAATGCCCGCCACACCTACTTTCTTGCGAATAACCTCATTTCTGATTCTATCTCTTAAAGTGTTTCCACACATCCACCTTAACATGCGCATTTCCGTAACCTCCATCTTTTTAATATGCTCTTTCTTAGAAGCCCAACATTCTGTACCATAGAGCAACACTGGTCTTATGGCAGTCCTGTAGAATTTTCCCTTCAACTTTAAGGGAATGCTGCGGTCGCATAGCACTCCCGTGGCCGCTCTCCATTTAAGCCACCCTGACTTAATCCTGTGGGTCACGTCTTGATCAATGTCACCATTCTTCTGGATGATCGACCCTAGGTACTTAAAACATTCACTCATGGTCAAATCCTTTCCATCCAAACTCACCACTTCATTGCTTGTCCCCCTCTGAGTGCCAAAACGACATACCAAATATTCAGTCTTACTCCGACTTAGCTTAAACCCTCTAGATTCCAACCTTTGCCTCCATTGCTCCAACTTGACATTAACCCCATCCTTAGTCTCATCCACCAAAACGATATCATCTGCGAACAGCATACACCATGGAACCTCATCTTGAATTGGTCTAGTTAATTCGTCTAGAACCGTTGCAAAAAGAAAAGGGCTTAATGCAGACCCTTGATGCAATCCGATTGTAATAGGGAAATCTTTTGTCAACCCTCCGCATGTCCTCACATTTGTTGACACATCCCGATACATATCCTTAACTAGGTCTACATACCTTCGTGGGATACCTTTCTTCAACATTGCCCACCAAAGTATCTCTCTTGGCACCTTGTCATATGCCTTCTCTAAATCAATAAAGACCATATGAAGATCTTTCTTCTTTACCCTATAAAACTCCATCATTTGTCTTATCAAATGGATTGCCTCCATAGTAGATCTCCCAGGCATAAAACCAAATTGGTTATCTGAAATGCTTGTGCATGGCCTCAACCTTTGTTCAATCACCCTTTCCCACAACTTCATAGTATGGCTCATAAGCTTAATTCCTCGATAGTTAGAACAATCTTGAGCGTCTCCTTTGTTTTTATAAACCGGGACCAAGGTGCTCTTCCTCCAATCTTGTGGGATCCTTGTAGCCGTCCATATCTTGTTGAAAAGGTTTGTTAACCAATCAATACCAATCTTACCCAAACACCTCCACACCTCTATCGGTACCCCATCAGGGCCAACCGCCTTCTTAGGTTTCATCTTCCTCAGTGCAATCTCCACCTCTACTCTCCTAATCCTTCGCACATACTCCATGTTGATTTCTTCATCACTCATAGAGGTATCTCCTATCACAACTCCATTACTTCCATTAAATAATTCATCGAAGTACCCCTTCCACCTGTCCTTGATGCCCTCCTCTTGCACTAGGACCATTTGGTTCTTATCTTTGACACACTTCACCATGCCAATATCCTTCCTTGCCTCTTGTCTTCTCTTTGCCATCTTATAAATGATCCTTTCTCCCTCCTTGGAATCAAGCTTTTCATAAACCTCCTGATATGCCTTTTCTTTTGCTTGGCGAACAGCTGCCTTTGCCTTACTCTTAGCCTCCTTATACGCTGCAAAGGTTTCATCACTCCTACATTTTCCTAAGGCTTGATAGCATTCCCTTTTTTGCTTAATTACTGCTTTCACCTCTTCATTCCACCACGAAGTATCTCTCTGTACCGAAGTTCTTCCCCTTACTTCCCCTAAGACCTCTTTGGCCACTCTTAGGAAACAGTTCTTCATTCGTAACCAGGTCATGTCCGGATCCACCTCTCCATCCCAATCCGCTTCTTCAATTACCTTTTCTGTAAAAACCTTAGCTTTTGCATCCCTTAGGGTCCACCATCTTATCCTTGGTTCTTCTTGTCTAACTTTTTTCTTCGCCTTCTCTTTCAGACGAATAGTCATTACCAATAGCCGGTGTTGGGTGACCACACTCTCCCCTGGGATAACCTTACAGTTTATGCAACTTTGTCTATCTATGCTCCTTGTGAGCAGGAAGTCTATTTGAGTTGCATTTGCTCCATTCCGAAAAGTTATCAAGTGTGAATCCCTCTTCTTAAACCAAGTATTAGCCAAAATTAAATCATATGATTGGGCAAAATCCATAATAGCTTCACCACCGGCGTCCCTCTGCCCATACCCAAAGCCTCCATGGACACTCTCATAGCCATCTCGGCTCGCCCCAACGTGCCCATTTAGATCCCCTCCAATATATAACTTCTCTGAGTGGTGGACACCCTGCACCACCTCGTCTAGGTCCTCCCAAAATTGTCGTTTCTCTTCTGCATCTAAACCCACTTGGGGAGCATAAGCACTGATAACATTCACAATCTCCTTGCCACATAGCAACTTCAGCCTTATCAACCTATCGTTCTTCCGATAGACCTCGATCACCTCTTTTGCCAACCTCTCATCGAGAACCACACCAACTCCGTTCCTAGCTCCACCATTCCTTTGAAGCAATAAACAATACATTATTTTTGTAAGGTATTCTAGTGAAAGTGAAACTGTGAAAGTGAGAGTGATCAGTGATGCACGCATAATTTCCTCCTAATTTTAAAACAAAATTAATTAATGCAATACAAAATGGTTGTCAAGATGAATGTTCTATATCATTTATAATAATTAATTACTAGTTTTTGGCCCCGTGCAATGCACGGATTTATAAAGTAAGATTTTTTTAATAATTATAGTCGACTGACATTAAATAGAGTTAATTGAAATAAAATGACTTATGTAATAATTTTATTTTATTTTTTCAAATTTGAATTTATTAATGTCTATCTTGTAAATTCTCAAATTAATATGTGTTGCATAAATAAAATTTTTTAAAAGAATTTAAATTTTTAATAGAATTTTTTAAGGAAAATAAATGAATAGTATTTTAGAGGGAAAATTTTTCACAAAATTATGCCAAGTGTCCCATTTGGTGATTACTTTAGTATATAGTATAGATTTTTTACATTATTTGAGTAAAAAGAAACAGAGAACAGTTAACTATGCTACTTGTTCTATATGTATTAACATACAGAACGCATCTTATATGAAAACGATCTATATTCTTCTAGAGAACGCCTACCTTTGATAACCGTTCTATATTTTGCGATCTCTACTCTAGTTTTTTGTGTAGTGCGTAGACTTTAGGTGGTTTTTGGAATTCATGTATACATATGCTAGGGGATGTTTCTTATGTTTATTTAAGGCCCCGAGATTTGTATTTTCGATTTGCAAAATATTGCATATGTTTATTATAAATTGTTTGATCAAGTAACATAATTAATTATCTTGATTAAATAATAGGAAGTGGTATTCTTCCCTTTGTCATTTAAAGTTATTAAGATGGGTCATAATAAGCTTTGCATGACATTGATTTTGCAGCATAAATAGCGTGTTTAAATCAATAAATAGAGAGTAGTGGGGATGTCCAAGCTTTTTTAAGCCCCCAATTTGAGGCAAAGAGCGAAAAACTTATACTATTTTCGAGTATTTTTGTTGCCAAATGGTAGGGATCATCCCAACTTACCCCCTAAAAAAAGAAATGAACAAAAAAGATGGATTTGTATAAAAAGGAATGGGAATCCAACTTTCCCATAGAAGAATAAAGAAAGAAAATTAGACATGTTTTCAAAAAGCAAGGATTATTGACTTAATATTTGAATCATCGTAATGACTTGGCAGTGAGGTATACATGTGATAGCGATAATGATCAATTTTTTATGTAGCGATCATGTTCAATCAATGTTCCTCGCTTAGAGAAGATGGAGATATCCCACGTAGGCAAACATATTAGTTGCTCATGATAAGTGAGAAGACCAATGCTCAAGAGTTGTAAAAGACATCCAAAGTTGATGTCAAGGTTGTCGATATATCAAATAAATTTATTGTATTAACTCTTTTTCTTTCTAGGCAATGGATCGTCAAATTTTTCTTTGGCAAAATATATGGAAAACATCGAATTTAGTTTGATTCAATTGCTTTACTAACATGATGTAATCAAGCCAATGGCTATCATATCATCCAAATCATTTGAATTTTTTTTATATGATCCTGTAATCATAACTCAACACTTCATGCATTTTATATATGGGCATGACTACTCAATAGTAGGTCCATATGTGCAAAGGCCCAAGATTGGCTATATTTTCATGGAATGATGATTTTTGTATATGGTTATGGTCTACCTCAAGGAGGGCTTTCCAAGGTTGCAACGTGGCTAGACTTGGGGTTATGAAGAATGGAAAGGCTCAAGTATACTTCAAAAATCCCTTACTTTTGGTGCTTCTCAAATTTAAACCTTTCTACTTCGTGTGGCAAATTCCTACATTAGGTGCCTTTTCCTTGTCATCTCTCTTTTGTTTTTTTTTTCTTTTTTTCTTTTTTTGACAAGTTTTGTTTTGGGTTTAGAACGGTTTTCTTTCTTTTACATTTGATCTTTCCTTTAGGGTTTAGACTAACTTTGTGTCCCCCTCTTATGCTTCGTTCCCCCAATTTCCTATTTGTATCTTTGCACCATTCGCATCCCAAGGTATGGAATAATGTAGGTTGAATAACTAAGGCTCAATTGACGAGGCTCAAAAGGGTTGCCAAAAAGATGGATTTTCTCTAAGGTTAATAACATGGGATTATATTTGTGGAGTTTCAAGTTGCCTCCTGTGTTGGTGAAATCATCATATCCTTTCTTTGTGGGCCTAATATGGACCTCTTTTAATTCAATACATCTTTTAAGCCAAAGCTCATCAAGATTCTTAAAGTGTTGAGTATGTATGCCTTTTGATATTGCCTGTATGTATGTATACGTTTTATTTAATTCGAGTCAATAACAATAAAGAGATTGAAAAGAGAACAAGATAGACGTACTTGAAAATATAGTTTTTATTCATTAATTAATGAGAGTGCAAAATAAGTAGATTAGACAGCATGAATCTCTTAGTCTATCATAAAAAAACAAAAGCAAAGAAACAAAACAAGACCTAGGGTGCTACATCTTGAATTGTTGACAACTTCTTGAGATTGCGTCTTCGAGCTTTGTCCGTTTTTGACGTAGGTGATATGCTCTCTAAAAATAAAGTCCATTTATATGATTCATGGCTTCATTTATCAAGTCCCTTTCAATTAATGTTCCCACAGTATAGACCTTTTGAAATGTGTCTAAACCAAGGTACTGTAAATGACACTTGTATTGTGGAGACATATTGTCTATGAACTTTGGGACAATGTGATGATTTGGAGGTCTTTGTGAAATAAGAGCAACCTTTGATCGCCACCTGGAAAAGAGGCCAATGAAGCCTTCTTCTCCCCTTTGCTTAAGAAATTCAAGATCGCGCAAGGTAGTTGTGAGCTCGATGTTATCTCCATATTGGGTTAAAAACGCTTTTACAACGTCGCTCCAAGTGGAAGTTTGTTATGCATCGAGGTTATAAAACCATGATCTAGTAGTTGGGTCCAATGAAAGAGCAAAAGTACATGCATATAGACTTTGCTCAACCCCTTTCAATGCTATAATTCCAATAAAGCTCATTAAGTGAAGTACTTAGTCTGTAACCTTAAAAGCTGGTAAATCCGTAGTCAAAAACTTTTTTGGAAGAGTCTTGCCACTAGGTTGTGGTGTAAGCTCATAATTGAAGTACTTAGTCCCTGAGCTAGCTCGAAGAACAAGTTTCTCCAAGGCCTCTAGTGTTTTGGCTCTTAGTTTTTTTTCTTTCTTTGCTTTTATTTTAGCCAGCCTTTAGGTTTTGGGGTTCCTCTCTAAGTTTATTTAATGGTCCTTTGTCACCCAGATTGGACTAGTATGCAAATGTGGAAGATGATTTAGTAATGTATATCGCAAAAAATTGAGCGCGTTCACTTAAACCTTTTCTGACAAGCATTCAAACAATGAATCAAAGTCAAAATGATTGTTTTATTTCTTTTTTTTAATCCTTGTTATACGAATTAACTTTAATCAAGTTTGTTGATGAAGAATGTCAAAAAATTCACGAACAATCAATAATGGAATGTCATGATTTGTGTTGACTTCAACAAGGTAATCATCTAAGGATTTTACTTTAAATGAATTGTTTTCGAAAATGGTAGAAGAGAAAGACAAGAAAGATGGATTGAAAAATCTCATCAAATTTTTAGGAATATTAATCAACCCGAATATACTCCTTAAAATGATCAAATATACTATAGTATTTGTTGATCATTTAGATTGCAATAGAGATCTATATCATTTTTTGTCAATTATGATTTTAATATTGCTCATCCTTAAAGGATAATATATTACTATTTGCTAAAAAAGAATGATGGCCTCCAAATGTAAAATCCAAGAAATAATTAACTCATTTTCTCAGTTTTATCATTCATTATCTTCTCTTTTTTTTTTAGAATTATAAATTTTTTTTTAAGAACAATTTTTTTTTTGTTCCATTTCTCTCTCTTTTTTTTTCTTTATTTTTTTTTATTTTTTATTTTTTTTTTTTTGTGAGGCAAACATCCCAATTAAGGTTTTCGGGATTTTCTTTTTAAACCATAGAAGATGTAAATAAATTATACTCTTAAATCAAGGTTGATCAATTACAACTAAAACATGATAAACATGAAATAGGCACATTTAAGAATAAACATATTGATAACGTCCTATTAAGGGATGTGAACTTCTAATGACGAACCACATAAGAAGTAATTTCATCAGTTGGATTATAAAGTACGTAAACGAATCATTATAATAAAAAATAGTATCGTGCGCAATTTTCCGTCTTGCGGTAAGGTGGAAAGTGCATCTTCAAGAGTAGCATAAAACATTTTATGTCCTTATTCATGACATTGATCTCTCAACATTTTGTTGACGATATGGGTGGGATGATTGTTATTGATTTCGGGATAGTAGCCTGGAGTTGGCAGCCCCTAGTCAATGAGCCAATCCCCAAAGGTTAAAGTGTGCTATGATTATGCATGATGCAATGTTGCTAGTTTGGTTTTTAATTTTGTGCAAAAGGAAGATATTATGCGTTCAAGTCTCACACTCTAAATAGAGATTATCCAAGTAAATTCCCGTTACAACCCATAGGCAACCTAGTGTTGGAAACCTTGGACCATAACTAAGAACTAATCTTGTAACCTAAGTCCCCAGTAAAGTCACCACTGTAAGGAGGGTGATCTCATCGTAGGGGGGTCCTTCCTTAGATTCCCATGGCCATTTAAAAGCCTAGGACTTTACACTTTTTAGGGTGTATTAGGATTTGAATTCCTGATTGTTGGGGGACCTTGAATTAGAATTGATTCTACCATCACGTTTTTTTTAAAAAAACAAGTAGGAGTCGCCAATGAGTTTTGGGAAAACCCATAAACCTCGTTCATGCCTTTATCCCATATGGAGTTCATGGGATATTTAGCATAAATCATAAGTTTACTTATGTCCAAATTGGTCTACATAAACCAGAAATGAGTTCGGGAGCGAGGGTACTAAAATATCGTTCCCTTTAAAGGAGATAGCTATTCTAGCCCTAGTGCGACCTCTACTAGCTCTTCTTTTTTTTACAATTTCATCACCAAACAATATATGCAACGTGATACCTAAAACTAAGTTAGTTGATTTTATTTACATAGATTAATCACGTAGGAATTACGTTGCAAAAGTCGTTATTCTTTGTTTAATTAAAATTCGTGAAAAGAGCAAAAGTAAATAATATTCTCCTTGGCTTTGGTGATCAATCAATCAATTAATTATTCAATTCTAATCTTATTTAACACAAGATACTATGTGGAATCGATTAATTAAATTTCCTTTTAAAGTGGTCAAACAACACTATTTTATTGATTAAAGTTCTTTTAAACAAGAAAAGTAAATGTGATTTATCTAAGTGCTCAAGAAACTAACCGTTCTTCTTTTATATTTAATCTCCGTTTAATGCGTTTATGGACTTTCTTTCTTCTTCGTACCTCCAAGGACTTCAATAGATTTAATTAGGGCTGGAGAGTATTTGGGAAGAGAGAAGAAAGGGTAGTATGATAGTAAGAGAAGTTGAGAGATTAGGGTTTTGAGAATACTAGGGTTTTTATTCTGAATTTTCAGTCCTCGTAATGCTGAACGAAGACCCCAATTTATAAGCGTAGGGATCTAGGTTAAGGGTTTTAGAGTCGCACCGTCAGGTGGCGCGCGCAACTCTTTGAGTCGTGCTGGATGCCGCGCGGATCTCAATGAGTCGCGCGCACAACTAGTTGAGTTGCGCTGATTTGCGTTTTGCCTTATACTAAAACGCGTTTTTAAAACTTTTGAACTTTTGATTGCGGAGTCGGATTAAGGCGTGTGAGATATCAATAAAAAGCTATGAATGTCTACTTTCCAATGCCGTTAGAATTAGGTTAAAATATATTATGTATCAAATGTTATGGCTGTTGGAGTGCAAGGGTGTCGGTTTTAGGGCCCGGTTTAGTGTTTTGATCATAACTTCTTCGTTTTGGCTCGGAATTGGGCTTATAATATACCGTTGGAAAGCTCTTTTTAAAGGGCTATCCATATGAATAGTCCTTGCATGGAAATTTGATTGTTGCTTTATTTGTTTGGCTCGGTTTTCAACAATTTAGGTTCTATTAGATCCAATCATTGCATTAGCCGCATTTGGGTCCGTAATTGTAGGGAATATTTCAAGCATTACCCCAAACTTGAACCCCACTGATATCATACACTTAAGCATGGTAGCTTCAAAAGGGAAGGAAGCTAGAGCAAAAGAGTCGCCAAAAAGTTTTAGGAACTTGTAAACTGCTCACGAGGTGAAGGTTACACCCCTTCACAATCAAAGAGATCGTTAACTCCAATAGGTCTGGAACCAAGACTCAAAGTTCGGGGATGAAGGTACAAATTCAATCTAAAAGAGAAAGAACCTGTCTTAATAATAAGCCTTTACTTTATTCTTCTCGTATTCATGTGCGCTTTCTGACTAACATGCAATCAATAGGTTTAACCCTAAACCTGTTTATCTATGTTGGTTGAATATTAATGCACAAATAAATCTATTATTGGATATCACTTGAATTATAATCATATTAACCCTAAACAAGATTATTAATTATCTTATTAAGCGTGATAACAAAGACTAATTCCCTAAAAACATGCAAGGTGTGATCAAACAATAACAATAAATATCAAGCAACAATATAATCATATTAATAATTATAATTATAATTATAATTAAAATAATCATATCAACGCGAAAGCATAATAATAGTAAGATCCTAGGCATGATACTAACAAGATTAATAACAAACCCTAGAATGTCACTAAACAATAAAGATTTAATCTTTAACCCTAACATGATACTAACATGCTATTAGGAAAGAAAATAGGAAGCATCATAGAAATCATAATTGATTTAAGGAACTTACTCTTTACCCTAAACATCATACTAAGAAAAGCATCCTAACATAATACCAGGAATCAAAACAACAACTTAAACATGATTTCTATATCATAATATCAATAAAACAATTAAAGCACTTACTTGGATGCCTCGTACCTCTTTCTAATAACAAAATACATACGTTAGTAACTTTAAGGGAAATAATAAAATCAAACAATTAAATTAAATAATTGAAAGAGGGGTTTGGGACCAAACCCTCAGAAATACCAAACCTTTCACGTCTAGGGAAAAGGCAACTTTGAATTTGGCTATGTTTGTCTAGATCTTGTGAATGCGGAATTTTGTTTGTAAAAAGTTGGTTTAGAAAGAGAGAGAGAGAATCAAGAATTTTTTTATTAGAGTTGGTGATTAAAAACGGAGGTTTAAGGAGGCTATTTATAACGAAAACAAGCCAGAACATGATAAAAAAAGAATCAGAGTTGTAAGAGGAATAAAACACAACGTTGTCGCCGCGCGACAGGGTGTAGCGCCGTGCGACAGAGTATGTCGCCACGCAACAGGCCTGTCATCCGGCGCTGCAAGATAGTTTTTGCGAATTTTATTTTTATCATATCTTTTGATCAAGAAGTCCAAATAAGGCATTTAATATGTCGTTGGAAAGCTTGTGAAGTCTAGGTTACAACCCAATCAGAATCAAATTAAAATCTTTTGTAGATAAAACGATATGTTTGAAATAGTGGAAGGGTATCACCTTTGGATAGAGTTACATATTCCATTCTTATCTTTTTCGTGATAGCTTGGATTTAATATTATAATATATCATTAGAAAGATAATTTAAAGATATATCCAACCATATACAATTTGGATAAAGATTATGAGGCACAAAAATAATATCTGAATATATTCCATCTCGCACAAAACAAGGATTCTCAAAAGGATATTTAATTTCAAACTCTTTGAAACATAATAATCAATCCTAACTCCGTTAGGATTTAAGAGAACCTTTAGAGTATTCTAGAAGAATACAATCAATCCTAATAGCTGTAGCAATGATAATTAATAATAGGCTTTCCTCTAGATCATTGGGCCGTATGTAAGAACCTAACCGGGCCCATTTTAGTATTTTGGCCATAACTTCCTCATTATTCATTGGAATTGGGCTTATAATATATTGTTGGAAAGGTCTTTTCAAACCCCATCCAACTACACCATTATTGGAGCCTTTTCATGGACCAAACTAAACTGAAATGCACGTTTTTCATAAATAGGGTAAGAAGAAATATTTTCAAAAAACAGAAAGAAGTGATATTTTAATTAAAACATCCTCATCACTAGACTTTTCACACTTTTGATTCATTCGATTATGATTTGACGTGAAAGTAATTCATCACTGGGTTTAGTTTTGGGGAGACACATTTAGGTGTCTACAGAAGCCCCCACTTAGACTGAGTTTGGAGAAACGCAAGTTTTGAAAACAAAGGTCAAAGTAGCGATAGGGACGGAGAATGATCCAGAACGTTCTGTGATCCTAAATCATTCTTGTAACGCCGATACCTGCAAACTAGCGTAAGTTAAAATAGATAAGTGAGTTATGAGATGCGTATCTTGCACCGTCGAGGACACGTCTCTGAGGGTAATCGATTGTTGCATTTGTTGTTGTGACAACCTTCTATAAGCTAGGGAATGCCATCGAAGATAACTTCTCTTGAAATCACCTCTAGTTGTTTGTGACAACCCTCCACAAGCTAGAGAACGCTGTCGATCAATGCTGCTACATCTCGAGCCTTTTTCTTGAATCATAGTGACAACCTTCCCAATCATAGCAAAAGTCGTCGAAGACCGCCTCATCACGAAACACTCTTCTCAAATATTGGTGACAACCTCCACAATCTTAGCGAATGTCGTTGAAGATCGCCCATCTCATGCTATCTTCTCAAATCTTGGTGACAACCTCCACAATCTTAGTGAATGATGTCGAAGACTGCCCATCTTGTGCTATCTTCTAAAATCTTGGTGACAACCTTCCCAATTATAGCGAATGCTGTCGAAGACTGCCCATCTCGTGCTATCTTCGCAAATATTAGTGACAACCTCCAAAATCTTAGCGAATGCTGTCGAAGACCACCCATCTCGTGCTATCTTCTCAAATCTTGGTGACAACCTTCCCAATCATAGCAAATGCTGTCGAAGATCGCCCATCTCATGCTATCTTATCAAATCTTAGTGATAACCTCCATAATCTTAGAGAATGATGTTGAAGATACCTTCACTTGAAGTCATCCTTAGTTGTTGCGATAATATTCCAAGGAAACTACCGAAAACCAACGCTTGTTGATCCTTAATGCTACTTGAATTTTGCTGTTGTAGATACTTGCTGAAATTGCTGCTATGCCAGTACGTTAGCGCTTTTGCTTTTTGTGAACTATTATGTCGGTGCCTGCGATAAGCCAACGCTTAGGCGCTTTAAGCTAAGTGAGACGATCTTTTGTCAGGTCGATCACTTATTGCGATTGTAATCAAGCCGACTAATCAATCATGTGAAATTGCTTATAGGGGCTAACTGGCGTACCAAGGAACCCGAAAATTGCTTATAGGGGCTAACTGGACATATTCGCGATTGTAATGTACTTGCACTTATATTTTAGACCATAGGACTTTGCTCATCTTTCTTTAGGGTTGACCGAAGACTTAGAGTTACTTGACTTATTGACTTGACATGACTCAAGGTATGACGACTCACTTCATGTGACTCGTATGTGCGGAGTGTTGACTCATGCAGAAAAACAAAAAATTTTCGTCATTTTTGTGGAAGGTACCGACTTTCTCCCGAAAAAGAAAGACATAAAAAGGAAGAAGTTTTTGATGGTGCATGTTGAATGAGCTTAGTCAAATGTTGTTTGTACTATCTCTCAAGGTCCAAGGATTAATTCATCCTAGGCTATCCTAGTTGACTCAATAATGAAAGTATGTAGGTAACTTAGGCACGGAGGCCAAGTATGCTTCAATGTTATGACAAAGTATGTAATGATGCAATGATGAGTGATGAGTGATTTTGTTATGACAAAGTATGCTTCAATGTTGTGTTAAGATTTCATGACAAAGGGTTTCTAAGGGAAGGACTATTTGGTCATGTATCTGTGCAGTGTGTGAAAGTGACACTAAGGTTAGGCCGCAAGAGCTAAGTATGTGGAAAGATAATATTTTTCAGAAGAGTCAAATAATGGTGACTCTTAGGCTAGGTAAGCTAATGATGTAAGGATCAAGCCCCCAAGTCTAGTTCTAAATGAAAAGGAATGAGCATTGGAAATTCATAGATATGATCAATGATGAGTGTAAATATGAATGTATAAATTTTTATTACGGCCGCACCTTGATGTGAGGTTGCCTACGTATCCGTTAGGAATCAGACCAAACATAGCTCTAGCCGAACCTCGCACAAGTGTGTGTATACCTGAAAAAGGTCTTTTTAAGGGTTGTAACGTGGTTATGCTAAAGGTTGAAGAAGAAGGGTATAAAAACCTCAAGACCCTAAATAAGCCCCCAAGGTGTACAACCTTGCTTTTGAATCTTTTTATTCTTGAGTTTTCTCACTTTTGAGCTCTTTCTTTCTTTCTTTTTTTTTTTTTTTTTTTTTTTTTTTTTTTTTTTTTTTTTTTTTGCTTTTGCATTTTTTTTTATAAGTGTGGGCAATCCCGATCATGCGGTCTATCACTCACTTGGCATTCATGTTTCTCAGGCACAGTATCGAGCACTCGATAAGAGACGTAATCCGAGACGTTTTCACATCGAAGACATTTTCATATCAAACACATTGGAACACTTGCCCTTTTGTACACTTTTATTTTTTCTTTTTATTTATTTATTTTGATATTTTGAAATCACTCAAGCTTTTTTTTAAAATTGCATATGTTGCACACTGTCCCATCCTAAGGTTAGGTAGTTGTGGGTTGAAGAAAGAAAGGTTTATCGTTAGACGAGGCTCAAAGTGGTTTATCAAAAAGGATTGCATATTTTAAGGGTGAAAGGTGATATGATGTGGCTACAAGGGGTGCCTCAAATCATTAGTATACCTTGTGCTTAGTTCGACAATGAATTTTTTTAATTTTTAATTATTTGTTTTTTTTAATGCGATGTAATGAAGTGATCATATGCAATAAAATAAATGCTCAATTTATTATAGGAAAAGAAAGAATAATCCTACAAAATAAATCTAGAGTGAATAAAAAAGGGTGCCTATGCTAGACTTATTGGGGAAGAGATAAATAAAAGAAATAGAAAAAAAGAGGTCACGAAATCTTGTCGTTTGAAGCCCGCCTTGTGTTGTTTGCTTTATCATCACTCACTCTTCTTGCTAGCAGGAGGTATGGGAAGCTTGTTATTATCGATCAAATGTTGGATAGCCTCTTTTAGCTTCCAATAGCTCTCAGTAGTATGACCCCTGCCTTGATTGTATTTGCAATGTGCATCTGGATTCCAACTAGGCAATCTCTTTTCAGGTGCGGGATCTTGAATAGGTCCAATGGGAGTAATGAGTTCCTTAGTATGGAGTCGATCGAAGGCAGCATCGTAGCTCATCCCAATGGGGGTGAAGTCTTTCCTTAGTTGCTTCTTAGATCCTTGGTTATCCATGGCTTAAACTTCACTGAGATCAAAGGTACTAACATTGTTTCTAGAGCGGGTGTTTTCGAAAGAAGAAGAATTGTCGTTCTTCTTTCCTTTTCAGCCACTGTGGTTACTAATGTTAGTAGCTTTTTGCTTTGCGAGGTCATCTTCGATTTCAATACCGATGTAATAGACGGCCTTGAAAGTATTCAAGTTGTGTTGATATTTTGAGTGCTTTGAATACTTTTCTTGTAAATTTTTTATGAACATCCTCACGGATTCTTTTTCAGTAGGGACTTCGATCATGTTAGCGGAAATTTCCCTCCACTTGTTGAAGAAGGAGGTGAACCCTTCATTTTCTTTTTGTTTTAGCATCTCAAGTTGTCTATAGTCAGTTTCGATTTGAATATTACACTTATATCTGTCAATGAAAGCGTTTTTTTATTCCCTCCCAAGTAGAGGTTTCTCTTTATCAAGGTAGAAGAACCAATGCTGACAAATGGTTTCAAGAGATAGCGAGAACAAAGAGTGAAAAATATTCTTATCAATCCCTTTAATGTTCATTACAGTTTCAAATAAAGGACCTTAAATGAAAGTAAGGATTGTCAGTTGGCTTAAACTTAGGGATGTCAGTGGCATTGAATTTCTGCGGAAGAAGCTCCTTGTCCACTGAGACCCCTTGTGAGCTTATGCCTTGGAACTTATAGTCATTGGATATTTTGCTCAAACTTTCTTGCATGAGCTCCATTTGTTGTTGTTTCACATGATCATTGATTTGAAGGGTTAAAGTCTTCAACACCTCAGTCACGTCTGCCATTTACTTCTTAAGCTCATTGACTTCTTCTTGACTTGTCATTATCTTCTTAGTTTTTCTTTATAGACTCACTGGTTTGTCAAAAAGTTGTACTTGAACGAAAAGGTGTTGTTCTTGATTAATCGCCCATCTCTCCTTGACCAAGTACTGTGGAAAGGGAAATTATGGACATTCACTGTTACTTATTTGACTCAAACTCTATTCAACATGCAATAGATGGAAGGAGGTCGGAAGAATGAATATTGTGATATGGGGAAAGCATGTAGAGAATGGAAGGATGATGTAGATGGAGAGATATGAAAAAATTAGGAATAGAATGTACCCCAACTCAAATGACGGAAAAAAACCGACTCATGCATGAATCTAAGACATGGTCATAGTGACATATACAAAGTGTTTTCTAATACTAGTGAGTATAGGTGACATGTTAAGACTCATGTCATGACCATGTGGCTAGACTATGTGACTAGACTAAGTTAAGACTTCATGTATTTGCATTAAACTGGACAGGTTGTGGTACTTTAGTCATAACTTTTGATCTGTGACTCTTATTGGGATGAAACCAACGCCAAATTAAAGATAAAACTCGGGGCTACAGATCCATTGGTTGTACGACTCGTAACTCTTCTTAGAACTCCGGCTATGACCAAAACAAGTTGACGCTTGTGCAGTATATGGGAATAAAAGTCCGGGTTGACTCAAAGGAACTATGACTCGATTTTAGACATATTTATTAGATCAAATTAATTAATCAATTAATTAAGCAAAGTCCTTTAGTCCTTAATTAGTTTATTTATACTTAATCATAAGTCAAATAAACGATTAGGAAAAACACATAAAGTATGCACGACAAATAATGCACAAGTAGTCAAGTAGGCACAATATGATGCAATGAGTTTGCAACCTAACCATGGCTCTAAGATGAGTGTCATTTATGGCACTCATTTGGTTCATTTTAGGGTAAATTTCATGCTATTCTATACCTCTTTTACTTAGCTTTTCCTAAATTTTACTCTTTATTTCTTTTAGTTTGCATTTTCTTAGTTGGATTTCTTTCTTTATGCATTTCTTGGTTTATTTTGTTATTTTCTCTTTTATTTGCTTGTTTTCCTTTACTTCTCTGGTTAAGGTCATTATCCAAGTATCCCGAGGCCTTTTCCCAAGTTTGACATTGATTAGGATGTCTAATGTGCTCCATTTGAAGCTCAAGCATGGAGAAGTGCAAGTTCCTAAAGTCCTTGAGCTGTGCATTCAAGCCGTGGGGGCATGATTTCTAGTGTTGAACCTGCAAACATGGAGTTTAGAAACTGCAAGGTCTCGTGTTTATCAAGAGCATTAAGTGGAACGCACGAGGAGCATCGGCATGATAGGGAAGAAGGCTGCCCAGTTCCCAGGCGCGGGCGTGCACGACTATGGCGCAGCCGCGTGGCCTGGTGCTGCGGGCGCGCCTGTCTGGGTCTCTGTTCCATACCTAGATTTACGCGTCCGCGCTCTCCCTTATAGTTGGTCGCGCTTGTTTGGGTTTATTTGGGGACGATCTAACTAACTTCTCTTAGTTAATTTTACTATATTTAGATTTTCTTTCTATTTTTAGGGGAATGAATTCATAAATTAGAAGAGAATTAGAATTAGAATTTTGGAGAGAGAAACTCTAGATTGTAGAGAGAGAAGTTCTTGATTGATTATTGAAGACTGGTAATTCTAGCATTTTCTCCATTGAATTGAAGCAAGTTGTAATGATTTCTTTTACTTTAATGCAATCTTTAGCTTATCATTTCAATTGCTTTGTTGATTGTTCAAGTTTGAATTGAATTTGTGATTGAATTAGTTCTATTGATATGATGATGATGATGAAATTGTTTATTAGCTTAGTTTTGTTCTTAATTTCAATGGATTGTGAGTAGTTCTCTTGCTAGGGGAATGGTGAAGCATGTATGAGTAATGGATTGATGCTAATTAGGGGAAATTGATGGAGTTGATGTTGTGATTAAATTGGTTGATTGATTAAGTGCATGTGTGTGATTAATTGAAGAGTAGCTAACTTTGATTATTACACTAGAATGCATTGTAAGCTTGCATTGATACGGAAAATTGATTTGTGGCTTGCTTTTGTCGATTGAGTAGGTCTGCAAGGTTCTTAGTTAAAGTCTCTCGTAGTTGGCACTAGCTTGACCTCTAGGAGATTAGCCTACCTTACTCTCTTGATTGTTTAATTGATTTTCCCTCGCAACACTTGACTTAGTCATCTCCAATCCCAGTTAGCTATATACATTCCGAGTATATACGTATCCTAACCCTAGTGCTTGATAAATATGATTTCATTTTGATTGTTTTGAATATACACACCTCATTTTATTGCTTCGAAATAGCTTAGCTTTGACTTTAGCATTCACCTCCCATTCATAATGGTACGACCCTAGACTTACTCTATGCTTTGTATAGGGGTGTGTTGAGAGATTACAAATTTTGTTTTGACCAAGGGTGGATTAGTTTTCAACGACCTAGTCTTCGCCCTAGATCACTAGTTCTCTAAAGTTTAGGATATGGGTTAGTCAAAGAGGATCCATGGTTGTGAGTCCGGATGCACCGCACGCGGAAGCCTTACCTTTGGAAGGGTTGGCGCGTGTGGATGGGACCCCGCGAGTTAAACTCGCTTTCATGGTTTGGTGAATTCAACATTCTCGGATGTACCCTTTGTTACTCAGAGCGTTCAATCAGGTAGATGGAGCATAAATTCCTAGAGGGTTATGTCCATATGTAGAACACATATGGGTTTCAGAAAGTAAAACTCCATCATGAAGTAGAATTGAGCCAACAGTGCTAGAACTGGCCGGAATAAGAACGCATATTTCTGGCTCGGTATTGGAAGAACGCAGCGCCAGCCAACAGGGACTGTCGCCGGGATATAGCCCTGTCGCCTAGCGAAAGAATTGTTGCACACTGATAGAGCCATATCTTCGGCGACAGGCTCTGTTTTCTAGACGCCAGTTCCTACATGCCTCAATAGCTGTCTGTATTCTTAAATTTTCTAGTTTTTTGCAGCATTAATTCGATTCTAGATGTGAAAGATATTCCTCAAATTTCCTACGTGTAAAAAATCCTATGTTTTTTACTCATTACGGAAGCTCTTTCCAATGAGATCCTTAATTTATGCATATGAAAATAATGTTAATAAAAATTACGCACATGAAGTACTTAGAACTTTTCAAGTCTTATCCACTCATTCTAAATCATTGCCAAAATAAATTTTAGGAATTAAAATAGAAATCCTCCCCAATGGAGTCGCCAAAAACTGTAGGGAATATTTCAAGCATCACCCCAAACTTGAACCCCGTTGTGATCATTCACTTAAGCATGGTGGCATCTAAAGGGAAGGAAGCTAGAGCAAAAGAGTCGCCAACAAGTTTTAGGAACTTGTAAACCGTTTACGAGGTGAAGGTTAAACCCCTTAATGATCCAAGAGATCGTTAACTCCAATAGGACTGGAACCAAGGCTAGAAGTTCGGGGATGAAGGTACAAATTCTATCTAAAAGAGAAAGAACCTGCCCTAATAATAGGCCTCTACTTTATTCTTCTTGTATTCATGTGCGCTTTCTGACTAACATGCAATCAATAGGTTTAACCCTAAACCTGTTTATATATGTTGGTTGAATATTAATGCACAAAAAAAATCTATTATTGGCAATCACTTGAATTATAATCATATTAACCCTAAACAAGATTATTAATTATCTTATTAAGTGTGATTACTAGTACAAATTCCCTTTAAACATGCAAGGTGTGATCAAGCAATAACAATAAATATCAAGCAACAATATAATCATAATAATAATTTAATTATAATTAAGATAATCATATCAACGCGAAAGCGTAATAATAGTAAGATCCTAGGCATGATACTAACAAGATTAATAACAAACCCTAGCATGTCATTACAAAATAAAGATTTAATGTTAACCCTAACATGATACTAACATGCTATTAGGAAAGAAAATAAGAAGCATCATAGAAATCATAATTGATTTAAGGAACTTATTCTTTACCCTAAACATCATACTAAGAAAAGCATCCTAACATGATACTAGGAGTCAAAATAACAACATAAACATGATTTCTATATCATAATATCAATAAAACAATTAAAGCACTTACTTGGATGCCTTGTACTTCTTTCTAATAACAAAATACACAAGTTAGTAACTTCAAGGGAAATAATAAAATTAAACAATTAAATTAAATAATTGAAAGAGAGGTTTGGGACCAAACCCTAAGAAATACCAAACCTTTAACGTCTTGGGCAAAGGCAACTTCGAATTTGGCTAGGTGTGTCTAGATCTTGTGAATACGGAACTTTGTTTGTAAAAAGTTGGTTTAGAAAGAGAGAGAGAAAATCAAGAATTTCTTGATGAGAGTTGGTGATTAAAAACGGAGGTTTAAGGAGGCTATTTATAACGAAAAAAAGCCGGAACATGATAAAAAAGAATCAGAGTTTTAAGACGAATACAACATGACATTGTCGCTGCAACTTCCCCTGTCGCCGCACGACAAGGTGCAGCAACGCGCGACAGGCCTGTCGTCCGTCTCTGCAAGACATTTTTTGCGGATTTGTTTTTATTATATCTTATGATCCATAAGTCCAAATAAGTTATATAATATGTTGTTGGAAAGATCTTGAAGTCTACTTTCCAACCCAATTATAATCAGATTAAAATCATTTGTAGATAATTAGATATAGCCGAAATAGTGGAAGGGTATCAGTTTTGGATAGAGTTTCATGCATATTCCATTCATATTTTTTTCGTTATAGCTTGGATTTAATATTATAATATATCATTGGAAATATAATTTAAAGATATATCCAACCATATAAAATTTGGATAAATATTATGAGGCACAAAAATAATATCTTAATATATTCCATCTCGTACAAAACAAGGATTCTCAAAAGTAATAGTTTTATTCAATTTCAAACTCTTTGAAACAAAATTATCAATCCTAACTCCATTAGGATTTAAGAGAATTTTCTAGAGTATTCTAGATGACTATAATCAATCCTAATAGCTTTAGGAATGATAATTAATAATAATAGGCCCTCCTCTAGATCATTGGGTGGTATGTAAGAACCAAACCGGGCCCAGTTTAGTATTTTGGCCATACCTTCCTTATTATTCATCGGAATTGTGCTTATAATATATCGTTGGAAAGGTCTTTTCAAACTTCATCCAACTACACCATTATTGGAGCCTTGTCATGGACCAAACTATAATGGAATGCACGTTTTTCATTTATTACTGGGTTTGATTTTGGGGAGACACATTTGGGTGTCTACAGTTATTAATCAAGTTTAAACATGTATGAACATGTTTTAGGCATAATTAGTGATCGGACAAGGAAATCTAAGATAAATTGGTTTCAAATATGGGTTTCAACTTACTTCATAATGCATTTCGTAGTCCATAAACACTTCAACTTTGATCTAACATGAAGAACAGATTTTTGTAACATCATCGCACTTCCTTTCGCGACAAGAGGCCAAAAGTAGGTGTCTACAATAGGAAGATATAATTTTTCAAGGATTCACAAGTATTAAAGCTGGAATCTTTATTGAAGTTATGTTCATTTTTCCAACTCCCTTTTATTTTGTAAAAATCACAAGATTAAATTAAATTAATCAAATTAATATTGAGTAAGTGCCCTCTTACTTTTGTTGCACCAAGTTAAACCAATTTTATTAAAAAAATGGCTCTTGGAATAAGTTTTGGTTTTATGCACTTGGATGAATTTATTTAAGTTGGACTTGTTATATTTTCATTTTTTCCTCAAGATTAATTGATTCTAAAATTAATTTAAAATTGATTAAATATGACACACAAAATCAGGATTTTTCCAGAGGAATGAGCACCACAAATCAAGGCCGAATAAGCCTCGAGCTAGCTCTCGGCTAGCCGGACTACTCACGCAGCCATGGGCTGCCGAGGCTGCTTGGGTGCCTCGATCTATGATGCTGCTGTGTGCCGTGTATGGGGCTGCCATGTGTGCAATCCTTGGCGCACCATGGAAGCCTTGTGGCTTGCCATGGGTAATCCGCTTAGGGTGCTTGAATTGAACGTGTTTGAGTGCATGGGTGTGCTTGGTGTTTTGGTGCAAAGGGGCAAGCAGCCGTGGCCTTGTGCCTAGCACCTTGTAATCCGTAGCAAACACTACTAGGATCAACCTAGCTAGTGCTACGTAAGGTGGTGAAGGCACGTGCGCCAAGCCGTATAGTGCGGGGTTGTTAGACAACCTTGACTTTCATATGGTACGTATGTAGTGCGTAAACCACTTGAGTACAGTTCGCTTCGTGTTTGCTTATTTCGCCGTTTTAATTATTTTATTAATTTAATTTGGTTTTAATTATTTTAATAAATTTTGGAGGTTAGGCCTCGGTTTTATGAGCGGCATTGGCAAAATTTATTTTGGCAAATAATTGGGTTTTACCGGCTTAATTAATTGGATTAATTAAGATGGATGCAGAATTTAGTGGGAGCTTCAAATATTAGTTGCGCTTATTTACATAATCGGTTAAAATAACTTTGACTTGTTTTAATTAGGGTGTTAATTGGATTAACCACCTAGATTAGTTACTAGTTATCGCATGTTTATGCATTATTACTTGTTTTATCATTGTTAAATGCATGGGCCAATCACAAATAGTGAATGGATGAATGGAATGTATATTCCCTCACAAGTTTTATAAATGGCAACTAGTGGGGCCCGATTAGGATAGAAAATACGAATTGCGATCCGTGATGTATTTTTGTAGATCTAAATATGGTTTGCGTACCGTTGAGTATTTTTGTACCTTAATATTTAGATTAGTCCTAATCGTAGATACTAGTAGTTGCATAATTTTGGTCAAGTCTTGAAGACGGAGGTTCTTGGAATACAAAGCCATGAAGTTTTAAAAGAAGACCTTTTGAAGACTTGAAGAATTCAAGGGTCATGCTAGTTGCTAATATGCATCAAAATGCTTATGGTTTACATATTTATGATCATTTATATATGAATTATATGTTAAATGCATGTTAGGATTTTGATTGTTGTGCTGATTAATTAAGTTCACTTAAATCAACCAACATAGTAACCTTAGGTCCCTAAAATATTGAGTGAAATTACCATTCCAAAACAACACTTATCGACCTATTGAGAGTAGTGATGGGCTACGCCAAAGCGAGGCATCACTATTATTCCCTAGGATACGTAAGGTATGTGGATGGGTTTGCCAAAGCATGACATCACATACAAGTTGGTTTTGGTTGTACTCAATGATATGAGTGATGGAGTCCTAACATGTCGTGGCAAAGTAAATAAATTGTTGAGAAAGCATCAGATGTAATGATTTATTCAACCAAGAGTGGCTTGAACCCATTAGAAAAGCGTTGCTTACCTTGGGAGATTGAGTGCTAAGACAAGCAAAAGCATGCTTGGCCACTCTTTGTTTCTTTGTTTCTTTGAATCTTGGAATCGACTTATTCTCGCCAAATGGGGACAAATTTAAAGCGTGAATAAGACGTTTAATAAGATTGAAAATTTGCATGAATACCTTTTAATTTTCAAACTTATTATGTTATTTACTTGATAAATGTTTATACTTTGCACTTATATTTATAGAATTCCAAATCAAACTATATTGTTTTCCATGATTGGTAAAGGAAATCTTTGAGAATGGCTCTCAAAGAAAGGTAAAACATTTCTAAAATACAATTCTCATATATGACTTTTATAACAAAGTAAAAAAGGACGGTTAGACATAATGCTTTCAAAATACTAGGTAGTTTTGATAAAACATGAAGTATTGAGTTGCAAACTCAAATTATCAATATTGACAACCAACATATCTTTTCGCTTAATACATAGATTGTTTCGGGGGTTTTTGTCCCTTGGGAGAGTTACAACACTGAGACTGGATTCAACAAAGGACGCCTGTACCTGCAAAGCAAACGGACCGCCGAATGGTCGGGGGTCCGCCTCCGAAGATTAAGTTAGTAAGCGTTCGGTAATAAAACGTGCGGAAATAAAGTTATCTGCTCGGATTCCAAGCTCAGGTAAGGTGTGATAAGTGACGTATTGTCTCGTATTGCGTGTATATTCTCTGTCTTGTCATAAATGTAAGAATGTCCCTATTTATAGGGTCCTTTTGGAAAGTGTGCCATCCCTAGGATCTGGTGACCCAGGGATTAGGGCACGCCGTTTTTGAGGGCCCCTTGGGATTTGGGCCTTGAAAGCCGCCATTCCTAGGGGGCAATATCTGCTCGACACGTTTCGCCATCTGGATGGTCCAACTAAGTGCCCCTTCCAGTGACACGTGTCATGCTCTGATTGGGCCACTTGGCAGGGTATAAAATACCCAAATCATTTTCCCCTCATAGGGGTCACGTGTATTGCACGTGGCACCTGTGACAGGTGTCAGTATCCGAGTGGTCGGATTCAAAAAATTACTGTTGGAGGGAAATTTTTAGGGTTTTACCCCCCTATAAATAGTAAGGTTTGACCCCCCCTTAGATTCACACCTTTGCGAATCTCTGGAGAATCTTGGACTTTTTGACTTAAAGAATTTCAAAATTCCCTAAGTGTTTTAACTTTTCAAGCATCCGACACTCGGCCAACTATCCGACCGTTCTTCAGTCAACCAAGCGTCTTTCACCCTTCTTCTAAAGGTAACGCCTGTTTTTTCTTTTACTCTTCATTTTTTCTTGGTTTTCGAAAAAAATGGTTCCCCAGTCGCATGCGGCACGACATAGGATAGTGATCAGCCAGTCACCGGGGACGGCTGAATCTAGAACTAGCAGTGCCGAATGCTTGGCCAAAGACCCTGCTTTGCGAACTTCTCTGAATCCGACCGTTTCCGTGTCTGTGCAGGACACTATGGCCAGAACCAAAAGAACAGCAAGACAAAGTAGCTCCGATGGAATTTTCTACCATTCGGATGGGTCGATTGTTTATTCAGACGGCTCAATAAGGGTGCCTCGAAGTGAGCTGTCGGAACATCCTGACAACCCTTCTTATCTTCCTCCAACCCCCACCTATTACCATTCGCCCACATCTAGTGGAACTCCCAGTGATGGAATCCTGGGGGAGGCGGATGAAGAATATCAACCCGAGCCTTCTTGACAGGCGCCGGAAGAGAGTCTGGGGGAGGACCCCACTGGCACTAGTCGGCGGTCCCCTAGCTCTGATGAGAGCTCTGATGACAAGTCGGCCTCGTCATCTTCTTTAGAGAACGCCTCCATAACTTCAGAGGAGGTAAGAACGAAAATAGATTCTGCCAGGGAGTCCCTGGCAGTGGATAAAGGGGAAAGCTGGGCCAAGCCGAGCGTTTCCAGGCGCTTGGAGAGAGCCCCCTACTATCATCATGTTCCGCCCAGCAGGCGGAGCTCCATGGCATCCGGCCTTGCCAATTTTAGGCGCAAGGTCGTTCTAGGCTATGGCTATACTTTGTCGGTCCCTAACGAGGGTGACACCATTACCTGGCCGAGCCTGGCCAGCTATCAGGACAGAGCATTCGGCTGCTATGAAGCGGCCTTCCAAGCTGGCCTCCGCTTCCCTCTCCATCCGGCCGTGGAGAGGATCTTGGATGGATACCAACTGGGTATCTGGCAACTTGTACCCAACTCCTGGATTAATATTCTGGGGTACGTTGCCGCCTGTGAGATGCTGCAGGTGGAGGCGAGCTTTGAAGCATTCGCCCACATGCACTATCTGAGCAGGGCGCCTGCTAGGGGCGGTGAGGGCTGGTACACCTTGACCACTTGCAAGGGGTACATGATGGCTGTTGGCAAAGAGAACAAGTGGAAAGACTGGAGGACTAAGTTTTACATAGTCAAGTCTTCCGACAGCCGCCTGAACCAAAAGTATAACAGGTGGAATAAGAATCCACCTCTCCTATCAGGCAGGAGTGCATTGCCGCCTCTTCCTAGGCGGGCAAAGGAGGAGATCATGGACCAAGGGTTGTTTACCGTGTCCGTGTGGACGAATGATGAGGGGGACAAGGAGGTCACCCCCCAATGCTATCTCCCTTTGTACAAATGGTTTGAAGAGGGAACGTTCTTAGCCGCCTGTGGGCTAAGCTCTGAAATGCCGAGAGATAGTCGGCCGTCTGTTTTATATGCAATTTCATTTTGCTTTTCAATACTTGTTTGATGGTGCTAACACTTGTTCATTTTTGCAGACAAGGTAATGGAGAAGCTCTCAGCCACAAGGAAGCCGACTGTATCTGCTGCTCGATACAGATTGAATGTCCTAAACAGGGCAGAGGCAACCACCCACACCAAAGTAGATGAGCAGAAAACTGGCGGCACCCCCAAGGTGGGAAATTGTTATACTTATCATTTCTGACCAATGTTAAATTTGTCCGAATGATTTCTAACTTGTTTTATCTTGTGTTGATATAGGGTGCCCCTACCAAATCTCCCTCAAAACCATCCGACCCTAAAATCCAAAAGACAAGGGCGGGTGATGTGAGCGCATCCGGCAAGGGCGGCCGGAAGCACATTGCTCAGAAGCCCAAGAGAGGCCTAGACGCCTCTTCTCTCGAAGCTGATAGGGGGATCAGCAAACCGGATGTCCAGAGGACATCGAAGGGTGGCTTCAAGCAACCCACCACTGTTATCGGCTCAGCAGGAGAGAGGAGGAGTCTGGGGAAAGAGGAGGAACCACAGGACGACGGTAAAAACCATTCGCCTTTATTGTTCTTCCATTTAGATGTATTTGCGTTATTTTTCTAACTCTCTTTCCTTCTCAGTCCCTGTGTAGAGGCCGACTGTAATCCAGATGGCCAAGTCCATGCTGAGGGCGGTTGATCCTGACGACAAGGCGTCTGTCAGAGGAGTCGGCACTCTGGACTTGGATGGCATCTTGGGAAACCTCTGCGAGGTATGAGTCTTAACTTAAGCAATTCAATTCTTTTTTTTTTTTTTTTTGCTCAAGTCTTTATCCGCCTGGTTTTAACCATTCGGCTCTTTTTGCAGGCCATGCTGCGCGTCTAAGGGCTCAGGCAACCTCTCAAGGAGAAGTCCAAAGAGGTAACAGCAGCTAAAGCTCGGGCCGAGTCCGCCTTGGATTGAGCTCATTTGATATTGCTCAAAATGAGTTTCTGACGCTTGATATGATGTATTTGCAGGCGGAAGCCAATATGCAGGTGAAGAAGGAGCTGGACTCAGCCCGCCTGCGCATCACTTCCCTTAAGAAAGAAATCACAAATCTTAAGGAGAAGCTCGAGCCTCTTTAGGATGCCAAGGAAGAGGCCGAGAGAGCCAAGCAGAAGGTGGGCCGCCTGGAGCAGCGCCTCACCAACCAGGAGCATCAGCTGAAGACCAAGTTTGAGTCCGTGGCTGAACAAGAGAGAGAGGCTCTTGTTAAGCAAATGATGAGCGACTATGATGCCATCATGCGGGACACTTGGGCGGCTGTGCAGCCGGACTCGGACTATCAGACTTGGAAATCCAAGTTTGATGAAGCCAGCAAAGCATTCGACGCTCGCCTTCTTGAAGAAGCTGAGAATGCAGCTAAGGATGCTGCTGAGGCTGAGGAAAGCTCTGGGTCCGACTCTTCTGGGGAGTCGTCCTCTGGTGGAGAGGAGGAAGATCAGGTGGAGGGACGAGAGGAAAATGATGAAGAGCAGCCGAAGGAAAATAGGTCGGCTGCCAATGAAGAGGCTCTCCCCTGATCACTAAAGCTTTTTATCGTTTCTGCGGCCGAATGGCCATGTACTTGCTTTTCTGGCCTGCGTGCCGAGTATTGATGTATCTTTACCGACCGTGGGGTCGGGTACTTTGACAATTTCTCTGGCTATGCCAGAAACAATCTCAACCAGTCGTCTATTGGCGATTGGTCTTTTTAATTTAAATCATTCGGTCATTTGGCTGAGTTTATTCATACTGTTGTCCTTTGCATTTTTGAATTTTTCATTGCATGTTTTTGGCTAAGTATTATAACCTGTATACCATGCGAATGTTCTTGCCCCTGGACGGATGTCGAGTGGTTTCGGTTTATTGGATTGATTGACTTAGAAATTATTGATACTTAGAAGAGTATTCATGGTTTCTAAGTCAATCAATCACTATGGTGATTGCCCCAAACCACTCGGCAGACGTCCATCCAGAATTGGCAACTTAAGGTTTCATTCGGCCATTGGCTCAAACAAAACTCAAATTTCCAACTTAGCAAATTTTGCTAGGAAAACTTCCGCCTGTTTTGCCCCGTGAGCTAAAAACAGGCGCATCCGGCCATAGGCCTCCTTGAGATAAGATAAGTTTATAACTTAGCAAATGTTCTTTAAAAAGAATTGTCCGCCTGTCTTGCCCCAAAAGCAAAGAACAGGCGTCATCCGGTCAAAAGCCTCATTTGGTGCTTAAGTAGTTAACTGAACTCGTATATTAACAAAAATGTTCCGCCTGCTTGGCCCCTGGGCAAAAACAGGCGCATCCGGCTTAATGCCTCTTTCGCCTCTACTTGTGAAACAGTGACCATTTTCGAGCTGTGCAAGAACAGTTAGAAAATTCAGGCCTTTTAGATTTCACTTTAGATTAAAACAAATGACTGCGAATGCTGCCTTAGCATTCGGTAGGGCCGCTTGTTATATTTGTAGAGCAATGTGCCACCCAAATGGGAGATGCTTCTCCTCGACGAATTCGCCCGAATGGACGTCGCCGGTTATCTGACTCATGTTGGAGCAGACGGTCATACTCATGTTGGAGCAGACTGTGACCATTAGGTCTCATCATGATTTTATCTGGCCTTAGGCCTCTTAAATGGTTGAGTAAATATTCGTTAAGTGTCGATATTAACTTAATGAATTTCGTAGGAACGACTGTTCTAAAGCAATCGGCTTCTTCAGAAGGATTGGGCCGTCTTCTATTGGGACAGACGCTTTCCAAACGCATTGGCCGTCTGTACTTTGTACAGTACTTTGTACAGGCGACGCTAAGAAAAACAAAAAGACAAGTTAGGAAATGAAGGCATATTCTCATTAACAAAACTTGAGATAACAAAATTGGTCTTTACATTCGTACTTAGAAGTAGTACTTTTTCAAGTTGTCTACATTCCAAGTTCTAGGCAGCTGCCTGCCGTCTGGGTCTTCCAGGCGGTAGGTGCCGTCTCTCACTTCCTCATAGATTCGGTAGGGGCCTTCCCAATTTGGGGTTAGCTTTCCCAGTTCATTCGCCCTACCGACTGCCTCCATTTTCCGTAGCACAAAGTCCCCCACTTTGAGAGGACGCTTGTGTACTCTTTTGTTGTAAGCCCGAGTCATTCTCAGACGGTATATCTCATGACGCAAGGCAGCATTGCCCCTGCGCTCTGGAAGTGAGTCCAATGCTAGGCGCATGGCCTCCTAGTTCGCCTCTTCATCATACAGCATGATTCGAAGAGTCGGCTCATAATGCTCAATGGGCAGAACAGCTTTTGCTCCATACACCATGAGAAACAGGGTTTCTCCAGTTGCCCCTTTAGCAGTCGTTCTGATGGACCAGAGGACGTGTGGTAATTCATCCGCCTAGAGACCACCAGCCTGTTCAATTTTCTTTTTCATCCCGTCTGAGATTAACTTGTTGAAGGCTTCGACCTGGCCGTTTGCTTGAGGCCGGCCGACTGATGCAAAGAAGCTTGATACCCCTTGCTCTCCTAACCAAGTCTTGAGTTGAGGCGTCTCAAATTGAGGACCATTGTCAAAGACCATAGACATGGGCACCCCAAAGCGAGTGATAATGTTCCTCCAAATGAAGGAAATGACATCTTTTGTCTTGATGTTTTTGACTGCCTCTGCCTCTACCCACTTGGTAAAGTAATCCACAACTACCAATATGTAGCGCTTGCCGCCTGGAGCCGCGGTGTAAGGCCCAAGTATGTCCATGCCCCATTTGGCAAAGGGAATTGGGCTGTGGATGGCCGTCAGGTTTGTGGCCGGACGATGGATGATCTTGCCAAATTTTTGGCACTTGTCACATTTTTTTACCATTTCCATTGCATCCGACTCCAGAGTTGGCCAGAAGTAAAGCCGCCTGGCCTTGGCAGCGAGGGATCTGCTGCCTATATAGGAGGCGCAGAATCCCGAATGCAACTCTTCGAGGACTTCCTTACCCTTGTCAGGGGTTACACACTTCAACAGGGGTTTCAGAAAACCAGCCCTGAAGAGTTCTCCTTGTCGCAACTCGAAGTTAGCCGCTCGTTTTTTCAGAACAGCCGCCTCCTGTGGTGAGTCAGGGAGCGTGCCGTCTGCAAGATAGGCCCGGATGCTGTCCATCCAGGTTGAGCTTTGGTCAAGAATTCCAGTGGGGTCTACCTCAGATATACTTCTTCTTTCCATGACCTCCCAGAAAACTGACCGAGGCGTTTCACAGGAGGCGGATGATGCCAGCTTGGACAGAGCATCCGCCTGATTGTTTGAAGACCTGGGCACTTGAGTTAGATGGAATTCTTCAAGTGTCCCAACTTCATTCTTGACCGCCTGCAAGTATTTAATCATGGTCGGATGAGTGGCCTCGTACGTCCCATTGACTTGGAGTACGACCAGTTGTGAATCCGAGCAGGCGTCAATTTTTTTGCCCCTGCTGCCTTACAGTACCGAATGCCAGCAAGCAGGGCTTCATATTCGGCCTCATTGTTAGAGACCTGGAACTTGAACCGTAGTGCATACTCGTATTTGTCTCCTTCAGGAGACTGACAGATAATTCCTGCACCACAGCCGTTCGCAGTGGAGCTCCCGTCCACATACACTTTCCAAACCTGACTAGTATCATCCGGAGCAATCGGCCTTGTCATTTCCACAATAAAGTCGGCGAATGCTTGCCCCTTTATTGCTTTCCTTGGTTCGTAAGTGATTTCCAATCCTTGCATTTCAATCGCCCATTTGAGCATTCGTCCAGAAGACTCCAAGGTTGTGAATGGTCGTTTGATCGGTTGGTCAGTATAGACTTCTACCGCATGCGCCAAGAAGTAGGGTTTAAGCTTCTTGATGGCCATGTAAAGGGCAAGGCCGAATTTCTCAACCATGGGGTACTGAAGCTCCGCGTTTCTCAGAACATGGCTAAAGAAATACACCGGGAGCTGGATGCCGTCTCTTTCAGCTAAGAAAACGGCACTGAGGGCATGATCAGAGACGGCTAAGTACATGAAGAGCTTCTCTTTGGGCAAAGGGCTGACAAGACTTGGCAAATAGTGCAAATGAGTTTTCAGCTTTTGAAAGGCCGCCTCCGCATCATCCCCCCATTCAAAGTTGGTCTTCTTTTTGATTGCCTGGAAAAAGTAGAGGCACTTGTCGCCTGACCGACTGAGGAATCTTCCCAAGGCCGCTAGACAACCTGTTAGTTTTTGCACTTCCTTCACAGTACGGGGCGACTTCATGTCGATTACCGCCTGTATTTTCTCAGGGTTGGCCTCTATTCCCCTTTGGTCAATCAAAAATCCGAGAAACTTCCCAGACTCAACACCAAAGACATACTTTTTTGGATTTAGCATGACCTTGTGCCGCCTGAGTGTGGCGAATGTTTCTCGGAGATCAGCAAGATGATCCGCCTATTGTTTGGATTTGACTATCATGTCATCAATGTACGCCTCTACATTCCTTCCGATTTGATTAATGAAGACCGTATTAATCATTCGTTGGAAAGTAGCAGGCGCATTCTTCAAACCAAACGGCATCACCGTATTACAGAACAACCCCTGATCAGTGACGAATGTCGTCTTTTCTTGATCTTTTTTCCACAGGGGGATCTGATGGAAACCTGAATAGGCGTCCATAAAACTCATCAAGGCATGTCCGGCTTTTGAGTCGACCAGACTGTCGATCTTAGGCAATGGATAACTATCCTTCGGACATGCCTTGTTGAGGTCTGTGTAGTCAAAACACATCCGCCAAGTTCCATTCGGCTTTTTTACTAACCCAACGTTAGCTACCCACTCAGGGAAATTGCACGGCCGAATGAACTTGGCATCTAACAGCTTTTTTACTTCGGCAGCTGCCGCCTGACTTCTTTCTTCGCCGTGGTTTCTTTTCTTTTGCCGGATGGGCTTCTTTTTAGGATCCACGGCGAGTTTGTGGACGGCAAGATCCGGGCTGATGACTGGCATCTCCTCCACTTCAAAGGCAAAGATGTCTTTGAATTCCCTCAGCAGCTGGTGAAGGCTTTCACCCAGCTTTGCAAAGGCAATCGTCCCCACCTAACAGTCCGCTCTGGACGGCTGTCGTCCAGAGGGATATCAATGTGTTCACAGCAGGCTGGGGACGGAGATCATCCGACCGTTCCTCGGTCAGTTATTGCTATTGTTTTTCTTTTTTGACCACCACCAACTGATCAGTCTTTCTTTTCTTTCCGGCTGGTGTGGCCGACTGTTCTTCCTTGACATCGTCGAGGTAGATTGTTTGCTTGCCCCGACCGGATGCTACGGCCGCGGGCTTGACGTCCAAGAGGTAACACTCTCGAGCCGTCTTTTGGTCCCCATTAAGGGAGCCGACTGTTCCGTCATCCTTCTCATACTTGAGTAGCATGAGAGCAGGGATGATGACGGCCTTACACTCGTTAAGAGTGGGTCGGCCAAAGATGAGGTTGTAAGCTGTGAGCTCTTCAACCACTAGGAAACGGATGGTCATGTGCCGACCGTCTCCCCTGCTTCCCAGGTGGACGGGTAAGTCAATTCGTCCGACTGGGTGCACAAGTCCTCCCCCAAACCTAACAAGGGTGTGGGAGACCTTCGTCATGCTATCCGGTTTGTACTTGAGATTGGATAAGAATTTGAGGCTGATGAGGTCCGAGGAGCTTCCTGTGTCAATCAGAATTCGGCCAACCAACTGGTTGGCGACCTTGCACTCAATGAAAACAGGGTCATCATGCGGCCGACGGACTTTGCCTCTGTCCTGCTCGGTGATGACAACTTTAGGGAAGGTGGATGTGCCTGCCGCATCCCCTTCCTCAACAGAGTTGACCATCTTTCTCATATGGTCCTTGGTGCCCCGAATGGTTGGGCCACCACCGACAAATCCGCCTGCTATTGTGTATACCGGATCTTCATCAGTTTCGGCACTCACAGCAGGCTGGGGAGTCTTTTTCTTGGACTGCCCCGAATTTGCCTTTAAAGTCACTTTGGACTTCACAAAGGACTTCAGTTGTCCTTTGTCGGCCAGACGGTCGAGCTCCCGCTTGAGACTAAAGCAGTCGTTCGTGTCATGGCCAACATCCTCATGGAAATGGCAATTCTTGTTTTTGTTCCGATTTTCAGCGGAACCTTTCATAGGAGTCGGCTTTTCAAGAGTCAGCTGGTCCTTAATTTCCAAGAGGATGGAGCACCAGTCCTTGTGGAATTCGTACCTTGGGACGTACGGTTTCCACTCCTTTTTCTTCTTCTAGGCCGGTTGATCAGAGTTATCAATGGCCCAGACTTGCTTTTTCTTTTTGCTCTCTTCTGGCTTAGGAGCCGGCTGAGCAGGCCGACTCTCTTTCTGTCGGTCGGACTTCTTATGGTCCGACTGCTTATTGGAGGAGCAGAGTTCGGTCGCCTGTATATAGGCTTCCGCCTCTCGCAAGGCTCCTTGCAGAGTAAAGATTTGTTTGCGGACGAGTTCATACTTAAAAGTAGACCCGTCCTTCAGACCCTTAAAGAAGTCTGTGAAAGCGACCTCATCAGACAGCCCATGAATCTGGATTCGGACCAGATTGAACCGCCTGACGTAGGAACGCAAGCCTTCTCTATCTCCCTGTTGTACATTGCCCAAGTCAAGACTTGTCTTTTTGGCAGGGATGTTCATAGAGAAGTTTGAAGCAAACAAGAACGCAAGCGTCTTGAAACTATTTATGCAACTAGCCGGCAGATTGCCAAACCAATGCTGGGCTATGCCCTTCAGGGTGGCTGGAAAGCAACGACACCATGCGGCATCATCCAACCCCTGTAAATACATGAGGTGGGTGTATGCTAACAGGTGGTCTTCTGGGTTGGAGGTCCCGTCATAGGCTCCAACCAGAACGTTTTTAACTTTAGCCGGCTGTACGGCTTCAGTTGTTTCCCTGGAGAAAGAAGAGGGTTGATCTCCAAGATGTTGCAGCCTAAGCTGCCAGTCCATCGGCTGATAGTCGTATGCCGCCTGTCTTCCAAAGAGGGCAGGTTGCATGTAAGGTAAAACTGGCGCCTGGTACAATGGTTGTGCCATGTACTGGGCCGACTGAATCATATGAGGACCAAACTGAACCCGTTGGCTGCTTGCTTGAGTCTCATGTTCAGACTGGGAACACCTCACAGAGGTATTCCGAAAGCTATCATGATAAGTCGACGTTGAAGCCGACTCTGATAGCTGGGTTCTCTTCTCCTCAATGTATTGCCGAGCGTCAGAGAACGTTTTCTTGCTACCATCCGGCTGTATGTGCCGGATGGGTTTTCTTGTGCTCGTTTCTGGGAAACGGAGCCGAGTAAGGTCAAATTGGGGCCGAGCCTTCTCCTTGGGGGCAGGATGAGGAGTTGGCTGACGGTCCCTGACCGACTTCTGTTTGCCAGCTTGGGCTGGCTTCTTCGCCGACTGCTCCTTTCTAGGAGCAGGCGACTTCTTTGAGGAGAACTGTTTGATTTTACCCCTGAGGCTGCTCAGGAGTGTCATTAGTTCATCTCGAGTGATGGGAGTTGATCCTGCCGCCTGGGAAGGATCAACCGGCCGCCCCGAGGGCTTCTTTGGCAGTCCAGCAGTTTTGCTTGGTCCTGCCTGGTCATGGTGACGCTCCCGCCTCTCCTTACTGCGGATGCGTTTAGAGATGAGGGATCCATTTGGATCCACATAGGTTTCGACGTCAGCGTCGTCTCCTGAGTCATGGTCCGTTTGGACCAGTATGTCTTCTGGAGGCCGATTGGCCTCTGGATTCGGTACAGGGACTTGTGAAGCCATTTCAGAGGTACTCTCCCCACAAACGGCGCCAAATGTTTCGGGGGTTTTTGTCCCTTGGGAGAGTTACAACACTGAGACTGGATTCAACAAAGGACGCCTGTACCTGCAAAGCAAACGGACCGCCGGATGGTCGGGGGTCCGCCTCCGAAGATTAAGTTAGTAAGCGTTCGGTAATAAAACGTGCGGAAATAAAGTTATCTGCTCGGATTCCAAGCTCAGGTAAGGTGTGATAAGTGACGTATTGTCTCATATTGCGTGTATATTCTCTGTCTTGTCATAAATGTAAGAATGTCCCTCTTTATAGGGTCCTTTTGGAAAGTGTGCCCTCCCTAGGATCTGGTGACTTAGGGATTAGGGCACGCCGTTTTTTAGGGCCCCTTGGGATTTGGGCCTTGAAAGCCGCCATTCCCAGGGGGCAATATCTGCCCGACACGTGTCGCCATCTGGATGGTCCAACTAAGTGCCCCTTCCAGTGACACGTGTCATGCTCTGATTGGGCCACTTGGCAGGGTATAAAATACCCAAATCATAGATGAGTAGGACTCATTGATGTAGTAATTCAAGCATGAATTAAAGGAAAATATTTCTTTGTTTTACGGCCCATTAGATGCTTAATTATGCCTAACAAAGTATAAAAGTCAAACACTCTTAAAGAAATGGTTCTTAAATATTATGAGTTGAAGTATGATAAAAATTATAGGAATCAAGGAACAAAGAAAAGGAATAAGATTCCAATTTACTAAGGAATTCATGTTATTGTAGTTAACTTAGCAGCTCATTATCTTCACAAAGCATCGGATACTGCTTGAGTGTTCCACTTTGAAAGTGATCTCAAACCATTGAAGATAAGCTAAGCTATTGACTTACAAGCTTAGAATGAGGCGAGGAGAGCTACATAAGTTGTAAGGTCACATGCTTTGTTTAAAGACCTTTTGAGCTAAGGCTGGAACGAATAATGGTTATTATTATGTTCCATAATCAGCAGTTGATCCGTTTACACACGGAAAGACTCACATTCAAAGAAATGAGCAATAGTTGCAAATATATTTGAATGGCATGGTTGTATAAACCATGAATCAAGAATGCTTGATTATACATAAACATTTTCTTAACATGATAAACTGGCAAAAGCTCAAAGTCATGGGCATGATTTGCGTTCCGAACATCTTTAGCAATGTCACATCGACAAGAACGTACTCAAGGCTCTATTAGATAGGTTCTTGATAGTTGATGATTCGGAATCGTTCTAAGTAAAGCAAGTCTTACTTGTTGAAACTGACAAAGTAAAGAGCTATTGTTCTTAGTATGGACAATTGACTCCGAAAGCTAAAAAGGATTCATTTACTTCAATTTTTCACAAAGAATTTAAAAGAATTTTTCTATATTCATCAAATTTGAACAAACTTGACCTTGAATAGTTCAAGAGTTCAATGAAGTACAAAATCCACTTGGCAAGATATTAAAACGTCTAGATTAGATCAAGCGATGTTTTCTTGAGCCAAGTGTGACCATCACAAAGTTATGAAATTGAAATTTTCATAAATAACTCCACAAAGAACATAGTGTGTCTTCACGGAGACCTCGATGCCATTAAAAAATGACTCGAACAATGATGGATCACATCCATTCCTATAAAGTTCTTAAGATTTGCACAAAGGACTAATGTTACACTAAACAAAATGTCGGAGCTAAGAAAGGACACCATATTCAGTTATGGAAAGAATTAACTTCTTGTAGACACCCAAATGTGTCTCCCCAAAACCAAATCCAGTAATGAATACCTTTCACGCCATTTGATTATCGATTGAAGTGAAAGTGTGGAAAGTCTAGTGATGAGGATGTTTTTATTAAAATATTTCTCTTTCTATTTTCAAAGATATTTCTTTTCTTACCTTGTATATAAAAAAATAGCCAGTACAATTTGGTTTGGTCCATGATAAGGGTCCAATAATATTGTAGTTTGATTGGGCTCATAAAGAGCTTTCCAATGATATATAATAAGCCCAATTCCGATGAATAGTGAGGAAATTATGGATTAAATTGAATTAGGCCCAATGATTTTAAAGGTGGCCTAATGATCTAGAGGAGGGCCTATTAATTATTATTCCTAAGCTGATTAGGATTGATTTTAGTCTTCTAGGAATATCTGGAAGGTTCTTTTTAATTCTTATAAGATTAGGATTGATATATTATATTATTAAAGATGTTTTATTTTGAATAAAATATATTAAATCTGATTTTAAATCTACTTGGATGCAGAACTACCTGTAACTGGTTTTAAAGGTAATTTCGCGTGTAAAAGCGCGTTGTACTTTTGAACTAGCGCGAGATGACAGAGTTGTCGCCTAGCGCTGACCTTCGTCGCTTGGCGACGAGCCTGTCGTCTGGCGCTGACTCTTGTGTACGACAGGAGGTATTTTATTGCGAATATGATTTTCTTCGATCCCTTGCTATTTTACCTATAAATAGGGGTCGTATTACCCTGTTTTCAAATCATCTACAATCTACTCTCAGAATTCTCTAATTCTATTCTCTCTCTCTCTAAAAGCTAGAAGCTTTCTCTCTCTATTTTTTTTTCTAAACCTTCCCTCTCTGAAAATTCCTCACTCTTTAGTCCTAGACACACCTAGCCAAATTCGAAGTTGCCTTTGCCCTAGATGTGAAAGATTTGATATTTTTGAGGGTTTGGTCCCAAATCTGTATTTCAATTATTTAATTTAATTGTTTTGATTTATTATTTTCCTTGAAGTTACTAAAGTGTGTATTTTGTTATTAGAAAGAGATACGAGGCATCGAAGTAAGAACTTTAATTGTTTATTGATATTTTGATATAGAAATCATGTTTAGATTATTTTTATTGACTCCTAGTATCATGTTAGGATGTTTTATTGCTTCTTAGTATCATGTTTATGGTAATAACTTAAATTTCTAATATCAAGTATGATTATTATGATTCTTCCTATTTCTTTCCTAATATCATCTTAGTATCATGTTAGGGCTAATTGATCTTTAATGCTTAGTGACATGCTAGGGTTTGTTATTAATCTTGTTAGTATCATGCCTAGGATCTTGCTATTAATATTATGCTTTAACATGATTATTTTAATTATGTTTGTTACATAATTATTATTATTATGATGATTATTATATTGCTTGATGTTCATTATATTATTGTTATTGCTTGATCGCACCTTTTATGCATATTTAAAGGGAATTTGTACTTGTAATCACGCTTAATAAGATAATTAATAATCTTGTTTAAATTAATATGATTATAATTCAAGTGATTGCCAATAATAGATTTATTTGTGCATTAATATCCAACCAACATAGATAAACAGGTTTAGGGTTATCTATTGATTGTATGTTAGTCATAAAGCGCACATGAATACAAGAAGAATAAATAGAGGCCTATGATTAGGGCAGGTTTAGTCTCTTTAGGTTGGATTTGTACCTTCATCCCCGCACTTCCAGTCATGGTTCCAGACCTATTAGAGTTAACGATCTTCTAGATCGTTAAGGGGTGTAACCTTCACCCTGTGAACGGTTTACAAGTTCCTAAAACTTGTTGGCGACTCTTTTACTCTAGCTTCCTTCCCTTTGGACGCCACCATGCATAAGTGTATGATCACAGTGGGGCTCAAGTGTGGGATGGCTTGAAATATTCCATACAGTTTTTTTGCAACTCCACTGGGGAGGATTTCTATTTTAATTCCTGAAATTTATTTTGGCAATGATTTAGAATGAGTGGATGAGACTCGAAAAGTTCAAAGTATTTCATGTGCGTAATTTTGATTAACATTATTGGCATAAGCATAAAAAGGTTCTCATTGGAAATACCATCCGAAATGCGTCAAAAATATTGGATTTTTACACGTAGGAATCTAGGGAAATATCTTTCACAACTAAAGTCGAAATAATGTTACGAAAAAAGCTAGAAAAATCAATAACAGAAAGCTGCTGAGGCATGTAGGAATTAGCGCTGAGAAAACAACGTCAGCGCCAAACAATGGCGCTGTCGCCTGGCGAAAATGCCAGCGTCTGGCGATGACGCTATTTTCTCACGCCAAATTCTTCCACTACTAAGCCAGAAATCTACCTTCTTGTTTCGACTAGTTTTCTTGTGTTCTACATACGGTCATACCCTCTGGGAATTCACACTCCATCTACCCAATTAAACGCTCCTGGAAATGAAGGGTACATCGGATTTTGTTGAATTCATTAAACCATGGAAGCGAGTGTAACTCGCGGGGTCCTATCCACAAGCGCCAACCCTTCCAAAGGTAAGGCTTCCGCGTGGTGCATCCGGACTCATAACCATGGACCCTCTTTGACTAACCCATATCCTGAACTTTAGAGAACTAGAGCCATGGTTAGGTTGCAAACTCATTGCATCATATCGTGACTATATGACTACTTGTGCATATTTGTTGTACATATTTTATGTATTTTCCCCTAACCGTTTATTTGACTTGTGAATGAGTTAAATAAATAAATTAATGACTAAAGGACTTTGCAAATTTAATTAAATAATTGATTAATAAATGATTAAAGTCTAAAAAATTGATCAAACTTGACTTGTTACGACTTTTAAGCTTGTCCCTTTAGAGCAAAATACTGGAAACGGTCCCAAATCAATGTTCTAGAATGGCGTGGGGATTTGGATTGTGGCACCACGCGCTAATGATTGGCGCCAGACGACGACACTGTCATCTGGTGCTGACCCTTAGCGTCTGGCGACAAATCAATTGTCTAACGACAGCCTGTATTGTTGCTTGAGTCTTCCGACAAGTCTGTTTAATCAATTTGCTAAAACGGTTTTGTAGACATCTATTTTTGGCCTCCTGACCCGACAAGAAGTGCAATGATGATAAATAAAACCATCTTCGTGTTGGATCAAAGTGAAGAATGTTAAACCGCAAAGACACAAAAAGAGTAGCCTAAACCAAAATAAATTCAAAACAAGGTCCAATTAACTAAACCCAATCATAATTAGGCTTAAGCCTGTGCTTAAGACCCAATAATGACGGATTTAGAGGCGCCTAGGTTAAAATTAAATCTGCCGCAGAAAAATCCGCACGCATCTCAATGAGTCGCGCTGATCTAGCGCGCGCAACTAATTCAGTTGCGCGCAACACCCAGCGCAACTACGAGAGATGCGCTCGCGAAAGATTAAGAGTTTTATAAAAATATAGAATCAAATCTTCCCATAAAACCGCGCGCAATACATTTAGTTGCGCTGCCCATAGCAGCGCAACTAAATCACTTGTGCTGGGATGCTGCGCGCAACTCATCTAGATGCGCGCGACACCTGCTGCGGTAGAATGCTTAAAACCCTAATTGATCCCATTCCCTATAAATAAGGGCTTAATACGAAGCTAAAACACACAAAAATTAACCTAAAATCCTAGCAAAAACTCTTGTGAACTTGTGCTTCCAAACCCTCTTTTCCTAAACACTCACCCTCTTAATATTTGTTACTACGATAGAGGTTCCCGAACAAGAAAGAGTCCATAAGTGAACGGAGATCTAGCAAAGAGAAGTGGTAAATTCCTGATCGAGCACTTAGATAAATCACATTTACTTTTCTTGTTTAAAAGAACTTTAATCAATAAAATAGTGTTTTTTGACTTTAATCAATCACGTTTAAATTATAAGGACATTTAATTAATCGATTCCACATAGTATCTTCTGTTAAATAAGATTAGAATTGGATAATTAATTTATTGATTGATCACTTAAGCCAAGGCGAATCTTGTTTAGTTTTGCTCCTTTCTCGAATTTGAATTAAATAAAGAATAACGACTTTGCAATGTAATTCCTACGTGATTAATGCTTGTAAATAAAATCAACTAACTTAGTTTTAGGTATCATGTTGCATATAATGTTTGGTGATAAAATTGTAAAAAAAGAAGGCCTAGTAGAGGCCGCACTAGGGCTAGAATAGCGATTCTCCTTTAAAAGAGAACGTTATTTTAGTACCCTCGCTCCCGAACTCATTTCTGGTTTATGTAGACCAATTTGGGCATGGGTAAACTTATGATTTGTGCTAAATATCCCATGAACTCCACATGGGAGAAAGGCATGAACGAGGTTTATGGGTTTTCCCAAAACTCATTGGCTACTCCTACTTGTTTCTTACAAAAAAGCGTGATGATAGAATCAATTCTAATTCAAGGTCCCTCAAATAGTCAGGAATTCAAATCCTAATACACTCTAACAAGTGTATAATCCTAGGCTTTTATATGGCCATGGGCATCTAAGGAAGGACCCCTACGATGGGATCACCCTTCTTACTGTGGCGACTCCACTGTGGACTTAGAGGTTACAAGATTAGTTCTTAGTTATGGTCCAAGGCTTCCAACACTATGTTTCCTATGGGTTGTAACGCGAATTAACTTGGATAATCTCTAGTTAGGGAACGAGACTTGAACGCATAATATCTTCCTTTTGCACAAAAGTAAAAACCAAACAAGCAACATTGCATCATGCATAACCAAAGCACACTTTAACCTTTGGGGATTGGCTCATTGACTAGGGGCTGCCAACACCAGGCTTCTGTCCCGAAATCAATAACAATCATCCCACCCATGTCGTCAACAAAATTTTGAGAGAGCGATGTCATGAGTCAACATGTTGGGTAATTTATTTTTTCATTTTTTCTTAAGATATGGTACCCTTGGAAACCAAAGCCTTGACCTTGGAATGACATTGTATGCTTTGACTGTTCCTTTTATGTGCTTATGTGACTACATGAATATTTGCTTCGTGTCTAATCTAACTAATTCCAACTTGTTACCTAAAGATATAATTAAAAAAAAATTCGCAAAATTATGGTTCGACAAAAAAAAATATGTCGAACCTACCAAGTGTCACGCGCAACTGTCAAAGTTGCGCGCGCCCTCCAAGCGCAAGTTCAGAAGTTCCGCGTGGCACCTCCGCACAACTCTGTGTCATGCACAGGCCCATTGTTCAACGTTGACTTTGACTTGTTACAAGCAATATCATACGGGGAAAACGATATTACCGCTTCAAGGTTAATCGTTAAGTAGGTGCTAAAAGTATCTCTTTGGCGAACAACGTTGTCTAACTTAGTTATCTTTACTTTGATCGTCGTTTTCGTTTTTTCAAAAAAAAAATCGAAAAAAAAATGTTTTTTTAATCGTTCCTTTTGCGTTTTCGCACAAAAAAATAATCGAAAAAATGTTTTTTATCATTCTTTTTGCGTTTTCGCAAAAAAAAAAATAAAAAAAAAAGAAAAAAAACGCATGTGGTAGATGCTACTCTTGAAGATGCACTTTCCTCCTTAGCGCATGATGAGTGACATTTATGTCACTCTTAGGGAGTAGTTTTAGAGTCATTTTCGTGTTTATTTTATCTTATTTTCCCTTTCTTTCTCTTGTTTTCTCTTAATAACATTTCTAGCTTATTTTGGTAATTTTGGTGTGTTTAAGTTTATTTTCTTTACTTTATTAGTTTTAGTCTATTTTCCTTTTTTATTTTTATCTTATTTGCTTGCGTAGTTTTAATTATTTTTAGTTTTAGTTTTGTGTCTCTTATTTTCTATTTCATTTTATTTATTTCCATTTTATTTATTTTTATTTTTATTTTATTTATCCCAATTTCTCCTCGGTTTTGTGTGTAGGGGTTCGGGTTTTATGTCAAATGAGTTCGGGTTCCAAGTTGAGTCAAACACAAACCGCAACCTGCTGCCCCTTATCCTTCACCACACTCCTCCTCTCTTTTCCCCTTATCCTCCACCACACCAAAACACCATTTCCACCCTCACCTCACAGCAGCTCCCTCGACCAGCCATGTACTTCACCCCGCAGCACCAGCCACCACCTAACCACACCACAACCAACACACACAAGCCGTAGCAGCACCAACACACACAAGCTGTAGCAGCACCAACACAAACAAACCGCAACCCAGCCTGCAACTCCGCAAACACCAACAACCCACTGCAACAGCCACCGGTTGCCAATCCCCAACCAATCCAACTTCCAACCACCAGCCTTCATCCACCTTCGCGCAACCCCTGCTCACCCTCACCTTCAACCACCAATTTACAGCCTGCAAAACCAACCCAATTACCACCAGCCGCGCCACCGTTCTCAACCACCAACAACACCAACAGCAACACAATCACCCCGCATCACCAATTCGCACAGCAACAGCCCCAAATCAGAGCAGCCCGCAACCCATAGCTCCAATTCATCTCCATTCTCGATACCCTTCGCAGCGGGCACTCACTCCACCCAAACGGCAGCCCTTCACCACACCTGACCCGCAACTACTCAAACCACCAATTAAGCAACCATTCGACCCAAAAATCAGAACAATTAGCAAATTAATCAAGTTCGAGCAAATCAATGAGTGTTCGGCCGAACTTCGAGTCAGAGACTTTGGGGGTTTTGTTATTCGAAGAGGAGTGGTCGAACATACCCTTGGTTCGACCGAAGCAACCCCGTAGTTCGGTCGAACCAGCCACCGGTTCGATCGAACCATTTCACGAGCTTCTCACGCGAGTTTTAATGAAAATTGAACGGCCTTGATTGATTGCTGGTTGATGAAGATGTCGGTGATGATTTTGAGCCATTGATGATGGTTGTTTGGTGTTGATATTGAAGCAGCCAAATTCGAAGAAGGGGAAAGGGGGTAGTTGATTGTTTTGGTGGGAATTGATTTGTTTTATTTTTATTTTCTTTTTCTTTTCCCTTTTCTTATTTTCTTTCTGTTCTTTTATTTTTATTTTTTAGTTTCTGATTTTATTTTTTACTTTTCCTTTTAATTTATTTTATTTTATTTTCTTTTTCTATTTTTCCTAGTTTTATTAAGTTAGTATAAATACCCATTTTTTGGGGGTAATTAGAAACATTGAATAACTATCTATTCCTCTCTCTAGTTAGTTTTAGTTTTAGGTTAGATTAGGATTAGTCTTCTTTGGTAGAGAGAGAAAGTGAGGTTTTCTTCATTAATGAACTTGGATTTTGAAGAAGGAGCTTGTTCAATCCTTTGTAGACCTTCATCTTCAATTAATGAGCAATTTCTTACTCTCTCTCCTCTATTTTTATTTGTTTATTTTGATTATTATTTTAGTTGTTGGTATTGCTTGTTGATCTTGTTGATTCTTGATTATTTGTTGATTAATCTTGTTATTATCATGATTAGTGAGTAATTTCCCCATTAAGGGGATGGTTGTGGTGTAGTTGGACCTTGAGCATGTTCTAGGGTTTAGAATTGATTTATTTGTGATTAAAGTCTTTATATGCTTGATATTCTTTAATCTTCTTGCAAGTGCACATTGTTGGTTGATTAAAGGTGAATCTTTGCTAACAAGAAACGAAAGTTGACTTAGTTAAGGTTCATTACTATCGATTGTTATTTAATAGTACCTCCTAGTATATGGTTCTAATGTGGAAACATAGAGGCTATGTTAGGAGAAGCCAATTGACCCCGGAAGGCGGCTAGATTGGATTCTTAATTTCGATATTCGAGCATGTTTAGTTCATAATTAATTCCATTTCTATGCCTTTGTTTATGTTCAAGTGAATGCTATACCTAAACCATTTCCCTTAATGTTTTATTTCTTGTTTTAGCATCTTTAGACTTTAGTTTATTTATCTCCTATTCCGGACTAGCTTAATTGTCGATAACATTTGGTGGTGTTTACCGTTCTCTGTGGTTCGACCCCTATGCTTGCCTTATACTCGTATTAGGTTTGTTTAGGTTGTATAAATTGTATTTGATCTAGGGATAGACAATTGACGACGCGTTTATTCCCCTGTCAGCGCAAGATGGAAAATTGCGAGCGATACTATTTTGATTATAATTATTCGTTCAAATACTTTATAATCAAACTAATGACATTACTTGTTATGAGGTTCGTCCTTAGAAGTTCGCATCCCATAATAGGACGTCATCAATATATTTATTATTAAATGTGCCTATTTCGTGTTCATCGTGTTTTAGTTGTAATTGATCAACCTTGATTTAAGAGTATAATTTATGTACATCTTCTATGGTTTAAAAAGAAAATCCTGAGAACCTTACTTGGGATGTTTGCCTCACACAAAAAAAAAGATAGTGAAATAGAACAAAAAAAAATTGTTCTTTAAACAAAAAAATTATAATTCTCAAAAAAAAAAAAAAAAAGGAAATTTGTCAGATGACACCTTTTATAACCCTTTTGTTGTGAAAAAACACCTAATAATTTTTTTTTTGTTAAAACACACCTAAAACAAGAATTTTTTTGCGAGAACATACCTTAGGGCGGTTTTAGGGGGATTGACTCGGTTTCCCGGCGTTAACCATCACGTGAAGGTCACGATTTTCCCCCTTTTTTCTTCAATTACTTTCTCTCTCCTCAAAACCACCAAATCACAACCTAGCCGCCGAAAACAACACCACCGCCTAGCCAACCCTACCGCCAACACCACCACCTACCAAGCTAGCCGCCAACACCTGATCACCAACCACTTAAGAAAACCCCTTCCTCTTTTTTTCCTCTTTCCCCTCTAATTAGACTACTTTCTCTCTCCTCTTTTCTTCCTAGCAACAAACCTTCAAATTCTATCAATTGAATGGGTAAACTCCATTTTTTGCTCAAATTGCTGCAAAGAACCTTAATTAACCTAATTGTGAGGCAGGTAAGTTGTTAAATTTAATGAAATTAATTGTTAATTTCGTCGTTTTTTTATTTACCTTAGTTTAGAATTTTCAATTAGAGGTATGAAAGGGGAAAAACCACTACCAACCCTCTTCTCTCTCTATTATTTTGTTTTAGGGTGTTAAGGGTTTTTGTCAAGATGTTTGAGGTTGTTTATGAGGTGGTTAGGGGTGTTTATGGAGATGCTTAGGGTTTTTTTGGGTAGTTTTCATGGTGGATCATGTGGTTTTGGTGGGTGTTGCATGGTGTACGTGGTGGGTTTAGAATGATTTGGGTGGGTGGTGATGGCGGCTAGGTTGGTGGGTGGTGATGTTAGCGGTCGGGTTGGCTAGGCGATGGTGTCAGTGTTTGCGGTTGGGTTGGCTAGGTTGTGGTTGGTGGTCTTGAGGAGAGAGAAAATAATTGGAGAAAAAAGGGGGAAAAGAAAGGAAGGTTGTCGACACGTGACCTTCACGTGATGGTAAAAGCCGGAAAACCAAGTCAATCCCCTAAAACCGCCCTAAGGTGTGTTCTCGCAAAAAAATTCTGGTACTAGGTGTGTTTAACAAGAAAAATTTTATAGGGTGTTTTTTCACAACAATTTTGTTTTAAAAGGTGTTATCTGACAAAATTTCCAAAAAAAAGAAGAGAGAAGATAATGAATGATAAAGCCGAGAAAATGATGTAATTATTTCTTAGATTTTACATTCGGAGGCCATCATTCTTTTTAAGAAAATAGTAATATTATCCTTTAAAGAAGAGCAATATGAGAATCATAATTGAAAAAAAAAAAAAAAGAGATAGATCTCTATTGCAATCTAAGTGATCAACAAATACCATAGTATATTTGATCCTTTTAAGGAGTGTGTTCGGGTCAATTAATATTTCTAAAAATTTGATGAGCATTTTCAATCCAACTTTCTTGTCTTTCTCTTCTACCTTTTTCAAAAACAATTCATTTAAAGTAAAATCCTTTGATGATTACCTTGTCAAAGTCAACACAAATCATGACGTTCTATTAATGATTTTTCGTGAATTTTTTTGACATTTTTCATCAACAAACTTGTTTAAAGTGAATTCGTATTATAAGGATTAAAAAAACAGAAATACAACAATCATTTTGACTTTGATTCATTGTTTGATCAATGCTTGGTTGAAAAGGTTTAAGTGAACGCGCTCAATTTCTTGTGATACACATTACTAAATCATCTTCCACATTTGCATACTAGTCCAATCATGGGTGACAAAGCAGCATTGGAGAAACTTAGAGAGGAACTCCAAAACCTAAAGGCCCTACGAGAAGAAGAAGCCCAAATGAAGGCTCATAAAAAAGAAGAAAAGACTAAAATAAAAGTAGAGAAAGAAAAAGAAAATATTTTGACAGGAAAAAAAAAGAGCAGAAAGACTAGAGGCCTTGGAGAAACTTGTCCTTCGAGCTAGCTTAGGAACTAAGTAATTCTATTATGAGCTTGCACCACAACCTAGTGGCAAGAATCTTCTAAAAAAGCTCTTGACTACGGAGTTACCGACCATTAAGGTTACGGATAATCCTAGTTCTCACTTAATGAGCCTTATTGGAATTATAGCATTGAAAGGGGTTGAGCAAAGTCTATATGCATATACTTTTCCTCTGTCATTGGACCCAACTGCTAGATCATGGTTTTTATAACCTTGATGCATAACAAACTTCCACTTGGAGTGACGTTGTAAAAGCGTTTTTAACCCAATATGGAGATAACATCGAGCTCACAACTACCTTGCGTGATCTTGAATTGCTTAAGCAAGGGGGAGAAGAAGGCTTCATTGGCCTCTTTTCTAGGTGGCGATCAAAGGTTGCTCTTCTTTCACAAAGACGTCCGGATCATGAACATGTCCCAAAGTTCATAGATAATATGTCACCACCATACAAGTTCCATTTACAATACCATGGTTTAGACACATTTCAAAAGGTCTATACTGTGGGAACACTAATTGAAAGGGACTTGATAAATGAAACCATGAATCATATAGACGAACTTGATTTTTTGAGAGTATTTCACCTACGTCGGAAACGGATAAAGCTCAAAGACACAATCTCAAGAAGTTGTCAACAATTCAAGATGTAGCACCCTAGGTCTTATTTTGTTTCTTTCCTTTTTTTTTTTTTTTTTTTTTTTTTATGATAGACTAAGAGATTCATGTTGTCGAATCTAATTATTTTGTACTCTCATTAATTAATAAATAAAAAATATATTTTCAAGTATGTCTATCTTGTTCTCTTTTCAATCTCTTTATTGTTATTTACTCGAATTAAATAAAATGTATACATACAAACAGACAATATCAAAAGGCATACATACTCAACACATTAAGAATCTTGATGAGCTTTGGCTTACAAGATGTATTGAATGAAAAGAGGTCCATATTAGGCCCACAAAGAAAGGATATGATGATTTCACCAACACAGGAGGCAACTTGAAACTCTATAAATATAATCCCATGTTCTTAACCTTAGAGAAAATCCATCTTTTTGGCAGCCCTTTTGAGCCTCGTCAATTGAGCCTTAGTTATTCAACCTACATTATTTCATACATTGGGATGGGAATGGTGCAAAGATACAAATAGGAAATTGGGGGAACGAAATATAAGAGGGGGACACAAATTTAGTCTAAACCCAAAGGAAAGATCAAATGCAAAAGAAAAAAAAAATATCGTCTTACCAAAACAAAACTTGTCAAAAAAAAAAAAGAGAAAAAAAAAAAAACAAAAGAGAGATGACAAGGAAAAGGCACCTAATGTAGGAAGTTGCCACACAAAGCAGAAAGGTTTAAATTTAAGAAGCACCAAAAGCAAGGGATTTTGGGATTATACTTGAACTTGTCCATTCTTCATAACCCCAAGCCTAGCCACAGAACCTTAGAAAGACCCTCCTTGAGGTATACCATAACCATATATCAAAATCATCATTCCATGAAAATATGGTCAATCTTAGGCCTTTGCACATATGGACCTACTATTGAGTAGCCATGCCCATATATAAAATGCATGAAGTGTTGAGTTATAATTACAAGATCATATAAAAAAATTCAAATGATTTGGATGATTTGATTATTGGCTTGATTACATCATTTTAGTAAAGCAATCGAATCAAACTAAATTCGATGTTTTCCATATCTTTTGCCAAAGAAAATTGAGATGATTATCACTTGTAAAAAAAACAATCATCTTTTTCTTTTAATAATAGGGCTATTTATCACGATGATTCAAATATTAAGTCAATAATCCTTGCTTTTTGAAAACATGTCTAATTTTCTTTCTTTATTCTTCTATTGGAAAGTTGGATCCCCCTTCCTTTTTATACAAATCCGTCTTTTTTGTTCATTTCTTTTTTAGGGGTTAAGTTGGGATGATCCCTCCCATTTGGCAACTAAAATACTCGAAAGTAGTATAATTTTTTTGCTCTTTGCCTCAAATTGGGGGCTTAAAAAAGTCAGGACATCCCCACTTCTCTCGAATAACATATTTGAACACGCTATTTATGCTGCAAAATCAATGCCATGCAAATCTTATTACGAACCATCTTAATAACTTTAAATGACAAAGGGGAGAATACCACTTCCTATTATTTGACCAAGATAATTAATTATGTTACTTGATCAAACAATTTATGATAAACATATGCAATATTCCACAAATCGAAAATACAAATCTTGGGGCCTTAATTAAACATGAGAAACATCCCCTAGCATATGTATACATGAATTCCAAAATCCATGTAAAGTCTACCCTTAGGGGCTTTAAATTAAAAATATAGGTCTTACCTTAACTTTCATTTTAATGAGACCATATTTTGGAAAGTATGGTAAATATTCATTTTCAAACTATGGCATCTTTTAATCGGAAGAACTCCAGTTTCAATTAGCAAAATATGACAGTGATGACAACCACTAAAAAGAAAAAAAACATAAACAAAATCAGATATACAAAAGTTTGCTCACATTGTCATATCTTTGTTGAAATAAGTTGCAAATTACAACTTACCTTCATCAATCTTGGACAAAAAAGTCACGCTCAATTACAAGCTAGACTTTTCTTTCCATTTTGGGTCCAGTTTTGAAAATAATATGATTATTGCCTACTATGAAAAAGTTGTTTTTTTCAAAACAAATTTTCATTTAAATTATTGGGCCCTTTTCAAATTTTGAATTCTAGTTCGAAATAATATGTTTCTAACAAAAAATAGTATTCAAAATTTCCTCTCTGAATTTTTGTTTCATTTTCTCAAATAAATAAATTTTCAGATTCTCAACTTGGATAATACATGTATATACATAACTATTTCCAAAAGGAAAGAACTAAGATTCGACTTCTTCATGACTCGAACTTGTTCTCATTGGCTTAGGGATTGTTAACAAACCACCAGCAAGACCATAATCAAAGATTGATAAGAACAAAGAAAATATTTGATATTCTAAATCAACTTTGAAAATAAAATCATCCCAATGATCTTTACAACTGTTTAGACATTAGCTAAGATTACTAAACCTTAAACACAATTGTTTTGGTTTTTAAACAAGCAAAGAACTAACTTGCTTTCTTGAACATGACTTTAACTAAAATGCGAAAGCCATGTCATTGTCCTAAATATCTCAAAAACAAAAATAAGAAATATACATAGGTCCATCTCTGTATCATATGAATGGCCTAAACAATAGCAAGTCATTAGAACTACCCAAAATTGGGGGCTTTAAGACTTGTGAAATAGCAAGAATGCGCATAACGCGACACACGGGGGATCCAATATCCACAAATAAATAAAATAAAATGAGATATTCATGACATTCAAGCTACTTTCGAGAATTGCCTAAGCTACAAATGGTTTACGTAGATCTCGAGCCTTACAATTTTCAAATGCATTACAATGATTTAATAATCATTTTATTCCTTTGAAAACTAAGTTTGCAACTGAACTTGGCCATTAAACAGATTACATATCCGAGCCATTTTCAAGTTCAACTTCAAAAACTAATCTTATTGCATAATTGGTGTTTCGATACTTCAATTTACTCTAAAGGTTAGAGAATATGACTAGTATAGAGCAAAAAAACAAAATCATGATACATACTAGCTCATACTAAAGTTTAGTAATCAATCATTCATCATGAAAATTCTATCAAGACATTTTACTAACATAAGACAAACAATTTCACGAGTTAGAATGTAAACAAAAGACTCCTAAATTCTAAATTAAGGAGTCTTCATTTAAAATTATTCTCTATTGTTGCACACATTGGAATTGCTCAAGGAGGATAACATCTACTTTCTCGAGCTTCAAAACAGTGAAAATATTTGAACTCCAAAGAAAGAACTCAAAAGTAGCAAGAATAGACAAAAAAAATTGAACAACATTTCATTTTTCCTCTCACTTGTTCAAATGAATGACCAATATTACTAGACTTAGCAAATTTCCTTTGTTAAAACTATGAATGGTCAAAAAACGATTTAAACACACTAGTTTAATCGTTTCCAAGATCCTAGTTGTTATCATAATAAGAAGAAACACAAGATTTTTAGATGCATTTCAAGCAACATGAAAGGGTCTAATTATTAACAACAAGCAAATCATCAAAGTCACCCAACACTGGGGGCTACAACATTCGAAAATATAAAATGGGGGCTTACGAACCCAAAATATAACCAAGCTACACCAGTTCGATGATCTCTTCAAGAATTTCCTAAACTAACCAGTTTTGTGCAAATCTTGAAATCACATTTTTATAAGTGAATATTAATAACCATCGGTAATTTTTATCATTGATAAAGCAAAATTTGCAACTTACACATGAAAAAAATAAACATGAGTCGCGAGAACAAATTCATGCTATTATCAAAGTTCAAAATTTCATTTATAATTTCAATGCATAATTGTTGTTCTAAACATTTCAATTTACATTAAAATTGACGAGTATAGTCTATGTGAGCAAAAAAGTGAAATAAAGTTTAAGCATAAATTTAAAATTAGAATGAAAAAAAAACACATATATGCTTGACATGCTCATACAGGATCAATACTTTACAACTTCACATGAAATTTGTTGCCATATATTTCTTAAAATAACGACAAACAAACAAATTCATGAAAACAAGTCGAATCGAAAACCCCAACTCTAAGTTAGGATTCTTAATTTGATTTCTCCATTTTAATGACCAAGATCAAAGTCTAGTAAAATAAAAAGGAGCAAGATTTACTTTCCTTAGCTTTAAACGACAACCAAAAATGGGAAAAGATCAAAATTGGAGAAAGAGGAAAAGAAGAAAGTGAGCTGCAGATCTCGCTTCTCCAACTCTTTTACTAATTCAAATGTTGAGCGCAACTCATCAAGTTGCGCGTGGTATCCCAGAGAAACCTAGTTTCTTGCACGCGCCTGCCTGCGCAACTTACTATGTTGCGCGTGGACACTGGTCTTTTAAAAGGACCAACAATCAGATTTCGATCCGTATCGAATTATTCCAACGGTTTTGTACGTTGTTAGACGTAATAACGCTCGAATTATCAAAATCTTTTAAAATTGCTTTGCATCAAGTAGTTTATCTTCTTCTCTTTGATAGTTTTTTACATCATCCTGCATGCACACCGTGCTTTGTGACTTCCCTAAGCATACGTTTTGGACGTTTTTCGTAAGAGTGTCTAAAGACGTTCCGTAGTGGTGCTTTACGTAAAAGCTCCCATAGACAGGTTTGTCATTTTACTGTACAGACATTATAAATGTCCGACTTTTCTTCTTTTTTCACTTCCACAACAAAAAGGAAGGCGTCATCATGCAGCGTAAAAATTCAAGGCGTTATCATACAACGTAAAATTTTATAGCGCAGGTGTTGCGTAAAATTTCACTTCTTCCCCAGCTTTGCGAGATCTACCTCTCAGAACTAAAAGGTAGAGAATTACTTTATTTTAGGCGTTAGCTCACAAGTCGACAGGCATGCCGAACCATTCAGGAACAGACACTTCTTGATTGGAAGCAAATACGGTAGTTAGTGAGCTTACTAGCTTACCGGACAATTAGGGTGTCGTCCACCCCATGTATAAAGAGCGAGGAGACGATGTTGCACCTATGTAGTCACGTGCCCCCAGTCCTGAGACATGTGTACTCATCTTGTGGACAATACTGCTGTAGGGGTGTCCATAATTCGGATAAAAACCAAAATCCAATCCAATCCAATCCAATCCAAACCGAATTATCAATTCGGATCGGATCCAAACTTTAAATCGGGACGGATCGGATTGAGATTTTTTGGAAATTCGGATTTTCGGATTGGATCGGATTGACCTTAATTGGATCCAATCCAAATCAAATACCGAATTGTAAAATTAAGCTTGTATAAATATGGATTTCTGTATATTTTGTAGTTTAGCTCAAATACTTAATACTACATAAAATAAATTAAAGAGAATTTGTATTAATTAATTAATGACTTGACGTTGAACTATGTATTTTAATCATGATTTTGAAGACTTTTATTTATAGTAAAGCTTTATTTTTATAATTGTATTAGGCGCTAAAAAAATAATGTATTATAATTTCGATTTTCGGATCGGATCCAAATAACCGAATTTTAATTCGGATTGGATCGGATTGGATCAAGAGAGAAATTCATATCGAATCGGATTGGAAAATTGAAAACCGAATTATATTTCGGATTGGATCGGATTTGGACTAAATCCAAACCGAAAACTGAACGGACACCCCTATACTGCTTAGAGAGTTGCCGATTTTATTCTTTCTCACTGGATTTGGATATATGCTTCCAGTCCTAAGACATGTATTTCTATCTTGTGGACATCGAGTATTGCGTTTTGACAAGCGAATTGTCAAGAACTCTGTTCTGGCTACGAAAGCCAAAATGTTTAGGCTACGAAAGTCGAAACATTCTTTTTATCATATTTTTAAATTGTTAAAATAAGGCTAAAGTTTCAATGACATATCGAGGGACTTTAGACCAACGAAGACATGATTGGGAGGACATTATCCCTTTTTCCCTTTTTAAATCAATATCTTCTCATGACATGACATCACCAAAAACAACTTTACTTGTAAAAGCGCTCTACAATTGCAAATGATCAATCTAGATACTTTAGCGCGTTAAGACATAGAAAATACTTTTTTCTAGCCTTAAAGGCTACTTGTTTCAAACACTTAGCGAATCAAGGATCGTTTCGACATCCTTAACATTTCTTAAAGATTCTCTATTCAATGAGAACTTCAATGAATAAGTCTCGAATTTATTTCCTTGGCTACTTTGATCCTCGTCTATCCTAGACTTAATCAAAGTGGGGGCTAACTATAGACATCTATTTTTGGCCTCCTAACCCGACAGGAAGTGCAATGACGATAAATAAAACTATCTTTGTGTTGGATCGAGAGTGAAGAATGCTTATGGATGACTGACTAACCACAAAGACACAAAAAGACAAGCCGAACCCAAAATAAATACAAAACAAGGTCTAATTAATTAAACCCGATCATCATTAGGCTTAAGCCCGTGCTTAAGACCTACTAATGACGGATTTAGAGGCGCCTACGTTAAAATTAAAGCTGCCGTAGAAAAATTCACGCGCATCTCAATGAGTCGCGCTGGTCTGGCACGCGCAACTAATTTAGTTGTGTGCAACACCTAGCGCAACTACTAGAGATGTGCTTGAGGAAGATTCAGGATTTTATAAAAATATAGAATCGAAACTTACCGTAAAACCGCGCGAAATACATTTAGTTGCGCTGCTCATAGCAGCGCAACTAAAGAACTTGCGCTGGGATACCGCGCACAAGTCATCCAGATGCGCACGACACCTACTGCGGCAGAATGATTAAATCCCTAATTGAACCCATTCCCTATAAGTAGGGGCCTAATACGAAGCTAAAACACACAGAAATTAACCTAAAATCCTGGTAGAAACTCTTATGAACTTCTGCTTCCAAACCCTCTTGTCTAAAACACTCACCCCTCTTAATCTTTGTTACCACGGTGGAGGTTCCTGAACAAGAAGGAGTCCTTAAGTGTTTAAAACGGAGTTCTAGCAAAGAGAAGTGGTAAATTCTCGAGCACTTAGATAAATCACATTTACTTTTCTTGTTTAAAAGAACATTAATCAATAAAATAGTGTTGTTTGACCATTTTAAAAGGACATTTAATTAATCGATTCCACATAGTATCTTGTGTTAAATAAGATTAGAATTGGATAATTAATTGATTGATTGATCACCTAAGCCAAGGCAAATCTTGTTTACTTTTGCTCCTTTCATGAATTGAATTAAATAAAGAATAACAACTTTGCAATGTAATTCCTACGTTATTAATGCTTGTAAATAAAATCAACTAACTTAGTTTCAAGTATCACGTTGCATATTATTGTTTGGTGATGAAATTGTAACAAAGGAAGAGCTAGTAGAGGCTGCACTAGGGCTAGAATAACAATTCTCCCTTAAAAGGAAACGTTATTTTAGTACTCTTACTCCCGAACTCATTTCTTTTTTATGTAGACCAATTTGGGCATGGGTAAACTTATGATTTGTGCTAAATATCCCATGAACTCCACATAGGAGAAAGGCATGAACGAGGTTTATGGGATTTCCCAAAACTCATTGGCGACTCCTACTTGTTTTTTACAAAAAAGCGTGATGAGAGAATCAATTCTAATTCGAGGTCCCTCAAACAGTCAGGAATTCAAATCCTAATACACTCTAACAAGTGTAACGTCCTAGGCTTTTGAATGGCCATGAGCATCTAAGGAAGGACCCCCTACGATGGGATCACCCTCCTTACAGGTTTAATCAATTTATTAATGACAATAATCATGTTCAGTCCTTATTTGAGTCTAGGCACATAATCTCATGGTCTCACAAAAGATTCAAAGTATGTAACTCACATTCACTATTAAAGCACACACATAATATGTCACCTTTTGACCATGACTAGAGAGTCTTTTATGCGCATATTTTCTGTCATTTTTTTAGGGGGGTAAGTCGGATATTAATTCTCTAATTAAACTATACATGCTTGGTCTAAAAAAAATATACCTTGCTTTTGTTTTTGTAAAATCAATAAAGTCAAAGTCAAATTTGTGTCAAGTAATTAAAACAAATATATGGTTTAATTTACAGCGCTTGGTCAAGAAAAGAAGGGCGGTTATTCAAAGACAATACATTCATTTAAATACTCCTTTTTGACAAACACATCACTCGAAAAAGAAAAGCTAAGAAGATCATGGCCTCTCAAGAAGAAGTTAATGAGCTCAAGAAGGATGTAGCAAACCTAACTGAATTGATGAAGAGTATAGCTCTTCAAGTTAATGATCTTGTAAGGCAACAACAAATGGAGCTTATGCAAGAAAGCTTGAGCAAAATATCCAATTACTACATATTCCAGGGCATTAGCTCACAGGGGGTCTTGGTGGACAAGGAACTTCTTCCTCAGAAGTTCAATGCCCTGACATCCCTAAGTTTAAGGCATCAGGCAATCCTTACTTCCACTTAAGAGCGTTAGAGACAATAATGAATATTAAAGGGATATAAAATTTTCATACACTGTTTTCTTTATCACTCAAAACTGTTTGCCAATAATGGTTCTTTTCCCTTAACAAGGAGAAAACCTCTACTTGGGATGCCATTGTAAATGCTTTTATTGATAGGTACAAGTGTAATATTTAAGTTGAAAATGATCATAAGGAACTTGAGATACTTAAACAAAAAGAGGATGAAGGTTTCACTTCTTTCTTTAATAAGTGGAGGGATACCTCTGCTAAGATGATCGAGGTACCTACTGAAAAGGAATTTGTGAGATTGTTCATACAAAACCTCCAAGAGAAATATTCTAAAAATCTCAAGTATCAAAGCAACTTGAATACTTTCAAGGCCGTCTTTGACATTGGAATTAATATTGAAGACGACCTTGCAAAGTAAAAAGCTGCTAACACTAACTCCAATAGTGGCTTGAAAGGAAAGAAGAACAACAATCTTTCTTCTTCCAAAACCACCCACTCTAATAATGTTAGCACCTTTAATCTGAATCCTTCCTATGAAAAATTAAGGGCAAAAGAAACCATTTAGGAGAAACTTTACTCCTATTTGTATGAGTTATGTCACCACATTTGACCTTCTTCATGCAAAAGGTCTTATAACTCCTATTGGACCATTTGGGGATCCACCAGTCGAAAAGAGAACGACTAATTGGAACCCCAATGCACATTGTAAATACCATCAAGACAAGGGCCATCTTACTAAGAATTTCTAGAAGCTAAAGGAAGCTATCAAGGACTTGATTGACAACAATAAACTCCTAGTGCCTTCTACAAGCAAGAAGCCAAGCATCAACAATGCACCACTTTCTGACTCCTTGGCTATCTCTGATGAGGAAAATTATGTTGATCCCTCATCTTTGATTAAACCACTCGAAGAAACTTATGCCCTTGAAGAAGAAGAAGAAGAAGAAGAAGTATTCTTCGACACCATAAGTGAACAGTCCCCAATGCAACAACTGCCCACTAAAGAAGATATATTGCTCCTCGTATATTCATTAGAGAAATTCGTAGGCATGTGTAGAAGAATTCTTGAACGCATAGAACAAGAACGAAATAAACATGTCAACAAAGAGGTAACACCAACTACGAAAAATCCATTTTATCTTCAAGTAGTTGAAACACCTAAAAGGAGCCATATGCCCTACACTCCAATTGAGACCACCTATTCAAATATGTTCAAAATGCTTTCCGAGAGTGGTAAGATTAAACCTTCCGAACCGCGACCATTTGAATCACTAAAGAGGACGGATAGGTTCTACTATCCATATCATCAGTCAGGGGGACATACAATAGAACACTGTTTTAAATTTAAGGTTTTAATTCAGAAACTGATTGATGATAAAAAGATAGTCCAAATCCCACAAGATAAAGATGTTACCATTAATGGAGTTTGGAACAGTGACGATGAAGATGTCTACCTACCTCAAGGATATGGAAGAGATCCCACTCTCCACGATATATCCAGTGGACGACATTTGGGATGAAGAAGATTCCCCCATAGATGTCCTCACAAGATCCGGAAGAATGCAACCTCCCATTACTGTGCAACAACCAATTCCTACTACTCAACAAGTTCCCAAACCTATCATAGTAGACAACGATGTTGTCAAGCAAATAAAGAAGACTAAAGTTGATATGGATGTATGGAAACTCTCTGCTAAATCCCATCAACATAGGTTGGAAATAATGAATGCTTTGGACAAATTAGGAATAGATTCTGAAACAAATCCTAAGGAGTTGGCTAACATTCTCACGAGTGATTTTCCTAGTCCTATTAACATGATCACCTTTTCTGATAAGGACTTACAAGAGGGTGATAAGCATAACAAAGCATTAAATCTTACAGTAATCTACAAGAGAATGAATGTCCCAATAACTCTTGTAGATAATGGATCAGCGATTAATGTCTGTCCATTCCGAACTGTGAGAATGTTAGAGATAAAGGATGAATACTGGTCCCCGTCTATACAGGGAATAAGAGCCTATGACAACACTCGCCGCTAAGATCTTGGGACTATCACCATGAATATAACGACAAGAGTTATAGAACATGCTACTACTTTTCAAGTGGTATATTAAAGCATCTTTCAATCTATTGTTGGGACGCCCTTGGCTTCACGACCTAAAGGTCGTCCCTTCATCCCTTCATCAGCAAGTGAAGGCTATAGTTGGAGGAATCCCTGTTACTATTGATGCTTGATGAGGGAAAAAATAGGTCGTTATCTAATCTTCCCTCGGTCAAACTAAATTAATAAACACTTAACAAACCTAAATACGAGTATAGAGTCAAGCCAAGGGTCGAACCCAAAGGAACGGTAATTTTCAAATGCTTTCAATTTTGGTGCCTAAGCTAGGTCGAAGCCAAAGATAAAGAGGGAATACTAACAACTAACAAAACAAGCAACCAAGGGAATAAAACACTAGGAACGGGGATCAACAAGTATCATGTCAATTGCAACAACTTGAGAAGAGTATGCCAATCAAAGGTTGTGAAGACTAATGATAAGAGAAATCAATTGGAATCAAAGAGCTATCCCCTAATTGTTAAGCTAGGGTTCACTATGAATAATAAACCAAGAGAATCATAATCCAAACAAGTCAATAATTGCAATTCCTACCCAAACACATTCAGAAAAGGGTTTTGTTTCTAGAGAGAGAAACTCTAGCTTCTCTCTAACCCTTTGGAGAAGGATTCGATGGTTGCCTTCATCGGATTCGTTCTGCAAAGGGTTAAGGGTTAGATTGGAGAAGGTTTCTTTTGTTTTTCAATTTTTCAAAATCAAACCCTAAGGGCTTAAGGAACTCTCGGATTTTTTTCTTTGACCTTTTAGGTCCCTCGCTTAAGATTGAAGAACGGTCTGAGTTTGTTGTTCTGCGACTGTTTTTGGTGAATCGATTGCTGGAAGGTGTTTCGGGATTAATCCATTTCCCAGCAGCCAGAAATTGCTGAAATTTTTTATTTTTTCAATCGTTGAGCTTATTCAGGGTATTTTGGGGCTTCGATTTTTCAAATTAAACCCTCGATTTTCTGGGTTTTTTGCTCAAGGTTGATGGTGTTTTCTGAACTAGTTCGCCGGTGACGGGTCTAGTTCAATGGATGCGGGGTGCGTTTCAAAGTGCTGGGCGAGTTTAGCAGATTCGACGGTTAATTTTCCACCACTGATTGGTGTTCTGTTGTCCGGGATATATTGAGGTAGTTCGCCGGCAACGAGTAGATGCTGGTGATGGTTCAAGTAGCTTGGGTTTTTGGGTTCGACGTTCTCGAGAAGTTTTCAGGTCTTCACGGGAATTTCTGCTCGAAGGTTGAACCTGGTTCTGGATTGGTGGCAGCTCCCCTGAATTACAGATTCGTAGGGGTTGAAGGTAATCCCTGGTGTTCTTATGTAAATGGGAGTTGCTTCTTTGATTATTACTACTGTCTAGGCGTCTTGTTTTACTTGTTTCAGCTTAGGCTTCCTAGTGATTAGTGTTGTTGGTTGTTAGTTCATGGTTGCGATCCTTTGTCCTGCTTTGTATTGTATGCATGTCATGTTGCTGTCCTAGCAGGCTGGTTTCTAGGTTGTTATTTAGCTGTGATATTATGATTATGCCTATTGATGGTGGATTGTTTCTGGAAGCTGGTTGTCATTGTTGAGTCTTGGTCATCTAGCTTGCTTGGTGTTTAGTGGGTTGAGGTCCTATTTTATTGATGTCCTAGCATGAGGTGCTAGTTGATGGCCTGGGTTGTATGGTGGGTTATATTCCTATTGCTACCTTGTTTCTTGCTCCTGCCCGGACTCCTTTTTATGCCTCTTTCGTTGGGAGTTGTTGATCTACCCTTGTTCTAGCATCTTATGCATCTTTGCTTTGCTAGAGGCTCCTTGTGTTTGGGTTGCTGGTTGATGGTTCATGGCTGCGATCTTTTGTCCTGGCTTGTACTGTATGTATGCTGTTGTTCTGTCCTAGCAGGCTGACTATGGGTTGTTATCAAGCTGCTTCTATGGTGATGCTAGTGGAAGGTGTGTAGTGGGAGGTTAATCATGGTTGAGTCTTGGTCATTTTAGCTTGCTTGGTGTGTAGTGGGTTGAGGCCCTTTTTTTTTTATTGTTGTCCTAGCATGAGGTGCTAGTTGATGGCCTGGATTTTATGGTGGGTGGTATCCCTCTTGCTACCTTGTTTCTTGCTTCTGTCCGGACTCTTTCTTATGCCTCTTCCATTGTGATGGTTCTTGGTGTACCTTTGTCCTGGCATCTTATGCTTTTCTGTTTTGCTTGAGCCTCCCTATGTTTGTGTTGCTAGCTAATGGTTCTTGGCTACGATCCTTTGTTCTGGTTTGTACTGTATGTATGTTGTAGTTCTGTCCTGGTAGGCTGACTTCGGGGTTGTTATCAAGCTGCTATTTATGATGATGCTGGTGGAGGGTGTATGCTTTGTTGTTGTTTGGAGGAGGCTAGTAGCATGGTTGAGTCATGGGTATTTGTAGATTACTTGGCTTGTAATGGGTTTGAGACCTCTATTTTTTGTCGTTGTCTTAGCATGTGGTGCTAGTTGATGGCCTGGGATGCATGGATGATGGTGTCCCTATTGCTACTTTGTTTTCTGCTTCTACTAGGCTCTTCCTTATGCTTGTGCCTTATGGTTTTTATTTATTTGGTTCCTGGATGGTGGCCCTTCTGTGTTGCAGTCTGGTTTTCTATTGTTACAGTTTTTTTTTTTTTTTTTTTTTTTTTTTTTTTTTTTTTTTTTTTTTTTTTTTTTGCGGCTTGCTAAGTAGCTCTTGCTCTGGTTGGTCCCTGAGCTGTTTTGGATGTGTTATGTATCTTGCTTGGGGTTGTTTTGAAGTGCTGAAGGCGGTTACTCCTGCTGCTGCTGATGTTCCTTGGTTGGTTCTCAAGCTAAGTTGATGCTTCATTCTACTAACCTTTTTGTTATTTTTGGATGTATGGGTTTATTACCCAATTTTGATTGTAGCTTCGGTTTCCTCTTTCTTTGGTAGTTAGAGGTTCCGTAGTTGTTGTTTTTTTGTTTTGCCTTCAGGCTTTGTTCTTGTTGGTTCTTTGGCCCTGAGGGCTTGTACTAAGCTTACATTTTTATAGTTTTTACTTTTATAGGTAGTAACTTCTTACTTTTGGTAATAAAATTCTTTATTTACCAAAAAAAAAAAAAAAAAAAATTGCAATTCCTAAATCAATTGGTCGTGTCATTAGCAATTACAATGCAATCTAGCATAAATCTTAAGGCCTAATGGTATTACACACATGCAAACCTTCACTAATCACTTTAATCTCAACAATCAATCAACACAATTCCAAAATTAATTACAATCAATCAATCATAAAAGTTTCACCCAATACCTAGCCAAATAACTACTCAAATATCATCATCTATCAACAAACAACTACAGAAATCAAGAATTCACAATACATCAAGAACAACTACACTAATCAAGCATCAAACATCAAAATCAATTCAAACAAACATGAAATTGAATAAAGCAATAAAGAGGAGAGAGAGTGAGAAATCCTTATTGATTAATAATAGAGATCTTCAATACAATTGTCATCTTGAATCTTCAACCTCTCAAATAACTATTGAAATTCCTCACTTTCTCTCTCTAAAATCTACTCCTAAAACTAACCCTAGATCAAGAGAGAGAAGCTCTCAACTAAGCTAAGAAAAAGTGGTCTAATTTAGCTGCGTGAATAGGGCACGACGGCCGCGCCCTTGCGCCCGCGGGTTTTGGGCCGCGCCCTCGATGAGCCCGCTGCCACAACGCGGTGACTTACTGCCTAATTTAGCTGTTTTGGTGCAACCGAGCCTACGCCCGCGGCTTGCAGACCTACGCCTGCGACTACTATGCTAATGCGGTGGTGGATTTAGAGGCTCGATTGATGGGTTGTTACGAGGCTGGTGGTGACGCAGTGATGGTGGCTGATTGGTTTTGTTAGGGGTAATTTTACCCTGTCATGTAGTCCAACCAGAAAGTGACACGTGTCACCCTAGGGCTAGTCCAAAATGGACCAACCCCTATTTGACACGTGTCATTCCAAAGCAATGGGAAAAAGGCGGCCTTCATGGCCCAAATCTCGAGAAAGCCGCAATGTGGCACAGCCCACCAATGACTAGGGCTTGATGACCTAGTCAGGGGCACAATTCCCGAGGACCCTATAAATTAGGAGATTTCCTCCATTTGGAGGCACGTTTTACCATTTATTACACATTTACTCTTTGAAAGAGACATCTCAAGCTTGGAATCCGAGCAGAAACCCACCTAATTTTCCGCACCTTTTTAATCCAATTCAAGTTACTAACTTGATCGTCGGAGGCGGAGCTCCAACCACCCGGAGTCTCCGTTGTTTTGCAGGTACAGCTCACGTCGGACCAGACTTTGCGACGTAACTCTCCCGAGGGACAAAAACACCACAAACATTTGGCGCCGTATGTGGGGAGAGTACCTCAAAGATGGTTCAAGAGTCTGTACCACCTCTTGATCCAAACAATCCTTAACCTATTACCCGATCTGGTAATACAAGCATTTCTCAACCTGTTCATCAATCAACTAGTTCAAGCATTCCTCAACCAGTACATCAGCCGGAGGTCTTTACTGACAAAGATGATGATGAGGAGGATGATGATGTGGAGACGTATGTGGCCAAAGATGGCTTATTCATCTCCAAATGCACCCGTTCCAGAGATCAGCTGCAACTTGATGCAAATCAGGCCCACTGGGAGGCCAGAAGTGGAAACCCAAAAGGCCAGAGGATCAGCTCCGATCACACGGGACGAGCTCATGACTTTCATGAACTCCTTCAAGGGTGAAATTAAGGAGATGATCAACAAAAACAAGGCTTTCCCCAGCAAGGGAAAGCCGGCTAAAACGACACCTCCGTCTGGGAGGAAGAAGCTGCTGGTCAAGGACATGCAGCCTACTTCCCACCCTAAGGAGAAGGAAAAGACAGCCGCAAAACTTGACTGGACCAAGATCCATTTGCCAAAGGGTCCTCTAAGACACGCCCGACACCAGCAGTCGGAGGCCACAAAGAAGATTGTTTCTGACGCTCGACAAATCATTGAGCGGAGGAGACACCAACAACTATCTTAGTCAACCTCCACCTCAAGCTTTCTAGACAGCTTCAAACAAACTTCAGTAAGGAACTCACTGTCCTTACTTGAGAGTCGGACAGGAGGCAAGTCCGTCAACACCGACCCTCAGAAAATGATAGGTTCTGTCTCGTTTGTGCCTTAGGCGCAATATGGGCAAATATGGCTTTCCATTTATGCAAACACCTCCCGTTGGAGGACAGGCGGCATTAAACAGCGTCCAACCTTTGGACTGGCAACTCCGACTGCTCAAACTTGGTGAACAACCTTCTTCGTTCACCAGGAATATAACGGAGGCGGCACAACCATCAAGGGTTAAGAATGTGTTGGTATGTACTTATGATGGTACCTCCAACCTAGAAGATCACCTGATGGCATACACCAACCTCATGTGTCTACAAGGGTGGGATGATGCCACTTGGTGTCGATGTTTCCCGGCTATATTGAGGGGAATTGCCTAACAATGGTTTGACAACCTGCTAGTTGGCTCCATTAATTACTTCAAGAAGCTAACCTTCTTATTTGCCACAAACTTATCAATGAACATCCCTGCTAAGAAAGCGAGCCTTGATTTGAGCACCGTTAAGCAGGGTGAGACAGAAGGACTACGCTTATATGTCAGGCGGTTCAACCTGGTCAGAATCCAGATCTAGGGGATGTCTGACGAGGTAGCATTAACAGACTTCTTCAAGGGTCTGAGAGATGAGTCGAACTTTAAGTTTGACCTCGTTAGAAAAGGGGCATTTACGCTGCAGGCGGCCCTGAGGGGGGCAGAAAGCTATATTCAAGAACCCGACCTCTGCACGCCTGACAGTTAGTCAGACTCCAAGAAGTCTGGCAAACAAAAAGAAAGCCGGTCTGCTCAGCAGGCAAAAAACAAACAAGAGAGCAAGAAGAGAAAAAAAGTTCGGGCGGTTAGTGATTTTGACCAGCCGTCTTAGAAGAAAAAGAGGGATTTTAAACCGTACATCCCCATGTACAAGTTTAACAAGGACTCTAACTCCATCCTCATGGAGATAAAGGACCGACTGACTATTGGGAAGCCAAATCCAATTAAAAGTTCCGTCCAGTCACGGAACAAAAATAAATTCTGCCAGTACCATGAGGAAGTTGGCCATCACACCAATTACTACTTTAGCCTTCAACGGGCGTTGGACCGTCTGGCTGACAAAGGGGTTTTAAATTCCTACATTTATAAGTCCAAAGGGACTAATAAGAAGAACAAGGGACATTCGTCCAAGACTCCCCAGCCTACTAGTAGTTCGGACACCGATAAGGAGCCGGTTTACACCATAGCAGGCGGGTTCTCATGTAGTGGCCCTACAATCCGGGGCACCAAGAGCCATCTTCGAAAGATGAACAAGGATGATGATGAGCAGGCGTCAGCGAGCTCCTCCTTCCGAGACGTTCTGATCACTGAGAAGGACAGGGGCAGCGTTCCCCGTCCGCACGACGACCTGGTCGTCATTATATATAAGGTCGCCAACCAGCTGGTTGGGCGAATCCTTATTGACACCGGCAGCTCGTCGGACATCATCAGTCTCCAGTGCCTGTAAAAGCTGAAATACAATCTCAACAGCATGCATCCGGTTACCCACCCCTTGGTAGGTTTTGGAGGTTGGATGGTTTACCTAGTTGGTAGGATCAACTTACCTATGCGGCTGGGAGAAAAAAGAAAAGAACGACACCTGGTCGTCAAATTCTTGGTCGTTGAGGAACTGACTGCCTATAACATCATCTTAGGTCGTCCGACCCTCAACGAAGCCAAGGTGGTAATCATCCCTTCTCTCATGCTCATCAAGTATGAGAGGGATGATGGCTCTGCTGGCTCCCTGAACGGGGACCAGAAGACGGCTCGGGAGTGCTACCTCTCAGCCGTCAAAGATACTGTGGCCTAGATGGCCAATGGAAGGAGCCAATAGACCTTGACAATGTCAAGGATGCCAACCCAACCCCACCAGCAGCCAGAAAGAAAAAGAAAAGCTGCTCAGCTGGCGGAGGTGAAGAAAGAGAAAAAATAGAAATCACTGACATGAGAGCGGTCAGACGAGCTCTGTCCCCAGCCAGCCGGAGAGCACATTGATTTCGTTTTGGATGACAGCCGCCCAGAGCGCAGTATTAAGGTGGGGACGGCTGCTTATGCTAAGATGGGTGCAGACTTGCACCTTCTGCTGAATGAATTCAAAGACATGTTTGCCTTTGAATTGGAAGAGATGTCAGGCGTTAGCCCGAATCTTTTTGTCCACAAACTTTCCGTGGATCGAAAAAAGAAGTCAATCCGGCAAAAAAAATGAAATCACGGCGAGGAAAGAAGTTAGGCGGCAGTTGTCGAAGTCAGAAAGCTGTTAGACGCTGGGTTCATTCGGCCATGTAATTTTCCCGACTGGGTAGCCAATGTTATGCTTGTAAAGAAGCCGAATGGTACCTGGCGTACGTGTGTTGATTACACAGACCTCAACAAGGCGTGTCCCAAGGACAGTTATCCGCTTCCAAAGATCAATAGTCTGGTCGATTCTACAGCCGGTCACGCCTTGATGAGCTTCATGGATGCTTATTCCAGCTTCCATCAGATACCCCTGTGGAAAAAAGATCAAGAGAAGACGACCTTCGTCACTTATCAGGGGTTAATCTGTTACACGGTGATGCCGTTTGACTTGAAGAATGCGCCTGCCACTTTCCAACAAATGATTAATACGGTCTTCATTAATCAAATTGGAAGGAATGTGGAGGCGTACATTGATGACATGATAGTCAAATCCAAGATACAGACGGATCATCTTGCTGACCTCCGAGAAACATTCACCACCCTTAGACGGCATAAGGTCATGTTGAATCCTAAAAAATGCGTCTTTGGTGTTAGATCTAGGAAGTTTCTCGGATTCTAGATTGATTAAAGGGGGATAGAGGCTAACCTCAAAAAGATACAACATAAAGTCACCCCATACTGTCAAGAAAGTTCAAAGATTAACTGGTTGTCTGGCGGCATTGGGGAGATTCCTTAGCCGGTTAGGTGACAAATGCCTTTACTTCTTCCAAGAAATCCGGAAGAAGACTAGATTTGAATGGGGGGTTGATGCTGAGGCGACCTTTCAAAAGCTGAAAGAACACTTGCACTCCTTGCCGAGGCCCGTTAGTCCTCTGCCTAGAGAGACGTTGTACATGTACTTAGCCGTCTCAGATCATGCTCTTAGTGTTGTTCTCCTTGTGAGCGAGACGACGTTCAGCTCCCGGTCTATTTCATTAGCCATGTATTAAAAAATGGTAAACTCTGGTACCCAATGGTTGAAAATTTGGTCTTGCTCTGTATATGGCATTCAAGAAATTGAAGCCTTATTTTCTGGCACATCCGGTGGTGATATACACCGACCAGCCACTCAAGCGGCTAATGTCCACCTTGGAGTCATCCGAAAGAATGCTAAAATGGGCTATTGAAATGCAAAGTCTTGAAATCACTTACGAACCGAGAAAGGCAGTGAAAGGTAAGGAATTTTCCGACTTCATTGTTGAAATGACCCGTCCAGTGGCTTCGGATAATCTTAGCCAGGTTTAGAAAGTGTGTGTAGACGGGAGCTCTACAAAGAACGGTTGTGGTGCAGGCGTAATCTACGAATATCTAGAAGGAGACAAATATGAGTATGCACTACGGTTCAAGTTTCAGGTCTCAAACAATGAGGCGGAGTACGAGGCCCTACTAGCTGGAATCCGCATGTGTAAGGCAGCAGGGGCAACAAAAATTGATGCCTACTCTGATTTTCAATTGGTTGTTAGCCAGTACGAAGGTACATATGAAGCTACACATCCGGCAATGATCAAATATCTTCAGGTGGTCAAAGAGGAGGCAGGGACCCTTGAAGGGTTCACCCTGAGCCAAGTGCCTAGGTCCGGCAACAACCAGGTAGATGCCTTGTCCAAATTGGCGTCTTCCGCCTGTTGTGATACGCCTCGATCAGTCTTTTGGGAAGTTCTTGAAAAAAGAAGCATATATGAAGAGCCCATTGGAATTCTAGACCGAAGTTCTACTTGGATGGATGACATCCGGGCTTACTTGACAGACGGCACGCTCCCTGATTCGCCACAAGAGGCAGCCGTTATGAAGAAGCGAGCGGCAAACTTCGAGATGAGAAACAGAGAACTCTTCAAGGAGGGGTTTTTGAAGCCTCTTCTAAAATGTGTTACCCTAGAAAAGGGGAAGGAAGTTCTCGAAGATTTGCATATGGGATACTGCGCCTCCCATATAGGGGGTAGATCCCTAGCCGTCAGAGCCAGGAGGCATTATTTTTTGCCTACCCTTGAGGCAAACGCCAAAGAGTTGGTGAAGAAATGTGATAAATGTTAGAAATTAGGCAAACTTATTCACCGCCCCACTACTGATCTGACGACAATCCACAGCCTAGTCCCGTTTCTTAAATGGGGCATGGACATTTTAGGTCCTTATACGCCTGCACTAGACGGGAAACGCTACATTCTAGTGGTTGTGGATTACTTCACCAAATGGGTGGAGGCGAAGGCGGTCAGGAACATCAAGACAAAGGATGTCATCTCTTTCATTTGGAAGAGCATCATCACTCGGTTTGAGGTTCCTATGTCTATGGTGTTTGATAATGACCCTCAGTTTGAGACGCCTCAGCTCAAGACTTGGTTGGGAGATCAAGGGATCTCAAACTGTTTTGCATCATTCGGCCGACCCCAAGCAAACGGCCAAGTTGAAGCCTTCAACAAACTCATCTCAGACGGCATTAAGAAAAAGATTAAAAGAGTCGGTGGCTTATGGGTAGAAGAATTAATTCATGTCTTATGGGTCATCCGGACAACAGCAAAAGGGGCAACCGGTGAAACCCCATTTCTTGTTTACGGTGCTGAAGCCGTCTTGCCCATTGAACATTATGAGCCGACTCTCAGGGTCATGCTTTATGATGAAGAGGCAAATTGGGAGGCCAAGCGCCTGGCATTGGACTCTCTCCCAGAGCGCAGGGGCAATGCCGCCTTGCGTCATGAGATATACCATCTGAGAATGACAAGAGCCTACAACAAGAAAGTGCACAAGCGCCCTTTGAAAGTTGGCGACTTCGTGTTACGGAAAATGGAGGCAACAGGTAGGGGCAATGAACTCGGAAAGTTAACTCCTAATTGGGAAGGTCCCTACCGGATCTATGAGGAAGTTAGAGATGGCACCTACCGCCTGGAGACTCTAGACGACAGATGCCTGCCTAGGACTTGGAATGTAGACAATTTGAAAAAGTATTACTTCTGAGTTATAAATTTTTGTAAACAAGAAGTCTATTAATGAGAAATCGCTTTTTATTTTCATTAATTTTATTTCTTTTTTAATTTTAAGACCGTTCGGGCAATACAAAGACGGCCCAATTGTTGAAAATTCAACGTTCAATTTACATGAGGCCACTAACTAGATAACTAAACTAGGCACAAAACCGCTTAGTGGCTATACAGTTGGTCTCAACCTAGACTAGAGGACAATGGCTTGATGGTTGTCTGATTTATAAAATTGCTTGTCCCAACATGGACAATGGCGTCCAGCAAATATTGAACGACCAAATTGGTCAACTCATAGCCGTCTGACCAGAACAGTCTAAAGAATTATTAAGTTTTCGAAATACCGGATGTCCTAAGACATCAGCCGGTGACCGACCGAAGTTCTTAGGCTTTTCATCCCAAAATTTCATAGACTTTCCCGTTGGGGCAAAAAGAGTTGTGCGATGGCTATACAATCGTCTTGGAAAAGACATGAGGCCAATAACCGGATGGTTATACATTTTTACAAAATTCGCCTGCTCCAATGAGTAATAAGGCGTCCAGTAACACCCCTCCGGGTGCAATCGTCAAACAAGTACTTTATCAAAGAGTTCATACACGCATGTACGCGACAAAAAATGGACGACCGCATTGGTCAACTCATAGCCGCCTGGCCTGGGTAATCTAAGGAGCGACCAAGTCTTTGGGAACTGGGTGTCCAAAAAGACACCAGTCGGGGACCAAGTCTTCGGGAACCGAGTGTCAAAAAAGACACAAGCGGTTACTAACCTAATTTCTAACCTAGATTAACTTTCGAAATTATACAAGTCCTCCCAATGGGGTAAAGGACATGGAAAGTATAATTGGATTGCAAACCCCCCAGGTGGCCACCTGCCTCCTGTCCTATGAAGGGACAGGCAGCTATTCGCCTCCTGCAATTTTCTCAGACGGTCTCTTTCCGTCTGGTTGGAAGGCTGGAACGCCTGCCATTTGGACGGATGTGTACTTAGTTTGGGGCAATCACGATTTACTTGCAAACATATCATGCTCTTTAAAGCATTAGACGTTTCCAAGCCAATCAATCGACTTAAAGTTGAAACCAACCACACAACCGCCCAGGAGCAAGAATAGCTGGATTATCAACTGCCGCATGTTTTTTATAAGTTATGCAAAAATATCAAGTACACTTGCAAAACTATAAATGAAAAATTCAAGCGCAAAATGATCAAAACCGACTTAGTCGGCACATTCATTAAAAACTACCCAACCAAACGGTTGTGGTAGAGCATTGTTAACCGGACCCCGTCCGGGAAGTGAAGCAAATTGTCAATTAACCCGGCTCCTCAGCCGGTAAAAAACAACAAATACTCAGCATGTAGGCCGGAAAGAAAGTAACTTGGCATACTGCCGCTGAACAAGAAAAAATTAAAATGGCATATTGCCGTAGAAAATCATTGTTGAGCTACAGACGGGTCCTCTTGGTCATTGTCCCCTTCATCTTCTTCTTCAGAAGGAATTTCATGCGCTTGACCTTTGACGGGATGCTCAGGCTCTTGCAGCTCAGTATTGGCCCAGACTTCAAAGGACTCCATCTCTAGCTCGCCCTTCTCTCTCAAGTATATAACCTCCTCAACATACTTGTGAGTCAGTGCCCAAACGTCGTACTCCTTGTTTAGGTACAAGACGTTCCAGGTAATCCCCATCCGGGAATCGTTATCAGCCTCACTTTCGGCAACCAGGCGCTCTTGTTCCGCCTGCAATGTTGGCGCAAAGTTAAGTTGTGCCTGAGCAGCCCCGTCCTCCAGCTCTTTCACCTTGGCCTTGAGATTGGTGTTCTCTTGGGAAACACCCTTGAGCTTGTCCAGCTCCGCCTAAGCCTTGCAAAGTTCCTCTTGAGCCTTTTTAAGCGTCGTCTCAACCTTGCCGGCCTTCTGCTTGGCTGCCCCCAAGTCCGTCTCGAGCTGCTCAATCCTCGCCGCCTGCGTCATTATCGTGGCTTTAGTCTCAAGTTCATTTATTGTACAGGAGTATAGAGCAACGTTGTCAGCGGCTCTAGCTGACTTATTGGCTCTCTTTACCTCTGCTTGCGAGAGTAAGGACATTTAAGACTGTCTACCCACAACAGAGCCTGCAAGTACAAATCGTGTCAGATATGCAGGCGGAATAAAGCCTGAAGTTTATCTTCATTACATCTCACCTCAGCCAGAAGGGACATAATGCATTCCAGATTGAACGTCTCTATCCTAGGGATATTGTCTTTGTCCCTCTTCAAGACGGCATCAAGCATGGCCTTACCTTCTGGACGTCTGGCATCAAGCATGGCCTTACCTTCTGGACATCTGGCATCAAGCATGGCCTTACCTTTTGGACGTCTGGCCACTGGGGAGAGTGATCTGCACCACAATTAACATTTGATGAGTGCGAAATATAGGCGGCACCAATCTGTTGTCGACCGTCTGAGGAAGAAGTCTGTTGGGAGTGGGATTTCACTCGTAAAGGCCACCCTAACTCAGGCAGAGACTCAAATGGGTTTGCCTTACCTTCATAGACGGAGTGGCGAGAGCCACCCGCAAGCATTGTTAAACCTCCGCCTGTGGACAGAGGGTTGACAAGGTCAAGACTTAGGCTTCCGCCTATATCCTGAGTCTTCCCCGCAATTCGCATTTGAGTCTTCCCGGCTTTGGCTCCAAGAGCCAATGTGGAGGCAGACTTCTTGGACTTGGTTGGGGTAGAGGCGGAGTCATCCCTTGCTCGTTTGAGGCTCTTCTCAAACGTTTTTGGGATTTTGCCTCCCTGCAAAATGGATTCAAGTCAGTTATGCATCCGGTAAAGCAACTTGTGAAGTTGAGGAAAAAGGGTCAGGCGTCTTACCTTGGCTCTGATCTTAGCCGTCTGCTTCTCCGCAATCTCTCTGCGGATGGTGGTTGAGGACCATTTGGTTGTTTTGTCGTCTGGAATCATGGCTAAAGCTTCTTCTGCAAAAAGAACAAGGAAATCAGTATTCACACAATAGTTGACATAGAGATAGCTCAGACGGTCATAATGTTAGGTGCATACGTTTGGTAAACATTATGCTGAGTCCGCAGGCGGACAAAAAGGCCTCGTCCCTGAACCAGGCGCTCTTTGGGATCCATTTCTTTGCAACTTTTATTGATTCCCCGGTTGACAGGGTAGTAGTCTCAAGACCAAAAAAGTTGGTCTCTATTATTTTGTCATAGTCTTCATCGGAATCCGGGGAAGACAGCACTTTCGACTTAGCAGGTCAGGCTTCTTATGGTACCGGCGCAGATTAAAATTCTCTCGTCGGCTGGGTGCAGACAGCAAATAGAAGCAGTGCTTCCAGCCGTCAAATTTGGACACTTTGTCCAAAGTCATCATGTACTGAGGGTGCGTGGTCAAAGTATACCACGCCCTCCAGCCGCCTGGGTTGCGGCTAAGATAATGCATATGGCAAAGGCCTCCCAACCGGGATGCCGCCCTTGAAATTAGCAGGTGGCAACATACCCCAAGATGTTAGCCCAGGAATCGGGGGTTAGTTGCCACACTCTAAGGCCGTGGCCTCTCAAAATTTCCTTCACCGCCTCGTGAAGGGGAAATCTCAGCCCGACTAGGAACGCCGCCTCATAACAGCCAAAGTAGGCGTTGGCGTTCCTCTTGTCATCCTTCCAGGAGACGGTGCCCTCTTCAGATGGTGCCCGGATGCTGTAATTACCGGCTAGGGGGCCCATGAGTTTAAACTTCTCCAAGCCCTTCTCCATGTTTGCCCTATCTTTGGCAGAGACGTGGATCTTGAAGAGGTCGTCCTTCTCACCCCATTTTTTCCTCTCCTCTACCTCACTATCCTCAAGTGGTGACATAGGTTCGCCACTGCTCTCGGAACTGGAGGTGGAGCTTTATCCAGATGACTTCTCATCTTGCGAGCAGGGGTTGAAAGGGCACGCAGAGGGGACCTCTTAGCAGCCGTATGGTTTTCTCTACCTGACGTCTCCCCCTCAAGCGGTCGCCCGCCTGAGCCCTCACTCCTATAATCGGGATCTATGGCCATCTACATTGTCTGAGCCATTGTGTCCTCCACAGACACATAGACGGTCGGATTCCAAGCATAAGTGTGGTCCCAACACCTCGAGGCGGCACTCCCAGTCCTAGACTCAGCCGTACCCGGAGACCGGCTGTACTCTAACCTAGGCTGTGCCGTTTGTGTTGGTGATGCATCCATTTATTACAAGAAATATATACAAGTGGGAAAAAATTGAAAAGAGCTAAGAGAGACAGAGACGGTACCTTTAGGTTTGATATTTGAAGGTAAGACGAAATCGGCTGTGGTAGACGTGAACGAGCTTGATTGCTTGCGCTTGACACAGATGTAAAAGCATTCTCTCTCTAAGTTTATCTCTCTTGAAAGTTTTTGTAAACGTAAAAAATAATGAGGGTAAACGACTATATATAGGAAGTAAATCCGAGGGCATCTCCGAAATTTCCACATAAGGTGAACAGTAAAAAAAATGGGGGTAAAATCACCCCCCAGTAGAAGAGTGACACGTGTCACAGATGCCACGTGGAATGCCATGTCACATCTGTGAGAGGCAAATGTTTGGAGTAATTTTACCCTGCCACGTGGTAGAACCAGAAAGTGACATGTGTCATTCCAAAGCAATGGGAAAAAGGCGGCCTTCATGGCCCAAATCTCGAGAAAGCCGAAATGCAGCACAACCCACCAATGATTAGTGCTTGATGACCTAATTAGGGGCACAATTCCTGAGGACCCTATAAATAGGGAGATTTCCTCCATTTGGAGGCACGTTTTATCATTTATTACACATTTACTCTTTTAAAGAGTCATCTCGAGCCTGGAATCTAACTTTCCGCACCTTTTTACTCCTATTGAAGTTACTAACTTGATCGCCGGAGGCGGAGCTCTAACCACCCGAAGTCTCCGTTGTTTTGCAGGTACAGCTCACGTCGGACTAGACTTTATGACTTATAGTAACTCTCCCAAGGGACAAAAACACCCAAAACAGGTGTTGCTTTGGGTGTTGCGGGAGCTGCTATAGACACCTACTTTTGGCTTCTTGTCCCAAAAGGAAGTGCGATGATGTTACAAAATCCGTTCTTTATGTTAGATTAAAGTTGAAATATTTATGGACTATGAAAAGCATTATGAAGTAAGTTAAAACCCATATTTGAGATCAAGTTATCTTAGATCCTTGTCCGATTACTAACTAGGCCTAAAACGTGTTCATACATGTTTAAACTTTCATAACTTTTGATTGCGAAGTCAGATTAAGCGCGACTTAGAGAGTTGCGCACGCCACCTGACGGTGCGGCTCTAAAACCCGAAACTTAGATCCCTACGCCTATAAATAGGGGTCTTTGTGCAGCATTAAGGAGACCGCAAAATTCAGAATTAAAACCCTAGTATTCTCAAAACCCTGATCTCTAGACTTCTCTTACTATCATACTACTTTTTCTTCTCTCTTCCAAAATACCTTCAAACCCTAATTGAATCTATTGAAGTCCTTGGAGGTACGAAGAAGAAAGAAAGTCCATAAACACATTAAAACGGAGATTTAACATAAAAGAAGAACGGTTAGTTTCTTGAGCACTTAGATAAATCACTTTTCTTTTATTGTTTAAATAACTTTAATTGATTAATTGGTGTTGTTTGATCACTTTAAAAATACTATTTATTAATTAATTCACATAGTGTTCTTTCGTTATCAAGACTAGAATTTGAATAATTAATTGTTGTTTTATCACTTAAGACAAGGCGAATCTTGTTTATTTACTGTTCCTTCACGAATATAATTAAATACGAATAACGACTTTTGCAATGTAATTCCTATGTGATTAATGCTTGTAAATAAAATCAACTAACATAGTTTTAGGTATCACGTTGCATATAATATTTGGTAATGAAATTCTGAAAACGGAGGAGCTAGTAGAGGCCGTACTAGGGCTAGAATAGCGATTCCTCCCTAAAAGGAACTTTATTTTAGTACCCTTGCTCCCGTACTCATTTCTGGTTTATGTAGACCAATTTGGGCATGGGTAAACTTATGATTCGTGCTAATTATTCCATGAACTCCACATAGAAGAAAGGCATGAACGAGGTTTATGAGTTTTCCTAAAACTCATTGGCGACTCCTAGTTGTTTTTTTACAAAAAAAGCGTGATGAGAGTATCATTTCTAATTCAAGGTCTCCCAAACAGTCAGCAATTTAAATCCTAATACACCCTAACAAGTGTAAAGTCCTAGGCTTTTAAGCGGCCATGGGCATTTAAGGAGAGTACCCCTTACGATGGGATCACCCTCCTTACAGTGGCGACTCCACTGGGGACTTAGAGGTTACAAGATTAGTTCGTAGTTATGGTTCAAGGATTCCAACACTAGGTTGCCTATGGATTGTAACGAGAACTAACTTGGATAATCTCTAATAGAGAGCGAGACTCGAACGCATAATATCTTCCTTTTTTACCAAAGTAAAAACCAAACAAGCAACATTGCATGATTCATAATCATAACACGGTTGAACCATTGGGGATTGGCTTATTGACTAGGGGTTGCCAACACTAGGCTTCTATCCCAAAATCATAACATTCATCCCACCCATATCGCCAACAAAATTTTGGGAGGGCTATGTCGTTGGTCAACACGTTGAGTGATTGATTCGCGCATCGTTCCTTAAGATATGGTACCTTTGGACACCCAAGCCTTGACCTTAGAATGACATTGTATGCTTTGAAGGTTCCTTTTATGTGCTTATGAATATGTGCTTCGTGTAACTAATTCCAACTTGTTACCTAGAGATATAATTAAAAAAAATAATTCGCAAAAATTATGGTTCGACAAAAAAGCAAAAAAAAAAATGTCGAACCTACCAGGTGGCACGCGCAACTGTCAAAGTTGCGCGAGCCCTCCAAGCGCAAGTTCGGAAGTTGCGCGTAGCACCTCTGCGCAACTATGTGTCATGCGCACGCCCACTGTTTAATGTTGACTTTGACTCATTACGAGCAATATCTTACGGAGAAAACGATACTACCGCTTCAAGGTTAATCGTTAACTAGGTGCTAAAAATATCTCTTTGGCTAACAACGTTGTCTAACTTTTACTACGATCGTCTTTTTTCGAAAGACATGTTTTTTTTCGTTCTTTTTGCATTTTCGCAAAAAAAAAAAAGAAAAAAAAATTTCGTTCATTTTGCGTTTTCAAAAAAAAAAAAAAAAAAAAAAAAAAATCGCATGTGGTAGATGCTACTCATGAAGATGCACTCTCCAACTTAGCGCAAGACGGTAAATTGCACGCGATACTACTTTTGATTATGATGATTCGTTACGTACTTGATAATCGATCTAATGACATTATTTCTTATGAGGTTCGTCATTAGAAGTTCGCATCTCTTAATAGGACGTCATCAATATGTTTATTCTTAAACACGCCTATTTTCGTGTTCATCATTTTTTTTAGTTGTAATTGGTCAAACTTGACTTAAGAGTATAAATTTTTTGCCTCTTCTATGGTTTAACAAGAAAATCCCGAGAACTTTACTTGGGATGATTGCCTCACAAAAAAAAAAAAAGAGAAAAATAGAACGAAAAAAAAGACATGTCGTTCTTAAAAAAAATGAGAGTACGATACAAAAATATATATATATATTATCCTAAAAAAAAAAGAGAAGATAATGAATGATAAAATCGAGAAAATGATTTAATTATTTCTTGGATTTTACATTCGGAGATCATCATTCTTTTTAAACAAATAGTAATATATTATCCTTTAAAGATAAGCAATATGAGAATCATAATTAAAAAAAAAAAAAAAAAAAAAAACGATATTGATCTCTATTCTAATCTAAATGATCAACAAATACTATAGTATATTTGATCATTTTAAGGAGTGTGTTCGGGTCGATTAATATTTCTAAAAATTTGATGCGCACTTTCAATCCAACTTTCTTCTCTTTCTCTTCTACCTTTTTTGAAAACAATTCATTTGAAGTAAAATCCTTAGATGATTACCTTGTTGAAGTCAACACAAATCATGACATTCCATTAATGATTGTTCGTGAATTTTTTGGCATTCTTTATCAACAAACTTGCTTAAAGTGATTTCGTATTACAAGGATAAAAAAAGGAAATAAAACAATCATTTTGACTTTGGTTCATTGTTTGAATGCTTGGCAGAAAAGGTTTAAGTGAACGCGCTCAATTTCTCATGATACACATTACTAGATCATCTTCCACATTCGCATACTAGTCCAATCATTGGTGACAAAGCAGCATTAAAGAAACTTAGAGAGGAACTCCAAAACCTAAAGACCCTCGAGAAGAAGAAGCTCAAATGAAGGCTCATAAAAAGCAGAAAAGGCTAAAATAAAAGCAGAAAAAGAAAAAGAAAACATTGTGCAAGAAAAAGCAAGAGAAAAAAGAGTAGAGACCTTGGAGAAACTTGTCCTTCGAGCTAACTCAGGGAATAAGTACTTCAATTATGAGCTTGCACCAAAACCTAGTGGCAAGACTCTCCCTGAAAAGTTCTTGACAACGGCTTTGCCATCCTTGTTTACAGACAGTACAATCCTAGGACTCACTTAATGAGCTTTATTGGAATTATGGCATAGAAAGGGGTTGAACAAAGCCTATATGCATGTACTTTTCCTCTTTCATTGGACCCAAATTCTAGATCATGGTTTTATAACCTCCATGCAAAACAAACTTCCACTTGGAGTGACGTTGTAAAAGTGTTTTTAACCCAATATGGAGATAACATCGAGCTCACAACTACCTTGCGCGATCTCGAATTGCTTAAGCAAGGGGAAGAAGAAGGCTTCATTGACTTCTTTTCTAGGTGGCGATAAAAGGTTGCTCTTATTCCACAAAGACCTCCGGATCATGAACTTGTCCCAAAGTTCATAGACAATATGTCTCCACCATACAAGTGCCATTTACAATACCTTGGTTTAGACACATTTCAAAAAGTCTATACTGTGGGAATATTAATATAAAGGGACTTGATAAATGAAACAATGAATTATATAGATGGACTTGACTTTAAGAGAGGATTTCACCTACGTCGGAAAAGGACAAAGCTCAAAGACGCAATCTCAAGAAGTTGTTAACAATTCAAGATGTAGCACCCTAGGTCTTGTTTTGTTTCTTTACTTTGTTTTATGATAGACTAAGGGATTCATGCTGTGGAATCTTTGTATTTTGTACTCTCATTAATTAATGAATAAAAAAATATATTTTCAAGTACGTCTATCTTGTTCTCTTTTCATTCTCTTTATTGTTATTAACTTGAATTTAATAAAATGTATACATATAAACAAGCAATATCAAAAGGCATACATACTTAACACTTTAAGAATCTTGATGAGCTTTGGCTTACAAGATGTATTGAATGAAAAGAGGTCTATCTTAGGCCCACAAAGAAAGGATATAATGATTCACCAACACATGAGGCAACTTGAAACTCCATAAATATAATCCCATGTTCTTAACCTTAGAGAAAATCCATATTTTTGGCAGCCCTTTTGAGCCTCGTCAATTGAGCCTTAGTTATTCAACCTACATTATACCATACCTTGGGATGGGAATGGTGCAAAGATACAAATAGGAAATTGGGGGAACAAAATACAAGAAAGGGACACAAAGTTAGTCTAAACCCAAAAGGAAAGATCAAATGCAAAAGAAAAAAGAAAAAAAAAATCGTTCTAAACCCAAAACAAAACATGTCAAAAAAAAAAAAGGAAGAAAGGAGAGATGACAAGGAAAAGGCAACTAATGTAGGAGTTGTCACACAAAGAAGAAAAATTTAAATTTGAGAAGCACCAAAAGTAAGGGATTTTGAGAGTATACTTGAGCCTGTCCATTGTTCATAACCCCAAGCCTAGCCACGTTACGACCTTGGAAAGGCCCTCCTTGAGGTAGACCATAACCATATACCAAAATCATCATTCCATGAAAATATGGCCAATCTTAGGCCTTTGCATATGTGGACCTACTATTAAGTAGTCATGCCCATATATAAAATGGATGAAATGTTGAGTTATGATTACAAGATCATATAAAAAAAATATCAAATGATTTGGATGATTTGATAGCCATTCGCTTGATTACATCATGTTAGTAAAGCAATCGAATCAAACTAAATTCGATGTTTTCCATATCCTTTGCCAAAGAAAAATGAGATGACTATCACTTTTTAAAAAAAACACAATCATCTTATAATAGGGCTATTTATGACCAAGGTAATTCAGGTTCTATATGCATTTCCTAGAAAGAAAAAGAGTTAACACAATAAATTGATTTGATATATCGACAGCCTTGACGTCAACTTTAGATGTGTTTTACAACTCTTGAGCATTGGTTTTCTCACTTATAATGAGCAACTAATATGTCCGCCTTCGTGGGATATCGCCATCTTCTCTAAGCGAGGAAAATTGATTGAACATGATTGCTACATAAAAAATAATGATCGTTATCACTATCACACGTATACCTCACTGCCAAGTCATCATGATGATTCAAATATTAAGTCAATAATCCTTGCTTTTCGAAAACATGTCTAATTTTCTTTCTTTATTCTTCTATGGGAAAGTTGGATTCCCCTTCCTTTTTATACAAATCCGTCTTTTTTGTTCATTTCTTTTTTAGGGGGTAAGTTGGGATGATCCCTCCCATTTGGCAACTAAAATACTCTGAAATAGTATAATTTTTCCGCTCTTTGCCTTAAATTGGGGACTTAAAAAAGCCAGGACATCCTTACTTCTCTCTATTTATAGATTTGAATACGCTATTTATGCTGCAAAATCAATGTCTTTCAAAGCTTATTACGAACCATCTTGATAACTTTAAATGGCAAAGGGAAGAATACCAATTCCTATTATTTGACCAAGATAATTAATAATGTTACTTGATCAAACAATTTATGATAAACATATGCAATATTCCGCAAATTGAAAATACAAATCTTAGGGCCTTAAATAAACATGAGAAACATCCCCTAACATATGTATACATGAATTCCAAAAGTCACCTAAGTCTACACTTAGGGACTTCAAATTAAAAATATAAGTCTCACCTTAACTTTCATTTTAAAATGAGACTATATTTTGGAAAGTGATTAGAACAATTTTATAAATTATTCTAACACTCCACCAAACCTAAGTTTGATAAACATTCATTTTTAGACTATGGTGCTTATTTAATTGAAAGAACTTCCCTTTCAATTAGCAAAATATGAAAATGATTACAAACACTAAAAAGTAGAACATAAAAAAAATTAGATATACAAAAGTTTGCTCACATTTTCATATCTTTGTTGAAATAAGTTAAGAATTACAACTTACCTTCATCAATCTTGGATAAAAAAAGTCACTCTCAATTACGAGGTAGACTTTTCTTTCCATTTTGGGTCCAGTTTTGAAAATAATATGATTATTATTTTTGCCTACTAGAAAAATTTGCTTTTCAAAACAAACTATTGGACCCTTTTCAAATTTAATTCTTATTCAAAACAACATGTTTCTAATAAAAATAGTATTCAAAATTTCTTTTTTGAATTTTTGTTTTCTAAAAATAAATAAATTTTCAGATTATCAATAACCGTTTGGATAATACATGTATATACATAAATATTTCCAAAAAGAATGAGTTAAGATTCAACTTCTTCTTGACTCGAACTTGTTCTCGCTTATTGGCTAAGGGATGGTAAACGAACCACCTACAAGACCAAAATCAAAGATTGACAAGAACAAAGAAAATATTTGATGTTCTAAATCAACTTTGAAGAATAAAATCACCGCAATGATCTTTAAATACGTTTAGACATTAGGTAAGATTACTAAACCTTAAACACAATTGTTTTTTGAATATAAACAAGCAAAAAGTTAACTTGCTTTCTTGAAAATAGCTTTAACTAAAATGTGAAAGCCATATCACTGTCCTAAATATTTCAAAAAAAAACATATCAATCTTAGCTTTTGTAAGTTGTAACTTTTCCTTTTGGTAATAAAATTTCTCTTATTTTCCAAAATAAAATATTTCAAAAAAAAAAAAAGGATATATACATAGGTCCATCCCAATATCATGATTATATGGATAGCCTAAAAAATAGCAAATCATTAGAACAACACCAAAATGGGGGATCCAAGATTTGTGAAATAGAAAGAATGCGCATAACCCGACACATGTTTTAATACGTAGATCTCGAGCCTTACAATTTTCAAACGTACCACAATGATTTAATAATCATGTTGTTCCTTTGAAAACTAAGTTTGCAACTAAACTTGGCCATTAAACATGTTACATACTCAAGCCATTTTCAAGTTCAACTTCAAAAACTAATCTTAGTGCATAATTGTTGTTCCAATACTTCAATTTACTCTAGAGATTAGAGAGTATGACTAGTATAGAGTAAAAGAAAAAAAATCATGATGCATAAATCATACTTGCTCATACGAAAGTTTAGTACTCAATCATTCATCATGAAAATTGTATCAAGACACTTTATTAACATAAAACAAACAATTTCATGAGTTAGAATGTAAACAAAAAACTCCTAAATTCTAAATTAAGGAGTCTTCATTTAAAATTATTCTCCATTGTTGGACACATTGTAATTTCGCAAGGAGGATAACATCTACTTTCTCGAGATTAAAAACAGTGACAAAATTAGAACTTAAAAGAAAGAATTCAAATGTAGCAAGAATAGACAAAAAATTTGAACAACATTTCATTTTTCCCTTACTTGTTCTAATAAATGACCAATATTACTAGAATTAGCATATTTCTTTGTTAAAACTATCAATGGTAAAAAAACGATTTAAACGCACTAGTTTAATCGTTTCTAAGATCCTAGTTGTTATCATAATAAAACAAAACACGGGATTTCTAGACCCATTTCAAGCAACATGAAAGGGTCTAATTATTAAAAACAAACAAGTCATCAAAGTCAACCAACATTTGGGGCTACAATATTCGATAATATAAAATGGGGGATCAAAAGCTCGAAGTATAGCCAAACTACTCTAGTTCGATTACGTCTTCAAGAATTCCCTAAACTAACTAGTTTTGTGCAAATCTTGAGATCACAGTTTTATAAGTGAATAATAATAACCGTCGGTTATTTTTATCATTGATAAAACCAATTTTGAAACTTACGCATGAAAAAATAAACATGAGTCGCAAGAACAAATTAATGTTATTATAAAAGTTCAAAATTTAATTTATAATTTTAATGCATAATTTTTGTTTTACACTTCAATTTACATTAAAATTAACAAGTATAGTCTATGTGAGCAAAACAAGAGGGAAATAAAGTTCAAGCACAAAGTCAAAATTATAATGAACAAAAAAAACACATATATGTTTAACATGCTCATATAGGATCAATACTTTATCACTTCACATGAAATTTGTTGCAATATATTTCATAAACATGTCACAACGACAAACAAACAAATTCATGAAAACAAGTCAAATAAAAAACCCCAAATTCAAAATTTGGAATTTAACGGTTTGAAAATCGCCCAAATTCAGCCAAGAATAAACATGGCAAATATGAATTAAGAGCGAGACGTACTTCCCTTAGCTTCGAAAATCGCAAGAAAACAAGCTTTCTAGAGATAGAAAGGTTCGAAAATGGCGAAAAGTGAGGCGAGAGGATGCGAAATGAAAATCGCGTTTAGCGATTTCTTTTTGCTGAATTAAATGATGCGCGTGACATACCAGCGCAACTCAAAACGATGCGCGCGCCTGGCCAGCGCGACCCACTAAGTTGCGCGCGGATAGTGGTCACTAAAAAGACCGAGATTTTGATTTTGATCCGTTTGATCATTTGAACGATTTTTGCTCGTTATTAGATGTAATGGCGCACAAATTATCAAAATCTTTTTTAATTGCTTTGCATATTGTAGTTTGTTTTCTTTTTTGTTAGTTTTTTGCATCATATTGCATGCACACCGTGCTTTGTCCCTTCCCCAAGGATACGTTTTGAACGTTTTTCGTAAGAGTGCCTTAAGAGGTTCCGTGGTGGTGCTTTACGTAAAAGCACCCATAGACAGGTTTGTTATTTTACTGTACAAATGTCCGGGTTTTCTTCTTTTTTCACGTCCAAAGCAAAAAGGAAGGCGTTTTCATGCAGCATAAAAATGCAAATGGCATATCGTATGACGCAAAATTGTACGGCGTAGGTGTTGCGTAAAATTTCACTCAGCCCAAGCTCTGCGAGATCTACCTCACGGGACTAAAAGGTAGAGAATTACTATAGGCGTTAGCTCACGAGCGACAGGCGCGCCGAACCTTCAAGAACAGGCACTTCTTGAATGGGAGCAAATACGGTAGTTAGTGCGTTTACTAACTTATCGGACAGTTAGGGTGTCAAATTCATCTCTTGTATAAAGAAGCGACGAGATGATGTCGCGCCTATCTAGTAACGTGCCCCCAGTCCTGAAACACGTATACTCATCTTGTGGACAAAACTGATGAGAGAGTTGCTGACATTCTTCCCTCTCACTGAATTTGGATATATGCCTCCAGTCCTGAGACATGTATTTCTATCTTGTGGACTTCCGTCTCGAATACCGGACCCAGCTCGAATACCGGACCATTTCGGCTCTAATACCGAAAACCTTTTTCATCTTTTACTTTTTCAAAGTCAGGCTAAAGTTTCAATGACATATCGAGGGACTTTAGACCAACGATGACACGATTGAGAGGAAATCTTCCCTTTTATCCTTTTAAAACCGATCACTTCTCATGACTTGACATCACCCAGAACACCTTTACTTGTAAAAGCGTTCTACAATTGCAAAGGATCAATCTAGATTCTTTAGCGCGTTTAGACTAGGAAAAACTTTTTCTAGCCTTAATAGCTACTTGTTTCACACACTTAGCGAACTAAGGATCATTTCGACATCCTTAATATTTCTGAAAGATTCTCTATTCTTACGGAACTTCACAAAATGAGTCTCGAATTTATTTCCTTGACTAATTTGATCATTGTCTATTCCAGACACGATCAAAGAGGGGGATAACTGTAGACACCTACTTTTGGCCTCTTGTCCCGAAAGGAAGTGCGATGATGTTACAAAAATCCGTTCTTCATGTTAGATAAAAGTTGAAATGTTTATGGACTATGAAAAGCATTATAAAGTAATTTAAAACCCATATTTGAGACCAAGTTATCTTAGAGCCTTATCCGATAACTAATTAGGCCTAAAACGTGTTCATACATGTTTAAACTTAATTAATAACGGACCCCAAATGCGTCAAATGCAATGATTGGATCCAATAGAACCTACATTGTTGAATACCGATCCAAACAGATAAAATAACCATCAAATTCCCATTCAAGGCCTATACATATGGATAGCCCTTTCAAAAATCTTTCTAACGGTATATTATAAGACCAATTCCGAGCCAAAACGAAGAAGTTATGATTAAAAAACTAAACCGGGCTCTAAAACCGACACCCTTGCACTCCAACGGCCATAACTTTTGATCAATAACATATTTTAACTTAATTCTAACGGCATTCAAAAGTAGATATTCAGAGCTTTCCAATGATATCTAACACGCCTTAATCCAACTTTGCAATCAAAATTTATGGAAGTTTTAAAAATGCATTTTCGTATAAGGCATACCGCAAACCAGCGCAACTCAATCAGTTGCGCGCGCCTTGCACACGCGACTCAATGAGATGCGCGCGGCACCCAGCGCGACTTAGAGAGTTGTGCGGGCCACCTAATGACATGGTTATAAACCTAAAACCTATATCCCTACGCCTATAAATAGGGGTCTTCGTTCAGCATTACGGGGACTGGAAAATTCAGAATTAAAACCCTAGTATTCTCAAAACCCTAATCTCTCAACTTCTCTTACTACCATACTACTTTTTCTTCTCTCTTCCCAAATAATTTCAAACCCTAATTGATTCAATTTAAGTCCTTGGAGGTACGAAGAAGAAAGAAAGTCCATAAACACATTAAAACGGAGATTTAACATAAAAAAAGAACGGTTAGTTTCCTGAGCACTTAGATAAATCACTTTTCTTTTATTGTTTAAATAGCTTTAATTGATTAATTAGTGTTGTTTGATCACTTTAAACATACTATTAATTAATTAATTCACATAGTACTCTTTCGTTAATCAAGACTAGAATTTTAATAATTAATTGTTGTTTTATCACTTAAGACAAGGCGAATCTTGTTTGTTTATTGTTCTTTCACGAATATTAATAAATAAGAATAATGACTTTTGCAATGTAATTCCTATGTGATTAATGCTTGTAAATAAAATCAACTAACATAGTTTTAGGTATCACGTTGCATATATTGTTTGGTAATGAAATTGTGAAAAAGAAAGAGCTAGTAGAGGCCGTACTAGGGCTAGAAAAGCGATTCCTCCCTAAAAGGAACGTTATTTTAGTACCCTCACTCCCTAACTCATTTCTGGTTTATGTAGACCAATTTGGGCATGAGTAAACTTATGATTCGTGCTAATTATTCCATGAACTCCACATGGAAGAAAGACATGAACGAGGTTTATGAGTTTTTCTAAAACTCATTGGCGACTCCTATTTGTTTCTTACAAAAAAAGCGTGATGAGAGTATCATTTCTAATTCAAGGTCTCCCAAACAGTTAGGAATTTAAATCCTAATACACCTTAACAAGTGTAAAATCCTAGGCTTTTAAGCGACCATGGGGATTTAAGGAGAGTACCCTTACGATGGGATCACCCTCCTTACAGCTGCTAGGAGTTGTGGTTGTTGTTCGTGAATTGGGGAAATAGGGAAAGAAGCTTGGGTTGACTTGCGTAGTTGTTTGCTTGATTGGGACCCGAAGCTTCAAACATTACTTCAAATTAAGGCACATACCTCGATTCAAACCACACCTACATACAAGCAAACCCTAGAGAACAAATCAAGACAAATAAAATAAAATAAATAAAATAGAAATAAATAAAGTATAATAGAAAATAAAAGAAATAAAACTAAAACTATGAATTAAGGACTAACATTATGAAAAACTCACAAAAACTAATCAAACCTTAAAACAAGTTATTAAAATGGAAAATCAAGGAAAACTAAGAAAATTATAGGAAAATAAAGAAAGAAAATATAGAAAAATGGCCTAAATCTTATTCTTTTGAGCGCCATAAATGACGCTAATCAAATTCCCCCAAGCTAAACTTTTGCTCGTCCTCGAGCAAAACAAAATCAAACCCAAGGGAAAATGACGACATTATTCAGATCAAGCAAAGAAAGAAACAAGGAAACTAGAGAGGATGGGAATATACACTATCTCACTTTCGTAGGAATCACGGTCAATTTTAGCAACTAAAAGACACGTAAACCCCTAGATTTCCCTAGAGGACGAGAGATGCTCTCGTAAAGGTTTCCTAAGAGATTAACCGATAACACTAATAATAATACAAACAAGGCAAAGAATGAGAAGGAAATCAAAAGAAAAGAAAAGCAAACACATGTTCATGAAAGGACTTTTCCAAATGTACAAGCACAAATGAATGCAAATCTTTCTAAACAAGTAAGGGAGTGCACGTTCCAAAATACCCGATGTTGATTGAAACATAAATATTCTAAGCATAGGAACTAGTTTTCACAATTCCTTTTCATCCCAAACGGTCTTACCGCATTCTCCCTACTAGTCTCATATCTTCCCTTAATGAGCATCTCAAAATTTCCACGAAGGAACCGGAAAAAGAGATAATTTTGGGCTACTTGACGTCTTGACAATGTATCCCCTTTCCTTTGGCTTTAACTCATAATGCCTTCCCTCTATATGTGACTCAACCTCTAGGTCAAAAGGACTTTCCCAAAGGCTGTAACGTAAGGGGAAAAGGTTGAGGGTAGGCTTAAAATTAAGAATTTTGTAATGTTCCTAATTAGTTAAGCAAAGGGGGATCAATCCTCAACACCATAATCAAGTATCAGAAAACAAAAACAAACTAACACCCCAAGCTTATTCAAAGCTATAACCACAATCATATATACAAAAAGCGTAAACGCTTCTCCCCAAGCTTGAACAAAGCATTGTCCTCAATGCTTAAAATAGGGAGAAACATTAAAATCAAAATGTTTTTGAAAAGTTATTACATTTTTTTCACTTTTTTTTTTTAATAGTGCTTTGTCCTCTCCTCTTTTAACTTAGGACGGCTTTTCCAACTTTGCACTTGCTTTGTCCTTGCCTTTTTAAACTTTGGACAGCTTTTTTTTCATTTATTCATTTGTCATTATTCACACAAAAGTCACAACACAAACTTGCTTTCAAGAGAACCAAATATCAAAACTCCTCCACAACAAACTCCAACAATAATGATCAATTGATTCACAAAAATCAAGAATGGAAACGAAAATTAAACAAAAGGCTCAAGATTTAAAGATGTGTCTTGAAAAGATGGGAAAAGGCTCAAATGGTTAGCAAGTTGGTAAATGTAAACCCAAAAACCAAAGATAAGAAAACTATCCTAGAAAAGAAAAATTACCACCCCGAAAAGATGCCTTTGTCCTCCCTAGATGGTTTGGTCTCGTGTTTGAGAATTATGAGTCAAGATTCTAGATGAGGTCCGCAATAGTCAAGGATCCATGTCGCTCATGCAAATATATGTTGAAGGCTTGAAAAATAATGAACCTAACATGGATGTAGTAAAAACTAACTATTGGTGTCAATTCGACTATAGGAAGCAACTACCAACATGCCACAAACAAGTAGAATCTGGTTTCATGGTCCCACTAGTTCTAACAAACTACCTTAGCAAGATTTATCCTATAATAAACCAAGCGTACTCTAAAACCGTGCACACCATTACCACTTAGGCAGAAAAGCATTCAATTATACAAGTCCAAATGTTATTATGTCCAAAGCAAGAACAAAACAAAGACACATTGCAAATTTGTCTTGAAAGAAACCAAAATATTTTTGGGATTTTTCAAAATAAAGAACATGGAAATGCATATACAAATGTGCATGGCATATATGAATAAAAATCCCACCAAACATGATAGAATACACTCAAACATAAGTCAAATAATCCATGGGTGGGGAAAACAAGGAGATCAATCAAATCAAACCAACATATGTCCATTAAGTCATCATCCACTTTAGAAAGAACAAGGAAGGATATTACCGGTTATTAGGTGGGTGTAAATACCCGCAAATGACCCAATTAAACCTTTCAAAGCTAATTTCCTCAAGAATTGAACCTTGCCTTCCATATGCTAGCAAAAATAGGACTCAGACTTCCTTGATTCTTGATTCAAACCAATGCACAAAAGTATATGATCAAGTCGTGTACCTAGCAAAAGGCACACAAACATTTCCATGAGAGAAAATCTATTCTAAAAAGAAAAGAAAATGAAAGCAATAAAGCACGTGTTACTTCTCAAGAAAAGCATGCTTAAGGTCCAAGCTTACCCGCTCTAGAAAATAATAATTCAACGCACGCAAGAGCTTGTCAAATGTGAAAGGAATGGTGTCCTTCGAACAAGTGTACTATTCCGTTAGTGGGTTCAGAATTATTAGAAAGCTAATATATTCAGTAAGGTCAAGTGATCGGAATGCCTGGGTGGAGGCCGCTTCAGATCAGTAATATTAATGCATAATTAATATTACAGCTTAATCTTGACTGAACCCTTCGGGTCACACCCAAGCAACTAACAAACCGAAGCGACGAATTAATTATGAACTAATTAATAAGCCAACCGAGTAATTAATATTTAGACGTCGGGAATTCGAGCTTAGAGCGTCGAAACCGAACGTCGGAAGTTGAGTCGATAAATGGTAAAAGACGAGACACGAAAATAATAATAAATAAACAAAGACCAAAATACCCCTAGCATCGGAACACCAAGTGCTAGGGGGTATAGCCAAGCTAGCAGCCCGCACCTAGTCCGTGGCATGCTAGCATGCTGCAGCTAGCAGCTTGCACTAGTTGCACGGCATGCAAGCAGCAGCTCTCGGCAGCAGCAGCCCGCACGCAAGTGCATGGGTGCTGGCCGAAAGAATGCGAGCAGCAGCCCGCATTTGTGTTACGGTGATGGCTGGGCCGAGAGAAGGGCAGCAGCAAAATTGGAAGCCCACTTGGGTGCCTTGGTGCCCAAGTGGGAGTTGCCAAGTGGCGCAAGATGAGGGAGAGAGTGGGGAGCAAGTTTGGTCGCCCCCCTCCTCCAAATGGTCCTCACCTAACCTTTCACATGAGCTTGCCACTTGTTGATTTATTATTAATTTGATTATTAATTTTATTTTAGCTTTAAAATAAAATGGAAAAATCAAGTTCTCCCACATTGATGGGAGAGCTTTTCACTCGCTTATTTTTCCTATAAATACCCAAGTTGGGGTATTTGGAAAATCACTTGAGTGAGAAATGAAAAAGGCATCACCATTGTGAAAACCTTTGAACTCACTAATCACTCGGGTTTTGGTCGGGCCTTGCTAACTCCAAGGCATTGGACTGTTTTCGGTGGTCGAGTTGTGGGTGGACTATCGTTGGAGGCCGTCGTATTTTTGAGGCTAGATTTCGAAGTAAGAGCCCCTTCCGTTTGGGCGAAGCACGCTCTAAAGGTAATTATCTTGTCTTAATCTTGTGATTAATTTATTTATGCTTATGGTTTTATTCATTGCGAGTGCGGTCTTGGTTTTGGGTTTGTTTCCGCGGTGAGTCGGACTCACCAAACCCTAACAGTGGTATTAGAGCCTCGCTTGTTTATTTTTAAAATCATAATATTTTTCAAGGTGTTTTTATGGCTTAATTTTTCTGGTTTTGAGTTGCTAATTAGATTAGTAGCTCGTTTTATTTATTTAACCTCGTAATTAAAGCTGTCATCAGCCCCGAACCCAGATTTCGACTCAAATATAGTGAATTTTGGGTGGAAAAGACGTTTTGGAAATGTTTTTACCCTTTCAGGACTCGGTTTTTTGCCAAAAAAACGACCAAAAATGCACTTTTCGAGGGATTTTTCATTTTGACAAATAAATTTTAAGTCTTTCTAACCATGAAAATTAATTGCATATTTATGGTGGTTATGTAATTGGTTCAATAAATATTTTATATACAATTTTAAACCTCTTTAGGCATGATTACTTGGTGCTAATTTGTGTTTGAAAGCTTGTTTTTATTTTTCACATAATTGCAAACTAATTGCATTAAGTGTGAAATTGTTGTTCTTTGAGGCTTCCAAGTACTAAAGATTCAATCTTTAATTATGTTAAGTGATTGAAACTTTGAGTTACTAAATTCCATGAATTTTTGTTAAACTTTGTTGATTTAATCTTATTTAGTTGTTTAGAATCATAAAGTTTAAAACTTTGTGATAGAAAGTTGTTTATCTTCACATTGGAAGATATAATTTTTCAAGGATTCACAAGTATTAAAGTTGGAATCTTTATTGAACTTATGTTCATTTTTCCAACTCCCTCTTATTTTGTCAAAAACTCAAGATTAATTTAAATTAATTAAATTAATAGTGAGTAATTGCCCTCTTATTTTTGGTGCACCAAGTTAAACAAATTTAATTAAAGAATGGTTCTTGGGAATTATTTTGGTTAACAGCACTTTGAAAATTTTATTTTAAGTTAGACTTGTTTAAATTTTTCATTTTGCTCAATAAATTAGTTCTAAAATTAATTTAGAATTAATTATAATGTCACGGAAAATTTTGGGATCAAAGTCCCGTGGCTATGGCACGCAAATCAAGGCATAAGCACCCTTGGCTAGCCGGGCTGCATAGCAGCCCACATGTGGCTGCCAAGGGGCTGCCTTGAGGGTGCGTGCAGCCAAGCCGTGGCTAGGTGCACACGACCTCATAGCAGTAGCATCACAGCAGCAGCACGCTGCCTTGATGGTGTGTGCGTGCGTGTGCTGTGGTGCGTGGTGTATGGGCTGATGTGGTGCGTGGTGCACGAGCATGGTGTGCTTGGGCTTGGTGCATACGTCGAGTAAAGGGGAATATACGTAGACGTTGCTTGCGAAGCAATGTAGTGCAATGAGTTCGTACAACATGGCCATCAAGGGCCACATTATTGATGTGTGAAAGTTCGCTGATGTGGGCGGTGTAACGCTTAGAGACATCGGGCCCACTCCCACATTCATCAAGCATCAAACGGTTGTGCGGAATGTGAGCACTCCATGGCTTAGTGCTAGGCACTTAGACATTTTGGACTACGTAATTTTTGCTTAAATTGTCATTTTAATTATTTTATTTTATTAATCTAATTTGGTTTTAATTATTTTAATAGAATTTGGGAGGCTAGGCCTCGAGTTTTGAGCGGCATTGGCAAAATTTATTTTGACAAATTTTGGGTTTTACCGGCATAATTAATTGGATTAATTTAGTTGGATGCGGAATTTAGTGGGAGCTTCAAATATTAATTGCGCTTATTTACATAACCGGTTAAAAAAACCTTTGACTAGTAACCTAGATTAGTTACTAGTTCTCGCATGTTTATGCATTGTTACTTGTTTATCGTTGTAAAAATGCATGGCCATTAACAAATAGTGAATGGATGAATGGAATGTATATTCTCTCACAGGTTTTATGAAATGGAAACTAGTGGGGCGCGATTAGGATAAAAAATACGGTTTGCGATCCGTGATGTATTTTTGTAAATCTAAATACGGTCTGCAAACCGTTGAGTATTTTTGTACCTTAATACTTAGATTAGTCCTAATCGTAGATACTAGTAGTTGCGTTTAGTTTTGGTCAAGTCTTGGAAGACGAAGCCATGAAGTTGCAAATGAAGACCTTTTGAAGATTTGAAGATCTCAAGGGGTCATGCTAGTTGCCAAATGCATCTCTATTTATGTCTTTCGATATATATATATATATATATACATATATATATATGTATACATAATATATATATATGTATATATATATATATATATATATATATATATATATATATATATATATATATATTATGTATACATATATATATTATGTATACATATATATATTATGTATACATATATATACATATCTGTGTGTGTGTGTGTGTTTGTTTGTTTATGTATATGAATTATATGTTAGATGCATGTTTAGGATTTCGAATGTTGTGATGATTAATTAAGTTCACTTAAATCAACCATTATAGAAACCCTAGGTCCCTAAATATTGAGTAAAACTTGTCATTCCTAAACAGCACTTACCAACCGAACGAGGGTAGTGGTGGGCTACGCCAAAGCGAGGCATCACTACCTCTCCAAGGAACGTAAGGCATACCGGGTATGCAAGTTGGTTTTGGTTGTACTCAACGATATGAGTGATGGAGTCCTAACATGTCGTGGAAAAGTGAATAAATTGTTGAGAGAGCATTAGATGCGACGATTTATTCAACCAAGAGTGGCTTGGAGCCATTAGCAAAGTGTTGCTTATCTTAGGAGATTGAGTGTTAAGACAAGCCAAAGCATGCTTAACAACTCTTTGTTTCTTTGAATCTTGGAATCGACTTATTTTCGCCAAATGGGGACAATTTTAATGCGTTGATAAGACGTTTAATAAGATTGAAGATTTGCATGAATACCTTTTAATTTTCGAACTTATTATGTATTTACTTGATAAATGGTTATACTTTGGACTTATATTTGTAGTATTCTAAATCAAATAATATTGTTTTCATGATGGTAAAGGAAATATTTGAGAATGGTTCTCAAAGAAAAGTAAAGCATTTCTAAAATACAATTCTCATAAATGACTTTTATAACAAAGTCCGAAAGGACGGTTGGACATCATGTATTCAAAATACTAGGTAGTTTTGATAAACACATGAAGTATTGAGTTGCAAACTCAAATTGTCAATATTGACAACCAACATATCTTTTTGCTTAATACATAGATGAGTAGGACTCATTGATGTAGTAATTCAAGCGTAAATTAAAGGAAAAGATGGAACTTTGTTTTACGGCGCATTAGATGCTTAATTATGCCTAACAAAGTATAAAAGTCAAAGACTCTTAAAGAAATGGTTCTTAAAAGATTATGAGATAAAGTATGATAAGAAATATAGGAAACGAGGAACGAAGAAAAGGAATAAGATTCCATTTCAACCCATGATTTCATATTATTGTAGTTAACTTAGCAATTCGCTATCTTCACAAGTATTGGATACTGCTTGAGTGTTCCACTTTGAAAGTGACCTCAAACTATTGAAGATAAGCTAAGTTATCGACTTACAAGCTAAGAATGAAGCAAGTGGCGCTACATCAGTTGTAAGGACGTATGCTTTGTTTAAAGACCTATAAGCTAAGGCTAGAACAAAAAAAGGGTTATTGTGTTCCATAATCGGCAATTGATCCGGTTACACACGGAAAGACTCACATTCAAAGCAATGAGCAATAGTTGCAAATTCATTTGAATGGCATGATTGTCTAAACCATGAGTCAAGAATGATTGATTATAAACAAACATTATCTTAACATGATTAATGGGCATGATTTGCGTTCCGAACATCTTTAGCAATGTGACATCGACAAGAACGTACTCAAGGCTCTATTAGATAGGCTCTTGATAGTTGATCGATTTGGAATCGTTTTAAGACAAGCAAGTCTTACTTGTTGAAACCGACAAAGTAAAGAGCTATTGCTCTTGGTATAGACAATTGACTCCGAAAGCTAAAGAGGATTCATTTACTTCAGCGTTTCACAAAGAATTTGAAAGAATATGGCTATATTCATCAAATGTGAACAAACTTGACCTTGAATAGTTCAAGAGTTCAGTGAAGTACAGAATCAACTTGGCAAGATATCAAAACGTCTAGATTAGATCGAGCGATGTTTGCTTGAGCCAAGCGTGACCATCACAAAGGTAACTTGAAATTTTCATAAATAACTCCACAAAGAACATAGTGTGTCTTCACGGAGACCTCGATGCCATTTAAAAATGACTCGAATAATGATGGATCACCTCCTTTAATTTCCTATAAAGTACTTAAGATTTGCACGAAGGACTAATGTTACACTAAACAAAATGTCGAAGCTAAGAAAGGACGCCATATTCAATCATGGATAGAATTATCTTCTAAATGTCTTTTCAAGTATATGTCTAAAACTCTTAGCCACAATGGGAGTTCATTGGCTCAGTGGGAGCTAAGTGACTTAGTGGGAGCTCACAAGCTTAGCAAGAGCTAGGTGGTTGAGTGGGAGCTTAATGGCTCATTAAAGTCTAAGATAGCTCAAGTGGGAGGTAACTGTTTGTTTTACAACAAACTTTTACCCAAAGAAAATATACATGTCTCTTTGTAAGCATTCAAGTGAGACCATGGGCATTGCCTCCACAACCTAATTGAGAAAATAGTTTTTGTTGCTAAGTGGTGTCTTTCTGGAAAGTAACACGTTTCCAAAACGACAAGTAGGAGGAAAATGAACTCGATGACAATCGAGCTTAGCAACAAACTAGAACTGAGAATCTCGGAAGACCTTAAAAGGGCTTCGTGAGAATGCTTGATCAAGAATACTCAAAAGGACTTTACAAGTGCCTTAAAAGAGAATTCATTACTCACAAAACATCAGAAATGTTAGAGTAAGATCAACATAATAAAAGGGCTTTGGAAGCGCCTTGAAACTCAGTGGTTGATGCAATTGCCCCGTATAGGTATAGAATTCAACAAAGGCTTGGATTGAATCCTATAAATTTCTATTAAGTTAGAAATAAACCTAAGACTTACAAGCATACTATTTACTATTAGATAGTGAAGGAATAATGTCTTGTAAGATAGCTACGTCAAATCCAAATTCCGAATAATGGTTAGAGGCCATGAAAATCCGAAACAGACCCCATGTTTGAAAATCATGTTTGAAACTTGATTAATTTGCATAAAGGGTGAAAGACCCATCGATTGCAAATAAGTTTTCAAGTAGAAAACTAACAAATGTGGAAATGTATATGCATACATATCTAGATTGGTTGAAAAGGATACAATTAAATTCACGGAGTTTATTTTAATAAAAACCTATTCACCAATCGAAATGCTAAAGTCTTTTCGTGATTGTTTCAGCAAAATTGCTCATATGAAATATGGAAAAATGGATACCAAAACCACCTTCTTAAAATTGGATTTTGGAAGTGACTGTGAAAATAGTCTGAGGCTTTTGAAAATCTAAATAAATACTACATTTAAAAGCAAGCTTAAGGAATCCGTCATGGGATTAATGGAAGCATTGCATATAGGAATTGGAACATGTTTTCTCATGCTGTTAATAAGAGGATTGACTTATGTTGAAACATAGAAATTCTCATGAATAAGAAGTTTAGTGGGAGCAAAAGTAAAGGTCCAACGAGAATTTTACGAACTCTATTGTGAAATAACTATCAAATGCTAAATGCTTAGATTTGAAAGTATTTTCGACAATGGACCAAGCAAAAGACGATACTTAGTACGTATTGGGTATTAAGTTCTATTGTATAGACTTAATAAAATGTTTGAACGTGTAAAGGAGTTTACCGTGTTAAATATGAATTGAAGGACTTTGAAAGACTTTCGACCCATATGTATAAAACTAAGTAAATGTTTGAACTAAGTATAAGCTAGGCTAAATACTAAGTCAAACATGAAAGACTCTAATAGAGACTTTCAACCATAACACACAACAAACCGTTTAGCAAAGACTCAGTGAAACTGAATGAGCTAAAATGACAAATTGATGGAATAAGATTGAGAATTACTCTGCAATTTAATCCATCATGTACGTTGTGATATGGAATCGTCGCACGACTTACTTGCTTAGAGCATCTTAAGTATGTATGTAGTACCAGTAAACCTGAATCTATGTAATAGATCGTGAGATTATGGCCAAGAACATCCAAAGTACCTGGATAAGTAACAGGATGAGCTCTTGACTTGTGGAAACAAATACGATTTGAGAATTGATATTCCAAGCACAAACCTTAACAAGGATTAGATCCTTAACAAGGAATCCGTTTATAAGCACGAGCTTAAAATTAGTCGTGGCTTGAGAATGGTAACATGGATGTGGATCCATGTGTAATGTGCAGGAATTTAAGGAAAATTTCCATGACCACAAGTGATTATGGTATCCCAAATCCTTGTGAGCCGTTTGGAATGAAACCCAAGCAAAGCATCATCAGGAAGTCTACTAAAATATATGTTGAGAATATTGTTGCCTTAATGGCGATAATAAAGAAGATGTTTTATGGAAAGTTCGTTGTTGAACGTTAATGATTGTAGGTCGTCAAGTTGAAGGTCTCAATCATGAAAATGAGTAGGAGCCATCACGTGGACAATAAATCCAAAATCACATATAATCCATGAAACTCTCAAATTTTATCATCTTATTATGAAAGTGATCAGTAATGAAGATGCTAAGATTAGCAAAGTAGTTATAACTAAATCTATGCAATAAGTGAACGACAACATTCACAATTGCATGAAAGAAATCAAGCATATTAGATATGGGTGTGATATCTATAGATGTTTTATAAAGAGTGATACTCTTCAAACATTCGGAAAAACCATTTATCATAATATAAACCATTCAGGTTTTGGAGTAATTTAAAATTTCATGCAATTTTATCACTCCGTTTGCTATTTAATTGTGGTTTAGAATTAAATAATGAGTCCATTCGATTCTTGGAATATTCAAAATAGGGTATCAAGACCAGTCTTGGTAAGGAAACACCTATTAAGTGAACGTTGAATATTATAATCGAAAATTATCCCTAATCGAGGTCATTTATACGATGGACGATTAATGACCAATTGAGATTAGTGTATAGTCTGATTTATAGCACCGTTTCTTGTGCTATGAGGACATGATTGTCATAAATCATTTGCACAGGTATTGGTTTAGAACCATACTGGATCGACCTATGAGAATACTTTAAGAGGTTAAAAATCATCATAAGTATACTTCTCATTATGGCTGTCATAACCTATTTCCTCGACCATAAGTATTGTGAGTTCTCTTGTTTGAGTACTAGTCTGCTTTGATGTTGTCAAACGTCTGCCATAATAGGGGATTATAATGACAACACTCGGGTGGCTAGGTCCTCTCAGTAAGAGGAGATACATTACAAGACTGGGAATGTCCCCCTACTAAAATAGGGAAGATGCCTTTGTTGTATACAAGACCTCTCATAGAGTGAGACTGTAAAAAAATGCATGGTCGTGCTCGGATGGATTTTAGATATCATCTGTTTATTGACAGTCGGACTCGGAATCGAGAAAAACTTTTGCACGTAATAAGGATGACGAAATAATCTTACCTTATAGTTCATGAAGAGACATTAAGCGACATAGGAAAAAGGTTGCGCACTAAATGCGCACTTGTCTGGAAGGACAAGTGGGAGATTGAAAGGAATGGTGTCCTTTGAACAAGTGTACTATTCCGTTAGTGGGTTCAAAATTATTAGAAAGCTAATATATTCCGTAAGGTCAAGTGATCGGAATGCCTGGGTAGAGGCCGCTTCCGATCAGTAATATTAATGCATAATTAATATTACAGCTTAATCTTGACTGAACCCTTCAGGTCACACCCAAGCAACTAACGAACCGAAGCGACGAATTAATTATGAATTAATTAATAAGTCAACTGAGTAATTAATATTTAGACGTCGGGAATTCGAGCTTAGAGCGTCGAAACCGAACGTCGGAAGTCGAGTCGAAAAATGGTAAAAGATGAGACATGAAAATAATAATAAATCAACAAAGACTTAAATATCCCTAGCATCGGAACACCGAGTGCTAGGGGGTATAGCCGAGCTAGAAGCCCGCACCTAGTGCGTGGTGTGCTAGCATGCTGCAGCTAGCAGCCCACATTAGGTGCGCGGCATGCTAGCAGCAGCTCTCGGCAACAGCAGCCCGCACGCAAGTGCATGGGTGCTGGCCGAGAGAATGCGAGTAGCAGCCCGCATTTGTGTTGCGATGATGGCTGGACTGAGAGAAGGGCAGCAGCAAAATTGGAAGCCCACTTGGGTGCCTTGGTGCCCAAGTGGGAGTTGCCAAGTGGCGCAAGGTGAGGGAGAGAGTGGGGAGCAAGTTTGGTCCCCCCCTCCTCAAAATGGTCCTCACCTAACCTTTCACATGAGCTTGCCACTTGTTGATTTATTATTAGTTTGATTATTAATTTTATTTTAGCTTTAAAATAAAATGGAAAAATCAAATTCTCCCACATTGATGGGAGAGCTTTTCACTCTTTTATTTTTCCTATAAATACCCAAGTTAGTGTATTAGGAAAATCACTTGAGTGAGAGTTGAAAAAGGCATCACCATTGTGAAAACCTTTGAACTCATTAATCACTCGGGTTTTGTTTGGGCCTTGCTAACTCCAAGGCATTGGACCATTTTCGGTGGTCGAGTTGTGGGTGCGTGGACTATAGTTAGAGGCCGTCGTATTTTCGAGGCTAGCTTTCGAAGTAAGAGCCCTTCCGTTTGGGCGAAGCACGCTCCAAAGGTAATTATCTTGTCTTAGTCTTGTGATTAATTTATTTATGTTTATGGTTTTATTTATTGCGAGTGCGGTCTTGGTTTTGGGTTTGTTTTCGCGGTGAGTCACTCACCAAACCCTAACAAAATGCACTACTACACATTTCATAAAATAAACTGTAGGCAAATGACGGGAAGAGTACGTGCAACAAGAATAGTGCACGCAAAAGAAAGTGAAGAGGGAGTTGCAAAGAAGAAGAAGAATCAAAAGAAAATTCAAGAAATAAGAAAAAGAATAAGGAGAGGAATAGAAAGGCAAACTCTCTTCACAAATATCTTTTTGGGTGGCAAAATCACCCTTTTCCTCAATAGAAGACAAATGAGGGACATATCAATCCTCATAGACAAGGGGGTCCCTAATGGGCTCATTAACAAAGGAAGGGAGGGATATAGGGGTGTAGGGGATATGGTTGAAACTCCTTGAGAAAGGGACATGAGAGGAGGGAATAGGAGCAATGGTCTCACAAATGGTCTCATCTTCACCACCATGCCTCAAATCACCAATAAGAGCATGAAAATCAATCATAGAATCTTCAAAAGAAGAACACTCATGATCATCATCTCCCTCAAACGTCCAACTTCCAAGAGGAACTATATTGTCCCCTCCATCACAATCATGAACAACAACTCCCTCAACTTCCTTAAAGCCAAAAGTCGCAAAACCATGCATGAATGGATGCAAATTCATTTCAAACTCATATCTCTCCCATGAAGCATTCTTAATGAACTCACTCAAAAGGCTATGGGTTTTCATTTGACACTCAAAGAACACATTAGTCATAACCTCAACCGAGTCCAAATACTCATGGATAGAAGAATCATAATCATGCATAAGAGACTCATCAAGATGGGAAGTAAGGTTGAGGTTATCAAAATCAACACTCTCTTCATTCTCAACTCTTTCACCATCACTCAAATGCTCACCAAAGGGATCCTCACACTCTCTTGGTTGCTCAAAATCATCATCATCATCCTCAACACACTCATTAAGTTGGGATTTTTCAAAAACAAGCATCAAGGATGACAATTGGCTTTCTAACTCTTTTTTTCTTCTCCTTCCCTCCTCAAGATGCTCCTCATTCTTTTTCATTATCTCTAATTGATCTTTCATAGATTGAAGAATCATCTCCTTACTAGGCCTAAGGTCGTTATCAAGCTCAATGCGCCTAATTTAAAACTCAAATATATCAACAAGAGATTCAAAAGATGTAGAAGGTTGAGGCTCAACAAGAGAAGAAGAAGTACAACCAAGATTGGAAGAATCAACATTAAGATCATGAGCATATACATCACATTGGGGAGTGGAGGCACAATCAAACATATGAGATTCATCATCAGCGTACGAAGCACATCACAAGAAGACATGGTAAATAATGAATAATATTGAAACACACCATTAGCATCAACTTGAGCATGCACTTCATCATCATGAACAAAAAGGGAAATATAGTTGAAATCATGTGTTCTTGGTTCACTTAAGGGATCATGTAACAAAACATGGGAATTCATGTTAATATTAGAAGAAACAACACATTGCATATCAATATTAGAATCATGATTACCCCTGTCATAAACATCCGTAGAAAACCAGCAAACATTAAAATCCCAAGCATCATCAATTGACAATGCTCTAAATTCATCATTATGTATGCATTAAACTTCATTCCTAGTTTGCTCATTCAAACAAAAATAACAAATTTCTCAAGCCTCCCAAAGACTACAATAATTATATTCCAAAAATCCCTTTAGTCTATTGAAATATTCACAAAAAGGCTCATTGTCATCTTGAGGGAATGATAGACATGCCGATTTTTTTTTTCACAAAAGAAACAAAAATTAAATAAAAGAAAACTATAAACAAAGATCTAGACTCAAGCAATAAAAAACACTCAAACATAGACACTGTTCCCCGGCAACAGAGTCATTTTGACGAGGGGAAAACAAGTTCGTTATCTAATCTTCCCTCGGTCAAACTAATTTATAAACACTTAACAAACCTAAATACGAGTATAGAGGAAAGTCAAGGGTCGAACCCAAAGGAACGGTAATTTTCAAATGCTTTCGATTTGGGTGCCTAAGCTAGGTCAAAGCCAAAGATAAAGACAGAACACTAACAACTAACAAAACAAGTAACCAAGGAAATAAAATACTAGGAACGGGGATCAACAAGTATCATGTCAATTGCAACAACTTGAGAAGAGTATGTCAATCAAAGGTTGTGAAGACTAATGCTAAGAGAAATCAATTAGAATCAAAGAGCTATCTCCTAATTGTTAAGATAGGGTTCACTATGAATAACAAACTAAGAGAATCACAATCCAAACCAGTCAATAATTGCAATTCCTAAATCAATTGGTCGTGTGATTAGCAATTACAATGCAATCTAGCATAATTCTCAAGGCCTAATCGAGTTACACACATGCAAACCTTCACTAATCACTTTAATCTCAACAATCAATCAACATAATTCCCAAATTAATTACAATCATACAAGTTTCATCCAATTCCTAGCCAAACAACTACTCAAATATCATCATCTATCAACAGACAACAATAGAAATCAAGAATTCACAATATATCAAGAACAACTACACTAATCAAGCATCAAACATCAAAATTAATTCAAACAAACATGAAATTGACTAAAGCAATAAAGAGGAGAGAGAGTGAGAAATCCTCATTAATTGATAATAGAGATCTTTAATACAATTGTCATCTTGAATCTTCAACCTCTCAAATAACCATTGAAATTCCTCACTTTCTCTCTCTAAAATCATCACCTAAAATTAACCCTAGATCTAGAGAGAGAAGCTCTCGACTAAGCTAAGAAAATGTGGTCTAATTTTAGATCTCTAATTGTTCTCCTCTCTAACCCAAAAATGGGTATTTATATTTACAAGGCTAAAAGAAAATAAAAAGGAAAATAAAAGAAAATGAAAAGAAATAAATATAAAATAATAAAACAAAATGAAAGTAAAAAGGAAATAGAAAATGAAAAGAAAATAAAAACAAAAATTAAAAAAAAAGAATTAAAAACGAAAACAAAGAGTATTGGACTTCGCTACTCATTATATGGGATATAATCCCATGCTCGCACACCTAATCACCCACAAATCAAACACCATCAAGTAAAATAAAATAAAATGGGAAAAAGAAATAAAAAAAAAGAAAAAAAGAATCGAATAAAAGGAATTGTGGCTTTCGGATTTCGCTGCTCTTAATTGGGATTTTATCCCCTGCTTTGCGCATCAACACCCACCATCATCAATCATCATCAAGGTGAACACGGCTGGAATTAAATGGAGAAATTATCCATGCTACTCACGCACCATCACAACCATTTGATTACCAAATTAATCAGGATAAACGACCCAAATTATACCCAACTGTGCGCATCCATTATTGGCGCAAATTGGTGGCGAAATAAGGGTGGCTGGTTGCGGCTGGAAGTTGGCAATTAGTAGCTGGTTTGTCACGGTGGTGAGGACGGTGGTTGTTGCGGGTTGATATGGCAATTAATTGGGGATCCGTTGCGTAAACAGGGGAGCTGCTGAGCAGGGCACGACGGCCGTGCCCGCAGTGCTAGAGCCTGACAAGAGTAAATCTAGGTCGTTATCTAATTCTCCCTTGGTCAAACTAAATTTATAAACACTTAACAAACCTTATACAAGTATGCGATAAGTCAAGGGTCGAACCCCAAGGAATGAGTAGGAACTATGCTATAGTCTATTGTCAAGCTAAATCGAAGAATATCAAAGGTTGAGGTGGGTAACTAAAATATCAAGAAGATAGAAAAATCAATGAATTCAATTAATATGCTAAACACTAGGGATATAGGTTCCACATGCAAGCTCAATAATTATGCTAGTTGATAGATCACTCAATTGATTCAAACATTACAAGGGACAAACAATAGTTGCAATCAAAAGAATCCAAAGTCTATCTCCTATAAGCCAAGCTAGGGTTCACTATGAATTGCTAACAAGGAGAATCACAATCAAATTCAATCAATTAAAGCAATTCTATAATCAAGGGTTCATGTCATTGAAATTTGAAAGGTAATCTAGATTAACCATATAGGTTGATCACTCCTAGTCTAATTAATCACATGCATAACTATGTCAACCAATTTAATTGCAAAAATTCAAGCAATAAATGATCACCAACTAGCGAAAATCATCAATCAAGCATGCTTCCCCTTCTCCTTAACAACTAATCTACTCACTAATCATGATGAAATTGAAAGACAAAACAAATTCAATCACAAACATATTCATTTCAAGCTAAATCAAAAAGAAAATCAATCGATCAACAAATTCTCAAACCTAAATAAAAATCCAAACCAAACATTCAAGCACTAAAGAAAATTGCAATTGAAGTAAATTCAAAGGAAAGAACTCTCACAAACTTTCATTAATATGAAGAAGAAATCCAAACTTGATTGAAGAAATGTTGTAATACAAATCAAATCCAAGAATTCCAATCTCTACTTTCTCTCTAACTTCTCTCTAGAATCTCTCTCTAAAAACTAAGCAAATGAAAGATTATCTAAAAGTTAGCCTTTAAAAGGAATTACAAGAGTATTTATAGACAAAGAAAAAAAACTGATTGGCCGCTCCCTCTCCAAAAACATCCCGCGGGTGCGGAGAAATGGGTACTGAACCCATAACTAACTCCGCGGGCAATCTAGGCAAGACCCACGCCCGCGGGTACTTTAGCCCGCGCCCGCGGCAAAAACACCCACGCCCGCTGTAGGCGTCGCTCGAAGTGCGCCTACCTTAAGCATGTGGTGAATATGCTTGGCACTCATAGGAAGTGGGAATTGACATAATACGATTAGGGACAAGAAAAGTAGGGAGCCGCCAACAAGTTTTTAAGGAACTAGTAAACCATTCAAGGATCATAAAAGGCAACCACAATAAAGAGACAACGATAGGCAACAACGATTGACCCGTGAAGGTTACACCCCATTCATAATCCATGAGATTACTAACTCCATATGGTTCGGAACCACAAAAGGAGGATCGGGGATAATGGTATGAAGTGAGTCATGGAGTCACATTCGCCCGTATTGGCCTCTACTCGATTCTTATAGTGAAAAGTGATTTTCAATTTGCTCCAAACTAATATTATTCTAAATTGGTTGAATATTAATGCAACACATAATTCTAAAATATCGTGATCACTTAAATTAACAACAAGATTAAAAAGGAACCTAAGCCGGTTGTCCAAATTATCTTATTAGGCGTGATTTTCAATTACATATTCCCCTTAAACATGCAATATTGTGATCATAAAAATAATAGAATAAACATCAATATAGGAAGCAATTTAACCATAATATCGTTAGTCAAATTAAATATAAAATAACCTAATCATGATGCTAGCAATATTAAAATAAAATAAGAGTAATTAAATTAATTAATTACTCACATTCCGCGCGTTCCTTTAAATTTCTACATCATGAATAAACTGTTAGTAACTTCAATAAAAATATAAAGCAAATGAAATTAAATTAAATAAATGTAGATTTGATTTGGTCCAAACCCTCAGTTAATTATAACTTTCACGCCTTGGTTAATGGACTCCTTGGAGTGCTTAGGGGAAGTATATATTATGGAAGAATAGGGAGGTTACTGTTTAGGCTAAAGAGGGAGAAGAGAATTATTTTATGATAAAGCTTGTTGATCATTGGAAAAGGGGTGATATGACCTCTATTTATAGAGAAAAAAAGAAGGGTCGAAAAAACAAGATAAGTTCCGAATTAAATTGGAATAAAACTCGATACACTGCAGTTTTTACGGTTTTTGTTTTTATCATATCTTTTGATCTAGAAATAGAAATAAGATAAATAAGATATCGTTGGAAAACTCTTGAAGTCTATTTTATAACCCAATAAGAATCAAATTAAAATATTTTTTAGAAGAAAAGATATGTCTGAAATAGTGAGACGGTGTCAGTTTTGGATAGAGTTTGACATTTTATTCATATCTTTTCCGTTATAGCTCGGAATTGATATTATAATATATCATTGGAAAAGTTTCAAGGGCTATCCAAACGTATAAAATTTGGATAAAAAATATGAGGCACGAAAATAATATTTGTCTATCTTTGAACATCTTTCAATTCGGAAAGAAATAGGATTTTTCAAAAAAAGGAGTTTTATTCAATTTCAAACTCTTTAATCTTATCTTTTCAAAAATGAATAATTAAGATATTTTGGAAACTTATAGAAGCTTCTAATTAATCCTAATTGGTTTAAGAATTGGATCAAATAATTTGGACCCTCCACATGATCATTGGGTCATAGGTAAGGTGGGCTTAGGTTCGGTTTGGGCTAGTTTAATATTTTGGCCATAACTTATTCGTTATAACTCGGATTTGGGCTTATAATATATCGTTGGAAAGATCTTTTAAAGCCCCATCCAAATATTCAATCATTAGACCCAGATTATGGATCAAAATAAACTGAAATAAACATTTTTATAAAAAGGACACGAAATGAATGATTTTAAAGGACACGAAATGAATTATTTTGGGTTTAAAGGCACGAAAAGAGAAAAATAAGTTATGGTTTGGGGAAATGGGCTAGGAATTGGGTTGGTTTATGAAATGGAAATATGGATTTAAACAATCCAAGATTAAATACTCAACCTGACCAATAATGGCGGTGAAAGGTTGTTCATCATCGGGTTTGGTTTTGGGGAGACATTTTTAGGTGTCTACAGAAGCCCCCACTTTGACTGAGTTTGTACAAACGTCAGTTTCAAAAACAATAGTCAAAGTAGTCGATAGGGACGGAGAATGATTTAAGACGTTCTGCGATCCTAAATCACTCTGTATGCGTCGAGACCTGCAAAAAATGTTAATTCCACAGATAAAGGAGTAAAGGGGTAGAATGCTTATCTGACACCAGTGTATCGGTGAAAAATGAGTTTGGTATTTTCCTATGCTTGAAGGAATCCACCGGATGATGTTTGTTGAAATGCTTTCCATGCTTGAGGAAAGCCGACATATGAGTTTGGTAGCTTTCTAAGCCTGAAGAAACCTACCGGATGACACTTTCCATGCTTGAGGAAAGTCGACATATGATTTTGGCGTTTTTCTATGCTTGAAGAAATCCACCGATAATGCTTTCCATGCTTAAGGAAAGCCGACAAAGGAATTTGGCGGTTTTCTATGCTTGAAAAAATCCACCGATAATGCTTTCCATGCTTGAGGAAAGCCGATAAAGGAATTTGGCGGTTTTCTATGCTTGAAGAAATCCACCGGATAATACTTTCCATGCTTGAGGAAAGTCGACAGATGATGAGATGGCAAGTCTCTGTGTATCAATGATGGTGGTTCGATTGTCCCCGAACGTGGGCTGTAGTTGGTTCGCTTTTCCCCAAACTTGGGGTGTAATTGGTTCGCTTGTCCCCGAACGTGAGCTGTAAATGGTCCGCTTGTCCCCGGACGTGGGCTGTAGATGGTCCGCTTGTCCCCAGACGTTGGCTGTAGATGGTCCTCTTGTCCCCGGACGTGGGATGTATATGGTCCGCTTGTCTCCGGACGTGGGCTGTAGATGGTCCGCTTATCCCCGGACGTGGGTTGTAGATGGTCCGCTTGTCCCCGGACGTGGGTTGTAGTTGGTTCGCTTGTCCCCGAACGTGGGCTGTAGATGAGACCTGCAAAAATAAATTTGCCAATGGACTCGTATATACCGTGATTGACTTAACCACTGACTTGACCAAGTTTGACTTGATGTGACATGACATGTGTATGACTTGTGAGTGTGTGTGTGTGCAGACACAAGCAAACGAAGATGCAAAAGCAAAAATTTTCCGTCAATTTTTGTCATGAGTGGAGGGTACCGTCTTTCTCCCGAAAAAGAAAGATGTGAAAACTGAACTTTTATTTTCGAACTTCCCTCGATGAGAAAATTTTGAAAAAGTTTTTTTTAAAACATCCCCAAAAGAAAAGACGCGAAAAAAAAGAAGAAGTTTTGAACTTCCTCGTTGAGCAAGACAAAATGAATCGCATGGATTGGATTGCTTTTCTTAAAAGTGATGTATGCATTATGCATGTCCTTAGGCCAGGAGGCTAAGGACAATTACATCATGTGACACGATGAATGAACTTAGGTCATGGAGCTAAGCATCATATATGGTGTAAAGAAACGATCTTGAACGTCACTTAGGTCTGAAAGCTAAGCACGTATATAGATGAAATGATTGATGAGTATTGCATAATGAATGTTTCTTAGGTCAAGGAGCTAAGAACGATATGCTTTGTGTGATTACAAATCATTTATATATAAATGTTGCTCAGCACATTATGCGATGCATGAAACAATGAATATTGCTCAGGTCAGGAAGCTAAGCAAGTATACAACGTTTCTTCTAATGAATGTTATCTTAAAAGATGATGAAGCATGCAAGGTAGGGAAATAATATTTCATGATAAAGGTTTCCTAAAGGGAAGGATGATATGGCTATGTATGTGTGGAAGACGTGTGTGAAAGTGATACTAGGTGAGGCTGCAATGGCTATGGTGATGGAAATATATGTGAGAAGAGTCAAAGTGATGACTCTTTAGGCTAGGTAGGCTAAATGATGTGGGTTTAAGCCCCTAATTAAGTCTGTCTCTAGATGGATAGGGTCATAGGGATAAGCATTGGATATTCTTTGACTCGATCATGCGTATGAATGTGGTCGCACCTCGATGTGAGGTTGCCTACGTACCCGCTAGGAATCAGGCCGAACGTAGCTCTAACCGAACTTTGCACAAGTGTGTGCACACCTCAAAGAGGTCTTTCAAGGGTTGTAATGTTGTTAATTTGATGGTTTAAAGAAAAACAAGGTAAAAGGCTCAAGACCCGAGAGAATCCCTAAGACGTGTAATTGTGAATTTGAAAATTTTGAATTTTGCAAGTTTATTTTATTTTATTTTTTTGTTTTGAATTTTTTTTATTCTTTTGAATCAATGTAGGCAATCTCAGATCATGCGATCCATCACTCACTTAGCATTCATGTTTCTCAGGCACGGTACCAAGCACTCGATGAGAGACGCAATTTGAGACGTGTTCATATCAAAGACATTGGAACACTTGCCTTTAGACATTGTTTTATTGTTGCTTTGCTGCTTTTTTTTTTTTTACTTGCTTTTTGAATGTTATACAACTACACATCTTCTAATCCCAGGGTTAAGTGAATGTGGGTTGAAGAAATGAAGGCCAAACGTTAGATGAGGCTCAAAGTGGTTGATGAAGAAATGGAATGTGATTAAACGGTACGGTTGACAGGGAATGACAGGGTTGCAAAGGTGCCTCAAGTCATTGGTGTACCTTTTGTTTAGTTCGGTAATTGATTTTTTTTTTCCTAATCACATGATCGAATGTAAGAAAGAGATGCTCGTTTATGAAGAAGGTAAGAAATGTGACACATAGACACATGGATAAGGAGAACCTATGCTAGACTCTTTAGGGGGAAGGGTTTGAAACAAACGAAGAAGAAAACAAGAAATCTTGGTGAGTTTATGAAGAAGGTAAGAAATGTGACACATAGACACATGGATATGGAGAACCTATGCTATACTCTTTAGGGGGAAGGGTTTGAAACAAACAAAAAAGAAAACATGAAATCTTGGTGAGAAGCTTGCATCGTGCTTTGTCTTCATGGCTGTTTATGAGTTACTTCTAGCTGCCTGCTGAGGAAAATAGTTTCTTATTGTTGATGCTTTGATTGGAAGGAAAGAAGGAAGGAGTGACGTTCCCCTTATTCTTCCAACTATTGCCTAGTTATTTTAGACTCAAGTACTGTGTAAGGAAGAACTCACTTAATGCATTTACTCAATACTTGGATTGAAAAGGAAGAGTGTATGAAACGATTTTGAAAACTGATGGAAAATACTCCACTCATTTCTATTACGACGGAAAATAAACGATGCATGCATGGTCCTAGTATACGATCATAAACAATATAGTGCATAACTCGAAGACAAAGTGTGTGCAATGACTCAACATGTGTGATTAGGTGAGTTTATTAAGACTCGTGGTATGATCGCATGGCTAGACATGAGGACATTGTGAAAAACAAAGGACCCAATGACCAAATAGCACGGAAGACTAAAAGATAAACTAACTTGATTAATTTTGTCCAATTTTAATGTTTATGCTATTTACTAGGTGAAAATGGTCCATTGGAAATCATTAGTCATAAATAAGATCAACCACAATCAAAGACAAAGAACACATGTTAAGGTTAGCACAAAAATTGATCACAAGAAACTAGGAAGAGGACTAGAATTCTAGAAGAGTTATGACTCATGGGTATAAAAAAAATAAATAAATAAAAACAAAAATCTATAATCCTATGTTATATAATTTGACATGGATTAAAGGAATTGGCTAATACTAACTTGACACGAAAAGATATAAAAAAAAAAAATTTAAAAAGAAAGTTGACGCTAAAAAGACACCTAAACTGGACAGGCTGTAGTATATCGGTTATACCTTTTGATCTGTGACTCTGATTAGGACAAAACCAGCTCCAAATGAAATATAAAAATTGGGGCTACAGATCCATAGGTTGCACGACACGTAACTCTTTCTAGAACTCCGGCTATGACCAAAACAAGTTGACTCTTATGCAGTATACGGGAATAAAAATCCGAGTTGACTCAAATTTTTTTAAAAAAAATCTATGACTCGACTCTAAAAAAAATAAAAAGGGTTTGATTAAAAAAAAGTCTAAAAAAATGCACATATAAGCATATTGTCACGCATGATGCAATGAAGTTCGCAACCAAAAGTCAAGTTCTATGTTCGACTATGGTCAAGCTTTTGGGTGTCAAAGGGTACCATGGTTAAGAGTTTGGACGCGTTAGCAAGGCAACCTCCCTTGAGGGTGTATGCCAATGGGCTGCTCCGCGAGTTCGTGATGAAATCGAACTCGACTCCATGGTTTGGGTGGATTTAAAAACTCGGATGAACCCTTATTGCCATGAGCGTTTTCGGGTTGATAGAGCATAAATCCCTCGGGCTAGCCACATACGTAGAACACGCACTATTGTGGCAAAATAGGTAAGCTAAAATGCATATGCATATGTGACAATGCCAATTAAATCACAGGAATATTTTTCAAGAATCTTTCAAGTCTCATCCACTCATCTCAATTAAATTCCGATCACTCAAATCGATAAATAACCAAGAATCCTCCCCAGTGGAGTCGCCAAATTGTAGGCGTCGCTCGAAGTGCGCCTACGTAAAAGCATGTTGTGAATATGCTTGGTGTTTTGGGTGTTTTTGTCCCTCGGGAGAGTTACAACACGAAGACTGATCCGGGGTGAGCTGTACCTGCAAAACAAACGCAGACACCAGTTGGGTGGTGCTCCGCCTCCGACGCACAAGTTAGTAACTTGAAGGGAGAAAAAGGTGCGGAAATTTAGGTAGGGATCTGCTCGGATTCCAAGCTCAGGATGTCTCTATCAAAGAGTAAATGTGTAATAAATGATCAAAACGTGCCCTCAAAAAGAGGGACATCTTCCTATTTATAGGGTCTTTGGGATTTGTGCCCCTGATTAGGTCACTGTACCCTAATCAGTGGTGGGATACGTCGCTTTGCGGCTTTCTCGGGATTTGGGCCTGAAGGCCGCCTTTTCCTTATTTTTAGGAGTGACACGTGTCAAGCAGAGATTAGTCCACTTTGGGCCATCCTGAGGCTGACACGTGTCATCCTCTGATTGGACCACGTGGCGGGGTAAAATTACCCTAAACATTTGCCCCTCACAGATGTGACATGGCACGCCACGTGGCATCTGTGACATGTGTCACGCTCCGATTGGCGGTAATTTTTACCAATAAAGAGTAACCGTTCACCTTCCGGGTAAATTACGAAAATGCCCCCGTATTTACCCTCTATATATAGCTGTTTACCCTCATAATTTTTGGTACGTTTACAAAAAAATTTTCTAGAGAGAACTTTGAGAGAACAGAAGTCATCTGTTTGAGTCAGGCACAAGCAAGAAAGCTCGTCCTCCAGAGACCCAGCCGGACCCGCCTAGTTTCAGATATCTCTTCCAAAGGTATCGTCTCTGCCTCTCTCAGCTCTTTTTCTTTTTTCACCGCTTGTACATATTTCTTGCAATAAATGGATGCATCACCAACACACACGGCACGGCCTAGGTTAGAGTCCAGCAGGTCACCAGGGACGGCTGAGTCTAGGACTGGGAGTGCCGTCTTGGGGTGTTGGGATCACCCTTTGCCTCGGATTCCGACCAGTTACGTGTCTGTGCAGGACACAATGGCTCGGACAATGCAGACGGCGACTGATCCAAATTACAAGAGCAAAGGCTCAGGCGGCCAAACGCCTGAGGGAGAAACGTCCGGTCAGGGTGACCAGACGACTCTAGAAAGATCCCCTCCGCGCGCCCCTTCAACCCCTGCTGACTCTTTTTTGGAAGAGTGCGACCAAGGCGGCGACGAGGCCGTCTCTGCCCCCTTGGGTCAAAGTGAGGAGGAGACGGAGAACGACAACTCCGCCTCTACCTCTGAGAGTAGTGACGATTTACCTCCGCTTCCGGATAGCGAGGAGGAAGAAAGGAAAAAGTGGAACGAGAAGGATGATCCCTTCAACATCCACGTCTCCTCCAAGGTCCGGATCCAAATGGAGGAGAACTTGAAGAATTTCACTAAAATGCACCCGCTTGGAGACGAGTATAGGATCCGGGTGCCGCCTGAGAATGGCACCGTCGCCTGGGAGGACGATCAGGAGAACGCCAACAACTATTTCGACTGTTATGAGGAGAACGTTCAAGGCTGGTCTCCGCTTTCCCCTTCACCAAGCGGTGAAGGCAATTTTAAGAGGCTACGGCCTCGGAGTCTAGCAACTTACCCCCAACTCTTGGACAAACATTCTGTGGTATGTTGCCGCCTACGAGTTTCAAGGGCTTAACCTCGGCTGAGAGGCTTTTGCTAGCATGCATTATCTTAACAGAAGCCCAGGCGGCTGGAGGGCGTGGTACACTCTAACCACGCAGTCCCAATATATGATGACCTTGGACAAGGTCTCGAAATTCGACGGCTGGAAGCACAGGTTCTTCCTGATGTCAGCTCCAACCAGACGGGAGAATTATGAATTCCGTCTGTACAATAAGAAGCCCGACTTGTTGGGCCGAAAGTGCGCTCTTCCCCGGGTTCCAGAGAAAGACTTTGACAAGATCATTGAGGCAGACTTTTTTGGCCTCACAGACGCGACCTTGTCAACCGGGGAGACAATAAAGGTCCCCAAGAACTGGATCCCCAAGAGCGCCTAGTTCAGGGACAAGTGCTTCCTAGCCACCTGCGGGCTAGGGCACATGTTTTCCAAACGTATGCGCCTGAGTTTATATCCGTCTGTAGCAGCTTTTTACTAGAATTGATTTAGGATATTGACCAATTTCCTTCTTTTTGCAGAAGAAGCATTAAACATGTTGCAGACGGAGAAAACCCTAAAGCGATCCTCTGCTGTCATCCGCAAGGCGCTTGCGGAGAAGGCTGCGGCTGAGGTCAAGGCCAAGGTAACAAACGCCTGACCCTTTCATAAGTTGATCTTTTAAAATCATTTTTCCCGGATGCTAACCTTAACTTTGGTTATTTTTGTAGGGAGGAGAGGTTGGAAAGTCGTTTGAGAAACAACTCAAACGGGCTAGGGAGGAGACCCCTGCCGTTCTCAACAAAATAAAAAAATCCACCTCTGCGTCAACTCCTAGCACCTCAGCCGGGCATCAGCAGATGCGGATAGCGGGGCGTAACAAGAATGTAGGCGGCAGCTTGGGCCTCAGCCTCGTTAACCCCGTAACAGCGACCGGGGGGTTCTCCACGCCTGCAAGCGGTTCCAGCTTGGCTGGCCCTGAAGGTAAGAACCCTTTTGAATCCCCGCTTGAGCTGGGGTGGCCTTTGCGGGTGAAATCCCACTCTCAACAGACGTCATCTTCAGACGGTCGGCAACAAATAGGTGTTGCCTTAGTTTCGCACTCATTACGTATTGATTGTGGTGCAGATCAATCTCCCCGCTGGACAGACATCCAGAAGCACGCCAAGGCCATGCTGGAAGCCATCCGGAAGAGGGATAAAGACAGTATCCCTGGGATAGAGACGTTCAATCTTGAACGCATTCTATCCCTTCTGGCTGAGGTAAGAAACTTGTCAATTCAATTTTATTTTTTCCAAGTGTTTTATCCCGCCTGCGATACTCACACCGCTTGCTTTTCTGCAGGCTATGCTGCGGGTGGACGGGCTCAAACGTCCTTATTTCCGCAAACGGGAAGAGGTAAAAAGGGCCAAGAAGTCCGCCATAGACGCTGACAATATTGCTTTACACTCAACTATCGTAAATGAACTTGAAACTAAAACAATCATTATGACACAGACGTCTAGAATCCAGCAGCTGCAGTCAGATCTGGAGGCGGCCAAGCAGCGGGCGACTGATGCTGAGACGGCCCGGAAGGAGGCGGAGGAGGCCCAGAAGAAGGCTGCTGAGAGTGCCAAAAAGGCTGATGAGGCGCTCAAGAAGGCCCAGACGGACCTTGGCAATCTTCAGGGTGTTTCTGAAGAGAACACCAATCTGAAGACCAAGGTTCAAAAACTGGAGAAGGAGGCTGCTGAGAGTGACGCTGATAATGACGCCCGGATGAAGATCGCCTGGGCTGCCCTGTACCCGGACGCGGATTATGGCGTCTGGGTACTGGCTCACAGGTACGCCGAGGACGTGGTGTACCTGAGAGAGAAGGGTGATCCAGAGCCTGAGTCCTTCGACGCCTGGGTTAATGCCAACAATAAGCCCCTCGTACCTCAGCTACCTGGTCCGGGTGAAGCGTAGGAGATACCCTCAGATGATGAGGAGGACCAGGAGGAGCCGCTTGCAGGCCAGAAGTGACTTTTCAGCGGCAGTATGTCAATCTCTGTTTTTTGTCTTTTTCTTTTATTCAGCGGCAGTATGCCAAAACTTGTTTTTTCGGCCTGCGTGCAGAGTAAATTTGTATTTACCGGCTGAGGAGCCGGGTCAATTAACAATTTCTTTTTCTCCCGGAAGGGGTCCGGTTAACATTTTAATCCACTACAACCTTTTGGTTGGGTGGTCTTTATGAAATGCACCGACTGAGTCGGTTTTGATCATTTTTAAATTTTCATTTTTGCCTAACTTATCAGAAGCATGCGGCGATTTTTCATTTTTGCCTAACTAATCAATAGTCCGGCTGTCCTTGCCCCTGGACGGCTATGTGGTTGGTTTCAAGTGGAGTTGGTTGATTGACTTGAAAACGTCTGATGCTGTAAAGAGCATGATATGTTTGCAAGTCAATCAATCACAATAGTGATTGCCCCAAACCAAGTGCACAGTCGTACACCAACAGGCGTTCCAGTCACTACCCAGACGGTGCTTATCCGTCTTGGTAGAGATTTCATAGCCATTGCACGACTCCTTTGCCCCAATTGAGGTAGGAATTGAAATTTTGAAATAAATAACCAAGTGAGATCTTCAGCCGGTGACCGACTGATGCCCCAGGGCATTCGGTATTCGACAAATTGATCATTCTTCACAGGTCATTTTGGTCAGACGGCTATGAGTTGACCAATTTGGTCGTTCAATTTTTGCCGTCTGCATGGGTACGTAGAACTGACAAATACTGTTCTCTGCGACGATTGCACCCGGAGGGGTGTCGCCGGACGCCTTTGTCCATGTTGGGACAGGCGATTTTATAAAATGAGCAACCATCCGGCTATTTTAGCCTCTGGTCTTGTTTGAGACCGGTTGTATAGCCATAAACGTTTTTGTGCTTAGTTTTTAGTCAAAGTATTGAATTTACACTAAGTATCGAACTTAGTTTTTTAAACAAACGAGTCTGTCTGGGTATTACCCAGACGGATAGGCAAATATTTGATCATACTAAGTATCAAACTTAGTTAGATAAATGCAGAATTCGTCTGAGTATTACCCAGGCGGATAATAAAGCAGTTGAATAAACAAATTATCAAACTTAAATAAACAAGGGATCTGAGTATTACCCAGGCGGTCCATCAGATGTAACCTTTACTAAGTATCAAACTTAGTTAGGTAAATGAAGAGTCCGTCTGGGTATTACCCGGATGGATAATCAGAAAATAACTCAATTTTGCAAACAGAGTCTGAATCTTCATTAATTGATTTACCGTTTACAAAAAGTTTACAATTACAATCTCAGAAGTAGTACTTTTTTAGATTGTCTACATTCCAAGTTCTAGGCAGACGCCTGCCGTCTGGAGTTTCCAGGCGGTAGGTGCCATCCCTTACTTCTTCATAGATCCTGTAGGGGCCTTCCCAATTTGGGGTTAGCTTCCCCAGCTCATTGGCCCTACTGGTTGCCTCCATTTTTCATAACACTAAGTCGTCAACTTTCAAAGGACGCTTGTGTACTTTTTTGTTGTAGGCTCTCGTCATTCTCAGACGGTAAATCTCATGACGCAAGGCGGCATTGCCCCTCCGTTCTGAGAGTGAATCCAATGCCAAGCGCATTGCTTCCCAATTTGCCTCTTCATCATATAGCATGACTTTGAGGGTCGGCTCGTAATGTTCGATGGGCAAGACGGCTTCAGCACCGTAAACCATGAGAAATGGGGTTTCACCGGTTGCCCCTTTTGCTGTTGTCTGGATGGCCCATAGGACATGGATTAACTCTTCTGCCCATAAACCACCGGCTCTTTCTATTTTCTTCTTAATGCCGTCTGAGATGAGTTTATTGAAGGCTTCAACTTGGCCGTTTGCTTGGGGCCGGCCAACAGATGCAAAATAGCTTGAGATCCCCTAATCTCCCAACCAAGTTTTTAGCTGAGGCGTCTCAAACTGAGGACCATTATCAAACACCATAGACATAGGTACCCCATACCGGGTGATAATGTTTTTCCAGATGAAGGAAATCACGTCTGAGGTTTTGATGTTTTTAACCGCCTCAGCTTCTACCCACTTGGTGAAATAATCCACAGCCACCAAGATGTAGCGCTTTCCGCCTGGAGCAGGCGTGTAAGGACCTAGAATGTCCATGCCCCATTTTGCAAACGGGATTGGGCTGTGGATGGCCGTCACATCAGTAGCCGGACGGTGAATGAGTTTGCTAAATTTTTGCTACTTGTCACATTTCTTTACCAACTCCTTGGCGTCTGCCTCAAGAGTGGGCCAAAAATAATGTCGTCTGGCTCTGACGGCTAGGGACTTGCCGCCTATGTGAGAGGCGCAGAATCCCGAGTGCAAGTCTTAGAGAACTTCTTTCCCCTTTTCTGGGGTGACACACTTCAACAAAGGCTTCAGAAACCCCGCCTTGAAGAGTTCACCATTTTTTAACTCGAATCTTGCAGCTCGTTTTTTCAGGACGGCTGCCTCCTGTGGCGAATCAGGAAGTGTGCCGTCTGAAAGATAGGCCCGGATGCCATCCATCCAGGTAGAGCTTCGGTCCAAGATTCCAATGGGGTCCTCATAGATGCTTCTCTTTTCAAGAACTTCCCAGAAGACTGACCGAGGCGTATCATGACAGGCGGAAGACGCTAGTTTTGACAATGCATCCGCCTGATTGTTTTCCGACCTAGGCACTTGACTCAGCAGGAATTCCTCAAGTGCCTTGGTCTCTTCTTTGACTGCCTGAAGATATTTAATCATAGCCGGATGAGTAGCCTCGTAGCTTCCCTCATACTGGCTAACAACCAATTGAGAATCAAAGTAGGCGTCAATTTTCATGGCCCCTGCCGCCTTACACATGCGAATGCCGGCTAGCAGGGCTTCATATTCCGCATCATTTTTAGAGGCTTGAAATTTGAAGCGTAGTGCATACTCAAATCTGTCCCCTTCAGAAGACTCGTAGATTACGCCTGCACCACAGCCGTTCTTTGTAGAGCTCCCATCTACATACACTTTCCAAACCTGATCAAGATTATCCGGAGCCACCGGACGGGTCATTTCAACAATGAAGTCGGAAAACGCCTGACCTTTCACTGCCTTTCTTGGTTCGTAAGTGATTTCAAGACTTTGCATTTCAATAGCCCATTTCAACATTCTCCCGGATGAGTCCAAGGTAGACATTGGCTGCTTGAGTGGCTGGTCGGTGTAAATCACTACCGGATGTGCCAGAAAGTAGGGCTTCAATTTTTTGAAAGCCATATACAGAGCAAGGCCAAAATTTTCAACCATGGGATACCGGAGTTCAGCATTTTTAAGAACATGGCTAATGAAGTAAACCGGGAGCTGCACGCCGTCTCGCTCAGAAAGGAGAACGGCACTGAGGGCATGATCTGAGACGGCTAAGTACATGTACAACGTCTCCCTAGGTAAAGGAATGACCAACTTAGGTAGAGAATGTAAATGCTCTTTCAACCTCTGGAATGCCGTCTCAACATCATCCCCCCATTCAAATCTGGTCTTCTTCCTGATTGCTTGGAAGAAGTAGAGGCACTTGTCGCCTGACCGGCTGAGGAACCTCCCCAGGGCGGCCAGACAGCCGGTGAGTCTCTGCACTTCCTTGACAGAACGAGGTGACTTCATATCTATCACCGCCTGTATCTTTTCAGGGTTAGCCTCTATCCCCCTTTGATCAATCAGGAATCCGAGAAACTTCCCAGACTCAACACCAAAGACGCATTTCTTAGGATTTAACATAACCTTATGCCGCCTGAGGGTGGTGAATGTTTCTCGGAGATTAGCAAGGTGATCCGTCTGGAGCTTGGATTTGACTATCATATCGTCAATGTACGCCTCCACATTCCTCCCAATCTGATTAATGAAGAACGTATTAATCATCCGTTGGAAAGTGGCAGGCGCATTTTTCAAGCCAAATGGCATCACAGTATAACAGAATAACCCTTGATCAGTGACGAAGGCCGTCTTCTCTTGATCTTTCTTCCACAGGGGTATCTGATGGAAGCCGGAGTAGGCATCCATGAATCTCATCAAGGCGTGACCGGCTGTAGAATCGACCAGACTGTCGATCTTTGGAAGCGGGTAACTGTCCTTTGGACACGCCATGTTGAGGTCTGTGTAATCAGCACACATGCGCCAGGTCCCATTCGGTTTCTTAACAAGGACCACATTGGCCACCCAGTCGGGAAAATTACAAGGCCGGATGAACCTGGCGTCTAGCAGCTTTTTCACTTCGGCAGCTGCCGCCTGACTTCTTTCCTCACCGTGGTTTCTTTTCTTTTGCCGGATGGGCTTCTTTTTAGGATCCACGGCGAGCTTGTGGACAGCAAGATCCGGGCTGACGCCTGGCATCTCTTCCACTTTAAAGGCAAAAATGTCTTTGAATTCCTTCAGCAGAAGGTGCAAGTTTGCACCCAAAGTAGCATGAGCAACCGTCCCAAAATTTACAGTACGTTCTGGACGGCTGTCATCCAGAACGAGATCAATGTTTTCACCAGTCGGTTGGGGACGGAGCTCATCTGACCGTTCACCGGTTAGTGATTGCTATTTTTTCTCCTTCTTCACCTCCACCAGCAGAGGTGCCTTTTTTTCTTTCCGGCTGCTGGTGGGGCAGGTGCTGGATCGGCATCCTTGACATTGTCAAGGTCAATTGGTTCCTGACCGCCTGGGGCCACAGTGTCCCTGACGGCTGAGAGATAGCACTCCCGGGCCGTCTTCTGATCCCTATTCAAGGAACCAACAGAGCCGTCATCCCTCTCATATTTGATGAGCTTCAGAGACGAGATGATTACTGCCTTGGCTACGTTGAGGGTTGGCCGGCAAAGGATAATGTTGTAGGCGGTCAACTCCTCAACGACCAAGAATCTGACGACAATATGTCGTCCTTGGCCTTTCTCTCCCAGCCGGATGGGCAAGTCAATTCTTCCGGCTGGGTAGACCATCCCACCCCCAAAACCAACCAAGGGGTGGGTGACCGGATGCATGCTAATGACATTGTATTTCAGCTTTTGCAGGCACCAGAGGTTGATGATGTCTGATGAGCTGCCGGTGTCAATAAGGATCCGTCCAACCAGCTGGTTGGCAACCTTATATTCAATGACAACCGGGTCATCATGCGGACGACGGATGCTGCCCCTATCCTTCTCAGTAATCAAGACGTCTAGGAAGGAGGTGCTTGCAGACGCCTGCTCATCCTCATCCTTGTCCATCTTTCGAAGATGGCTCTTGGTGCCCCGGATGGTAGGGCCACCACAGGAGAACCCGCCTGCTATTGTGTAGACCGGCTCCTTGTCGGTATCCGAGCTACTAGCAAGCTGGGGGGTAGTCTTGGAGGACTGGCCCTTGCTTTTCTTTTTTGCCCCGGCTGGGGACTTAGAAATATAGGACTTCAGCATTCCTTTGTCAGCCAGACGGTCCAACGCCCTTTGAAGGCTGAAACAGTCGTTGGTGTCATGGCCAACTTCCTCATGGTATTGGCAAAATTTATTTTTGTTCCTTGATTGAATGAAACTTTTCATTGGATTCGGCTTCTCTAGGAACAACCGGTCCTTAATTTCCATGAGGATGGAATTGCAGTCCTTGTTAAACTCGTACTTGGGGACGTACGGTTTAAACTCTTTCTTCTTCTTCTGGGACGGCTGGTCAGAATCACTAACCGCCCAGATTTCTTTTCTCCTTTTGCTCTCTTCTTTCTTTTTAGGCGGCTGAGCAGGCCGGTTGTCTTTCTGCTTGTCGGACTTTTTAGAGTCCGACTGGCTACCAGGGGAGTAGAGGTCGGTAGCTTGAATGTAGCTTTCCGCCTCCCTCAGGGCCGCCTGTAGGGTGAAAGACCCTTTTCTGACTAAGTCGAACTTAAAGGTCGACTCGTCTCTCAGACCTTTGAAAAAGTCTGTAAAAGCTACCTCATCAGACAGTCCCTGAATCTGAATTCTGATCAGATTGAACCGCTTGACATATGAGCGCAGCCCTTCTTTCTCTCCCTACTTAAAAGTGCTCAAATCAAGGCTTGTTTTCTTAGCAGGGATGTTCATTGAGAAGTTAGAAGCAAACAGGAAGGCTAGCTTCCTGAAGCTATCGATGGACCCGGCTGGCAGATTACCAAACCATTATTGGGCAATGCCCTTCAATGTAGCCGGGAAACATCGACACCAAGTGGCATCATCCAACCCCTGCAGATACATGAGGTTGGTGTAAGCCATGAGGTGGTCTTCCGGATTGGTGGTACCATCATAGGTACCAACCAATACATTCTTAACCTTGGCCGGCTAGGCCGCCTCGGTTATCTCCCGGGTGAACGTAGAAGGCTGTTCACCCAGGCGCAGCAGACGAAGCTGCCAGTCTAATGGCTGGACATTTGGATATGCCGCCTGACCTCCAAAGAAGGCCGGCTGCATGAAGTGAGGAGGATACTGTCCGTAAGCCTGAGTAGGCACATACGGTACAGCTCCAATCATGTGAGGGCCAGAATGGACGGTATTACCGCCTGTCTGGCTCTCATGCAAGGAGGGTGCACTCCCTGCAGAAATATTGTTGAAGCTGTCTGGAAAGTTCGACGTTGAAGCCGACTCAGACAGCAATTGGTTTCTCTTCCGGTTGATGATCTCCCGGGCATCAAGAGTTGATTTTTTACTTCTCACCGGCTGCTGAGTCCGGCGAGTGTTATTTGTGTTCTTCCCAGGAAGGAGAATTTTTTACCAATCAAAGGTCTCGGATGCCTTCTCCTTTGGATGAGGAGTGGGCTGCCGGTCTTAGACTGACTTCCCCTTCTCTGGAGGAGTCTTCTTCGCCGACTGACCTTTACTTGGGCCAGCCCGACTTTTGGTAATCAGCTCTTTAATTTCACCCTTGAAACTTGTCATGAATCTCATGAGTTCGTCTTGGGTGACAGGGGCTGATCCAGCGGCCGTTTGGGTTTCCCCTTCTGGCTGCCCAGTGGGTCGGCTCGGACCCACCTGGGAGGCACCCCGCTCCATAATATCTCTGGGCCGGATGCTCTTGATTCAGAGCGAGCCATCCTTGGCTGTAAAGGTTTCGAGCTGAGGATCCTCATCCTCCTGGTCTGTAAAAACTTCTGGGTCATTGCCCAGACGGTTAGGGGGTGGTACAGACTCTTGAACCATCTTCGAGGCACTCTCCCCACAGACGGCGCCAAATGTTTTGGGTGTTTTTGTCCCTCGGGAAAGTTACAACACGAAGACTGATCCGGGGCGAGCTGTACCTGCAAAACAAACGGAGACACCAGTTGGGTGGTGCTCCGCCTCCGACGCACAAGTTAGTAACTTGAAAGGAGAAAAAAGTGCGGAAATTTAGGTAGGAATCTGCTCGGATTCCAAGCTCAGGATGTCTCTATCAAAGAGTAAATGTGTAATAAATGATCAAAACGTGCCCTCAAAAAGAGGGACATCTCCCTATTTATAGGGTCATTGGGATTTGTGCCCCTGATTAGGTCACTGTACCCTAATCAGTGGTGGGCTGCGCCGCTTTGCGGCTTTCTCGGGATTTGGGCCTGAAGGCCGCCTTTTCCTTATTTTTTGGAGTGACACGTGTCAAGTAGAGATTGGTCCACTTTGGGCCATCCTGAGGCTGACACGTGTCATCCTCTGATTGGACCACGTGGCGGGGTAAAATTACCCTAAACACTTGGCACTCATAGGAAGTGGGAATTGACATAATACGATTAGGAACAAGAAAAGTAGGGAGCCGCCAACAAGTTTTTAAGGAACTTGTAAACCGTTCACGGATCATAAAAGGCAACCACGATAAAGGCACAACGATAGGCAACAACGATTGACCCTTGAAGGTTACACCCCATTCATAATCCATGAGAATACTAACTCCATATGGTTCGGAACCACGAAAGGAGGATCGGGGATGATGGTACGAAGTGAGTCATGGAGTCACATTCGCCCGTATTGGCCTCTACTCGATTCTTATAGTGAAAAGTGATTCCTGCGATCTCAAAGGCATACAAACAAAGATTCAATTTGCTCCAAACTAATATTATTCTAAATTGGTTGAATATTAATGCAACACATAATTCTAAAATATCGTGATCACTTAAATTAACAACAAGATTAAAAAGGAACCTAAGCCGGTTGTCCAAATTATCTTATTAGGCGTGATTTTCAATTACATATTCCCTTTAAACATGCAATATTGTGATCATAAAAATAATAGAATAAACATCAATATTGGAAGCAATTTAACCATAATATCGTTAGTCAAATTAAATATAAAATAACCTAATTATGATGCTAGCAATATTAAAATAAAATAAGAGTAATTAAATTAATTAATTACTCACATTCCGCGCGTTCCTTGAAATTTCTACATCATGAATAAACTGTTAGCAACTTCAATAAAAATATAAAGCAAATGAAATTAAATTAAATAAATGTAGATTTGATTTGGTCTAAACCCTCAGTTAATTATAACTTTCACGCCTTGGTTAAAGTATAGAACTTCGGGTATTGTATGGACTCCTTAGAGTGCTTAGGGGAAGTATATATTATGGAAGAATAGGGAGGTTAGTGTTTAGGCTAAAGAGGGAGAAGAGAATTATTTTATGATCAATCTTGTTGATCATTGGAAAAGGGGTGATATGACCTCTATTTATAGAGAAAAAAATAAGGGTCGAAAAAACAAGATAAGATCCGAATTAAATCGGAATAAAACTCGATAGACTGTAGTTTTTTACGGTTTTTGTTTTTATCATATCTTTTGATCCAAAAATTGGAATAAGATAAATAAGATATCGTTGGAAAGCTCTTGAAGTCTATTTTCTAACCCAATAAGAATCAAATTAAAATATTATTCAGAATAAAATATATGGCCGAAATAGTGAGACAGTGTCAATTTTGGATAGAGTTTGACAATTTATTCATATCTTTTCCGTTATAGCTCAGAATTGATATTATAATATATCATTGGAAAGATAATTTCAAGGGATATCCAACAATATAAAATTTAGGTAAAAAATATGAGGCAAAAAAATAATATCTGTCTATCTTTGAACATCTTTCAATTCGGATAGAAATAGGATTTTTAAAAAAAGGAGTTTTATTCAATTTCAAACTCTTTAATCTTATATTTTCAAAGATGAATAATTAAGATCTTTTAGAAACTTATAGAATCTTCTAATTAATCCTAATTGGTTTAGGAATTGGATCAAATAATTTGGACCCTCCACATGATCATTGGGTCGTAGGTAAGGTGGGCTTGGGTTCGGTTTGGGCTAGTTTAATATTTTGGCCATAACTTATTCGTTATAACTTGGATTTGGGCATATAATATATCGTTGGAAAGATCTTTTAAAGCCCCATCCAAAATTTTAATCATTAGACCCAGATTATGGACCAAAATAAACAGAAATAAACGTTTTTATAAAAAGGACACTAAATGAATGATTTTAAAAGACACAAAAGGAATTATTTTGGGTTTAAAGGCACGAAAAAAGGAAAATAAGTTATGGTTTGGGAAAATGGGCTAGGAATTGGGTTGGTTTATGAAATGGAAATATGGATTTAAGCACTCCAAGATTAAATACTCAACCCGACCAATAATGGCGGCGAAAGGTTGTTCATCATCGGGTTTGGTTTTGGGGAGACATTTGTAGGTGTCTACACCCGCGGCTAAGGGCGCAGCAGATGCCCTGTTCCCAAGTGTAAATAGGGGGTCGCGGTCTCTCCAGATTCTTTGCGCGCCGCGGCTTGTGCGCGGAGAGTTCCTGCTTAAAATTCCCAATTTGCTGCACTTTATTTGCGCCTGCGACCCTCAGTACCTGCGCCCGTGGCAACTGGCAAACGTAGAGAGCTCTTTTCGTGCCCTCTCCAAGGCGCTTGATTCTTCTTTGCATAGTCCTTTTTGCTCTTCTTGATTCCTTTGCAAAGCCAACTCCTTAAGCACCTACAAAAGTAACCAAAGAGAGAAATAAAAGAGAAAAAGAGCAATATGAAAGGAAAACACGAAGAAAACCACATAAAAGAAAGTAAAACACGAAGAAAGAAGAAATAGAGAAACTAAAGGGGAAAATACCAAAATGATAAAAGAAAACTATGAAAAATAGGGAGAAAACATCCTAAAAGACTACCCTATGAGTGCTATAAATGACACTCATCAAATTCCCCCAAGCTAGACTTTTGCTTGTCCCGAGCAAAACAAAAGCGAAAAAAGGAATAAGGAGGGCTTATTTAGAAAGGAAAAAGAGAGAAAAAGAATATACACTAAGACTCACTAACGTAGGAATCACGGTTGGTTTTAGCTACAACAAGCCCTTTAAACCCCAAAGTCGCCTATAAGGACGAGTGAGGTCTCGTAAGGGTTTCCTAAGATCTTAACCCACAACTTTTTGAAATAAAATGAGGCAAAATCATTTAAAAGAAAAGAAGGTAAAATAAAAAATTCAAACAAATAGCTCTTGAAAAGGACCTTCACAAACGGTCAAATGCAAATGAATGAACACTTTTCTATATGAAACGGGTATGCATGCTTCAAGATATTCACGATTGATTGAAATATTAGGTATGCTAAGCATAGAGAACTAATGAGGCACAATCCACTTTCATCCCAACCAATCTAACCGCGTTCTCCCTATGGCTTCAAATCTTCCCTTAGTAAGCGTCTCTATGGTTCCTTGAAGGAATCGGAAAAGAGTAAAATTTGAGGGTTTCTCGACATCTTGACCTTGCATCCCTTTTCCTTAGGCTTATTTAATTAGGCCTTAAGCAAGCCTTTCTCGGGAAGTAACCCATGTTTTATTGCTTTCATTTTCTTTTCTTTTTAGAATAGATTTTCTCTCATGGAAATGTTTGTGTGCATTTTTCTAGGTACATGACTTGATGATATACTTTGGTGCATTGGTTTGAATCAAGAATCAAGTAAGATTGACTCCTATTTCGGTAGCATATGGAAAGCAAGATTCAATTCTAAAGGAAAGTGGTTTTGAAAAGTTTAATTGGGTCATTTGCGGGTATTTACACCCACTTATATTTGGTAATATCTTTCCTTGCTCTCTCTCTAATGGTTGATGCCTTGTTGGACATGTGTTGGTATTGTTGGATTAATCTCTTTGTTTTCCCCTCCCGCGGAATATTTGATTTATGTTTGAGCATGTTATCTCATTCAAGCTTAGGGGACGGTATTCTATCATGTTTGGTGGAATGTTGATTCATATATGCCGGGCACATTTGTATATGCATTTCCATGTTCTTTATTTTGATAAATCCCAAAAAGGTTTTTGTTTCTATCAAGGAAAATTTGCAATGTGTCTTTATTTTGTTCTTGCTTTGGACATAATAACATTTGAAATTATATAATTGAATGCTTTTCTTCCTAAGTGGTAACAGTGTGCACGGTTTGAAAGTACACTTGGTTGATTCTAGGATAAAACATGCTAAGGTAGTTGGTTAGAACTAGTGGGACCATGAAATCGGATTCTACTTGTTTGTGGCATGTTGGTAGTTTCTTCCTATAGTCGTTTTAGTATAGTGGTAAGTATTCCCACCTGTCACGCGGGAGACCCGGGTTTGTTCCCCGACAATGGTGCATTTTGACGAGAGGAAAAACTAGGTCGTTATCTAATCTTCCCTCAGTCAAACTAAATTTATAAACACTTAACAAACTTAAATACGAGTATAGAGGCAAGTCAAGAATTGAACCCAAAGGAACGGTAACGTTCAAGCACTTTCAATTATGCGCCTAAGCTAGGTCGAAATCAAAGGTAAGAAGTAACACTAACAACTAACAGAACAAGCAACCAAACAAATAAAACACTAGGCATGAGGATCAACAAGTAATCCTGTCAATAGAAATAACTTGGGAATATCATGCCAATCAAAGGTTGTGAGGACTAATGATAATAGTAATCAATTGGAATCAAAGAACTATCTCCTAATTGTTAAGCTAAGATTCACTATGAATAACAAACTAAGAGAATCACAATCAAACCAATTGATAATTGTAATTCCTAAATCATTTGTTCGTGTCATTAGCAATTACAATGCAATCTAGCATAATTTTCAAGGCCTAATCGAGTTATACACATGCAAACCTTCACTAATCACTTTAATCTCAACAATCAATCAACACAATTCCCAAATTAATCACAATTAATAAATCATACAAGTTTCACCCAATTCCTAGCCAACAACTACTTAAATATCATCATCTATCAACAAACAACTAAATAAATCAAGAATCAACAATATATCAAGAATAATTACACCATCAAGAATCAAACATCAAAATTAAACCAAACAAACATGAAATTGAATAAAGCAATAAAGAGGAAAGAGAGTGATAAATCTTCATTGATTGATAATGGAAATCTTCAATACAATTGTCATCTTGAATCTTCAACCTCTCAAATAACCATTGAAATTCCTCACTTTCAATCTCTAAAATCTACTCCTAAAACTAACCCTAAAACTAGAGAGAGAAGTTCTCAACAAACTAAGAAATATGTGGTGTAATTCTATTTCTAATTCTAATTGTTCTCTCTCTAACCCAAAAATGGGTATATATAATTACAAGGTTAAGAGAAAATAAAAGAGAAAAGAAAATAAAAGAAAAAGAAATGAAATAAAAATAAAAGTAAAAAGAAAAGTAAAAATAAGAAAAGAAAAGTACTCCCTCCGTCCCATAATTACAGGCAAATATACCATTTTGGGAGTCCCAAAATGTTTGATCTATTAGGGGAATCTTTCTATTTTTGGACTATATTTTTGGACAATAATACCCTCATCTTAGTTTTTAATTGACGAATCTATCCTCATTTTAAGATGAATTGGAATCTTATTTTTGGGGATAAGTTACTTTTAATACCCTACAATTAATTCTTTGTACTCCCACTTTCTGTCATTTTCTACTCCTTTTCTCTGAATATTTTCTCTCTCCATTAATTTTCTGGGTTCTTCCACCACACTCTCTCTCTCTCCTCTCTTCTTCATCCTCCGCCACTCTCTCTCCTTAATTCTCATGGCTTGTTGCTTCAAATCTCACGAAATTTACATGATTCCCTCTTAAATAGCCCCCTCTACAAAAGCCCCGTGTTAATTTTACGCAAATTGCTTCGGTTTGTCGTAGATCTAAAATTGTCGGAGTCACTGTTCATTTTCTCTCTCCTAAAAATCATCAGATCTAGGGTTAGCTTGCTGAATAGTTACTGATGACTCATTCCCTCGATTAGGTGGAGTGTTAATTTTCGACAATCTTAAGCAATATCTTTGCAGAAATTCAGTTTCTTTCTCCAATTTATTTTTGACAACATGTCTAAGAGTTCGAGTTCCAATCTTCCAAAACAAAATCCTCCAGTTTGGGATGAAAGTTTTGGCCCAGATCCTGAAATTTTGTTTCGTACCGACCTAAATGAGGATAATGGGGAAAGCGTGCCTTACGAGTGTTCAGATCGTGACTGTCACTGGCCGACTGACTGCAATGGCGACCATTCTTACAGCTTAGAGGTTTGGAGGAGTCGCTTTGGTCGTTACCTCTACACTACGGAACATTTTCAGTAGTATGGGTGGTCTATTGGTGACGGTGATGGTAAAACCCTAAGTGGTGAGGAGGTGACATCAAAAATGGCTTGAAAAAAAATTGATAATGAAGTTAACTCCTCCCCTGTTGCTGAAAAAAAGTCCTTTGATGTTGAAAAAAAGTCCCCTGTTGCTGACAAAAATACTGTGTCACCTCCATCTCCAGTTCCTAAAAACACTGTGTAACTCCAGCAACACTAATTCACCTTCGGACGACGGTAATGTTGGCGGCTACGTAAGTGATTCATATGAATCACATAGCTAAGTATTCTTCCTCCCTATAAATCTCTGTTTTAACGCATTTTATATTAGGTTAGTTGTTGATGGTGTATGCCAACAAGTGTGATCTCTTGCTGGCAAGGGGAATTATGTGTGCTTGATGAGAAGAATTGTTATTAGGAGCATGTTAGGACCGAAATTTTATTTATTTTGTGAAACATGTTTAACTATGCTTTCATTTGATATGATTAGGAGGATGCTTTAGTTATTTGATTATGATGATTAGGTGCATATGGTATGATTTATCAGAGCACGTTATGATGCTACTAGTGAGTTGGATATGATTTTTATGATGCTATGATTTGAATTTTGTTAAAAGGAATTACCTATGATTTGAAGTTGGTGACTGATGATGCATGATTTGATTGGAATATTAGGGTAATATGCTTTCATTTGATATGATTAGGAGGATGCTTTAGTTATTTGATTATGATGATTAGGTGCATATGGTATGATTTATCAGTGTATGTTATGATGCTACTAGTGAGTTGGATATGATTTTTATGATGCTATGATTTAAAGTTGGTGACTGATTTCTATGCTTGCCATTTGTGCTTAAAAAAGTCAATGATGATAACCTGAATGATGAGACCCCAAATCCCCATGTGTTTAAGAGTGTTTGCCATTGTTCTTGTCCACTTAAACTAAGTTTTGGTGTTGATTGTTTGCATGCTCAATCAGGCAGAACTTTTAAACACTTGGGATTTGGGTCAATGATTGATGGGGCAAACTGAGGCTAATTTTAAGTTTTTATTATCTTCCATTTGCTTTAATTTTTGTCCCTTTATTTTGTTTCTGTCCACAATGATGAAAGTCCACAATGTGAGAGTGTCATCCCATAAGTCCACAACACTTTGCCATTAGATTCCACCTATGTTTGTTTGATATAGGTTGTTTGAGACTTTTAGGCAATTGTTGTTGATTGTAGGATGATGTTCAATGATGAATGGGGACATCTGAGACCAAAAATAAAAAGATAAACATGATTTCTATCCCACAAGTTTGAAATCCATTAATTCATTGATATATTATGTGCCATTTGCATACAAAAAGTAATGATTCCAAACTAACTTCAAATCTAACAAAGAAAACATAAACAGAAGGTATCAATTGCCGACAAAAGGGATGATGACACTTTATGATACCATTTGCATAAACTACTTTAGAAATTATGCATGATCTACTTACTTTGATGATGGTTTTTAACTTGATGCTTCATGATCATTTGCACACACCTTTGTGCCATATTTGGTGGGAGTTGTTGATGTGAACTCATTAATTTGTTCATGTACCATTGCATCCCAAAAAGGGTCTTTGTCTTCATACTCATCTCTGTCTTCATTGAATTGTGATACCATGTAAACATAGTCTTCTGTTTCTTGTGATTCCCACAAAGCATGATTTGTTGTTTGATCATTCTCTGTTTGTTCATTGTTTGTTGTACTTCCATAAATTGGCCTTTGTTCTGTGGCTTGCTGCTGCACATGTGGGTAAAACTCATTGACAAACTCTGGTGACCTCCCTGCTATTTCCTCTTCAACTGGTGGTAAGGACCCATAAACATCTTCCCATGCATCCAATACAGCCCACTTAAGTGCCTCTAGTGTATCTGGGAGTGTTCCTTCTCTCCACAGTTTTTCCTTGTTCATATGTGGAAAATCATAAGCATTTGAGCCACCTACTTTTAGCATTGCATTCATTACTCCTTGTAGGGTGATCCACACAAAATATAAAGCTTGTGGATCTAACTCATAAAAAGCTTCATTTACATGCTTAAGTAAGTCATCAACATCTGAGGCCATTTTTTTTTCTTGAAGTGATTGAATGCTCCTAAAAAAAAACCAAATCAAGTATGTTTAAATCAGGACTATTTGGAGGTTGTTGAACCAAAATGAATGTGAAGCCATCCTGCATATACACTTCTTGCCACTCAGGGTCATCTTGAGTTATGTGTGCCCTTGCATTATCTTGTTGAATGTATATTGTCCTTGAGGTGCCATCATTTGGCCATTTTGCCTTAATTGCTGGGACTATTTGATCTATGAGCATTCTTCTTGTGACTTCTTTAGTGACTTTTGCAATGGGCTTGCTTATCAATGTCCCCTTTTCCCTATTTTTTGACTTTCTTTTGGCTGCCTCTTGTGTTGTGAATGGGAAGATTCCAATCCTCCCATTAAAATAACATTCCCTCTGATCATTGTACCTTGGTTTTGCACATGCTGCTGTGAACATGAATTTTTGCCCATGACTGTTTGCTGACCCTGTTCTGTGTACACCCTTTTCATTCTTGGCAATGTAGTACCTGTGACTTTTTTTGGTTAGTTTGAACCATTATTCATCAATATGAACAAAGTCATACATTGGGAAAGATCTTGACATTTTCCATGGTGATGAACCCATTATGAGACCAAGTATCCACTTCAGTCTAGCCAACTTGTTAGCCTCAGTCAGTGGGGGCTTAATTGCATTTGTATGTGCTTTTATATCTCCCCTCTTGATCCTTCTGCCAATTGTTGATTTTGAGATATTGAGATTTGTTGCTACATCTCTAATGCATGACCTTTCACCAATCCCAAGTTTTGTAATGTCCCCTACTAGAACAGTGATTCTTTTCCTTCCAGCCAGGTGATAATTTGTGCATGGTTTGTATTTTCCCAGTGCTTGTTTCTGTTTCTTTGCTTCATTCCAAACTGAGCTAAAACATTTTCGTTTGAGGTTGAAATGTTCCATGGCTGCTTTTATTGCCCCTCTTTTAATATCATCTCCCTCTTGATATTTTAACAGGAAAATAAAGACATTAAATTTGTCTTCACTGTTGAGCCTGACTTGTTGATGCCTGTGATGAGTTGGTCCTTGGTTTGTTGCCTGAGCATTTGTTCTTTGTTCTTCTTGATTGGTCGCTGAATCATTGATATGTTGATTTCCTGAGTTATTATGGATATTTGCCCCTGTTTCTTCAACTGGCAGCTGATTTAAATCAAAAGAATGTCCCCTAATATCGACATCGTTTTCACCTCCATGTATTTCATCATCACTTGGCGACCAATCTTCATTCAAGTCCATTTCTGAGGCCTTCAACAGCAGGCAATGATGCAAAAATGTGAATACAAAAATTGCAGTTAATTTTATGTAATTACTCCTTAAGTTGGATACTGAAACATTCCTTCCTTTATTTTTCTGGTAATGCAGTGGTATTTATATGTAGATGTAAGGTGATTGTGTTAGAAATTTAAATCACCTTTGAAAAGGTGAAAATATGGCGCCATATTTTTGGCTTAAAAGTGTGGCGGTTTTTTTTTTCCCAGAAAACTTGTGAGGTTTGTGGAGCAATCCGTGTGCTTCCAATACTGAAATGCTATTGGACCACACTCTGTCATTTTGGAATGCTATTGGTTAACAATAAATGTAAGGATCAATATCCATTGGGTAAAAAAATGACAGCTATTTAATGATATTTTAAAGTTTTTTAAACAATGCATTAAAACAACCCCACATGGGCATTGTACTTTCAATCATTAATATACAAGGAATCTTCTCATTTTTTTAAAAACTAAGGGAGTAAAAAGAAATAAAAAAGTAAAAAGAAATAAAAATAAAAGAAAATGAAACGAGAATCCCAAAAAATAATGAAATCAATAGACTTCGAATTCTCTGATATCAATTTGGGAATTATCCCCTACTTCGCACATCAACACCGCAAATCAGCATTATCATAATTCGATCAACACACTTCATCAAAATCAAAGATGACAATTCGAACCCAGCTGCACATCTCACTTGGAGGTCGAATGGGGCTGCTAGGAGTTAATTACGAGGCTGCAGACTTGAGGCGAGTTGTTGTGGGATGAAGGTGCGGTTGGAAGGTGGTGCGAAGGTGGTGGATTTGGTTGCTCTTTGTGTTGCGCGTGATTTGGTGAGTTGTGGTGACTGGTTGCAGCTGCTACTTGGGTGTTTGATGTTACGGGAAATTGGTGGTGATAGGAGGTGAAAAGGTGGCTTTGGTGGTGGAGTAGGGACTGATTTATGTTGCGGGAACAAGGGAAGATGCGTGAAACAGAGCACGATGGCTGCGCCCGCGGTGTTGAAGCTGCTCCCTCGGGGTGCCAACGGCCTGCCAGCGGAGAGTTCCTGGTCGATTTTGCTATTTTGGAGCAACAAAGCCCGCGCCCGCGAATTGCAGACCCGCGTCCGCGGCAATCATGGTTGCTGGGTTGAATTGGTGATGTGGTGGCGTAGCTTACTGAGTAGTAGTAGTTGTTGTTGGTCATTGCAATTAAAGGAGTGGTTTGGACATCAAGCTTGAATATCGGAACTCCGAATATGTCAATTTGAATCGAGTCTTGTCCCGAGCAATCAACTACACGAACAACCGAACATGAGGGAGAAATAAGAGACAAATAAAATAAAATATTTAAATTAGAAATAAATAAAGTAAAAATAAAAGAAATAAAACTAATACTGTGAATTAAGGACGTAAATCATGAAGAACTTATAAAAACTAATCAAAACCCAAAATGAATTATTAAAATGGAAAACCAAGGAAAACTAAGAAAATTATATGAAAATATAGAAAAAAATATAGAAAAAGGACCTAAATCTTATTCTTTTGAGCGCCATAAATGACGCTCATCGGGCCGACTGATGCGAAATAACTTGAGATCCCTTGCTCTCCCAACCAAGTCTTAAGCTGAGGCGTCTCAAACTGAGGACCGTTGTCAAAAACAATATACATAGGCACCCCGAACCGGGTGATGATATTCTTCAAGATGAAAGAGATGACGTCCTTTGTCTTTATGTTTTTAATCGCTTCTGCCTCTACCCATTTAGTAAAATAATCCACAGCCACTAAGGTGTAGTTCTTGCCACCTGGAGCAGCAGTATAAGGCCCCAGAATGTCCATGCCCAATTTAGCAAATGGTACTAGGTTTTGGATTGCAGTCAGGTTAGTGGCCAGATGATTGATTAGCTTACCAAATTTTTAACACTTGTCACGTTGATTAACCATATGCATAGCGTGTAAATCAAGGGTTGGCCAGAATTAGTGTCGCTTGGCTCTAACGGCCAAGGATTTGCCGCTTATATGAGAGGCGTAGTGTCCCACATGCAATTCTTCGAGAACTTATTTCCCCTTTTCTGGGGTAACACACTTCAATAGAGGCTTCAAGAAACCTGCTTTGAAGAGCTCTCCTTGTTTCATCTCAAAGTTTACAGCTCGCTTTTTCAGCACGGCCACCTCTTAGGGTGAATTAGGGAGCGTGCCGTCTATAAGATATGCACGGATGCCATCCATCCTGGTAGAGCTTCGGTTAAGTACTCCAATAGGCTCTTCATCAAATATACTCCTTTTATCCATAACTTCCCTGAAGACTAACCGAGGCGTGTCACAAGAGGCGGAGGATGCCAATTTTGACAGAGGATCAGGCAGGTTGTTTTTTGACCTGGGCACTTGCCTTAGATGAAAGTCTTCAAGTGTCCCATATTCAGCTTTGACCGCTTAAAAGTATTTGATCATGGTCGGATAGGTGGCCTCATAGTCATCATGGTATTGGCTTACAACCAACTAGGAGTCAAAGCAGGCGTCAATCTTAGTTTCCCCTGCCGCCTTGCACATGCGGATGCCGGCTAGCAGGGCTTCATATTAAAACTTGAACTGTAGTGCATACTCATATTTGTCCCCCTCAGGGAACTGAAAAATTAGGCCTGCACCACAACCGTTCATAGTGGAGCTCCCATCCACATACACTTTCCCAAATCTGCTCAATATAATTCGGCTTAGCCGGCCTTGTCATTTCGATAATAAACTCGACGAATGCCAGCCCATTTATTGCCTTCGTTGGATTGAAAATGAATTCTAGTCCCTAAAACTCAATAGCCTACTTGAGATTAGGCCCGATGATTCAAGAGTCGTCATTGGCCGCTTGATCGGTTGATCAGTGTAAGGCTTTAACTTCTTGACAACCATGTAGAGAGCAAGGCCAAATTTTTTGACTCTAGGGTACCAAAGTTTTGCGTTCCTAAGAACGTGGCTAATGAAGTAGACCGAGAGCTGGATGCCGTCCCTTTCAGCTAAGAAGATGGCGCTAGGGGCATAATTTGAGACAATCAGATACATATAGAGCGCCTCTTTGGGCAAAGGGCTAACAAACCTTGGCAAAGAGTGCAGATGTGCTTTTAACTTTTGAAAGGCCGCCTTAGCATCATCCTCCCATTTAATTATAGTCTTCTTCCTGATCGCCTAGAAGAAGTAGAGGCACTTGTCGCCTGACCGACTGAGGAATCTCCCTAGAGCCGTCAGGCAACCTATTAGCTTTTGTACTTCCTTGACAGTGCGGGGTGACCACATGTCGATGATCGCTTGTATTTTTTTCACGGTTGGCCTCTATCCCCCTTTGGTCAATAAAGAATCCGAGAAACTTCCCAGACTCAACACCAAAGACACACTTATTGGGATTAAGCATGACCTTGTGCCGCCTGATTGTGGCAAATGTTTCTCGGTGATCAGCATGGTGATCCGCCTGCTGCTTGGATTTGACTATCATGTCATCAATATACGCCTCTACATTTCTCCCAATTTAATTAATGATGACTGTATTAATCATTTTGTTGGAAAGTAGCAGGCGCATTCTTCAAGCCCAACGGCATTACAGTATAACAGAACAATAGCTAGAACAAGGAGCCATCCTCCTCACTTGAAAGAAAGCCCTTCCACCTATCCTCATGCGAGCGCAAGAGGAGATATTGGATCATGGCCTTTTGTCGGTGGCCGTCCAAACCAAGATGGAGACGGGGGTCAAGGAGGTAACCCTCTCGAGCTACATACCTCGCTTCGAGTGGCCCTCCTACGGGATATATTTGGCCGCTTGTTTCCTTAGCTCTTAGAAGCCAAGAGGTAGTAGGCCGCATGTATTTACTTTGCTTAGTTGCTCATAATGATTGTTACTTTTGTCTGAGTTTTTTACTCTCTTGTTGTTTAGTGCAAACACAGCAATGTCAAAGGTTCCTTCTCATAGAAAGCTGGCTGCACACTCGGCAGCTTTCTACCATTTGAACGTCCTGGGCAAATGGACAAACGAGGAGCAGACGCCAGGCGGAACTCCTCAGGTGAAAATATTTCTTCCATTTTTACTTGTCGAAATTTTGTTGAAGTCACAGCCAACATGTGAACTTTTTGCAGGGTGGCTCGACCAAGCCTTCTCCTCAACAGCTGGACCCAAAGCTGCGAAAGCAGTTAGGTGGCGACGTCGCCTCAAATCCAAAGAAGGGGACCAGCACCTCCACCCTTGTCAAGACCTCCACAAAGATAGATACTTGTAGGGAATATTTCAAGCGTTAACCCCTAGCTTGAACCCCACTATGATCATACACTAAAGTACGGTAGAGTCCAAAGGGAAAGAAGATAGAGCAAAAGAGTCGCCAATAAGTTTTTTAGGAACTTGTAAACCGTTCATGAGGTGAAGGTACTACTACAAAAAATGGTTTAGAGAACGGTTTAAAAAGGCTTTATAGAACGTCTCGGGACCGTTCTTCTGCTAAGCGATGTGTAAAGTATAAAGAACGGTTCAAATAGGCGTATTGTATACTCAACTATAGAGAACGGTTGTGTGTAATCACCGTCCTCTATTCCCTGCTTAAAATTAGAAAATAATGAAGGAAAAGACAACGGTCATATTACTTAACCGTTTTGTTTTGCTTTATCAAAGAGAACGGTTTGATATGCCAACAGTTCTCTATTCCTACTTTTTTTAAATAAAAAAAAAAAAAAAACCATTTGCGAGATATATTAGGCAGCTAATTGCAAATTGAAAAACTTACTCAAAGTAAATACATAGAAGTCAAATCAAAATACCAACTACCAAAGTACTCAAAACTTATAATTAAAATTGATAATATTTTTATACAACTCAATTGCAAATGAAAAAGGAATAACAAGATATCAAATAAAAAAATAAAATAAAATTGTGCTACAAGGATCTCTTTTTCTTTCAATGATGTTGATCGACCGACAACAAATCATAAACTTGTATGCAATACTTGATCTTCTTTATGAATAATCTGCATTAACATGAAAATAACATGTAAATTTCGAATTCACAAGACATGTCCTGCAATTAAACAAATCTCCGACATTACAGAAGTAAACCATCCACCTCCCTACAAAAATCCACTACAGAGTAACAACAATCATACTAGTATACTACTAATGAAAAGAGTCGTACCCTAAGATAATTATTAACTCTAATCTTAGAAAATAAAATTAAAAATTCATGTGAAAATAATCACACCCAACCTTCAATTCCGCAACATCCAAATTGGATGGAAGTAACACAATTTACCAGAAGTTCACCAATCTCCAATTTAGTTCACTGTACACAGAAGAGCAATAACTTCAACACCATCAACCAAACATCAACAGCAAAAAAATGCATACTTGGACAAAGGACTGTTAAAATATTCTTCCAAATCGAACAAGAGACAATGAAATAAGAAAATCAAAGCAAAATTTATAACTTTAACATTGTGAGAAATATATTTTCAAAATAACATCAAAATTAAGATCTAATTAAGAATCAAGAAAAATAAAACAATAAAAATCGAAATCATAAGAATTAGGATACATCGATAATAGCAAGACCTGAAAACTAAATTGAAACTAAATTAAACGAAATAAAAGAGGAATGATTTACCTTGAAATTGGATCTTATTGACTTCGTTTTGTTGATATAGCTTTGAAATTGTTCAAAAGGAAAAGCTTATAATTATAAACCGTGGATCGCCATTGTTAAGGATCTCTAAGGTCAAAGCTTCTCTTCGCTTATTAATGACCAATCAGTTAGGGTCAAATTCATGGAGGAAAGGAACTCTAAACCGGATTTAAGGAGAAGAGAAAAGGAAATCTGTGAGAGAGATGAGAGTGAAAGAATAGAGCGGCTGAAAAATTAAGAGAAAAGAAAGAGGATGGAGCATTGGAGCGGTAGTCCTACTAGGGTTAACAATACAATACTTTTTTTCTTTTTTTTTTTTTTTAAAGTTATTCAACGTGAATGTGAAAGTGAAAATAAATTACTCCGTATATTTTTTCCTCCTATTAAAAAAAACAATTAATTAATACAATACAAAACGGTTGTCAAGATGACCGTTCTATATAATATATAATAATTAATTTTTTTTTAATTATTTGAGTTAAAAGAAATAGAGAACGGTTAACTATTCTAACCGTTTCATATGTATTAACATACATAACGCCTCTTATATAAACATGTTCTATATTCTTCTGGAGAACGCCTACCTTTGGTAACCGTTCTATATTTTGCGATCTCTAATCTAGTTTTTGGTGTAGTTACACTCCTTAACGATCCAAGAGATCGTCAACTCCATAAGGTCTTGAACCAAATAGGGTTCGGGGATGAAGGTACAAATCCAATCTAAAAGAGATTGAACCTGCCCTAATAATAGGCCTCTACTTTATTCTGATCGTATTCATGTGCGCTTTCCGACTAACATGCAATCAATAGTAGGATTACCCTAAACGTATTTAATCTATGTTGGTTGAATATTAATGCACAAATAAAACTATTATTGGCGATAACTTGAATTATAATCAAATTAACCTTAACAAGATTATTAACTATCTTATTAAGCGTGATTACAAGTACAAATTCCCTTTAAACATGCATAAAAGGCGTGATCAAGAAATAACAATAAATATAATCAAGCAACATAATAAATTAAAATAATAAATTATAACAATTATAATCATAGTCATATTCATGTTAATATTAAAGCGTAGCAAGATCCTAGGCATAATACTAACAAGATTAATAACAAACCCTAGCATGTCACTAAGCAATAAAAATCAAATATGTAGCCCTAACATGATACTAACATGAATATTAGGAAGAGAAAATAGAAGGCATCATAACAATCATACTTAGTATTAAATTTACCCTAGACATGATACTAGGAATATCATAATAACAACCTAAGCATGAACTCTACATCATAACATCAATAAAAACCATTAAAGTACTTACTTTGATGCGTCGTACCTCTTTCTAATAACAAAATACACACGTTAGTAACTTCAAGGAAAATAATAAAATCAAACAATTAAATTAAATAATTGAAATAGAGATTTGGGACCAAACCCTCAGAAATTAAACCTTTCACGTCTAGGGTGAAGACAACGTCGAATATGGCTAGGTGTTTCTAAATCTAATGAATGCGGAATTTTTAGATTTGAGAGAAGGCTAGTTTAGAAAAGAGAGAGAGAGAGAGAGAGTAATCAAGAAAACTTGATGAGAGTTGGTGAGTCAAAATGGAGTTTTTAGAAGATTATTTATAGAGAAAATCAGCCAAAAATATAAAACATCAAAACAGAGTTCTGACGCGAATAAAATTTGATTAGCGCCAACGCCGGCCATTGGCGCCAGACGCCAACATTAGCGCCAGGCGCTAACGCTAGCGCCAGGTGCCAGGCTTAGCTCCAGGCGCTAATGTCTGGCGTTAGGCGCTAATCCCTTTTTTGACGCGTTTTCTAAAATCAGATAGAAATTGCCGTACAGGAGGATAAAATCGTATTTTCCTCAAAAATGTTCTTTGATTCTAATTAAAACTCTAAAAAGTCAACAAAATTTAATTTATCAATGCTAATTGAATTAGGAATGAAAAGAACCTTCTAGAAGAATCTAGAAGAATAAAACCATTCCTAATTGCATTAGGAATGATAAATCTATATTAGGCCCTCCTCTAGATCATTGGGCCGCATATAAGGCTCAAACCAGGCCCAGTTTAGTAATTTGGCCATAACTTCCTCAATATTCATCGGAATTGGGCTTATAATATATCGTTGGAATTGAAAGCTCTTTTCAAGCCCCATCCAACTACATTACTATTGGACCCATATCATGGACTTACCAAACTGGATTGGCTTTTTTCTCAAAATAGGTTTTCAAAAACAGAGAGAAGAGAAAAGAAATTAAAACTATCCGCAACACTAAACTTTCCACACTTTCACTTCATTCGATTATGATTCGACGTGAAAGGTACTCATCACTGGGTTTGGTTTTGGGGAGAAAAAAATGGGTGTCTAGAATACTCATCAAAGAGTATTGAAGAGTGGAAAGCCAGTCACAACTACTTTCGGCTCAACAGCAGGCAACAGCAATGCCGCCAAAGGGGAGGAAGAAGGTAATACATTCGTCCATACTCCATTTATTTGATCAGACAACACTTACCACAAATGGAACTGGGTCTTCAGAATTTAACCTTAGCTTATTTTGCTTGTTTAAGCAGAGGTTCCGGTGAGGCCGACTGTTCTGCAGATGGCCAAGAAAATGCTCAGGACACTTGATCCTGATGACAAGGCGTTTGTCTTAGGAGTCAGAACCCTCAACCTAGTTTCCATACTGGCGCTTCTTTGCGAGGTAAACTTGTATCTTTTGACTTAAGTAATGATTTGGTCGAATGTTTACTAATTTCTTCTTTTGTTTCGGCTGAGTGCAGGCTATGCTACGCGTGAGTGGGAGAAGTGCAAAGAGGTAAAGGCAGCGAATGCTCGGGCCGCCTCTTCCTTAGACAAAGCTCAGTTCGAGATTGCCCAAAATGAGATTTTGACTCTTGATATGATGTATTCCCAGGCGTCGGCCAACCTGCAGGTCCAGCAGAATTTTGATGCAGCAAAGAGACGGATCACTGAGCTTCAAAATGAGGTTCAAAGCCTCTAGGAAAAGCTAGATCCCCTCAAGGAAGCGCAGGACAATGCTGGCCACCTGGAAGGTCAGGTAAACAAACTCAAGGTCGGCTGCAAAACTAGGAAACTCAGCTCAGGGCCAAGTATAGGTCCATGGTTGAGGAGGAGAAAATGGCCTTGGTCAAATAAATGATGGAAGATAATGAAGCCATCATGCGTGCGGCCTGGGAAGCATTTCAGTCATCCGCCGATTATCAGATTTGGAAAACCAAGTTTGATGCGGTGAACAATGAGTTTAACGCCCAACTTATGCGGGAGGCACAGGAGGCGGCTTCAGGGGGAAATGAGGCAACCTACTCATCATGTGATTTGTCCTTAAGGGACAACAAGGATTAGGAGGAGGGAGAGAAAAATGAAGAGCAGTCGTCGAAGGATAAGGCGGCTGCCAATGCTGAGAACCTCCCGTGATCTTTTAAGATTTTAGGTATCATTTATGCGGCTGAATGGCCAAGTATTTTGCTTTTTCGGCCTGCGTGACGAGTATTTGTGTATCTTTAACTAACCAAGGGGTTGGGTATTTAGACAATTCCTAGCTTTGCCAATTAACATTCTTAGTCGTCAATTTTGACGACAGTTTTATTTATGAAGCATGCGGTCATTTGACTGATTTCATTTATATTGGTGTTATGCTTTAAAACTTTTAAAGCTTCCGATTTTTCATGCATAGATTTTTTTGGCTAAGTATTATTTTTAACCTGTATACTATGCGAATGTCCTTGCCCTTGCCAGATGTCAATTGGTTTCGAAAAAATGGATTGATTAACTTACAAATTATTGATACTTTAAGGAGTATGTATGGTTTCTAAGTCAATCAATCACTATGGTGATTTCCCAAACCAAGCGACAGACGGCCATGTAGAACAGATAGTTTAATAGCTTTAATGTATTTGGCCAAAGGCCTCATGAGACATAGTTAAGCCGCTAAGTTTTTTTTTTTTTTTTTTTTACTTAGCTTATGATTTGAAAAAATAATCGTCCACCTGACTTGCCCCAAAGCAAGAACAGGCAGTAGAATAGCCTCTAAAATGAAAAAGTAGCCGCAACTAGAACAGTCCGAAAAAATCACCGCTTTTTAGATTTCAAGTTAGATTAGATCAAACGACTGCAGGCGTTGCCTAAACACATTTGGTAGGGCCACTTGTTTTCATTCATAAAGCAATGTGCCAGCCAATTGGGAGATGCTTCTCCTCAACGAATTTGCCCAAATAGACCTCGCCGGTTCTCTGAATCATGTCGGAGCAGACAGTCATACTCATGTTGGAGCAGACAGTTGTTTAAATAGAGTGTATCCGACCATTGGCCTCTTTTTGGAAAATAGATAGTTGATAGGTCTTTGTGACTTAACTTATAGATGTTGAATAATATTAGGTACGATTTCTTTTGTGCGGTTGACATTTTCAGCATGGTTTGGGACGTCTGCTGTTGGGGTAGACGATCCCTTTATAGGACAATTTAATAAAGTGTTAAGCAAGAAAGGCCGTCTTCACATTGTGTAGGCGGTACTCCATAGATTTTTAACATTGTCCGCCTGCACATTATGATGTCGTTGTTCAAATATCTATAGAAGCTTGAACTTGATCTGTCTACACATTGTCCAGGCGGTGCTTTAATAAATTTTAAGCAAGGTTCGTTTGCACATTATGCAGGTGGCGCTCTATCAAAATGTTTAAAAGACAAGTCTGTAAATGAAGGCAGATTTTCATTAACAAGTCAAATTTTACAAAATTTCAATAGTAGTACTTTTTTAAGCTATCTACATTCCATGTTCTGGGTAGCTGCTTGCCTTCTGGTGTTTCCAAGTTGTAGGTGCCGCCTCTTACTTCTGCATATATTCGGTAGGGACCTTCCCAATTTGGGGTTAGCTTCCCTTGCTCATTCTCCCTTCCGATTACCTCTATTTTTCGTAGCACAAATTCCCCAACTTTCAAAGGTCGCTTGTGTACTCTCTTGTTATAGGCCCGGGTCATTCTCAGGCGGTAGATCTCATGTCGCAAGGCGGCTTTGCCCCTTCACTCTAGGAGTGAGTCCAATGCATGCCGAATGGCCTCCTAGTTTGCCTATTCATCATACAACATGATTCGAAGAGTCGGCTCATAGTGTTCAATAAGCAAGACGACCTTTGCACCATACACCATGAGAAATGGGGTTTCTCCAGTTTCCATTCCGCGGTTGTTCTAATGGCCCATTGGACGTGTGTAATTCATCCCCCCATAGGCACCCAACTCTTTCAATCTTCTTTTTTATGCCGTCTAAGATTAACTTGTTAAAGGCTTCGACCTGGCCGTTTGCTTAGGGTCGACCAACTGATGTGAAATAACTTGAGATCACTTGATCTCCCAACCAAGTCTTAAGCCGAGGCTTCTCAAGCTGAGGACCATTGTCAAAAACCATAGAAATAGGCACCCCAAACCGAGTGATGATATTTTTCAAGATGAAGGAGATGACATCCTTTGTCTTGATGTTTTTGATCGCTTCTACCTCTACCCATTTAGTAAAATAATCCACAGCCACAAAGATGTAGCGCTTGCCACCTGGAGCAGTTGTATAAGCCCCCAGAATGTCCATGCCCCATTTAGCAAACGGTAATGGGTTGTGGATTCCAGTCAGGTTAGTGGTCGGATGATTGATTAATTTACCAAATTTTTGACACTTGTCACATTGTTTAACCATATGCATAGCGTGTAACTCAAGGGTTGCCCAGAATTAGTGTCGCCTAACTCTAACGGCCAAGGATCTGCCGCCTATATGAGAGGCGCAGTGTCCCGCATGCAATTCTTTGAGAACTTATTTCCCCTTTTTTGGGCTAACACACTTCAATAGAGGCTTCAAGTAACCTGCTTTGAAGAGCTCTCCTTATCTCATCTCAAAGCTTACATCTCGCTTTTTCAGCACGGCCACCTCTTAGGGTGAATCAGGGAGCATACCGTCTGTAAGATATGCCCGGACGCCATCCATCCAGGTAGAGCTTCGGTCAAGTACTCCAATAGGCTCTTCATCAAATATACTTCTTTTTTCCATAACTTCAAAAAAGATTGACCGAGGCGTATCAAAGGAGGCTGAGGATGCCAGTTTTGACAAAGCATCGGCAGGTTGTTGTTTGACCTGGTTTCTTGCCTTTGATGAAAGTCTTCAAGTGTCCCAGATTTAGCTTTGACCGCCTAAAAGTATTTGATCATGGTCGGATGGGTGGTCTAATAGTCACCATGGTATTGGCTTACGACCAACTGGGAGTAAAAGCAGGCGTCAATCTTAGTTGCCCTTGCCGCCTTCCACATGCGGATGCTGGCTAGCAGGGCTTCATATTCGGCCTCAGTATTTGAGGCCTAGAACTTGAACTGTAGTGCATACTCATATTTTTTCCCCTCAGGGGACTGACAAATTACGCCTGCACCACAACCGTTCATAGTGAAGCTTCCATCCACATACACGTTCCCAAACCTGATCAATATTATTCGGCTCAGCCGGCCTTGTCATTTCGACAATAAAGTCGGCGAATGCTAGCCCCTTTATTGCCTTCATTGGTTCGAAAGTGATTTCCAGTCCCTGAAACTCAATAGCCTACTTGAGCATTTAGCTTGATAATTCCAGAGTCGTCATTGGCCGCTTGATTGGTTGGTTAGTGTAGACCACAAATGGAGTGCCAAGAAGTAAGACATCAACTTCTTGACAACTATGTAGAGAGCAAGTCAAAATTTTGTGACTATGGGGTACCAAAATTCTGCGTTCTTAAGAATAAGGCTAATGAAGTAGACTAGGAGCTGGATGCCGTCTCTTTCAGCTAAGAGGACGGCGCTGAGGGCATGATCTAGGCAAAGGGCTAACCAACCTTGGCAAAGAGTGTCGATGTGCTTTTCACTTTTGAAAGGCCACCTTAGCATCATCCACCCATTCAAATCTAGTCTTCTTCCTGATCGCCTTAAAGAAGTAGAGGCACTTGTCCCCTGACCGACGGAGGAATATCCCTAGACCCGCCAGACAACCTGTTAGCTTTTGTACTTCCTTGACAGTTCGGGGCGACCGCATGTTGATGATCGCCTGTATTTTTTCAGGGTTGGCCTCTATCCCCCTTTAGTCAATAAGAAATCCGAGAAACTTCTCAAACTTAACACCAAAGACACGCTTTTTGGGATTAAGCATTACCTTGTGGCGCCTGAGTGTGGCGAATGTTTCTTGGAGATCAGCAAGGTGATCCACCTGTTGCATGGATTTGACTATCATGTCATCAATATACGCCTATACATTTCTCCCAATCTGATTAATGAATACTGTATTAATCATTCGTTGAATTGTAGTAGGCGCATTCTTCAAGCCAAACGGCATCACTATATAACAGAATAACCCCTGAGTGATGGATGCCGTTTTTTCTTGATCTTTTTTCCATAGGGGAATTTGATGGAAGCCTGAGTAAGCATCCATGAAACTCATCAGGGCGTGTCCGGCTGTAGAGTTGACCAGACTGTCGATTTACGGAAGTGGATAACTATCCTTCGGACATGCTCTAATTAAGTCAGTGTAATCAATGCACATGCGCCAGGTACCATTCGTCTTCTTTACGAGCACAACGTTTGCAACCCAGTCAGGGAAGTTACACGACCGAATGAACCTAGCGTTAAACAACTTAGTAACTTTGGCAGCTACCGCTTGACTTCTCTCCTTGCCGTGGTTTCTTTTCTGTTGCCGAATGGGCTTCTTTTTAGTATCCACGGCGAGTTTGTGGATAGCAAGATAGCAAGATCCGGGCTGATGCCTGGCATCTCTTCCACTTCAAAGGTAAAATGTCTTTAAATATTTTCAGTAGTTGGTGCAAGCTTGTGCCCAATTTAGCAAAAGCAACCGTCCCCACCTTAACAGTTTGCTTTAGCCGACATTCGTCCACAGGAATATCAATGTGCTCTCCTACAGGCTGGGGACAGAGGTCATCTGACCGTTCCCCGATCAGTGATTGTTATTGCTTTTCTTTTTTGACCACCACCAACTGATTAGTTTTTCTTTTCTTGGCGGCTGGTGGGGTTGGATGGTCATCCTTGATTATATCAAGGTCTATTAGCTCTTTTCCCTGACCGGTTGCAGCTGTCGTGGGCTTGACGTCCGAGAAATAGCATTCTCGAGCCGTCTTCTGGTCCCCGTTAAGGGAGCCAACATTTCCATCATCCTTCTAATACTTGACCATCATAAGGGAAGGGATGATGACGGCCTCGCACTCGTTAAGAGAGGGTCAGCCAAGAATGAGATTGTAGGCGGTCAGCTCTTCAACCACCAGAAACCGGATGGTCATGTGCTGACTGCTTCCGATCTCTCCCAGGCGGACAAGCAAATCAATTCGTCCGACTGGGTGCACAACTCCTCCCCCAAACCCAACAAGGGGATGAGAGACATTTATCATGCTATACGGCCTTTATTTGAGGTTCGATAGAAATAAGCGGCTAATAATGTCTAAGGGGCTTCCTGTGTTGATTAAGATGCGGCCAACCTTTTGGTTGGCCACTTTGCATTCTATGACCACAGGGTCATCATGCGGCCAACGGACTTTGTCTCTGTCTTTTTCGCTTAGCTTTAATGGATGCTTAGGAGATCTCAAGGTCCACCCATACATAACATTGACCACGAGATCAGATCGACCGAACTTAAAGACAAGTTCATAGGCTTTATCAAGAAGAAGGAAGAGGTCTTGGTTCTATTGTGGATAGTGGGAGTGACTCTTGTTTTTCAAGTGCTCAAAGTGAGGCAATGGCAGGAGAAGAGGATGAAGTTTTGTTTCGTGAGTTTAGGAATTTGGAGGATTACGAGCTCATGGGAGGGATTTTGATTCCCGTCACGGAAACCAACTTTACCATTCATCTTCAATACACAAGGGTGGTATAAGGGGAGCAATTTTCGGGTTCTCCAAGTAAAGATCCTATCGAGCACCTTGATAGATTCCTCGAGTTATGTTCCATGATTCAAACCAATCAAGTTTCTTAAGAGTACATCCGAATGCATCTATTTCGTCAATCTCTTTTGGGTAGAGCTTAAAAGTGGCTCAAGCAAGTGAGGCCAAATTCTCACACAACATGGAGAGAGATAGTCAAGGCATTCTTGAAGAGGTTCACTTATGAGGAAAAGACCGCCGAGATGAGAAGGAAGATTGTATAGTTTGAACAAGAAATGGATGACAGTCTTAGTGAAGCTTGGGAAAGATTCAAAGAGTGGCACAAGCATGTCCTCATCATGAATACAATCAAAGCTTGCTCATGCGATTCTTCTATGATGGATTGGAACCAATGTCTAGAGCTAACTTGGATGCGGGGGTGGGTGAACAATTGATTAAGATCCCCCAAAACCAAGTCGAGGCAACAATCGAAGAAGTGGAGAATAACTTCTCTTTGGGTGGTAGAAGGAGGAATGTACCGAAGAAATGTGGGATGTATGAAATAGAGAAGGTTGATCAATTGCAACATCAAATTGAGATTTTGACCAAGGGGATTGCAAAGTTGAACACAAGTGTTAATAGTAGGGCATGCTCTTCCCAAGCCAATTCTTTCTCATGTCAAAATTATGGTGGTACAAACCATTATACATCTTATTGTGGAGGCTTTAGCCCTAAACATGTTGCGGCTTACAACACAAGGCAAGATGGATTTAGGGAAGTGGTGGAGGAGTAGCTTGGAGACAACTACCACCCGGATTTTCACCTCAACATCAACAATGGGGGCAACAAGCTTAACCATCATACAATTCCAACCCTCAGTATCAAAATCCACCTCCACATCAAAACCAAAACCCAAGGGGTAACTACCCAAGAAATAACCAATACAACAACCAAAACCAATACAACAATCAAAATCAAGGGTCTCAAAGGAGTCAAGCTCAAGCATCTCAATCTGATTCCACACAAACCCAAATTCTCCAACAACTCTAAGCCATGAATCAACAAATGCAAGAGGTCAAAGCTCATAATAGATGATTGATTCACAATTAGCCCGATTGGCCGAGATAATACCTTTCAACTCACATTTTACCTTACCCGAGCAACCACAATCTAAACCCTCTCACAACTTAAAACCCAATTCTTGCAAGGCAATTACATTGAGATCGGGCACATCCTATGAAGGGCCGAAAGAGGGGAAAGAAGAAAGTGTGAAAGTGGAGAAGAGAGTCGAAGAAGACAAAGGTGTTGGGAAAGAAGAGAATGTAGAGAAGAAGAAGCACAATGATGAGAAAACAACCTCAAGTCCTAGTGAGACTAGGAATCTAGATAAGCCGGTTCCTTTTCCTAGGAGGCTTATGGAGAGAAAGTTGAATGATAAATTCGCAAATTCCTTAATGTAATGTAGATCTTACACATAAGTCTCCCTTTCATCGAGGTTGTTACCCAAATGCCTTCCTATTCCAAATTTCTCAAGGACATCTTAACTAACAAGAGGAAGCTCAATGACGAACTCATTACCCTCCCTCATCAAGTTAGTGCACTCATTCAACACAAGACGCAAAAGAAAGAGAAGGACCCGGGAAGGTTTACTTTACCGGTTAAGATCGGTAACATGGAACCTAGGGGTGCCTTGGAGGATATAGGAGCGAGTGTTAGCTTAATTCCCCTCTCCATTGCACAGAAGCTCAAGATTGAAATGATTCCCACGAGAAAAACAATTCAACTAGCCAACCGCTCGATCACACTTCCTTGTGGTGAACTAGAAGATGTTCCTATTGAAGTTAGGCACATCTATATGCTATGTGATTTTGTAGTGATGGATATGAAGGAAGATGTTGATACTTGTAGACACCCAAATGTGTCTCCCCAAAACACAACCCATTGATGTATACTTTTCATGTCATTTGATTATCAGACAAAGCAAAAGTGTGAAAAGTCTAGTGATGAGGATGAGGATTTTTTTTAAAAAAAAAAAAATATCTCTCTTTATGTTTTGAAAATGTTTTGGGTGTTTTTTGTCCCTCGGGAGAGTTACAACTCAGAGACTGGTTGCGAGCGGCCTGTACTTGCAAAACAACGGAGACTCCGGGTGGTTGGAGCTTCATCTCCGATAATCAAGGTAGTACTCGAAGATAAACGGGAGAAAGTGCAGAAAAAGAGGTGAAATCTTCTCGGATTCTGAGAACAAGTAATTCTCTGATATAAGAGAATGTTTTTGGGGTTTAGTGAGTCCGACTCACCGTGAAAACAACCCCGGCCCAAAGAACCACTCGCAATTTAATAAAACCATAAAACATAACAAATAAACATAAAAGGATAAAATCGGAATTTACCTTTGAAGCGTGCTTCGCCCTCAAAGTCGGGCTCTTAATTGAAAGCTTAAGCACCGAAAATATGCGAGCCTCCTACGGAAATCTACCCGCAAAAACTACTAGCGACTTTTAGGTCCGTTACCTCGAGGTCCGACCAAAACCCGAGTATTATATGAGTTTAAGAGTTTTTGCTAATGCAATGCTCTATTGAACTCCTACTCAAGCAAGCAATTCTCATGCCATGCTTTGGCTATTTATAAGGAAGGATAGCTTGTGAATTCCACTCATCTTTCAATGTGGGACTTTTCACAAAAAAGATCCCACATGGAAAGATTGATGAATTCAATCCTTAGTTAAATAAACCCAAGGAACAAGTAACAAGTGTCACATGGTTAGGTGAGGACCACTTTCCCACTTGGTCCCTAAGGCATTTCACATGCAATGTGAACTAACCATGTGTCACCCAACCTTGAGCCCCAAGTTGGGTTCGGTTGGGCCATTTTATTTTAGCCCGTGTCCATGATCCATCGCCCTGGGTCCACGACCCTTGTTACATGTGTCGCCAGACTTGCCACAGCGGCGCGCTGCCACGTGGCACACTGCCACTTGGTGGCTGCAAACGTGGCTGCCACGTGTGCTACCACATGGCGTTTTGCCATGTGTGCTGCCACGTGGCACGCTCCTATTGGGCGCGCTTTCCTAGCCTTTCGAGTGGCTAGGATTTTACTTGTTACTTGAAGCATTTTTCCGTCTCGCCAAATCCTAAATTTTGGCTCGACATTTAAGATTCTCAAACGCTCGGTTTCGACGCTCCAAGCTCGAATTATCGACGTCTAAATATTTAATAATCGGGCGACGAATTAATTTCTTCCGAATTAATTCGTCGAGTTAGTTCGTTTACTGCTAAGGGTGTGACCCGAAGGGTTCAGTCAAGATTAGGCTGTAATATTAATTATACATTAATATTACTGATCGGAAGCGGCCTCCACCTAGGCATTATGATCACTTGACCTTACTGAATATATTAGCTTTCTAATAATTCTGAACCCACTAACGGAATAGTACACTTGTTCGAAGGACACCATTCCTTTCAAATGTAGAGTATGCTGTAATAATTATTGATACCTCAAAAATGGGGGAAATCTCCCTATTAATGGGGTCATTGGGAAATGTGCCCTTAAATAGGTCACTCTGACCTAATCAATCTGGGTTGCGTCGAATTATGGCTTTCTCAGGATTTGGGCCATTGAAGGCCGTCTTTTTCTCCTAAGTTCTTGGAAGGACACGTGTCGAATGGAGGTTGGCCCAATTCAAACCAACCAGGGTATGACACATGTCGAGGTCTGATTGGACCACGTGGCATGGGTAAAATTACCCAAAACATTTGCTCCTCACAAATATGACGTGGCACGCTACGTGGCATCTATGACACATGTCAATCCACCATTGGTGGCGAATAATTTTTTTTTTTACTGTGAAAATTTTAACTTTTCACATTCCGGGGAAATTAGGAAATTACCCCCAAATTTACCCCTCTATAAATACTAACTTTACCCCTCTAGTTTTAGACGTTTCCAAAACATTCTAGAGAGAGAAGGTCAAAGAGTTAGAGAGAGAAAGTCTGTCTTCCGTCTGTGTGTGTGAACACAAATTTGGTATGTTTCCCGCTTACGTTAGCCGGTTCTCAACCACCTGTGCCCCAAGCAAGCTAGATCAACTTCGGTAGTGACTCAGTCTGACATCTCCATTTGCCCCCTTTTAGAGACAAACGTAAGGTAACGCCTCTACCCCTTTCAACTCATTTCATTTGTTTTAATTCATTCAATAATTGGACTCATCACCAACACACACGACACGGCCTAGGTTAGTAGTCAGCCGGTCACCTGGAACGGCTGAGTCTAGGACTGGGAGTGCCGTCTCTAGGTGGATGGAGCAATTTTATACTCCTCAACCGACCATCTATGTGTCTGTGAAAGACACGATGGCTAGACCCAAATAGACAGCCACCAGATGGCGTCGAAGAGACGGTACTTTGGAAGTGCCGTCGAATGTGGTAACCCCGGTTCAGGGGTCTCAGGGAAATGAAAGCTCTAGGGAGTATTCCCCATCTAGGATCCTAAGAACCCCCAACAATACAATCTTATATGTGGGTAGAGATAGTGAGGGGGCGTCTACCAAATGGAATTCGATCAAGCTGACCTTGCACACAGAGACGGGGAAGAGTCCACCTTAGGGTCATCCGGTGACGAGGGAGATGACAAGGACTCCGCCTCAGGGTCTAGCTCTGAGGACGATAGTGACACCCCGCCTATCCCCGTTGAGGATAGCGAGGTTGAGGAGAGAAAAAGGTGGGAGGATAAAGACGATCCCTTTAATATTCACGTTTCCGCTAAAGACAGACAGATTATATTAAGCGGTATTGAGGGCTTTGTAATGAAACAGCCTCTAGGAAAAGGTTATACCATCTGGGTAACGCCTGTGCTGGGCACAATCACCTAGGAGGATGACCAGGGGAACGCTGATGCTTAGTTTGGATGCTATGAGGCGGCATTCCTGGCAGGCCTTCGTTTTCCGCTTCACCATGCAGTGAGAGCCATACTTAGAGCTTATGGCCTAGGAGTCTGGCAGCTCTCCCCAAACTCATGGGCCAACGTTCTTGGGTATGTTTCCGCCTGTGAGACGCAAAATTTGAACCCAAGCTGGCAGGATTTTACTCATATGCACTATATGAGTCGCAACCCAAGCGGCTGGAGGGCGTGGTACACTCTTACCACCCTTCCTAAATATCAGATGACGTGTCCAAGTATGACGGTTGGAAGACACGTTTTTACTTGTTGTCTGCCCCAACCCACTAAGAGAAATGCGAGCTGCGCCGGTATAATAAAAAACCCGACCTTCTAGGTCGTAAATTTTTCCACCTTAAAATACCGGGAGAAAACTACGATGCGATCATGGAAACCAAGTTTTTTTAGCTCCTTTTGGAGACTCTCTCAACCGGGGTCGTAATCAAAGTCCCTAATAATTGGATTCCCACGTGCGCATGGTTCAAAGATGAGGAGTTCTTATCCGCCTGCGGGCTCAGCACCCTGATTCCAAAACGTACGTTTGACCGTCATCCGGTTTAATGTCGCTTGTAATTCTGCTATTTAGTCACAATTTTGTATTTAATTTTTTTTTTTTAGCAGAAGACGCTTTAAATATGGTGGTTGAGGAAAAGACCCCCAAACGGTCCTCCACACAAATCAGAAGAGACCTGGCAGAGGCTAAGGCTGCCAAACTTAGGGCAGAGGTAAATACCTTTTCCTTAGCCTAACATTTTATCAGGCGCAACCGGATGCTTAACTTGTACTTTTATGTTGCAGGGTGGAGAACTTCCCAAGTCCTTCACCAAAAACCTCTTTAAACGAGGCCTGGAGGAGACCGCCTCCACTCTAGTCAAACTTGATAAGTCTGCATAAGCGACTACAGTTAAGACGGGCCCTGAGGGGTCTTCTGGGAAGCACCGCCTCCGCATCGGGGGGAGGAACACTATTGTAGGAGGCTTCGGAGTGGGCCTTGACTTGGTCCCATCTGGCCTTTCTGCGCCTGTGAGTGGAGAAAACCCACAAGCTCCTGAAGGTAAATTTAATCCCTTCGAATCCTTGCCTAAGCTGGGCTGGCCGTTGCGAGTGAAATCTCACTCTCAACAAACACTTTTGTCAGACAGCCACTATCAAATTGGTGCTGACTATATAGCTCACTCACCTTTGACATATGGTGCAGATCAATCCCCCCGATGGCCGGATGTTCAGGCGCATGCCCAGGCCATGCTGGCGACGGTGCACAAGAAGGAGAAGGATGTTATCCCTAGCATCAAGACGTTCAATGTTGAACGAATCCTAGCTCTCCTATCTGAGGTACACTTAATTCCCTTTTTCTGCAATTAAGCATAAGATATCCCGCATGATTGACACCGTTTGTGTGTTACAGACCATGCTCAGGGTTAAGGGACTCAAGCGGCTATATGCTCGGAAGAGGGAGGAGGTAAAAAGAGTCATTAGTTCAGCTAGGGATTCACAAGATGTTGCTAAATATGAGTGTACAATTAGTGAACTTGAATCTAAAGCCATTTTGATGCAACACGCGGAGAAGGTTAGGGGTCTCAAGCAGGCTCTGGATGAGGCAAAGGAGAAGGCCACCACGGTTGAATCCAAACTTACGAAGGCGGAGGAAGACCTCCAGACCTTGCAGGGTGTCTCCCAAGATAATACTAACCTTAAGGCGGAGGTTGAGAAGCTGAAACAGGATGCGGAGCAGGTCCAAAAGAATCTTAGGGCGACCATTAAGGCAGAGGAGGAGCGCGTGATTGCTGAAAATGAAGAGGACGCTGACACCCGGATAAAGATCGCCTAGGCTGCCCTTTACCCCAATCAAGATTACCGCATGTGAGCTCTGGCTTTCCAATATGCTAAAATTGTAGTTTATTTAAGGGAGATTATGAGCCGGAGCCCGGATCCTTCGCCATCTGGGCGAACAGAGAATTGGAGGAGCCTGCCGAGGAGCTCCCTGGGGAAGGGGAAGCCATTGATGTCCAATTTGATTAGGAGAACACCAAGGAGAGCCAAGCGGCTACAAACCAGAGGGTCCAGCATCTGCAGAACTAGGCGGCCCAACCTCAGCCTTGATGTTTTCAGTGGCAGTATGCCAAGTTTTTAGAATTTTTAGATCTTTCCGGCCAGCGTGCCGAGTATCTGTAGTTTTAACGACTGTGGAGTCGGGTAACAATTTAATTTCTCATCCTCCCGGATGTTTATCCGGTTAATAATATTTATCCGGCTCTTTGCCGGTTTTGAATGAAAATATGCCGACTAAGTCGGCTTGATGAATTTTTTTTTATTATTTATGCATATACATTCTGCAATTTGAAATTTGTGCCTATCTTTTTAAAGCATGCGGAAATTTAGACAGTATACCGGTTATTCTTACCTCTAGCGGCTGTGTGATAAATTTCGGTACATGTATGTTTGATTGACTTTGGAATGTTTGATACTTTAAAGAGTATGGAATGTTCCTAATTCAATCAATCACAGTAGTGATTTCCGCAATCCAAGTGCACATCCGTCAATCAACAGCCGTTTTACCCAATCCGGGTACTTGCATAGGACTCTTTGTTAGCCAGACGGGTGATTACCGCCCAGCCATCAATGGAACAGGTGACATATTATCCGCCTGCCTGATGGGCCTTAGACGGCTTAAAGGCCGTCTAGGACACCTTCAATCCATTGTACCTCAATCGCCTGCCCCACTGAGGCAACTGGTACAACTCCGCTGCTAGCCAGACGGGTGGTTACCGCCTGGCCATCAATGGAACAGGGGACATATTGTCCGCCTATCTGATGGATCTCAGACGGGTTAAAGGTTGTCTAGGACACCTTCAATCCGTTGTACCTTAATCGCCTGCTCCTTTAAGGTAGCCGGTACAACTTCGTTGAATAGTCTAACAGAGAACTTCAGTAATTTACCGGCTGATGTCTCTTGACATCCGGTTTTAAGCTTAATCATTCTTTTAGATTATTTTAGTCAGACAACTATGAGTTGACCAATTTGGTCGTTCAATTTTTGCTATCTACATATGTTGTTAGAGCAAACGATAGAATGCCCTCTGCGACGATAACACCCAAAGGGGCGTCGCCGGACGCTATACTAAAAAAGGAGCAGACGAATTCATAAAAACCGGCCATTAGCCTCGGTTTTAATTTTAATTTTAGCCACTAGGTCTTTTGACTTAGTTTAATTTCATATTTAAGAGTCCGCCTGTGCATTGCCCAGACGGAGGTCCTAATCTATATATCATGTTAGCCGCTAAGATTTAACCTAGCTTATTCGATTTGTTGTCAGTCTGTGTTTTCAACAAACGGTAGCTTAGATTGCGCATGTATATATACAAAGAAATAAAATCAATATTGAAAACAAAAAGTAACTTTTTCATTGATGGGCGTTTTATTTACAAAAATTTACAGGCCTCTAAAGTAGTACTTTTTCAAGTTATCTACATATCAACTTCTAGGAAGCCGCCAGTCATCTAGAGTTCCAGGCGGTAGGTACCGTTTCTTACTTCTTCATAAATCTGGTAGGGACCTTCCCAATTAGGAGTTAGCTTTCCTTGCTCATTGGCCCTACCGGTTGCCTCCATTTTTCGTTACACAAAGTCCCGAACTCTTAAGGGTCGTTTATGTACTCTCTTGTTGTAAGCACGAGTCATTCTCAGACGGTAAATGTAGACGTAAATTTGTGTCTCCCCAAAACCAAACCTGGTGATGAGTACCTTTCACGTCGAATCATAATCGAATGAAGTGAAAATGTGCAAAGTTTAGTGTTGCGGATAGTTTTAATTTCTTTTCTCTTCTCCCTGTTTTTGAAAACTTATTTTAAAGAAAACATCCAATCCAGTTTGGTTGGTCCATGATATGGGTCCAATAATAGTGTAGTTGGACAAGAGCATTCCAACGATATATTATAAGCCCAATTCCGATGAATATTGAGGAAATTATGGCTAATTTACTAAACTGGGCCCGGTTTGAGCCTTATATACGGCCCAATGATCTAGGGGAGGGCCTAATATGATTTATCATTCCTAATGCAATTAGGAATGGTTTTAGTCTTCTAGATTCTTCTAGAAGGTTCTTTTCGTTCCTTATTCAATTAGCATTGATAAATTGACTTTTGTTGACTTTTCAGAGTTTTAATTAAAATAAAAGAGCATTTTTGAGGAAAATATACGATTTTATCCTCCTGTACGGCAAAATATATCTGATTTTAGAAAACGCGTTAAAAACAGGTCTAGCGCCCAACGCCATCCATTGGCGCCTGGAACCGAGCTTGGCGCCTGGCGCCAATTAGCTGGTGCTGGCGCCAGCTCTGTTTTTCGTGCGCCAATACTCTGTTTTGTTTTTTATCTTTCTAGCTGATTTTCTCTATAAATAACATATTAAAACTCCGTTTTCGATAACCGGATTTCATTAATTCTTATTTTAAAACCAGTTTTCAATTCTCTCTTATTCTCTCAATCAACCAATTCTCATCAACAATCAGTTTTAATTAATATGGACCTACAATCAGTTTTCATTCGCAATCATTAATTCTCTCATTCTCTTCTCATTCATTCATCAATTCTTTCTCTTTCTCTTTTCTAAACCTAGCTTTTTATATACAAAGTTCCGCATTCATTAGATCTAGATACACCTAGCCATATTCGAAGTTGCCTTCGCCCTAGACGTGAAAGGTTTTAATTTCTGAGGCTTTGGTCCCAAATCTCTATTTCAATTATTTAATTTAATTGTTTTGATTATTATTTTCCTTGAAGTTACTAACGTGTGTATTTTGTTATTAGAAAGAGGTACGAGGCATCAAAGTAAGTGCTTTAATGGTTTTAATTGATATTATGATGTAGAAATCATGTTTATATTGTTATTATGATATTCCTAGTATCATGTTTAGGGAAAAGGTTATAATATCAAATATGCTTATTATGATTCCTGCGATGCTTCCTATGTTCTTCCTAATATTTATGATTGTTAGTATCATGTTAGGGTTAAAAATTTAATTTTTATTGCTTAGTAACATGCTAGGGTTTGTTATTTATCTTGTTAGTATCATGCCTAGGATCTTGCTATTATTATTATGCTTTAATATTAACATGAACATGATTATGATTATAATTGTTATAATTTATGATGATTATGATTATTATTATTATTATTTTGATGATGATTATTTTATTTATGATGATATTATTATGATTATAATTTTATTATTCATGATATTTATTGATTTATTATGTTGCTTGATATTTATTGTTATTGCTTGATCATGCCTTTTATGCATGTTTAAAGGGAATTGGTACTTGTAATCACGCTTATATAAGATAATTAATAATCTTGTTTAGGGTTAATGTGATTATAATTTCAAGTGATCGCCAATAATAGTTTATTCATGCATTAATATTCAACCAACATAGATAAATAGGTTTAGGTTAATCCTATTGATTTCATGATGATCCTGTGACTGAGACACTGAAGCTACTCACACTCAAGATCGATGATCCTGTGAAGCAACAACAAATGAATCTCATGCAAGAGAGTCTAAGCAAGCTATCTAGTGACTATAAATTTCAAGGCATGAGTTCACAAGGGGTCTCGTTGGACAAGGAACTTCTTCCGCATAAGTTCAACGCCACTGACATCCCTAAATTCAAGGCAACAGATAACCCTTACTTCCATCTAAGAGCTTTCAAAACTATAATGAACATTAAGGGTATCGATAAGAAGGTTTTCCCCTCTCTTTTCCCGCTATCTCTTGAAACCGTTTGCCAACAGTGGTTCTTCTCCCTTGACAAGGAGAAAACCTCTACCTGGGAATTGATAGTAAACGCTTTCGTTGATAGGTACAAGTGCAATATTCAAGTTGAAACCGATCATACACAACTTGAGATGCTAAGACAAAAGCAGAATGAAGGTTTTACTTCTTTCTTTAATAAATCGAGGGAAACTTCCGCCAAGATGATTGAGGTCCCCACCGAAAAGGAGTCTGTGAGGATGTTTATCAAGAATCTCCAAGAAAAGTATTCAAAGCATTTAAAATATCAACACAACTTGAATACTTTCAGAGCCGTCTATGACATAGGTATCGAGATTGAAGACGACCTCGCAAAGCAAAAAGCTACTAACAATAGTAACCACGGTGGCTAGAAAGGAAAGAAGAATGACCATCATTCTTCTTCCGAAAACGCCCACTCTAGTAATAATGTTAGTACCTTTGACCATAATTGTGTCTTAGCCATGGACAATCAAGGATCTAAAAGGAAACCCAGGCGATATTTCACACCCATTGGAATGACCTATGATGTTGCTTTTGATCGTCTCTATGATCGAGGGTTAATCAAACCTATTAGCCCTACCGAGGATCCAACACCAGAAAATCGATCGTCGAGATGGAATCCAAACTCCTATTGCAAGTACCATCGAGGACGCGGTCATACTATTGATGAATGTTACAGGTTTCAAAACCTAATTCAAGATCTCATAGAGGCAAATAAGATCTCATTGCCTCTAGCTAGCGAGAAGACTGGATGATGTCGGAGCAAACAACACAAGACAGAGGCGAGCTTCAACGACAAGATTTCATGACCTCTTTTTCTATTTATTTTTCATTTTTTCCTTTCCCCAATAAGTCTAGCATAGGCACCTTTTCTTTTCCTTTAGATTAATTTTGTAGTTTATTTTTTCCTTTTCCCCTTTTTAATAAAATGAGCATTTATTTCCTTCATTATATTGCATTAAATATATATATATATAAAAAATCCATGTCGAACTAAGCACAAGGTATACCAATGATTTGAGGCACCCCTTGTAGCCATATCATATCTCATTTCACCCTTCAAATTTACAATCCTTTTTTCATAAACCACTTTGAGCCTCGTCTAACGATAGACCTTTCTTTTTTCAATCTACATCTACCTAACCTTGGGATAGGATGGTGTGCAACTTATGCAATTCTAAAAAAGGCTTGAGTGAATTCAAAAGATTAAAATAGCAAAAATAAGCAAAAATCATAAGGGTAAGTGTTCCAATGTCTTTGACATGAACATGTCTTTGATATGAACACGTCTCAGATTGCGTCTCTTATCGAGTGCTCGGTACCGTGCCTGAGAAACATGAATGCCAAGTGAGTGATAGACCGCATGATCGAGATTGTCCACACTTATAAAAATAAGATAAATGCTAAAGAAAAAAAAAGTGAGCTACAAAAAGAGTAGAAACTCAAGCATAAAAATATAAAGATTCAAAAGCGAGGTTGCACACCTTGAAGGCTTATCTAGGTTCTTGAGCCTTTATCCCCTTCTTCTTCAAACCTTTATCCTAACCACGTTACAATCCTTAAAAAAGACCTTTTTGAGGTATACACACTTGTGCGAGGTTCGGCTAGAGCTACGTTCGGCCTGATTCCTAACGGATACGTAGGTAACCTCACATCGAGGTTCGGCCGTAATAAACATGCATTTATATTCACATTCACACACTTGCACCATGATCATATCAAGGGATCTCCAATGCTCATCCCTATTCACTTAGAGCTAGACTTGGGGGCTTGATCCCTGCATCATTAGCTTACCTAGCCTAAGAGTCACCATTATTTGACTCTTCTAATAATAATATTTTTCCACTCACTTAGCCTTTGCGGCCTAACTTTAGTGTCACTTTCATACACATCACAGATACATGACCAAATATACTTTCTTTAGGAACCCTTTGTCATGAAATCTTAACATAACGATGGATCATGCCTTGTCATATCAACATCACTCATCAATCATAATCGTCATTCCACATTGAAGTATGAAGTGCTTAGCCTCCGTGCCCGAGTTACCTAAATACTTTCATCATTGAGTTAACCATTGAGATAGCCTAGGATGGATTAATCCTTGCACCTTGAGAGATAATATCAAACAACATTTGACTAAGCTCATTCAACATGCATCTTCAAAACTTCGATTCTTTTTCGCGTCTTTCTTTTTCGGGAGAAAGTCGGTACCCTCCACAAAATGACGAATTTTTTTTGCTTTTTTTCATTTTCGAGTTGCACAATCAACACTATGCACACACGGGTCGCGAGTCACACGTGTCATTTCACTTTGAGTCGAGTCAACCTCGAGTCAGTCAATCACAGTGAATCAAGTTTATACCTTGAGTCGTGTCAAGTCAATGAGTCAAGCAACGCTAAACCTTAGGTCAACCCTAAGATAATTAAAAAGCTTGGCAAAGTTATATAGTCAAAATAAATACAGGTGCAGCAGAATAGGGAGGACCCTACTCCAATTCCTGGCGCCAGAAATATCTTAGTAGCGACAGAGCTCGAAGCCTCTTAGAAAGGTGATTTCGACCTCATGCAGCAATTTCGGGTTCCTTGGTACGCTAGTTAGCCCCTATAAGCAATTTGACATGATTAGTAGTCGGCTTGATTACAATCGTAGTAAGTGATTGACCTGACAAAAAATCGTCTCACTTAGCTTAAGCGCCTAAAACACTGGCTCATTACAATGGGTTCAAAAGCAAGCACTTAAACGACAATATTTCCAAATATGGATTGTCGTGCATTCTTATTAAACGAAAAAGTTTTCCAAAAATTGGATTGTCATCCCCAACTGACAATATTTCCAAAAAATGGATTGTCGTGCTCCTTCTTTGTTTGGCAAGGTTTTCCAAGTTCGGATTGTCATACATTCATAGATCGCTGGCAAGTTTTCCGAGATTGGATTGTCATACACCCAGTTCCCTATGGCAAAATTTCCCAAAGGATTGTTGTAGGTTTCTATTCATCATAAATATCGGCAAAAGTTCCTTAACGTGGATTGTCATTCATTCCATTAAGTGGCAAATTTTCCCGAAGTGGATTGTCGGTCGACTCTTTTTTGCAAATGTTCCAAGACGCGGATTGTCAATAGTGGAAATATTTTTCCCAAAAGGATTGTCGCATAGCATTGGCAAAATTTCCAAGGTGGATTGCTTTTAAGAGTTACATTCCAAGATGCGGATTTTCGATCGTAGCAAAGTTGTTATGAAAGATTGTTACGAAGCATTGGCAACTTTTTCCCAAAATTGGATTTTGGCAAATTTTCCAAGATATGGATTATTACTTCATCGTGGCAACATTTCCAAGGATGGATTGTTACGTGGCATTGACAACTTTCCCTAAATCGGATTGTCGTACATCACACAAGAGTTGTGTTGGCAACTATTCCCAAATAAAAGAGGATTGTCGACATACTGGTTCACAAGCAACAAAGCGCCGACGTACTGGCATAGCAGCATTAAGGATTAAAAAGCAGTGATCTTTTCGAAGACTATCACAGCGGAAATTGGAGTCATATCAGAAAGAAGCTCTTTGTTTAGAGGCGCGTGATCATATAAAAAAGAAGCTCTTTGTTCAGAGACGAGTGAACATCGAAACAGCAAGGTGACGTTCCCTGGATTATGAAGAGTTGTCACAAACAGCTGAGGATTGTTTCAAGAGAAGCAATCTTCGATAGTATTCCCTTGGACGTGGTATATTATCAATGCGGATGAGGATTGTTTCAAGAGAAGCAATCTTCGATAGTATTCCCTTGGACGGGGAATATTATCAAAGCGGGGGAGGATCGTTTCAGGCGAAGCAGTCTTCTAATTTGGAAGCAGTTACGGGCGTAGCGGTTTTCAAGCGGGATGGCATTCTCTAGCTTGCAGGAGGTCATCAAAACGATCGGTTACTTTCAGAGACGTGTGCTCGACGGTGCAAGATACGCATTTCTTAACTCTTTTATCTGTTTAACTAACGCTAGTTTTGCAGGTATCGGCGTTACAAGAGTGGCTTAGAATCGCAGAACATTTTGAATCATTCTCCGTCCCTATCGATACTTTGGCTTTTGTTTTCAAAACTCGCGTTTCTCCAAACTCAGTCAAAGTGGGGGCTTCTGTAGACACCCATTTGTGTCTCTTCAAAACCAAACCCGGTGATGAGTACCTTTCACGTCGAATCATAATCGAATGAAGTGAAAGTGTGGAAAGTTTAGTGTTGCGGATACTTTTAATTTCTTTTCTCTTCTCCCTATTTTTGAAAACTTATTTTAAAGAAAACAGTCAATCCAGTTTGGTTGGTCCATGATATGGGTCTATTAATAGAGTAGTTGGATGGGGCTTGACAAGAGCTTTCCAACGATATATTATAAGCCCAATTCCGATGAATATTGAGGAAATTATGGTTAATTTACTAAACTAGGCCCGGTTTGAGCCTTATATACGGCCCAATGACCTAGGGGAGGGCCTAATATGATTTATCATTCCTAATGCAATTAGGAATGGTTTTAGTCTTCTATACTCTTCTAGAAGGTTCTTTTCATTCCTAATTCAATTAGCATTGATAAATTGACTTTTGTTGACTTTTCAGAGTTTTAATTAAAATCAAAGAGCATTTTTTAGAAAAATATACGATTTTATCCTCATGTACGGCAAAATATATCTGATTTTAGAAAACGCGTTAAAAAAAAGGTCTAGCGCCCAACGCCAGCCATTGGCGCCTAGCGCCAATTAGCTGGTGCTGGCACCAGCTCTGTTTTTCGTGCGCCAATACTCTGTTTTGTTTATTTTTTCTTTTTGGTTGATTTTCTCTATAAATAACGTATTAAAACTCCGTTTTCGATAACCGGATTTCATTAATTCTTATTTTAAAACCAGTTTTCAATTCTCTCTTATTCTTTAAATCAACCAATTCTCATCAACAATCAGTTTTAATTAATATGGACCTACAATCAGTTTTCATTCGCAATCATTAATTCTCTCATTCTCTTCTCATTCATTCATCAATTAATTCTCTTTCTCTTTTCTAAACCTAGCTTTTTATATACAAAATTCCGCAATCATTAGATCTAGATACACCTAGCCATATTCAAAGTTGCCTTCTCCCTAGACGTGAAAGTTTTTAATTTCTGAGGGTTTGGTCCCAAATCTCTATTTCAATTATTTAATTTAATTGTTTTGATTATTATTTTCCTTGAAGTTACTAACGTGTGTATTTTGTTATTAGAAAGAGGTACGAGGGATCAAAGTAAGTGCTTTAATGGTTTTAATTGATATTATGATGTAGAAATCATGTTTATATTGTTATTATGATATTCCTAGTATCATGTTTAGGGAAAAGGTTATAATATCAAATATGCTTATTATGATTCCTGCGATGCTTCCTATGTTCTTCCTAATATTTATGATTGTTAGTATCATGTTAGGGTTAAAAATTTAATTTTTATTGCTTAGTAACATGCTAGGGTCTGTTATTAATCTTGTTAGTATCATGCCTAGGATCTTGCTATTATTATTATGCTTTAATATTAACATGAACATGATTATGATTATAATTGTTATAATTTATGATGATTATGATTATTATTATTATTATTTTGATGATGATTATTTTATTTATGATGATATTATTATGATTATAATTTTATTATTCATGATATTTATTGATTTATTATGTTGCTTGATATTTATTGTTATTGCTTGATCATGCCTTTTATGCATGTTTAAAGGGAATTGGTACTTGTAATCACGCTTATATAAGATAATTAATAATCTTGTTTAGGGTTAATGTGATTATAATTTCAAGTGATCGCCAATAATAGTTTATTCATGCATTAATATTCAACCAACATAGATAAATCGGTTTAGGTTAATCCTATTGATTTCATGTTAGTCAGAAAGCGCACATGAATACGATCAGAATAAAGTAGAGGCCTATTATTAGGGCAGGTTCAATCTCTTTTAGGTTTGATTTGTACCTTCATCCCTGAACCCTTATTTGGTTCAAGACCTTATGGAGTTGACGATCTCTTGGATCGTTAAGGGGTGTAACCTTCACCCTGTGAACAGTTTACAAGTTCCTAAAACTTGTTGGCGACTGTTTTGCTCTATCTTCTTCCCTTTTGGACGCCACCGTACTTTAGTGTATGATCACAGTGGGGTTCAAGCTAGGGGTTTAACGCTTGAAATATTCCCTACAGTAAATCTCATGACAAAAGGTAGCATTGCCCCTGCGCTCTGGGAGTGAGTCCAATGCTAGCCGCATAGCCTCCCAATTTGCCTCTTCATCATATAGCACGACTTGTAGAGTCGGCTCATAATGCTCGATGGGCAAGACGGCTTCAGCACCATAAACCATGAGGAATGGGGTTTCACCGGTTGCCCCTTTTTCAGTTTTTCGGATGGCCCATGGGACATGAATTAACTCTTCAGCCCACAAACCACCGCTCTTTCCATTTTCTTCTTAATACCATCTGAGATGAGTTTGTTAAAGGCTTCAACTTGGCCGTTTGCTTGGGGTCGGCCGACTGATGCAAAACGGTGTAAGATCCCTTGATTTCCTAACCAAGTTTTGAGCTGAGGCGTCTCAAATTGCAATCCATTAGAAAAATACCATAGATATAGGTACCCCGAACCGGGTGATAATGTTCTTGCAGATGAAGGAGATGGATTACCGTTAGATCAGTAGTCGGGCGATGGATGAGCTTGCCAAATCTTTGACACTTGTCCCACTTTTTAACAAATTCCATAATATCTGACTCCAGAGTGGGCCAAAAATAATGCCGCCTGGCTCTGACGGCTAGGGATATGCCGCCTGAGTAGGAGGCATAGTATCTCGCATGCAACTCTTCGAGAACTTCTTTCCCCTTTTCCGGGGTAACACACTTCAGTAAGGGCTTTAGAAAACCTGCCTTGAAGAGCTCTCCTTCTCTTTTCCAACACAGCTGCCTCCTGAGGTGAGTCAGGAAGCGCGCCGTCTAAGAGATACGCCCGGATGCCATCCATCCAAGTAGAACTTCGGTCCAGAATTCCAATGGGCTCGTCATCAGATATGCTTCTCTTTTCCATTATTTCCTAAAAGACTGACCGAGGCGTATCACAAGAGGCGAAGGATGCCAATTTTGACAGAGCATCCGCCTGATTGTTCTTGGACCGGGGTACTTGACTTAGATGAAATTCTTCAAGTGTCCTCGCTTTAGCCTTGACCGCCTGTAGATACTTAAACATAGTCGGATGGGTGGCTTCAAAGTCATCATGATATTTACTAACGACTAACTGAGAGTCTGAGTAGGCGTTAGTTTTTATTGCCCCTACCTCCTTACTCATGCGGATACCGGCCAGCAGGGCATCATATTCCACCTTGTTGTTTGAGGCCTGAAACTTGAAGCGTAGTGCATACTCATATTTGTCCCCTTCTGCGGATTCAGAGATTATGCCTGCACTACAGCCGTTCATAGTAGAGCTCCCTTCTACATGCACCTTCCAAACCTAATCAAGGTTATCTGGAGCAACCGGCCTTGTCATTTCGACAATGAAGTCGGCAAACGCCTAACCCTTCACTGCCTTCTTGGTTCGTAGGTGATTTCAAGACTTTGCATTTCAATAGCCCATTTGAGCATTCTTCTAGATGAGTCCAGGGTTGTCACTGGCTGCTTGAGGGGCTAATATGTGTAGATCACCACCGGATGTGCCAAGAAGTATGGTTTCAACTTCTTAACAGCCATGTAAAGAGCAAAGCCAAATTTTTCAACCATGGGTACTGGAGTTCGGCATTTCTGAGCACATGGCTAATGAAATAGACCAGAAGCTGATTGTCGTCTCTCTCGGCAAGGAGAACAACACTGAGGGCATGATCTGAGACAGCTAGGTACATGAAAAGCGACTCCTTTGGAAGAGGGCTAACAAGTCTTGGCAAGGAGTGCAAATGCTCTTTCAATTTCTGAAAAGCCGCCTCAGCGTCATCACCCCATTCAAATCTAGTCTTCTTCCTGATTGCTTGGAAGAAGTAAAGGCATTTGTCACCTGACCTGCCAAGGAATCTCCCAAGCGCAGCCAGGCAACCGGTATGCCTCTGAGCTTCCTTAATAATGCAGGGTGACTTCATGTCAATCACCGCCTGTATCTTCTCGGGGTTAGCTGATAACTTGTTATTTGGTATGATTTAGGGTACTTTTAAACCTTGTTTTTTTTATTATTCGACATCAAAGTTCATTATTTATAATATTTTAATACAAATTTTGTACCATCCAGGCTTCACGGGTTGTTTGTGTTTTTGATGTAATGTAGATATTTTTAGCACTATATATGAACGTGATCAATCATGAGTGAACAAGGAAAAGGGAAAGCTTGGTTGATAGAGCAATGGAGCAAAAAGGATTAGTTCCTTAAAGAGAAATAAAAAGCTTTTGGAAAGCCTTAAAGGGTTGTTTGCACAAGGGTCAACTTCAACTGACCATAACTTTTTTCCACTAAATATTTTGAATTGATTCAAATTTGAGATTAAAGTTCATCTCAAGAGCTTTCCAACGACTGGTCACATGCCTTATTCTGATGAGTAACGAAGAAGTTATGACCTTTCGAAAATAAGTGGTTTTGCTAGAAAAGGGTTGCACGACCGTGCCAATAAGTGGCACGTCCGTGCAAGTCCCTGCACGTCCGTGCCAAATGAAGCACGTCCTTGCCAGGTGAGGTAGTAGCTAGTGCTTGTATTTTAACAGGTCTGCACGTCTGTGCAACCTTTGGCACGTCCGTGCTGACCTGTAGACGGGTCGTTTCCTCGTGTTCTCCGTCCTTTTACTTGGGGGTTATATAATACCCCTGCAGATCTTCTTAGTGTAGTTTTTATCTTAGGTTAGGATTTTAAGAGAGAGAAACTCTCATTTTCTAGAGAGAGAAAGTGAGAAAAACTTGTTGAAAGCTTGGAATATGAAGAATTGAAGGAAGGAGACTTGAAGATTTGATTGTTTCTTGCATTATAAATGAGAATTTCTTACTCTCTCTCTTATTTTAATGCTTTAATTACTTATTTTTGAATCTTTTCTAGTTTTATTACTTATTTATGTTAAATTAGTGTTTGGATTCATGTTATTAGTAGCTAGTTAACTACTTTAGTTTTGCAATTTATAATGATTTGTGAGTAGTTCTTTTACTTCGGATGGTTGAAACCATTGATGAATTCACAAATACTTGTTTGCATGTGTTGATTTAGCTAATGTGGGATGTTAATTAGTTGAGCTTAAGTGGTTTCATTGTTAGTTCTTGTAAGTGGCCATTACTAGAACTATTTACCTAAGCTTTCTCAGCGAAAGATCGAGAGATGAAATTGAGTTAGTCCACTTATGCTTAATTGAATTGAAATGCCATGAGAATAGGAATTTCTAGTCAAGGGAATGTTTATGTCATCGTGATTATGCTTTAACACTTGTTTTATGCTTTGTAACCACGAGAGTACGTTGTATACATGATTCAAGTAATCCCTCTAGCTTGAGAGAGTAGTTGGGTGCCTTAGATGACTTCCCCTAATTTATCTTAAAATTGCTATTTTATGTATGTTAAATTGTATTTTGTAAATGACTTAATTGCTGGATACCTTCCCAAAATCCTTTTTATTATTATTTGTAGTTTTTCTATATAACTCTAAATTTAAAAAGACTTGGCTTAGCTTATCACAAATCAATATTTGTTAGTTCTTGATAACTTGTTATTTGGTATGATTTTAGGGTACTTTGAACCTTGTTTTCGTGATTATTGGACATAAAAGTTCATTAGTTATCCTGTTTTTATATAAATTTTGTACCATTCATGCTTCACGGGTTGTTTGTGTAGGGAATTATAGGTACTACGCAGCGGAAATAATCATGAATCATATTCATATAGCACCTAACCAAGGATCTCATGCATAACACATAAAGAGTAAGAACAATACCTTTGAAGCGTGATTCCACAAGTGATCGAACAAGAAAAATAAGGAAAACAAGAACCCCACGTGTGATTCCTTTACTTAGTCCACGAGCACGAATTAAACCTCCACTAATGCTAGTTAGTTATGACTGAACACTTCAATCAACCTTCAACGGAGATCCGAGCCACAAACACACCACAACACCACCCACGCGCCACCACACGCGCCGCCCACAGGGGAGGGCCATACGGACAGGGAGGAGAGAAAGAGAGGGTCGAGTAGAGAGAGAGAGAGTTAGGGTTTTGGGATGCTTGGTTGCTTGTGTGACAATTTACTGTATGTCAATTGTTATGTCATGCAACCCTAGGCATGGTTTATATTTATAGATCATATCTAGAAATAAAACCATGTCATGTCCAAAATCCATTAGACTCTTCTAATTATCCAAGCCAAAATATCTATGTGGTATGTAATGAACTCATGAGGCCCAATAATGGGCCTCTAACTTGTTTAACCCAATACTCTTATGTGTGACTTTGTAGGATCCATTCTATAAGGCTTTGGGCCATTAAGCTAGCCCAAAGATCAATTGTCATATCTAGCACCAAACATTGACGACCCTATAGAATGAACTTATTATCTCCATAATAGTGATCCTTGATATATCTAGTAATTGCACTTATCGAAGACATAACTCCTTCAATAAACCACTTGTCTGAGGCAAGTGCGCAATATTCAAATTCCTTAAGTCAATGTGTGTCGATTTAATAATATGATTGCATCTCATGTCGTGATCATATTAGTCTACAAATCTTTTCTTGAAATATTGAGTGAGATTCACATAACAAATGATTACTATATAATCCATTTGTGCACGGCCATGCATTTTTTGAATTCTCTCTCTTCAAGAGGCCAAGACACATTCCTAATTAAATAGGTAAACTCAATTCAATCTTGTGGCAACCAAAGCTCCCACTCAACTCATGAAGCAACCGGGAAACACCCTTTATAATCCCCAGTTACGGCTGGACGTTTGAATGTACAACAGTTAAATCAATCATTGAATGGAATCAGTGTTCCACTCATATAAAAGGAAACCACTTATATATCCGGAAGCTCTATACTTGAACTTCAAAGTAGGTCAGTAGTTCGATCATGCATCATTCATGCATATCCATGTGATTGACCGAGCCTCACTATGCTCCTATAGCCCATGAAACTGCGCTATCCAATCAATCTTACGTGCTAGTCCATTATTAGAAATCATTTATGTCCAGTTTAATGATTCTGAACTAGGAACTTAAATAATATATGGATTTTGTTCACCTGTGGGGTTTCATTCACCAGGTCATCAACCTGATGAGCCCATCAATCCATAATTATTTTGGATATTTTATTTAATATTGAAAACCATCATTAAATAAGAGAAATAATAAAATTTCTAATTAAACATAATTTTGCAAATGAGTGTATTACATACGTAACTTATTTTTCTCCAAAAATAAATACAACTTCTAATTACATCATTTGCCTCAATCCAGATTCATTAGCATGTTTCTCATGCTTTGGAAGTTGAAGGGGTTTAGTAAGTGGATCAGCAATGTTCTCATCCGTATGAATTTTGCACATCTTGACATCTCCTCTGTCAACGATCTCTCGAATGAGGTGATATTTCCTCTCTACATGTTTGGATTTGAAGTGTGACTTAGGCTCCTTTGACTGAGAAATGGTGCCATTATTATCACAATACAACTCGATTCCCTTTTGAGCACTTGGTATGACATCCAGCTCAGTTAGGAACTTCTTAATCCAAACTGCTTCCTTAGCTGCTTCAACAGCAGCTAAATATTCTGATTCTGTTGTAGAGTCTGCGACAGTGCTTTGCTTCGAACTCTTCCAGCTCACTGCTCCTCCATTCAGACAGAAAATGTATCCATATTGTGATCTGAAATCATCTTTATCTGTTTGGAAACTCGCATCTGTATAACCTTTGACAACCAACTCATCTTCGCCACCATATACTAGAAACATTCCTTTAGTCCTTCTCAAGTAATTAAGGATGTTCTTAGCAGCTATCCAGTGTGCTTCTCCTTGATTTGCATGAAACCTGCTACACATACTCAGAGCATATGCAACATCCGGCCTCGTACATATCATGGCATACATGATTGACCCTATTGCCGAAGCATAAGGTTTATCAACAATACGTCTCATCTCTTCTGGCGTGCTAGGGCATTGGGATTTACTGAGCGTAATGCCATGAGACATGGGGAGAAATCCTCTCTTAGAGTCTTTCATGGAATACCTATCAAGAACCTTATCAATATAAGTTTCTTGACTTAATCCAATCATCCTTCGAGATCTGTCTCGATGTATCTTGATCCCCAATATGTATTCAGCCTCACCTAAGTCCTTCATGGAAAAACAACTCTTCAACCATTCCTTGACTGACTCAAGCATTGGTATGTCATTTCCCATGAGCCGTATGTCATCTACATACAAGACTAAGAAAACAATGGTGCTCCCACTAGACTTCTTGTATACACAAGGTTCCTCTTCACTTTTGACAAAATCAAACTGTTTGATTGCTTTATCAAAACGAAGATTCCAACTCCTGGATGCTTGTTTCAATCCATAAATGGATTTCTGAAGCTTGCATACCTTTCTAGGATTTTTTAGATCTTCAAAACCCTCAGGTTGTATCATATACACTTCCTCCGTCAAGAACCCATTCAAGAAGGTGGTTTTGACATCCATCTGCAAATTTCGTAATCGAAAAATGCGACAATCGCTAGAAGAATCCAAATGGACTTAAGCATAGATACTGGGGAAAAGGTTTCATCATAGTCAATACCATAAATCTGTCTGTATCCTTTCGCAACCAGTCTTGCTTTATGGATGTAGGCATTTCCATCCTTGTCTGTTTCAATTTTGTAAACCCATTTGCAACCAATAGGTTTTACCCCATCAGGCAAGTCAACTAGGGTCCACACTTCATTTTCAGACATTGATTCCATTTCGGACTTCATGGACTCAAGCCATTTATCTAAGTTGGGGCTCGCCAAAGCTTGCTTGTAGGTTGTAGGTTCTTCATTCTCCAATAAGAAGATTTCAGAATCCTCAGTTATCAGAACCTCAACAAACTGTTTGTTTCTGATTCTGGCAGACCTACGTGGGGTAGGAGCAACAATAGAAATATTCTCTCCAACTCCTTGAAGATTTTCGCATGAACTAGGTTCAAGTGGGACGATAGGAGTCTCGCTAGTTGAATTAGCTCGCTCCGACGCATGATTAATCGACTCATGCGCCCTCGCCTCTGATGTGGTGTTATCCACATCCATTTGGTGCTCATCTCAAATTTCTTCGAGAACCACTTTACTCCCACTTGGCTTTCTAGACAGGAATTCCTTTTCTAGAAAGACACCATCGCGAGCAACAAACACTTTGTTATCTTTGCGATTGTAGAAGTAATACCCTTTTGTTTCTTTTGGATAGCCCACAAAGAAACACTTTTCTGATTTAGTTTGTAGTTTATCACTTTGTAAATGTTTTACATAGGCTTGACATCCCCAAATCTTGAGATAAGACAAGTTTGGAACTTTTCCAGTCCATATCTCATATGGTGTCTTCTCCACTGCTTTGGACGGGCTTTTGTTTAGTACTCTGGCAGCTGCTTCTAATGCATATCCCCAAAATGATATGTGAAGATCTGTAAAGCTCATCATGGACCTCACCATATCAAGTAAAGTCCTATTCCTCCTTTCTGACACACCATTCAATTGTGGCGTTCCTGGAGGAGTTAACTGTGAAATTATTCCACAATTAATCAGATGTTCATCAAATTCTTGGGTTAAATATTCACCACCACGATCTGATCGTAATGCTTTAATCTTCTTTCCAAGTTGGTTTTGTACCTCATTCTGGAATTCTTTGAACTTTTCAAAGGATTCCGATTTGTTCTTCATTAAGTAGACATAACCATATCTACTTAAATCATCAGTAAAAGTAATGAAGTAGTTAAACCCACCCCTTGGTTTTGAACTCATTGGTCCACACACATTCGTATGTATGAGTCCCAAAAGGTCACTAGCTCTTTCACCTATACCCGTGAAGGGTGACTTAGTCATTTTCCCAAGCAAGCATGACTCACAATTTTCAAATGATTCACAATCAAATGAAGAAAGAAGTCTATCCTTGTGTAATTTTTGGATGCGCTTTTGGTTGATGTGACCAAGCCTACAATGCCATAGGTAAGTTGGGTTTGAACCATCTGTTTTCTGCCTTTTATGATCAATATTATAAACATGGGTTGTATATTCTAATACATACAAACCATTAATTAATTTGGCTTTAGCATATAACATATTTTCTTTCGAAATAAAACAACATTTGTCTCTTATTTCAAATGAAAATCCTTGAGAATCTAAAACAGGAACTGAAATAATGTTTTTAGTAATTGTTGGTATATAATAACAGTTATTAAGCACCAAAACAAGTCCAGAGGGAAGTTTTAAATGATAACTTCCAATAGCAAGTGCAACAACTTTTGCTCCATTTCCTACTCGAAGCGTCACTTCCCCTTTGCTAACTTCTTACTTTCTTTCAAGCCCTGCACTTTATTAACGATATGAGCACCATAGCCGGTATCAAATACCCAAGTGGAAGATGAAGTAAGATTAATTTCTAAAACAAAAACATCAAGTAACTCTTTACCTTCTGTTTTCACTGGTGTATAGTGGGGACACCTTGGTGTATGGCATGGCCAACTACCGCAAAAGAAGCATTCGCTTCCTCTCCTTTTCAGGAACTCCTCAGCATGGTTAAGCAACAGATTGATCAATGTCACCGACGATCCCTCATCATTATGAGTGAGCTTAACAATGTCAAAACCATCATGGAGTGAGAACAAGATAATATCATGTGTAGAGTCATCATCGATCGATTTTCTAAGGACATCCATCTGATTAAACATTTCAATCAGTTCCCTGACATGGGCCCTTACTGGCTGACCAGGCATGAGTCTTTTAGCCATTATCTTACAATGAACATTGTAAGCCTCATACCTGACACTGTCAGTCCAGGAATAGTAAATATGAGGGATCGAGTTAACGACCTCTCTTACATTATGATCATTTATGTCTCCACTTCCTAATGCTCCAATGCCACCTCGACAGATAGCACGAAGACATTTGTACAAGATGGTTAGCTCATAGTGCCTGAATCTTCTTTTCCAACAAATTGGAATTGATTCTAAAATGAGCCCTCTGATTTTCTCTGCAGCTGAAACAATTTCAGCATGCCTTTCAGCTTCATATTTTTCTGTATACTTTCTCTCAACAGGAATATATAAACGAGATTCAAGCCCATGGCTTGTGAGAACTTTTCTCAACTCATTTTCCCATTCCCTGAAGTTTCTGAGATTTAGCCTTAAGTTAAGTTTCATTGGTAAAATTGTGTTGTCGTATAAGTTACTCATCTACAAACAAAAACAAACGAGGCAAAATTCAATAATTATGTTTAATAAACTTTTAAAGTACCATAAGCGATTATAAAACTGGTAACTTTAAAACATTCATTCAATTTAATTGATCCCTGTTGAATAGAATGATTCCAAGATCCTTTATTTGTGCAATAATTGACCGGACTTTGGCCCTACCATCAACTATTACATTTTCAAGGTGAGTAAACTCTTTACTGATTACAACTCTTTGTAATTCTTGGTTGAATAATTATCCATAACATGTTTATTTATTACCCTTAGCTTCAAGGTTCTAAACACTTTAGGTAACCTTGTTGAGTATAACCAATCAAAAGTGTAAAATTTGTTTTACCCCCACTCCCCTAAGATATAATATGACACCCTGCTTTGGCATGACCCATCATAAATATCAAAGGTTTCATCGGGTTTTTGATTGGAAAAGCTACCTCAATATTACTAGGACCTAGATTCATTATGTTCTGATTATTTACTGAACTCTAGCGCATCATCAAACAACATAAATAAAATCTAACATGCATAATCTACTAATGCATAAATAAAAACATGACATAGTATGGCCCCTTAATCCTAAGAAAACTAATAAAGCAAAAGCTCCCACTTGAACCTTCATGGATCTCATCCATCTTGCTCCTTTGGGCCTTCTCTCCATGGATTCTAGGATTAACTGCAACCTGTAATACTATTCTATTCTATCTACTAAAATAAAATAAAATAAATTACAAAAATACTTAACGATACGCAGACCGTATTTAGATTACAAAAATACGAAACGATGCGCAGATCGTATTTAGAATCTATGGGCCATACTAGTTTATATAGCAATATATAAAATCATATATTATAAAATGTCATATAATAAATCACTCATCATGCTTTCCTAAACTACAACATCGAATGTTCACAGTAAAGGAAACATGGCTCCTAAATATCTCATATTTAATTAATTACTATAATTAGATAATATCATATATTATTCATAACCAATTATAAAATATCATATATTTTAATTTAGGTATGAGATAGAATCAAATCTTATTTTAATTATAGAAGATAAATCACATTTATTTTCCATGATTATCCTAATTTTTAGGAAATTCTATCCTAATTACTTGCCAATCACATATTTTAAATCAATTAATATCCTAAAATAATTATGGGATAATCACATTATTTAATCAATTATTATCCAAATAGAATCTTTTGCTCCATATTTATCCTATCTTAACAAAATTAACAACTTTAACTTTGTTAATTATCTTTTCAAAATCAAAACTTATCTTTTAATTTTTAATTTTGAAAACTGATTTTATCCAAAATAAAATAAAATAATTTTTTTTAAAAGCCGCGTCAGCCACCGTGGTGTGGCCAGCCAAAGCCGGCCACGGTGGATGTACACCTTGCGGTGTACGCTGCCCCTGCAGCGACGCAAGGACAACAGCAACAGCACACACAACGGGGTGGTGCACTGTTGCGCTGCCCCTTGACCGATCCGAGCCTAGCCCACCCTCCCTCCTGGACCACCACCGGTGCGGCAGTCGCCGTGGCTGCGCCACCCAGCCGCGGCTGCCGCACCTCAATCCATCTTTAAATATTTTTTTTTATTGATTTAATTTAAAATAAAACATTTTTATTAAAATTAAAATTAATGTGGTCCATCTAATTTTAAAATTAAATCATATTCAATTTCAAAATTAGGGTTCTTCATGAATTTAATCCCCAATTAAATTTCACTTTTAAATTAAATAAGTTGATCATGAAAAATTCACAATTTAACATGAAATCAAAAGGATTAAATTCTCTAAACATAAAACTTTCGAATTAAATCAAAATCAAAAACACAAATTTCATAAATTGGAGTTAATGATTTTGAAATTTTCAAATATTAAGGGGGGGGTTCGAATTTTTCGAATATTATAGCGCAATTTTCGGATCAAATTAGGGCTAATATGGAGCAAATTAAACAACTTTTAATGATTCTATATTGTTAAATCACATTTAATATAATAATTGGCCCATAATTAAATTATTCTCCCTCCTAATTGAATTAAAATTGTGGATTATCAAAGGGTTAATACTCAATATATGTAATTGCAAGAGGCTAACTGATACCACTGTAGGGAATTATAAGTACTACGCAACGAAAATAATCATGAATCATATTCATATAGCACCTAACCAAGGATCTCATGCATAACATATAAAGAGTAAGAATAATACCTTTGAAGCGTGATTCCACAAGTGATCGAACAAGAACAATAAGGAGAACAAGAACCCCACGTGTGATTCCTCTACTTAATCCACGTGCACGGATTAAACCTCCACTAATGCTAGTTAGTTGTGACTGAACACTTCAATCAACCTTCAACGGAGATCCGAGCCACAAACACACCACAACACCACCCACGCGCCACCACACGCGCCGCCCATAGGGGAGGGCCGTACGGACAGGGAGGAGAGAAAGAGAGGGCCGAGTAGAGAGAGAGAGAGTTAGGGTTTTGGGATGCTTGGTTGCTTGTGTGACAATTTACTATATGTCAATTGTTATGTCATGCAACCCTAGGCATGGTTTATATTTATAGATCATATCTAGAAATAAAACCATGTCATGTCCAAAACCCATTATACTCTTCTAATTATCCAAGCCCAAATATCTATGTGGTATGTCATGAACTCATGAGGCCCAATAATGGGCCTCTAACTTGTTTAACCCAATACTCTTATGTGTGACCTTGTAGGATCCATTCTATAAGGCTTTGGGCCATTAAGCTAGCCCAAAGATCAATTGTCATATCTAGCACCAAACATTGACGACCCTATAGAATGAACTTATTATCTCAATAATAGTGATCCTTGATATATCTAGTAATTGCACTTATCGAAGACATAACTCCTTCAGTTTGTGTTTTTGAGGTAATGTAGCTATTATTAGCACTATATATGGACGTGATCAATCATGAGTGAACAAGGAGAGGGGAAATTTTGGTTGATAGTGCAATGGAGGAAGAAGGATGAGTGCCTTAAAGAGAAATGAAAAGCTTTTGGAAGGCCTTGAAGAGTTATTTGCACAAGGGTCAATTCTTCAACTCACAATAACCTTTTTTCCATACAACATTTTGAATTGATTCAAATTGGAGATGAAATTTCATCTCAACATCTTTTCAACGACTGGTCACATGCCTTATTCCGATGAGTAACGACAAAGTTATGACCTTCCGAAAATAAGTTGTTTCCCAAAAAAAGGGTTGCACGTCCGTGCCATTAGCCTTTAACCCCCTATTGATCAATCAGGAATCCGAGAAACATCCCAGACTCAACATCAAAAACACACTTTTTGGGATTTAACATGACCTTATGCCGCCTGAGTATGGTGAAGGTTTCTTGGAGATCAGAAAGGTGATCCGTCTATAGCTTGGATTTGACTATCATGTCATCAATATACGCCTCTACATTCCTCCCAATCTGATTAACGAAGACCGTATTAATCATCAGTTGGAAAGTAACCGGCGCATTCTTCAAGCCAAACGGCATCACAGTATAGCAGAATAACCCTTGATCAGTGACGAAGGCGGTCTTCTCTTGATTTTTTTTTCCACAAGGGTATCTGATGGAAGCCGGAGTAGGCATCCATGAAACTCATCAAGGCATGACCAGCTGTAGAATAGACCACACTGTCGATCTTTGGGAGCGGATAACTATCCTTTGGACATGCCTTGTTGAGTTCTGTGTAATCAACACACATACGCCAGGTACCATTCAGCTTCTTTACAAGCACATTATTCATAACCCAGTCGGGAAAGTTACATGGCCGAATGAACCAAGCGTTCAGCAGCTTTTTTACTTCGGCAGTTGTCGCCTGACTTCTCTCTTTGCCATGGTTTCTTTTCTTTTGTCGGATGGGCTTCTTTTTTTTATCCACGGCGAGTTTGTGGACTGCGAGATCCGGGCTGATGCTTGGCATCTCCTTCACTTCAAAGGAAAAGATGTCTTTGAATTCTTTCAGTATGTGGTATAAGTCTTCACCAAGCCTTTCAAAAGCAGCCATCCCCACCTTAACCGTCCACTCTGGACGGCTGTTGTTCAGAGGGATATAATTGTGCTCATCACCCGGCTGGGGACGGAGATCATCTGACCGCACCCCCGTCAGATATTGCTATTTCGTTTCCTACTTCACCTCCACCAGCTTTTTAGTTTTTCTTTTCTTTGCGGCTGCTGGAGGGGGTGAATCAGGGTCCTTGACATCATCAAGGTCTATTGGCTCCTTCAGCTGACCAGCTGCAGAATCAGTCTGCTTGACATTTGAGAGATAGCACTCTGTTGCCGTCTTCTGATCCCCGTTGAGGGAGCCAACAGTGTCATCATCCCTTTCATACTTGAAAAATATGAGAGCTAGGATGATTACGGCCTTACACTCGTTCAGAGTGGGTCGGCCAAGAATGATGTTATAGGCGGTCAGCTCTTTGACCACCAGGAACCGGACGACTATGTGCCGCCCTTGTCCCTTCTCCCCCAGCCGAATGGGAATGTCAATTTGTCCGACTAGGTGCACGAATCCTCCCCCAAAGCCAACTAATGGGTGGGAGACGTCGCGCAAACCGTCCTGCTTGTAATTAAGCCGGGACAGACACTTGTAGCTGATGAAATCAGAAGAGCTACCCGTGTCAATGAGGATCCGGCCAACCAACTGGTTGGCGACCTTGCATTCAATGAAGACAGGGTCGTCATGAGGTCGGTGATTTTTGCCCCGATCCTTCTCAATGATGAGGAAGTCTTGGAATGTGTCACTTGAGGACGCCTTTCCATCATCAACTGAAGGGATCATCCTCTTTAGATGATCCTTGGCGCCCTAGATGGTCGGGCCACCGCTTGCGAATCCGCCTGCTATGGTGTAGAAGGGATCTTTGTCGGTATCCGAGCTACTAGTAGGCTGGATAGTTTTTGACGACTACCCTGGATTCATCTTAGAAGTTGCTTTGGACTTCAAGACATAGGACTTCAGCAAGCCCTTGTCAGCCAGACGGTCCAACGTCCGCTTGAGACTGTAGCAGTCGTTGGTGTCATGGCCCACCTCCTAATGGAAGTGGCAGAATTTATTCTTGTTCCGCGACTGAACGGAACTCTTCATAGGATTCGGCTTCTCAATGGTCAGCCGGTCCTTCACCTCTGTAAAAGATGGTGTAACAGTCTTTATTTTATTCATACCTTGAGACATACGGTTTGAATTCTTTCTTCTTCTTTTTTTACGGCTGATAAGATTCTTAAACCGCCCAAACTTCTTTTCTCTTTTTGCTGTCTTCAACTTTCTGAGCTGGTTGAGAAGACCAACTCTCCTTTTGTTTATCGGACTTCTTTGAGTCCGACTAATGGTAGGAAGAGCAGAGGTCGGTAGCTTGAATAAAGCTCTCCGCCTCTATCAACGCCTCTTGAAGGGTAAAAACCCTCTTACGAACAAGGTCGAACTTAAAGGTCGACCCATCCTTTAGACCCTTGAAGAAGTCTGCATAGGCTACCTCGTCAGACAGCCCCAGGATTTGAATTCTCACCAGGTTGAACCGCCTGACATAGGAGCGGAGCCCTTCTCTATCTCCCTGTCGGATGGTGCTCAAGTCGAGACTTGTCTTTTTGGTAGGGATGTTCATCGAGAAGTTGGATGCAAATAGGAAGGCAAGCTTCCTAAAGCTATTGATGCACCTAGCTGGCAGGTTGCCAAACCATTGTTGGACAAAGCCCTTCAATGCAGCCGGGAAGCACTGGAACCACATAGCATCCTCCAGCCTCTGCATGTGCATGAGGTTGGAGTAGGCCATGAGGTGGTCCTCCGTGTTGGTCATACCATCATAAGCACCTACCAACAAATTCCTTGGTTATTTCCTTGGTGAACGCAGAAGTTTGTTCACCAAGTTTGAGCAGTCGGAGCTGCCAGTCCAAAGGTTGGACGTTATATGCCGCCTGACCCCCAAAGAGGGTCAGCTGTATGAAATGAGGAGAATACGGGTCGTAGACCATAGGGGGTATATACGGTGCATTCCCGATCATCTGAGGGCCAGAGTGGACGGTATTACCGCCTGTATGGCTCTCATGCAAGGATTAAGCATTCCCTGCGGATATATTCTTCAAGCTGTCTGGAAAGCTCGAAGAACAGGCTGACTCAAACAGCTGCTAACTTCTCCTACGGGTGATGATTTCCCGGGCATCAGGAGTAGATTTTTTGTTTCCCACCGGTTGTTCACCCCAGCGGGTGTTTCTTGTATTCTTTTGGGTAGAAGAATTTTGGACCAGTCAAGGGTCCTGGATGCCTTGTCCTTTAGATGCGGAGTTGGCTGCCTGTCCCTGGCCAGCTTTCTCCTCTCTAGAGGAGTCTTTGTTACCGACTGACCCTTGTGAAAGGAATGGTGTCCTTCGAACAAGTGTATTATTCTGATGGCGGGTTCAGAATTATTAGAAAGCTAATATATTCAGTAAGGTCAAGTGATCAGAACGTCTGGGTGGAGGCCGCTTCCGATCAATAATATTAATATAATTAATATTACAGCTTAATCTTGACTGAACCCTTCGGGTCACACCCAAGAAAAATATACGGACCAACTCGACGAATTAATTCGAAAGAAATTAATTCGTCGCCCGAGTGTTAAATATTTAGACGTCGGAAATTCGAGCTTAGAGCGTCGAAACCGAGCGTTGGAAGTCGAGTCAAAAATAATAAAAAGACGAGACGGCAAATTAGTAATAAATCAACAATGACCAAAATACCCCTAGCATCGGAATCCCGAGTGCTAGGGGATTATCCGAGCTAGCAGCCCGCACCATGTGCGAGACATGCTAGCAAGGCGTGGCTAGCAGCCTGCACCATGTGTGAGGCATGCTAGCACAGCACGGCCAGCAGCCCGCAAGCAGTGCGTGGCGTGCGCTGCTGCTAGCAGCCCGCACATGTGAGTGGCTAGCTAGCAGCGCCCTCGGCATCAACAGCCCACACTGATGTGCGTGGGCGTGCTAGGCCGAGCTGGCAGCATTTAGCAGCCCGCACGGTGCGAGGCTAGCTGGGCCGTGGGCCTAGGTCGGGTAGAAAGGGGAAGCTAGTAAGTATGCTTGCTTTTTGGTGTGGAAAAGTGTCACAAGGAGAGGAAGGAGTGGGGAGCAAGTATGGTCCCCTCCTCTCCAAGTGGTCCATACTCCTCTTTACATATGACTAGGACACTTGTTGATTTATTACTTGCTTATATATTTAATTTAATTTAGTTTTAAATTAATTTGTGGAATTTCATGAATCCCACATTGATGGGTTAGAAATTCCCACTCATACTTTCCTCTATAAATACCAACCTTGGGATTTGGAGTAAAGTGCTTGAGTGGGAGTTAGAAAGAGCATTCCATATTTTGGAAAAACTCTTAAACTCCATTAACACTTGGGTTTTGGTCGGACCTTGCTAACTCCAAGGTAGCGGACCTAAAAAGTCATGTTCGTCCTTTGTGGGTGGATACCGTTGGAGGCACGGCATTTGCGGTGCTCAAGGCTTTCAAGTAAGAGCCCGTTTTGAGAGGGCGAAGCTCGCTTCAAGGGTATGATTCGTTCTTCCTTTTCTTGTGTTTATTTATTTATGCTTTATGGTTTTATTAATTACGAGTGGTTCCTTGGGTCGGGGTTGTTTCCGCGGTGAGTCGGACTCACCAAACCCCAACAGCGGTATCGGATCCCTGCTCGTTTATTTTTATAATCATGTTGTTTAAGGTTTATTTTGTGATAGAAATTTGGTTATCTTCATGTTGGAAGATATAATTTTCAAGGATTCACAAAATTTAGATGTTGGAATTTTCATTTGAACATTAAAGTTCATATTTTTCCAACATCCCCTTACTTTGTCAAATTCTCAAGTTTAATTTAAATTGATTAAATTAAAAGTGAGAAATTGCCTCACCTTTGTTATTGCACCAAGCTAAACCAATTTAATTAAGAATGGTTCTTGGAATTATTTTGGTTATTTGCACTTTGAAATTTTATTAAGTTAGACTTGTTTAAAATTTTAATTTTTGCTCATTAATTTAGTTCTAAAATTAATTTAGAATTAATTAATTATGTCTCGCGAAATGGGATCAAATCCCGAGGCCATGGCACGCAAAATGAGGCAAAGAACCACCCTTGGCTAGCCGGGCTGCATAGCAGCCCGCATGTGGCTGCCAAGGTGGCTGCCCCGCCTTGCGTGCGGCCACACGCGCGGCAGCAGCACACGGCCGCAACAGCCATGCACCAGTAGCCATGGTTGTGCGTGCGCGTGCGTGCGGCAGTGGCAGCAGCCCATGGCTGCTTGCCGCGGGTCGTGAGTGCGGAGTTTTTTGTGTGTGCATATGCTTGGTGCGGTGAGGTGAATAGACGTAGTATGCTTGGTTTGCATGAGCCGCGATTATTCGAGTTTCCTTGGCAAAACGCTTAAAGTGAAAGCCACTTGAAATGCGGTTGGCTTAATATTGCTTATTTTGCCGTTTTATTTATTTTAATTAATTTTGTTTATTTTAATTAAAATTTTGGGAGGCTAGGCCTCGGTTTTGAGCGGCATTGGCAAAATTTTATTTTGACAAGTTTGGGTGCTACCAACTTAATTAATTGGATTAATTAAGGGAAATGCGAAATTTAGTAGGAGCTTCAATTAATTAATGGTCAAATTACATAATCGGTTAAACAACTTTGACTAGTTTTAATTAGGCGTGTTAATCGGATTAACCACCTAGATTAGTTACTAGTGCGCGAGTTGTTTAAATGCATTTTACTTGTTTGATATTGTAAATTGCATGGGCCATTCACAAATAGTGAATGGATGAATGGAATATATATTCTCTCTCACAGGTTTTATGAAATGGCAACTAGTGGGACCCGATTAGGATAGAAAATACGGACTACGTGTCGTTATGTATTTTTGTAAATCTAAATACGGTCTACGCACCGTTAAATATTTTTGTACCTTAATATTTAGGTTATTCCTAGTCGTAGACACTAGTATTTGCATGGTTTGGTTAAGTCTTGAAGACGGCGTATCTTGGAAGACAACGCCTTGAATTGCAAATGAAGACCTTTTGAAGATTTGAAGAATTCAAGGGGTCATGCTAGTTGCCAATATGCATCTATAATTTCGCTTTATATTTTATGCTTATATATACATGTGAATTATTCGTGAGATGCATGTTTAGGTTTTCTTTATGTTGCGATGATTAGTTAAGTTCACTTAAATCAACCAACATAGAAATCCTAGGTCCCTAATAATATTGAGTCAAACTTGCCTTTCCAAAACAACACTTTCCAACCGAACCAGGGTGATGGTAGGCTACGCCAAAGCGAGGTGCCATCACTTCTCCAAGGCTCATAAGGCACACCGGGTGTGCACGTTGGTTTTGGTTTAACTCATCGGTATGAGTAAGGAGTCCTCACATACCGTGGCAAAAGAGATACATCGTCAAAGATGCATTAGATGCGACGATTGTCTAACCAAGAGTGGCTTAGAGCCATTAGCAAGGCAATGCTTACCCTAGAAGATTGAGTGTTAAGACAAGCCAAAGCATGCTTAACCACTCTTTGTTTCTTCGGATCTTGGAATCGCCTTATTTTCACAAAATAGGGACAATTTTACGTGTAAATAAGACGCTAAATAAGTATTGAAAATTTGCATGAATAAAATTCAATCTTATTTAAGTAATTTTGAATGGTTTTTCATTAAAATTCTTTCAATTGTAGAATCATGTCTTCAACCTCAAACAACAAGTTTTCATTACGCTCAATTCTCGACAAGGAGAAGTTGAGTGGTACCAATTTCCTTGATTGGCAAAGGAATTTGCGCATCGTTCTTATGCAAGAACAGAAAGAGTATGTCCTTGATGAGGAAATGCCCGAGGCTTCCAATGAGGAGGTAACTCAAGCATCCCTTAACCGATGGCAAGTAGCCGATCGGGATGTCAAGTGCGTAATGCTAGCCACTATGTCTCCTGAAATTCAGAAAACCTTCTTCGAGAAGGAATCGGCGTATGAGATTATTTCTGAGTTACAGAATATGTTTCAAGAACAGGCTCGAACTGAAAGGTTTGAAACCCACAGGCAGATCCTTGAGACTAAGCTCAAGAAAGGAGAGCCAGTCAGCCCACATGTGCTCAAAATGATCGGATTATTTGAGAACATGGGAAGGCTTGATGCGGGGTATTCAACTGAAATGGCTATTGACATCATTCTCCATTCCCTTCACAAAGGCTATGACCAATTCAAGATGAACTACAACATGCATAGCATGGAGAAAACCCTCATCGAGCTTCATGGGATGTTGAAGCAAGCTGAGAAGACGCTCAAGGATGAGGGAAGGCATGATATGCTAATGATTAAGAAGGGCAAGCCATTCAAAAGGGCGGGCAAAAAGAAGAAGGGCTTCAAGGGGAAAGGAAAGAAGAACTTTCCGCCTAAGCCGAAAGCTACCAAAGACAACAAGGAGAAAAAGGTAGCATCTTCTAAGTCTGATTCCGAATGCTTCTATTGTAAGAAGAAGGGACATTGGAAGAGATACTGCCTCAAATTCAAGGAAGATAAGAAGAACGGAACCGTTGCTTCTACATCAGGTATTTACGTTATAGACTTTAACTTCACTAGCTCGGCTTCATGGGTATTAGATACTGGATGTGGCTCACACCTTTGTTCTGATTCACAGGCACTAAGGAACACTAGGAGGCTAGCGAAGGGAGAGATCGAGCTCCGGGTAGGAAATGGAGCAAGGATTGGTGCTATATCCGTAGGATCTCTTAGTTTGTCTTTGCCCACGGGGCTAGTTTTGGAACTTGACAATGTTTATTGTGTTCCCAACATTACCAAAAACATCATTTAAATTTCGGCGTTGGACGCCAAAGGTTTTGAATTTTGAGTTAAGGACCAATCATGTTCATTTTATCTCGATAATGTTTTATATGGTACTGCACATTCAGAAAATGGTCTTTAAGTGTTATCTCTAGACAAAGAAATTTATAACGTTAATAATCCTGCAAAGAAAGCTAAGACTACACCGTCTAGTTAAACTTACTTGTGGCACTGTCGTCTTGGCCACATTAACATCAAACGCATCAAGAAGATTCTTCAAGAAGGTATTCTTGACTCATTTGATTTAGAATCCTTTGAGAATTGCGAAGGATGTTTATTAGGAAAGATGATAAAGCAACCATTCTCCAAGTTGGGAGAAAGGGCCGGTGACTTGTTGGGACTAATACACACTGATGTATGTGGGCCAATGAGTACACCCGCAAGGAGTGGTTATCCGTATTTCATAACCTTCATGGACGACTATAGTAGATATGGTTATGTCTATCTAATGTCGCACAAATCTAAATCGTTTGATAAATTCAAGGAATTTCAGAACGAAGTTGAAAACCAACTTGGCAAGAAAATCAAAGCGCTTCGATCGGATCGAGGTGGCGAATATTTGAGCCAAGAATTCGATGACCATCTGAAAGAAAATGGAATACTTTTAGAGTTGACACATCCGGGAACTCCTCAATGGAATGGAGTATCTGAAAGGAGGAATCGAACCCTGTTAGACATGGTCCGATCGACTATGGGTCTTAGTGAACTTCCAATCTCTTTCTGGGGACATGCACTTTTAACTGGGGCACTTACACTGAATCGTGCTCCGTCAAAGGCAGTGGAAAAGACTCCATATGAATTATGGACAAATAAACCTCCAAGGTTGTCTTTTCTCAAGATTTGGGGATGCAAAGCATATGTCAAGAAACTCATTTCTGACAAACTTCATCCGAAATCTGACAAGGTTTACTTTGTGCGTTATCCAAAAGAAACCAAAGGGTATTACTTCTACAACAAATCCGAGAACAAAGTGTTTGTTGCTCGTGATGGTGTCTTATTGGAGAAGGAGCATCTCTCCAAAATGACAAGTGGGAGGAAAATCGAACTCGACGAAGTTCGAGAGGACGAGCAACAAGGACAAGTTGAAAATCAAAGTGCTCACGATGCATATGTTGACATTGGTCAAAGTCAAAATATGCAAAGTCAAACCGACAATGCAAATGCTCAGTCCATTACCCTACGTAGGTCAACTCGGCCAAGATCTCAACCTGACAGATATCTCGTTGTTGTATTAACCGAAGATCAGGACATCCTAGTAGTGGATGAAGATGAGCCGACAACCTACAAGAAAGCTATGACGAGCCCCGACTCTGCAAAATGGCAAGAGGCCTTGAAATCCAAAATGGAATCCATGTTTGAAAATCAAGTATGGGACTTGGTTTATTTACCCGTAGGTTACACACCTATTGGATGTAAATGGATTTTCAAGATGACAACCGACAAAGATGGAAATGTATTCATTTACAAAGCAAGGCCGGTAGCAAAAGGTTACAGGAAAATTCACGGCGTTGATTATGATGAAACCTTTTCTCCAGTAGCTATGCTTAAGTCCGTTCGAATTCTTCTAGCGATTGTTGCATATTACAATTATGAAATATGGCAGATGGACGTCAAAACCGCCTTCCTCAATGGAATTTTGGAAGAAACTGTGTACATGACACAGCTTGAAGGTTTTGTCGACCAGAACAATCCTAAGAAGGTATGCAAGCTTAAGAAGTCCATTTATGGATTAAAGCAAGCAAGCAGAAGCTGGAATCTACGATTTGATGAAGCCATCAGTAAGTTTGGTTTTATCAAGAATGCAGATGAGTCTTGTGTTTACAAGAAGGTCAGTGGGAGTGACATCGCCTTCCTAGTCTTATATGTCGATGACATTTTGCTCATTGGAAATAGCATTCCGTTGTTAGAGTTTGTAAAGGCTTGGCTCGGGAAATGTTTTTCAATGAAAGACTTGGGAGAGGCTCAGTACATACTAGGCATCAAGATCTATAGGGATAGATCAAAGAGAATGATAGGAATGAGTCAAAGTACTTACATCGATAAGGTACTAACTCGATTCCAAATGGAAGGATCCAAGAGAGGGCACCTACCCATGTCACATGGCATAACCTTAAGCAAGAAGCAGTGTCCAAAGACACCTGATGAGTGAGAAAGGATGAGTTGTATTCCATATGCTTCGCTTATTAGATCGATCATGTATGCCATGATATGTACTAGGCCGGATGTATCGTATGCCTTGAGTGCTACAAGCCGATACCAATCAGACCCAGGAGAGGCGCATTGGACTGCGGCCAAGAATATTCTGAAGTACCTGAAAAGGAACAAGGATAAATTCCTGGTCTATGGCGGTAAAGATGAATTGGTTGTTGAGGGATATACCGACGCAAGCTTCCATACAGACAGAGACGACTTCAAGTCACAATCCGGATACATATTCTGTCTCAATGGAGGAGTGTTTAGTTGGAAGAGTGCAAAGCAAAGCACAACCGCTGATTCTACAACTGAAGCCGAGTACTTGGCAGCGTCTGAGGCAGCCAAGGAGGCAGTTTTGATTCGCAAGTTCATTGATGAACTTGGTGTTGTACCCTCCATCAAGGGCCCAATAGACCTCCATTGTGACAACAATAGAGCTATTTCTCAGGCTAGAGAGCCACGAGAACATCAGAAGGTCAAACATGTCAAGAGGCGATTTCACATTATTCGAGAAAGGAAGACAGAGGGTGAAATCAGAATTTGCAAAGTGGGAACGGATGACAATGTAGTCGATCCACTTACTAAACCCTTGTCTCAAGTGAAGCACAACAAACACATTGAGGCAATGGGAATCAAGCATGTCGCGAACTGGCTTTGATTTCCATATTACAGTGTTTTAATTAAATTTTGGACAATGTTAATGTAAAGCACTATGATGAACCATTTCGTTTTTGGAGTAATTATAATTTTTCATGCAATTTAATTCACTCCGTCTCTATTTAATTGTGGTTTAGAATTAAATAATGAGTCCATTCGATTTTAATAAATATTCAAAATAGGGTATCAAGTCAATGGCTTGGATAAAGAAACACCTATTAAGTGAACATTGAATATTTTAATCGAAAATTATCCCTAATCAAGGTCATATTTTTTGTGGACGATTAATGACCATTAGAGATTAGTGTGTAGTATGATTTATAGCACCGTTTCTTGTGCTATGAGGATATAAATCATTTGCACATGTATTGGTTTAGAACCATATTGGATCGACCTATGAGAATACTTTAAGAGATTTAAAATCGTCATAAGTATTTTTCTCATTATTACTATCGGAACTCTTTTCCTTGACCATGAGTAGTGGGAGGTCTCTTGTTTGAGTACTAGTCCGTTTTGGTATCCGCCAAACGTCTGCCGTAACTGGGGATTATAACGACAGATATCGGGCGGCTAGGTCCTCTTAGTAAGAGAAGCTACATTACAAGACTGGAATGTCCCCCTACTAACAATAGGGAACATGTCTTGTTGTTTACAAGGCCTCTCGAAGAGCGAGACTGTGAAAATGCATGGCCGTGCTCAGATGGATTTTAGAAATCATCTTCTTATTGACAGTCACACTCGGATTTTGAGAAACACTTCTGGACGTAACAGAGATGACGAGTAATCTTACTTTGTAGTTCATGAAGAGACATAGGAAAGGGGCTATACACTAAATGCACACTTGTCCGGAAGGACAAGTGGGAGATTGAAAGGAATGGTGTTCTTCGAAAAGTGTATTATTCTGATGGCGGGTTTAGAATTATTAGAAAGCTAATATATTCAGTAAGGTCAAGTGATCGGAACGCCTGGGTGGAGGCCGCTTCCGATCAGTAATATTAATGTAATTAATATTACAGCTTAATCTTGACTGAACCCTTCGGGTCACACCCAAGCAAAATATACAAACCGACTCGACGAATTAATTCGGAAGAAATTAATTCGTCGCTCGAGTGTTAAATATTTAGACGTCGGAAATTCGAGCTTAGAGCGTCGAAACCGAGCGTCGGAAGTCGAGTCAAAAATAATAAAAAGACGAGACAACAAATTAGTAATAAATCAACAATGACCAAAATACCCCTAGCATCGAAATCCCGAGTGCTAGGGGATTAGCCGAGCGAGCAGCCCGCACCATGTGCAAGGCATGCTATCAAGGCGTGGCTAGCAGCCAGCACCATGTGCGAGGCATGCTAGCACAGCACGGCCAGCAGCCCGCAAGCAGTGCGTAGCGTGCTGTCGTGCGCTGCTGCTAGCAGCCCGCACATGTGTGTGGCTAGCTAGCAGCGCCCTCGGCATCAGCAGCCCGCACTGATGTGCGTGGGCGTGCTGGGCCGAGCTGGCAGCAGCTAGCAGCCCGCACGGTGCGAGGCTAGCTGGGCCGTGGGCCTAGGTCGGGTAGAAAGGGGAAGCTAGTAAGTATGCTTGCTTTTTGGTGTGGACAAGTGTCACAAGGAGAGGAAGGAGTAAGGAGCAAGTATGGTCCCCTCCTCTCCAAGTGGTCCATACTCCTTTTTACATATGACTAGGACACTTGTTGATTTGTTACTTGCTTATATATTTAATTTAATTTAGCTTTAAATTAATTTGTGGAATTTCATGAATCCCACATTGATTGGATAGAAATTCCCACTCATACTTTCCTCTATAAATACCAACCTTGGGATTTGGAGTAAAGTGCTTGAGTGGGAGTTAGAAAGAGCATTCCATATTTTGGAAAAACTCTTAAACTCCATTAACACTTGGGTTTGGGTCGGACCTTGCTAACTCCAAGGTAGCGGACCTAAAAAGTCGTGTTCGTCCTTTGTGGGTGGATACCGTTGGAGGCACGGCATTTGTGGTGCTCAAGGCTTTCAAGTAAGAGCCCGTTTTGAGAAGGCGAAGCTCGCTTCAAGGGTATGATTCGTTCTTCATTTTCTTGTGTTTATTTATTTATGCTTTATGGTTTTATTAATTACGAGTAGTTCCTTGGGTCGGGGTTGTTTCCGTGGTGAGTCGGACTCGCCAAACCCCAACACCTTGCTTGGGCCAGCTCTGCTCTTGGTGATCAGATCCTTGATTTCACCCTTGAAACTAGTTATGAATTTCATGATTTCGTCCCACGTGACTAGGGCGGATCCGCCTGCCGTATGGGTTTCCCCTTCCGGCTGACCAGGCGGTCGGCTTGTACTCGCCTGGCTTGCACTCTGTTCCAGAGTGTCTCTAGGACGGATGCGCTTGGTAATCAGAGAGCCATCCTTAGCTATGTAGGTTTCGACCTTTGGATCATCATCCTTTTGGTCAGTAAAGGCCTCCGGCTGGTTAACCGGATGATCGGGAGGTGGTACAGACTCTTAAACCATCCTTAAGGTACTCTCCCCACAAACGGCGCCAAATGTTTTGGGTATCTTTTGTCCCTCGGGAGAGTTACAACTCAGAGACTGGTTACGCGCGGCCTGTATCTGCAAAACAACGGAGACTCCGGCTGGTTGGAGCTCTGCCTCCGATGATCAAGATAGTACTCGAAGATAAATGGGGAGAAAGTGCTAAAAAAAAGGTGAAATCTTCTCGGATTCCGAGATCAGGTAATTCTCTAATGTAAGAGAATGTAGGGTATGCTGTAAAAATTGTAGATGCCCCAAAAATTGGGGAAATCTCCCTTTTTATAGGGTATGCTTTCTCGGGATTTAGGCCATTGAAGGCTGTCTTTTTCTCCCAAGTTATAGGAAGGACACGTGTGGAATGGAGTTTGGCTCAATTCGGACCAACCAAGGTATGACACGTGTCGAGGTCTGATTGGACCACGTGCCATGGGTAAAATTACCCAAAACAGAAAATATTTCTTTTATTACTCTGTTAATGAAAAACGTGAATTCTAGTTTAGTTTGGTCCATGATATGTGTCCAATAATAGTGTAGTTGGATGGGGCTTGAAAAGACCTTTCCAACGATATATTATAAGCCCAATTCCGATGAATAATGCGGAAGTTATGGGCAAAATACTAAACTGGGCCCAAACCGGATTTTACCTACGGCCCAATGATCATGTGGAGGGTCCAAAGGTTTAATCCTATTCCTAAACTAATTAGGATTAATTAGAAATTTAATTAGAAACTTCCATAAGTTTCTAAGAGACCTTAATTATCCTTTTTGAAAAGATAAAATTAAAGAGTTTGAAATTGAATAAAACTTTCCTTTTTTATTAAATCCTAATTCTATTCGAATTTAAAGATGTTCAAAAACAATCAGATATTATTTTTGTGCCTCATAATATTTATTCAAATCTTATATGGTTGGATAGATCTTTTTTTTTTTGGAAAATATGGAATTTTATTACCAAAATAGAGAAAGTTACAAACTTACAAAAAGCTAAGCTGTAACAACACCAAACACCACAGACCAAAAAGGACAAACCAACACCAACAATCCTAGAATCTACCCAAACCACCTTCTAAGAAGGGTGCTTGAGAGAATCAAGGACATCTACTGGACTCAGGCTCACAGCCACCTTCAAGGAAGGGTTCTGAGAGCCAAGACCAGACAAAACACCTAAGACAGCAACAGCACAGTACAGAAAAGCCAGAACAGCAGCTGAAAACAACACAAACAACCTAAACCAGCAACCTAAACAACCAAGAATAGCTAACAGAAAAAAAAGAAAAACAGCAAGACACTAGCTGCCAACCAAAATAGCAAACACAGCACCCAGCTGCAGCAGACTTCAGACCAGAACAACCAGACACAGCAGCAGCAGCTACCTGTCAGACCTGCAGCAACTAACAGCAACCAAACCAGCCAGAACCAGAACAGGAGCAGTAAAAAACCTGTCAGAACAGCAACCAGAAATGCAGCTCCCTATCACAGCATCAGAGTAGAAAGCTACATAATCAAGTACTTGTTTCCGGCTGGAATTCTGCAAGCTATATGAAAAATGATTTCCCTGACTAGAACATCAACAGGCTTACAACAACCAGTAAACAAAACTGCATTCCTCTGTATCCAAATGCCATAGACTATTTCAGTGAAAGCAACTTGGATTACTTTGTTTTTCATTCTGGAACTTCTGCAGATTTTCTTCAACCATTCAATCTCATCACCAAACTGCTGGACAAGTTTGGTGACATGTAAGATGCTTAGAACCTTGTTCCAAACCTGTCTAGAGTACTCACAATCAAAGAATAAGTGTTGCACATTTTCATTACTCTTCAAACAAAGAAAACACCTTGGATCACATGAAATGTGCCATTGCAACAGCCTATCCTTAGTGACAAGCCTATCCCACAGAGCTAACCAAAAGATAAACACACTTTTAGGAGTTGCCAAGTTATGAAAAATGATCCTCTTCCAAGGAACCTTAGGGACTTGAGGCCTAATAGCAGCATAAAGTTTCCTGATATTCATCTTATTGCCCTGTATTAAACCATCCCATCCCCCTTGATCATTCACAATATTTCTACAGCTTAAAATTTTCTTCAAAAACCAAGAGCATTTAGCAGGGATAGGAGTAGTCCAATAATCTTTATGCTTGAAATAATAAGTATGGACCCACTTAACCCAGAGATTGTCAGCCTTGTGAGCAATATCCCAAAGTAACTTAGTGACAGCTGCTTTATTCCATTCAGGGAGAGAAAGCAAGTTTCAGCCACCACAGACTTTAGGAAGGCAGACATAGTTCCAAGCAACCAAAGATTTCCTAGAAGGAGCAGAGGAGCCAGTCCAAAGAAAGCATCTGAATCTAGCCTCAATCTCTTTCAGAATTTTCTTTGGTAAGATAAAGATTTGAGCCCAATATGTCTGAATACCAAACAGCACACTCTTAACCAACTGGAGCCTCCCAGCATAAGACAAGTGTTTAGCCATCCACCCTTGAATTCTAGCAGTCACTTTCTCCACCAAAGGCCTACACTAAGCAATTGTAAGCTTCTTAAAAGAGAGAGGGACCCCAAGATATCTAAAAGGAATAGAACCTTGAGAAACACCAAGAAGCTCTTTAAGTTCTATCTGAACATCAATAGAAACTCCTCCGAAATAGACTTCACTTTTATCAAGGTTAGCAAAAAGACCTGAAGCCCCAGAAAATTTTGAGAAAGCTTGGAAGAGAAGCTTGACAGAAACACTATCAGCTCTAGAGAACATCAAAAGATCATCAGCAAACATCATATGAGTTAGGTTTAACTTTTCACATCTAGGATGAAATTTAAAATCAGGAGTTAACCTAAGCTCATAAAGGCATCTGGACAGGTATTCCATACCAATAGCAAAAAGAAAAAGAGACATAGGATCACCTTGCCTTAAACCTTTTCTAGCTTCAAAGCGAGGGGCAGGGAAACCATTGATAAGAATAGAATAAGAAACAGAAGTAAGACAGGTCCAGATCCAATTAATAAACCTTTGAGGAAAACCAAGCTCCTGCATAACAGTAATCAAGAACCCCCACTCAACTGAGTCATAGGCTTTCTTCAGGTCCACCTTAACCATACACCTAGGAGAAATAAATTTGTGATCATAGCCTTTGATCAACTCAGTTGCAAGAAGGATATTATCTCCAATGTGCTTGCCTGGAATAAAACCTGCTTGAGCATCATCAATGACCTCACTAATGACAGCAGCAAGTCTAGCAGTTATGATCTTAGAAATAATCTTATAGACCACAGTGCAACAAGCTATAGGTCTAAAATCCTTAACATGAGAAGCACTAGGGATTTTAGGAACAAGAGTGATAGTTGTGCAATTCCATTGCTTAGGCAAAATCCCTTTAGTAAAGAAATCAATAACACTCGCATAGATATCATCTTTAACAATATGCCAAGCTCTCTTAAAGAAAAAAGAGTTAAAGCCATCAATACCAGGAGCTTTAGTGTTATCAATTCCCTTAAGAGCAGCATCAATTTCAGCATGAGAGACAGGCTGAATAAGATAACTCTAAGCAACAGAGCTAAGCTGTTTACCTCTCCTCATAGTAACAAGATCAACAGCAGGGAGCCAAGGAGCCTTAGTCCCTAAAGGAGACTTATAGAAAGAAATAATCTCATGAGAAATAGAATCCGGATCCTTAAGCAAAACCTGGCTAGAGTCAAAGATAGAGTTAATTCTGTTCCTTGCTTGTCTAGTCTTCATCACTGAGAAAAAATATTGGGAATTGCCATCTCCAAGCTTAATCTAGTTGATCCTAGACTTTTGTTTGAAGATGCTCTCTTGAATATCATTCCAGTGTTTGACAACCTTAATAGCATCAAATTCTTTTGCATATAAATCCAAATCATCAGGATTCTGAGCCATTAGGTTCTGAATTTCAGCAAGCTCAACATTAGCTTGATCAATCTTCTCAGAAATATTGCCAAACTGCTTGCTATTAAGAGACTTGATACTAGACTTCACAAAATTAAGCTTCTGCCAGACAGAACTACCAGAACACCAAGCCTGAGAAACAATATCAAGGAAATCAGGATGATCAGCAATATAGTTTAGAAAATTGAATGGTCTACCTTTCCCAGCAGGAGCAGGACAAATATCCAAAAGAACTGGACTATGATCAGATAAAGAAGGGGGAAAGATAGACAGTTTCAACATGACCATGAGAGTCCAACCAAGCTTGGTTACCAAAGACTCTATCAATCCTAGAAAGAGTTCTAGGACTAGTATGAGCCTTATTTGTCTAAGAGTAGAAGGCTCCTTTGCTCTTGATCTCAGTGAGGTCCAAATCATCAACCAAACTCTTGAAATCTCTAGTCTCATAATCAGTAACATCAGTACCATGAAGCCTGTCTGAAGTACTAAGAACAGAGTTAAAGTCACCAGCATAGAGCCAAGGAGAATGCTGAATAGAGATATTCCTAATCCCTTCCCACAAAGGAAGTCTATCATGAATAGAATGAAGCCCATAGATAACAGTGAGTTGAATTTGAGTCAAAAGATCCTTAGAAAGGACACTATAATGAATAAATTGCTCATGAACCTTTAAAACATTAACAGTTACTCTATCTGCATTCCAACCAAGCCAAATCATCCCTTTAGGAGAATGATCATAATTGCACACCCAAAGCCAAGAAGAACCAAACTTCTTTTGGTAACTGAAAACATTTTTTTATTTAACTTTGGTTTCAAGCAGGCCAATAACATCAACTGAATGAGAATGAAACAACCTCTTTACAGAGGCAACTTTGCCAGGGTCATTCAGGCCCCTGACATTCCAGATAAAGTAAATCATGGAACCAGAAGGGGATTAACCTCACCTCCGCTTGGATTAATAGTGAAACCACCTGCACCATCCATTTCATTTGCAAATAAAGCAACAAAAGCATTAGAGGTAGAAGCAGGCTGATTAACTCTAGTTTGCTGACTCTTTGTCTTCCTTCCAACTATTCTCCACCCCTCATCTGAGTTTTGAGAAGCATGAACCTGTGGAGTAATAATAGATTTCCCATGGACAGAAGCATCATCATCAACAACAGGAGCAGGAGCTTGACTAGGCTTAGGGACCCAGGCATGTTTCTGCTTGAATGCTGCAAGAGCTGACTGTTTCTAACCTGCTTAGGCTTAGCAGGAGCAGGTTTAGTAGAGCAATCATGGACAACCTTGTTGCACTTAGAGCAAAATGATGGAGCCCACTCATACACTACCTTAAGCTCCAGCACTTCCTTTGAAGGACTCTCAACCATGACAGAATTAGGCATAGGCTTTGTAACATCAATTTCAACTAGGACCCTAGCGAAAGACATTCTAAGTTGTCTAGTAGTGCATTCATCAGCACAAATTGGCACTCCAAGCAAACTGCCAATACGGCTAAGAGTATCAGATCCCCAACAATTAAGTGGAATATTAGGAAACTTGACCCAGAGAGGGACAGTTCTCAGAATTTCAGCACTAAAATCAAATTTAGGACACCATGGCTTAACTATTGCTGGTTTTCCAAGAAACATATGAGGACCAGAACAAAGTATAGTATCTTTATCATCACTAGAACACAGATTAATGATAAAGTACCCATCGTCATGCCAATAAATATCTGATGTCTGCATAGCACTCCATTGTTGGGCAATAAATCGATGAACAGCAGCAATAGTAGGATAATAGCCAACCACATAGAAAACTAAAGCATTAGACCACTTTTTGTTACCTGCTTTAAGCTCGGATTCCTGCAGTTGAGCAACCTGCTTCCCATCTTGAACTTTCGGAGCAACATAAAATAGGGGAGCTCCTTTAGCAGTCAGTTTACCAGAGAAGGGAACAGATCGATCCTCACCATCTTTGTATGCATTCTGCTCTAGGGGAGGTGTAGAATGATGATCGGGAACTGTTGGCGCAGATCGATGCCCAGATCCTCCAGCAACCAATGGAACAGTAAACCCAGAAACCCTAGGTACTGTTCTATTGGAAATCAACGAATCTGGTCTAGAAGTTGCCTCAGCAAATAAAGCAATAGTCTCAGCATCACTTCTGAGAATAGCACCACATGCTGGATGTACCAATGCCGGCGCCGGAGACTCATCCACCTCCTGAATCGGGCTAGGAACAAATGAAGTGCCTGAATTCCTCAAATTCTGCAGAATCGTATCAAAAGGTTCATGAGTATTCTTCTGTTGTGCTACTTGAGGTGTAGGAGTGTTTTGCTTCTTCTTCTTAGCCATCGGAGATCAAGATTTATGAGGAAATCGATCAAAATTGAAGAACCATGGAGAAGAGAGAGAAGAGAGAAAGTCAAACCTCTTTTTGATTCCCCTCTATTATGGTTGGATAGATCTTGAAATTATCTTTCCAATAATATATTATAATATTAATTCCGAGCTATAACGAAAAAGATATGAATGGAATACGAAACTCTACCCAAAACTGACACCCTTCCACTATTTAGTCCATATATTTTTATCTACAAAAAAAATATTTTAATCTGATTTAAATTGGGTTGGAAAGTATACTTCAAGAGCTTTCCAACAACATATTATATGACTTTTTTGGACTTCTGGATCAAAAGATATGATAAAAACAAATCCGCAAAAAGGTTGTCCCAGCGCCAAACAACAGATCTGTCGCCTGGTGACGATACTTGTCGCCTGGCGACGAGCTTGTCGTCTGGTGCTGCTCCTGTCGTTGGCGACAGGAGGTATTTTATTCCGGGTAGTACTCGAACTCTTTTCTTACGATTTCCGTGCTATTTATTCTATAAATAGGGGTCGTATCTCCCCATTTTTAATCATTCACGATCATCACCTCTTTCCCTCTCTAAAAGATAGAAGCTTTCCTTCTCTCTCTATTCTTTTTCTAAACCTTCCCTTTTGCAAAATTCCTAATACATTAGTTATAGACACACATAGCCAAGTTCGAAGTTGCCTTCGCTTTAGACGTGAAAGGTTGATAATTTCTGAGGGTTTGGTCCCTAATCTCTATTTCAATTATTTAATTTAATTGTATTGTTTTAATATTTTTCTTGAAGTTACTAACGCGTGTATTTTGTTATTAAAAAGAGGTACGAGGCATCGAAGTAAGTACTTTAATTGTTTAATTAATCTTTTGATATAGAAATCATGCTTAGATTATTATTTTGATTCCTAGTATCATGTTAGGATGTTTTATTGCTTTCTAGTATCATGTCTAGGGTTAACTAATATTTTTAATATCAAGTATGATTATTATGATGCTTTCTATTTCTTTCCTTATATCACATTAGTATCATGTTAGGGCTAAAGGTTTGATCTTTGATGTTTAGTGACATGTTAGGGTTTGTTATTAATCTTGTTAGTATCATGCCTAGGATCTTGCTAATAATATTATGTTTTAACATTATTGTTATTTTAATTATGGTTATAATGATTATTATGTTTCTTGATTATTATTGTTATTGCTTGATCACGCCTTTTTTGCATGTTTAAAGGGAATTTGTACTTGTAATCACGTTTAATAAGATAATTAATAATCTTGTTTAAGCTAATTTGATTATAATTCAAGGGATCGCCAATAATAGTTTTTTTTTTTGCATTAATATTCAACAAACATAGATAAACAGGTTTAGGGTTAACCTGTTAATTGCATATTAGTCAGTAAGCGCACATGAATACGAGAAGAATAAAGTAGAGGCCTATTATTAAGGCAGGTTCAGTCTCTTTTAGGTTGGATTTGTACCTTCATCCCCAAACTTCAAGTCATGGTTCCAGACCTATTGGAGTTAACGATCTTCTGGATCGTTAAGGGGTTTAACCTTCATCTTGTGAACGGTTTACAAGTTCCTAAAACTTGTTGGCGACTCTTTTGCTCTAGCTTCCTTCTCTTTGGACGCCACCATGCTTAAGTGTATGATCACACTAGGGCTCAAGTGTGGGATGGCTTGAAATATTCCCTACAATACTCCTTTGATCTTGGGTCGTGAAGCTCTTAAAACCTTGGGGCGGTCATCAATTGCAAGTACAACACCATTACATATGTGAGGTGGCCGATGAGAAGATTGTCTTTGAGTTCTCCAAGTTACACAAGACCCCCATGGTTGAGAAATGCTACCGAGTCCTTGTTGTTAATGAGGAGTTAGATCGTTTAGAGAGGGTAGTGATGAGGCCGCAAGATCTAATGATTGAATATCTTACATGCAAGGAAGAGGTTCATTCATAAGAGGCAAGAGAGTTCATTATGGCTTTGGAAGAAACCTCGAAGGTGGATGAGGTTGAAAAAGAAGTGGAAATCGAGCTTGAACAAGAAGAGGAGATATTGGAGGAGACTTATATGCCTCCTCCCAAGGTAGAACTCAATCCCCCTTCCCCCTTCTTTGAAATATGATTTTCTTGATAATGAAGGAAAATATCTTATTATCGTCAATGTTATCCTTGATGGACTTCATTTGGAAAAATTGCTTGATGTTTTGATAAAATATAAAGATGTGATAAGGTATAGCATTGATGATATCAAGGGTATTATCCCTTCTTTGTGCATGCATTATGTTAATCTTGAAGATGATTAATCCACCTCCATTTAACCTCAAAGGAGGTTGAACCCCAACCTCCAAGAGGGTGTCAAGAAAGAGATTTTGAAACTACATGAAGCGGGCATCATCTATGCTATCTTCGATAGCAAATGGGTTAGCCCGGTTCATGTAGTTCCAAAGAAGGGTGGAATGACAATCAGATTGAAGGAGGAGAGGAAATCTCCACCCGGACGGTGACCGGGTGGAAGATGTGTATTGATTATAGGAGATTGAACAAAAATACAAAGAAGGACCATTTTCCTTTCCCATTTATGGACCATATGTTGGAAAGACATTCTCTCCATGCTTTCTTTTGCTTCTTGGATGGGTACTCCGGATTTTTCCAATTCCCTATCCATCCAAGTGACCAAGAGAAAACTACTTTCACATGCCCATATAAAGCATTGCATACCGAAGAATGTCATTCGGGTTATGCAATGCTCCTTCAACTTTCCAACGATGCATGACTTCTATTTTCTCTAAGATGCTTGAAAAAGAAATTGAGGTATTCATGGATGATTTTAGTGTTAGTGGCTCATCTTTTAACAATTGTCTTTATAATTTTCAAAAAGTTTTGAGAAGGTGTCAAGAGACAAGTTTTGCTTTGAATTGGGAAAATGTCACTTTATGGTTGAGGAGGGTATTGTCCTTGGCCATAAAGTTTCAAAGAATGGCATTGAGGTTGATCCGGCCAAAGTTTCGGTGATTGCAAAGTTGCCCCCACCTACCTCCATCACGGGAGTAAAAGCTTTTCTTGGGCATGCTGGTTTTAACTGGAGGTTTATTAAAGATTTTTCATCAATTGTCAAACCTTTGACCGAATTACTCAAAAAGGATGTTGTTTTTAGCTTCAATGAGGCTTGCCTTGAGGCGTTTTACAAGCTCAAGGCAGCTCATATATCATCTAGCTAATGTGCAATGCTAGTGACTTTGCAGTAGGTGCTTTGCTTGGGTAAAAGAAAGAAGGAAGATCATATGTCATCTACTATGCAATTAGAACTCTTGATGAAGCTCAAAGGAACAACACTACAAAGGAAAAGGAAAGGTTAGCGGTGGTGTTTGCATTTGACAAGTTTTGATCCTATCTTATTTGCTCTAAGGTGATTGTGTACACGGATCACATAGCGGTTCGATATCTTATGACTAAGAAGCAAGCAAAGCCACGACTTATTCGTTGGGTTCTCTCCCTCTAAGATTTTCACATGGAAATGAGGAGCAAAAAGGGAGCGGAGAACTATGTGGCGGATCATTTTTCTAGGCTTCCGTTTGAGAACAAGGAGGATGTGCCAATCAATGAGGAAATGATATTTAAAACTCTTATGGCTATTGCTTCGGCATCTAGCCTATGGTATGCCGACATGGCAAATTTTCTTGCTTATGGGGTCATTCCCCCAGAACTCTCTTCTCAACAAAAGAAACGGTTTTTCAAGGAGGCAAAGAGGTACTTTTGGAATGACTCATACCTTTTCAAACAATGTGGAGATGGTCTTTTTCGTATATGTGTGCTAGACCATGAAATTAATGGAGTTCTTGAGCATTGCCACTTGTTGCAATGTGGAGGTCATGGCGGAGTTGACAAGACGATGGCAAAGATTTCCCAATCTCTCTTGTGGTGGTCGACGATACATAAGGATGCTCGCAAATTTGTGTTGAGATGCGATAGGTGTCAAAGAAGTGTGGCATAACCAAGAGATATGAAATGCCTCAATAAAACATTTTGGAAGTTGAGCCTTTTGATGTGTGGGGTGTCCACTTTGTGGAAATTTATATACCTTAGTAGCCGTTGATTATGTGACTAAGTGGATTGAAGCCGGACCTTCTCCTACCAATGATCATAAGTTTGTGCTAAAGCTTCTAAAGAAGATCATTTTTCCTCGATTTGGGGTTCCAAGGGTGTTAATTTTTGATGAAAGCTCCCATTTCGATAAAATTAATTTGAAGCTCTTCTCAAGAGATATGGAGGTCATCACAAAGTTGGTCTTCCCTACAATCCTCAAACTCAAGGGCAAGTGGATGTGTTAAATCGAGAAATCAAGACTCTTCTTGAAAGGATGGTGGACAAATCGGGGAAGGATTGGTCGCTCAAACTCGATGACACGCTATGGGCTCTTAGAACGGCATACAAGACTCCAATTGATACAACCCCTTATCGATTAGTCTATGGGAAGCCTTGTCATATGCTGGTGGAATTGGAATATAAAGCTTGGTGGGCTATTAAGGAGCGAAACATGGATATGTCGTTGGCCGGTGAAAAGACATTGCTCAATCTCAATGAACTTAAAGAGCTTAGATATGACGCATATGAAAACTCAAGGCTTTACAAGAAGAAGATCAAAAAGTGGCACGACCAACATAAACAAGAGCTTTAAGGTTGGAGATAAGGTGTTGCTTTTCAACTCAAGTCTTCGTTTGTTTTCGGGAAAACTCAAGTCCAAATGGTCGGGGCCTTTTTTGGTATCAAAGACTACTCCCTATGGTTCTTTTGAGTTAGATACGAACGGTAACAAGTTTATGGTTGATGGTCATCGATTGAAGCACTATTTTTGTAACAAAGAAGTTGGTCTCATTGAATGTTTAAGGCTTGATCCTTTGTATCCCAAGCCCCCTTCTTGATGAAACTTTTCTCATGGTCAAGCTAGTGACCTTATAAAGAAGCGCTTCTCAGGAGGCAACTCGAGTTTCTTTTTCTTTTAACTTTGTGTTTTGATGGTTTGGATCAAATTGGACTTTGATTATATGAATTTTGTGTTGCTTGCTTTTGTAGGGTGGAAGTTGTATTGAGAATTTTGGCTAAGTGAAGGAAAGAGAGCCAGTTTTACTCCTCCAAGCAGCTTAGAGGAGCAACCACTCCAAAGGAGAGGAGCGCCCGCTCCAAAGGAGAGGAGCGCCCGCTCTATTTAGGTGAAGCGCCCGCTCCAGTGCTGGAGCACCCGCTCTACTCAGGTGAATTGCCCGCTCCATCAGGTAAATGTTTTTCTTTATTTTTCGGCAGAGGGGTAAAGCGACCACTCCACCCTGAAGGAGCGCCCACTCCGTATCAGGAGGAGCGGCCGCTCCTAATTTGAGGAGTAAGAGCGTCCGCTCCCTTCGATTTCAGCCAAAAAATTGGGCCTTAAAGCCGATTTTTCCCTTCTTTCCTCTAATTTCCTCACTTCTCTTTCTCACTCAAACCCTAACCCCCCTCTATCCACCTTCTTTTCTCACATCTTTTTCACTAATTTCTTGCAAATTCACATCAATTCCCTCAATTTAATTTTCTTTCCTTTATTTTCTTTTCTTTTTATATAGTTTTCTTTCTTTTATTCTTTTCATTTTCATTTTATTTCTTTTAGTTTTGTTTGTTAATTTTGAGTTCTTTTACTTCATTTTCTCTTTGTTTTCAATTGGGTTTTGTAGATGAATGTTCCAAGTTCAATTCCTTGCGCTCGCAAATTCGCACTCTCAGGCCAGGTGGTGTTGAACCTACTGTGGAAGTGTTTTGGGACTGCACACTTTAGTGTTCATCATGAGCTTGCTATGAGGGTGATGCACTGATGCTCGTGCCCACCGACTACTCCCCTCACACCTTACCTTCCCCTATTTCCCTCCGCAAGCCGCGCAGCCCACTGCCTTTACCTCTAGCATCCCACAGCAGCCGCTCTTCATCTCCAACACCACCTGTTTTCAATTAACCCCGCCAGCTCGCTGCCACCCACACCAAACAGCAGCCACCGCACAAATCAACCACCTTCCCCTTCTCCAGACGCAGCAAACACACGACCAGCACCACCCTTATCCCGCAACAATTGCGCCACCATACAAGCAACCAATTTCAGCAATTAACTAGAACAGCCCAGCACCACCAATTTCACCACGCAACAACCACTCACTAACAGCAATTTCTGGTAGCAGCTGCAAAAGCATCTCACGCAAACGCACTTCAATTCGATCCCAAATTATCGCGGCCTCGCTCGCATTCATCGCGGCCGCGCGTATCTGGGTTTGAGGTGATGCGAAGCAGGGGATTAATTCCCATCCTTCAAGAGCAGCCAATTTCGAGCCTCTGACTTGAATTGGGAATTTTCATTCCTTTAATTTCCTTTTAATTTTCTATTTTCCTTTTTACTTTCTTTTTCTTTTCGTATATTATTTTATTTTCATTTCATTTGTTTTATTTTTCTTTTATTTTCTTTTCTCTTTTATTATCTCTTATTCTTGTAATTATAAATACCCATTTTTGGGTTAGAGAGAAACAAGAAAAAGTAGAAGTAGAATTAGAATTAGATCATATTTTTCGTAGCTTAATTGAAAGCTTCTCTCTCTAGATTTAGGGTTAGTTTTAGGAGTAGATTTTAGAGAGAGAAAGTGAGGAATTTCAATGGTTATTTGAGAGGTTCAAGATTTAAGATAACAATTGTATTAAAGATCTCCATTATCAATCTATGAGGATTTCTCACTCTCTCACCTCTTTATTGCTTTGTTTGATTTCATATTTGTTTGGTTTGATTTTGATGTTTGATTGTTGATTAGTGTAATTTTTCCCCATATTTTGTTGATTCTTAATTCCTTTAGTTGTTAATTGATTAGATGATGATATTTGAGTAGTTGTTTGGCTAGGAATTGGGTTAAAATTGTATTATTTATTGATTGTGCTTAATTTGGGGATTAAGTTGATTTATTGTTGAGATTGGAGTAAATAATGGAAATTGTGCATGTGTGTGACTCGATAGGTGTTGAGAATTATGCTAGATTGCATTGTAAGTCTACATTGATACGAACCATTGATTTGTAGCTTGCAATTATCAATTGAGTTTGATTTATGACGTTCCTAGTTAGTGTCTCTCGTAGTTGACGCTAGTTAGACCTCTAGGAGATAGCTTGTCGAGCTCTTTTGATTGCTCTACCATTAGTCTTTGCAACCATTGATTGGTATATTGTTCCCGACTTACTACAATTGTCATGATTACTTGTTGATCCCCGTTCTTAGTGCTTTATTTGTTTGGTTCTTGTTTGTTAGTTGTTAGTGTTCTTCTTTTATCCTTAGACTTTGACCTAGCTTAGACACATAATTGAGAGCGCTTTAACATTACCGTTCCTTAGGGTTCGACCCTTGACTTGCCTCTATACTAGTATTTAGGTTGGTTAAGTGTTTATAAATTTAGTTTGGCCTAGGGAAAATTAGTTTCAACGACCTAGTTCACCCTCGTCAAAAATAGCGCCGCTACCGGGGAACGGTGTCTATGTTTGAGTGTTTTTTATTGCTTGAGTCGAGGTCACTGTATATACTTTTCTTTTATTCAATTTTTGTTTGTTTTGTGAAAAAAATGGCATGTTTTTCTTTTCTCAATATGATGGTGAGTCTTTTAATGTCTACTTCCATAGACTTGCGGAATTTTTGGACTATAATCATTATAGTCTTTGGGAGGCTTGTGGGATTTGTTATTTTGGTTTCAATGAGCAAACTAGGAATGTAGTTGTGCAGACACCCATTTGTGTCTCCCCAAAACCAAACCCAGTGATGAATACCTTTTATGTCATTTGATTATCTAACAAAGATGTTTTTATTAAAATATCTCGTCTTTCTATTTTTGAAAATATTTCTTTTCTTACCTTTTTTTGAAAAACATGCATTCCAGTTTAGTTTGGTCCATGATAAGGGTCCAATAATAGTGTAGTTGGATAGGGATTTAAAATGCCTTTCCAACGATATATTATAACCCCAATTCCGATGAATGATGAGAAAGTTATGGCCAAAATACTAAACTGGGCCCGATTTGGTTTTTATATGCGGCCCAATGATCTAGAGGAGGGCCTATTATTAATTATCATTCCTAAAGCTATTAGGATTGATTATAGTATTCTAGAATATTCTAGAAGGTTCTTTTAAATTCTAATGGAGTTAGGATTGATAATTATGTTTCAAAGAGTTTGAAATTGAATAAAACTGCTCCTTTTTAGAATCCTTGTTTTGTACAAAGTGGAATATATTCAGATTTTATTTTCGTGCCTCATAATATTTATCCAAATCTTATATGGTTGGATAGATCTTGAATTATCTTTCTAATGATAGATTATAATATTAAATCCGAGCTATAACGAAAAAGATATAAATGAGATATTAAACTCTATCCAAAACTGACACCCTTCCACTATTTCGGCCATATCTTTTTATCTACAAATGATTTTAATCTGACTTTAATTAGGTTGGAAAGTATACTTCAAGATCTTTTCAACGACATATTATATGCCTTATTTAGACTTTTGGATCAAAAGATATGATAAAAATAAAATCCACAAAAACTGCTGTCCATCGAGTTTTATTTCGATTCGAATTCGGATTCTTTTCTTATTCTTCGACCCTCTTTTTTCTCTATAAATAGAGGTCATATCTCCCCTTTTTCAATCATCAACTCTCATCAAGAATTTCTTGATTCTCTCCCTCTTTCTAGCCTAGCCTTTTACAAACACAATTCCTCATACATTAGCACTAGACACACCTAGCCAAGTTCGAAGTTGCCTTCGCCCTAGACGTGGAAGATTTTAATTTCTGAGGGTTTGGTCCCAAATCTCTCTTTCAATTATTTAATTTAATTCTTTGACTTTTTATTTTTCCTTGAAGTTACTAACGTGTGTATTTTGTTATTAGAAAGAAATACGAGGCATCCAAGTAAGTGCTTTAATTGTTTGTATTGATATTATGATAGAGAAATCATGTCTAGGTTGTTATTATGATTCTTAGTATCATGTTAGGATGCTCGATGTTTTGAATGACAACAATGATTCCTAGTATTATGTTTAGGGAAAAGGTTATAATATCAAATATGCTTATTATGATTTCTATGATGCCTTTGATTGTCTTTCCTAATATTCATGTTAGGGTTATACATTTGATCTTTATTGTTTAGTGACATGTAAGGGTTTGTTATTAATCTTGTTAGTATCATGCATAGGATCTTGCTATTATTATGCTTTAACATGATTACGCTTATGATTGTTATTATGATTATTATGTTGCTTAACATACATTTATTATTACTGCTTGATCACACCTTTTATGCATGTTTAAAGGGAATTTGTACTTGTAATCATGCTTAATAAGATAATTAATAATCTTGTTTAGGGTTAATTTGGATATAATTCAAGTGATTGCCAATAATAGTTTTGTTTGTGCATTAATATTCAACCAACATAGATAAACAAGTTTAGGGTTAAACCTATTGATTGCATGTTAATCAGAAAGCGCACATGTATACGATCAAAATAAAGTAGAGGCCTATTATTAGGGCAGGTTCAATCTCTTTTAGGTTGGATTTGTACCTTCATCCCCGAACTACCAGTCATGGTTCCAGACCTATTGGAGTTGACGATCTCCTGGATCGTTAAGGGGTGTAACCTTCACCTCGTGAACGGATTACAAGTTCCTAAAACTTGTTGGCAACTTTTTTGCTCTATCTTCTTTCCCTTTGGACGCCACCGTACTTTAGTGTATGATCACAGTGGGGTTTAAGCTAGGGATAATGCTTGAAATATTCCCTACAAGTTGAAAGCATGTATAATGGTGAATTTAGTGCATTGTCAACAGATGATGCTTGGGATTTCTAAGTTTTGTTTGCTAGGGATATCTATAATAGGGGTAATCATGATTCTATTGTTAATGTGCAATGTCTTGATTCTTCTAATGTTAGCATGATTTCCCATGATTTGTCACATGATCCCATTGGTGAACCTAGAACAAATGCTTTCAATTCTTTTCACCCTTTTTTTCATGATGATGAGGTGCATGCTCAAGTTGATGCTAATGGTGTGTTTCAATTTTCTCCATTATTTACCATGTCTTCTTGTGATGTGCTTTGTTCCCTTCATAACTCATGTGTTTGTTTGTGCCCCCATTCCTCATTGTGATGAATATGCTCAAGATTGTAATGTTGATTCTTCTAATCTTAATTGTACTTCTTCTTCTCCTATTGAGCCTCAACCTTCTACACCTTTTGAATCTCTTTTTGATATATTTGAGTCTCAAATTAGGCACATTGAGCTTATTAATGAGCTTAGATCTAGTAAGGTGTCGATTCTTAATTCTATGAGAAGTCATTTAGAGATAATGAAAAAGAATGAGAAGCGCATTGAGGAAGAAAAGAGAAGAAGAGATGAGTTAGAAAGCCAATTGTCATCCTTGATGCTTGTATGTGAAAAATCCCTATCCAATGTGTCTTTTGAGGATGATGATGATGATTTGAGCAACCAAGATAGGGTGAGGATCCCTTTGGTGTGAGAATTTTAGTGATGGTGAAGGAGTTGAAAACCAAGAGAGTGTTGAATTTGATTATCCTAACCCTCCTTCCCATCTTGATGAGTCTCAATTATATGTTTGTGACCCTTCAATCTATGAGTATATATACTCTTTTGAGAAAATGTCTCATTTGTTTTTTGAGAGTCGTATGAGGACTTATAGATTTTTGGATGATTTCATCGAGAACGCTTCTTAGGACTTAGATGAGTTTGAGATGAATCTACCTCCATTCATGCACGGTTTTGAGGCCTTGGGTTTTGAGATAGTTGATAAAAATTTTGTTTATTATGGTGGAAAGGAGCTTGAGGTTAATCCCCTTGGAGTTTTTAAGCTTGAGGGAGGTGTAGATTGTGAGAGTTTTTCATTTGAGGACTCTATGATTGATTTTCATGCCCTCATTGGCGATGTGAGAACTTGTGTTGAGGGAGTAGCTACCCCTTTTTCCATTACTCATACCCCTTTTCTCAGAGGTTTGACCACATCCCTTCTTGCCCTATTTTTCTCCCTTCCTAGCTCAAAGATCCTATTGGGAAGCCCTTTTCTATGGAAGATTTTCATGTCCCTCATTTCATCATTATTGAGGAAGAGAGGAAATATGCCAACCAAAAATTTTGTGAGGAGGATTTGCCTTATTCTTTTTCTTTCCCTTCTTATTTCCCCTCCTTTTCTTCTTCTTAAATTATTTTCTTGTATTTCCTTTTTATCCCTCTTTTTTTTTTCTTTTGGCATCTCCCTTCTTACTTGCGTGCAATAATCTTGTTGCACGTTCTTATCCCGTCATTTTCCTACCGCTTATCTTATGAAATGATTAGTAGTGCATTTGACAAGCTCTTACATACGTTGAATTATTATTTTCTAGAGCGGTCAATCTTGGACCTTAAGCAAGCCTTTCTCGGGAAGTAACCCATGTTTTATTGCTTTCATTTTCTTTTATTTTTAGAGTAGATTTTCTCTAATGGGAATGTTTGTGTGCCTTTTGCTAGGTACATGACTTGATATACTATGGTGCATTGCTTTGGATCAAGAATCGAGGAAGTAAACTCCATAATTGCTAGCATATGAAAAACAAGACTCAATTCTAAATGAATTTGGCTTTGAAAGGTTAAATTGGGTCATTTGCGGGTATTTACACCCACTTAACATCTGGTAATATCTTTCCTTGCCCTTTCTCTAATGGTTGATGCCTTATTGGACATGTGTCGGTATTGTTGGATTGTTCTCTTTGTTTTCCCCTCCCATGATCCTTTGATTTATGTTTGAGCATGATATTTCATTCAAGCTTGGGGAGGGTATTCTATCATGTTTAGTGGAATGTTGATTCATATATGTCATGCACATGTATATGCATTTTCATGTTCTTTATCTCGAACAACTCCAAAAAAAAAATTTGTTTCTATCAAGGAAAATTTGCATTGTGTTTTGTTTTGTTCTTGCTTTGGACATAATACTTTTGGACTTGTATAGTTTAATGCTTTTCTTCTTAAAAGGTAACAGTGTGCACGATTTGAGAATATGTTTGGTTGATTATAGGATATAGTATGCTAAGGTAGTCCTTTAGAACTTTTGGGACCTTGAAGCTGGATTCTATTTGTTTTTGAAAATTTGCAATTGCTCCCTTTTGGTGAATTTGAAGCTTTTAGTGAGTTTTTGCCACAACCTTATGATGTTTCATGATTTTATAGCCTTCTCCTTATTTTGCATGAGTGGCATGGATCCTTGATTATTGCGGACCTAATCTTGAATCTTGACTTATAATTCTTAAACACAAGACCGAACCATCTAGGGAGAACAAAGGCATCTTTTTGGGGTGGTAATTTTCTTTTCTAGGAAAACCTTCTTTATTTTTAGTTCTTGGGTTTTCATTTGCCTACTTGCTTACCATTTGAGCCTTTTCCCTTCTTTTCAAGCCACATCTATAGAACTTTTGAGCCTTCTGTTTCTTTTGTTCCATTTTTGGTTTTTGTGAAGCAAATGATCATGCTGTTGAAGATTGTGGTATATGAGTTTGGATATTGGTTCTTATTTGTAAGCATGCTTGTGTCTTGTATATCTTATGAATAATGGCAAGTGAATAAATGAAAAAGTTGTCCAAAGTTAAAAAAAAAAAGCAAGGACATTCAAATGCAAAGTTGGAAAAGCCGTACATAGTTAAAAGAGGCGAGGACAATGAATAAAGTGAAAAATGAAAAAGATTGAAAAAAAAATGAGAAAAAGCAAAGCAAATTCAAAATGCTTTGGAAAAAATTGAAAAAAAAAATGAAAAATGAAAAAAAATTCAAATACATTTTGATGTAAATGTTTCTCCCTATTTTAAGCATTGAGGACAATGCTTTGTTCAAGCTTGGGGGGAAGCGTCTCACGCTTTTTGTATATATCAAATTGGTTATAGGTTTGAATAAGCTTGGGGGTGTTAGTTTGTTTTTGTTTGGTGATTACTTGGTTATGAGGAGAAGGTTTGATCACCCTTTTTCTTCACTAATTAGGAATACCACCAAATTCTAAATTTTAATCCTACCCTCACCCTTTTACCCTTACGTTACAACCTTTGGGAAATACCTTTTAACCTAGAGGTTGAGTCACATATCGGGGGAGGGCATTATGAGTTAAAGCCTAAGGAGAGGGGATGCAAAGTCAAGATGTCGAGAAACCTCAAATCTTTTTTTTTTCTAGTTCCTTCGAGGAACTATAGAGACGCTCACTAAAAAGTAGTTTTGAAGCTAATTGAGAGAATGTGCTAAAACGTTTTGAGGTGAAAGTGAATCGCGTTTCATTAGTTCTCTATGCTTAGCATATCTTATGTTTCAATCACCCTTAGATATCTTAGAACGTGCACTCCCTTACTTCAGTAAGACTTGCATTCATTTATGCTTGTACATTTGCAAAAAGTCCACTCATGAACATTTGTTTTCTTTCATTTTCTTTTTGTTTCTTTTTTATGCATATGACAATAATGTTAATCAAAATTACGCACATGAAATACTTAGAACTTTTCGAGTCTCATCCACTCATTCTAAATCATTGCCGAAATAAATTTCAGGAATTAAAATAGAAATCTTCCCCGATGGAGTTGCCAAAAAACTGTAGGGAATATTTCCAGCATTACCCCAAACTTGAACCCCACTGTGATCATACACTTAAGCATGGTGGAGTCCAAAGGGAAGGAAGATAGAGAAAAAGAGTCGCCAACAAGTTTTAGGAACTTGTGAACCGTTCACAAGGTGAAGGTTACACCCCTTAATGATCCAGGAGATTGTCAACTCCAATAGGTCTGGAACCAAGACTGGTAGTTCGGGGATTAAGGTACAAATCCAACCTAAAAGAGATTGAACCTGCCCTAATAATAGGCCTCTACTTTATTCTAATCGTATTCATGTACGCTTTCTGACTAACATGCAATCAATAGGTTTAATTACTCTAAACCTATTTAATCTATGTTGGTTGAATATTAATGCATAAATAAAACTATTATTGGCGATCACTTGAATCATAATCAAATTAACCCTAAACAAGATTATTAATTATCTTATTAAGCGTGATTACAAGTACAAATTCCCTTTAAACATGCATAAAAGGCGTGATCAAGCAACAACAATAAATATCAAGCAACATAACAATAATCATAAAAATAATCATAATCATAATAATCATAACAGTAACCATGTTAAAACATAATAATAGCAAGATCCTAGGCATGATACTAACAAGATTAATAACAAACCCTAGCATGTCACTTAAAAATAAAAATCAAAGCTTTAACCCTAACATGATACTAACATGAAATTTTGAAAGACAATAGGAAGCATCACATAAATCATATTTGTCATATTTGATATTAGAAATTATAGTTGTTACCCTAAACATGATACTAGGTAAATCAAAACGCCCTAACATGACACTAGGAATCATAATAACAATCTAGACATGATTTCTATATCATAATAACAATGCAAACAATTAAAGCACTTACTTGGATGCCTCGTATATCTTTCTAATAACAAAATACACACGTTAGTAACTTCAAGGGAAATAATAAAATCAAAGAATTAATTTAAATAATTGAAAGAGAGATTTGGGACAAAACTCTCAGAAATTAAAACCTTTCACGTCTAGGGAGAAGGCAACTTTGAACTTGGCTAGGTGTTTCTAGATCTTGTGAATGCGGAATTTTGTATGAAAAAGGCTTGTTTAGAAAAGAGAGAGAGAAAGTAATCAAGAGATTCTCGATGAGAGTTGGTGTGAGAGAGAATTAGAGAGTTGATGATATTTGATGATTGAAAACTGAGGTTTTAGGAGGCTATTTATAGAGAAAATCAGCCGGATGTGATAAAAAACGAATTAGATTTTCGAAAAGAATAAAACACGATCGCAGCGTCAAACACGCGCGTGGCGCCAAACGCTGGACTATAGCGCCAGACGCTAGGTCTAGCGCCAGACTTCTTCATTATTCATCGGAATTAGGCTTATAATATATCGTTAGAAAGCTCTTTTCGAACCCGACCCAACTACACCATTATTGGACCCTTGCCATGGACCAAACCAAACTAGATTGGCTGTTTTCTTAAAAAGGTTTTCAAAAACAGAGAGAAACAAAAGAAATAAAAACTAACCGCAACACTAGACTTTCCACACTTTCAATTCATTCGATTATGATTTGACGTGAAAGGTACTTATCACTGGGTTTAGTTTTGGGGAGACACAAACAGGTGTCTATAGAAGCCCCCACTTTAGCTGAGTTTGGAGAAACGCAAGTTTCGAAAACAAAAGTAAAAGTAGCGATAGGGAGAATGATTCAGAACGTTATGCGATCCTAAATCATTCTTGTAACGCCGATACCTGTAAACTAGCGTTAGTTAAACAGATAAGAGAGTTAAGAAACGCGTATCTTGCACTGTCGAGCACACGTCTCTGGAGGTAACTGATTTGTTGCTGACAACTTTCCGCAAGCTAGGGAATGCCATCCTGCTATTTGTTTTGACGATCTTCTGCAAGCTAGAGAATACCACTTGAAGATTGTTATGCCTATAACTGCCTCCCATTCCGTCGTGATAGACTTCTACAAGCTAGAGAACCCCATCGAAGATTGCTTCGCCTGAAACGACCTTCTAGCGCTTTGTGACCATCTTCCGCAAGCCAGGGAACATGATCGAAGATTGCTTCGCCTGAAACTATCCTCATTTGTTGCGACAATACCCTGAAGAGTATCACCGAAGACCAACTCCTGTCGATCCTTTGCTGCTACATCTCGAGCCTTTTTCTTGAATCATAGTGACAACCTTCCACAAGCTAGGGAACGCTATCTTACTGCTTTAACGATCTTCCCTAAGCTAGAGGATACCGCCTGAAGACTGCTACGCTTGTAACTGCCTCCAATTTCCGCCGAGATAGTCTGCAAGCTAGAGAACATTATCAAATATTGCTTCGCTTGAAACGATCTTCTACCGCCTTGTGACCATCTTTCGCAAGCCAGGGAATATGATCAAAGATAACTTCACTTGAAATCACCTCCAGTTGTTTGTGACAACTGTCCGCAAGCTAGGGAATGTTGTCGAAGATATCTTCGCTTGAAGTCATCTCCAATGATTGTGATAATATTCCGAAGAAAATTACCGAAGATCAACGCTTGTTAATCCTTAAAAGCTCGCTTGAACTTTGCTTCCGCTATGCCAGTACGTCGGCACTTTTGCTGCTTGTGAACCATTATGTCGGTGCCTTTGCTGTTTATGAACCATTATGTTGGTGCCTCCGATGAGCCAATGCTTAGGCGTTTTAAGCTAAGTGAGACGATCATTTATCAGGTCGATCACTTAATGTGATTGTAATCGAATTGATTACTAGATCATGTCAAATTGCTTAGAGGGGCTAACTAGCGTACCAAGGAACCCAAAATGCTGCACGAGGTCCATATATAGCCATATTACAGGGCCTCACACTTTGTCGATGTACCATCGCCTGCTGAAAGGACTTGTCGCCGGGCTTTTTGCTTGTCGCCAGGCGTTGCACTCGGGATTTTCAGATAAATCCTCTTTCCTTATGCTGATGCTGTTCATTGACTGGTTTCGCTCTGAACCTTTAACTTGATTGTTTCCTTTCAACCAAATCTGCTTAAATTAAAGCTCTTCATTTGTAAGTTTTACTTAACCCCCTCTTATCCCTAGAAGAATCTCATGCATCTATATTTGTAGTTTTTCAAAATCCGAGAATATTCTTACTCGTTTGCTCTTTGGATTGTACCTGTATTTATATTTTTTACTATAGGACTTTGCTCATCTCTTTAATTATCTTAGGGCTGTCCTAAGACCCAATTAAGACTTAATGTGTTTTTAGCATATATGACTTGTCTTGACTCGACTTTCATGCGTTAGACTAAACTCGAGATGATGTAAAACGACATGACTCAACGTACATGACTCATGTGTGCACGAAAAAACAAAAAATTTCCGTCACTTTTGTGGAGGGTACCGACTTTTCCTAAAAAGAAAGACACAAAAAGGAAGAAGTTTTTTGAAGGTGCATGTTGAATGAGCTTAGCCAAGTATATGCATTTGATGCTGTCTCTCAAGGTGCAAAGGTTAATTCATCCTAGGCTATCCTAGTTGACTCAATAATGAAAGTATGTAGGTAACTTAGGCATGGAGGCTAAGCACTTCATACTTCGTGATGCGATAACGATTACAAGTGATGAGATATTTTGATATGACAAGGCATGCTTCAATGTCGTGTTAAGATCTCATGACAGAGGGTTTCTAAGGGGAGACTATTTGGTCATGTATCTGTGATGTGTGTGAAAGTGATTCTAAAGTTAGGCCGCAAGAGCTAAGTGTGTGGAAAATATATTGAAAAGAGTCAAATGATGGCGACTCTTAGGCTGGGTAAGCTAATCATATAAAGATCAAGCCCCCAAGTCTAGCTCTAAGTAAATAGGGATGAGAATAGGGGATCCCTTAATATGACCAATTATGAATGTAAATATGAATGCATGTTTATTACGGCCGCACCCCTTTGTGAGGTTGCCTACGTATCCATTAGGAATCAGGCTGAACGTAGCTCTAGCCGAACCTCGCACAAGTATGTGTATACCTCAAAAAGGTCTTTTTAAGGGTTGTGACGTGGTTAGGCTAAAGGTTGAAGAAGAAAGGGATAAAAGGCTCAAGACCCTAGATAAGCCCCCAAGGTGTGAAACTTTCCTTTTGAAATATTTGTATTTTCATGCTTGAGGTTTCTCACTTTTGAGCTCTTTTATTCTTTTATTTTTTTTTTTTTTTTTGCTCTCTTTTTTTGCTTTTGTATTTTTTTATATTTATAGGTGTGGGCAATCCCGATCATGCGGTCTATCACTCACTTGGCATTCATGTTTCTCAGGCACGGTACCGAGCACTTGATAAGAGATGCAATCTGAGACGTGTTCATGTCAAAGACATTGGAACACTTGCCCTTTTGTACACTTTAATTATTGTTATTATTATTTTTTTTTTTTTGCTATCTTAATCTTTTGAAGTTACTCAAGCTTTTTATGGAATTGAAAATTGCATAAGTTGCACACCATCCCATCCCAAGGTTAGGTAAATATGGGTTAAAAAATGAAGGGTCTATCGTTAGACGAGGTTTAAAGTGGTTTACCAAAAAAGGATTGCATATTTGAGGGGTGAAAGGTGATATGATGTGGCTACAAGGGGTGCCTCAAATCATTGGTATACCTTGTGCTTAGTGCGACAATATATAAATAAATATATATATATATATATATATATATATATATATATATATATATATATATATATATATATATATATATATATATATATATATATATATATATTGTGCAATGCAATGAAATAATGATCCTACAAAATAAATCTAAGGAGAATAAAAAGGTGCTTATGCTAGACTTATTGGGGAAAGGATAAATAAAAAATAGAAGAAAAAATCATGAAATCTTGTCGTTGAAGCTTGCCTCTTGTCCCTTGGCTTATTGTCACTTGGTGTTCCTGCCGACTGGAGGTATTGGAAGCCCATTATTGTCGATCAAATATTGGATTGCTTCCTTTAGCTTCCAACAGCTTTCAGTAGTATGTAGGGGTGTCCGTTCGGTTTTCGGTTTGGATTTAGTCCAAATCCGATCCAATCCGAAATATAATTTGGTTTTCAATTTTCCAATTTGATCCGATTCGAATTTCTCTCTTGATCCAATCCGAGTAAAATTCGGTTATTTGGATCTGATCCGAAAATCCAAATTATAATACATTATTTTTTAGCGCCTAATACAATTATAAAAATAAACCTTTACTATAAATAAAAGTCTTCAAAATCATGATTAAAATAAATAGTTCAACGTCAAATCATTAATTAATTAATACAAAGTTTGTCTAATTTATTTTATGTAGTAGTAAGTATTTGAGCTAAACTTCAAAATATACAAAAATCTATATTTATACAAGCTTAATTTTACAATTTGGTTTTTGGTTTGGATTGGATCTAATTAGGGTCAATCCGATCCAATCCGAAAATCCGAATTTCTAAAAAATCTCAATCCGATCCGATCCGGTTTAAAGTTCGGATCCGATCCGAATTGATAATTCGGTTTGGATTGGATTGGATTTCAGTTTTTATCCGAATTATGGACACCCCTAGTAGTATGACCCCTACTTTGATGGTACTTGCAGTGTACATTTGGGTTCCAACTAGGCAATCTCTTCTCAGGTGGGAGATCTTGAATGGGTCCAATAGAAGTAAAGAGTCCCCTTGTATGAAGTTGATCGAAAGCAGTATCGTAGCTAATTCCAATAGGGGTGAAATCCTTTCTTAGTTTCTTTCTAAATCCTCGATTATCCATGGCTAAGATTTCATTAAGGTCGAAAACCAACACTGTTACTAGAGTAGGTGTTTTCGGAAGAAGAAGGATAGTCGTTCTTCTTTCCTTTCTAGCCACTGTTGTTATCGTTACTAATCTTGGCCTTTTTGTTGCTTGGAGGAACATAAAGGAGACTTGAATTAATGAGGTCTTGAACGCGATCTTTGAGGATGAACCATCCTTCGGTAGTGTGATCATGGCCTCTACGGTGTTGATAATGAGAACGCTGTTTGATAACAATTATCATATCTCTTAATCCTTCTATTGCACCCATAAGCATGACAACGGTATTTCGTAATTCCTGAACATCCTCTTCTAGACTTGATGAGCTTTCACTAGTATTACTTAAGAAAATTTCTTTTTGGCCGACCATTATTACAACCCTTTTGTGAAAAGTGATGCTTTATTCAAAAGTGTTGTCTTGGTTAAATGCTCTTCTATCCTTGATCAAATGATGAGGAAAAGGAAGTTAGGAATAAGTTTTCTCTTTTTTATTATTTATTTTGACTTAAGCTCTATTCAACATGGAAGAGAATGGGAATAGATTGGACCCCCCCCCCCCACTCAAATGACGGAAAAGACCGATCCATGCATGAACCTAGGACATGGTCATGGTGACATATACAAAGTGTGTGCTAAGACTAGTGAGTGTAGGTGACATGTTAAGACTCATGTCATGACCATGTGGCCAAACTATGTGACTAGACTCAATTAAGGACTTAACAAGGTATTATTATTAACAGAATAATCGAATTGATTAGCAAACTGTTTAATTAGACACATAGTGATGACTCGAGCAACATGTCGAACTGTCGCCAAAGCAACAGGACTGTCGCCACACTTTGTAGTGTAGCGCCAGACGATAGAGTTGTCGCCAGGCGCTGCACAACAGAGTGTGGCGCTGCATTCCAAATCGCGGCGCCATTGCTAAAATGTTGATCTGGGACTGCTTTCTGTATTATTACTCTACAGGGCATGCCTAAAGTCGTACTAAGTCAATTCTGATAAAATTATTAGACTTTAATTACTCAAACCAATTAATTAATTAATTAATTAGGCAAAGTCCTTTTAGTCATTAATCAGTTTATTTAGTCTTAACACAAGTCAAACAAACGGTTAGGAAAAACACATAGAGTATGCACAACAAATAATGCACAATTAGTCAAGTAGGCACAATATGATGCAATGAGTTTGCAACCTAACCATGGCTCTAGTTCTCTAAAGTTCAGAATATGGGTTAGGCAAAGACGGTCCATGGTTAATTGTCCGGATGCACCGCGCGGAAGCCTTACCTTTTGAAGGGTTGGCGCGAGTGGATGGGACACCGCGAGTTAAAAAACTCGCTTCCATGGTTTGGTGGATTCAACATTCTCGGATGTACCCTTTATTGCACAGAGCGTTCAATCAGGTAGATGGAGCATGAATTCCCAAGGGTTATGTCCATATGTAGAACACATATGGGTTTCAGAAAAGTGAGAAAAACTCAATTAGGAAGTAGGATTCAGCAAACAATGCTAAAACAGGTCAAAATTAGAACGTAATTTTCAAGCTCAATATTGGAAGAACTTGGCGCCAGCGAACAGAGGCCGGCACCGCGATTTAGCTTTGGCGCATGGCGACAGGAGTGTCGCCGGCGCTAGAGTCAAATCCTTGGTGACAGACTCTGTTTTCTGACACTAGTTCTAACATGCCTCAGCAGCTTTCTGTGCTCGATAAAATTTTCCAGTTTCGCGCAGCATTATTTCGATCCTAGTTGTGAAAGATATTCCTCAAATTTCCTACGTGTAAAAATCCTATGTTTTTAACTCATTACGGATGGTCTTTCCAATGAGATCTTTTTTATGCATATGGCAATAACGTTAATCAAAATTACGCACATGAAATACTTAGAACTTTTCGAGTCTCATCCACTCATTCTAAATCATTGCCGAAATAAATTTCAGAAATTAAAATAGAAATCTTCCCCAGTGGAGTCGCTAAAAAACTGTAGGGAATATTTCAAGAATTACCCCAAATTTGAACCCCACTGTGATCATACACTTAAGCATGGTGGCGTCCAAAGGGAAGGAAGATAGAGAAAAAGAGTCGCCAACAAGTTTTAGGAACTTGTAAACCGTTCACAGGGTGAAGGTTACACACCTTAACGATCCAGGAGATCGTCAACTCCAATAGGTCTGGAACCAAGACCTGTAGTTCGGGGATGAAGGTACAAATCCAACCTAAAAGAGATTGAACCATCCCTAATAATAGGCCTCTACTTTATTCTGATCGTATTCATGTGCGCTTTTGACTAACATGCAATCAATAGGTTTAATTACTCTAAACCTGTTTAATCTATGTTGGTTGAATATTAATGCACAAATAAAACTATTATTGGCGATCACTTGAATTATAATCAAATTAACCCTAAACAAGATTATTAATTATCTTATTAAATGTAATTACAAGTACAAATTCCCTTTAAACATTCATAAAAGGCGTGATCAAGCAACAACAATAAATATCAAGCAACATAACAATAATCATAAAAATAATCATAATCATAATAATCATAAAAATAACCATGTTAAAGCATAATAATAGCAAGATCCTAGGCATGATACTAACAAGATTAATAACAAACCCTAGCATGTCACTAAAAAATAAAAATCAAAGCTTTAACCCTAACATGATAGTAACATGAAATTTAGAAAGACAATAGGAAGCATCACATAAATCATAATGGTCATAATTGATATTAGAAATTATAGTTGTTGCCCTAAACATGATACTAGGAAGATCAAAACGCCCTAACATGACACTAGGAATCATAATAACAATCTAGACATGATTTCTATATCATAATAACAATGCAAACAATTAAAGCACTTACTTGGATGCCTCGTATCTCTATCTAATAACAAAATACACATGTTAGTAACTTCAAGGGAAATAATAAAATCAAAGAATTAAATTAAATAATTGAAAAAGAGATTTGGGACCAAATCCTCAGAAATTAAAACCTTTCACGTCTAAGGCGAAGGCAACTTCAAACTTGGCTAGGTGTTTCTAGATCTTGTGAATGCGGAATTTTGTATGCAAAAGGCTAGTTTAGAAAAGAGAGAGAGAAAGTAATCAAGAGATTCTCGATGAGAGTTGGTGAGAGAGAGAATTAGAGAGTTGATGATATTTGATGATTGAAAACGTAGGTTATAGGAGGCTATTTATAGAGAAAATCAGCCGGATGTGATAAAAAAAACGAATCAGAGTTTTGAAAAGAATAAAACACGACCGTAGCGTTAAACACGCGCGTGGCGCCAAACGCTGGACTCTAGCGTCAGGCGTCTGGTGTGGCGCCAGGCGCTGGTCCTGTCGTCAGACGCTGGAATTAGATTTCCACGCATTTTCTTAATTTGATAAAATTTATCCATACAAGAGGGTAAAATCGTATTTTCCTTAAAAATACTTCTTTTATTCTGATTAAAACTTTAAAAGGTCAACAAAAGTCAATTTATCATTGCTAATTAAATTAGGAATGAAAAGAACCTTCTAGAAGAATCTAGAAGACTATAATCAATTCTAATTGCATTAGGAATGATAAATCATTATTAGGCCCTCCTCTAGATCATTAGGCCGCATATGAATATCAAACCGGGCCCAGTTTAGTAATTTGGCCATAACTTTTTCATTATTCATCGGAATTGGGCTTATAATATATCGTTAGAAAGCTCTTTTCAAACCCGACCCAACTACACCATTATTGGACCCTTTCCATGGACCAAACCAAACTTTATTGGCTATTTTCTTAAAAAGGTTTTCAAAAACAGAGAGAAAGAAAAGAAATAAAAACTAACCGCAACACTAGACTTTCCACACTTTCACTTCATTCGATTATGATTCGACGTGAAAGGTACTCATCATTGGGTTTGGTTTTGGGGAGACACAAACGGGTATCTACACTCGTTCTCTAGGGCGATCTAGGGGTTTTAATGGCTTGTCGATTGTTGCTAAAATTGACTGTGATTCCTACGAAAGTGAGTTAGTGTATATTCTTGTCTCTTCTCTTTTTTCTTTTTGTTTGTTTGAATAAGCTCATCATTTCTCCCTTGGTTTTGTTTTGGTCGGGGATGACCAAAAGATAAGCTTGGGGGTATTTGATGGGTGTCATAAATGGCACCCATTTGATGACCATTTAGGTTGTTTTTACCTTCTTTTCATAGCTTTCTTTCTTAATAAATGCTTATTTTTATGCTTTTTATCTCTTATTTTGTGTTTTTATGGTTTTTCTAGTATTTTCGCCTTTATTTGTTCTATTTTCGTTATTTTAGTTGCTTTCCTTTATTTTAGATTTTATAGATTTAGTTTTATTTTATTTTATTTTATTTTATTTTCATATTCATTTCATTTTCTTTCCTTTATTCTTTTTTCATTTTATATAGTTTTTTCTTTTATTCTTTTCATTTTCATTTTATTTCTTTTAGTTTTGTTTGTTAATTTTTGAGTTTTTTTTCTTCATTTTCTCTTTGTTTTCAATTGGGTATTGTAGGTGAATGTTCCAAGTTTTATTCCTTACGCTCGCAAAGTCGCGCTCTCAAGGCGGGTGGTGTTGAACCCACTGTGGAAGTGTTTTGGGGCTGCACACTTTAGTGTTCATCACGAGCTTGCTATGAGGGTGATGCTCGTGCCCACCGACTACTCCCCTCACACCTTACCTTCCCCTGTTTCTCTCCGCAAGCCGAACATCTCACTGCCTTTACCTCCAACATCCCGCAGCAGCCTGTCACGTGCCGACTACTTTACCCTAGTCACGCATTGTGCGCCACCCGCTTACAGTCCGTCGTAAGACGAGTCAGGCTTTCTCCTTGGCACTAACTCCTTGTGCACACGTAGCAAAACCCTTTGTGCTGCTAGAATAAGTTTGCTAGCACGATCCCTTGGTGCTAACAAGTCCCTTAGTTGAACTAAGCACTCTCCCTTAGTGCTTTAGTCCGAATTTACGACTAAGTGTCGTAGACAATTGAGCACCCAAGCTATCACCCTTGCTGGTATGCCCGATCACTCACTTGGCACCCTCGTGCCTTAGTTTTCCTCACACTCTCTAAGTGTTTGAAGGAAAGAGATTGAGTTGCAAGAGAACACAAGTGCTTTGGAATGCTTTTTGTATTGCTCTCAACTTAAATGTACAAATGATGCCTTGGAGCCTATTTATAGTGCTCCTCCCTACTTACAAGCTATCTCTAGAACGTTCCTAACCTCCTCAAATGGAGGGTTCTAGACTACAACAATCTGGAAAGTTCCCACCTCCAAAGGAACATAGATACATGGAGGTTTCTACATACATCTAAGCCTAGAATGCTAAAGACTAACCTAGAACATTCTAGAACTTTACATACATAGAAGACCCTAGAGACTTATAAGATGCACTATATGAACCTTGAATATTCTAGATACATCCCCTCTAGAATACTCCGCCAAAAGAACCTCGTAGATAGCTCCGGAACCTTCTAGAAGCTTCCCGCGTTTTCCGGGCTACCTGCTGCACAATCTTGTATTTTGGGACCTCATCTCGAAAAACCGACACCACCATCGTCTTCCTTGGCCCAAAATACGGTGGACCCCCAAATTTGGGCCCATTTGGACTTCATTTGTGTCTCCAAACGACCCATTATTGTGTTACTGTCAAGTTGGTGTTCACAAGGATTTTAAGCAAGGTGCAATATAAAGCTCTTTAGGGGGAAGTGCTTACCTGAGCACCAAGGCAGGCCCCCAGCCCCGAATGTTGCCTTGCTGCCTAGTGACCCTCTTGACGCCCATCCTTGGTGTGGGAGTTGACCCGTGACATTCTCCCCCACCCAAATTCTTGCCGACCTCGGCAAGATTGCCCGATGGGGTACGTGCCCGCGATCCGGTCTAGCGCACCACTCGTCCCTTGGATGCTTCCGTGCGCCGCTACCCCGTCCCTTATATTGACTCCACACTTGAGCCTTGTTGTCCCATCCCTTGGAACACCATGATGCCTTGTCCCTAGCATCTTCGTTGCCTTGATCCTCCCATGGACCGCCCCTTGACGCCTTTGCCTCGGCGCCCACCAAGCTTTCAAGGCCGAGACCCTCACGTCTCGCTCCTTGAGTTGAGCGAGCTTGATCCCTATCTCGCTCCCCTTTAATGTGATGGTTATCATGCCATCACTTACTCGAAAAGGTAGGACCTTCTGCAAGAACTCCATGCCTAGCACCACGTCCTCATCATCAATGTCGACCACCAAGAAGTCGACTTTTCCCTTCCACTTCCCCAAGCGGACTGGAACTCCCCACGCCCTTCCATACACCGACGTGGCCTTTGAATTGATGGCCTTCATCTCGCCATCGACCCTTGTGAATTTCACCCCTAAGGCTTTGGCTTCCTCTTTAGCCAAGAGATTGTGCGACGCTCTCGTGTCCACAAGCAGCCTTGTCGGTACCTCGTTCACTTCCCCATCTATGGCCATCAAGCTGCTCCTTTGCTTGACGCCCGTTCCTTCATTTGCTGAGGATGCCTTACCCTTCAGCACATCTTCATCATTGAGAAGCCTTATGCGAGCAAAATGGGCCCTCTCACCCATGGCCATTGCCCCCATACTCATCTCCGGAGCTGGCTCCTCCTCACTTGCGACCATGGCATTCAACTTTTGTCGTACCGGGCAATTCCTTGCTAAATGAGGACCCTCACAAAGGAAACACTTTAAAGGATTTGAGGGCTTACCTCCATCTCGATCTTCCCCTTTGGACTCCCACTTGGACTTGGCCTTGTCCTTGCCATGATCCGCATGCTTGGCCTTTGGATGCGATGCCTCCTCAACCTCCTGGTCGCCTTCCTCGACCCTTTTGCCCCTGTCCCTTCTCGATTCCTTCGGTATCTCGATCAAGGACTCCACCATGGCTATTGCCTCAGCAAGTGTCTTCACGTTCCTTCGTTCCACCTCTTGCTGAGCCCATCGTTGTAAACCTCCGGTGAAGTAAATGAGTTGGTTCTCCTCCGATAAATCATCGATCTCAAGCATGAGGGATGTAAATTACCTGATGTACTCCTTGATTGTGCTAGTGTGCTTCAAGTCACGTAGCTTCATCATGGAGACCTTCTTGGCATTCTCCGGGTAGAACTGACGCTTGAAATCTTTCTTGAACTCGTCCCATGTGCTGATGGAACAAGTCCCCTTCTTGATATCCAACTCCCGACGCTTCCACCAAAGGACAACATCCTCGCCCAAGTACATTGTGGCGGTGTTGATCTTTGATGCATCGTCATCCACCTTCATTGCGTCGAAGTACCTCTTGACGCCCCATAGGAAGTTGTCAATTTCTCGAGCGTCCCGCTTCCCATGGTATTTCTGTGGCTTTGGGACCTCCATCTTTGGCCCCCGTTGGATGGTGACACTCCCAGTCACTGCTGCCTTCTTACATAAAATGACATCCTCCTTCACCGACTCCACCTCGGCTCGGATGTCCCTTAGTTGCCCCAGCAACTCTTCCTTGAGTTTCGCGACCTCCTCGCGAATGGTTGCTAACGCGCTATTGACGAGCCCAAGAGTCTCGTCCCTCAAGTCTTGGGTAGCAGTGTGTGCGGCCTCCACGTTTCCTTTGAGCCCCTCCACGGAGTCCGAGAGTAGTGTGATATCATCGTGCATGTCCGCCATAGTACACTCTACCCTCATGAGGCGGGGTTCCAACTCAGAGGGCAAGGTTCTGGGCACCGATGGTTCCCTCGACGGGTCCCTCGTTCCCTTCTTCTTGGGCCTCCTCGTTGGTTCCTCTTCCCCTTGAAAAACTTGGCTCACCGGAACTTCTTTGTCACCAGCCATACTTATATCCACAATAAGAATGTAGTGACTTACCTTGTTGCCTAGCTACCGTCCTTCGTAGCTCCGAACAGCAACGCCTTGGATTTACGACGTCGATCCCACACGACAATCGTAGCCTTGCTCTGATACCACCTGTCACATGCCGACTACTTTACCCTATTCATGCACCGTGCGCCACCCGCTTATAGTCCGTCGTAAGACGAGTCAGGCTTTCTCCTTGGCACTAACTCCTTGTGCCCACGTAGCACAACCCTTTGTGCTGCTAGAATAAGTTTGCTAGCACGATCCCTTGGTGCTAACAAGTCCCTTAGTTGAACTAAGCACTCTCCCTTAGTGCCTTAGTCCGAATTTACAACTAAGTGTCGTAGACAATTGAGCACCCAAGCTATCACCCTTGCTGGTATCCCCGATCACTCACTTGGCACCCTCGTGCCTTAGTTTTCCTCACACTCTCTAAGTGTTTGAAGGAAAGAGATTGAGTTGCAAGAGAACACAAGTGCTTTGGAATGCTTTTTGTATTGCTCTCAACTTAAATGTACAAATGATGCCTTGGAGCCTATTTATAGTGCTCCTCCCTACTTACAAGCTATCTCTAGAACTTTCCTAACCTCCTCAAATGGAGGGTTCTAGACTACAACAATCTGGAAAGTTCCCACCTCCAAAGAAACATAGATACATGGAGGTTTCTACATACATCTAAGCCTAGAATACTAAAGACTAACCTAGAACATTCTAGAACTTTACATACAAAATGTACATACATAGAAGACCCTAGAGACTTCTAAGATGCACTAGATGAACCTTGAATATTCTAGAGACATCCCCTCTAGAATACTCCGCCAAAAGAACCCCGTAGATAGCTCCGGAACCTTCTAGAAGCTTCCCGCGTTTTTCGGGCTACCTGCTGCAAATTTTGTATTTTGGGACCTCGTCTCGATAAACCGACAACACCATCGTCTTCCTTGGCCCAAAATACGGTGGACCCCCAAATTTGGGCCCATTTGGACTTCATTTGGGTCTCCAAACGACCCAGTATTGTGTTATTGTCAAGTTGGTGTTCACTAGGATTTTAAGCAAGGTGCAATATAAAGCTCTTTAGGGGGAAGTGCTTACCTGAGCACCAAGGCACGCCCCCTAGCCCAGAATGTTGCCTTGCTCCTAGTGACCCTCTTGACGCCCATCCTTGATGTGGGAGATGACCCGTGACAAGCCGCTCTTCACCTCTAACACCACCCTTTTTCAATTAACTTCGCCAGCTCGCTATCAGCCATACTAAGCAGTAGCCATCGCACAAATCAGCCACCTTCCCCTTCTCCAGCCGCAACAAACACAAGACCAGCACCACCCTTATCCCGCAACAATTGCGCCACCATATAAGCAACCAATTTTAGCAATCAACTAGAGCAGCCCAACACCACCGATTTCACCACGCAACAGCCACTCACCAACATCAATTTCCGGCAGCAGCTTCAAACGCATCTCACGCATACGCACTTCAATTCGATCCCAACTTATCGCGACCGTGCTCACATTCATCGCGGTCGCGCGTATCTGGGTGTGAGGAGATGCGAAGCAAGGGATTAATTCCCATCCTTCAAGAGCAGCTAATTTCGAGTCTATGACTTGAATTGGGAATTTTCATTCCTTTAATTTCCTTTTAATTTTCTATCTTCCTTTTTACTTTCGTTTTCTTTTCTTATTTTATTTTATTTTTCATTTCATTTATTTTTCTTTTGTTTTCTTTTCTCTTTTATTATCTCTTATTCTTGTTATTATAAATACCCGTTTTTGGGTTAGAGAGAGAACAAGAAAAAGTAGAAATAAAATTAGAATTAGATCATATTTTTCTATCTTAGCTTAATTGTGAGCTTCTCTCTCTAGATTTAGGGTTAGTTTTAGGAGTAGATTTTTTAGAGAAAGTGAGGAATTTCAATGGTTATTTGAGAGGTTGAAGATTCAAGATGACAATTGTATTGAAGATCTTCATTATCAATCAATGAGGATTTCTCACTCTCTCCCCTCTTTATTGCTTTGTTTGATTTCATACTTGTTTGGTTTGATTTTGATGTTTCATTGTTGATTAGTGTAATTATTCTCCATATTTTGTTGATTCTTAATTCCTTTAGTTGTTAATTGATTAGATGATGATATTTGAGTAGTTGTTTGGCTAGGAATTGGGTAAATCTTTTATGATTGATTTATTGTGCTTAATTTGGGGATTATATTGATCTATTGTTGAGATTAAAGTGATTAATGGAAATTGTGCATGTGTGTGATTCGATATGCCTTGAGAATGATGCTATTTTGCATTGTAAGTCTACATTGATATGGACCATTGATTTGTAGCTTGTAATTATCGATTGAGTTTGATTTGTGATGTTCCTAGTTAGTGTCTCTCGTAGTTGGCGCTAGTTAGACCTCTAGGAGATAGCTTGTCAAGGTCTTTTGATTGCTCTTACTATTAGTCTTCACAACCATTGATTTGCATATTGTTCTCGAGTTGCTACAATTGTCATGATTACTTGTTGATCCCAGTTCATGGTGTTTTATTTGATTGGTTCTTGTTTGTTAGTTGTTAGTGTTCTCCTTTTATCCTTAGACTTCGACCTAGCTTAGACACATAATTGAGAGCGCTTTAACAATATAGTTCCTTTGGGTTCGACCCTTGACTTGCCTCTATACTAGTATTTAGGTTGGTTAATTCTTTATAAATTTAGTTTGACCGAGGGAGGATTAGTTTCAACGACCTAGTTCACCCCTTGTCATTTAGTTTATTATGATGGTTAGTTTCTCTTTCCTAGGCTATGTTTTTAGCTAGGGGAAGGGGGTTGAAAACATGTGATAATATTGATGATTGATGATGATTTGATTGAACTCATGCTATAAATTGATGAAAGATATGATTTTTGATAGCTTAAGATTATTAGTAGCACATTATTTGATGTTCTCTAATTTAAATGCATGAGAATGGTTTGAGTTAGATTAAGATCACCTTTACTTTGATGATTGCATGAAAATGAATTATTTCAGTAGAGTTTTATGTATTGTGCACTCTTAATCTTTTGCATGATTAGTGACAATTGGATGCATGGAAGTGATTCAATTAGGACAAGACTTAATTCGTTGATTTGCTTGAGAAATTTCATAAAAGTGAGTTGTTTGAGTAGAAATTAGCATTTTATGGCATGTTCTTCATGATAATCATCATTGTCCATCTTTGTTTGATCATGTTTGACGCACTTGTACCCCTAGCGTTGTTTATCTTTTGTTTAATCCTTTTTATCTTTCTTTCTTTATTGCTTTATTTTACTTAATCAAGAAAACCGTACCAACAAAAATATTCTCCTATTTACTCTTGCATTAGTGGATTTGATGTTTAACTTGTGTGCTTCCTCGTGGTTCGACCCTATACTTGCCACTAACTAGTTTAGTGAGAGGTCTAGGTTTATAAATAATTAATTTGATTAGGGTAGTAGTCCCAACGACCTACTCCACCTTGATCAGTCCAGACTTGGGTCTATGCCTGACATCTCATGTACTCGAATGCAAAAACATCATTGAATTCTCTCAGAAGCTTTATCAGGCCATCTCCAAGCAAGCTCACAACCATAGTACCAGACCATCCAATCATGCTGATCCGGGTCGAGCACTATGTCCGTGTGATCGCCAGCCGACGGTGGCCTTAACTCTTCTGGTTGGCCGACGACCATTAGTTGGTATGCCTGATCTTTCTTAATGCGCTTCTGGCATATTTGATGTGCATGGAGTAACCCTTCATCCAAATTTGGCTTAGACGATCGTGGTTGTCCTCTAGTTGTTGGCTTAACGGCAAGCTGATTACACTCTTTCGCCATTTTCTGATTACCATGAATTGTACCAATTTTCCCGTCCGTCTGTCCGCTCAAACTTCATCAACATCAAATGAGGGACTATTACCGTCTCGGTAGCTGTTAGAGTAGGACGATCGAGAATGACATTATATCCTATAAGTTCTTTGACTACCAGGAAGCGGACAACCATGTCCTTTCCCTGTCCATTCTTCCCGAATTAAACGGGCAAATTAATTCGTCTAACCGGGTGCGTGATACTCCCAACAAATCCAACAAGTGGATGGGAGATTTCTTGGAAGGCATCCTCTAGGAACTTCAAATTTTTTCAGACATCCTAAGCTGATTATGTCGATTGAGCTGCCAGTATCAACTAGCACCAGGCCAACCTTCATGATGAACATCATGGGGTCATTGTTAGGGGCTCTTATCTTGCCTCGTTCTGATTTACAGACCGTCACTTCCAAGAAGGGCTCGTCCTTCACCCCCTCGGCGTGCATAACATTTTCCTACTTCCAAGAATCCTGCTTGATTCCCTTCATGGTCAGGCCACCTGTAGCAAAGTCGTCGGATATTACGGCGACAAACCCTAAGTCAGTGCTATTTCCATCATCTTCCTTGTCATTTTGCTTTTTCTTCTCGGATTTGTTATTTGTCCGAGTGTACGTGAATTTTAACTTCAAGACTTGCGAATTCAACATGCCCTTCTCGGCTAGTTTATCATGCAATCTTTTTAAATTGATGCCTTTATTCGTGTCCTGTCCCACGTCCTTGTGGTAATGGCAGTATTTGTTTTTGGTTGCGGTACTAGGCCGAGCCTCTCAGTGGTTAGGGCTTCCAGAACTCAAATTTATCTTTGATTTCCATCAGGATTGAGAAATAATCCTTGTTGAACTCATACTGGGGTTCATACGTCTTAGCCTTCTTTGATTTTGTCTGCTGGCAATCGGCCACCTAGACTTCTTTTCGCTTGTTGTTTCCTTGTTTTTTCTTCCCGGACGAGTCTTGCTGAGAAGGTTGCTTCTTCTCAGCCCCTTTTTCCAGTTGTTCTGCTTTAGTGAGGGAACAAAAATCAAATGCTTCGATATAGGCTTCGGCCTCCCGCAACACACCTGCGAACGTCCGAACCTTTCTCATGACTAGATCAAACTTGAAACCATAATGCCTTAATCCCCGGAGATATTCAGAGTAGGCCATTTCATCCGACAAAAATGGTTGAATCTTTTCCCATATGAACGCAATCCTTCGTTCTTCCCTTGAACAATAGTGGCCAAGTTAATACTAGTCTTGCGAGGAGGTATGTTGTATGAAAAGTTTCCCACAAATAACAGACTAAGTGTAGTGAAACAGTTGATGCACCTGACCAAAAGGCTGTTAAACTAATCCTGCGCCACGCCCTTCAGGGTGGCCGGGAAGCATCGACACCACATGAAATCATCCACACTTTGATGATACATTAAGTTCCTGTACAAGGTGACATGCTCTTCTAGGTTTCCCGTACCATCATAGGTATCCACCAGTACACTCTTCACCTTAGCTAGTTGAGGAGAGTTGGGAATTTCTTGAGAAAATGGAGGCGGCTTGTGTTTTGGGTGGTTTTGTCCCTCGGGAGAGCTACAGCTCGCTGACTAATCTGACTGTGCCTGTATCTGCAAAACAACGGAGACTCCGGGTGTTTGGAGCTCCGCCTCTGACGATCAAGTTAGTACTTGAATATGAGTGGGAGAAAGTGCGAAAAATAAAGTGAGATCTTCTCGGATTTCGAGATTAGGTGTTTCTCTGATGTGAGAGAATGTAGGTTAGGTGTAATAAATGATTGAATGTAATGTGTCCCCAAATTTGGGGAATATCTCCCTATTTATAGGGTCATTGTTGGACGTGCCCTTTTCTAGGTCATTTGACCTAGATTTGGTGGGCTGCGCCGTTTTACGACGTTCTTGGGAATTGGGCCTTGAAGGCCGCAATTCAGGAAGCATCTGAGGTTGACACGTGTCAGCTAGAAATTGGCCCTAATGGACCTGCCTAGGCTTGACACGTGGCCCTCTCTGATTGGTCCACGTGGACAGGGTAATTTTTCCCAAAACAGCTTGTCATCAAGATTTAACAGAAGCATTTGCCAATCAATGGGCTAAGGTTGTGCGGCCGGTCCGTCCAGGTAATAAGCCTGGTCGAACGGCTGGCCATAATGCCTGTATTGTCCGAAGATAGGAAGGTTAGGCGGCAAAATTGCATTAAAATTCTAGGGGTCTGATACTGAAAAGGTTAAACTTGAATTAGAGTTTGAGTACGATGAGTTTGACTTATGCTGGTCCTGGCCAGACTAGTATGCTTGGAGGGGTATGGTTTGAGAAATCATCCAGCATGGTTGGTATAGAGGCGGTGTCCGAACAGGCTATTCGTTCACGCTGCTCATGCCGTATGTACTCCCTTGCATCCTTCTAACGTCGAGACGACTCAGTTATCTCCTTCTGAGGCTGTTTGGTCTCCCCCCTCCCCAACCGACTGCGTTTTCTCGAGGAGCCTAGACATATCCGTCCGTGGCATCCTCGGTGAACGTTCATGTCGACGAAATGGGGTATTCCCGGCATCTTCAGCACTGGTCGCCTTGTCTATGTCTTCTTTTTAGTGCCCTCTCTTCCTCTTATGGGTGGCGTCCTAGAAGAAGAAGGCATCTTACCTTCAAGCTCCCTTTGGAGCTTGCTTAAGGCTAGCTTAAGTGAACCAACTGTTACCGGAGGATCCTCGGCCTCATGAAATAAAGCGGTATGAGGATCACTATAATTGATTGTTGTGATTATATCTTCTACATGTCCGTCCTCATCAAGACCAAGACCTGTGTTAGGTGTCTGACCATCTATTGCCATAACAGACGAGTAAACCCACAGACGGCGCCAAATGTTTCAGAGTTTTTTGGAATCCCTAAGGATACTGGTTGCGTTCCTCGGATAGAGTGGCTTGGACACCTGCAAAAGAATGAATGTTCTGTTGCCGGAATATTCGCCTTCGACAGTTAAGTTAGTAAACGGAAATCGAAAATCTAGAGAGAGAAAGTAAAGAGAAGTCGGAGCTGTTTTTATGCTATATTGAATGTTATGTCATAATCCTCCCCTCCCATCATAAATGATTGGGGTATTTATAGGGGTGGGAAATTGTGCCCCTTTAGGGTTAGTGACCTAGGATAACATGCTCTGATTGGCGGCGTAATCAGGAGAGGGGACGTGTCCCTCGGGGAGCGCTGTTTTGCGACTGTCTAAGATCTTGGGCCTCCTGATGTAAGGAGGTATTCATTCTCTCTTTTCAGGTGCTCTTATGCTTGATACGTGTCACCTTCCTATAGGAACACGTGTTGCTATTTAATTTGAGTCGCGTGTCACTATGGGGTTGGACTACGTTCTTGAGGTATTTTTACCCTAAATAGTAATCATGCTCAAAAGTGGTCTAAAATTGCAGAAACATAAAGGAAAGAACCAAACACATAATCACAATTAATATGTCATTAAGATTTAAGGTTTAAAAGATTTAAAAAATTTCGTCGAAATGAAAAATCTCTTGAAACAGGCATTTCTGGGCAGTATTTGGAATTTTCACAATTCTTTAAGGGTAAGAATATTTCCATAACATCAATTCCAACCAAAATTCACTAATCATGGGTAAAAATCTGGATTCGGGAGCCAAAATTCTAATTAAATTGAGATTAAAATTAATAAAATCGAGCTACTAACTAATCTAATTCTTGACAATTTCCCTTTAAAGTAAACCATAATAGAATTGTCGCTTAAAACGACGTCCTCCTTGCCCGTTTTTTCATTTTGTTGTCTAACCAGCGTAAAACACACAATATTTTCTCATTACTAAATATCCCGCAATTTAAAAAATCCTTAACCGAAAGAGACGAGTAAAAAGGACAGAAAAAAAAAAAAAAAAGAAAAATGGTGAAAGAAATTCAGCGACTCAGTGAAGAGGAAAGAAAAGCTCTCAGACGCAGCAAATTCGCTCCACTTCCTCCTAAACCTTCTTCCTCTTCGTCGTCTTCTCTTCCCAGGTACGCAAACTTCTCAATTTATCTGTTCATTCATTTATTGAAATAATGTTATTGCTGATTTGTTGATTGATTTCTTGTGTGCGTGTTTGATTTTTTTTTTTTTTTTATTTTTTTTTTATTTTTTTATTTTTATTTTTTTATATTTGTAATCGGTATTTTTCTAATTGACAGTCGTAGTTTTAGTCTCAGAAATTTTGTATTTTGATGGTGAGATCTTAGTTTTGATTTCGGGTTGATGAGATTTGATATATTGTTTAATTATACTGATATGAGTTGTTCTACTTATGTTTATGTCAATAGAATTCTAATTACTACCTCTGTTTTATACTATTTGTAACAATTAGACACTTTCTACTCACACTGTAGTCAAATCTGTGCAAATTATATGAAATGGAGGTAGTATTTTGATGAGAATTGTCCGAACTAGTTGGTGTTTCTATGTTTTCAAGTTGCTGAAGGCTTATTTATCTGAAAATATGGAGTTTATGTTGGACCATATATTATGTATATAGCTAATGGGCCGGTGTAATGTTCCGCCCTACTCTCTTAGGTTGTATATATATTCGTGTATACATTAATACGAGATACAACACTCTATTCACTCTATTCTCTCTAAATTGACATGGTATCGGAGCCTAAACAACACTAAACCCTACGAACCCTAAATTTTTCTCTAAAATTTCTCTAATTGACAATGGTGGACGACTCAAAAATCGATTCTTTATCTCACTTTTATCTCGGCTCAGGTGATCAACCTGGAAATTTGATCACCCACGTGATTTTGAAGGGTGAAAACTATCTCTCATGGTCGAGGGCTATCTCCTTGTCCTTGAAATCTAGGCGCAAATTCGGCTTCATCGATGGCACAATTTCAAAACCCACCGAGAAGAAGAAGATGCTCGACTGGAAACAGTCAACTCTATGTTGGTGTCGTGGGTTTTGCGGGCTGTCGATCCGAAACTCGCTGCATCGATTCCCTACTTTGATGAGGCAAAGAAGCTTTGGGATTATTTGGAGAAGCGTTTTTGTGAAGCAAGCGGACCTCGGCTACAACAATTGAGGGCTGCTATCACTAATTGTAAGCAAACCAAGAACATGTCCGTTGAAGAATATTACACTACGCTACTACGATGACCTTCTTCGATTGCAACCACCACATGGCTGCGAGTGTGGCAATTGTTCATGTAACGTGGCTGCCAAGTATGAATTAGACAAGGGAAGTGGAGAAATTACATCAGTTTTGGGTCGGGATTGATGATGAAAAATATGCGGTTGTGCGCACCAACCTTCTCTCTCAACAACCCCCTGCCAATCTTGACCGTGCCTACCAAGCTCTGCTGCAGGAGGAACGATCTCGTGCAATTGCTGCCTCGAAATCGCAGAAGGATGAAGCCCATGTATTTGCGCTACCCCCTGATCGAAGGTCTTCTCAATCCACATACCGAGTGGATAAATCGAAACTCTATTGTACCCACTGTAAGCGTGCGGGTCATGATAACGTGGGGTGTTTTATGCTTCACGGATATCCCGACTGGTGGCTCGAGAAATATGGAAAAAAGGGGGGGGGGTCTGCTACGGGACAGCAGGGGTCCCCTGCTTCGAGCAGAACCGCTGCTGCTGTTGCTGCCCCGTCTTCTGTGGCTGATGAGGTCAAGCCCACGGCTAGAGCTAATGCCGTGGGTGCTTCACTCACTGCTGTTGCCGCATCTCTGCCTTCACAAGACACCCTCTCGACTTTGGCCGAACTCCAACCCGAGCATGTTCGTCTTCTCTTAACCATGGCTAATAATCGTCAACAAGATAAGATGACGGGTGAGTCTCCTACATTGTCTTGGATCATCGGCGCTTCTCATCATGTTACCCGTGTCGAATCTTGTTTACTGGATGTGAAATTCATATCTCCTTGTCCTGTCGGTCTTCCGGATGGTACTCAAGCCATGGCAACAAAGGAGGGTCGAGTGGTTTTAGATGATGGAATTATTCTTGATAACGTGTTATACGTTCCCAAATTAAATTGCAATTTAATTTCCATCTCTAAAATGATTGATGATTCTACATGTTATGTACAATTCACTAACTCTTTATGTGCTATACAGGACGAACTCTCGGGGAGCCTGATTGGTGGCGGTGAACGGATAGATGGGCTCTACTATTTCCGGCAACTTCCTAAAGTGTGTGCGGTGTCAAGTTCGGCGGTTTCGACATTCGAGTTATGGCATCGTCGTATGGGGCATCCGTCGGATAAGATTGTCAAGTTAGTTCCTGCTGTTAGTTCTAGTTCTAGTAGCAAATTTTTGAATAAAGCATGTGATGTTTGTCCTCAAGCTAAACAATTTAGAGATAGCTTTCCTAATAGTGATAGTAGAGCTAGTCGAATTTTTGAATTGATTCATTGTGATTTATGGGGGTCATATAAGACACCTTCTACTTGTGGAGCTCACTATTTCTTAACTATTGTTGATGATTATTCGAGAGGTGTTTGGGTTTATTTATTAAATGACAAAACTGAAGTTTATTCTTCTTTTTGTTCATTCTTTGCTATGGTAAAATGTCAATTTGATGTTACTGTTAAATGTGTACGGAGTGATAATGGAACCGAATTCAAACACATGTTTCCGTATTTTAATGACAATGGCATTTTTTTTCAAACCTCTTGTGTTGGCACCCCTCAACAAAATGGGCGGGTAGAGCGTAAACATCTAACATATTTTAAATGTGAGTCGTGCACTTATGTTCCAAGGTAACTTGCCGATTGATCTTTGGGGTGAATGTGTGCTTGGAGCGGTTTATTTAATTAATCGCACTCCCTCTAGTTTATTAGCCAACAAAACTCCATTTGAACTTCTCTTTGGCAAAGCCCTTAATTTTGATGAATTGCCTGTTTTTGGGTGTCTTTGCTTTGCTCATAATAAAAAAGCAAAGGGTGATAAATTTGCTCCAAGAAGTAGAAAGTGTGTATTTGTGGGCTATCCTCATGGCAAGAAGAGTTGGAAATTGTATGATTTAGATACCGGTGAAATATTTGTCTCACGTGATGTTAAATTTTTTGAGAATGAATTTCCGTTTGTGAAAGGGGATGAGCCGGTTTCTAGTCTTGAAAATGTTGCGGATATGTCTCACGAAAATGTTAGGGTTGATCATGATTTTTTAGAGGACTTGGAATATATTTTGGAGGTGGGTGAGGGGTCACTTGTCCCCGAAAATCAACCCCCCACCCCTGCCCATGCTGCCACACCTACGGCTGCCAGGACAGCAGCCCACACCGCAGGCCACCTGCAGCTACTGCCCGGGACAGCAGCCCCCACCGCAGGCCACCTGCGGCTGCTGCTGACGCTGCTCACACAGCAGCAGATGGCGCTGCTCCCACTGCCACTGCTTCTTGCAGTTCGGACAGCAGCTCCACGGACCCAAACGTGGCTGCTCCAAGCACTTCTACTACTCCTACACCTGACCTAGGCCGTGGTCAAAGGTCTAGGCAAGCTCCGGGTTGGCATCGAGACTACGTCGCACATACTATTTCTCTTGACAGTCCATCTATCTCCCCTTGTTCACCGTCTACTCCAAGCTCCTCAGGTACTCCTTATCCCTTAGCACATTTTGTGAATTGTAATAACTTTTCTGTGCCACATCGTGTGTTTATTGCAGCTGTGGATTCGATTGTTGAGCCTCGTAATTTTAATGAGGCTATGAAGCACGAGGGTTGGAGGGAGGCAATGCAAAAGGAGATTTCGGCTCTTGAAAATAATAAAACATGGGTGATGGAAGAGTTGCCTCCGGGAAAGAAAGCATTAGGGTGTCGTTGGGTATACAAGGTCAAGCTTAATTTCGATGGCACAATTGAAATATTGAAGGCTCGTCTCGTTATATTTGGTAATCATCAGGTTAAGGGTATCGATTATAACGAGACGTTTGCTCCCGTGGCAAAAATGATTACTGTTCGTGCCTTTCTTGCGGTGGCTTCTGCGAAAAATTGGGAATTACACCAAATGGATGTTCATAATGCCTTTCTACACGGTGATCTTGATGAGGAAGTTTATATGAAGCTTCCACCTGGTTTTCATGGTTCTCAGTCCGGGTTAGTTTGTCGTCTTCTCAAGTCCTTATATAGGTTACGGCAAGCGCCTCGCTGTTGGTTTTCTAAGTTGGCCTCCTCTCTGAAAAGGTACGGTTTAATACAATCGTACTCTGATTACTCTCTTTTTACTCTGCAATCTGGGGCTATTCAACTTAGTGTTCTGGTGTATGTTGATGATTTGATTATTTCTGGGAATGATTCTTTAGCAATTTCCTCATTCAAATCTTATTTGAGTGACTGTTTTCATATGAAAGATTTGGGTGTGTTGAAATATTTTCTTGGTATTGAGGTTGCGCGTAGTCCGGAGGGCATATTTTTATGTTAACGGAAATATACTCTTGATATTATTGCAGACACTGGTTTGCTAGGGGCACGACCTGCAGGTACTCCTATTGAGCAGAATCATACTCTGGCCAAATCAGAGTCTTCTTTCTTTTCTGATCCTGAAATGTATCGTCGTCTTGTGGGTCGCTTGATCTATTTATCCTTCACGAGATCTGATTTGGCTTATGTGGTTCATATCCTGTCTCAATTTATGCAACAACCGCGTCAGGATCATTGGGAGGCCGTTCTTCGTACAGTGCGTTACTTGAAAGGATGTCCGGGACTGGGAATCCTTTTGAGCTCTGATTGTGATCTGCATATTACAGGTTGGTGTGACTCGGATTGGGCTAGCTGTCCTCTCATGAGACGATCTATTTCTGGTTGGTTGGTGTTTCTTGGTGCTTCCCCTATATCCTGGAAGACTAAGAAGCAGGACACTGTGGCTAAGTCTTCCGCTGAGGTTGAATTTCGTTCAATGTCTAAAACCACTCATGAGTTGAAGTGGTTGAAGGCTCTCCTTCTGAGTCTAGGTGTTACGCATCCCCGTGCAATGAGTTTATTTTGTGATAGTCAATCCGCATTGTATATTGCGCGGAATCCGGTCTTCCATGAGCGTACTAAACACATTGAGGTTGATTGCTATTATCTCCGTGATGCGATTCAGGATGGAATTATTAGTCCGTCGTATGTGAAAACGACGGAACAACTTGCGGATATTTTTACTAAGGCATTGAACAAGCAACAATTCATGTACTTACTGGGCAAGTTGGGCATTTGTGATTTGCATGCTCCAACTTGAGGGGGGGTGTTGGACCATATATTATGTATATAGCTAATGGGCCGGTGTAATGTTCCGCCCTACTCTCTTAGGTTGTATATATATTCGTGTATACGTTAATACGAGATACAACACTCTATTCACTCTATTCTCTCTAAATTGACAGTTTAACCACTGGAATCAGCCTAGTTCTTTATCAAAGGAAATAAAATGTAATTTTCTGTGTCTTAATCATGCATTGGCTTGTTGGGAGTATTAAAGATTTGTAACAAAATCTTTTTCTCGGGCTTTGTGATTAATGCTCCATTGTCGCCATTACGCGTGGTTTTTATTGTGAAATGTTCTTGATCAAGGTATACAATTACAGTTACAATTAGAAATTGTAGAAAAACTGGTGTTTAATCTATGCAACATCATGATCATTTGACCTACTTGAATGAAAAAACTACACTTTTTTGGGTCTTACTATATATTAGGGGGTTAGATTTTAGGATACATATTGTTTTTCCGAAAACCCAAAACCCAATTGAAAAATGAATTAATTGTATAATTCAGATGAGCTTTCTGTTGAATAATCAGTAGACAAATAGAGATTACTTGTATATGATTTCTATCCTAATTGTTACTAGTGATGTATTTTAGTTTGTTGAAAAGTTTTTGCAATGGTTTTTAAATACGTGTTAGCCAAATACTTTTGATGATTAGAACATGAATAAATTTGAATCAGGCTTGCTCATCCTGGTGGACCTGTAACGACAAATAAGGCAGCTGCATTGGCGAAGTTTCTTGAGAGGAAACTGCAGGAACCTGGTGGATTGGATACCTTAAAACCTGAACTCATTGAGCTTGCTGTCAAGAATGCAAAGGAGACTGTGAATGCTAGTGAGTATTCTGCACCAAATATTTTATATGCTATTGATAGCATAATTTTACATTGTTGGGTCAATATCAGTTTGAAACGCATTCTAAACCACAGAGTTTGTTCAATATCAATTGAAAGTCGAAGTTTCACTTTTCTTCTCTCTGCTGTCTTCCACATTATGGCTGGTACACGCTATCAATTTCTCCATATGCTCTGTTGGTTGAGATGGGGCGCAATACTGATATGCTCCTCGCCTCCTCCCATGAGTTCTCCTTTTCCACAACTTTTTTCTCATTTACTTGTTAAGCTGTAAGTGTCATGCTATTATCCAATATATCGGCCTTTTTTTCCCATCAGTTCATCTCTTGCTACATAAGCCAGTATTTAATATCTGTTGATTATATCTAAGTCGTAAATCTTGTTTGCTATAATTTAGCTACCCCATTGCTATACAGTATTAGTGATTTAGTTACCTTAACCTTTTCGGAATGGGTACATCAGTCAATAGTATTTCTGGATTTTAATGTTTTCTAAACATTTTTTGAGGATAATGGTTCAATCTTAAATTTTTCTAAACCTATGTAAGTATGTATTTGTTAGTTGAGATGCGTGAAGGTCAGATAGGAACATTATTTAGTGCATCAATAAATTTTTAATATCTTTCCCATCATTATTCTATAATATATCTGCACCGAATCCATGCACTTTATAATGATTTTACATAAACTACTTGTCCACACCTATCTTGTGTAGATCAGTAAGATCACAGGGGACAAAGAATCTAAGATACTTGTGTTTATCAAGCTATAGTCTGCTTTTCTGGCAAATCTTTGGTGTCTGGGTAGAATAAGAGCTCACGCTTTTTAGGTGACTGGTTTATTAAGTGATTGACTGGTATAAGAATACATCTTGTTGTATAAGAATATGTCTTGTGCAGTTGGGACTATGGAGCCTTTAACCGTTTACACAGATGATGAGATTAAAAGAAACTGCAGAGACTTGGATTTGGGTGTCATGTCTGACACTCCAGATTTTATTAAATTTTATACAAGGCCACTACATATTTAGGTGTCATGTCGTGTCAGAGTGTCAAAGGTTCCGACACCTGACGTACAGCAAGGTATCAAAGTAACATAGGTTTTTTTTTTCAACATTTTTCTCTCCATGTGCTCCTAATCTTGAAACCATTATTTTTTCTCATTTTAAAGAATGAAGAAAGAACAGGACTAAAACACTTCTTCCCTAGCTAGAGAGTGAGAGGGTCAAACCCACAAGATGGAAGTGCTATTTCTGTTTAAAAAAAACCTGTCAAGCTGTATGCTGAGGCTGATAGAATGTTTCTGCTAATCTATTGAGTCTTCTTCCAGAAAAATGCCTTTTTTTTCTATACATTTTTATATCAGTTGGACTGTTAGTTGCATACATAGTAATTTATTTTGTTGCTTCACTTATTTCTTCTTGACCTGTAATTTTTATTTACCTATTCATATTGTCCTCATATATTATCATTGTCAATTGGGATGATGAAACTGTATGGTGCATTCATATTTTAATTATTTGTCCAAAGATACCATATAAGCTGAACTGAAGACTGTTATTTATATACAGGTGGAACTTCAAAACATGGGAAGATCATACGACATGTCACTTCGTTTGATGATGATGAGGTCCATATTCATTCTTTGAGCTGTCTGCACTTGTTGTGCGTTTTTAGTTTTTCCTCACTACATGAAAATTTTGGCAGGATCATTCATCCAAAGATGGATCAACATTTGAGCCGAAGAAGAAAAAATTGAAAAAAGAAAAGAAAGATAAGAAGAAGAACAAAAAGAAAAAGGTTATCCCTCTTAGCTGGTTTTCCTCCCCTCAAACCTCTATGTTCCAACTTTTGATTATGAGAAGTAAATATTAATATTTTTTTTAACCCTATCTTGCTTTTTTCTTTTTTCCCCTCTTCAGGTCGAAGATCAATAATGTTCAAGGAAGTGTTTTAAAGAGATCTTACAACGTGGATAGTTTAGGTTTTTATGTTACTGATCAACTCATTTTTGTAGAAACAGTTAACAGAAACTTGTGGATAGATTTGAGAATACTTATAATTTTTTTATTATGTAAGGATAAATTTACATGTGATGGATTGAAAGGCTTCCTTAGTACTCCCTCTACCCCATAATATAATAATTGACATTAACCTCTACACGGTACACATGTCAATATGTTATTTGATCTTATTATTAGACAATTAAATATTAATGAAAATTATAATGAAAGTTATATTATAAATCTATTTCCAATACCTATCTTACAACATATTTTTTGACAAATGTTTTTATTATGTTAGTAAAAAATTATGGTCAAAATTAATAAGGGAAATTCTCAATGATACTCTTGAGCTTCCTTCTTTTCTCAATGGTAAACACTAACTTTTAAAATTATCTATGGTAATCAATAATTAGTTAAACTAATTCAATGGTAATTTGAGTACATTAATCCTTTAATGTTAGCCTAATTGTAGTTAACTTAACTTTTACCTACAAATCAGATTGCCCTTAAAAATCAATTTTAACTCCAAATCAGATTGCCCTTTTCCCTCCTAAACCAAAATCCCCAATTCTTGTCTTTATAAACCCTCGAAACGGAAATCCCTATCCCCAATTCCCCTGTAGTTCAATTATTTGCAAGTAAGCTAAGTTTCTCAATGAAATTCTCTCGTTCTTCTACTGTTAGGGGTATCACCATTGATGAGAAGCTTGATTAGGTGAAGCATGCCCATTGCTAATGCAAACCATCGCAGGCTGTTTTACAAGTGCAGGGCTTGCGATTTTTTTTGCGTGGCTGAAAGAGGAAGATGTAATTAGGTCGGGGGAAGAATTAGAGGTTGAACAAAGTCCCATTGTTGTTTTGAATGAAAAGGTGGATGGATTGGTGAAGTATATTAAGGGAATTGTTAAAATTGCTCTGATTATGTACTTTATTCTGCTAGTTGTTGTTGCAAATCGAAATTAGGAAGATGTATTTAGGGAGAATTGTGGTAGCCCAAGTTTCAGTCAATTTCAAGTTTATGTATTCCCTTATTATGTACTACTTTCTAATTGAATGAAAGTTTATGAATTTCCTTTATTTTGCATTCTACTTGTTTAGTATCAACAACATTAAAAGTACAAATATTGCATGCATATAAGACATATATAAATGATCTGATTTGATTAAAGTCAAAGTATCAGAGAGATACAAAAAACAATTCAGCATAAAGCTTACATCATTGCAGATTGTGTATCCAAAAACATCAAAATGTGATACAACAATGAAATCATTAACTAAAGTTGTCCAAAAACATTTCAGTATATAAAATCTGACATCATTAACTAAGTTTGTCCAAAAAAAACCCAACAACTAAAACATGACATCATGATTTGATTTGATTAGGCTGGAACTAAGGAGTAGGCTGGGATGCAGACACAACAGTCTTAGCCTTCTTTGCTCTTGGGGATCTTCTTAATGGTTGAGAAGAAGATGCAGGTGCTGGATCTGGTTGGCTGAGAGATACTCCTTGTCTCTTAGAGGCTTGTTTTTTCTTTGATTCTGTTGCTGTTGCTTCCAAACTAGCCTTCTCTTTGCCTGTCATTCCACCTTGACTTGTTTGTGCATTATGCCAAAGGTTTCGCATTTGCTTCACCTGATAGTTTTAGACTTTTTCCCCTTGTCTTGCTCACCCTCTTCCCTCCTTCTGTTTCTTGCAGGTCTGCCTATTCCTCTCTTCATCTTGGGTGGGGTTATCTCAGGTTAATTGACTTTGTGGCCACTGCTCCACAACAGGGTTTGCCTTGATAGTGTTGCCATAAGTTAGTTTGTACTTGGTGATTAAGTACTAGTCATTGACATACTTATGAGGGTTATCATTTGAGTGTAAGATGGCCCTCATGGCATGCTTACATGGCAAGCCAACCAACTACCATGCATTATAAACACAAGTCCCTTCCCTCAAATTTATAGGTAGGACTGATCTCCCATCCAACACCTCATATTTACCTTCCCCACTCACCAAACACTTGCATGATCTTGATTCTTGGCTAAGGACTTGGAGTCTTTTGATTATGTTTGGAAAAATTTCACCTCTCCATTTTTCACATGCCTCTCTTCTAGTAGCCACCCTCCCCATGGTGAGCCTCCTTACACCTGTTATAGAAACTAAGGATAGGTTATTATGTAACTAAAATACAAGTAAATGCATAACATGTTTGGCAAGTGAGTATATATCACCTTCTAGCAATGTCATAACAGGTTTACACCTATCAAGGCCTAATGTGGAGTTGAAACTCTCAACAAAATTTGTTTTGTTAACATATGACTTTATGGCTGGATTAAATGCATTTTTAAACCACATTGATTGTAGTCCAAGTTTAGAAAACCACTCCAAAGCCAATGGATTAGCCTTTTTCAAACGTTCCATAGCCTTTTTAAAGCTAAAGGGGTTATATGCCCCACAAGCTAACCAAAATAATGAGAACATTAGCAAGCCAGGGAATTGTGGTTTGAAATTTTTCACCAAATGTTTACAGCAGTACTTCCTTCTCACTTTAGGCCACAAGTCTTGAATTGCAGCCTCAATACCCTACCAATGACATATAGTAGTTATAAGTCAATTTACAATAGTATATATGAAATATATGCATAAAATGAACATTAATGCTAGAAAATCATTACCTTATCAGATTATACACCATTCATCCCCTCTTCTACTATCTTTTAAAGCATTCTTCAAATGCCATAAGAAGAACTTCCATATTTCAGCATCCTCTCCTCCCACAATTTCCCAAGCAATTGGAAAGATCTGATTATTATCATCAAGAGCAATAACTGATAGTAGCACTCCACCATAATGACCCTTGAGATGAGCTCCATCCACCCTTATGAGACTTCTACAACCAACTTTGAGCTCGTCTAATGAAGCTTTGAATGCAATGAATAAACTACTAAAAGCCAAAGGTCTTTAAGGATGGTTTGTATCATCCCATGCACAAAATTCCAAAGACCCTGGGTTTAACTCTCAGATCACATCACAATACATAGGCATATCTGTGTAAGATACACCATGCCTGCCATAGATCTCCTCCAGTGCTTGTGTTCTGACTCTGTACAAATTGGACTGAGCCATATTGACCCCATATCTCTGAAACAGTATATCATTCAATGACTTTGCAGGGATGTCATTGTTTACTCTAATGTCATCCAACAAGACTCTCTTTTCCCATTTGCAATTCATCATGGAATTTATGAGCTCAACTCCCTTGCAAGTGTGTTCAGAATTCTCAATGGACTTAATAGATCATGTTGTACCATCTGGAAGAAGGGAGGTGATAAGTCTATTTTATATATATTTTTATTCCCCGTCTCATGGTCATATTTGTGCTTATTTGAGCTCTTCGGAGCTATTTTTATTACTAATATACGTTTTCTAGGGTTTTTGTAGAGTAAGTATTATTTTGTAGGAATTTGCAGTTTTGTGACAATTTCTGAGTTTATTAAGTCACTACAAAGATATTAGAGTTTGATAATATTTTATGACCGAATATTTAAAGCTCAAGACCGAGTTAAAGAAATTTCGTTCGGTGAATAAGGACTTGATATAGTAAAAGAGGTCCAAAGTTCCCATACGAAAAACGAACCAAACAAGTGAAGGAACTTGGGCTAATGCACTATAAAAGACCAATTCCAAGAACAAAAGGGAGGTAGAGCATTGAAGCCCAACTCGCTGCTCAAGCTGACTGGGCCCGATCGAGCAAGGTCTGCCCCGGTCAGGCAGATATCTTCGGCTATTTAGGCTTATTTGGTTTGGGCTTATTATTTTACATATAATTCTTGGACGAGGCTTCTAATTGATTTCTTGTTTTAGTGGGAGTAGGATTAGAAGTTGACTTATTATCAAACTTCCTTTTCTTTTCCTATTTAAGTGGAGTAGTAGTACTTAGCTTAAGTAGTTTTGAAGGTAGTTTTTAGTTTTATTAGATTTAGGTAGTTTAAGTTTTGTTTTCTTTTTCTACTTTTCACATCAAGATTTATTATTTTGTTTTCTTATTACTTTAATACTATTATTCTCTTTCTCTTAATTCTAGCTTTTTATTATGCTTTATTTAATTAGTTTGATTAGTTTAGATTTAATTATGTGTGAGTAGTTTTCTTTCTAGGGTTTGTAGGGATCCATAAATAATATGAAGGGGTAATTTATTATTGTTGATTGTCAATGCTTGATTAATTTCCTATTGATTGATTTAATGCTATATATGCAATTAGATTTGGCCAGATTTAATTTGTATGAGTTAAGAAATATTGATTCGAGAAATGAAATTGATGTTTAGGCTTAGTTTCAATAGGCATGTTAATTTATGAATGGTTAAGTAAAGATTCGAGAGATGAGATTTAATAACGGTAGACTAATTCTATGATAGTAATACGTAGTGAAAGCCCTTTATGATCTGACTAATTGATGCATTGATGATTGATTGTTATGTTTTACCCTAGAGTATTATTTATTGGTGAACCTATGCCCTAGGATTTTATTAATTGATTACTCCTTACTTTTATTCTTCTCTACTTTTATTATCCTTAGTTTAATTCCTTTTACAACAACAAATTTGGTTAAGTGATAATCTAGATTATATTAATTAAATAGGAATAGAAAGACTCGTTTCCTTGTGGATTCGACCATACTTCCCTATCTATTATTAATTAGTGGTTTTAGGAATTACTTTTGATTAGGTGATACAACTTTAGCCTGTCAGGAGGCATATAATCTCCAATTACAGCTCATATTTGAGCATGAAACTGAGTACCTGAAGTTGCTTGCATAGTCAACAATGATAGAAAATCAACATTGTATGCAATAGTCCCTCACAACATCTCTCAAATGTTGCTTATTTGTGAACAACTGTCATGGCTTCAAAACAATTTTACCAAAGCCCTCATCCTTGTACACTTCACCATTGTTCTATAATTTTGCAAAATAATTTTAGCTCATTTTCACACTCAAATTGAGGTTCCTCAAATGGATCAAAGTCATCCTTAATCAAAGGACCATAATCATCTCCCTGGATCTCATGTTCTGTATCCACACTCTTTTTAGTGTCTTCATTATCATACTTAGTTGGGTTGTACCCTTCATCTTCTACATCATCATCTTCCACACTTAGTGTCTAGTCACTATCATCTCTAAGGCTAATAGACAAACTCCTTCTAGTACTACCTACCCAAAAGATGCATTATGTTCACTGCTACAAGTAACAACTCCATGTCTCTTTGCAGTAGTCCTAGGAATTCTCCTTTTATAGAAGACTCACTAGAATCTCTTTCATGTGAAGTTTTACTAAGTCTAGCAAACTCTCCTATGTTTTTAATAGGTTGTAACAGTGATTGGGTTGATGGATGAGGGGGTTGTGTTTGTAACCCAGATGGTATTTGGATGTCATGTTCTTCAGTAGGGTGATCAAGAGGATGGTTTGGATCCCATGGAGTGGGAGAAATTTTAAACCAATAGTCAATTGTATCACCCCTCCCTCTACTTCTTCCTCTTCCTCTCCCTCTCCCTCTCTCATTCCCTCTACCTGTCTCATTGACAACCCCTTTGCCTCTGATTCTCCCAGTTCCCCTGCCTCTCCCTCTACCATTGCCCCCGCCTCTCCCTCAACCAAAGTACCAGTTCCCCTACCCCTCATTTTCCCTCTTCTAGTTGCAGTCCCTATTGGAGTATTAGGTACCCTATCACTCTCAGTCCCTCTATTAGGTGAATCTAGAATGTCAGCCCATGTCTCATCTATACATTGATTAATAACATGGTTAGTGTGCTCCAAATCATGTTCATCTATTGGATGATTACCTACTACAATCATATGCCTTTGAAAGTCTTCTTTAGTTACACCCTCAGCTTCCACTAACTCAGGCACACTAGACTATTTTTTCCTAGGTGTGAGTTTAGATCTCTTGATAGTCACTTCAGGTTCAACAACAACAAACTTGCCTATACTAATAGGTTCAATGGTTGATGGTGTCATAGCAGTTGGTGTCTTCCCTAACATTAGTGACCTAGCATCTTGGACCGCTTTACAATCCTTACCTACTGCTCCTACCCATATGTATATCTCCTTCTTCTCAGGCAAATTACTAAACATTTTCATTAAGTCAGCATCACTTTGAAGACTAATATGCTTCATTTTAAACACATATGAAAATGTAGGGTGTTCTGGAGTTTCCAAATTGTCCTTAGTTGCTTTCTCCCAATACTCTATAATAAGATCTATTAAATTTGCCTTATCAATGTCCTCAATAACAACAGCCACATCTTTACCCTATATTGAAACTGTAAGACAACATTATCACCCATTCTGCAAAAAATATAAGAAACACATATAAGCATAATGCCTTAGATCATAAAGTATAATATTCAAGTATTTTTAAGAATACAACACCAAATGCTTAACTCCATACACAACACAACATTATTTTTCATTGGCTAAACAACAAAAATAACAGCAGTAGTAAGAATTGTTTTAGGTGTTTTTGTCCCTTGGGAGAGTTACAGCTTGAAGACTGGTTGCACGCGGCCTATACCTGCAAAACAACGGAGACTCCGGGTGGTTGGAGCTCCGCCTCCGAGGATCAAGTTTGTACTTGAATGTAAGTAGGAAAAGGTGCGGAAACTAAAGTGAGATCTTCTCGGAATTTGAGATCAGGTTTTCTCTGATGTAAGAGAATGTAGGGTAGGTGTCATAAATGATTAGATGTCCCAAAAAATGAGGGATATCTCCCTATTTATAGGGTCATTGGGAGAAGTGCCCTCTCTTAGGTCATTTGACCTAGATTTGGTGGGCTGCGCCGTTCTGCGGCATTTCTTGGGAATTGGGCCCTTAAGGCCGCAATTCCAGGAAGAATTTGAGGCTGACACGTGTAAGCTGGATATTGGCCTAAATGGACCTGCCTGGGCTGGATATGTGGCCCTCTCTGATTGGTCCACATGAATAGGGTATTTTAACCCAAAAACATTTGCCCCTCACAGGTAGCACGTGGCAGGCCACGTGGTGCTTGTGACACGTGGCATTCTGGGAGTGTTAAACAGTAAAAATTGTTCACCTTCTGGGGTATGACGGGGATGCCCTCGTTTTACCCTTCTATAAATAGAGATTTTACCCTATCACTTCTCATTTTTAACAGAGCTTTTGAATTTTTAGAGAGAGAAAGAGAGAATTTCTAGAGAGAGAGACTTTGCATCCGTCTTCTGCAAATTTTGAGACTTCCGTCTGCATTTCAAGGAGCACATCCGGTCCCCGCGTATAGTAGTTTTCAGATTTTCCAGGACTAAGTTAAAGGTAATTGCCTCTACTCCCTTCAAGATTTTTATACTTTTCCGCTTGTATAGTTAAGCTTCCAAAATAAAATTCACTCTCCATCGACACACACGGATCCGTCTTCTGCAATTTTTGAGACTTCCGTCTGCATTTCAAGGAGCACATCTGGTCCCCGCGTATAGTAGTTTTCAGATTTTCCAAGACTAAGTTAAAGGTAATTGCCTCTACTCCCTTCAAGATTTTTATACTTTTCCGCTTGTATAGTTAAGCTTCTAAAATAAAATTCACTCTCCATCGACACACACGGATCCATCTTCTGCAAATTTTGAGACTTTCGTCTGCATTTCAAGGAGCACATCTGGTCCCCGCGTATAGTAGTTTTCAGATTTTCCAGGACTAAGTTAAAGGTAATTGCCTCTACTCCCTTCAAGATTTTTATACTTTTCCGCTGTATAGTTAAGCTTCCAAAATAAAATTCACTCTCCATCGACACACACGGCACCGCCTAGGTCTTTCAACCGGTCTCTTGGTACGACTGAATCTAGAATCGTGGGTGCCTTTTTGGACATTCGGACCTGCTTTGCTCATTCCCAAACTTCTTCGTCTCTATGTCTATGCAGGACACAACAACCAGAGTAAAGCAAACGACTATCAAGCCTAGGAAGCGGCGCGCTAGGAAAGTGCCCGCTAATGAAGTTATTCCTGATGAGGAATACGAGGGTTCGGAGGATGAGCAGGTGAGTTCTTCCCCGGATGGCACCCCCTCAACCCCAAGTGATACAATCTTAGAAGAGGCAGACGACGAGGATGATACCTCTTCCCTAGGTTCTGATAAAGGGGAGTTAAGTGGTGAGGAAATCGCCGAGAGGTCCGGATCAGAGGCATTAGGCTCTAGTCGAGAGAACATGGGGGCTGACTACCAGCAGCCACTTAAAGGGCTAGATTAGCCTAATCCCTTGGAAACTACGATGCTTCTAAGAGACTTGCGGTTATAAGAAGCAGCTTTCGAGCCTTTGCGGAGGCACATCCAGTTAGGGAAGGCTGGAGAATAGAGGTTCCACCTCTTGAGGCAACAACTGCTTGGGAGGACGATCTTGAAAATGTCGACAATTGTTTCGGCTACTACGAAGCCGTGATCAAAGCCAACCTCCGCTTTCCCCTCCAGAAGGGGATTAAGAAAATTTTGAAGGGGTATACCCTGGGAGTCTGGCAGCTTACCCCCAACTCGTGGAAAAACATATTGAGCTACATCGCCGCCTTCGAGTTTCAAAACATAGAACCAAGTTTTGCGGCATTTGCTCACATGCATTACATGAACCAGGCTCCAGGCGGGTATAGGGCGTGGTACACTCTAACCACACACCCCCAATACCTAATGTCTTTGGACAAGCCGTCCAAGTGGTCCGGTTGGAAGGAGAAGTTTTACTTGATATCCTCTCCAACGTTGGGACACAACCGTTTTCTAAGCCGGTACAATCAGGACCCAGCGTTACTTGGGAAAAAATGCGCCCTTCCCCGAATTCCGTCTAGGGCCTACGAGCAAATACTGGGGCCCGACTCCTTTGAGACCACGACTGAATCCTCAAAGGATGGGACCCAAATAATAGTCCCAAAGAACTGGATACCCCATCCGGGTTTTTTTGAAGGATGATGCATTCCTTTCCGCATTTGGGCTTAGCACATGTTCCCACAGGGTAGACTTACTATACATTCAACAATTTGACGTGTATATTAATGCCTTTATTGCCTTTGTTGATCTTTTTAACCAACTGTTTCCTTTCTTTTTACAGAAGACGCAAAGAACATGGTGGCTCCAGGGAAGACGCCTGCTAAATCGGCTGCTCAGGTGAGAAAGGAGCAGCTGCTTGAGAGGAGAGCCGCCTTGGCGGCCAAGGAGGCTAATAAAGGAGGGTTAAGCCCGCCTGCCATGCTTGCCAGCGTTTTTGTAGCAAATTAAGTTTTTACCGGCTTTACCCCTTTCCCTTAATCTGAAAAATGACCGACTGTATCTTGATTCTCATTTGCAAGGTAGTATCAAGTCAATTCCCTGCTCCGTTACAAAGCTATTCAAGCGGCCAGGGCATGAGCTGGCCAAGACCCACTCTAAAACAGCAAGGAAGGACCCTCCTCGCTCAACTTCTTCGGCCAACCCTGACAGAACCATTACCGGGGGCAAAAGCCTGACTGTGATGAAAGCTCTAAGTGAAATCTCGGAGCAAGGGAAAAAGCTAGATGCTTCTGAAGCATCGAAGAGTGACGAGCCACTCACTGCTGCAGTCGGCTCTCCAGCGGCTGAAGCGGAGTCTTCTCAGCTTCGAGTCCAAGATAAGACACGAATTAAACATCGCTGGCCGATTGACTGTATGCAAGTCAAGACTCAAGTCAACCCGTTTGAAGGTTCGATGAGCAATCGGTATGAGTCGGGTGCCGCCTATGTTGCTTTCTCACCAAGTACTTCTTTTGGTGCAGATAACCCCTCAGGGCCGCCTGACATGCGGGCATTTTCCAAGAGGATAGACCCTTATCAGGATAGAGAAACACTTTGTGCCTTATGTGCAGGCGGGGGATTTCGACCGAATCCAAGGCCTGCTGGATGAGGTAACTTAGCACCTACTTCACACTTTATACTTTTTACTTTAAAATTTTCAAGTGTGCAGCTAACCGTCTGACCCTACCTTTTCAGGTGATGCTGAGGATAGACGGGCTGAGGGTCCTCTTCAGGCGGAATCAAGAAGAGGTAAATGATGCCAAAAAGAGGGCCACCCAAGCTCTCAACTATACTGAATACAGTAAAATAAAGTGTGATGTTGAAATTAAAGCAGTATAGTTGAAACAGGAGGAGCTGATAAAGAATTTAACGGCTGCTAACGACGCCACTAACGACCGGGTCGATAAGCTTGAGCTGGATCTGAAGAATGCCCAATCTAACCTCAAGGCCTTAGAGGGAGCTGATAAGGAGAACGCCCAACTAAGGGGAGACGTTAGCCGCCTGGGTGTCGAGCTGGTTCAGCAAAGGAACTAGCACCAAGATGAGATTGCTAAGGATAAAAACCGGCTGTAGAGGTGATCATTTGCGGGCTTGGGTGGGTAGCGGGCCAGGTTTATGCTTATTTTTTTGTCCAACGGGCTTCATGTATCAAACCCGAACCCTTTTATACGGGCTTGATATTTTTTCCATGCCCGCTTACTAAACGGGCCGGGCTTGCCCGCGGGCTAACATGCCTTAAATTTTTGTTTTATTTTTTATAACAATAATTAATCTATTTATTATTTACATGTGCTAAAATTATTTGGTAGAGTTGTCTTATAATTTTTTATTCACAAGTAATGATAATAGAAATTAAAAACACACAAAATATGTCATAATATAAAATTAAAATAAATAATTGTAACCAATAAAAACTTATAGTTCATTATAGTCTCTCTATATTGATTATTTTATTTTCTTAAATACACAAAGTATTATTTTTATTATTAAATATAACACTAACTAAATAAAAATTATTAAAATAGTATTATTATAAACGGGTCAGGCGGGCTAGCCCACGACACATATTTTCTTGTCCATATTCGCCCATTTACATTAACGGGCCGGGCCTCCTAGGGTGAATCAGGGAGCGTGCCGTCTGTTAGATATTCCCGGATGCCATCCATCTAGGTAGAACTTTGGTCCAGTACTCCAATGGGCTAGTCATCTGATATGCTTCGTTTTCCATTACTTCCCAGAAGACTAACCGAGGCGTATCATAAGAGGCGGAAGATGCCAATTTTGACAACACATCCGCCTGATTGTTTTCAGACCTGGGCACTTGACTTAGATGAAATTGTTCAAGTGTCCGAGCTTCAACTTTGACCTCCTATAAATATTTGATCATAGGCAGATGGGTGGCTTCATACTCACCGTAGTATTGGCTAACGACCAACTGTGAGTCTAAGCAAGCGTCAATCTTGGTTGCCCTTGCTGCCTTACACATACGGATGCCGACTAGCTAGACTTCATATTCTGCCTCATTGTTCGAGGCTTAGAACTTGAACCGTAGTGCATATTCATATTTGTCTCTTTTCGGAGATTAACAGATTATACCTGCACCACAACCGTTCATAGTAGAGCTCCCGTCTACATGCACCTTCCAAACCCGATCAAGGTTGTCCAGAGTAACCGACCTTGTCATTTCAACAGTGAAGTCGGAAAACGCCTTACCCTTCACTACCTTTCTTGGTTCGTACGTGATTTTAAGAGACTGCATTTCAATAGCCCATTCGAGCATTTTATCGGATGACTCCAGGGTTATCATTGGCCACTTGAGGGGTTGACTTGTATAAATTACCACCAGATGTGCCAAGAAGTATGGTTTTAACTTCTTGACAACCATGTAAAGAGAAAGGCCAAAATTTTCAACCATGGGGTATCGGAAGTCAGCATTTCTGAGAACATGGCTAATGAAATAGACCGGGAGCTGAATACCGTCTCTCTCATCAAGGAGAACGACATTGAGGGCATGATCTGAGACTGTTGAGATCTATGTAATCAACACACATGCGCCAGGTTCCATTCGGCTTCTTTACAAGCACAACATTTGCCACCCAATTAGGGAAGTTACATGGCCAAATGAACCCAGGGTCTAGCAGCTTTTTAACTTCGACAGCTGCCGCCTGACTTCTTTCCTCGCCGTGATTTCTTTTCTTTTGCCGAATGTGCTTCTTTTTTGGATCAACGGCGAGTTTGTGGACAACGAGATCCGGGCTGGTGCCTAACATCTCTTTCACTTCAAAGGCAAAGATGTCTTTAAATTTTTTCAGCAGAAGATGCAAGTCTGCACCCAAACTTTCAAAAGCAGCCGTCCCCATCTTAACAGTTCGCTCTGGACGGCTGTTGTCCAGTGGAATATCAATGTGCTCACCAGCCGACTGGGGACGAAGATCATCTGACCATCCCCGATAAGTGATTGCTATTTCTTTTCCTTCTTCACCTCCACCAGCTAATCAATTTTTTCTTCTTTGCGACTGGAGGGGGGAATCAGGGTCCTTGACATCGTCAAGGTCTATTGGCTCTTTCAGCTAACCGGCTGCATCAGTCGTTGGTTTGACGTTTGAGAGATAACACTTTCTTGCTGCCTTCTAATCCCCGTTGAGAAAGCCAACAGAGCCATCATCCTTTTCATACTTAAGAAGCATGAGAGTTGGGATGATGACGGCCTTACACTCGTTCAGAGTGGGTCGACCAAGAATAATGTTGTAGGCGGTCAGCTCTTTAACCACCAGGAGCCGAACGACCATATGTCGCCGTTTCCCCTTCTGCCCCAACCGGATGGATAGATTGATTTGTCCGACTGGGTGCACGACCCCTCCACCAAAGCCAACTAATGGATGGGAGACGTCACTCAAATTGTCCACCTTATAGTTAAGCTTGGACATACACTTGTAGCTGATGATATTGGAGGAGCTACCCGTGTGTATAAGGATCCGACCACCCATTTGGTTGGCGACCTTACATTCAATGACGACAGGGTCGTCATGCGATTGGCAGACTTTTCCCTGACCCTTCTCAATGTTGAGGACGTCTGGGAATGTCCCTCTTGTAGACACCTATCAATCATCAATTGAATGGATCATCTTGTTCAGATGATCCTTGGTGCTCCGAATGGTTGGGCCACCGCATGCGAATCCGCCTGCTATAGTTTAGACCGGACGCTTGTCCGTATCCGAGCTACTAGTAGGCTGGATAGTCTTTGAAGGTTGTCCCAAATTCGTCTTAGAAGCCACTTTGGACTTCTTTTCTCTTTTTTTGCTCTTCATGAGCCGACTGAGCAGACCGATTCTCCTTTTGCTTGTCGGACTTCTTGGAGTCCGACTGATGGCTGGACGAGCAAAGGTCGGTGGCTTGAATAAAGCTCTCCGCCTATATCAACACCTCTTGAAGGGTGAAAACCCTTTTTCAGACAAGGTCAAACTTAAAAGTTGACCCGTCCTTCAGACCCTTGAAGAAGTCTGTATAGTATAGGCTACCTTGTCAGATGATACGTGTCGTTTACCGTATTAAATTAATAATTTATTTACCTAACTAGACCTTCAAAAATATTTACAAGTAGTAAAAAGGACAAGAAAGGGTCGATCTCACGGAGAGATTGTTAATCTACTATACTCGAGTAACTCGTAAAATACAATAACTATTTACACTATTTACATGTGATTGGGGGTTTAAATGATAATAATCAACTAGTACTATAATGAAAAATAGAATTTAAACTACTATATACAATTGACGACATACTTAACCAACTCCATTAATAAAATTTACTCAAATTAAACTATTGGTGATTATAATAAACCAGACTCGCATAATTAATCAATTTAATTACTAGACTAACTGTAGAGACTTTAGTAACAAAGACTCCCTGCCTTCCCTTATTTTAAACCAATTTTGAACTAAGCCGAAATTAACTCTAAACCAATCTAATTAACACAAATATGGTTGCAACTTGCATGAATTAGTCTTGGCAGCATTAATATCTAGGAGACCTCATTATTCCTAACTAATCCGATCACATAAATGTCAGATTATTTAGATTGAAATTGATCTCTAACTTAAACCAAACCATAATCGCAGACTCGATTTAAAATTAGGGACTACTCTTCTATACAATTTAAACTAAGCTCAACCATATAGATAGCAATACTTTAGAATCCAACAATAGAAAGATAACAATCATAGCTGAACTGCAAAATTAATAATTAATACCTAGCAAATTCAAATAGTCGTAAATTGAAATAAACCATGCAAATAGATTATAAAATCAATAATCAAATCATCACACCAATAATCCAATAAAAGTAATTAATCAATCTTAGCAAAAACAATCCAAAATAACAGTAAATGAAACAATTGAGTAAGAAGACTTATGAACTATACTCCTAAGAACAATCGTACAAGACCCGAATTCGACCCCGCGAATTGTCGTCGTTCTCGTTCAACCTTGGACTCGAGACTAAGATTCCCTCCAATGGCTACCTTCTCTGCTCCAATTGCCCAATTATGAGTCACTCGGACTACCTCACTCGTATATTTTCTGGTTAAGTTGTGTGTATTGAGAGGGAATAATTGGGAGTTTTTATAAGCAAAAACAACCTAGGTTTTCCGGGATCAAAGAGATAAATTAGGGAAAACAGATAGAGATTCATCTTATCTATATCTTGCCTTGAATTTCGGAGGATAATTTGTTGAGGAAGAAGAACAACTCGGTATTTTTGGGGTTTTGGCTATCACGCCCTTTTTCTTTACCTTCCCTTCTTATCTCTCTTTTTTTATTCTCTTTCTTTGGCTCTTAAATCTTGGTGATTTGATGACCCGTGACTTTGATGATGAGTCTTTGGGTTTCAACAATTTTATTATATTTTCCAAGTCCACTAATTTCTTTCCCTCCTCTTGATATATCATGGTTGCAAGTGGTTTTTGATACAAGTAGACCTTGTATAATCTTGGCCTACTAATTTTCCTCTTGTTTTCCTACCAAAAACACACAACATAATTTTAAGTACCACTTATTATAAAAATAGCAATAAAATAAAATACTAAATAAAATAGAATCTAAAATAATTAAAATCGATAATTTCATAAATTAACTAAAATAACGAGGCTGTGAGACTAATATTAGGGACTAAAAATACGATATATTATGCACTTATCATCAGACAACCCCTGGATTCGGATTCTCACCAGGTTGAACCGCCTGACATAGGAGCAAAGTCCTTCTCTCTCCCTGCCAGATGGTGTTTAAGTCAAGACTTGTTTTCTTGGCAGGGATGTTCATTGAGAAGTTAGAGGCAAACAGGAAGGCGAGCTTCCTGAAGCTATCAATGCATCTGGCTGGCAGGTTGCCAAACCATTGTTGGGCGACGCCCTTCAATGTAGCCAGGAATCACTAACACCAAATTGCATCCTCCAACCCCTACATGTGCATGAAGTTGGAGTAGGCCATGAGGTGGTCCTCCGAGTTGGTGGTACCGTCATAGGCACCTACCAACACATTCTTAACCTTGGCCGGCTGTGTCGCCTCGGTTATCTCCTTGGTGAACGCCAAAGTTTGTTCACCAAGTTTGAGCAGACGGAGCTGCCAGTCCAAAGGTTGGACATTGTATACCGCCTGACCCCCAAAGAGGGTCGACTGCATGAAATAAGGAGAACATAGGCTGTAGACCATAAGGGGTATGTACGGTGAATTCCCAATCACATGAGGGCTAGAATGGACAATATTATCGCCTATATGGCTCTCATGCAAGGATTGAGTATTCCTTGCAAATGTATTTCTAAAGTTGTCTTGAAAACTCGAGGCAGAGGCTGACTCAGACAGCTGCTGGCTCTGATTTTTCTTGATGACATGCCGAGCGTCGGTGTAAGTCTTCTTACTGCCATCCGACTCAACAACACTGATGACCTTTCTTATGCCCGTCTAGGGTAGAAGGATCTTCGACTAGTTAAAGGTAGGCACATTCTTCTCCTTAAGGTTTAGAGTAGGCTGGCTGTCCTTGACTGACTTCTTCCTCCCAGTCCGAGGAGACTTTTTTGGCTGGCTGACTCTTGCTAGTGCCAGCTGTTTTCTTTTCGATCAGATCCTTGATCTCACCCTTGAAACTGGTAATGAATTTCATGAGCTCGTATCTAGTGACTAGAGCCTGACCTCTTGCCGAGTGGGTTTCCCCTTCCAGCTGACCAAGAGGCCTGCTTGTACCCGCCTGGCTATCACCTCGTTCTAGAGTATCTCTGGGACGGATACGCCTAGAAATGAATGACCCATTTCTAGCCATGTATGTTTTGACCTAAGGATCATCATCCTCCTAGTCTGTAAAGACTTCCGGCTGATGAGCCTTAAGGTCAGGAGGCGGTATAGACTCTTGAACCATCCTTGAGGTACTCTCCCCACGGACGGTGTTTTGGGGTTTTTTGTACGTACCCGAATGGAGGGTATGTACGTCCCTCGGGAGACAGATCCGCAATGCAACACCCGAACGGCCCGATCACCTGCAAAACAACGGACCCCGGGGGGCCGGAGGTCCGCCTCCGACGATCAAGTTAGTGATCGATATAATGTATTTTTAGAGAGAGAAAATAGAGAGAAGGGAGAGTGATTGTGGGGGGCATGGCCCTTGGAGAATGAATTAACTCTCTTTGAACTGATGTGAAGATCATTATTTATAGAGCATTGGGATATGTGCCTTTTAGGTCATTTAACCTAAAAGGCTCTAGGTTTATGGGCTTAGAGCCCATTATCACTCTTCTATCATTGAGTGACACGTGTCATGCTCTAATTGGCTCATAGAGAGCTGAGATTGCGGACACGTGTCGCGGTGGCATTGGTCCACATATAGAGGGTAATTTTACCCCAAACATTAGCCCCTCGGAAGGGGTAATTTCTCTTTCAAGAGGAATTGCTCCTTTTAAAATCAAGGCTTTGCCGCTTGTTCAAAAGCTCTTTGGTCGACATGTATCTAGGTCAATACAAGAGAGATTTGATTAACTTGGAAAATTTGATACCTTATATGGTATGACATTTTCTAAGTTAATCAATCATAATAATGATTGCCGCTTGAACTAGACAGATGACGACTTTCATTTCTTTATGCCCCACTATGGTAGGATATTTTCGAGACGTTTGATATCTCATAAGGCAGGAGGCGAATGGCCGCCTGACAAGACAGGAGGCAAATGGTCGCCTGAAAAGTTTTGTAATTATACTTTCAATGTCCTTTTACCCCATTGGGAGGACTTGTATAATTTCTGAAGGTAATCTAGGTAAGAACTTCGGCCGGTCACCTGATGATGTCTTTTAGACATTCGGTTCCCGAAAACTTAGTCGTTCTTTAGATTACCCAGGTCAGGCGACTATGAGTTGACCAATTAGGTCGTTCAATCTTTGCCGTCTGCATGTGTTCGTAGAGCAATGTGCCACCCAAATGGGAGATGCTTCTCCTCGACGAATTCGCCCGAATGGACGTCGCCGGTTATCTGACTCATGTTGGAGCAGACGGCCTTACTCATGTTGGAGCAGACAAATTTATAGGAAAACAGATAACCATCCGGCCATTAGCCTCATGTCTTTTTAAGACGGTTTGTATAGCCACTAAGTTTTTAGCTTAGTTTATTATCCGGCCATTGGCCTCGATAGCCTCTAATCATGAAACAGTAGCCGTTTTCCATTTGTACTAGAACAGTTGGAAAACTCTATGCTTTTTAGATTTCACTTTAGATTTAATCAAACAACTGCGAGTGCTGCCTTAGCATTCGGTAAGGCCGCTTGATGTTTTAGTAGAGCAATGTGCCACCCAAATGGGAGATGCTTCTCCTCAACGAATTCGCCCAAATGGACGTCGCCGGTTATCTGACTTATGCTGGAGCAGACGGTCATACTTCTGTTGGAGCAGACTGTGGTCGTCGGCCTCTAATAATAATAATATCCGGCCATTGGCCTCACGTCACTTGGACGTTAGTTTAGCTACTAAGTTTTCAACTTAGTTTATCATCCGGCCATTGGCCTCACGTCACTTGGACGTTAGTTTAGCTACTAAGTTTTCAACTTAGTTTATCATCCGGCCATTGGCCTCACGTCACTTGGACGTTAGTTTAGCTACTAAGTTTTTAACTTAGTTTATTTAATTAATGAATCAATATTCAATAATAATAATAATAATAATATTCAAATAAGCTTTAACCGTCTTACTTGAAGGACCATGAAAGGCCGGTTGCCGAGCTTAACCGAATACGAAGGTTGCTTGACATTTATGCCGCTTGACCATAATACTCCCAAAGAGTCGATCTCACAAATATACATGCGGCTTCTTACATATACATGCGGCTTCTCATGCTCACATCGGTGAGAGTAAGATACATACTCTTGAGGTGATGTTGCTCCACTTATATGAGAGAGCAGCTTCACATATAAACATATGGCTCCACGCCACTTAGGTGAACTTGCAGCTCATAATAATGCTGCTAGCCCACTGAACTCCTTAAGGTGAGTCGACGTATTTTCTGCCTGGAGCATATGCAATGACAGCCGGATTTGGACGGAGTTGCCTCGAGCATATGCAATCACAGCCGGATTTGTAGTTGCTTTAAATGCTTAAAAATCGGAGTCGGAGATATTTCAACTCCTTGCTAGAGTGCCATGCGGCATCTGCCGCTTGCTTTCAATTTAGTTTGCCTCCTATGCTAACTCATACAAGATAGGACGCAAGTTCTCGAAATCCGGCTGCTCTTTCCCATTTGCGGCTGCTTGAGTAAGCTTGCAAAGTGCCGAATGTAAAAAAATAACACAATGGCTTCATGTTTTAGTGTTACAAACGGTCTAGAGCTGTTGTCAGACGGTAGTAGCCAGATGCTCTGCTTCTTTGACATGTATTCCTTGATAGCACTAATTTATATAAAAGAAAGCCCCTGCTATCGGTAATGGGAGCTAAGCAGCCCCTGCTCACACAGATGAACACATCCAACTTGGCATTAGAGCCGCTTGTGTATAGCCGAGATTCAATACCGTCTGACCCTTGTATAATATATACTCAAGTAATATGCTACCCATGTATAATATATACTTAAGTAGTGCCGCATGCTTTTTTTTTTTTTTTTTTTTTTTTTTTTTTTTTTTTTAAATCATAATAATGATAATTATTGATTTGCATAATACTCATGCGGCCTTTCAACCAAGTAGCTGTCTAGCCATGTCACACATGTTTGAGCAAACTCTCGGCATCACACTCGGCTCCATGGCCGGGTGCCTTGCACAACGTATCGAACTCTCGGCTTTTAAGCTAAGAGATGACTATGTATGTATGTTGCTGCTCGGATACAAGAGATTGAGGTTTCCCTCACATTAAGGGGAGCTTGCTCATTTCACTCGGCTCTTATGCCGCCTGTATTTGAGTTTAGATTGGCACTTAGTTGCCACTTGACAATCATGTCACTAAGTTTGCAACTTATTTGGCTTAGTAGCCATTAGACTAAGCTCACAATGATGATAATGATGATCAGAGCATCCGGATGTGTAGGGGAACAAAGCAGCCCCAGTCATCGAGCTTAATGAGCCAATGAAACATCCGGTCTTTATGAAGAACAAAGTAGCCCCTACGGCTGTGCTTATTTATTGAGCGAAGCATCCATGCAGCCGCCTTGATTGTGATCACCAGCCGTCACCTTTTATAGTGATAACCGCCTGCTTTAATACGAGTCGGCATTTTTTCCACTTGGATTGGAGCAACTTGGGCTGGTTGTGTGATGAGTGGCATTTATGCCACTCTTTTATCCTTTTTCTCTAAGGATTCCCCCCTCATTTGCACTTGTTTGGCCCTTTTTCTAAGCATTTTTACTTAGTTTTGCTTCCTCTTTTCTTTCTCCTTTATCCTCCCTTTTCTTAGTCTTCCCGCTTTGTTCTTATTGTGATTTTCATGCTTATGCTTTGTAGGAACCATCGGGATTTTCAAGAGGAGGAAGCTAAGCTCAAGGGAAGCTAGAGGAAGCATGATTCAGAAGAGGTTCGGCCGAACCTCCTGAAGGTGTGGCCGAACCTGCTCAGTGGTTCGGCCGAACGTTGAGGTAGGGGCAAGATGAAAATTGGCAGTTTTGCAGGAGTGGCCGAACCACAGGAGTTCGACCAGACCAGGATCAGGGAGGTTCGACCGAACCTACCCATGGTTCGGCCGAACCTACCCTGTAGTCCGGCCGAACCTACCCTGTAGTCCGGCCGAACCTTCCCATTTGTTCGGTCGGACCTCTCCTTTTATCAGCTGGCTCTGTACGGACTATATAAGTCCCATCTTAGAACGTTTTGAAGATTAGATTAACTTAGTTTTAATTTTTCTACATTTTAGCTTAATCTAGAGAGAGAAACACTATTAGTCTTCATTGGTAGAGAGAGAAAGTGTGGTTTTCTTCATTGATGAACTTAGATTTTGAAGAAGGAGTTTTGTTCAATCCTTTGTAGACCTTCATCTTCAATTAATGAGCAATCTCTTACTCTTTCTCTTTACCTTTGTTTTTTGATTTTGCTTATATGCTTTGATTTTTCTTCTTTGCTTATTAATCATGTTGATGCTTTTTGATTTGATGATTGATATTGTTTTCAATATGATTTGTGAGTAGTCACCTAGCCATGGGTGTGGGGATGGTGTAGTTGCTAATTGTTAATGCTTATAATGTTGGGGTTATGTTAATGGTGATTAAAGTCTTTGCATGCTTGATATTCTTTGGTCTTTCTTGCAAGTGCACATTGTTAGTTGATCAAAGATGAGTCTTTACTAACAAGTAACGGAAGTTGACTTAGTTGAGATTCATTACTATCGATAATTCTTTGTTTGCACCTTCTAATATATGGTTCTAATGTGGAAACATAGAGGCTATGTTAGGAGAAACCAATTAACCCCGGAAGACGGTTAGATTGGACCCCTTTACTTCGGTATTCGTGCATGTTTAGTTTACCATTGATATGCTACTTTGTTATTGCATGATCAAGCGTCAACTTCACCTACCCATTTCCCTTGGTGCCTAGCTATATTAATTTTAATCCATTTCGTTCTTAGTTTAACCTTCTAGTTATTCACACTTCTTGTTCCGAGATAGCTTAGACCCTAGGTAATGAATGCAGTGCTTAAGCATTTCTCCCTGTGGTTCGACCCCTCTATTTACCCTATACACATATTAGGTCGGTAGAGCGTTATAAATTCATTTGATTTAGGTGTAGTCACTCAACGACACGATTATTCCCTTGTCAGTGTGCTTCAATTGAGAATAGTACAAGGGGTAGCAATATATACATATGGCATTTTTGCCACACACCTCTTGCCGCTTGTACCGCACTTCTTACATGAGTACATGTTTGAAAGATAATTGCATTATTAGTGTTTACGATAGTATCAATCATAATGCCACCATTCTCATTATGCTATCAGGTTGAATTTGAGTCGGCATATTGCCGCTTGTATAAGAGTAAGCTTGGGCTCCTGACTAATGGAGAAGCTACTTTGCTGTATAATGCCGCTTGGCTACTATCACAAGGTGATTTAAGTTGCTCATCCTTTATGGTCATCCGGGTACCAAGTGCCGGCTGCCTCAATGATCAAGTGCCGACTGTCGCATTGATAATACATCTTAAAATATGATAATACCAATCATCATGCTTGGCAATTCAAGCAAGCTTTTTGCTGCATGTATATTATTGTCATCCACGTGAATAACAAAAGACAAATTCAATCATTGGTAATGATTGATTGAATAATGATAGTGATGAACTCAATGGTGCCGCTTGATGATTAACAAGGGCGGCTGTAATCAGTAATTCACTAATTCATGCTATTACATGCGGTTTATATATACTTAGATACATGAAGATTAATGCCGTATGTATAGCCTTGTAAATATGATATTACTCTTCAAAAGCTTTGTCATAAATAAATATGAAAAATAACAAATGGGAAGAGTAGGTTGTTTGAGAACGAACAACCATGCACTTGGCTTATTTCATTCGTCTACCGCCTCTATTAATCAAGCAACCAAACGTCCGGCTTTGAGGTTGAATGAGGCAACCATGGCAGCCAGCTTTGAACAGAGCAGCCGCATAATTGATGACGGTGACCGGCTGCCACCATTGATGAAGTTGATACATTTGATAAAGTTGTCGGCTGCCGTTTGATTGATCGGTGCAAAGGCCGGTAATGAATACCACCTGATCACCATCTTTACTATATGGAGATGAAGCTCCACTTTGCATGAATGAGCGGCTCTCGCTCTTTCCCACAAATGCCATATGCATGCGGCTCTTCATATATCAATATGAATTCCGTTGCAAATGGAAGAGGAATAAAATAATACTTGTACATGCGGCATTCCCATCATTCATGGAGAATTGATGCTTAAGTTTGGCCGCATGTCCCCCACTAATTCCAAGAGTTTATTCTTGAAAAAACAATTTGTATAATACAATGATTGGTCGCATGCCGCCTGCTTTATTGCATCGGATTCCGCTTGTTCTATCTTCAAGCAAAAATCTTGGATAGGCTTGAATTAATTTTGCTAGATGTCATGGTCTCATGGTGGAGTACGAATGTTGCATCTAGCTGGCTCAATAAATGAGCAATGATTAAAATAGCATGCGGCTACCGCTTGTATGCATCCGGCTGGTTGAGGTGGCCTGAGCATGCGGCCGACTCATAAAATGAGTCAGATTAAAATAGTGGAATTGGCCAATTTAGCCGTCTCACCCCTAATGTACCATCCTCCAACTTAGATCAAATGGCATTGCCTTTTAACCTTACATTAAGAGAATAAAAGATGCATGACTTAGTCTGACAGGCCTTCTTGACCGTCTGACTCTTGGCATTCGGCCTCATGACAGCTGATGTACTCCCCACAGACACCTAAAGGAGGCTCCCCCTATTAACTCGGTGATCCACCGTTGTGCCATTACAAATGTGCCTCCCCACAGACGGCGCCAAATGTTTTGGGGTTTTTGTACGTACCCGAATGGAGGGTATGTACGTCCCTTGGGAGACAGATCCGCAATGCAACACCCGAACGGCCCAATCACCTGCAAAACAACGGACCCCGGGGGGCCGGAGGTCCGCCTCCGACGATCAAGTTAGTGATCGATATAATGTATTTTTAGAGAGAGAAAATAGAGAGAAGGGAGAGTGATTGTGGGGGGCATGGCCCTTGGAGAATGAATTAACTCTCTTTGAACTGATGTGAAGATCAGTATTTATAGAGCATTGGGATATGTGCCTTTTAGGTCATTTAACCTAAAAGGCTCTAGGTTTATGGGCTTAGAGCCCATTATCACTCTTCTATCATTGAGTGACACGTGTCATGTTCTAATTGGCTCATAAAGAGCTGAGATTGCGGACACGTGTCGCGGTGGCATTGGTCCACATATAGAGGGTAATTTTACCCCAAACAGACGGTGCCAAATGTTTTCGGTGTTTTTGTCCCTCGGGAGAGTTACAGATCAAAGCCTGGTTGCACGTGGCCTGAACCTGCAAAACAACAGAGACTCCGAGTGGTTGGAGATCTGCCTCCGACGAACAAGTTAGTACTTGTATGCAAGTAGGAAAAGGTGCGGAAACTGAAGTGAGATCTTCTCGAATTCCGAGATCAGGTGATATCTGATGTAAGAGAATGTAGGGTATGTAATACCTCGTATTTTTATACGTATTTTAAGTAAAATAAGTATTTTAAGAAGTATTTAATTAAATTGAATTACTTTATTTAAAGTATTTTAATTATTTATTTTTAAATAAGTTTGGAAATATTTCAAAAAGGTAAGGTTATTGAATTAATTAATTTAATTAAGTTGGGGTTTAATTTAAGAAAAGTTTTAATTTAGTAAAGTTTTATTAGGGATGGGATTAGGAAAATTATAAGAGGAAAGTTAGGGAAAAAGGGTTTGTAGAAAAGAGGTATAAATATCCCACATATCAGGCAAATCAAACTTTGCCTAGAGTGGAGATAACCCAAGGTAAACTTCTCTCTCCTTTCTTCTTATTTTTCTTTCTTTTTCTTTTTCTTTTCTCCTTTTCCCCCTTCCCCTTTCTTTTTTTTCAACTGCTCTCCCCTCCACCACTGCCGACCACCGGCAGCAAGTGGCCGCCCCCGCCAGCAGGAAGCCACCGGCGCTGGTAGCCGACGTGGTGTCTGCCGCTGCACCCTCTCCCCCCTTTTCGATTATAAAAAAAATTGAATCTTTATTACTTAAAACTAATTTATTCCTAAATCTAATTGTTAATTATGAATTTGGGATTTGATTTTGATGTTTGATTATGAGTATTATGTTAATTAATTTTCAGATTATGTTTTTAATTAAAAAGCCCCAATTTTTGAAATTCTAGGTTCTTGATTTGTAAATTATTGAAGGGTTATGATGTATAATGCTTTGGACCTTTGATTAAAGTGTTTTAAGGCTTAATTACAGCAAGTTTTAATCAAAATTTAGTGTTGAAATTTTAGTAGAGCACTTAAAATCAAGTTTCTTTTAGGAATTTTAATTACCCATTAATGGGGACTAAATTATGATGTTTTAAATATAATTTCAGCATGTTTCAATTAAATTATGAGGGGTTTTATAATAGTATATTGCTGGAAATTTGTGTAAAGTGGATTTTAATACTCTTCTATAATTTTAAATTGTAGGAGACTTTGAAGTGAGTGATTTTTACTAGTCGTGGTGATTCTAAGATCGTGTACAAGGTACGTTCGCGAACTTAGCATAATTATGCTGATAAAATAGCATCCTAAATGTGTTTGGTTGATTACAAGCAGTATCATGCTAGGTTTGGATTGGAAATCATGCTTTGGATATTATTGGTGATTGGATTATGAAACATGATTTATTTGTGATGGATTATTGAATGGAAAATAATAGTTTGAACTATTATTTTTGAACCACATATTTATTTATGGTGTTTTGGGTGCTTTTGTCCCTCGAGAGAGTTACGTCGCAAAGATTGGTCCGGCTGAGCTATACCTGCAAAACAACGGAGACTCCGGATGGTGGAGCTCCGCCTCCAACGATCAAGTTTATAACTTGAAAGAGAATAAAGAGTACGGAAATTTAGGTGGGGATCTGCTTGGATTCCAAGCTCAGGTGTTTCTCTGATGAGAGAGAAAGTAGGTGTAATAAATTATTCAATGTGTCCCTAAAATGGGGAAATATCTCCCTATTTATAGGGTCGTTGGTAGATGTGCCCCTATCTAGGTCACTTGACCTAGATTTTTAGTGGGTTGCGCCGAATTACGGCGCTTCTTGGGATTTTGGCCCTTGAAGGTCGCCATTTCAGGAGCTTATCTGAAGGGGACACGTGTCAAGAGGGCATTGGGCCACTTGGGCCATCTTGAACTTGACACGTGGCCTCCTCTCATTGGTCCACATGTCTAGGGTATTTTTACCCAAAACATTTGCCCCTCACAGGGGTCACGTGCATGTCACGTGACGCCTGTGACACGTGTCCACCTATCAAAGGTGAACAGTTACAACGGATAGTAGAATTTGAAATTCAAACGGGGATGCCCCCGTTTTCACCTTCTATAAATAGAAGTTTACCCCCCCCCCTTTTCTCTCACTTCATTTTCATTTGACTTTTCTAGAGAGAGAAAAAGGAGATTTTTAGAGAGAGATTCTCTGCTTCCGTCTGCATCAGAGTTTTCAGGATTTATGTGTGCTAACCTTGCAACACCCGGTCACCGTCTGTAGCTGTTTTTAGAATTTTCAGAGTTAAAAGTAAGGTAACCTCCTGTACCATTTTTATTTTTTCTTTTCCAACTTGTATATATTCTTTTTCCGCATGTATACATAGTTTTAGAAATAAAATGAGTTCTCAATGCACACACTCGACACTGCCTAGGACACTCAGCCGGTCTCCTGGAACAACCGAGTCTAGAACAAGGGGTGCCTTTTCTGGACTGTCGAAACTGCTGTGCTCATCTCCGAATTCCTCCCTCTATGTGTCTGTGCAGGACACAATGGCCAGAGTCAAACAGACGGCCAGGAAATCTAAGAGCCGGCGCACTATGGAAGTGCCAGCCGATGAGGTTATTCCGGATGGGGAACATGAGGATTTGGAGGAGAGCGGCAACTCTGATGAAGAGGCTCCTTTCTTCTTCCGAGAGCTCTAGCGTGCGGGAGGTATCCGGAGAAGAGGTCGCCTCCTCTAATGGATCCGGGGAAGGATCCGGTGGTACTGAGGCCGCTGAAAGATCGGGGGCCGAGACTTCTGGCTCCGATCAAGATAATTTCATAGCTAGTACCAGCAACCGGCGAAAGTTGCTGACAACCCCAACCCAAAGAAAATTAGGATGCTTCCGGGTGACATTACCCTGCTGAAAAGTGGCTTTAGGGCTTTTAAGGAAAAGTACCCCTTTGGATAGGGGTGGGATATTATCATCCCGCCTGCTGATGCAGTGATGGTGTGGGATGCCAAGATAGAGAATGAAGACAATTATTTTGTCTGCTACAAGGCAGTAATAAAAGCCGGCCTCCGGTTCCCCCTCCATACCGGGATTAGGAAAATCCTAAAGGGATATGATCTGGGAGTTTGGCAGCTCACCCCCAAATCATGGGTGAACATTCTGAGCTACATTGCCGCCTGCGAGCTCCAACTTAGCTCCCAGCTTCTCCGCCTTCGCTCATATGCATTACTTAAGCAAGGCACCAGGCAGTCATGGGGCTTGATACACTTTCTCCACCTTGCCCCGGTACTTAATGAGTTTGGACAAGGTGTCCAAGTGGTAAGGGTGGAAAGACAAATTTTATTTGATTTCTTCTCCAACCCAGAGACACAACCAGACACTGCGCCGGTACAATCAAGAACCGGTTCTTCTGGGCAGGAAATGTCCCCTCCCGACACTCTCTACTAGGGCCAGGGAGCAAATAATGGAGCCGGGTTTCTTTGAAACCTCTACTGAGCCCATGTGGGATGGGACTCACATCACTGTTCCAAAAAACTGGATCCCCCACCCGGACTACTTCAAAGATGAATGCTTTCTGTCCGCCTGTGGGTTAAGTCCAATGTTTCCCAAGGGTAGATGCACTTGCATCCGACATGGTTGTAATTTTTATTTGTACCACAAACTTTTCATGATTTTTTCTAACTTTTTTTTTCTTCTTGCAGCCAACGCCTTGAAAATGGTTGACCCAGCTAAAAATCTGGCTAAGTCAGCAGCGTTGCTGCGCAAAGAAGCTGCTCTCGCAAAGAGAGCAGCCATCGAAGCCAAGGAGTCCAAGAAAGGCGGGGTAAGACCGCTTGACTTTAGCTTTTTCTTTACATTTCTTGCAAAAGCATTTCGCCGGTTGGGTACATTTAACTTCTTAATTTGCAGGACTCTGTTAAACGCGTTCCACGCTATTTCTCCAAGCTTTTCAAAAGGCAAGGGGAGGATCTAGAAAAGGCCCCGGCTGCTAAGGCCGCCAGGAGGGACCCCCCAGTCAACTTCTACTGCCAGAACTGATCGTCCCACGACCGGTGGCAAGTCGCCTTCTGCAATGAAAATTCTGAGCGAAAGCTCAGAACGCTCGTAGAAGAATGCGCCACCAAAAATTTTCAAATTAATTCCCAACCTTAACCCCTAGCCATTACATTACAACCCAAGTTAAGACCCTTGGACTTGGAGAAGTGCGGTCAAAGAACGGTGGAGGGAAATAGATTTCAACCCTATGGAAAGAGTGAGCATAGTTGAGATGTCGGGATAACCTTATGACTCCACAATAAATTTCTTTTTCCGGTTCCCTCGAGGAATCATGATGAGCTAACTTGGGGATGATTTGAAGCTAGTGGAGAGAACGCGGACTGTCTTGGTTGGAGCTAGGGAAGAGGATGCAATCATTAGTTTTCTACGCTTAGCTTAGGTTTGTCTCCTTCAACCATGAGCATCTTAGAACGTGTTCCCCCTCTTTGAGTTGAGAAAAGTAAGCATTCTTTGATTCATGTCTCTATGTTAGAGTCCCTTTGGAGCATTTCCCATCGTGAAACTTGATTGATTTTCTTAACCCTTGTCATATTATGCTTGTTGTGTGTGTTGTCTTTTTTGTTTTAGTATTCCTTGCTTGAGGACAAGCAAAAGGCAAGTGTGGGGGATTTTGATGAGTGGCATTTATGCCACTCTTTTATCCTTTTTCTCTAAGGATTCCCCCCTCATTAGCACTTGTTTGACCCTTTTTCTAAGCATTTTTACTTAGTTTTGCTTCCTCTTTTATTTCTCCTTTATCCTCCCTTTTCTTAGTCTTCCCGCTTTGTTCTTATTGTGATTTTCATGCTTATGCTTTGTAGGAACCATCGGGATTTTCAAGAGGAGGAAGCTAAGCTCAAGGGAAGCTAGAGGAAGCATGATTCAGAAGACGTTCGGCCGAACCTCCTAAAGGTGTGGCCGAACCAAGGTGTGGCCGAACCTGCTCAGTGGTTCGGCCGAACGTTGAGGTAGGGGCAAGATGAAAATTGGCAATTTTGCAGGAGTGGCCGAACCACAGGAGTTCGACCAGACCAGGATCAGGGAGGTTTGACCGAACCTACCCATGGTTCGGCCGAACCTACCCTGTAGTCCGGCCGAACCTACCCTGTAGTCCGGCCGAACCTTCCCATTTGTTCGGTCGGACCTCTCCTTTTATCAGCTGGCTCTGTACGGACTATATAAGTCTCATCTTAGAACGTTTTGAAGATTAGATTAACTTAGTTTTAATTTTTCTACATTTTAGCTTAATCTAGAGAGAGAAACACTATTAGTCTTCATTGGTAGAGAGAGAAAGTGTGGTTTTCTTCATTGATGAACTTGGATTTTGAAGAAGGAGTTTTGTTCAATCCTTTGTAGACCTTCATCTTCAATTAATGAGCAATCTATTACTCTTTCTCTTTACCTTTGTTTTTTTATTTTGCTTATTTGCTTTGATTTTTCTTCTTTGCTTATTAATCATGTTGATGCTTATTGATTTGATGATTGATATTGTTTTCAATATGATTTTTGAGTAGTCACCTAGCCATGGGTGTGGGGATGGTGTAGTTGCTAATTGTTCATGCTTATAATGTTGGGGTTATGTTAATGGTGATTAAAGTCTTTGCATGCTTGATATTCTTTGGTCTTTCTTGCAAGTGCACATTGTTAGTTGATCAAAGATGAGTCTTTACTAACAAGTAACGGAAGTTGACTTAGTTGAGATTCATTACTATCGATAATTCTTTGTTTGCACCTTCTAATATATGGTTCTAATGTGGAAACATAGAGGCTATGTTAGGAGAAACCAATTAACCCCGGAAGACGGTTAGATTGGACCCCTTTACTTCGGTATTCGTGCATGTTTAGTTTACCATTGATATGCTACTTTGTTATTGCATGATCAAGCGTCAACTTCACCTACCCATTTCCCTTGGTGCCTAGCTATATTAATTTTAATCTATTTCGTTCTTAGTTTAACCTTCTAGTTATTCACACTTCTTGTTCCGAGATAGCTTAGACCCTAGGTAATGAATGCAGTGCTTAAGCATTTCTCCCTGTGGTTCGACCCCTCTATTTACCCTATACACGTATTAGGTCGGTAGAGCGTTATAAATTCATTTGATTTAGGTGTAGTCACTTAACGACACGATTATTCCCTTGTCAAATTGGCGCCGTTGCCGGGGAGACGGTTTCCATTGCTATTTCATTGCTTGTTTGAGACTATCTCATCTTTATTTGTTAGTTTTTGCTACTTTTGTTACTTGTCAGTGCTTACGTTCTTCTTAGCTTTATTGTATGAACAGAGGACGAACCCACTCAAGATCTTTGATTCCCATCAATCCAGAGCTAGAGAGGTCTTTGTCCCTACTTCGAAGAGAAGCAAGAGCAAGGAGTAGAAATTCCCACACTCCAACGAGAGGAGTAAGAGAATTAGAAGATACTCCACCCTCTTCACCCTCAAGTGAAGAATTAGATAGCCCTAAATCATCTTCGAGTTCCGAAATCAACCCTTTCTCAACCTATAAGTTTGAGAGTAAAGAAGGTTCTAAAATGGGAGAGAATACGCCTTTGAGTCGTCTTGGGGCCCCGAAGCTTTTAGAGCGCAAAGTGGGATCCTAACTCCTACTACTCAAGCCAACAATTTCGAGATCAAGCCTAATTTGATTGCCTTGATTGAGAGGAAACAATTCTCGGGTGGAAAGTTTGAGAGTCCTCATGAGCACCTAAAAGAGTTTGAGAAATATTGTGACACAATAAAGGCCAATGGAGTGACTCAAGAATATATTCGCCTCAAAATGTTTCCATTTTCGCTAATTGGGAGAGGTCTAGAATGGCTAGAGAAGGAGGTGCCCCCTAATTCTCTCACGACATGGGACCAAGTGACTACGGCTTTCTTGAGGAGGTTTTATAACCATAGGAAGACCGCCGAGGCTCGGTCTTTGATTCAAGGTTTTCGCCAAAAGAGTGGTGAGTCTCTAAGTGCGGCATGGGAACGATACAAAGAGCTTCAACGTCAATTCCCACACCATGGGATACCCAAGTATCAACTCATTCACACTTTCTATGGAGGTCTCACACCTCAAGGAAGAAAAAGCCTAGACGCCGCGGCCGGTGGTCCAATCATGAACAAAGGAGAGCATGAAGTGGAGTGTATTATGGAGGAAGCCGCAAAGCACTATGATGATTGGTACGAAGGAGAAAGGGATGCTACTTCTAGCAAGGGTGTTTATGCATTGGAGCAAGCCAACGCAATCAACAACCTTTCTACCCAAATCTCCAAAATGACCAAGCAAATGGATGAATTGATGAAAGAAAGGTCCAACCCTCATGGTAATACCTCCCCTTCAACCAAGGGAGGCAATGGTATGGATACTTCCTCCCCCTCTTCTTACAATACAATGCCCCAAGGATGCATATTTTGTTCTAATTGTGAAACCTATGATCATGATACCTCTCATTGTGTCTATGCTTGTGAAGTTCAACCCCCTTCCCATGAACATGATGGTAATATGGAAAATGTCAATGCTATGAATTTTGCTCCTAGAATGGGAAATGTAGGAAACTTGAGGCCAAACTCCAATCAAATGGGGAATTGGAATCAAGGTGGAAACCGTGGTTGGAACCAAAGTGGTGGTGGTTATGATAACTAATACCATAGTGGGGGAGGCCCTTCCAATTTCAATGGAAGAGGCTACTCTAACCAAAGAGGGTATGGTAATCAAAACCAACAACCTAATTCTCGATACCATGACCATCAAAATCAAAATTTTGGTGACCAAGGTAACATGGGAAATAATCAACAAAGCAATGTTCCTAACCAAGGCACCGGAGGCAATAGGGGCCAATTTGTTTCTAACTATGCCCAAACTAATAGGCCTCCAGGTTTCCATCAACCCCAACTTCCTCCACCTCAACAACCTCTTCAACTTGAATCCCCTCCAATAGATCCCGTGATGGCTAAATTAGATGCTCTTTTAAAAATGCGTGAGGAGGATCAAAAGAAACATGAAGAGGCCCAAAAACGAACCAATGCTCATATGAAAATGCTTGAGACCCAAATTACTCAACTTGCATCTAATTCATCCCCTTCTTCTTCTTCTTCTTCTTCTTCTTCTTCTTCTTCTTCTTCTTCTTCTCACATCCCAATTCAAGGAGTCAACCCAAAACCTTTGTATGCCGTGACAACAAGGAGTGGGAAGGTAGTAGGGAGTGACCCTTTAATTGAGGAAGAACCCCAAGAAGAGGTGGAGTTAGAGAATGAGGGTGAAAAACCCAATGAGCCATTGAGTGTTGAAAAGGAAAAACATGTTGAGGTGCCCAAGGAAAAAGAAGCCACCCCGTTGCCCCTAAATCGCCAACCTAGAGAGGAGAAGCTACCCTTTCCACAACGATTTGTGAGAGCTAAACTTGATGCCCGATTTGGGAAGATTTTGGAAGTCATTAAGAATTTGCATATCTCCGTCCCTTTTGTTGATGCTATGAAGCAAATGCCCCACTATTCCAAATTTTTGAAAGATCTTTTGAGTGGGAGAAGGGAGTGTGAGACGGTGAGTTTGACCGCCAATTGTAGTGCAATTCTTTCCAACAAACTACCTACCAAATTGAAAGATCCGGGTAACTTCTCCATCCCTTGTTCTATCAATGGAATTGAATTTGATAAAGCCTTGTGTGATTTAGGAGCAAGTGTGAGTCTCATGCCCTATTCCGTCTACCAAAAGCTTAGTGTAGGAACCCTCTCTCCCACTAACATTACTCTCCAACTAGCGGACCGTTCCGTTAAGTTCCCCATGGGCAAAGTTGAGGACATTCCCCTTAAGGTAGGAAAGTTCACGTTCCCCGTGGATTTCTATGTGCTAGAGATGGATGAGGATGAGAGGATTGCTATAATTTTGGGTAGGCCATTTCTAGCCACTTCTAGAGCTATCATCGATGTGAAGGAGGGGAAGATATCCTTGAAAATTGACAATGATTCTATTGAGTTTGATTTGAAAAATGTCATGCAACAACCCTCCTCAAGTGGTGAATGCTTTAGGGTAGATGTTCTTGATACGGTTCTTGATGAATTTTCTCGCTCCCACTTGCATGCTACTAATGATCCTCTTGAAAGTGTGTTGTTGAATGAATCAAAGATAGGTACTCACAAAGAAGACATACAATTCTATGAGGATTTGCTTGAGGAAAGCAAGAAGGAGTGTAAGGGCGCGAGCATGGAAGAAGAGGCTCCTTACATTCATGACCTCTTTCAAGTTGAAGAAAGAGAAGAGAGCCCCAATGGTAAGGGAGCACCAAAGGTAGACTTGAAACCTCTACCTTTGGGCTTGAGGTATGCATTTCTTGGTCGCGATGAGTCTTTCCCCGTGATTGTAAATTCTAACCTACCGGAGGAGCAAACCTCCCTCTTGATCAATGTTTTGAGAAAACACAAAAAAGCTTTGGGTTATACCATTGATGATATCAAAGGTATTAGTCAATCTTTATGTATGCACAAAATTGATCTAGAGGGAGATGCCAAACCCGTTAGGCAAAGGCAAAGAAAGCTTAACCCTTCCATGCTAGAGGTTGTGCGGAAGGAAGTGGCTAAGCTTCTTGATGCGGGAATTATTTACCCAATTGCTCATAGTGATTGGGTATCTCCCGTGCAAGTTGTGCCTAAGAAAGGGGGCATGACGGTAGTGAAAAATGATCATGATCAACTAGTACCCACTAGACTTGTTACCGGTTGGCGCATGTGTATTGACTATCTCCAACTTAACACAAGTACATGCAAAGATCATTTTCCACTACCGTTCATTGATCAAATGTTGGAAAGGCTTACAAAGCATTCCTTCTATTGTTTCCTTGATGGTTACTCGGGATTTTTCCAAATCCCGATTGACCCCAAGGATCAAGAGAAGACGACTTTCACATGCCCCTACGGTACTTATGCGTATCGTAGGATGCCTTTCGGGCTTTGTAATGCCCCCGCAACATTCCAACGTTGCATGATGTCCATTTTTAGTGATATGATTGAGGATGAGATAGAAGTCTTCATGGATGACTTCTCCGTTGGAGGAGCCACCTATGAAGATTGTCTATCTAATTTATCTCGTTGCTTAGAAAGGTGTGAGAGGGCTAACCTCGTGTTGAATTGGGAAAAGTGCCACTTTATGGTTAAAAGTGGGATTGTTCTTGGGCACAAAATTTCCCATGCCGGCATTGAGGTTGATAGAGCCAAGGTTGAGGTCATCGAAAAACTTCCTCCCCCCACCAACCTGAGGGAAGTGAGGTCTTTTCTTGGCCATGCCGGGTTCTATCGGCGCTTTATTAAAGATTTTTCAATGATCGCTAAGCCTCTCACATCCCTATTGCAACAAGATAAGGAGTTTGTGTTTGATGATGCTTGTCATAAGTCCTTTTGTAGGTTGAAAGAAGCCCTTTGCACCGCTCCTATTGTCCAAGGTCTGGATTGGTCTCTTTCATTTGAGCTCATGTGCGATGCAAGCGACGAGGCCATTGGATCGGTTCTTGGACAACGAAAGAATGGGAAACTTCATGTCATACATTATTTGTCTAAAACTCTCAATGATGCCCAACGAAACTACACAACTACCGAGAAGGAGTTCCTAGCGGTTATCAATTCATTCGAGAAGTTTAGAACCTACCTCATTGGTTCTAAGACAATTGTGTATACCGACCACTCGGCTCTCAAATATTTGATAGGGAAGAAGGAAGCTAAACCAAGGTTGTTGAGATGGGTTTTAGTCCTCCAAGACTTCGATTATGAGATGAGAGACAAGAAGGGAGCCGAGAATGTGGTGGCGGATCACCTCTCAAGGTTGGGCGGTGCAAGGTTTGAAGATGATGGCTTGCCAATAGAGGGCGCTCTAAGAGATGATGTGCTTTATGTCCTTGAAGTGAAATCGGAGCCTTGGTATGCGGATATTGTGAATTACTTAGCTTGTAGTGCCATACCGCCCGATTTCACTTCGCAACAACGTCGAAAACTCAAGCACGAGGCCAAGAGATACATTTGGGATGATCCCATTTTATTGAAAAGAGGGGTCGATGGTTTGTTGAGGAGATGCGTCCCCAACGACGAGGTTCAAAGTGTTCTCCATATGTGCCACTCTTCTCCTTGTGGTGGGCATATGAGTGCTCAAAAGACCGCCTCAAAGGTCCTTCAATCTATGCTCTTTTGGCCTTCTCTATTCAAGGATGCGTGGATATTTGTCAAAACTTGTGATAGATGTTAACGGATGGGGAATATTTCTAGGAGGGATGAAATGCCGCAAAACCCCATCCTTGAGCTTGAAGTTTTTGATGTGTGGGCTATAGACTTCATGGGCCCTTTCATTTCTTCACATGGGAACAAGTATATTTTGGTCACCGTTGACTATGTGTCTAAGTGGGCGGAGGCCGTGGCTTCTCCAATGAATGACTCTAAGGTGGTGGTCAATCTTTTCAAGAAAGTGATCTTCCCGAGATTTGGTGTTCCAAGAGCAATAATTAGTGATGGGGGATCGCATTTCAAGCACCACACCTTTGTTCGACTACTTGATAAATATGGGGTGTCTTACAAGCGAGGGCTTGCGTACCACCCTCAAACGAGTGGTCAAGCGGAGGTCACCAATAGGGAGCTCAAGGTGATTTTGGAGAAGACAGTTGCTAGGACAAGGAAGGATTGGTCCTCCAAACTTATTGATTCACTATGGGCTTATAGGACCGCCTTCAAAACTCCAATAGGGACCACTCCCTACAAGCTTGTCTATGGGAAAAATTGTCATTTGCCCGTGGAGATGGAGCATCGAACGCATTGGGCAATCAAGCAAATCAACTTTGATCTCCATAGTGCGGGTGAGCAAAGGCTTCTAGAGCTACATGAGTTAGAGGAGTTGAGGATGAATGCCTACGATAGCGCAAGCATGTATAAGGCGCGAACTAAGGCTTGGCACGATGCTCAAATTGTCAAGAAGGAATTCGTCAAAAGCCAAAAAGTCCTCCTATTCAACTCCCGCTTGAAGCTTTTCCCGGGCAAACTTAGGTCATGATGGAGTGGGCCGTACATTGTCACGGAAGTGTTCCCATATGGAGCCTACGAAATTTCCCAAGATGGCCACTCTCCTTTCAAAGTCAACGGTCACCGTCTCAAGCCCTATTATGAAGGATTCCCAAGTGATGAACCGGTTTCTGTGACACTTCTTGATGTGCATCGTCAATTTGACCCTCCTTGATCAACTCAAGGAACGTCGAGCTAACGACGTTAACCAAAAGCGCTTCCGGGAGGCAACCCAAGTTTCTAACCCTTTTATACTTTCTCTTTTCATGTTGGTTCTATTTTTCCATCTACAACTTTGGATTGTTGGGATTTTTGAGTTTTGATTGTGCTTGGGTTTTAGATATGCTTTGCATCTAGCATGATTGTAATGTGTTTAGATGTGTGTTAAGGACTATCTTTACTTGCGTGATTCTTTATGGGAGTTTGGCCGAACCACTTCATGTTCGGCCACTACAGCAATTTCAAGGATTTCTGGCAACATTCTGCCAAAAACAAAAATATTGCATTCTGGCAGAAGGTTCGACCGAACCCCTGGGAGGTTCGACCGAACTTATACAGTAGTGCGGCTGAACCTTCTTGGGTTCGGTCACTCCTTAATTTTTAGAAATTTTTAGCAACTTTCTGCCAGAATTTGCAAATTTGCAGTTCTAGCACAGGTTCAACCGAACCCCAGGATGGTTCGACCGAACTTAATTTGTAGTGCGGCCGAACTTTCCTGGGTTCGGTCACTCCTCTCTTTTTGCGATTTTGCTGGAACTTTCTGCCCGGATTTCATAAAGTAAAGTTTTGGCAATGGTTCGACCGAACCAAAGGGGAGTTCGGCCGAACTTCTACTGTGGTTCGACCGAAGATACCCTTGGTTCGGCCGAACCTCTCTTCAGATTCGAAAAAAAATGCTGCCTTAAGTTCTATTTTGCTGCACTTTTGTGACCACAACTCCCATATTCGTCACCTACCTCTTTCTTCTCCTTCTCACTCTAAACCTCCATTGCACCTCCCCTTACAACCTCAAATCTCCATCAAAATCACTCCAATCTTCACCCTTTCTCACTTATTTTCCATCCTTTACTCAATTTCTACAATCTCCACCAAAAATTCCACAAAAAAAAAAAAATCCATCTTTCCATTTTCTCCAATTTCAAGGGTTTAAGTGCTTCGGTGTTTTTGGGTTTTTACTTCCTTCCAATCAATTGTGGTATGTTTGTCCTAGCTTTTGCAAGTTTATTTCTTTAATTTTTTTTTATAGTTTTACCATGTTTTACATATTTAAGTGTGAATTATGGTATTCTTGAAATTGTTAGTAATAACTTGTTTGATTTATGTTGTCCTTTGGATTGACTTGTTGCAATTGATTGGTTGTTGATAGTAGAACATGTTGTTATGATGATTATGCATGTTTACCTTGGTTTTATTTTGATCTCAATGTCTTTGAGTGTTGATTTCATACTAGGGTATTCATGTTACCATTTTATGATTGAGAAATGCATGAGTTGGATGTTGTTGGAGATTGTTATTCATTGTTTTGGTTTGATTTTGATGGTTTGATGAATGGATATCATGAAAATTAGGGGACATCATGCCAAATTTCACCTAGACCTTGCTAGGACTAATTTAGGAATGACATAGGAATTCTTATTCAAACCTTGGTTCAAATGTATTCATGCATGCCTTGAATTGTATGCTCTCATGCATACACTTTTACCTTGGCTAAGTACTTGGCTTCTTATGTCATTTCTTATCAATTTGTTCTAATGATATGCTCTTGGTGAATTTGTAGAATCAAGATATTCGGCAAGGGAAAAGGAAAGTCAAAGAGGAAGAGGGTGGGAGAATCCTCAGCACTACAATTCCCAACTCCTCCCGGCATCAATGATCATGGCATTATTGCTCTGGACGAGCAGTTTTAGCCTATATATGCATCACTCATCAAGCGTCCGATTAGGTCTACAAGGTTCTTTTGCCCTCAAACTTTGAGGAAGCTGGGAATATTGGATGAGGTGACAAGGTTGGCTCAAAACTTTTGATGGGGCGACTTCATTCACCTCCACGCTCACACTTACGAGCGTGTGACTTTGGAATTCCTTGCCTCTCTCCGCAAGGAAGTTTTTGAGCCGGAAGATGTCGATGAGGATCCTCAACTCATGATACACTTCAGGATGTTCAACGAGGATCACTCTCTAATAGAAAGTGATCTAAATGAAATCTTCTTTTTGCACGCCACCGGCTTTGATCACCCGTCTGAAATGACCTCCTCCCATCGCATTCCTTACAACGAGCAAGAGTGGTGGAGGAGCATCACAAACAAGGATAGGTTCCAAACCAATACCTCAATGGTCAACAACATCATTCATATAGCCTTGAGGTATTTTGTACGGCTTCTCCAATATGCCGTGTTCTTCAAAGCCAACCTCGGCTCCATGGTAAAAGACGAGGTTGCTTGCCTATTCTTGGCCGATAATCCTCAACGGCTAAAATTTCAATGCTCCTCCACCTTCATCCAACGGCTCTTGGATACTAGGGACAACCGTCTCGGTGATGAGATATTTATGGGTGGCATGATTACTATCATTGCTCTTTCTTTGAAGGATGGAGCATACAAAGACCAAATTGAATTGCTCCCACCCGTGCACCAAACCCGAGAAGAGCTCACCGATGAGTTCCCTCCCTATGCTCTATCCATAAGCGCCCTCCGTCACAGCCGCTTCCTCAATTACACTACTAGCAAGCGCCGTTTCATCCTCTTGGTCGATAGGGAGATCGAATGGTGTGTCCTCCCGGACCCCGACCTCACTACGGTGGACCACTCCGATCCTCTCAAATGGAAGATCCCTCAGCAAATCATCCCCAATGAGCTGAGGCGAACTAGAGCCTGTGGTGGAGCTCCTTAACCTCCACCGGTCCTCCATCAAGAGCAAATCATTCCCCCCCCCTTAGCGGGGGAGGTGAGGCATCTTCTTCTTCTTCTTCCATTCCTCCTTTTGATTTCAATGCCCTTCGTAGTACCCTCGATGATATCCGTCGAGACAATTAAGCTTCCATTGAGCGATGGGGGTACTACGCGAGGGCAAATTATGACAATCTTGTGCAAGCGGGCATTCAAGCGCCCTATGTGAACTACCCTTACCACCCTCCTCAAGAGGGTCTGGTCAATCATTAGGGACCCTATGACCCTCAACACCCCACACCCCCTTGCTACGCCTATTGGGAAGGTCCCATCGACCCTACCCAACGCGTTGGCACCCCCCCATACGACTTATGACCCGACATCCACATCCACCCCCGCTCCTTTTGATGGTGGTTGGGGTGCCCAAGGGTGGCCCTATGAGCACTTTAACCAACCCTTCCACCCTTTAATGGACACTCCCGGGTTTGATCCTAACAACCCCCTTCAACCTAGGGGGCGAGGAGATGATAACCAGTGATGAGGGATCTTTTCCCTCCCCCCCGATCTTCTCACTTGTCACTTTTGCTCGGGACGAGCAAAAGAATAGTGTGGGGGAGGATGTCCTTTTGGTTGGTTGAAGTGTACATAGGAAAGTAGAGTGGTAGGGTAGTTGCTTGCACATAAGGAGGATAGTGAGGATAGTGGCCTTGTGGTATTGATGTGGCGTTGTGACGGTGGTGATGATGTTGGTGATGTTGTGATGGTGATGTGATGAGATGGTGATGTTGTGATGATAATGATGTGATGATGATGATGATGTTTTATGATTATTTTTGCTGATTTCTGTTGATTTTCTTTGATGATTCCTGAGTTTTTGTAGGTGGAGATGCTCCCGAGAAGAAAAATCCAAATTTCCCGAAACTTCAAATCCCCTTAATCCAAACTTTGTAGATAGCTTTTTATTTATTTTTTTCTTCTTTTTGTTTATTTCTTTAGTATTTTTCTTTGTTTTCTAACCTTTTCTTGTTTTGTTGTAGTTTTTTTTGTTTGGCTCATCTTTATTGAAGCTTGAAGCGGAGATGTAGGACGTTAAGGAGCAACACTAGCTCCCTTGGTGAGATTGGATATATTACCTTGTCTTATATTTCAAGCGGCATTCGGTGAGACCTTTCCTCCCTTTCTTTTTCTTTTTCGTTGAGTGCTTAGTTTAGGTCTAGTTTAGGAAGAGTTTAATGGTTAGAGGTTGATTGATTTTGGTTCCAAGGAACCTGGGATCGTTGATGTTGATATCAACGATCACTTGTATGTCGATTGGGATTTATTTGATTTACATGCCTCGATTATGAACCTTTTTAATTTCTTCCTCCTTTTTGTGTGTTTTTCTTGTTCTCTTTTGTGTAACGAGCATGACTATGGCAAGTTGAAATATTTTTGATGTGGATTTGCTCATTCATTTAGATTCAAGAATTTGTGTGCCTTTTTGATGACATGGCTTTGAATGCTTACCTTCCTAGTTGATAAGGGTTTACACGGTTTAAGAATGCTTAAGGTTGAATTAGACACATTATAAGCTAAGGTAGCCCGGTTTAGAACTCTTGATGACGTTTGAACCCCCTAGTTCACGGGAAAGTGGTAAGATGGTGTTGCTCTCCGTAGTGAATAGGATTCCCTTGGTTGGTATTTGCTTATTTTTATCCCGTGTGAGCGTCATTTGTTCTAGCCTTCATCACTCTTGTGAGCGGCGCTTTGGATCCTTAACTATGCATGTCTTAATCTTTGTGTTGGTATTTAGCTCCCGAGATCGTGACCAAACAACTTTAAAGGAGGAAGAGGGCATTTCTTCTCATTTTTCTTTGTTTTCTTTGTGTTTTGTTACAAATTTGGTTTTCATTTTTACATCCACCCTCTTGCTAACCAATTTGGGCCTCATTCCCCTTTCTTGATCTAGCCATATTACAAACCTATCGGCCTATGTTCTACCAACCCTTGTAGTTAGTGAAGCATTGGCTTTTGAGGTTCGAATTCGAGAGTGTTGGTTTTAGGGCAAGAAAGTTGTGAATATTGGTTCAAGTAAGATTTTAAAAGTTGTTCATGAAAGAAAATATTTGCAAAAAAGTTGTGAGGAAGGATGCAACGTATGAAGTCCAAAAGAAAAAAAAAGAAAAAAGAAAAAAAAAGAAGAGAATATAAAAAAAAAAAAAGAGAAAGAGAAGTTGAAAAAAAAAAAAAGAAAAGGAAGAGAAAACGATGAGAGAAATGAAGTAATGTTGTGAAATTTTGTATTGAAGATTGTAATTTGAATTTAGGTTAAATTCTTAGGTGGTTCTTGAGAGATGGCCACTCTTTTGCTTCACTTAGGATTTGCCACCAAAAATTTTCAAATTAATTCCCAACCTTAACCCCTAGCCATTACATTACAACCCAAGTTAAGACCCTTGGACTTGGAGAAGTGCGGTCAAAGAACGGTGGAGGGAAATAGATTTCAACCCTATGGAAAGAGTGAGCATAGTTGAGATGTCGGGATAACCTTATGACTCCACAATAAATTTCTTTTTCCGGTTCCCTCGAGGAATCATGAGGAGCTAACTTGGGGATGATTTGAAGCTAGTGGAGAGAACGCGGACCGTCTTGGTTGGAGCTAGGGCAGAGGATGAAATCATTAGTTCTCTACGCTTAGCTTAGGTTTGTCTCCTTCAACCATGAGCATCTTAGAACGTGTTCCCCCTCTTTGAGTTGAGAAAAGTAAGCATTCTTTGATTCATGTCCCTATGTTAGAGTCCATTTAGAGCATTTCCCATCGTGAAACTTGATTGATTTTCTTAACCCTTGTCATATTATGCTTGTTGTGTGTGTTGTCTTTTTTGTTTTAATATTCCTTGCTTGAGGACAAGCAAAAGGCAAGTGTGGGGGATTTTGATGAGTGGCATTTATGCCACTCTTTTATCCTTTTTCTCTAAGGATTCCCCCCTCATTTGCACTTGTTTGGCCCTTTTTCTAAGCATTTTTACTTAGTTTTGCTTCTTCTTTTCTTTCTCCTTTATCCTCCCTTTTCTTAGTCTTCCCGCTTTGTTCTTATTGTGATTTTCATGCTTATGCTTTGTAGGAACCATCGGGATTTTCAAGAGGAGGAAGCTAAGCTCAAGGGAAGCTAGAGGAAGCATGATTCAGAAGACGTTCGGCCGAACCTCCTAAAGGTGTGGCCGAACCAAGGTGTGGCCGAACCTGCTCAGTGGTTCGGCCGAACGTTGAGGTAGGGGCAAGATGAAAATTGGCAATTTTGCAGGAGTGGCCGAACCACAGGAGTTCGACCAGACCAGGATCAGGGAGGTTCGACCGAACCTACCCATGGTTCGGCCGAACCTACCCTGTAGTCCGGCCGAACCTACCCTGTAGTCCGGCCGAACCTTCCCATTTGTTCGGTCGGACCTCTCCTTTTATCAGCTGGCTCTGTACGGACTATATAAGTCTCATCTTAGAACGTTTTGAAGATTAGATTAACTTAGTTTTAATTTTTCTACATTTTAGCTTAATCTAGAGAGAGAAACACTATTAGTCTTCATTGGTAGAGAGAGAAAGTGTGGTTTTCTTCATTGATGAACTTGGATTTTGAAGAAGGAGTTTTGTTCAATCCTTTGTAGACCTTCATCTTCAATTAATGAGCAATCTCTTACTCTTTCTCTTTACCTTTGTTTTTTAATTTTGCTTATTTGCTTTGATTTTTCTTCTTTGCTTATTAATCATGTTGATGCTTATTGATTTGATGATTGATATTGTTGTCAATATGATTTGTGAGTAGTCACCTAGCCATGGGTGTGGGGATGGTGTAGTTGCTAATTGTTCATGCTTATAATGTTGGGGTTATGTTAATGGTGATTAAAGTCTTTGCATGCTTGATATTCTTTGGTCTTTCTTGCAAGTGCACATTGTTAGTTGATCAAAGATGAGTCTTTACTAACAAGTAACGGAAGTTGACTTAGTTGAGATTCATTACTATCGATAATTCTTTGTTTGCACCTTCTAATATATGGTTCTAATGTGGAAACATAGAGGCTATGTTAGGAGAAACCAATTAACCCCGGAAGACGGTTAGATTGGACCCCTTTACTTCGGTATTCGTGCATGTTTAGTTTACCATTGATATGCTACTTTGTTATTGCATGATCAAGCGTCAACTTCACCTACCCATTTCCCTTGGTGCCTAGCTATATTAATTTTAATCCATTTTGTTCTTAGTTTAACCTTCTAGTTATTCACACTTCTTGTTCCGAGATAGCTTAGACCCTAGGTAATGAATGCAGTGCTTAAGCATTTCTCCCTGTGGTTCGACCCCTCTATTTAACCTATACAGGTATTAGGTCGGTAGAGCGTTATAAATTCATTTGATTTAGGTGTAGTCACTCAACGACACGATTATTCCCTTGTCAGTGTGCTTCAATTGAGAATAGTACAACGGGTAACAATATATACATACGGCATTTTTGCCACACACCCCTTGCCACTTGTATCGCACTTCTTACATGAGTACATGTTTGAAAGATAATTGCATTATTAGTGTTTATGATAGTATCAATCATAATGCCACCATTCTCATTATGCTATCAGGTTGAATTTGAGTCGGCATATTGCCGCTTGTATAAGAGTAAGCTTGGGCTCCTGACTAATGGAGAAGCTACTTGGCTGTATAATGCCGCTTGGCTACTATCACAAGGTGATTTAAGTTGCTCATCCTTTATGGTCATCCGGGTACCAAGTGCCGGCTGCCTCAATGATCAAGTGCCGACTGTCGCATTGATAATACATCTTAAAATATGATAATACAAATCATCATGCTTGGGAATTCAAGCAAGCTTTTTGCTGCATGTATATTATTGTCATCCACGTGAATAACAAAAGACAAATTCAATCATTGGTAATGATTGATTGAATAATGATAGTGATGAACTCAATGGTGCCGCTTGATGATTAACAAGGGCGGCTGTAATCAGTAATTCACTAATTCATGCTATTACATGCGGTTTATATATACTTAGATACATGAAGATTAATGTCGTATGTATAGCCTTGTAAATACGATATTACTCTTCAAAAGCTTTGTCATAAATAAATATGAAAAATAACAAATGGGAAGAGTAGGCTGTTTGAGAACGAACAACCAGGCACTTGGCTTATTTCATTCGTCTACCGCCTCTATTAATCAAGCAACCAAACGTCCGGCTTTGAGGTTGAACGAGGCAACCATGGCAGCCAGCTTTGAACAGAGCAGCCGCATAATTGATGACGGTGACCGGCTGCCACCATTGATGAAGTTGATACATTTGATAAAGTTGTCGGCTGCCGTTTGATTGATCGGTGCAAAGGCCGGTAATGAATACCACCTGATCACCATCTTTGCTATATGGAGATGAAGCTCCACTTTGCATGAATGAGCGGCTCTCGCTCTTTCCCACAAATGCCATATGCATGCGGCTCTTCATATATCAATATGAATTGTGTTGCAAATTGAAGAGGAATAAAATAATACTTGTACATGCGGCATTCCCATCATTCATGGAGAATTGATGCTTAAGTTTGGCCGCATGTCCCCCACTAATTCCAAGAGTTTATTCTTGAAAAAAACAATTTGTATAATACAATTATTAACATATATATATGTTAATATATGTGATATTGATAGTATCAAATTATCAATCACAATGATTGGCCGCATGTCGCCTGCTTTATTGCATCGGATGCCGCTTGTTCTATCTTCAAGCAAAAAGCTTGGATAGGCTTGAATTAATTTTGCTAGATGTCATGGTCTCATGGTGGAGTACGAATGTTGCATCTAGCTGGCTCAATAAATGAGCAATGATTAAAATAGCATGCGGCTACCGCTTGTATGCATCCGGCTGGTTGAGGTGGCCTGAGCATGCGGCCGACTCATAAAATGAGTCAGATTAAAATAGTGGAGTTGGCCAATTTAGCCGTCTCATCCCTAATGTACCATCCTCCAACTTAGATCAAATGGCATTGCCTTTTAACCTTACATTGAGAGAATAAAAGATGCATGACTTAGTCTGACGGGCCTTCTTGACCGTCTGACTCTAGGCATTCGGCCTCATGACACCTGATGTACTCAGCATCCAGCCTTAGGACGCCTGGCGCCTCCTAAAGGAGGCTCCCCCTATTAAGTCGGTGATCCACCGTTGTGCCATTACAGATGTGCCTCCCCACAAACGGCGCCAAATGTTTTGGGGTTTTTTGTACGTACCCGAATGGAGGGTATGTACGTCCCTCGGGAGACAGATCCGCAATGCAACACCCGAGCGGCCCGATCACCTGCAAAACAACGAACCCCGGGGGGCCGGAGGTCCGCCTCCGACGATCAAGTTAGTGATCGATATAATGTATTTTTAGAGAGAGAAAATAGAGAGAAGGGAGAGTGATTGTGGGGGGCATGGCCCTTGGAGAATGAATTAACTCTCTTTGAACTGATGTGAAGATCAGTATTTATAGAGCATTGGGATATGTGCCTTTTAGGTCATTTAACCTAAAAGGCTCTAGGTTTATGGGCTTAGAGCCCATTATCACTCTTCTATCATTGAGTGACACGTGTCATGCTCTAATTGGCTCATAAAGAGCTGAGATTGCGGACACGTGTCGCGGTGGCATTGGTCCACATATAGAGGGTAATTTTACCCCAAACAGACGGTGCCAAATTTTTTCGGTGTTTTTGTCCCTCGGGAGAGTTACAGATCAAAGCCTGGTTGCACGTGGCTTGAACCTGCAAAACAACAGAGACTCCGAGTGGTTGGAGCTCTGCCTCCGACGAACAAGTTAGTACTTGTATGCAAGTAGGAAAAGGTGCGGAAACTGAAGTGAGATCTTCTCGAATTCCGAGATCAGGTGATATCTGATGTAAGAGAATGTAGGGTATGTAATACCTCGTATTTTTATACGCATTTTAAGTAAAATAAGTATTTTAAGAAGTATTTAATTAAATTGAATTACTTTATTTAAAGTATTTTAATTATTTATTTTTAAATAAGTTTGGAAATATTTCAAAAAGGTAAGGTTATTGAATTAATTATTTTAATTAAATTGGGGTTTAATTTAAGAAAAGTTTTAATTTAGTAAAGTTTTATAGGGATGGGATTAGGAAAATTATAAGAGGAAAGTTAGGGAAAAAGGGTTTGTAGAAAAGAGGTATAAATATCCCACATATCAGGCAAATCAAACTTTGCCTAGAGTGGAGATAACCCAAGGTAAACTTCTCTCTCCTTTCTCCTTATTTTTCTTTCTTTTTCTTTTCTCCTTTTCCCCCTTCCCCTTTCTTTTTTTTCAACTGCTCTCCCCTCCACCACTGCCGACCACCGGCAGCAAGTGGCCGCCGCCGCCAGCAGGAAGCCACCGGCGCTGGTAGCCGACGTGGTGTCTGCCGCTGCACCCTCTCCCCCCTTTTCGATTATAAAAAAAATTGAATCTTTATTACTTAAAACTAATTTATTCCTAAATCTAATTGTTAATTATGAATTTGGGATTTGATTTTGATGTTTGATTATGAGTATTATGTTAATTAATTTTCAGATTATGTTTTTAATTAAAAAGCCCCAATTTTTGAAATTCTAGGTTCTTGATTTGTAAATTATTGAAGGGTTATGATGTATAATGCTTTGGACCTTTGATTAAAGTGTTTTAAGGCTTAATTACAGCAAGTTTTAATCAAAATTTAGTGTTGAAATTTTAGTAGAGCACTTAAAATCAAGTTTCTTTTAGGAATTTTAATTACCCATTAATGGGGACTAAATTATGATGTTTTAAATATAATTTCAGCATGTTTCAATTAAATTATGAGGGGTTTTATAATAGTATATTGCTGGAAATTTGTGTAAAGTGGATTTTAATACTCTTCTATAATTTTAAATTGTAGGAGACTTTGAAGTGAGTGATTTTTACTAGTTGTGGTGATTCTAAGATCGTGTACAAGGTACGTTCGCGAACTTAGCATAATTATGCTGATAAAATAGCATCCTAAATGTGTTTGGTTGATTACAAGCAGTATCATGCTAGGTTTGGATTGGAAATCATGCTTTGGATATTATTGGTGATTGGATTATGAAACATGATTTATTTGTGATGGATTATTGAATGGAAAATAATAGTTTGAAATATTATTTTTGAACCACATATTTATTTATGGTGTTTTGGGTGCTTTTGTCCCTCGAGAGAGTTACGTCGCAAAGATTGGTCCGGCTGAGCTATACCTGCAAAAACAACGGAGACTCCGGATGGTGGAGCTCCGCCTCCAACGATCAAGTTTATAACTTGAAAGAGAATAAAGAGTACGGAAATTTAGGTGGGGATCTGCTTGGATTCCAAGCTCAGGTGTTTCTCTGATGAGAGAGAAAGTAGGTGTAATAAATGATTCAATGTGTCCCTAAAATGGGGAAATATCTCCCTATTTATAGGGTCGTTGGTAGATGTGCCCCTATCTAGGTCTCTTGACCTAGATTTTTAGTGGGTTGCGCCGAATTACGGCGCTTCTTGGGGTTTTGGCCCTTGAAGGCCGCCATTTCAGGAGCTTATCTGAAGGGGACACGTGTCAAGAGGGCAGTGGGCCACTTGGGCCATCTTGAACTTGACACGTGGCCTCCTCTCATTGGTCCACATGTCTAGGGTATTTTTACCCTAAACATTTGCCCCTCACAGGGGTCACGTGCATGTCACGTGACGCCTGTGACACGTGTCCACCTATCAAAGGTGAACAGTTACAACGGATAGTAGAGTTTGAAATTTAAACGGGGATGCCCCCGTTTTCACCTTCTATAAATAGAAGTTTACCCCCCCTCCCCCCCTCTTTTCTCTCACTTCATTTTCATTTCACTTTTCTAGAGAGAGAAAAAGGAGATTTTTAGAGAGATATTCTCTGCTTCCGTCTGCATCAGAGTTTTCAGGATTTATGTGTGCTAACCTTGCAACACCCGGTCACCGTCTGTAGCTGTTTTTAGATTTTTCAGAGTTAAAAGTAAGGTAACCTCCTGTACCATTTTTAGTTTTTCTTTTCCAACTTGTATATATTCTTTTTCCGCATGTATGCATAGTTTTAGAAATAAAATGAGTTCTCAATGCACACACTCGGCACTGCCTAGGACACTCAATCGGTCTCTTGGAACAGCCGAGTCTAGAACAAGGGGTGCCTTTTCTGGACTGTCGGTACTGCTGTGCTCATCTCCGAATTCCTCCCTCTATGTGTCTGTGCAGGACACAATGGCCAGAGTCAAACAGACGAACAGGAAATCTAAGAGCCGGCGCACTATGGAAGTGCCAGCCGATGAGGTTATTCCGGATGGGGAACATGAGGATTTGGAGGAGAGCGGCAACTCTGATGAAGAGGCTCCTTTCTTCTTCTGGGAGCTCTAGCGTGCGGGAGGTATCCGGAGAAGAGGTCGCCTCCTCTAATGGATCCGGGGAAGGATCCGGTGGTACTGAGGTCGCTGAAAGATCGAGGGCCGAGACTTCTGGCTCCGATCAAGATAATTTCACGGCTAGTACCAGCAACCGGCTAAAGTTGCTGACAACCCCAACCCAAAGAAAATTAGGATGCTTCCGGGTGACATTACCCTGCTGAAAAGTGGCTTTAGGGCTTTTAAGGAAAAGTACCCCTTTGGATAGGGGTGGGATATTATCATCCCGCCTGCTGATGCAGTGATGGCGTGGGATGCCAAGATAGAGAATGAAGACAATTATTTTGTCTGCTACAAGGCAGTAATAAAAGTCGGCCTCCGGTTCCCCCTCCATACCGGGATTAGGAAAATCCTAAAGGGATATGATCTGGGAGTTTGGCAGCTCACCCCCAAATCATGGGTGAACATTCTGAGCTACATTGCCGCCTGCGAGCTCCAACTTAGCTCCCAGCTTCTCCGCCTTCGCTCATATGCATTACTTGAGCAAGGCACCAGGCAGTCATAGGGCTTGATACACTTTCTCCACCTTGCCCCGGTACTTAATGAGTTTGGACAAGGTGTCCAAGTGGTAAGGGTGGAAAGACAAGTTTTATTTGATTTCTTCTCTAACCCAGAGACACAACCAGACACTGCACCGGTACAATCAAGAACCGGTTCTTCTGGGCAGGAAATGTCCCCTCCCAACACTCTCTACTAGGGCCCGGGAGCAAATAATGGAGTCGGGTTTCTTTGAAACCTCTACTGAGCCCATGGGGGATGGGACTCACATCACTGTTCCAAAAAACTGGATCCCCCACCCGGACTACTTCAAAGATGAATGCTTTCTGTCCGTCTGTGGGTTAAGTCCAATGTTTCCCAAGGGTAGATCCACTTGCATCCGACATGGTTGTAATTTTTATTTGTACTACAAACTTTTCATGATTTTTTCAACTTTTATTTTCTTCTTGCAGCCAACGCCTTGAAAATGGTTGATCAGCTAAAAATCTGGCTAAGTCAGCAGCGCTGCTGCGCAAAGAAGCTGCTCTTGCAAAGAAGCTGCTCTTGCAAAGAGAGCAGCCATCGAAGCCAAGGAGTCCAAGAAAGGCGGGGTAAGACCGTCTGACTTTAGCTTTTTCTTTACATTTCTTGCAAAAGCATTTCGCCGGTTGGGTGCATTTAACTTCTTAATTTGCAGGACTCTGTTAAATGCGTTCCACGCTATTTCTCCAAGCTTTTCAAAAGGCAAGGGGAGGATCTGAAAAAGGCCCCGGCTGCTAAGGCCGCCAGGAGGGACCCCCCAGTCAACTTCTACTGCCAGAACCGATCGTCCCACGACCGATGGCAAGTCGCCTTCTGCAATGAAAATTCTGAGCGAAAGCTCAGAACGCTCGTAGAAGAATGCACCGGATGTCTCTACGGCATCGAAGGGTGGCCAGCCACCTAATGTTGCAGCCGATGCGGCAACAACTGGGGAGGAGATTCCTACTCCCCATCCGGACACCCAAGGTAAGGGCAAGATTGAAATACCTTGGCCACTTGGTGCCGATCCTTCCGGGGGTTCAGTCAGCAGGCGGCAACAGATGATTGCCAACTATGCTGCTTCCTTCTCACTAAGTACTTCTACTTCTTTTGGTGCAGATCTTACATCTGACAAGCCGGATCTTGTTGGGTTTGCCAAACGGATTGTGAGGACTCTCACTCGGTCGGAGAAAAATTCCATACCTGATATGCAGGTAGTGGACTTTGACCGGATAATGGGCCAACTGGCTGAAGTAAAGAATACTCAACTTAATTCTAATCTTCTCTTCATTTTTACTATGTCATAATCCGGCTGCTCTTTTCTCAGGTAATGCTGAGGGTAGACGGGCTCCGAGGCCCCTTCAGGCGGAAGCAAGAAGAGGTAAATGACGTCAAACGGAGGGCCCTTGAAAACCTTAACTCTGCTGAATATGCTAAGTATATGTGTGATTTAGAGATTAAAGCAGAAGAGTTGAAACAGGAGGAGCTGATCCGGAGCTTGACGGCTGCAAATGATGAAGCCACCAGCCAGGCTAATGACCTTGAGAAAAAACTGAAGGATGCTCAATCTGAACTCAAGGCATTAGAGGATGCTGACAAGGAGAACACAAAACTCCGGGCAGACATCTCCCGACTGGGGGTGGAGATCGTCAATCTGCAGAACAAGCAGTCAGATAAGATTGCCCAAGAGCAGAAGCGGCTGATAGAAGAGAATGAGCGAGACAATGCATCCCGCCTGAAGATAGCATGGGGGCTCCTCTACGCGGATGTGGACTTTGAAGTCTACAAACTTAGGTATGATTACGCCACTGCGGTGTATGATGCCTAAGTGTTGGGAGAGGAAGCTCCGCCTCGCTTCAAGGATTGGGCTGCAGAGTTGGGATATGAAGTCTCACATAATGAGGAGCCAGCGGTGGAAGAACAAAATGAAGGCAACCAGCCTCAATCAGAAGCCCTCCCAGCCGAAGCAGCAGCTTCCTTCTCAGCCTTTGATCAGCTTCCCCGAATTCAGCGGTAGTATGCCAACTTCTTTCTTTTCCGACTTGTATGCCGAGTAATGTTGTATCTTTACCAACTGTGGAAGTGGTTACCAATCATTTTCTTTTGCTTCTTCTCCGGATGTTATTTTGTTTAACAATTATTCTGGCCTTTGTGCCATTTTTAATATAAAGTATTCCGACTCAGTCGGTTATTTATATATATTTGTGGTGTTTGGATTTTTTCAATTTGAATTTTGCGTATATACTACAATTCTTTAATATTTTGCCTAACTTAAAAAAGCGTGCGGCAACTTGCAATCCGGCTACTCTTGCCCCTAGACGGCTGTGTGGTTGGTTTTATTTCAAATTGATTGATTGGCTTGAAAACACTTGATACTTGGAGAAGTATGAGGTGTTTTTAGACCAATCAATCACAATGGTGATTGCCCCAAACCAAGTGCACAGCTGACCATTAGAACGGGTGCTTCTAGCCTCTTACCCAGGCGGTAATATTCCATCTGGGATTATTTCATAGCCACTATAAAAACTCTTTTGCCCCAATTGGGAGATAGAGTGCAACTTTGGAATAAATAATCTAAGTGAAAACTTCAGTCGGTAACTGATTGATGCCCCAGGGCATTCGGTATTCGAAAACTTAATCGTCCTCGTAGATTATTCTGGTCAGGCGGCTATGAGTTGACCAATTTGGTCGTTCAATCTTTGTTGTCTACATAGGTACGTAGAAATGACGAAGAGTCTGCTCTCTGCGACGATTGCACTCGGAGGGGTGTCGCCGGACGCTATCGTCCATGTTGGGACAGGCGGTTTTAAAAAATAAGCAACCATCCGGCCATTGGCCTTTGGTCTTGTTTGAGACCGGTTGTATAGCCACTAAGCGTTTTTTTGCTTAGTTTTTTTTTAATCTGGCCATTGGCCACGCGTTATTATAACATTGAATTTACACTAAATGTCGAATTTAGTTGGTTAAGCAATTAGTCCGTCTAGGTATTACCCAGGTGGACAGGTGATCATTAAATTACACTAAGTATCAAACTTAGTTGGTTAAACAAGTAGTCCGTCTGTGTATTACCCAGGAGGACAAGTAATTATAACATTACGTTAAGTATCAAACTTAGTGGGTTAAACAAATAGTCCGTCTGAGTATTACCCAGGCGGACAAGTAATTATATCATTGAATTTACACTAAGTATCAAACTTAGATAGTTAAGAAAAAGTTTTGTCTGAGTATAACCCAGAAGGATAAGTAATTACAAAGATAACAAAACAATTTTGCAAACAAAGCCTGATTTCTCATTGATAGACTCGTTGTTTACAAAATATTTACATTTCTCAGAAGTAGTACTTTTTTAAGTTACCTACATTCCAAGTTCGAGGTAGGCATCTGCCGTCTGGAGTTTCTAGACGGTAGGTTCCATCCCTGACTTCTTCATAGATCCGGTAGGGGCCTTCCCAATTAGGGGTTAGCTTTCCAGCCTCATTGGCCCTACCGGTTGCCTCCATTTTTCGTAACACAAAGTTGCCAACTTTCAAAGGACGCTTGTGTACTTTCTTGTTGTAGGCTCTCGTCATTCTCAGACGGTATATCTCATGGCGCAGGGCAGCATTGCCCCTACGTTCTGGGAGGGAGTCTAATGCCAGCCGCATGGCCTCCCAATTTGCCTCTTCATCATAGAGCATGACTCTGAGAGTCGGCTCGTAATGTTCAATGGGCAAGATGGCTTCAGCACCGTATACCATAAGAAATGGGGTTTCACCGGTTGCCCCTTTGGCAGTTGTTCGGATTGCCCATAGGACATGAATAAGCTCTTCTGCCCATAAGCCACCGGCTCTTTCAATTTTCTTTTTTATGCCGTCTAAGATAAGCTTGTTGAAGGCGTCAACTTGGTCATTTGCTGGGGGTCGGCCGACTGATGCAAAACAATGTGAGATACCCTGATCTCCTAACCAAGTCTTAACGTGAGGCGTTTCAAACTGAGGGCCATTATCAAACACCATAGACATAGGTACCCCAAACCGGGTGATAATGTTCTTCCAAATGAAAGAGATGACATCCTTTGTCTTGATGTTCTTGACCGGCTAAGCCTCTACCCATTTGGTAAAGTAATCCACAGCCATCAAAATATAACGTTTTTCGCCTGGAGCAGGAGTATAAGGACCCAGGATATCCATGCCCCACTTAGCAAACGAGACTGGGTTGTGGATTGCCGTCAGATCAGTAGTCGGGCGGTAGATAAGTTTGCCAAACCTTTGGCATTTGTCACACCTCTTCACCAACTCTTTAGCGTCTGCTTCAAGAGTAGGCCAAAAGTAATGTCGCCTGGCTCTGATGGATAGGGACCTGCCACCTATATGAGAGGCGCGGTATCCAGCATGCAATTCTTCAAGAACTTCTTTCCCCTTTTCCGGGATAACACACTTCAATAGAGGTTTAAGGAAACCCGCCTTGAAGAGCTCTTTGTTTCTCATCTCGAAGTTTGCTGCTCGCTTCTTCATGACGGCTGCCTCCTGTGGTGAATCTGGAAGTGTGCCGTATGTTAAATATGCCCGGATTCCATACATCCAGGTAGAGCTTTGGTCTAGGATTCCAATGGGCTCTTTATATATACTTCTCTTTTCAAGAACTTCCCAAAAGATTGACCAAGGCGTATCACAGCAGGCGAAAGATGCCAATTTGGACAATGCATCCGCTTGTTTGTTATCTGACCTGGGCACTTGACTCAGACGGAATTCCTCAAGTGCCCCGGCCTCTTCTTTGACTTCCTTAAGATACTTGACCATAGCCGGATGAGTTGCCTCATATTTTCCCTCATATTGTCTTACGACCAAGTGTGAATCAGAGTAGGCGTCAATTTTTGTAGCCCCTGCTGCCTTACACATGCGAATTCCAGCTAGCAGGGCTTCATATTCCGCCTCGTTAATTGAGGCTTAAAACTTAAATCGCAGAGCATATTCAAATTTGTCCCCCTCAGGGGACTCATATATAATTCCTACACCGCAGCCGTTCATCGTTGAGCTCCCGTCTACGTACACTTTCCAAACCTGATCAATGTTATCCTATGGTACCGGTCGTGTTATTTCAATAATGAAGTCGGCAAACGCCTGACCTTTCACTGCCTTTCTGGGTTCGAAAGTGATTTCAAGACTTTGCATTTCAATAGCCCATTTCAGCATTTTGCTGGATGACTCCAAGGTAGACATTGGCCGCTTGAGGGGCTGATCGGTGTAAATTACCACCGGATGAGCCAGAAAGTACGACTTCAATTTCTTGAAGGCCATATATAGAGCAAGGCCAAATTTTTCAACCATGGGGTAACGGAGTTCAGCCTTTTTTATCACATGGCTAATGAAATAGACCGAGAGCTGGATGTCGTCTCTCTTAGCAAGGAGAACAACACTGAGAGCATGATATGAGACGGCTAGGTACATATATAACGTCTCTTTGGGTAGAGGGCTAACAAGCCTTGGTAAAGAGTGCAAATGTTCTTTCAGCTTTTGAAAAGCCGCCTGAGCATCATCCCCCCATTCAAATCTGGTCTTCTTCCTTATTGCTTGGAAGAAGTAAAGGCATTTGTCACCTGACCGGCTGAGGAACCTCCCTAGTGTCGCCAGGCAACCGGTTAGTCTCTGTGCTTCCTTGACAGTGCGGGGTGACTTCATGTCAATTACTGCCTGTATCTTCTCGGGGTTAGCCTCTATCCCCCTTTGATCAATCAGGAATCCGAGAAACTTCCCAGACTCAACACCAAAGACGCATTTCTTAGGATTTAACATAACCTTATACCGCCTGAGTGTGGTGAAGGTTTCTCGGAGATCGGCAAGGTGATCCGCCTGCTGCTTGGATTTGACTATCATATCACCAATGTACGCCTCCACATTCCTCCCAATTTCATTAATGAAGACCGTATTAATCATCCGTTGGAATGTAGCCGACGCATTTTTCAAGCCAAACGGCATCACAGTATAGCAAATTAACCCCTGATTAGTGACAAAGGTCGTCTTCTCTTGATCTTTTTTCCACAGGGTATCTAATGGAAGCCGGTGTAGGCATCCATGAAACTCATCAAGGCATGCCCGGTTGTTGAATCGACCAGACTGTCGATCTTTGGAAGCAGATAACTCTCCTTGGGACATGTCTTGTTGAGGTATGTGTAATTAACACACATACGCCAGGTACCATTCAGCTTCTTAACAAGCACAACATTCGCCACCCAGTCGGGGAAATTACATGGCCGAATGAACCCGGCTTCCAACAGCTTTTTTACTTTGCCACGGCTGTTGTCCAGAGGCATATTAATATGATCTCCAGCCGGCTGGGGACGGAGCTCATCCGACCGTTCCCCGTTTAATGATTGCTATTTTTTCTCTCTCTTTACCTCCACCAGCAGAGGGGCCTTTCTTTTCTTCCCAGCTGCTGGTGGGGCTGGGGCGGCATCCTTGACATTGTCAAGATCTATTGGTTCCGGGCCTTGGCCGCCTGGGGTCACAGTATCCTTGACGACTGAGAGATAGCACTCTCGGGCCGCCTTTTGATCCCCATTCAAGGAACCAACAGAGCCATCATCCCTCTCATACTTCATGAGCATGAGAGAAGGGATGATTACAACCTTGGCTTCGTTGAGGGTTGGCCGGCCTAGGATAATGTTATAGGCGGTCAGTTCCTCAACGACCAAGAACTTGATGACTAGGTGTCGTCCTTTTCCTTTTTCACCCAGCTGAATTGGTAAATCAATCCTACCGACTGGGTAATTCATTCCACCCCCAAAACCAACCAGGGGGTGGGTTATCGGATGCATGCTGTTGAGGTTGTATTTAAGCTTTTTCAAGCACCGGAGACTGATGATGTCCGACGAGTTTCCGGTGTTAATAAGGATTCGTCCAACCAGCTGGTTGGCAACCTTACATTCAATGACGACCGGGTCGTCATGCAGTTGACGGACAGTGCCCCTATCCTTCTTAGTGATCAGAACGTCTAGGAAGGGGGAACTTCCTGCCGCCTGATCATCATCATCATCATCATTGTCCATCTTTCGAAGATGGCTCTTGGTGCCCCGAATGGTAGGGCCACCTCATGAGAACCTACCTGCTATGGTGTAGGCCGGCTCCTTATCAGTGTTCGAACTACTAGCAGGATGGGGTGTCTTAGATGACTGCCCCGGGTTCTTCTTATTGTTCCCTTTGGACTTAGAAATGTAGGACTTTAACATCCCCTTGTCAGCCAGACGATCCAACACCCGTTAAAGGCTGAAGCAGTCGTTGGTGTCATGGCCAACTTCCTCATGGTATGGGAAGAATTTATTTTTGTTCCTTGATTGAATGGAACTTTTCATTGGATTTGGCTTCTCTAGAGACAGCCGGTCCTTGATCATATTAAAGCATAATAATAGCAAGATCCTAGGCATGATACTAACAAAATTAATAACAAACCCTAGCATGTCAATAAGCAATAAAAATCAAATATATAGCCCTAACATGATACTAACATGAATATTAGGAAAGAAAATAGGAAGCATTCTTTTAATCATACTTGATATTAGGAATTTTTAGTTGTTACCCTAAACATGATACTAGGAAGCAATAAAACATCCTAACACGATACTAGGAATCAATAAAATAATCTAAGCATGATTTCTATATCATAATATCAATTAAACCATTAAAGAACTTACTTGGATGCCTCGTATCTCTTTCTAATAACAAAATACACGCGTTAGTAACTTCAAGGAAAATAATAAACCAACAATTAAATTAAATAATTGAAATAAAGATTAGGGACCAAACCCTCAGAAATATCAAACCTTTCACGTCTAGGGCGAAGGCAACTTTGAACTTGGCTAGGTGTGTCTAGTGCTAATGTATGAGGAATTGTGTTTGTAAAAAGCTAGGCTTAGAAAGAAAGAGAAAATCGAGAAATTCTTGATAAGAGTTGATGAGAAGAATTGATAGTTGTTAATTATTAAGGAGAATTGATGATTGTTGAGAATTGATGATGAAAAACAAAGGTTTTAAGAGGCTATTTACAGAGAAAATCAGCCAAACGGATAGAAACACAAATCAGAGTTTCGACGAGGATAAAAAAGGTAAGCGCCAGGCGCTGGACATTAGCGCCAGGCGTTAAGGCTAGTGCCAGGCGCCAAGCATTAGCGCCAGGCGCTAATCCCTGTCGTCAGGCGCTAATTATTTTTTTCACGTGTTTTCTTAATTCTGATAAAAGTTAGTCGTACAGAGGGGCAAAATCGTATTTTCCTTAAAACACTCTTTTATTCTAATTAAAACTCTAAAAAGTCAACCGAAGTCAATTTATCAATGCTAATTGAATTAGGAATGAAAAGAACTTTCTAAAAGAATCTAGAAGACTAAAATCAATTCTAATTGCATTAGGAATCATAAATCCATATTAAGCCCTCCTCTAGATCATTGGGCCGCATATAAGTATCAAACAGGGCCCAGTTTAGTAATTTGGCCATAAATTCCTCATTATTCATCGGAATTGGGCTTATAATATATCGTTGGAAAGATCTTTTCAAGCTCCATCCAACTACACCATCATTGGACCCTTGCTATGGACCAAACCAAACTGGATTGGCTGTTTTTATTAAAATAGGTTTTCAAAAACAGAGAGAAGAGAAAAGAAATTAAAACTACCCGCGACACTAGACTTTCCACACTTTCACTTCATTCGATTATGATTCGACGCGAAAGGTACTCATCACCGGGTTTGGTTTTGGGGAGACACAAATGGGTGTCTACAGAAGCCCCCACTTTGTCTGAGTTTGCAGAAACACGAGTTTTGAAAACAAAAGTCAAAGTAGCGATAGGAACAGAAAATGATTCAGAACGTTTTGCGATCCTAAATCATTCTTGTAACGCCGATACCTGCAAACTAGCGTTAGTTAAACAGATAAAAGAGTTAAGAAACGTGTATCTTGCACCGTCGAGCACACGTCTCAGAAGGTAACTGATTTGTTGCTGCATTTGCTGTATTTTTTATAACCTTCTGCAAGCCAGGGAACGTCATCTTGCTGTTTTGATGTTCACTCGTCTCTGAACAATAGAGCTTCTTTTTTAGGATTGGGCACTCGTCTCTAAACAAAAGAGCTTTAATAGGATGCCCATGCGTCTCTGAGCGGGAGAGCTTGAAATACATGTCCACGCGTCTCTGAACAAAGAGCTTTGAATGATATACCCACGCGTCTCAGACCAAAAGAGCTTTTTGATATGTCCACACGTCTCTTAACAAAATAGCTTTGGAAAAAATGTTCACGCGTCTCTGAACAAAAGAGCTTGAAAGAAATGTCCACGCGTCTCTGAATAAAAGAGCTTGAAAGAAATGTCCACGAGTCTCTGAACAAAAGAGCTTGAAGACCAACGCTGTCGATCTTTAAAGCTCGCTTGAACTTTGCTTCCACTATGCCAGTACGTCGCCGCTTTTGATGCTTGTAAACTAGTATGTCAGTGCTTCTGTTATTTATGAACCAGTACGTCGGTGTCTTGCGATGAGCCAATGTTTAGGCGCTTTAAGCTAAGTGAGACGATCTTTCAGCAGGTCGATCACTTATTGCGATTGTAATCAAGCCGACTACTTAATCATGTCAAATTACTTATAGGGGCTAACTGGCGTACCAAAGAACCCTAAATTGCTGAAAGAGGTTGAAATAACTGCTCTGAGTGGTTGAGCGTTCTGTCGCCGCTGCAATGCCTCTGGCGCCACGATTTAGCTCTGTCGCCAGGCGCTGAAATCTGTTGCCATACGCTAGATGTTGTCGTCTGGCGCTGGAGTCGGGTCTTCCCTATTCTGCTCTTGCTGCCGCTTGGATGCACCTGTATTTATCTTTGACTATAGGACTTTGCTAATTTCTTTAATTATTTAAGGGTTAACCTAAGGTTTAATTTCGCTTGACTCATTGACTTGACACGACTCAAGGAATAAACTTGACTCGCTATGATTGACTCTAGGTCGACTCGACTCGAAGTGAAATGACACGTGTGACTCATGACCCGTGTGTGCATTGTATTGTGATCGTACAACTCGAAAATGCTAAAAAGCAAAAATTTTCCATCATTTTTGTGGAGGGTACCGACTTTCTCCCGAAAAAGAAAGACACGAAAAAGAATCGAAGTGAAGTTTTTTGAAGATGCATGTTGAATGAGCTTAATCCGTTAATGTTATCTCTCACAGTACAAGGATTGTAACATTTTAGACTATCCTAGTATTAAGGTAACTTTGGTGCGGAGGCTAAGTACTTCATACTTAGTGATGCAATGATGACTATGATTGATATGACAAGGCATGCTTCAGCGTTAAGTTAAGATTTCATGACAAAGGGTTCCTAAGGGAAGTATATTTGGTTATATATCTGTGCGGTGTGTGAAAGTGATACTAAAGTTAGGCCGTAAGGGCTAAGTGTGTGGAAAGATATTATTTTTTTAAAAGAGTCAAATGGTGGTGACTCTTAGGCTAGGTAAGCTAATGATGTAGGGATCAAGCCCCCAAGTTTAGCTCTAAGTAGATAGGGATGAGCATAGGAGATCTCTCCCTTTATATGATCATGGTGTAAGTGTGTGAATGTGAATATGATGCATTTTTATTACAGCCGCACCTTGATGTGAGCTTGCCTACGTATCCGTTAGGAATCAGGCCAAAAGTAGCTCTAGTCGAACCTCGCACAAGTGTGTGTATACCTCAAAAAGGTCTTTTTAAGGGTTGTAACGTGGATAGGCTAAAGGTTGAAGAAGAAGGGGATAAAGGCTCAAGACCCTAGATAAGCCCCCAAGGTGTGAAACCTTGCTTTTGAATCTTTATATTTTTAGGAAAAATTAGAAATAATAATCCCAACTTTCATCTATTTTACTAAAATAATCCTAACTTTGGATTATTCTTAAATAATCCGAACTTTGGGGGTTCCTTTTTCTTCAATCCCAAAAACAGGTGACCGGTAGAATGGGTTAATTTTTTTTAAAAAAAAAAAGCGACACGTGTCACAAGTTAATTTGTTAAAAAAAAATAAAAACAAAGTTAATTTTTTTAAAAAAAATCAGGAAAGCTTGACGCAGCCACCAGCAACGAAACCGGCTGGCCACCACATGACGCCGTCCGGCAGCCCATATGCGCTAGTTTTCCTCTAGAAAACCTCTCGCCACCGTCGCCAACCATTTCCCCTCCTCCCGCCGACCACAAAACCCCATTTCATTTTCTCTCTCCTCTCAATTGACCCCAGCCACGAAATCAGGCCACCTGTACGCACGCCGGTCGTGAACCTCCCATGAAACCCCTCCACTACTCTCGAAAATACCTAATCCTCCCCTGAAACCTCTATTTTCGTGGTTGGTGGCTGCAATTTTGGAGATTCGTAGCTGTGATTGGGGGTTTTGACTTTATGGCTGCGATTTTGGGGGTTTCATGGCTGCGATTTTGGGGGTTTCGATGGCTGCGTGGGTCGGGGGGAATGGGAGGGGGTTTCGGAGATGGGGGAAAACGGCGACGCAAGGGTGGGGGAGATGCGGCGTTCCGGCGAGGGGAGGGGCGGCGGGCTTGGCTGTGATGGTGGGACGGTGGGGGAGGGGAGGGTGGTTGGGTTTTTTTTTCTGATTTTTTGGTTTTTTTGTTTTATTTTTTTTTTAAATTAGACCAATCAGGGCTTGACACGTGTCAAGTGACCTGATATAGTAGGTCATTGACTTTTGTTGACCGGTTAGGGATTGAAGAAAAAGAAGACCCCTTAAAGTTCGGATTATTCCGATATAATTCAAAGTTGGGATTATTCTACCAAAATTGATGAAAGTTGGGATTATTATTTCTAATTTTTCCATATTTTTATGCTTGAGGCTTTCTACTCTTTTTTAGCTCTCTCTTTTGCTTTAGCATTTATTTTATTTTTATAAGTGTGGGCAATCCCGATCATGCGGTCTATCACTCACTTGGCATTCATGTTTCTCAGGCACGGTACCGAGCACTCGATAAGAGATGCAATCTGAGACGTGTTCATATCAAAGACATGTTCATGTCAAAGACATTGGAGCACTTGCCCTTTTTTACACTTTTAATTTATTTTTTTTTTGCTATTTTTAATCTTTTGAATCACTCAAGCTTTTTTCTTTGAAAATTGCATAAGTTACACACCATCCCATCCCAAGGTTAGGTAGATATAGGTTGAAAAATGAAAGGTCTATCGTTAGAAAGGTGAAAAGCAACATGATGTGGCTACAAGGGGTGCCTCAAATCATTGGTATACCTTGTGCTTAGTTTGACATTTTTTTATTTTTTTTTTTTGCAATGCAATGATCATATGTAAGGAAATAAATTGCTCATTTTATTAAAGGAAAAGAAATAATGATCCTACAAAATAAATCTAAGGAAAGAAAATGTGCCTATGCTAGACTCATTAGGGAAAGGGTAAATAAAAAAAGTAGAAAAAATATCATGAAATCTTGTTGTTGAAGCTTGCCTCTTGTCCCTCGGCTTATCATCAATTGGTTTTCTTGCCGACTGGAGGTATTGAAAGCCCGTTATTGTCGATCAAATATTGGATTGCTTCCTTTAGCTTCCAACAGCTCTCAATAGTATGACCCCTACCTTGATGGTACTAGCAGCATACATTTTGGTTCCAACTAGGCAATCTCTTCTCAAGTGGGGTATCTTGAATGGGTCCAATAGGAGTAATGAGTCTCTTTGCATAGAGTCGATTGAAAGCATCATCGTAGCTAATTCCAATAGGGGTGAAATCCTTTCTTAGTTGCTTTATAAATCCTCGATTATCCATGGATAAGATTTCATTAAGGTCGAAAGTACCAACACTGTTACTAGAGTAGGTGTTTTCGGAAGAAGAAGGATAGTCGTTCTTCTTTCCTTTACAGCCACTGTTGTTATCGTTACTAATCTTGGCCTTCTTGTCGCGCGGAGGAACATGAAGGAGATTTGAATCAATGAGGTCGTGAACACGATTTTTGAGGGCGAGACATACTTCTGTGGTGTGACCACGACCTCTATGATATCGGCAATAAGAATTTAGATCCCAATTGGGAAACCGTTTTTCAGGCGGAGGGTCTTGACTGGGACCAATGGGGTGAATGAGACCTTGATCGTGAAGATAGTCAAAAGCTTCATTATAAGCCATTCCTATTGGTGTGTATTCTTCAATGGTCCGTTTTGCCCGTGGCTTAGGAGCATTGATTTCTTCATTAAATCCTTGGTGAGAATTTTTTTTGATAACCATCACCCGATTTGCTAATCCTTCTACCACATTCAAGAGCATGGCAATAACATCTTACAGTTTTCAAACGTCCTCTTTTAGACTTGACGAGTTTTCCCGGGTATTATCTAAGAAAATACTTTCATCCTCTTCGATCATGGCCACTTCATCAAGAGAGGTTATATAAGTTGTCTCGATCATGGGCTCACCTACAGGTGTGATAAGGAGTGAAGGATCGAAGGATGTTTGATCTTCTGCGATGGCTAGAATCTCGGAAGTTTTATTGTCATCAATCAGATCCTGAATAGCTTCTTTGAGTTTCCAACACTCCTCAGTATCGTGACCCTTTCCTTGGTGATATTTGCAATGCTTATTAGGATCCCACTTGGGTGGCCTGGCTTCTGGAACTGGATCCTTGATAGGTCCTATGGGCATGACTAGTCCTTTGTGGTGTAGTTTTTCAAAAGCTGTTTCATAACTCATGCCAAGTGGAGTAAACACTCTTTTCGACCTTTGGATTCGTGATTTAGAGGCGTTCGTAGCATGTACTTCGTTAATAGGAAGGAAGAAGAAGGATGGTCGTTCTTCTTTCCTCTCGCACTATTATCTTTCAGAAGGTCATTTTCAATGTCAATGCCTATATTATACACAGCCTTGAAGGTATTCAAGTTGTGTTGATATTTTAAGTGCTTTACATATTTTTCTTGAAGGTTTTTGATGAACATCCTTTACAGAATCTTTTTCGGTAGGAACCTCAACCATATTAGCAGAAGTTGCCCTCCATTTGTTGAAGAAAGAAGTGAACCCTTCGTTTTCTTTTTGTTTTAACATCTCAAGTTGTCTATGGTCTGTTTCGTCTTGAATGTTGCACTTATATCTATCTATGAAAGCGTTTGTTATGGAATCCCAAGAATAGGTTTTCTCTTTGTCACGGGAAAAGAACCATTGTTGACAAACGGTCTCAAGAGATAAAGAAAACAAGGAATGAAAGACTTTCTTATCAATCCCCTTAATGTTCATTATAGTTTCAAAAGCTCTTAGATGAAAATAAGGGTTATCTGTTGCCTTGAATTTTGGGATGCCGTTGGCATTGAACTTATGCGGAAGAAGTTCCTTGTCCCGCGAGACCCCTTTGTGAACTAATGCCCTGAAATTTATAGTCACTAGATAGCTTGCTCAAGTTTTCTTGCAAAAGGTTTATTTGTTGTTGCTTCACAGGGTCATCAATTTTGAGGATTAAAGCCTTCAATGCTTCATTCACGGTAATCAATTGATTCATAAGTTCATTGATTTCTTCTTGAGTTGCCATTATCTTCTTAGCTTTCCTCTTTTGATGGATCGGTTTATCAAAAAATAAGACTTGAACAAAGGTGTTGTCCTTGTTTAATCGCCCTTCTCTCCTTGACCAAGTACTGTGGAAAGGAAAATTAGGGATATTCATTGTTAATTATTTGACTCAACTCTATTCAACATACAAAGATGGAAGAAGGTAGGAAGAATGAAGGTTGTGATGTGAAGAAAGATGATGTAGATGGAGAGATATGAAAAATAAGGAATATAATGTACCCCCAACTCAAATGACGAAAAAAAAACCAACTCGTGCATGAACCTAAGACATGGTCATGGTGTGAAAAGAGTATGTACAAAGTGTGTGCTAAGACTAGTGAGTGTAGGTGACATGTTAAGACTCTTGTCATGACCATGTGGCTAAACTATGTGACTAGACTCAAGCAAAGACTAAGTTAAGACTTCACGTATATGCATTAAACTGGACAGGCTGTGGTATTTTAGTCATAACTTTTGATCTGTGACTCTGATTGGGATGAAACTAACGCCAAATCAAAGATAAAACTCAGGGCTACTGACCAAAACAAGTTGACGCTTGTGCAGTATACAGGAATAAAAATTTGGGTTGGCTTTGGCGCCTGACAACAGAAACTATCACCTGGCGCCAGAGTCAAATTAGTGGCGCTAAACTCTGTTTTCTAACGCTAGTTCCTACATGCCTCAGCAGCTTTCTGTTCTCAATAAAATTTTCCAGTTTCGCACATCATTATTTTGGTCCTAGTTGTGAAAGATATTCCTCAAATTTCCTACATGTAAAAATCCTATGTTTTAACTCATTACAGATGGTCTTTCCAATGAGATCTTTTTATGCATATGACAAAAATATTAATCAAAATTACGCACATGAAATACTTAGAACTTTTCGAGTCTCATCCACTCATTCTAAATCATTGCCGAAACAAATTTCAGGAATTAAAGTAAAAATCCTACCCAGGGGAGTCGCCAAAAAATGTATGGCATATTTCAAGCATTACCCCAAACTTGAACCCCACTGTGATCATACACTAAAGTACGGTGGCATCCAAAGGGAAAGAAGATAGAGAAAAAGAGTCGCCAACAAGTTTTATAAACTTGTAAACCGTTCACGAGGTGAAGGTTACACCCCTTAACGATCCAAGAGATCGTTAACTCTAATAGGTCTGGAACCATGACTGGTAGTTCGGGGATGAAGGTACAAATCCAACCTAAAAGAGATTGAACCTGCCCTAATAATAGGCCTCTACTTTATTCTGATCATATTCATGTGCGCTTTTTGACTAACATGCAATCAACAGGTTTAACCTAAACAATCTATGTTGGTTGAATATTAATTCACAAATAAAACTATTATTGGCGATCACTTGAATTATAATCAAATTAACCCTACACAAGATTATTAATTATCTTATATAAGCGTGATTACAAGTACCAATTCCCTTTAAACATGCATAAATGGTGTGATCAAGCAATAGCAATAAATATAAAGCAACATAATAATCATCACAATCATAATCATAATAAAAATCATCATAAAATAATCATATTTATCTTAATCATGTTAAAGCATAATAATAGCAAGATCCTAGGCATGATACTAACAAGATTAATAACAAACCCTAGCATGTCACTAAGCAATAAAAATCAAATATATAGCCCTAACATGATACTAACATGAATATTAGGAAAGAAAATAGGAAGCATTCTTTTAATCATACTTGATATTAGGAATTTTTAGTTGTTACCCTAAACATGATACTAGAAAGCAATAAAAGATCCTAACATGATACTAGGAATCAATAAAATAATCTAAGCATGATTTCTATATCATAATATCAATTAAACAAGGTAAGTTGTGTGTTGATAGGAAATTATATGTTTGTGTGTTAATTACGCTTATGTACTCAGCTTTGCTGATTGTGTGTTTTGTATGTTTGTTGGTCGTGTCTTTACTTTGGCCCTATGATGACCTATTTTTAATGGAGAGCAGTGGAAGCAAGTAGAGATAAGCTTTTCAGGTGATGAAGCATTTTCATGAATGGGCATGAGTGAAGAGCGAATCATGCTAGTTTCCAGAAGTATATGAATGTGTTATTGCTTTAATTATTTGTGACCTTATTTATTTCATGTGACTAACAAAAAGGGTTTTTGGATTTCGGTTTTGATTAATAAGGGCCTACAATGGTTCCAAGTTGTAGGTTAATTTAATTTTACTTCGTTTGACTTTGGTTTTACTTTACTTTCGTTGTTTGATTTTTAATGTTGACTTGGTTTGAAATGTTTTGAAATTAGTCTTCCGCTATGTGTGTTTTATAGTTGCCTTAACCATTATCAAGGTGGCGGTAACGTTTTAGATATTCTTACTTAAAGTTTTGAACATGGCAAAACAGGTATTTTAAAAGGAAGGAATTTCTAGGGTGTTACAAGGTAGGTGTTGTTTAGGGTAAAAATACCCTAGACACATTGACCAATGAGAGAGCTCCACGTGTTAGGGGCTGGCAGGTCATCAAGGATCACTCACTAGCTGACATGTGGATATCTCAGATATTCATCAGAATTGCGGCCTTCAAGGGCCCAATTCCCAAGAATCAGCACTTTGCGGCGCAACTCATCAGACCTAGGTTAGAGTGACCTAGGGAGGGGTACATTTCCTAACGACCCTATAAATTGGGAGACATTCCCCCATTTTGGGGACATCTACAATAATTTATTACACCCAAATTCTCTCTCATTAGATAGCGCCTAATCTCGGAATCCGAGAAGATACTCACCTAATTTTCCGCCCTTTTATTCCTTTTCAAGTTACTAACTTGACCGTCGGAGGTGGAGCTCCAACAAATGGAGTCTTCGTTGCTTTTGTAGGTGCAGCTCGAGCTGAACCAGTCTTTCTGATGTAACTCTCCCGAGGGACAAAAACACCCAAAACATTTGGTGTCGTCTGTGGGGAGAGTACCTCAAGGATGGTTCAAAATTCTGTACCACATCCTGACCAGCCGGTTGACCAGCCAGAGGTCTTTAATGATCAGGAGGACGAGCCCTCAGGTCAAAACCTACATAGCCAAAGATGGCTCGCTGATTACTAAGCGCCTTCGTCCCAGAGACACTCTGGAAAGAGGTGCAAGCCAGGCGGGTACAAGCCGACCCCCTGGTCAGCTGGAAGGGGAAACCCATACGACAGGTGGATCTGCTCTAGTCACCCAAGACGAACTCATGAAATTCATGACTAGTTTCAAGGGTGAAATCAAGGATCTGATCACCAAAAGCCGGGCTGGCCCAAGTAAAGGTCAGTCGGCAAGAAAGACTCCTCTAGAAAAGAGGAAGCCAGTCAGGGATAGGCAGCCAACTCCGCATCCAAAGGACAAGGCAGTCGGGACCCTTGACTGGTCTAAGATTCTTCTGCCCAAGAGGAATACCAAAAGTATCCGCCGGAGTGAACAGCCAGTGGGAAATAAAAATTCAACTCCTGATGCCCAAGAGATCATCACTGTAGGAGAAATCAACAGCTATCTGGGTCAGCCTCCACTTTAAGCTTTCCAAACAACTTTAAGAATACATCTGCAGGAAATGCATAATCATTGCATGAGAGCCATACAAGCGGTAATATCATCCACTCTGGCCCTCAAATGATTGGGAATGCACTGTACGTACCGCCTATGGTCTACGGCCCGTATTCTCCTCACTTCATGTAGCCGGCTCTCTTCAGAGGTCAGGCGCTATACAGCAATGTCCAACCACTGGACTGGCAGCTTCGCCTGCTCTGCCTAGGTGAACAACCTTTGCGTTCACCCGGGAAATAACCGAGGCGGCATAGCCGGTCACGCCTTGATGAATTTTATGGATGCCTACTCCGGCTTCCATCAAATACCCCTGTGGAAAAAAGATCAAGAGAAGACGGCCTTCGTTACAGATCAGGAGTTATTCTGCTATACTGTGTTTCCGTTTAGCTTGAAGAATGTGTCGGCTACCTTCCAACGGATGATTAATACAGTCTTCATTAATCAATTTGGGAGGAATGTGGAGGCGTACATTGATAACATGATAGTCAAATCCAAGCAGAAAATGGATCACCTTGCTGATCTCAGAGAAACCTACACCACACTAAGGCGGCATAAGATCATTTTAAACCCTAAGAAATGCGTCTTTGGTGTTGAGTCTGGGAAGTTTCTCGGATTCCTGATTGATCAAAGGGGGATAGAGGCTAAACCTGAGAAGATACAGGCGGTGATTGACATGAAGTCACCCCGCACTATTAAGGAAGTGCATAGACTAACCGGTTGCCTGGCGGCATTGGGGAGGTTCCTCAGCCGGTCAGGTGACAAATGTCTTTACTTCTTCCAAGCAATCAGGAAGAAGACAAGATTTGAATGGGGGATGATGCTGAGGTGGCATTTCAAAAATTGAAAGAACACTTGCACTCTTTGCCAAGGCTTGTTAGCTCTCTGCCCAAAGAGACGTTATACATGTACCTAGCCGTCTCAAACCATGCCCTCAGTGTTGTTCTCCTTGCTGAGATAGAAGGCATCCAGCTCCTAGACTATTTCATTAGCCATGTTCTAAAAAATGCTGAACTCCGGTACCTCATGGTTGAAAATTTTGGTCTTACTCTGTATATGGCATTCAAGAAGCTGAAGCCTTATTTTCTGGCATATCCGGTTGTAATCTACAACGATCAGCCCCTCAAGCGGCCAATGTCATCCTTGGAGTCATCCGGCAGAATGTTGAAATGGGCTATTGAAATGCAAAGTCTTGAAATCTCCTACGAACCAAGAAAGGCAGTGAAAGGTCAGGCGTTTGCAGACTTCATTGTTGAAATGACTCGTCCGGTATCTCCGGATAATCTTGATCAGGTTTAGAAAGACGGAAGCTCTATGAAGAACGGCTGTGGTGCAGGCATTATCTACGAGTCCCCGGAAGGAGACAAATTTGAGTATGCACTATGGTTTCAGTTCCAAGCCTCAAACAATGAGGCAAAGTATGAAGCCCTGCTAGCCGAAATCCGCATGTGTAGGGCAGCAGGGGCAACAAAGATTGACGCATATTCTGATTCGCAGTTGGTCGTAAGTCAGTACGAGGGTAAATATGAAGCAACTCATCCAGCTATGATCATATACCTTCAGGCAGTCAAAGAAAAGGCTTGGGCACTTGAAGAATTCCGTCTGAGTCAGGTGCCAAGGTCAGACAACAATCAGGCGGATGCATTGTCCAAACTGGCATCTTCCGCCTTCTGTGATACGCCTCGGTCAGTCTTTTGGGAAGTTCGGGAAAAAAGAAGTATATATGAAGAACCCATTGGAATCCTGGACCAAAGCTCTACCTGAATGGACGGCATCCGGACATATTTAACGGACGTCAAGCTCCCTGACTCACCACAAGAGGCAGCCGTCATGAAGAAATGAGCAGCCAACTTCGAGATGAGAAACGGAGAGCTCTTCAAGGCTGGTTTCCTTAAACCTTTATTGAAGTGTGTTACCCCAGAAAGGGGAAGGAAGTTTTCAAAGAGCTGCATGCGGGATACTACGCCTCCCACATAGGCGGAAGATTTCTAGTCGTTAGAGCCCAGCGACATTACTTTTGGCCTACCCTTGAGGCAGACGCCAAAGAGCTGGTGAAGAAATGTGACAAATGTCAGAGGTTTGGCAAGCTTATTCATCACCCCGCTACTGATCTGAAGGTAATCCACAGCCTAGTCCCGTTTGCTAAATGGGGCATGAACATTCTAGGTCCTTATACGCCTGCACCAGGCGGTAAACACTATATTCTGGTGGCTGTAGATTACTTCACCAAGTTGGTGGAGGCAGAGGCGGTCAAGAACATCAAGACAAAGGATGTCATCTCTTTTATATGGAAGAACATCATCACCCGGTTTGGGGTACCTATGTCTATGGTGTTTGATAATGGCCCTCGGTTTGAAACGCCTCACCTTAAGAACTGGTTTGGAGATCAAGGGAACTCACACTGTTTTGCATCAGTCGGTCGACCCCAAGCAAACGGCCAAGTTGAGGCCTTCAACAAACTCATCTCAGACGGCATCAAAAAGAAAATTGAAAGAGTCGGTGGTTTATGGGTAGAAGAATTAATTCATGTCCTATGGGCCATCCGGACAACTGCTAAAGGGGCAACCGGTGAAACCCTATTTCTCATGGTATACGGTGCTAAAGCCGTCTTGCCCATCGAACATTACGAGCCGACTCTCAGAGGCATGCTTTTACGATGAAGAGGCCATGCGGTTGGCATTGGACTCCCTTCCAAAATGAAGGGGCAATGCTGCCTTGCATCATGAGATATGCCGTCTGAGAATGACGAGAGCCTACAACAAAAAAGTGCACAAGCGCCCTTTGAAAGTTGGCGACTTCGTGTTATGAAAAATGGAGGCAACCAGTAAGGCCAATGAGCTTGGAAAGCTGACTCCTAATTAGGAAGGCCCCTACCGGATCTATGAGGAAGTTAGGGATGGAACCTACCGCCTGGAATCCCCAGACGGCAAACGCCTGCCCAGGACTTGGAATGTAGATAACTTAAAAAGTACTACTTCTAATAATTGTGATTTTTTTGTAAACAAGAAGTCTATTAATGAAAAATTGCTTTTTATTTTCAGTTATGTTATTCTTTTTATAATTTCTATTCCATCTGGGTAATACTCAGATGGATCATTTGCTAAACCGGCTAAGTTTGAAACTTAGTAGCAAAATTCAACGTCCAAGCGACATGCGGCCCACGCTAGATAAAAAACTAGGCACAAAAAGGCTTAGTAGCTATACCGGTCTCAACCAAGACGAGAGGCCAATGGCCGGATGGTTGTTTATTTTACAAAATTGCCAGTCCCAATATGGACAATGGCGTCTGGCGACACCCCTCCAGGTGCAATCATCGCAGAGAGCAGCCTATCTGTTTGCTCTACATACCCATGCAGACGGCAAAGATTGAACGACCAAATTGGTCAACTCATAGCCGTCTGACCAGAACAGTCTAAAGAACGACCAAGTTTTCGAAACACTGGATGTCCCAAGACATCAGCCGGTGATCGACCGAATTTCTTACTTAGGCTTTTTATTCCAAAGTTACATAGAATCTCCCATTAGGCCAAAAGTTGCGTGATGGCTATGCAATTTTCTCACCCAGTTATTTACCGTCTAGGTAAATGGTTGGAACGCCTGTTATTTGGACGGCTGTGCACTTGGTTTGGGGCAATCACTACTGTGATTGATTGGCTTACAAATATATCATCCTCTTTAAAGCATCAGACATTTCAAGCCAATCAATCAATTTAAGTTAAAACCAACCACACAACCGCCTAGGGGCAAGAACAGCCGGATTTATCATTTGTCGCATGCTTTCAATAAGTTAGGCGAAAATATCAAGTATACATGCAAAACCAAAAATTTAAAAATTAAACGCAAATATAAAAACCGACTAAGTCGGAATACTTCATCAAATTAAAATTGGCATGAAGGGCAAACAAGATTGTTAACCGAAAACACATCCGGTGCAGAGAGAGAAGAAAAGTAATGTTACCCGACTCCATAATCGGTAAAGTACAAAAATACTCGGCCTACAAGCCGGAAAAGAAAGTAAATGGCATACTGCCGCAGAAGTTGGAATGGCTAACTCAAGGTTGCTGAAGTAGCTGCTGCTCCGGCTGGTCCCGACCGGCAGGGAGGGCTCATGATTGATCTTCAGCTGCCTGAGGCTGGCTGTCTTGGTTTTCCTGGCCCTCAGCCGACTCCTCCTTATCATCTGAGACCTCATATCCCAGCTCAGTAGCCCAAGCTTTAAAGCGAGGTGGAGCTGCCTCTCCTAGAACTTGGGCATCATACACCGCAGTGGCGTAATCATACTGAAGTTTGTAGACTTTAAAGTCTATGTCTGGATAGAGCAGCCCCCAGGCTATCTTTAGGCGGGCCGCATTGTCCCGCTCATTCTCCTCCACCAGCCGGCCTTGCTCCTTAGTAATCTCATCCTGCTGCTGGTTCCTTAGGTTGACCAGCTCCACGCCCAACTGGGAAACATCCGCCCGGAGCTTTGAGTTCTCCTTATTAGCATCCTCCAATGCCTTGAGATCAGATTGAGCATTCTTCAGTTGTTGCTCAAGGTCATTGGCCCGGTTGTTGGCACCGTCGTTAGCAGCCGTCAGATTCCGAATCTCCTTCTGTTGCAACTATACTGCTTCAATATTTAATTCAGACATATAATTAGCATATTCAGCAGAGTTGAGGTTTTGAGTGGCCCTCCATTTGGCGTCATTTACCTCTTCTTGTTTCCGCCTGAAGGAGCCCCGGATCCCATCCACTCTCAGCATAACCTAGAAAGAGACAGCCGGAAAATGAAATACTTAATAAAAGCAGAAGAAAAAATATCAGTGATGAGTTGAGAACAACATACCTCCGCCAACTGGCCCATTATCCGGTCGAAATCCACCACCTGCAGATCAGACACTGAATTCTTCTTGGACCGGGTGAGAGTCCTCACTATCCTCTTGGCAAATGTCGCGAGGTCCGGTGGCCCGGAGGTAGCATTTGCACCAAAAGAAGTACTTGGTGAGAGAGATGCAGCATAGTTGGCATTCATCCGTTGCCGGCTGCTTACTGCACCTCCAGAAGGGTCTACCATAGTCTTGACTCGCATGAAGTCAAGTGGCCAAGGAATTTCAATTCGGGCCTTACCTTGAGTTTGGGTCAGTAGGGTTTCCCCCTCCCCAGTTGCTGCAGCACCGCCTGTAGCATTGAGTGGCTCGCCACTCTTCGATGCCTCAGAAGCATCCGGCGCTTTCTTCCCCGAGTGCTTTGAGCTTTCACTCAAAGCCTTCATAATAGAGGGTGACTTGCCGCCGGTCGTGGGGCGATCGGGATTGGCAGAGGAAGTTAACTGAGAAGGGTTCTTCTTTGCGGCCTTGGCAGCCAGAGTTTTATTCAGCTCATCTCCCAGTCTTTTGATAAGTTTGGAGATGGAACGAGGAATTCTTTTGCTCGCGCCCTGCAAAGGAAAGATCAAAAATTTACCAGCCGACAAAAACCCTTAGAAGAAATTGAAAGAAAATAAGACAGGTCAGGCAGTCTTACCCCGCCTTTTTTTGCCTCTTTAGCCTCAACGGCTGCTTTTTTGGCAAGCAGCTGCTTCTTGCGCAGTTGCGCAGCGAATTTGGCCGGGGTCTTCTCCGGGTCTACCATTCTCAAGGCGTTGGCTGCGAGGGGAAAACGGGAAGTTAGTCAAAACAATAAAAAGTTGAAGTACAAAAACAAAGACGACAAAATTGCCGGATGCAAAGTGGATCTACCCTTGGGAAACATGGTTCTTAATCCGTAGGCGGACAGGAATCTTTCATCCTTGAAAAAGTCCGGATGGGGGATCCAGTTCTTTGGCACAATAATCTGAGTCCCATCCCCTAAGGGCTCAGTTGTGGTCTCGAAAAAACCCAGGTCCATTATTTGCTCCCGGGCTCTAGAAGAGAGTTCAGGAAGGGCGCATTTTCTGCCTAGGAGAGCCAGTTCTTTATTATACCCGCGCAGAGTCTTGTTGTGTTTCAGTGTGGGGAAGGAAATCAAATAAAACTTCTCCTTCCACCCAGTCCATTTGAACACCTTGTCCAAGGTCATCTGGTATTGGGGCAGGGTGGTAAGAGTATACCATGCCCCATGACCGCCTGGGGCTTTGCTCAAGTAATGCATATGAGCGAAGGAAGAAAAGCTGGGGTCTATATTCTGGAACTCGCAGGCGGCAATATAACTCAATATATTCACCCACGAGTTTGGAGTGAGCTGCCAGACGCCCAGATCGTACCCATTGAGGATTCTCCTTATTCTTGTATGGAGGGGGAACCGGAGACCAGCTTCTATTACTTCCTCGAAGCAAAAAAAGTAGTTGTCTGCACTTTCAATGTCATCCCCCCAGGCCATAACAGCATCCCCAGGCAGAACAATAATATCCTACCCCTTCCCAAAGGGGTGTTTTTCCTTGAAGGCTTTGAAGCCGCTCTTCAACAAAGCTATATCACTCGGAAGCATCCTTATCTTCTTCGGGTCAGGGTAAGCAGAGGTCTTAGCCGGCTGCTGGTAGTCAGCCGCGAAATTATCTTGTTCAGAGACAGAAGCCTCTGACCCTGATCTCTCGGCGACCTCCTCGTCGCCTGAATCCTCTTCCGCCTCTTGAGAGGAGACGGCTTCCTCACCGTCTGTCTCCCTCACGTTACTTTGGGAAGAAGGGGCACCATCTGAAGAACCATCCTGCTCATTCGGACCATCGTAGTCCTCGTCACGAATAACCTCATCAACGGGCACTTCCCTAGCGCGCTGTTGTCTGGGCTTAATAGCCATTTGTTTCACTCTGGCCATTGTGTCCTGCACAGACACAGAGAGGGAGGAATTCGGGGATGAGCAAAGAAGTTCCGACTAGTCAGAAAAGACACCCCCGATTCTAGATTAAGCCGTACCAGGAGACCGGCTGAATGCCCTAGGCAGTGCCGAGTGTGTGGATGGAGAGTCCATTTTTATTTTCGAAGAAGGTATACAAACGGAAAAGAGAATGTATACAAACGGAAATGAAGAAAAAGCAGAAAGAGGGTACAGGCGATTACCTTACTTTAAGCTCTGAAAATCTGAATACTTTTACAAGCGAGTGACCGGGTGCTGTCAAGTACGCACACGGGAGTCTTGAAAAATCTGACGCAGACGGAATTAGAGTATCTCTCTCTAAGAATCTCTCTTTCTCTCTCTAGAAAGTCAAAATGATTGAAATAGTGAGAGGAGGAAGGGGCGTAAAACCTTATTTATAGAGGGGTGAAACGGGGGCATCCCCGTCACACCCCGGATTTATTACTGGCCGTATTTACTGTTCACCTCTCACGGGGGAACACATGTCACAAGCGCCACGTGGCCTGCCACGTGACCCCTGTGAGGGGCAAATGTTTAGGGTAAAAATACCCTAGACACATGGAACAATGAGAGAGCTCCACGTGTCAAGGGCTAGTAGGTCATCAAGGATCACTCACTAGCTGACACGTGGATATCTCATATATTCATCAGAATTGCGGCCTTCAAGAGCCCAATTCCCAAGACTCTGCACTTTGCGGCGCAACCCATCAGACCTAGGTTAGAGTGACCTAGGGAGGGTTACATTTCCCAACGACCCTATAAATTGGGAAACATTCCCTCATTTTGGGGACATCTACAATCATTTATTACACCCATATTCTCTCTCATCAGAGAACACTTGATCTCGAAATCCGAGAAGATACTCACCTAATTTTTCGCCCTTTTATTCCTTTTCAAGTTACTAACTTGACCGTCGGAGGGCGGAGCTCCAACAACCGGAGTCTCCGTTGCTTTTGCAGGTGCAGCTCAAGTCGGACCAATCTTTGTGACGTAACTCTCCTGAGGGACAAAAACACCCAAAACAGGTGTCATAAATGATTGGATGTCCCCAAAAATGGGGGATATCTCTCTATTTATAGGGTCATTGGGAGAAGTGTCCTCTCTTAGGTCATTTGACCTAGGTTTGGTGGACTGCGCCGTTTTTGCGGCGTTTCTTGGGAATTGGGCCCTGAAGGCCGCAATTCTAGGAGGAATCTAAGGCTGACACGTGTTAGTTGGCTATTGGCCCAAATGGACCTGCCTCGGCTGGACATGTGGCCCTCTCTGATTGGTCCACATGAATAGGGTATTTTAACCCAAAACAAGAATTATACCAATACCCTACACATTTAACAAAACAAAGCATACAACAAATTAAATCGAAATAAATACATACCTGACTTAGGATTGCACCTCAAATGGTATAATTCTCCCAAAGATCGAACCTTGCTGACAATTGCATCCTCTTCGAATCAAATTCGTCTGCAAATTTACCCAACTTACTCGTCAACAGTATAACCCATATTTCCCTCAATATGTCGCAAACCTCCCAATAAACCCTAGATTAGTTGCGACTAAAAAATCCTTGATAATTACCTAAATTTTCAAGATTTTGGACCCAATAATTTTAGGGATATTGGATTTTGCAATGAGAGTGAAGAGTTCGAATGAAGATGATTAAGTTCAAAGGGTTTAATCAGCCACTTTGACAAGACATAGTTAGTTGGCTAAAATAAATGTGGGTATTTCAGTCAATTCATCTTTTCCCTCCCTTTTAAACATAAACCATGGTTAGTCTTCCCTAAAATGCTTAACTCAAGTTACCATTGAATTGGTTAGTGTTTAACATTGAGAAAAGAAGGAAGCTCAAGTGTACCATTGAGAATTTTAAATAATGAAAAAAAAAAGTCTAACATCTCCGTTATTCTGGAACGGAGAGAGTAATATGTGTAACATTTTATTTAAGTGTTGTTTGTATAAAACATATATACCATTGTACTTGTTTTTAACTAGTCCTAGTAAGCTTGAAGTGATTTTTATTTTATTTTTGTAAGCGCATGCCACTGTCCTCTGTTTTGAAGACAGTGCAAGCCACTATTCTAAATTCCTTAGAGCAAGTTTAGCCCCAAGTCTTAAGACTTGAATGTGACATCATTTTTTGTGATCCCCATTGAAAATAATGTCATCAAACTCTTGTTATGACTCACTATGACTTACACAAATTTATCACTTTAGCCCTAAGATTTAAATATTTGACATATTATATGTAGAAAAGTGTAAAAAAATATAAAAAAAAAAATATATAGATAATAAAAATAAAAGTGAAGTGGGTGAAGTGAGTCCCAATCTCAAGTCTTAATTTAAATCTTGAAATTTCAAGACTTAACTTGAAACTTGCTTGAGATTTTTGAAGAAAAATGGGAAAAATCTTAAGTATAAATCTTAAGACTTAAAATGATAATGTCACCCCAAGTCTTAAGACTTGGGGCTAAACTTGCTCTTAGTAGCAGTTATACTTAATAAAACTGCTTTTTACAGTAGTGGTTGGCTATCTCAAGTAGCACATTCGCCTTGCAAAATTTACAAAAAAACAATTTGAATATCTTTTCTTTCCTTGTACCACGTAAGAATTTGTCGTCCAATTGTAAAGGTACGTAACACTGGAATGCTCTTTTTTTTTCTCCCTTGTAATCTAGTACGGAGTATAAATCATAACTTTGTGCAGGAATCCAATAGAAACAGATCCTTTAGTTATCATTTCCAATTTGAAATTAAGTGCTGAATTGCAAATGAATATATATATTGAATCAAATATGAATTCATGATTCATATACAACCTTTAATTACGATAAATTGACAACATTCAAAGGGGCTTTGGCTTAGACATCAGCAACCACCCCAAAGATTTATAAATTTACATCTACAGATTATAAATTTACACCAGATACACAGCTTGAAGTAGATTTATTCTATGTAGGAACAAGTGCCAGTATCTGGCTCCGAATGATTCCCATACATTTCTGTATCTCTGCATATATTGGGATGTTCTGTGAACAGCATGGCTGTAAGGTTGTGACGGCCAGGTCTAAGATTTGGGCAACCTCAGCTGGCGGGAATTGACGCTCAGTACATTTCTGCAATTCACAATTGAAATCTTTAAATAATGTTTCACAACTAAATTGTGCAATCATAAATATACAAAAGCAGAGAAGTATCACTGCAAAAATGCTACTGACATAGTGACATGAACTAATTTAAGAAAGGCAGATGAAGATCATACTATTTTTGTTATGAAAAAGAATTTAACATATTTTGCTGGAATAGGTGTAAAGGCAAGACAAAATCCTTAATCATTGGAACAACTCCTTATTGTTATCCTTTTTTTTTGGTGTTTAGAGAGCCACAAGGGCGGGGGTGAGATTCGATCTTGGGTTCTCCTGGGACCGGGTGGAAAGCTCTAACCACTTGAGTTATCCGTGACTCTCTTATTGTTATCAGATATTGTAACGAATGCTCTGTATAATTACACAAGGAGGGGAAAATAAAGAGATTTCCAATGACGAACTGTTCTGGATTGGCAAATTGTTTCCCGATTTAATATCTTTTTTTGAAAGAACCCGATTTAATATCTGATTTAGTTTATATTACGCAAATCAGGAGAAAAAAAATATATATATATACATGTACTTGGATTGCTTATTCTCTATGTGCAGTGAAAATTTGCTTGATAACTAGCAGCTATATATCCCCTAACCAAGTCCCCATACAACCAGCAACAGCTGTTTCTTAGGATCAACCAAACTCAAATTTGACAGCTCAGTTAAAAGCAAAGCAACAGCTGCAATGCTGCATGATCTTGCGTGACTTCAAAGGGACAACATCTTAGCATTTACCAACTAAGCATTTAAGCATCCACAAACATTTTAAAAAATAAATGGTACATAAACATAGTACACCTATTAGTAAATTTGTCCTTAAATGATCAAAAGTTACCCTAAAATAAATAAAAACTACCTCAATATAAAGAAAAGTTACCATGATATATAGTACTATAGTAGTATAAAAGTTATCATCCTTTATTGAGAAAGTTACTCTTTTTAATGAGAAAATCAATTCTCATTGAATGAAAGAAATTATATTAGCCTTCTAAAATTTATCTCGTATGCCTATTTAAAATTCAGGTCGAGTTTAAAGTTACACAAAAAAATGAAAAACGTTAGAAGTTATCTCAAATTGGTAAAAGTTATACAAAAACTATTCTATGTTACACTATAATCATTGTAAACTGAGTGTACACAAAAGCTTTTGTTATACATCACTCGTGGCATAAGCAATGGCTTTCCACTTAGTTAATATTGTTTTAGGCAAGGACATCAAACAACTTCACTTTAGGAGGCAACTAACTAGCCAATGACGCTCCTACTTGAAAATAGCAACCCCAACTTTGAAGATTGGAATCTTTGTCACAATATTCAAAACATTACCAAGCAGCAAATGCGCATCAAATATTCCTCTCGCAAGTACTTTCCAGTGAAGTTTCTCATTTAATTGAAAAAATGGGCAAGTGATTTTTGTGAAGGCTGGTCCATTGAGTGTTGGATTCAAATGAATCTTGAAGTAAGACCAAAATAAGGTTGTATTCGCTTCACTTAGATAGGCTAATAGGGTGATCTGATTTAAATTTAGTTTCACTTCAACTAATATAAGGGGAAATTCTATAACGCTGCCATAAGACTCTTGTTGCTTTATGGTATAGAAAAGTTGGGCTTCTAAGAAGAAGCACATTAGAAAAAATGGAGGTTATGAAATGTACATGTTAGGAGGGATTTGCGGGAACACTCTAAGAGATAGAATTAAATAAATTTATTAGCAAGAAAGTGGGTGTTACATGCATTAAACTAAGGGAAAATCGCTTGCGTTGATTCGAGCATATAAGACAGAAACCTGAATTTTGATCAATAGGCTCGACCTTAGAATTTCTAAATTTTAATCTACCCTTTGAGGTTGAATGTGATGCTAGTGGAGTTGGAGTTCAGGCTACACTTGTTTAAGGAGGGAGGTCAGTTGCTTATTTTAGTGAGAAACTTAGTGGAACAAAAATGAAATACAGTACCTATGACAAGTAGTTTTATGCAATTGTGAGGGCTCTTGATCATTGGTCACATTACTTGAAGCTTAAACATTTTTTGTTACATTCTGATCATATATCTCTCAAGTACATCATAGTTCTCATAAGATCAATGTAAGGCATGCCAAATGGGTTAAGTTTCTCCAATCCTTTGCTTTCTCTTCTAAATACAACAAAGGAAAGAACAATGTTGTAGCCGATGCTCTTTCTAGGAGGCATTGTTTGATCACAATTCTTGAAGCGAAGTTTTGGGGTTTGACTTGCTCAAAGAATTGTAAGATGATGATGAGGATTTTGGTGAGTTGGTGAAGAAGTGTGAGGATGGGATCAATGGTTCCTTTATGAAGCAAGAATATTTCGTTTTCAAGGGAAACAATCTTTGTGAAACAATCTTTGTGTTTCCAAATGTTCTCATTGAAAGTTACTTGCGAAAGAAGCTCATTAAGGGACACTTCGGAGTTGCCAAATCGTATGATAACCTTCATGAACATTTTTATTGACCTAAAATGTTTGGTGATGTGCAAGATGTAACAGTTCGTTGTGGGGCTTGTCATCCGGCATAAAGTTAATTCCGCGAGGGACTCAACTCTCCTCTTTCGGTTACTACCCACCCATAGGACAATCTTAGTATGGATTTTGTGGTTGCTCTCCCTTGTACTCCAAGGCAAAATGATTCCGTGTTTGTTGTGGTGAATCGTTTTAGCAAGATGGCTATATCATTCACTGTCACAAAACCAATGATGTTTCTCATGTAAAGCTCCATTGGTATTCCAAAGAGCATTATGTTAGATCGTGATCCTAAGTTTTTCAGCTAGTTTTGGAAGACTTTGTGGAAGTTGGTGGGGACCAAGCTCTTATTAGCACTTCTAATAACCCTCCAATTGACTAATCATACCATGTCCACCATTCTCCAGGCTATCATTATCAAGCACATGTCAACCGTTCTCCGGAATTTGATGAGCAAAAAATAACCCTTGGGCCACCTAGCTCTATGTGCACCCAAGTACATATAAAAAGTTCTCATTTACCTAAGAGATTGTTGGTTTGTTTTGGTCAACTAGATAGCTTCATATTAGCTGGACTACTCTCATACTTTCAGCAGGGATGTATATGCATTTAATGAAAATACATGACATTATAGGGCCAAATGAAACCAATGGAAAAACAACTCTTAAGGCTTACTTGAATCATCAGCAGTGTGGCAACACAGTTTGCAATGAGCTCTGACGGAATATGTGCCTCACGTGGAGCAACTGCTCCATTTGACCTGGAATCATGTGCTTGCTCAGAAGCCGCCACGTTTAAATTGCATGAACTTAGCTGATTCTGACGGGATAACCTTCCAGTGAGCTGAGAGGCCTGTACCGACATGCCAGAATCGTCAACCATAAGCTGATTATTGACAAAGTCTACTACCTCTTCAATCTTTTGAATGGTATCCACTGCTACATTAAGTGATGAAACGGCCTGAAACAGATGTGGTAAAGGGCTACAATCAAAAATCAGCAAAAACGTGCACAGTTCAAGTGGGGGGAGCTGCCAAAGAGTCGGAGGCATTTAGGAACCCTGCAATAGGGCCGTTTGACACCAATAATTGATCACATGCACATTGCAATGCAGCTAATCAGTCTAGTTATTTAATTTGCATCAATCTCCACTACAACTATGGGGCTTCTAAGGTAAACAAATAACTTACAGTTCTGTTTATACTTGTAGTAACTTCTCTGATTAACATCAACAGTGAACAAAATTTAGACGAATGTGTTCTACATGATTAAAGTAAGTGGACCTATCTCACAAAAAAATTTGTACAAAAGGAGGAAATTAAAAGAAGAATAATGCTGTAGAAACACTGGATGTCTAACAAAAACGAGTCCATGGAAAATCAGACAAGGTAAGGGCAACTACGGAGCAGGGAAACTATTCACAAAACCTAGCCAGGAAGCCATTCCAAACAACCCTGTCACTACTTTCCTCTCAGTTCATGTTGTCAAACACACCAACAACCAAAGATACCAGTAATCTCGCTTCTAAAGCTAATAGCAAACCTGTAAGATGTTGAAATGGAAGGAGGACACAAACCTACTTCATATCTACCAACTCAAATAAATCAAACTACAGGAAGGTAGCTATACTGAGTTACCTACACTACAATGTACCCAAGAACCTGCCATTTTTACCTTGAGTGCTGCATCTACCATTTTTCGGGCTTTGATTCTTGAAGTATCAACTATTTCACATACATGTGAGCCTGTCCTTTGAGAATCACATGGCAAGCAATTTAACGAACTTACAACGCTACCATGATCATCCAAATTTGACTTTGTCTTCTGCCAAGGAACCAGAGAGTTCCCTTGGTAAGTATTTCTTTGTCTCAAGCATGTCAAAGCTGAGGAAACCTACACATAAACAGACCAATGAGAAATGCTCATATAATAAATAATGAGATATTATTTTAATCATTATAAAATTCCTATATTTTATTATTAAAGGTGCACAATATTAAATATAAGCTCACTCAAATATATTATAAAATTGAAGCACAAGACTCAGTCACAACTCACAAATAGCGCTCTACCTAATAAAAAGAAAGAAATACCTGATCTAACACTTCATTTAACTGCACCAGCACAGCTGCATATTGCTTCTTGAAAGGCTCCAAATCTTTGAGGGAATGATCTTCATAAACATCATCATTCATTCGTTTTAGTTCAGTTACCAAGGCATTCTGCAAGAAAATTATTGCATTGCAAATCAAATTCATTGTACTTGGTGAATTATACAGGATTTTTAACATTATACAATCATAAGATAAACATCCAAAAATTCATCAACAAATGAAATTAAGAAAAAGAAAACAATATAATCAACTAGAGGATTAAAACCTAAATTTAAATATGTCTTACTTAGACTCTACATTTGAATTAAAATATCCAAGTACCAATATTGCCAAGGGAATTGGATTATGGCAATTAGACACTTCTGATTAGAAAGCTTGTTATCTATATTTATCTCGCACTGTTAACTATGTCGATCAAAACACAGAGAATTGACAAACTGAAGTCAAATTAATTGCGGGAAAAAGCTGTCCATTTACCATAGTAAGATATTTTTGTATAGATAGTCACAATCAATAACACATAGTTTAGACTAATGGCTACCAAATGAAGACGGCACAATATCCACAAATTGATTAACACATCTTTATAATGGTGTATAGAGAATAAGAATACAATTGACAGTGCAACCAAAAGAGGGCAAAGTTAGACCGACACCAATTGTCAGAGGAAGTTCTTTTAAAAAATCAAAGAATAAGAACCTCTTCATATATTTACTGTCATCGTAACTTATCGGTTTTCGGGGTATACAAGAGTATTGCAAAGCAATCTAAAAGATTCAATTGGCATAGGGGTGTCAATCGGGTTTTCGGGTCAGTTTTGGGTTCTGTTTATCGGTTTCCGGTTTGAACGGGTCGTTTTTAACAGGTTGGAATTATTAACAGGTCAGTTCGGGTCGGTTTTAAATAATTTCGGGTTGGTTCGGTTTGATTTATTTTTATTACAGTTTCTTTTCGGGTCGGATTCTACTCGGGTCGGGTTATAATTGGTTCGGGTCATAATCAGTTCCGGTTAAATTCGGTCGGTTTAAAAACGGGGTTTGTCAGTTTAAAGCGGGTTTTGGGTCAACACATATCGTGTCCTAATCGGGTCAGGTTGTAGTCGGTTCGGGTTATAATCGGTTCGAGTTGAACTCAGTCGATTTGACAACTAGTTTTGCTATTTTTAAACGGGTTTCGTTAACGTATATCGTCTAGTATATCCTCAATATTCTTTAATTAGTTATTCCAGTAGATCATACGGAGTATTAATTGGTTGTCTAACTTCATGTCCTTTTTTGTATAATGATTTTAAGGATCAAATAATAATAACAAATCTAGAGTTAGCTTTTGATTTATATTTTTAATTTTTTTAATACAATAGTGTTCCATAAGCCATTACTCGTTAGAGGACGATAATAGTGTAGGCTTGTAGCATAAGAGCTTCAATGACATCAAAATTCCAAACCTTTTCAATATAAATACTTTATAATTCAAATTAAACCCTTTTGTTTTACTATTGATAAAATATACCCAAAAAAAAGAAAAAAAAAGATTCTACGGTCATAATGGGTTACGGACTTACGGATTATAAACAGTTCGATTATAACCGATTACGGGTTGTAAACGATTCGATCATAACTTATTACAAGTTATAAACAGTTCAATCCTAACCAGTTACAGGTTGTTAACAATTTGGGTTTATCGGGTTTTTGTCGGGTTTAAACGGTTTCGGTTTACAATGGGTCGGGTTGATATCGGGTTCAAAAGTACTCGATTCGGGTTGTTCTCGGTTTCGGGTTGTATCAGTTCGGCTTGATATCGGGTACGGTTCATTAACGGTTCACAAACATTCGGATCGGTTCAGTTTCAGGTTTTAAAAAATCGGGTTGGGTCGGTTTACGGTTTTAAAATAACAGGTTTTTAACGGTTCGGTTCCTTTTCGGAACAGTTCAAAACGGTTCAGATTCACCGGTTCGGGTCGGTTTTTGACAGCTCTAAATTGGCACAATCCGTAATGCGCCAAACATGTTCTTCACTGAATAAGATCCTCAAGATAACATATATAACTTGACATCAAAACACATCATCTACTCAGCAATGTTATGCATTAAATAGTCCAGCACTATACCAATATGGAAATTAATTTAATGTGAAATAAAATTGTTGTACATCCACCAAAAACAAGTCCCTAAATACCCGGATAGATACCAAATGAAATAGTAAAAATAAAAAAGTAAAATATCAACTTTTAGAGCATTTTTTATTATTTTTTTTTCTTTATTCAGGAGAGGATACTTTAAAGTACTTATGGAGAGATTAAATGGGTAAACAAATGATTAGGTGTATAACCTTTTTATCGAGAGCTCGGGATAGCTCTGCCAAAGCACGGATATCAGCCTCCTTTGCTTGCACATGGGATAGAACAGACTGTTGAGTCATCACTTGTTGAGGGCTCACAACATCAATTTGACCAGTCTTTTCATGCGAACTTGGAGTTCCAAAAACATCCTAACAGGGATAACTGGATAAGAGAAGCTTACAAAAAATAAAACATATGCTATAAAAGAAAAAACTAAACAAACAACTCAATTCAAGACAAGGCACTCAAGGATTCTTCATTATGAATCGAATGTCAAAACTGAACAATGACAAATAGATCTCATTTCTAGAATGAAAGGACCAACCTTTGCCTGTTTTGATGAATTACTTATTAGATAAAAAGGAGCAATATTTGAGGTGCCATCAGCATTTTCCATTTTTTGACTTGGTGTCAATTTTATTATTTCTTCCTTCATCCTATCTTCAGATCTCTCGTTTGCTTTGAACTGCTTCAATGCCTCATAGAACTTATCAATAGCACCATCGTGTCGCTTAAGAGATGAAGGCATATTTTCCACCGGATTTAACGGCATGCAGTCGATATCCTGTGGAAAGACTTGTAAGATGATAGGAAATTTCATATATATGATAAAAAAAAACTCGAACAAAATATTTATGCCCATTTAATAATGACACAAACTAGAAATTGATGTTAGACAATATTTGTGAACAACTCAATAAAGTTTGTAATCTTGTTCATGTCCAAATACAGCTAGTTTTAGGCTTAGTTAAACTGGAAAAATTTTATCAGCAGTTTAGCTTAAGATTATTGTATAGCTTACAAAAGGAATTCGAAATTTTCACAATAAAACTTATTTCATCCAATGTACGGTTAAAAAATTGGCCACCACTTTTTAATGGGAATTTTGACAAATACTTGAAGTAATTCAAAGAACACATAAGGTCTATAAATAGATGTTGATTCAAAAGAGACAATGAAAACATAGTTTATTATTAAATCTAATGATTTACGCGTTTGGTCTTGAAATGATAATGAGCACGCAAGCTAAGCTCAAGCAAGATACTCAACAACCCAAGCTCATCAAAAACTTTAATATTCATGGGTAGCCAATTAAAAAGTTTGAATATTTATAATCCTTGTCAAGTTTCCTTAGTTGAAATCACCTAAAACTCAATTCAAGTTGGCTTTTTTGCATCCACGTAAACAATTAATAAAGTTGCAAAACAGAGACACTACCTCCGATTCTTTGTAGTTGACACGTATTCCTTTTTATTAAGTTTTTTTTTTAGTTGACACGTTTCCTGTTGGGGTAAATTTTTTACCTTGCATTTACAAGCTACCCCACTTGCTTTTTCATTCTCTCTCACTCTCTCTCCCCTCCTTAATATATGTGCCTAAATCAAACGCGTCAACTAAATAGAAACGGAGGAAGTATTGTATAACTAAAATGTGTATGTATATCTCTAGATCTCTCATTGTGTGCATGCATGCTAGGATAAATCATCTATCAGTTGGATTCAGCATCCTTTTAGCTGCTTTCTATCCAGAGTTCTTAGAACTTCTCTTTCCAAGAGCAGATTTAAGTGCCTGGCTGCAATGTCTCACGATTTTGAAGATCTGAATAATCTGATTATAAGAGATGGTTTGAATCCTTTTGAGTATTTGGAAGAGTTTGATGGGCTAAAGAAAAGCAACCCATCCAGAATGTTGTAACACAGTAATTATGTCCATAGTGTATTACTATTGATGTGTAAGAAAAGTAACCCAGAAAAAACAAGAGCTAACCGCCAGGGCAACAATAGGACAATTTAATTTTTTTTTTCTACCACCTAATTATATTATATATATTAAGTCATGGCCTTGAAAGAAGGTTCCTAGGGTTGGTTGCTTCCTTATCTAAAACATAAAAACAAGAAAATTCAGGCATCAATTCATAAGCATGTTGAAAGAAAAATACAGATCAAACATACCTTAACAAATTCAACTCCTAGTTCAGGCCTGTCAAACTGAATCCGGCATACATTATGATCAACTGTAAGCACATTTCCATTATGAACTTCTCTTGACCGCGGGTGAATGGCAATAACACGCTGACCTACTGTTAAGGGGCGAGCTAAATCAGTTGGAAGTCCTTCTCTTTTTCCCATGCGCAATTCAGAATAGTGGCTCCTAACTGATTCACGATAGTAATTCAGTTTCTCCTTTTCTTCCTTCAGAAATTGTTGTGAAAATCTTCGTGGTTTTCCCAGTGAACTGCATCAAACAATACACAGAATGAACTTAAAACTTCCTGCACTCAATGCAAAATAAGCATCAAAAGGCTTAACAATCTAAAGCAAACTTGAGGAAGCTTCTCAAGTTCCAATTGAAATACACTTTGTTGGATAGTAAGACAGGACAAAAGGTATGGAAAGAGAAGAAGGGGGTGGTGAAAGATGAAAGGTGGAGTTTCATTTTCCCTCCAAATTTCTTCAATTTAGAAGAAATGGTGTTTTATACAAATAAGGAAGGGAAAATGGATCACTTCCTTTTCCCTAATCTCTTATTTAAACAAAGGGAACTCGTCTTTCACCCCCCCCCCCGGCCCTTCTTTTCCTTCCCTCCATTTATCCCCATATCATCGTAGCCAACCAAAGTGTTACTTCAATTATACACCTAGCTGTGTAAAATATATTCTGAAACCCCAATGTAAGATATGTTTAAAAAGTGCAATAACAAAGAAATCAGATGTGAAAGAAGAATCATGAAATTGTCAATAAGAAATGTTTCATTTCACCTAATATTATACATTTATACTAGGAAATTGTCTCAAAATAATTAATAAATACACCCTCAGCCCCTAAAAAGAAGTAAAGAACACGACTTAATTTTCCCTCAATCCCAAAATTTTACAAAAAAAAAATGAATAAATAAATAAATAATTAAAAACAAAAAAAAATAATAATAAAAATAAAAAATAAAAAATAAAAAATAAAAAAAATAAAAAAAAAAAATAATAATAATAATAATGATGATGATTATAATGACGACGACTTAATTTTCCTTCAATCCCAAAATTTTACAAAAAAAACAATAACAATAACAATAATAATAAATAGTCACTTTTTACATTTATTATTTGCACATATAAATTCCCATATAACCCTTTATAATATCCTTATAAGCATTTGTTAGAAACATTCTTCAAAAAGACTGAATTTGTAAGATGGGGATAATTTAATTTAACAAAGTGTAATAACTACCTTGTAAAACTTTTAATTCAAAAAAAGTTACCATGAAATGAGTTTATTTACATCCTCATTTTCTCACGGTAATCAAAGCCCTGGAATGATTTTTGCTATACAAAATAAGAAATGGATAAATATAAAAACACAAAAAAGCTAACAAACACATGCATGCTTTTATATCCCCGAATGGTTTACTTACAAAGAATAAAACATAATGATGTAAAAAGGAAAAAGGTTTTCATCACCAAAGAAAGATTAAATGTCTGCAACTCATGCTAAAAGAATAGGTACTCTTAAAAGCTCTTGAACAAGTTATCATCCTAAACACTGTTATTAAAATATGTATACCAAGTAGAAATGATAAGCTCTTTTATGACTTAGTCCCATACTCCATTTCAATCATATGTCCTTCATTCTCTACTATATTTTAAACTTAAAAAGTTATGGGAAAACATTGATGCTTCTCTACCAGCCACTACCACTAGCAATCCAATGATTCCAATCATCTATAAAAGAACTTCCATTGGGTTTGCCTTTCTTTCATGGTCAATGAAACCAGCTTTTCAACCTTTTTTTCCATTAACTTATGTGTCAAATTGTAGATCTATGTTTTTAATGGATGTAGAAATACATTCAATGAATGTGAACAAGGAAATGGAACATAGAGAACTTCCCAATTCAAAACTGCTGCCCCCTTTGATTTCTATTTCAACACACTTCGTAACTGCTTATAAAGTCTAAGGCATTTCAAATTGTATTTCAATTTCCAAGACTTTTGGGAAATGAAACACTAAGTTTCCATGATGGTATACATAAGGCAGAAATAATGAAAAGCAAAAAACAAACTAAAAAACCGCTATACATAATATAATAGTTGACATTTTTTTTTCTATTTCTTATTTGTCATATGCAATAGTAAAAACTTTTAACTTATGTGAAAATAAAGTTTAATTTGTGGCAAAATTGTTCCGATATAAATGCTACACATTGTTGAACCCTGGATTAACAAAGATTACCAAGAAGACATACAAATAATTAGAGATGGAAGTTGAAGGAAGTAATTAGTACCTTCTAATGACACCCCATTCAACACGAGTCAGTCTAGGTACATGGCCCAAACCCACATGATACAAATACTCCACAAACTCACTTTTAGCAAACCAAGGGTAGTCAATTGCACTGTAAAACCACTCATTCACACACCATCTCCTGACACGGTGGCTAGACAAGCAATTACAAAGCCTTTCCTGTAATCATACAACGGAAGTCAGCAACTATGAAAGTCCAAATTATAGGCTATCTGCTAGTAGTTTTAAGGTCGATTCCTACACCTTGAGGTAAACTGTCTTATCATGGTATGACTGCCCAGATGTGTTAGATTGCTCATTAACAAAGATATCCGACCTTTGGATTTGTGCTTTGTCCACTTTACGCCTGCTTCTAGATTTGGTATGCACATTGACCTTGCTAGTTTCAGGAGCCTGTACAGATGACACTGCTGAGTCATCTCCGTCTCTTCTTATATCAGTACTTGAAGATGAATGTTCTGAAATTTTGACCAAATGAACAAGCTGCTGTTGGGAAGCATTGTTTGAAAATTGTCGAATTTTATTAACAGACTTCAAACCTTGATCTGGAACCTATCAGCAAGAGCACAAGTACAGCAGCATAATAAGTAATTATTCACAAAGAAAACAAGAATTAACAACTAGGGAGAGTGGTAATAGAAGTAATAAAGAACAAGCACAATAATTAAAAGTAAATTGAAATGCCTGAAAATATAATACGGGGTACATCATAGCAATAATAACAGTAGTGGTAATACTCCGTACCATTAAATAAGAATGCTGCCTCTATAGGCTTTATTTCAAAAGATTGCTTTTTCACAAATTTCAATGCACATCTTTGACCATCAATGTCTATTAAAAACTATGCAAACTTAGTATTTGAAACTTGAGATCAAGACAATTCTAAAAAGACCCTATAAGAGTACTTTATTCTAATATATCGGTAAATTTTCATGATCAAAGCTGAAGCTCTTTGACTACAACAACTTTAGCTTCAAATTTTCTTTCAACCTACTCCGCTTGCCATTTTGAGAATGAGGCCATACATCTATACTGGCACCTGGTTATTAACTTCTTTTGATGTTTCTATAGAGATGTAGAACTAATATGATATTATTGCCAAGGAAGAAGATATCATCAGGATTTCTACAACCTTGGGCGGATACACCATGCATTGAGGATATGCATGTGCATAGCCTAGATAGAGAAATAATTTAAATCTCATAGTTCATTATTTCAACTTGGCGGTTAAATCACAACTTACATTAAGCAAAGTGACATGTTCGACTTGCGCAATTGCTATATTTACTTACATTATCAATTTTGTTTCATTGATGCAGTTGGCACCTAGTGGGTTGTTGGAGCATCTCATATTAATGGATTATAAATTATCATAGTGCTTTTTTAAATAAAAATTATAATAGTGCTCATTGCTGTTTTCTTTCTTTTTATAAAATATACTTGTAAATTCTTAAAACCTTAATTTAAATTGAAATTTTTGAATTTTTGATATTAATTAAGTAAAAAAAAATAATTAGAGTGATTTAATCTTATATCTTTTTTTGCAAGATCATGTCAAAAACTCAAAAATATACTTCATACAAAAAAATCTTATATCTATGTCGTAAATTAATTTATAAATAATTGTTTTTCAAAAAAAAATAATAAATAATAGAGAAAGAAAATATAGCTCATCTACCAGATACGTATATCAGTTTTTTAGGTCTGTTATTGACTTATAGTGCATACCGTGTATAGGAATCATGGACACGCCAGTACAACTAGCTTCCTAGACAACAAACAATTGAATAGCACTAAACTAAGAATACAAAAATAATCCCAAGTAGAATTATTTACGAGAAACCAGCAAGTGGACCAACTGAACAAATCCGTTCACACTATATGTAACAGAAAAACCTCAATTAACAGGAACTGTCAACCAAACAAGTTAAATCAAGGATGCAGAAGCTGTTCAGGATAAAAAAGAAGAGCCATATGAAGTAGTCTACATGGATGTACAATCTAAAGAAATATAAATAACACCTCTGTCTGATAAAAACGTGTTAGCAAACAAGAGATAGAATCAGATAAGTATTGCTTTATCTCTTTAGGAAGGTTACAAAACAAGGACTAATAATAGGAAATTAGTACGTTGAACTCTTATAAAATCATGTTGCACCTCTAGCATTTCCCAATCATCAATAATATGCTCCAAAAGTTTGTAAGACTTAAAATTAGGTATCAAATTGTTCAGTCACATTACAAGAAGAATACTAGAAACGAGAGAAGTTCACACCTTTTCCTGAACAGCATTCACACCCGCATTCATTTGAACCTCTGAGGCAGCATTCTGCTAATAATAAGACATCAAAGATAATCATTGTCATGCATCTATTTATGAAACAAATTAGAGCTACAACCAAATTAATTAAGAAAAAAAAAATACTGTAACATTTAGTGGAGCTATCAACTGATCTTACATTAAAAGCAGAAGACTTAGGTTTTCTTTTTCGCATGCCTAAATCTTTAATTTCAGCTACAGGACTTGAATCAAGGGCAGACACTTTCGCTAGTTTAGATTTTTTGGACTCAGAAACTAGAGAGTTCAGCATTGAATGATCTCCCTTCTTCTTAGATGGTGAAAATTTTGGCTTTACCCGCTGACTTGTAGGCATTGTGTCCTGTGGCCTGAATGTGTTAATATCACTTTCTTTATCTTCCTTATGTGGCACAGTTGATTCTGAGAATACATGGAAACCAAAATTTAATTACTGCTCAATAATTTGCTGAGCATTGCCTGGCATCTAAATTCTCAAGTAAAAACCAAAATAGAATGTGAGGAATCTATAAAGATCAATTTAATATTCAGTCAATCATTCTCTAATAATATGATAGATAAAGCTGTTGAAACAATAATTATGAGTTTATGCATGTGTCTGTGAAAAAGCATGAAACAAATTCAACTTCTCTTTTATAAAAAGGAAAAGAAATATCTCATATCATGATCACCATACCTGCCTCTGCTGTGGAAGATGGCATCATGAATGACAAATCAGCTAAAGCTTGCAGGGCATCTAAGGCTACACCTTCATCTACACAGAAGAATATAATAATAAGGTTTATCTTCTTCTATCCTTTCTCCCTTTTTGTTTCATTTGCAATGCAATAGAATACAAATTACGAGACTCAGAAAAGCAAAAGGTGGCAAGAAAACAGACATGCAATCAAAAGAACATGGAGCTAGAAACCCATAGAACTATAGAAGAGGGGGGAGGGGAGGTGGGGGGGAGATAAATTTATTGAAAAGGTACTAATTGAAATTCAACAGACTTCAAGCCACCATACAGAAGATTAAGAACACATGATGTGTACATCCTATGTAATAAAAAAAACGGGTCTGAAAATAACACGCTCTCAGCCTCACCCTCATAACAAAAAGAAAGCTTCCTTCTCAACAACCCTCATTAATAAAGGCAAGAAAATATTAAAGCCATGACACTAATACAATAATACTAGAAGACAACTTCAGAGTATTAAGATAAAAGTTGTTATCCACATTGTGGAAACAATGATTAAATAAAAAAAAATTACAAAAAAAAAAAAAAAAAAAAAAAAAAAAAAAAAAAAAAAAAAAAAACCGTAATAGAACAGGAAGATGAAGTTGTCAGTAATCTTCTTCAAGAATATTATAATCCAGACATACCTCCCCCAAATAGGACCTTTTTACTCCTCTTTTTAGAGGCCTGGCCTGACGGTCGAATAAAAGTTGCATCTCTTGCTTCGGGTCCAAGTTTTAATTCAAAACTGCTAAACCTTTGTCCTCCTTCAGTACCACTGCAGGCTTCCTTTATATCATCCCCAAGATGTTCAGTATCTTCAGCTTCTACTTTTTTTCCATAAGACTTCTTTGCTTTTTGTTGAGCAGGTCTACCAGCACCTTTCCTGCCACCAGATTGAGGTTTCTCCCTGGAAAAATTATTATCGCCTTCTGTGCTTCCCAAACTTCCTTCACACCCAAAATCATCCATTTCATTTCCAACATTTTTGGCGCTGGTCATTTCTGACTCTGAACACTGTAAAAAAAACAAAATTTATTAAATCCTCAGATAATATTTTGATAGACTATAGCATAGTGGTGTAAGCAGGATTATGTTACCACTCCTTCACCCAAACCCCTTGGTGATTTTGAAACAGTTTCCCTTCTTTTATTTGGTGTCTGCGAAACCTGAGGGGACCCACCCCTGTGGGATGCCTCAGCCAATGTCAACGCCACTTCATGAGCAACATCATCGTCATCAGCATCTAACTTTGACTTCGGCCCCTGCCGAGCTGGAGATATATACCTTCCTATGCTATCTTTATCATATGTATATCTCACAGGTATGCGAGGCGTCCTTTTTCCAACTGCTCTAGGTTGGTTTCCTGAAATGTCTCAAGAAATCAATCAAGCAAATCATAGAAATATTACTCATTAACAATATGGAAATTAAAAGCATATTTCTCACAAATAATGTATATCACAGCCTACGTTGGATCACTAAGCAACTATTAAATATTGGATGCATCACGGCATTGTGCCCACATTGTATAAGCTAAGTTTCAATGCAACTGCATTTTAGCTGCAAACCCTTCGCATTGCCCGCAAAAGCAGTTCAGCAACAATTATTGAGATTGTGAGTACATCTGTGTTTAAAACAATATTACAAGTGCTGGAAAAGTGAGAGAGAGAGAGAACAATCTGAGTTTAAACCAATATTACAAGTGCAGAGAGAGAGAGAGAGAGAGAGAAGGATCCTTGAAGAATATTTTTTTAAAATATAACTTACCACCAGAGCGTTTTTTCTTTAACAATGACAAACAACCATAACTTGAAGCATCTGCTTGAGAATGTGGTACATCTGAAAAATTCCTAGTTGTGTTGGGATGTCCTTTGCCACGGGTACGCTTATGAGATTTTCGGGGCATTCCAACACCATCATTGCTTTCTTGTTCACTATCACTTCCCTCCTGAGACCATAACAAAATTCAGAGCCTCAAGCATCAAACAAGGTAATTTTTATCAATATGGGCGCAAACAGCCTAATATCTAGATTCATTAAAACAAAGATTTGACAAACTAACAATGACAGCATAGCATACCACCCCAGATCATCAGTCTAAATTGCCAGGGATAGAACCTTTTGCAGCCGACAAATTTTGCATGCCTTTCATCTTCAGTAGATGCCAATTTTAGTACAACCTTTGTTCAAGCAACTTCTAGTTGAACAGATTCTTCGTCTTAACTCCTTATTTCTACTTTTTTATCATTTTTTTCAAGCAATGTTTCAAATTGACATGTCTTGGATTTTACAAAATGAATCGTACATCACTAAGATATATTTGCTTTCCACCAACATGGCAACAGATAAAACAATCTTGTTTATAAAACCTCCAAATGAACATCAATATAAACAACAATTCAACTATTCTTTAACTGTATGAATTTGTTTTCAAAATTGATCATTTCATTCAAAACTTAGTTACAAAAACATAACATGTATATAACAACAAATTTTACATGTGACTGACACTAATGCAAACTAAAACCTCATGAAGAGAGAGGGAGAGAGAGAGAGAGAGAGAGAGAGAGAGAGAGAGAGAGAGATTTACCTCCTCCACAAAGCATCAAGAATACAAAGATAAGTAACAGAAAATCAGTAATAATAAAAGATATATAAATACATTAGTATTGGTCAGCTAGCATTTGTCGCTTACCAAGACAGAATAATGATCAGTCATCATTGCTATTAATCCAACAACAGAAGCTGTTCCCTCTGGAAGAGACAAGTAAGCCTAGAAAGAGAGATAAATTGAATTTAGTCAGTCGCAAAATGTAAATAGAATTAATGCAAATTACTTTCAATTCAGCACATACAAGAAAAGAATTGCAATAAATACAAAGGATTACAAACTGCTTATTTAAGTTCACAAGTTACAGCTCACTTACAGAAATAAAACTACTTTTAAGTACAGATACACATGTAAATATGGAGGACAAGGGCAAATTAAAATTTTCAACATATTTGTTGTAGCAAAGTCTACCTCTGTGCGGATATGGATCATCAAAACAGATAAACTACAATATGAAAGCCTACTCATAAATGAACATGTTGATTGAGATAATTCACTTGCAGAAGAAGACAAATTTGCATCTTCACTATCTTAGTGAATTCAATACACAACTAAGACAACATCGAGTATCATGGAAAAGAAAAGCTTCAAAAAAAAAATAAAAAATAAAAAAAGAGAGAGAGAGAGAGAGAGAGAGAGAGCTAATCATGGCAACATATCTAAGCACTTCGTTAACGAAACCTTGAGGGTCAAATTCATCAAAGGCGTGGATCATTAATATGAATGCAGGCATGTATAATTTATATCATATTCTATATTTGTAAATCTTTAATATACTACTGTAGTAACTATACGTAAAAGTGTTCCTAAGAATGTTTACGTGTTGCGTCAAGTTATTTGATTTCATGTCATCTGATGACATTTTAAAAATTCAATGATATATGTCATATACTTCCTCCGTTTTTTATTATTGCACTATAGAGGTTGGGCACAAGTTTATTCGTAATGGTAAAAAGTATGAGAGAGAAAAGTAAAAATACAAAATTGACCATATGATTGTACACATAAACTAAACAATCAAGTTATGAAAAATAAGGATGTATTAAGTATTGGCAGTGTGAATATAGATATTTTGTTCCTAAAATGAATATGGTGCAACATTTACGAAACTTCCTTAAGAGCCAAGTGGTGCAAGTGCAATATTAAAAAAAAAAAAACGAAGGAAGTATATAGGTTTAGTTATAAGAATTCGATCATAATATCATACATTAAAATATATTAACTAATTGTTATCCATGTTAACCCGTGGCATCGCCATTGCCCAAACTCAAATTTTATTTTAATGTATAAAATGTTAGATAAAATTTTAAGGTGAACAAAAGCACCACGTGATATGGTGCAAGCAACTTTTCATGAGCACTTTCAAAAAAGTATATATTAAATGCATGCATATCAAGATATACATACACACACACACTCTAGATTACGAAATTACAATAAATGTTCTGTACAAGTGATATACAACAGTACACAGAAACTTAAATCCAAACTTAGAATGTGGATGATAACAAATTAAGCTATGCAACCAAACCAATTCTCAATTTCTCACCCTGTTCATAGTATATAGAGCCTCAACCATTTCCACAGACCGGTTACGTACAGCTGCAGCCACCTACACCAATGTCAACAGACCGTAAATAAAACTTATAAATCTTGAAACACACATTCATGGAGAAGCAATAATAATGTCGGGTTGTAACTGCACTTTCTATTAAGCACATAATAACAAAATGAAAAAATAAACCATACATGTTGTGCTAACCTTCTTCCAGTCTTTCCCATACTTGCGATATGCCTCATAAAAACGTTGAAGCTCTTCTTTGCTCCACTGAGCCCCTAGCATATCAGACACCTTCCGCTTCTAAACAATACAACAGCGACATTTAAAACCAAGTGGCTCCAAATAAACACAGACAAAAAACAGCAAGTAGCACAAATAGTGAGACTCACAAGAAGTGAGTAGTGAACTATGCATCTAATATAACCATCCTTTTAAAGACAACCCTGTCCTTAAACAAAATTGTAATTTGTAAAATCTCTACGATATCAAACACCCAGCATAATGCATGGTTGCATTTATAATTGCTATGATATAGTTTGGTTTTCAAAGGCATAGGAGAAGGAATATTAGCTTACCCGTTTGTTACTTTTATTAGCAGTATCTCCATCTTTAGCAGGAGAGATCTCATTAGGATAAGAAAATCGCTTATTTACACTCCTCGACTTCCTCGTGGGAGCCATTGATTGTATAGCTGCGAATTACCGGATCTAACAGATAATAGAGCTAATAATTATTTCCAAACTAAGACAAAAACACATCCAGACATATTTAAAGAACAGAAAAAGGATAAATTATGCAAAGGACATATATCCAACCCCAAAAAACGGTTGATTACAATACGGGGCCTGATCAAAGCTACTCAAATTCAAACTCAGTAAAGCGCAATTTGACATATATTCCTTTGCTCAAACCCAAATCTACAATTCCCACTTGCCAAAACAGGAGATAATGCCAATCACTCAAACTGAAACACTCAACATAGACCTTGTCGATCTTCAAAGAAAAGGGTATATCCTATAGAAATTTATTTTGAGATTTTTCAACAGACCCTAATTCAAATTAGTAGAGAAAATTCGAAACAAAGCTAAATCCATGCAATATAACAATCAAAGCAAGAGGAGAATTGAGGA